>NC_060252.1:95308296-97708296 GCF_921293095.1 Ischnura elegans | reverse complement strand
TGCTGTTCCATCAGTGGCGTAGCCAAAGGGGGGGGGGGTCAAGGGGTCCCGACCCCCACAATATATAAAAACTCAAAATTTTTTCTTCATAAAAGAAAACAAAATATTGAAATGTCATGAATTTACAAAATATTTCTTTGACAAATGAGGTTTTTTCGATTACGAAAAGTGTTAAAGTTAGTTTAAAACCCAATGCTTATTACCCCGTTTTTCAAAAATTTCCCCCCCCTGGTTTTAGACCTCCCCCGACGGAATTCCTGGCTACACCCCTGTGTTCCATCAAAACTTCTTCTTTTGATATAACGTCACCAATGTCATCATACCTGACCGCATTAATAAGACTTCCTCTCCAAATCCCTCCTACTTTCCCCTTCCCTCCTTGAATTTCAAAAAGAGCGGATGAGGCGGCTAGCGGCATAATACGTGATATCTGAGTTTATTTAATGAGTGTTTTTTGTTGCTTTTAAGTTGCACTTAATAATTTAGCCTTTACTTCATAAATCGAATGCAGGAGGTCTTCTTGACTGTTTTTTAATTTGAGGCAACGTAATAAAAAAATAGAATTTTTTTTTTAGCGTCGCTGATACTTCTTTAGCCTGTAAGTCGAAAATAGATTTTATACAATCATGCGTCAGTGAATCGATAAATAATTGTTTACTTCGAAATGCGAGCCTGGGGTAAGCACCTCACGATGTGAGATTCTCAGACCTTAAATTAGTAGAGGAGAAATACTTCATAAAAGTGAAGGAAATATGGTCATGTTCTGGTAGTGAGATCACAACAATGCAGCGAGCTCTAATCTGCTCCTCTGTGTGGTAAATTGGAGACTTATCTTGGCAGATAGGACAGCGAATTCAATCCCAAAGGATCTGCACGCATCTTCAGCGCCTAATAGCCTAATTCATTTGTCATCTGAGTAACGCTTGCTGTTCGACCCAGTCAGTTTTCCGGGAATCATGCAGCTTTTCTTTGTATGTAATGCATTAATCAGGGTTCCCACTCAGCCGTGAAAACCTTAAAACCGTGAATAAGCCGTGAATTTCGTCATAAAACCTTAAAAATCTCTCAAACCTGATTGTAGAGCCACGATTGACTCATCAAATGAAGTATCGATGTGTCGATCGTATTTCAAGGACAGTCACGCGCAGACACTGCCCACGCATTTAATAATAATAAATATAATAAATAATTTTATTACTCCTCTCACAAATTACATGAGAATAGCAAAATTGAGTAATTTTAGGTAGCCGCGAAGGATAACCCGTTTGAGGCTACCATCCAAAATAATAATACATTATGCTTTACATATAGTGTAGCTCATTTTGTGTTACCTTGATAAACTATACTAACAAAGCTTAAGTGCGTGCATGAAAAAAAAACAACTAAAGTAGTATTTATAATTCATTTACATCAATATTTTATACAATATTTGTTCTACACTTTCTTTAGTGAGAAGCCAAGAATGTGCATTTTGCAAAAACCTTTGCAAAGACATTGGAATAAAGCATGACTGGGGTAACAAATTTAAAACCTTTGGTCCTACGTACAAAAAACATCTTTTAAACAAAGTAAAATTTGGTTGTGGTAAGGGCATACTAATTTAACTGCGCACGAGTTTTCGATACGCAATTTTTGGTCCTTGTGCCACGATGACAAGTTGACCTTAAGCCTGTACCAGAGTCGGAAGACTGATGACCAAAGTGTTAATTAACACCTAAAAATTCAGACACTTCTTAACTTCCCTGCCAGCCTGGTACCTCCATTTTCCCACTCACAACCGTAGCTGAAATTTCAAACTATATGTGACTTTCATCGCTGCGTTTGCAGTCACGGCGTCTTCGCGGAGTCAACCTGCGGCCGATGATTGTTACATGATCAATATTTCTGCCTTGAATGGTTAATCAAGAGACATTGAATTTGACGACATTTAGACCGTGAAAACCTGGAAAAAAACCGTGTATAGGGTGGTTTCGTATTATTTTTTATTGACCGATTTAAATCGAAAGATTAATACTCCTGGAGTGCGCATTTCACGCTCTTATATTTTCGAATGACGATATCTATTTTTCGCGATTATGTGAAAAGTGAAAAATTTGAGGCGCGCGAAAACGCGACGGGTAAGTATGAATGCCTGGAAAACTCCGTATGACGTATTTCTGGTTCCAGCTGTCGGCGTGTGAGGTGACCTTGGGGCGAGGCTTGAGCGCTGATACGACGCAGGCGCAGATACGATAGCTGAGTACCCTGCTAGCAGGTAGCGTTTGGCTTAAATATGGATTATTACTACCTTATCAAACGAAGGAAACTTTCCGACCTTAGACAATTTTAATAAATGAGATTAATTATTAAGAGATGTTTTCCTGAGCTCTGTGTCTCATGCATGAATTGGTAATCTCAGACGATGTAATACTCCAATCTATTTGTATAGAAACTAGGTCCCTGTGACGTCACGTGGAATGGCATCGCATGGGCGCCAATCTGGCCTTTTTCAAATGCAGTTAAAATTGACCCTTGCCATTCGTCTAAACCGGTATTTCTAAAACCAAATAATTTGTATATTATGAATACACAAATGGTGGGTAACGAATCGCAATCAATGCCTTTCGTTTTCTCTGATGAAGGAAACTACCCTATTTGACGACATTTAGACCGTGAAAACCTGGAAAAAAACCGTGAATTTTATAATTTAGTGAGAATGGGAACCCTGATTAAGTCTCTCTGCGCCGGTTCCCGTACACCTGCTGCATATTCTAAAATTAGGCCGGATGAATGCGTCATTGCACCTCTCTTTTACCTATTTATCCGAAACTCTCGCCAACAAAAGCTCCAACGCGCTCAAGGTTTCCTAAAACAGGGCGGATTAAGGGGAAGAATGCTTTTTACATGCATTGCTTTTCCCTTAATCTCCCTGACGTTTTTTATCAATTCAATCTCCAGATATTTTAAATTCAACCTGTGAGATATGGGATGATATTGTTGCGATTCACCGTACTCGCGTTTATTGCGGATTTTGGGTGGTTGTGGAAAAAGAAATCCATTATTTTTGCATGAATTGCAGGACTTTATTTAACAAGCTTTGTATTGTCCGATTTGGGCCTAATATGCACCGTTTTGTTTGATAATTTCTTGTCATTTTAATGGTATTTTTATAATGCCTCTTTCAAAGAAAATTTGGTGTTTATTGGTGTAAAACTATAGTGCCCGATTTTATTTATCTTCCTTTAATGCCAATTTCTTACCACTCTCGAAGTTTTGCAATGCGAGAAAAAATGATATTCCTTTGGTGCCAGGTCCGGATTACACGGTGGATGCATGAAAACTTCCCAGCCAAGCTTCCGGAGCTCCCTGGCGAGTCACTACAGACGTGCATAATTGGTTTATTATTGGTTTTCGCATGTGTAAAAAGCCAACGTGCATAGTTTTGTGAGAATATTTCATTGTTTAAAGAGGGAGTGAATTGGATAAGTACGATGTGGAAGTCGATTCCCTTTGATACGTCAAATTCAGGTGAAAGTAATACCACGTGCTGCTGGAAGTAATAAAAAAATAGCATAAATTTCTTCTTAATTCCTTAAACAAATTTTTCTTTTATTCACAGAAACACTTTTTAGGAAAAACTAAACTAAGAGCATTTGCTGTCGCTAGGAAACCTTAACCTCATCACTTTTTAATTAAGTTCTCCCAATTGTTATTTCATAGTGGAAACGTGTTATCTAAAGCGCAAAAAATCACTAATTTTCTTAACATGGGAAGCCCTCAGAAAAGAAAAATATTAAAAAATAGAAGTTTGTTTTGGGACAGCCTAAACTCTGGTGTGCGTCGAAAATTCGCGAGCTGATAATCTTCAGTTTTTGTTCGTTAGCTTTGGCATTACCTGCGAAACAGGAGTCGCCTGCTGGAAGCCCGTTGAAGTAAATGCATTCACACAAAAGATTAAATGGCGAGGCACACTGCGACCAATTCACGCGGACAGGAGAGAGGAATGGGCTGGGCCGGGAAGATTAATACTGGGCCGACCACGTAGAAAGCCTTTTAGCTCTCTTGGTCAGGGGTGGGGGGCGATTGTGAAGGCAGGGGTGGGGTTGTAGCCGCTCTTTAAGGGGGCGAGGGGGGCATTTCTCCACCCGCGGTTCCACTCAAACGTTACCCTGTTCATATCCAACTCCACACAGAGTCCGCGCCACAAACACACATAGGCTCAATATATCGAACTTCTATGACCCTTTTCTATGTATAGTGGTACCTCGAGATACGAGTTATTATTATTATTATTTTTATTATTACGCATTGCTGCAAGTAGACTATTGAATGTACTATATGTACATATATGAACTATATGTACATGAATAACAAATGTGTACATACAAAGTTTCTATCTATGTAATACAAATTTTAGAAACAGAGTAGACACCCATAATAAAAATAATACACTAATTCTAATCTCATACTACTAAGAATTTAACATCGTCCCAGTAAACCAATTTATAATAATCCAATAAATATTGTTGATTAAATCTTCACGGGAAATCAGCCGGGTAAGGATGGACATTGCTGCCAACGTTTCGATGGCCTTCTCTGCCATCTGGGTGGATCTGGGCGAATCATTCGCCCTGAAGACGATGGCAGAGAAGGCCATCGAAACGTTGGCAGCAATGACCATCATTACCCGGCTGATTTCCCGTGAAGATTTTATCACTATGTAAGTAATCAATAAGTGGTGAACACTTCTTCCTAAAAATTTTCGCATTTGCAGGGAAGATCTTAAAAATAACTTTTTAATTCGTTCCGTAACCTTGCTCTTATCTCATTGCAATTTTCCCCATGGAAAGTAATTGAAATGCCATTAATCAGTTCGAGCCGCAAAAAAAGGCATCTTAATAAGAAAATTTTATTCATAACTGACAAATTTTGTATTTGAAAACTTCGCAAAGATGCCACGACAGCGAAATAAACACGCACTCTTGGGGGTTACGTACGCTGAATTTTCGCAGTCATTTGTGAAACTCAAGTTCCCAGCTTTACAGCTGTCTACTGAATATTTCTGGTCAGGTTGGTTTTCTGTTGTTAATAATGCGGAAAGGGTCAAAAGGGAATGATCATGCGCATGAATATGCTGAATGCTGAACGAATGCACATGCTGAACTATTCGCGAATGAACCTTCATGAGCATGATCATTCAGGGAAAATTAGAATATGTTCTATTTTGCACGCATGACCCTATGAATGATCACGTGATTATTCAGCATGATCATGCGCATGATCATTCGCCGTGTATGACGGCCTTTGGAGAGCTCATAGCTTCCCTCATTTATATTAAGTTTTGAATCGTAGATTAGCTTTAAAACTCTGTCCTGATCTGGGGAAGGGTTGGTTGCCTCTTGTGGCGTGGGTAGGGGAATTTAGGGTGGGGAGGGCTAATCCTTCCCCCCTTCTCGCAGATTCAGATGGGTACAAAGATACGCGTGGGGGAAAGAGAAAGGAAGAAGCATAGTCTGGTTTGGACTGGTTTTTATGTGCAGTTCGTCGATCTTGTTCGCTTATTTTCTCATATTTCTCCCACCTCAACTCCTCCCCCGAAGGTCTTCGATCCAAGACGAGACTGATAATTTATCAGTAGTCGGAGAACGTGAAGCCTTGAGCCCGGAGGCGGTAAGGAGCTCAGGCTTCTTAATTTTGTTTTTTAACTTCCCCACCTCAATCTTCGCACTCGTTTTTTTTTCAACTATTAATCCGCTTGAGGGTCTTCGATTCTTATGGATTGAATTGTTAGCTGCTGTCGTCTGCGTATGTGTTTTAATCTGGCGTCTTAATTTACGCATTTTTAATTTCATGAGCTTCCATTTTAAAGGCCGTTTTACTCGGGCATGTGATTGCGAAGTTTAGAACCGCATTAATTTCTCATTATAGCGTGCAAGAACGCGAACGCAGGAACGAAATCAGAACGGCCTATTTTGCCATCACACGTCCGTGCATTTTCGCATGCTTTCTAGTAATTCACCGCTTTACGTCAGATTGTGCAATTAAGAGTCCCGTGTAATACGGCCTTAAAAGGCAATTGGATGTTTGGAGCCATGGGCGTTGTAATATAGTGGCATTTTTCGCTACCTTGCGACACCTGAGGGGGAAAGTAGTGACTTAGTTGGTTCAATAGGTTCAGGCTTTAATTGGTGGAAGTTAGACATATTTAAATAAAAAAATAAAAGGTCGTAGCACTTTTCCATATTTTTTTTACTGTGTAAAACGCGTTTCGACTCGCTGAACCATCATCTCGTATAATACTTTTCTTTTGTTTATTTAAAAAAACTAGTTGGTCTTAACCAAGGGGCATTTAAAAAAGGTAGAACGCTTAAACTCGAAAATGACTTTTTTCGGCCCACTCTACTGCACATGATGCACCTGATAATGTTGTCGGAATAACTAAACGTGTGGTTCGGAAATAAATCCAGTGGAAATATTGCAATATCATATTTAACTAATAATAAAACAACACATAACCAACGAAATTATAAGATTTGATTCATCGTAAATATTTCCCTCTTCTGATATTAATCCACCTTTGGTTTCCTTTAATCTTAAAATTTTGTAAACCATGCTATATAATATTATATCTAGATATTTTTTCAAATTAAAATTAAAACAAAGATAACACATATACTATAATTCCTGGCGTATATTGTGCGACTTCTATTTCAAACTTAAAAATTCGTGATTCTCCATTAATTTGAGTAGGTACTCTTTAATTAAAAATTTGTTACCTCCATTGATGATAGTTGAAATGATATTACGTACTTTATTCTTATGCATTCAATGATTTCTTTAGGTCCTCGTTGACAAAAGTGCGGTATCATTTACATACTTTATATTGCGATACTAACTACAATTCTGGGAGGATTAAGATTTGAGAATACTAATTCTATATGAGAATTTTTCTTTACCATCTATGGAATAGTTTATAAGTTGCAACACCTTTTATATTCCAACTAAGTAATTCATGGATCGTAGGCAGATATATTTTCCTCTTCGCGTTCAAATCATGAGTACATTGATCAATGAACGCTAGCGATTTTTTTCAGGAAAAATTGATAACTTAATATTAGACACATTTTCAGCCGTATTTGAATGCGTTACCCAAAAATTATTATGCCATTCCATCATCTTTATAGGGAAAAAATAATGCAAAAATGTGTTTCCGCCCGGGATCGAACCGGGGACCTTGCGCGTGTGAGGCGCACGTGATAACCACTACACTACGGAAACCGCTGAGGGAATGAGTGAAATTTTTGCTATAAGTCCCAAGCTTTGTTATGCGTTCACCTCCGTTGCTGGAGAGAATTATATTATATTGACTTGTTTTGTCTCGCCTAATAAATATTAATTGTTTCATCGGTCATATTGTTTAGTTTATTGTATGACTGACCCATATATACTGGGACTTGGTCTATGAGAAGCCTGATCACGCGTTTTGTTATGGAATTATAGCTAGTTTCTCGAACGCATGCCGTTTTTGCAATCAGTTTTACCATTTATTTCTTGTCGTATATGATGGAAAACATGATAATATTGGTATTCAGTTGGAGTTAGACGCAGTTTCGTCTATAATAATCAATAATGCTTTGAGGAAGGGGTTGTTCTGGCGGACTGTGCGTGTTATGCGGTGTATTTGAAATACATTCTCTTTCGGCATCATCTTGTACGACTCTTATATCTCAATAATAACACAAATCTAAACCGATATGATATCATTGGATGGTTATTGTTTGTCAATTTTTTTACCTATTTAAGAAAATGACTCTTTGAATATAATTTCAATTTTCCAGTTGAACTCGTTCTCCTACTCGTAATATAGCAGGTCTAAAATTTTTAATTTGCATTTAGTGCTTAAAAATTTTATTTTACGAGGTCCTGCAATGCAAGTTGAGTTTTTCCGTAGATAATAAATGTTTCGTTCGGCTATAAGCTGCTCGGATACAGGATGTATCAGGTAAAGTTTTCGATGAGTAAGTACACGTCGTCGCCAAATGCCACTTAAACTTCTGTTTTTAGTTCTTAATGTATCAAACAAAAGGTATTACACTGTTCTAAATATATTAAAGCTAAAATTGTAAAATTGGTGTTTAACATTCTTCTTTTTTTCTATGACTTTTTCTGACGTAACCCCTTAACGACGGAGATACCAACTATAGGCAAAGGAAAGCTATACTAAGGCAAAGTTAGGTATTCTATAATAAATAAACCTTCAATTATTGTTAATAATTTCCTTTTGCCTAAAATGTCTGTGTAGCTTGATTGCAGTGAGCTGCGTTTCATATTAAATCGACAAATGGAATTAAAATTTGGGTTATATTTTGGGCTTAATATTTTATAAATAATTTCATCATGCTTAGGCTATTATCGAGATTGTTAAACTAGATGCCACCGTATGTCATTTTGATTTTTTTCTAGGTGGTCGTAAATCATGTTATTGTTCATCCAAAAATATATTCTTCAATGATATTCGGTTTAACATTAAAAATATTATAAGACGCATTAAAAGCCCATGAAACAAATTATTACCCTGCGCGTTTCAAAATAGTAATGCTAATTTTTGCGATAAAATTTATAATAGAACAAACCCTGTGCTAGTAATTGAAGCATCTGAGCTAGAAACTCTTGCCCCTAATCTCTAAGGTTAGCCTCCCCGCTAAAAATTAATTTTACGCTGCAAAAATATCAATTTTTTCAACACGAGTAGATTTTAAATTTAAAAAGAAAATTAATAAAATATATTAAATCAAATATACTGTAACATAGCAACCAATGATAAAGAAATTATATAAAAGTTATAACACATCAATTTTCTTAATTTTTTTAGTCCATTTGTTAATAACTTTTATTGGATAATTGAAATAATTTTTAAAATTTGATCAACTTTTATTACCTTTATAGTTTTTTTCATACATTAAGCCTTGAAAATGGAAAATATATTCCCGAAAGGTCACAAATATTTTAAAATTATTAATGACGTAAACTTCAAGAAATATGTATAAATTGCCGGCATCTTTGCGAAGGGGTTAGAGTCCGTGCCTGCCAAACAAGTTGTCTCGGGTTTGAGTCCTGCCTAATTAGGTTGGCTCTATACGGGGCAAGGATCGTTAAGTTAAGGCTTGATCGTTAAGTTAAACACCTCGATGTGAAAGGCCAATTGCGTGTTTTTTTCGGTGGTACATTAACAAATGAATAAGTAAATAGGAGAGGAAAAAAAAATAAAATCGCTAGTTTTGTATGAGAGCCGCCATTGACGTATGGAAATTGGAATATCACGCTAAATACCCCCTACGCTTAATTAATTGTTCATTTGTCCCAATAGGGTAGTTTCCTTCATCAAAGAAAACGAAAGGCATTGATTGCGATTCGTTACCCACCATTAGTGCATTCATAATATACAAATTATTTGGTTTTAGAAATACCAGTTTAGACGAATGGCAATGGTCAATTTTAACCGCAGTTGAAAAAGGCCAGATTGGCGCCAATGCGATGCCACTCCACGTGACGTCACAGGGACCTAGTTTCTGTACGAGTAGATAGGAGTTTTACATCGTCTGAGATTACCAATGCATGCACGAGGCACAGAGCTCAGGGATATATGTCTTAATCACCTGTTAAAACAGACTATGGTCGGAAAGTTTCCTTCGTTTGATAAGGTAGTAATAATCCATATTTAAGCCAAGCGCTACCAGCTAGCATGTTACTCTGCTACCTGCTAGCATCCTGAGTCGTAACAGCGCTCAGAGCCTCGCCCCAAGGTCACCTCACTTGCGGCAGCGGGAACCAGAACGACGTCACACGGAGTTTTCCCGGCAATCATACTTACCCGTCGCGTTTTCGCGCGCTTAAAAATTTTCACTTTTCATTTAATCGCGAAAAATAGATATCGTCATTCGAAAATCTAAGAGCGTGAAATGCGCTCCCCAGGAGTAATAATCTTTCGATTTAGGCAATAGAAAATAATAGGAAACCACCCTATTGCTCTTTTTTCCCAATTAACCGGCGAATACTTTGATGCTGCTGCTGGTTTTTCCAAACTCAGTATACCGGGAGTACGTAGTACTTGCTCACGAGGCATTCTTTCGTGTATACATACATACACACACCTCGAACGATGCCTCCTCCTCACCCTACGATGTTTTCGTGACTCCCGGGGCATCGCACGCCTGCCTCTCCGAGACGAAATGCCCGCGCGTGCGTGGGCGTGATTCGTTTACGTGACCCGTGCGTGCTCCGTGGGGGCCCCCTCTCACTGAGGTGGGTGGCCCCCGTGAGGGTGAGTGAGAAGGGGCCCTTGTAGTGTAGCCCTTCCCATTCCGCGAGGAAGGAAGCAAGCCTTGGTGCACCCCACTTGGGAGCTTCCCTCCAGGTCATGAGACAATGACCGGGCCAACACCACCAGGAATTCAATGCTTGGCTCTCACTTTGTTCCGCGTTCCTGCGATCGAGGCAGTCAGAGGCTGATTTAAGGAGTGATGCAATACGATCATTTTATCACGTAATAGTCAGTAGGAACCCGGGTTGTAGCCAGTCTCAGCAAGCCCATTGAACTTTATAATTATCTTGTATGATGAAAACTCAGTGGAAATATTGCAATGTCTTATTTTAATTATATCATTGAAATTTCTTGTTTATAGTTTCACTTTTTTCTGATAATATAATATTATAATTAATGAAATCAAAATGATGAACACAGCAGATGAAAATTTGTTAAAACTTTCACCTGCAGACAAGTCCTAATGGACTTAGCACAGCCAAAATTGCAGCGAACATTTTCGAAATCTATCACAATCGGCAATGAAATAAAATTGGCGAACTAAATTATTTCGTGCTAATCGAGACTCAAACCTCCGATGGCGGCGCTGAAAGCAGTGACATAATGTGCCAACATGGCTGACGCGTCGAGGGTATTGTTGTGATGATAACATAGGTGTAATAGGATGAGTCGTCGAGCCACTGCGATAATTAAAGTGGAAAATATCTAAAAAGATTTTCTTGGCTTTGAGGAGGTATTTCAATTCCCACAGGCAACGACAAGTAGCAGTTAAGATTAAGGAATTAATAATGTTCAGCTGAAATATCCTCTACTATCTCACGGACATTACTCAAAGGGTTCCTAATGACCATAAATGAGTGACTGCGATAAAAACAACATTATTCTCAGCCGGCTAGAAAATATAAATTGCAATACGTCGGTTACCCCAAGTGCATTAAACAAACAAACCACCGTCCCAATAAATGATGAATTGTAGCAAAAAATGACAACTGAAAAGGCCTTTTACATTAATATGAATGCTTAAAATATATTACTTGCCACGTTATGATGGCTTTATACCAAAAATTTTATTAGAAAAATCAGTTAATTCCCGGAAATACCAATGATTTGTCAACGTGGTTTCCTTAGGTATGCTCGGAGCTCTACTTCCGAATTCGGCCAATAGTTGGCGTATTGCTTGTCTGGATTCTCGAATACCCTGATTGTGAGTTTGCACGCAGTGTACTATCGACGAATCGCCGTTCTTTGTATTTAATTTTTTTACCCTGGAGTTGGTGGGAATGCGATCACACCAGAAGGAGGAAGAGAGAAGGTTAGAGGCCTAAAGTAAGGAGTGGTGAGGAGACTTAAGAATGGGATGGAAAAGAAGGATCGCGATGTTTTGGCCGTGACGGAGGGGGTGGGGGAGATCTAGGGAGGGTGGAGGGGTGGGACGAATTCCACTGAGGTCACTGGTTCCTTTCGCTGTCGGTTGGTGCCCTCTCCTCGGAGAGTGTTGTGGGGCCAGGGCGATGATTCCACAGGTGCCAGCCTTGAACCTGAGCGGAGAGGGTGCGGAAAATGACGGAGGCGAGGTGAGGGGCCTCCAGGGAAAAATTGGTGGTTGGAGAATTTCGGGCGAAGAAAGAGTTAGAAGAGGAGATAGAAGAATCTTGGGTGTTCCTCTTGGGAGGATTTTGAGTTTCATGTTGGGGGCAGCAATCCTGCCGGGGGTTTTGGAGCCTAACATATTCGCGATTCCAGCCCGGAAGACGCCAACTACCGGCGAAAAATGTAAGCAGCGCGTTGGTGATAGAGTGAACCAGAGTGAACTGTTTACGTGTAACTCATATGCCGAATGTAGGCTGCGTTGTGCCTTAAAGTAATCCCTGACGCCTGTTGGCTTCTTGCCTGACAACCATCCCTCTTTAGTAGATCTTTCGCTAATTGTCTCACATTTCTGTGATACCTCCAAAACTGTATATTTTATGTAACTCTTAAGTGTAACGTAACTGAATGTTTTTTCTCACAGCTCAGCCTCTCACGTATTCGAACTTTGCTTGCAGTCTTTTCCATTATTTCGTCTCGGGAATTAACTGTAATAACCTCTTAATAAGTCTCGAGCATTTATAGTTTAATTTCTTCATCTTTCTTTTTCTGTCGTCGTACACTTTCATTTATATCCTATATTTCTATATAAGTGGAAAATGAACCTTTGAGTGCCAACCGATTTTCTAGGTACTACGCCAAAAGTTCCGAAGCATTTTTGCTGATTTTGCGGTAGGGTAGGAATAATAATTAGGACTCAAAAACAACTAAAGGTATACATTCAAAAACTTTAGAAAATAATTATTGTGTGTGGTTTCTTCCTTTTTATGTATTTTTTGACAAATTTTTGGAAATATGAGTTAATTTATATAATTTAAAGAAAATAGTGAATGCTGAAATAAAATGATTACTAACTATTAAATGATTAGTGAACTATCAGCATATAAGAGTGACATTGAAATAGGAGTGCGGTAGCGCTTCCCGGCACAGTGAAACGGGGGAAGTTCCTGTTTGTTCAAATTAGCTTCTGAAAACAACATTGTTTTTGTTTTCATTGTACTTGAATGTACATGTTTCGTACTTCAGAAAAATTACCATTCAAGTAGGGGGGGGCCACTCCCCCCCCCCCCCCTGATCCACCAAAAACTCCGCACATGGTATTCATTCACCCCAATCGCAATGGTTCACCACTGTCTTCCCAGCTGTATTTTGCAGCATTCTTGCGGAATTTGATGTACCCCAAATTATTATTATTTGCCGGCCTCGGTGGCGGTAGGATAAAGTCCTCACCGGTTTTCGGTGCTATGGAAATAAATAAATATGTAAATAAATAAATCGTTCAATTTTTACTAATAGTAATCGCGATATATATTATTGCAATTTTCCACGACTGTAAAATTTATTACGATCTAGGTTTCAATTTAACCACGTCATCATCAATGTGATGTAGTAACCTTGTATATTATATAGTTAAATTGAAACCAAGGTAGTAATAAATTTTATAATCGTGGAAAATTGCAAATATTTATTTCAATATGGAAAATTTCCTCTCCATCACGCTCGAATCCTCGGGTTTTTATATGGATAAAGTTAGCTACTTCTTTAAAGGAAAACAAGGACAAAAAAACCCAAACCAGAGAAGAGGTTAAAAGTAAAAAGAAAATATATACACGAGTACATGACCTGCTTTTCATCATAGTGCATGAAAAGAAGAGGTCATTGTGGATGTAGCCGATTTTTGCCGCATTCTCCGGCACAGCCGTGCGAACATCCCGAAAAAAACGTATGTGCACCAGATTCAACTTCCAACCTCTGCGATCTGGACTCGTATCATACGCTGCGTGATCTTATTGTCCAATCTTGACAACAAAGACTCTCTCATAAAGGTGAAACCGGTAGCGCTTATTAAAAACCTGTGGCTGCTGTACCAAGCGAAGTTCGCTTTCCATCTGTTTCCCCTTCGCCGCCTGCTCCTGCTTGCCCCTTTGCCAGGCGTTTGGTGGACCGAAATGATGACCGTTGGTGAAAGAATGGGAGCAGAAAAAAATGGCCAAAATCCACGAGGCAATCCCAGAGCTAACTGACTGGTTGACCACCGAGGACACCAGGAAACAAAGGTTCTTCCCTTATTATCCGCCTCTAGCGAACCCTATATATTCCCCCCTTTCGTTATTTTCCTCACCCTTTGTACGCACTTCCCAGCCTTTATTCCCATTATCATCCGAACTAATTTATTCCGTTCAGGGTCCGCGGTTCAACTAGTTTAGCCGGAGATTAATGGGTGCAAGGTTTTTTAAGAACTCGGGGCACGGCTCGCTTCAGCAAAAATATTCGCACCGCTTTTGTCCTACGCATTCTCACGAACACGCATGAAACGGGATCAGAAAAGGATAGCAAAGAACGGGGAATATCGGGACACGTGTATTGCCATTGTGTGCGAAGCGATCGCGCGCCCATACACAATGCAATATTCTTTCATATTTACAGAGATATGCGACCCGGTTTCCCACGCGAGCTCTAACCGGCCCGTTGTTATCATTATTATTATTTGTGTATTGGTCACCCAAAGGGAGCTACCGATGTAGGACAACAAGGTCAACAATGAGGCCATTGTTGCCGGGGGAGACGAGCGAATGAGCACATTTCAATCGCCCTGTTATGGGTATGTTGCATGGAGTCAAACAGATTCCCAACTGACCAGGCAGGATGTTTGGGTGAAAGGGATCAGCGTGTTGATAATGCTGCCTCTAAGCCAATTTAAACTCTGCTACCGGAAAGGAATTATTACGCAGTGTTCATGACTCCGCCGGAAAACATTTGAGACGAAAAGAAAATAAAAATGTTTCATTCTACGGAACGAACCATTGTTAGCTAGCCTTTGTCGTAAAGAGGAGATAGGTACTAGTCGAAAGTAGTTTCAACACTCAACCGGTTTCCTAGTTAAATACTACGACCCGTTAACTTGCAAAGTGTTCATAATGTGACATGACATTTCGTCACTTAGTTCGTTGCCTCGCATTTTATGTGATAGGATGACATAATTGGATGCATATTTCGCTAGAAGCAAGCTATCGCACGAAAGACAAGCATACAAGTTTCTTGGTTGGTTTGAATCCTCCTACTTTCTCCTCAATTGCTGTGTTTTTCTACGTATCTTCTTACCGCTAGATGGCTCGGGATATTGCAATAATGGATTGCGCAGGAGAGATAAGCAAAGTCGCTCTTTTCAAAGATTCCGTCTTTATGAATAAATTCACTTCGGTGATTCAATCACTTCCTCCTTGTGAATTTTAATGAATCGAATGTATCGTTAACTTATCAATCTTACGACTTATTCTGTGATTGATATGGTGTCAAAAATGAAAAAAAATCATGGGGATTATTAGCACTTTAAATTGCGGGTAGCCATTTTTTGATAGAAATTAGAAAGTAGGATCAGTAAGGAAGGATATGTAGTGGGTGTGCACGTATATGGTCGAGTTATTTGTAGCTGTAGGAGGCTTAAACAAGTCAAACATTTTATCAGAACGTCCGATTTCTTAATTCGTCGAAAATATTATCGGTTAAATATGTGTAAACAAGGATAAAAGTTGCGCACTTCATGGTAATTTGGATGGATAACAATGAAAGTAGCCACATTCTACGTAGTACGTAATTGCCCTGTGCTACCCCTAAGTTCAAAGGTTTAAAGGTACATTGTATTACATAGGTACATCACCGTAAAATTAAATTAATAAAAATGGCAGTCTAACTCACTTATTTTTGCCATTTTTTCAATCTTCTGCATTTGCTAGTCGGATTCATTAACATCCTGGATTAGTTTAACTTAAGTAGATAAAATCATGTAAATAAAATAAGAGAGAGAGAGACAATAGAACAGATAGATTCAGAATGTTTTTTTCCACTATCAATAAGAGATGATAACGGCAGCGTTAGAACTCACAAATAGATTACACGACTTTTAGTGTAGCCTAATAACTTATGTGTTCCTTGCAGTGAAGTTTTCTCGGGTTTCACACCGGGAACCCGAGAAAACTTCACTGCAATTGTTTGCCGGGAAAAAACCAAAAATTATATTATGTGTTCTTTAAGGCATGTTTCTGAATTTTCTTATCATCTCTAACACCTTTTTTTGTGTATTCTAGCTGTATTGGCAAACTGCCTTAAAGAGTACTTGGCCATATTTGCCTTTTTATGAATGTGGTAGTATAATTTTTCCGTATGCGTAACGTTTTTTACACCGTGTGCTGTGCATGTGGGAATCCTATCACACGCTGCATGTTGGTGATTGATCACCCCCTGCCAAACACCCTATCGGTGTATCTGGTATGTTTCTTTCGGGAACTAGAGTTTGCTCGCAGGGTATATTATGTAGATGTAGATGAAGTAGGCAGCGTTTGGGAATTGGTGTAGCGAAAGTGGGAAGTGACCTCTCTATAGTAGGTATTTATTCCGTGCTTTGCTGAAGAAAAGCCATTAAAAACAGGCATCCTCGTGACTTGCTGGATGACGCAAGATAAGCACAAAGGATCTGGTTGGTTGTATATAGTAGTGAAGATTTAGTACCAGACTAACTTCTGCGGAATACACGAGGAAGTTTACGCTTCTTTCATTCAGTTCCTGGTAACTGAAAGTTCTTAGAATTGAATATTAGCTCTTACGTCCTTGAAGGTGCTCGTAAACAAGGTGCTTTTTGGATGGATTCCTTTTTAGGTAAGCAATAGCCTGTTGGTCTCGTTAGGATTGATTGGAAGGGGGGATTTTTATTCAAAGGCTCTACGGAATTAAGCACAAGCGTTGCAGAAACTCTGGATTAAAATGTATTCCAAGAACCATTGCTAACCCACAGTGCTGCTATAATTCACTTCCATCAACTTCGCGAAGTAAACCCGCCGTGAAATTATAAGAATAGGGTGGTTTCCTATTATTTTTTTATCGCCTAATTCGAAAGATATTGCTCCTGGAGTACGCATTTCACGCTTAAAGATTTTTAAATGACGATATCTGTTTTTCGCGATTAAATAAAAAATGAAAATTTTCAAGCGCTCGAAAACGCGACGGCTAAGTATGAATGCTGGGAAAAGCCCGCGTGAAAAGGTAGCAGAGTACCCTGCTAGCAGATAGCGCTTGGCTGAAGTAAGGATTATTAATACCTTATCAAACGAAGGAAACTCTCTGACTTTAGGCAGTTTTAATAGGTGATTATTAAGACATGTTTCCCTGAGCTCTGTGCCTCATGCATGCATTGGTAACGTCAGACGACGTAAAACTCCTATCTACTCGTATCGAAACTAGGTCCCTGTGACGTCACGTGGAGTGGCATCGCATGGGCGCCAATCTGGCATTTTTCAAATGCGGTAAAAATTGACCCTTGCCATTCGTCTAAACCGGTATTTCTAAAACCAAATAATTTGTATATTATGAATACACTAATGGTGGGTAACGAATCACAATCAATGCCTTTCGTTTTCTTTGATGAAGGAAACTACCCTTTTATAAGAATTACGAAAAACTAGACTTTTGAAGTAAGCAATTTCAAAAGAACCCAATATTTTCGCAGGACAAATGTAAGCCGTATTATTGATAAAGGGCTAACTTCGCCCATTAAATTCACTTTCGGCTCTCCAGACAATTAGAAAATTGTTACTAGCAGTTGTAACCTAGTTGACACACCAAATTATTTACATGATGCAGAAAGAATTCGCGGGGCTAACACATCCTTTCTGGATTTTTTATTATTTAACACCAATTATCAAATGCATCAAATATAAAGGCCACATGATGAGTATGTTCAGGCAATCTACAAAACGCATTCACTGTATGCTTTATCGTTTTATGCTAATAGTATGAGTTAATTTTTGGGTAAAACCGGAGTTGGCTTAAGCCTGAATCACACGATCATTTTTTTCGTGACCACTATCGCGATCGGGAAAATCGATCGCTCTGGTGATCACTTTTTTCTAAATCACACGGTCACTCCCGCCGTCGGCTTTCGCAACACTTTCAAAATCACAGCAGTTGTCATGGGACCCGCATCACGAAAATATTCAGCGTGCTTGTTTATCTATGTCGTTCCCACGATTGTCAAACGCTGCGCTTCAATCACACCATACGGTCATGCGTTCTGATTGCTGATATGGGGCTTTAGGGACGGTTTTAGCGACGGAAAAAGCGACCGGACGAGAGATGAAAAATAGCGATGGGAATCCTCATCGCGATCGCGAAAAACAATTGCCGGCGACGACCATTTGCGAGTGATCACTGTAGTGATCGCGATAGTGATCACTTTTCGCGACGAAAAAAATGATCGTGTGATTCAGGCTTTATTAATATATAATTGACGTCACCTGCCGCAAAACTCTGTGATTCCGCTTCTACTCCGTTCGAAACCTTACGAAAAAGTTTCATTGACCTTCGATGCCTGTAATTGAAGATGGGATAGCTTGCCAGTGTTTTATGACTGCCGAATTTGATCGTAAAACGATTTATTTCGTCATTGAAACCCATTATAATGTTCAACACTTTAACGAGCCGTGAGGAATTAGGGATCATTATTATGAGCGGTAAAAACGTGGCTTATGCATAACAACTAAATATTTGCTTATGTAAGATCCTTTTTTTCATGCGATTGCCAATATTCTATTCATTACGATGCACCTCTTTTGGTATCGTTCGGTATTCACTTTTCGAGACAATTTTTCGAGTGGTGCTCTAGTGGGAAGAGCGCCGGACTACTAACGAAAAGGTTTCAAGCTAAGATAATGGTTTTAATCAAGTGAAAGTGTCTTTCAAGATAAATTTTTCTATAAACCCTGCTTGCTAAAAAATATGGATTTATTAATGTCGATTGATTAGATTATTTTCTTTGGTTATCGCGAGCAAAAAAAATCTTTCCTTTGAAATATCTTATGGTTGACAGTGATGGGAAAATCATTGAATAAATTTAATCGGGCTAAATTAAAATTACGTGGTCAAATTTGTAATCAATCACAATTACAAATTAATTTTTGAAAAAGTAATCAATGGGATTGAAATTGCGATTTAAATTACACTTTAATTTAGCTCCAGTACACGATGCAATCGATATCGCTATTTTCTGTAACAGGTTACGCTAACACGCAAAACCAGATTAAATTTTTATTATTCAATACCATTGCATAAAAAACGTTTGATGTAAGCAGTTTACGCATCAAAAAATATCTTCGACTAAAGATTTACCTCTGTGGATGAAGTTTATGTAGTTGTGCGCATGTACGCATCGAACAGTGCGCGTGTAATTCAAAATCTCACTTTTGATTACTCTATGTAATAGTTACCCTTACGGGATTTGCAGTTGATTGCAAGTAATAATTATTTTTTTATGTATCGATGAAAATCAAAAATTATCAAAGATCTAATCGTTAACAGTAATTTATTTACTTTCAATTTATTACATCACTGCAGAAATCCCTCGATATGATTCAGTTGCCTCATACGATATGTTGTAAAACCGTACCCGAAAGAGCAACTCGTTAATTGAATCCAGGAAATGGATGGGAAAGTTTTGTTGGGCGAAAAAAAATTCTCCTCGTTCAATCATTCGCTTTTATGTTTTACATAAAAAATACTCGGAAATGTTTCCGCCCATTTTTTTATAAGTTTGTGGCTACATTGGAGCTCAAATCAAACGAGCCTTTGATTAGATTCAAGTAAAAATTACTTAACTAAAAATTTATAGATTTCAAGGAAAAACAGAAGTTGTAATCTTAAGCGGTAATTCGATTACTCATGCGTCGTTACATAACATCATGGAAAATAACATTTCTTTCAACTTGGGTCGTAACTACGCTTAAATACCCGTGTCCCCTTGTCCAGTGTTCAAGGAAGGAGGTGGAGAAATCTTTAAAAGGGAAGAGTGCGATGGAAGGGGAAGAATAAGAGGGAATAAATAAAATAAACGTACACGCTTCGCACAATGCGAGTACCACCTTGCCATGAATCTTACGTTTTTTGTGGAGAGGGACTCGGTCGTCTTGGAGACGAGTCTGATGGGTGTGGGGGGAGGGGAAAGTGGTTCTTTGACACGATACGAGAAGTTTAGCCTGAGCGGTGGGGTGAGGGAGGATTTTTGGTGGTTGATGTAGCAGGGGGGAGCGTGATGGATATGGAGGGTGGGGAGAAATAGGGGAGGGAAGGGCGGAGGGTGCTTTTTGGTCGCAGGGGTAGGGGGTGCGAGGAGGAAACGGTGTATGGCAGGGGATGACAGGCGGTTCACTATGCTAGAAAACTCTTGTATAGCTAGAACTGGTATCTCTTCTCTCATTTTCAGTGTAATTATAATGTATAATTCTATCTCTCGTCTCTATAAATATATTAACCCGCTCTTCTTGAGCTTATTCCCCTGGAATTTTGTCTTTTTGTGTGACTGAGTGAATGAATGTGAGGGCTTGCCGGTTGAGAAGCTATGTTTGATCCCTGCGGTCTTTAGTTCATCTCCGAACACCAATGCAGTAATACTCGCGTCGGTGTAAAGCGCACAAGTACAATAAGTTTCGGCTTTTGGAGCACTTCATCTTACAATTTCTATTCAAGGCCATAGAGCTGTGATCCTCATATTCAGTTTCAGTCTTGAAACTATGAATTGTTCAATAGCTTCAATTCCTAATAGTCTGAGGAAATGGTAAAGTTTCAAGTTTTCGATTCTTTAGACTACGTACCTAATTCTTTCATGATTCTCATGATGCATTTGAGAGACCTCAGTGGAAGCATTCAGTAGAGCGCTGAAGAAGGCTTTGCAGCAAACAAAAGCCGACGCTAACACCGATACCTCTCAATTTCAGTATTATTATCAGAGATGGATAATGATAGTGAATAAAATATCAATATACAGATTTAATTGTAGTATCGCATGCAGTGACAAAATCAAACAGTTGAACCATTTTTCTTTAACATTTTTTACCTTTTAAATATTGTAAATTTTAAATTTCGTAGGAAGATTTCCACAGCTTCTTTTATCAATGTTGGTGAACTTCATACTGCATATGTAAACAAAAAATTCAATTCCCTGATGATAGCGTAAAGCAATGAAACGCGTCGGTATAATAGCATGTCAATAGAGTAATATCGAACATTGTTTATTATCGAATCACTTGAATGGAGTTAATCATACTCTCCGCCATACTGGATATTCTTACGTCTTGGGTACTCAAACAAGGCGGCGGAATGGAAACGCGGGGAGGGCGGGAAAAGGGTGGGGATTTGTCAGGGTCAGGGTGCGTGGTGTGGGTCTCCAGTGGTGAGAGATTACGGGAGGGGTATGAGTGGGGCTCAATACGCTTCGTCTCATTTTTTTCGGGGGTCCAGCGGTGGTGTGAGGGGTACGGGGAAGAGGGGGGGAGCGAGAGAGAACTAAGAGGGGAAAGTTGACTTCTGTTAGTGACCGCAGCCAAGGTCACAGCAGATCACCGAACCTCCCCCCATACTCCTGGGCCTCCGAAAACTCCCCCCCCCCCCCTCCCTCCACATACACCACCCTCCCCCTTGTCACCTCAACCCACCTCACAACAACCAACTCTTTCCCCCCCCCGTGTGGAAACGGAGAAAAAATTAAAGAGAAAACCTCGCAGCGCCACCACAGAACACAACAGATCCGGACCCGAGGGGATTTTTATTCGTGGACCACCGCAACCTCCCCCTTCCCTCCCCAACTCCCATCTCCAGTGCCTTTCACCTCAGAGCTTCCCTCTCCACCTCCACCAAACTCCTTGTACCGCTCAAGAAAACCCACCTCCTTATTCTAACCCCATCCCCTGAGGCGTCTCCCCCGCCCACTTCTTCCTCTCCTCACCCATCCCCGCCTATTTTTTAAAGGTTCCTCCGTCTGTCTTCATGCGTCCTCTCCGCTGCCTTGTTTTGTTTTCGCCCTCATCTCACGGCATCACCTCCGCACGAATCAGCTTTTTGCGCATCTATACACCTACAGAGTGGTGTAACTATGAGGGGGGATGAGGGGATAGATCCCCCGCAAAGCCTCGGAGAACTTAAAAAAAATATTATTTAAAACAATTGTCTAGGGATTAGGAATCTGTGATCGTCCAACGTTTTTAAGCGTTACGTTTCCCCTGTTGTTATGGCCTTAAATGATCTTTTTTCGGGGTGGTGAAGATAAAAAAGATATGACTAAATAAATATAGATACATAAAAATATGCGGAGAAATTTCCTCCCCCCTGTTTTTTCTTATCCTTTCAAATCCTTCCATCTTCTGCCTTCAGTATTGACAATCCTCCCTCCTCAGCCCCCACGGAACCCAAACACTAACATCTCTCCTGCCAGCTTTTGTTTTCCATCCTCTCTTGATCATCCTCTTTACTTTTTAAGCCTAACTCTCTGCATCGTCTCGCCAACCCTCCTTCTATCCCGACCACTGGCACAGGCAACGGAAAGAACTCTTTTTTCCTCTCCCTCACCGTCCTTTTTATCTTTTGTATTGATCCAATTAACGACAGTTGAATCCGTGAAATATCTAGGAGTTAGACTCAATAATGATATATCGTGGAATAAACATATTCGGGAAATAACAGGTCAAGCCAATCGTAAATTGGGTCTTGTTAAGAGAATATTAGGAAAGTGCGACGACAAAGTGAGAACAATTAGCTACTTTTCCCTCGTTAGACCACATTTAGAATACGCTGCCAGTGTTTGGGACCCTCATGAAAAAGGCTTAATAACAGAGTTAGAACGCGTGCAAAGAAGAGCTGTCAGGTACGTGAAAAGTCGTTACGATAGTCTTGTTAGTGTAGCTGACCCCTGTTACCTCTTACTTAGATAAACTCGGGTGGAAATCTCTGTCAGACCGTAAATTGAAAATAAGACAGCCTTCTAGATAAATTCAAGAGCAGTGTCTTTTCTAACGAAGTTTGCCATATCATACGAACGCCAACATACTACGGAAGATCAGATCATATAAATAAAATAAGAGAAATAGACTGTAGAAAAGACAGAGTCAGAGTGTCTTTTTTTCCACGATCAATAAGAGATTATAACGGCAGCGTTAGAACTCATAAATAGATAGGATGACTAGCAGTGTAACCTACTAACTTATGTAGATGTATGTTAATTTTTAAGTTTTAAAATATTACTCCTCGGAACCTCATCTTCTCAGTGCCTTTTTCATTACGAAATATAGGGAATATAAAATCATTGGCTTTCCTGGCTAACTTGTGGAGGAATTCTCCTCGGGTCCACCCTGTGTGCTAACTTGCACTACGCGAGCCCTTGATTGCATTGCAGAAGCATGTAAAGTGGTTGCATCCAGTCCACTTGTTTTCATTCAGTCCCTTTTTAGAAATTGACCTGCGAAAATCGATGTTAAAAGGCTTTCGGCATTGCTTGACAAGTTTTAGAAAAAAAGGAGTGCATTCTCGGTGGTAAAACTTACGCTGCGAGTAGTTTTTTTTAAGTATTCAACTCTGAAATAACATTTAAATGGTGAGTTTTATTTTCTTCATAAAAATTTAATGCGTTAAAAAGTTAGTATCGGAAAATTTCCCCCGGGTTTTTACGGAAAGGTTTTCACTGACTGTATTTTAGGATAGGACATTTAAAAAAAATGCTCTCCAAAAGTTATTTTCATGATGAACATACTTGTTGTTGAATTATTCTGATATCTTTTATCACAGCTTCGAAATTAAACTTTATGCAAACCACATTTTTAACAAAATTTGCTCAGCCGCTATGTTAAAAATGGCTGCCAAAAAAAGTATGGCTGGTAAATTTTTTTCAAATGTAGTTTTGTGATTGTCTACTTGTAGAGAACCAATGATAAAAAATCAGGATGAATAAAAATGTCGAGCAACAAATTTTATTCACATTGGGTGATTTGAAATGGAATGACACAGCAACTGAAAAATACCTTGTAGGTGGATTGCAGGCTATATTTTGGATAATAAACAACATCATGAATAAGACAACTGCGATTATGTGCAATAATTCTATTCCGTTTATCTATTACAACGAGAAAATTGTGAATAAATTACTTGCCTCATTCAAGGGATGTTTTAGTATTGATATCTCGTTTAATCAGAATGTCGATTTCCATTTTGGTCGGTCAATGGCCATCATCGAGAACGCTCATCACGTCACGATCCCTATCTAAGAGCTTTTCGTGAACAAATTGAAAGCCGGAGATTTTAATTAGAAATTCAACACGACTATGGTGAAAATTTTTATATTAGCATTTAAGTTTGCCTAAAAACTCCACATCCAGCACATTAGCATCAAATTTTAGCATTCCTACTTCATCTTTTTCTCCTGTGCTGTGTCCGAGTATTATGAATGTTCACTCCAATATGGAATGGAAAAAAATTTTTATTATTCACCGGAGTATCCCTAAACAACTGAGGTTAATTTGAATACTATCGTGATTTTTCCCTTCAGCCATCAAGTTTAGTCACAACTTAAGATTATTCCATTGATCGAGTGCAAATATTTGTTTCATCCTTTGACTGAAGGTAGAGGATTTATTTTTATGTAATTTTATTGATTAGTCAAGAGCATAATTTGATTGGCTGTGCCTTTGAGGGCGGTGATTAGTAAATGTAACAAACGCATTAGCAAGAAACTTTGACATTAAATTTGTTAGTATCGTTGGCGAAAAGGACAGAATCTTCAAACAAACATTATCGTTTATATTGTTTCTTGCCTAGTTCATATCGACGCGCATCATGAAACGAATCACTGAACTTTACTGAGAGTGCTTCATATTCGAATATACTTCTTGAATGATTTTGGTCTACTAGTATGGGCAAAGAGGTGTGCGTTAAATGTTTTTCGTTGTCTCACATCATATCAGAGAATGTCACAAATCTTTCGAAGCTTCGGACACTTGGAGCTTATATAGGCGAGAAAAACATTAAGACATAGTGTTAGAATAAGCCCAAATTGCCTTTACTTAATAGCCTGCAAAATATTATCTAAAATGTAAAACGAATTGATGTTTTAAGCACCCCATTTTTCCATTTAAATTACATATGTGCAAAACATAATTATATGTTTTAGGCAAGTTTTTAGCCGTGACGGCAAAAAAAAGCAGATCCCAACTGCTGATGGAAAAGATATGTATTTTTGACGATAGTCGTGTCAAAAGCAAATTTGTATGCTCTTCCTCTGGATTTTAGGAACACTGATAATTTTTCCGAATGTAACACTTAATCGGTGACGTGCGGTCTGAGAGACCGCTGCGTTTCTAAAATTATGAATATTTTCAAAATTGCTATTTCAAAATATCTGTAATCCTCGCGAGCGTCAAACTTTTGTATAATAAGGACATGGCACTCTTAAAATTTGACGTTGTTATTATTTTTTTATGAAAATTTGAAAGTGAATTTTAGTAGTGGTCTGTGAGACCTCACGTCACTAAATTGGAAAAGCCAAAAAACTTAAGGCTGGTGAAAATAATTCAAAAACTTGTTAAAAACAATTCCTTGTGATTTTTCAAGAATTATAAAAATTAATACTTTGTAAGGAAGCATTTTTAGTTGCATAACGTGGATAATTTAGTACTTAATTTAAATAAGTACGATAATAATATCTCTAGTGTTTTTGATATCAGTTTTTTGATCCTTTTTCAAATAACAATTTTTACTGAAAAAATTAGTTCGTATTGGGAATGCATAATATTAAATATACGTTTTATAATAGTTGAGAAGTCAAATAAACATTAGACTAAGCAATAAAAATGACTTTGCAACGTTTTATGAATTTTTGTTTTATTGCGGTCTACCAGACCGCACGTCACTGGTATTGTAAAAAGAATAGGGTGGTTTCCTATTATTTTTTTACTGCATAAATCGAAGGATTAATACTCTTGGAGTACGTATTTCACGCTTTTAGATTTTTTAATGACGATATCTGTTTTTCGCGATCAAACGAAAAGTGAAAATTTTCAAGCGCGCGAAAACGCGACGGCTAAGTAGGAATGATGAGAAAAAGTCCGTGTGACGTATTTCTGGTTCCCCCGGCCGCCTTGTGAGGTGACCTTGAGGCGAGGCTTGAGCGCTGATACGACGCAGGCTACTAGCATGTAGCAGAGTACCCTGCTAGCAGGTAGCGCTTAGATTAAATAAGGATTATTATTACCCTTTCAAACGAAGGAAACATTCTGACCATAGGCAATTGTTATAGGTTGTTATTATGAGATGTTTCCCTAAGCTCTATGACTCATGCATGCATTGGTAATCTCAGACGATGTCAAACTCCTATATACTCGTATGGAAACTAGGTCCCTGTGACGTCACGAGGAGTGGAATCGCATGGGCGCCAATCTGGCCTTTTCAAATGAGGTTAAAATTGACCATTGGCATTCGTCTGAACTGGGATTTGTAAAACCAAATAATTTAAATATAATGAGTACACTAATGGTGGGTAAGGAATCGCAATCAATGCATTTCGTTTTCTTTGATGAAGGAAACTACCCTATTGCACGTCACTGGTTAAGGGTTAAAATACTGAAAACAGTAAAATGGCCCGAGCATCCGTCCACAAACTCCCAAGGTTGAATCGCATAAGCACACGTTTCGGAGGCTCTGATAAATTTCATGACCCCAGGTCCGTCTCTACCCCCCACCTTCTTTCTCTATGACCCTGGCACTCCTTCAGAGTTGGCCAATTCTCTTCGCCTAGCCCACGCTCAATCTTCCCCAAATTGCTAGCTATCCGCCGCTCGCGGATGGAGGCTAGATAGACGCAAAAAGCTCCCAAGGACGCTGGAAGTCCAGTGGATATATTTCAACCGCGTCGTTAGATTAGACCGCTGATATCCCACGGGAAAGATGGATAGAGAAATAGGGAACGTGGTAATGGATTCGACCAAATGGGACTCACTAACTTATTTTTTTTCCTCTACCACGAATTTCATTTTCCCCGTGGCCATTTTCTTTAGCTACGAAACGCCCATTTCGGTCTATGGCGTGCTTCATAGATTTATAATTCTCAATGATTTTGTCAGCTTGAAGGCCGCGCTTTCGGAGTTCGGGAAAAGATTTGTGGTTACCGCGTGTTAGAGGCATGGGAAGTAGATATGTTTTGAAAGAAGTATTTCTCCATTCGTGGCATTTCGCGTATCCTTGGCTATAAAATTATATGCATTTATCATTGACCCTTTTCTCGCGGATTGATAGTCGCCAATTTTCCTTATTTTTACTTTTGATTTCGATTTAATCGGTAGACTGCCCAGGAAATTTATTTCTAAGGAAATAGGTTCTCCTCCGACTCAAGTTCTATTTTGCCATTTTGAAATCGACATTAGAACGGATTGCGTTAGAATTCAACCAAGACACGGCTGAGTGAGTTGCGTTTACCACGGATAAATTACGGCAATCTAAGAAATTTTGACATTGATAAATGCTTAATCTATATGTACCCTTGGTACTTTTACAGTTGAAAATAGAAAGGGATGGAAAAACGTTTCCAACCTAAATTTGGGTTGATAAATTCAAAAGAAGGAACTTTGATAATTGATATCTATTGAAAGATAATTCATTTTTCCGATGTCCATCTTCGATACTCGAGTTAAGCGATATCCATCATTAGTAAGGAGGAAAAAATTGGTATTTTCTTTGACTTTTTCAAGCCCTGTGGTTCAGTTAAACATAGTATCCTACTCAGTAAACTTGATATCTTTGGGATTAGAGTTCCAAATAATTGGGAGTGCTCACATTTGGAACAGCGGCAACTCAGTATTTTTGTAAATGGTAATAAGCATAATTCCACTAGTAAAAAGGTAACAAGAGGTGTTCCTCAAGGATCTGTTTTGGGTCTAATATTTTTTTTTACTTTTCATTAACGACCTGCCTACTATAACTGAAACATGCGATCCATACCATATCATAAAGCCAGTTCTCTACACTGATGATACCAACTTTATCACTTTAGCCCCTTCATTTGATAATTTGGTACACACTTGTAAGCTTGTGACCCAGAGTTTAGAAAATTGGTGTACTATGAACTCCTTGGATCTCAATGTGGGGAAATCACAAGTTATCTTTTTTGGTAATATTATTATGCCAACTAGAAACTTTTTACTTGAAATTAATGGCAATTGTATAATGCAAATGGATTCCCCTAAGTTTCTTGGCCTTCTCATTAACTCCCATATTTCGTGGGAGTTGCATATCAATTATTTACCCAGTAAGTGTAGCTCACTCTATTACATCTTCAGATGCCTAATACCGATGGTGTCGGGAGAGGTTGTTTTGGCACTGTTCTATGGGGAATTTTACTCAAGACTTGTACAGAATATTTTGTTCTGGGGCTCATCCCCGTATGCCATAAAAATATTCAAAATTCAGAAGAAAATAGATCGTTTAGTATCTAACGAAGGGTATCGTGCTCATTGTCGCCCATTTTTTGAAAGGTTGAGAATTCTTTCCCTTCCTTGCTTGTTCATTTTTTACTCCGTTATATATGTGAGGAAGATTAGCTTTGTGCTGGTGAAAAATTCTCATATCCACAATTATGGCACAAGGACCCATGATGACTACCATAGGTGTTTTGTAAGGACCAAGGGTGCTGCTCTTGGATCTATATCAATTGGTCTTAAACTGTTTAATAAATTGCCTTCAGAATTGAGAAGGATTGATTGTTATAGGACATTTGCAAAAAAATTGAAAGTTTTAAAATAGAAACCTGTCTACGAATTTCGGCAACATAGTGACCCTCTTCAGCCAGGCGAAGTAAAGAAAAAGCAGTTTCAACAAGTGAAGAAGACCGGAGACACCTAACTTAATTAGACCAGGGATTTGGGGATGATAATGAAGGAGAACCAATGGAAAAATGTGACAAAAGTGAAATCAGGACTCATTTTCTTTTTAGACATTTTAGACAAAGGAATAGTCTATTAGGATTTTTTTCCCGTGGACAGACAGTTAATTCTCCCTTTTATATGTACAAGCTTGAAAGAATCCAAAAAAGGTCATCAGGACTAGAAAAGATAAATCCGCTCCCTGGCAAATCCATCTCGACAAAGCACCTTGCTACAACGCTTTATAATTCTGTGAGTCCCTGGCAAAACACTTCAAACAATGCCCCAACCCCCTATAGTCCTGAAGTCGCCCCAGCAAACTTCTTCTTGTTACCTCAGATTAAGGCAGCCCTAAAATAAACCGATTTTTCGTACATCGAAGAGATAATCAGCCGTGACAAGGACCCTGCGAGATGCCCTTGAAAAGGCCTTGCTGGGCGGGTACTGGTCATGGTAGAATCGCTGCAAAAATATGTAGAAGCCTAAGGGTAGTACTTTGAAGATTTTAAAGTGGTTGTGCAAATATGTACAGTAAATTTCATTTAAAAAAAATTGCATTACTTTCGGAACGCACCCTGTATCAACATCATTAGTCAACATTCCTGAGTATAGTTTGACGCAGCTCTCCATTCCTATCTCCTATCCTCCTTTCAGCCTTTTCATCGCGACGTATTTCACCTCTTTTAGATGCATCATTTATAACTTGTCCTATGTAACTCATGTGGGGGCGTCTCTTTCCCTTCTTCCATTCGAACTGTCCTTCGGCGATTGTTTTCATCTGGTCATCATGCCGCATAATGTGGCCTACCAAGTTGGCCCACGTTTTCCTTAAGTTTTTTTTTAGAAGAATTATTTTTTCTCCCACTCCTCTCAGCATTTTCTCGTGAAATGTAGATGACATTATTATCACCATAGTATCTCTTGGAGTTTAGGTCATTTATAAAACAAGTTTCAGCCAACGTTTCGATTTATTTTTTAAATCATCTTCAGGGCTATGTAAGAAAAAGTGTGAACAATATAAAATACAGAGAATAAAACGATACACAATATTCATACATAAAAAAGGTACAATCGGGTTTTTTATACAATATAAATTAAAGAAATATATATATAAAAAAATTATTATTATCACCGTCACTGTTAAGTATAATGTAATGTTCTTCCCAGATAAGTGGACTACTCCTTCTGTTCCAGTTTCCTTCGACCCTGAGTTTAGCTCCCCGGGTTAAAATCCATTTCGTTTCGTTTCTACACTTCGCTCCCGGGAACGAAAATATTGAAATATTACTGGTCTTGACTTTCGTTTTGTTTCCATTGCCTTCCCTGCTTTTCATTGCGACGTATTCCTTCTCTTTTACGTCCTTTATAACCTGTCTTATGTAACTCATTCGGGGCCCTCTCTTGCCTTTCTTCTCTTCCACTTGTCCTCCCACGATTTTTTTTCATCAGGTCATCATGCCTCATAATGTGGCGTTCCAAGTTGTCTCATCATCACCTTAAGGTTTTTTGAAGAATTCTCTTTTCGCCCACTCTTCTTAGCCCTTCCTCGTGAAATATAGGCGGCATTATTATTGTCACCATTACTGTTAAGTATAATGCAATGTTCTTCCCAAGTAAGTGGACAACTCCTCCTGTATGTGCCCATCTACATTAGTGGAAATACTCTCATACCTTTGGCACTCATTTGGAAACGCCCTGAGTTTCTAATTCCGCCCTTTCGTTTGATCTTTCCTATCCTCAGCTACATCGCACCCCCTTCCCGATCTCCCCCTTTTTAAATCCCATCTCTCCTCCTTTCCCGCTCCAAGCCCGACCACCTCCACCGACTCATTCCTCTCCCATTCCCCACAACAGGACCTTCTCCGCCCCAACCAGGCTGCCTCTCCTCCCAAGTTTAAATCCCAAGCCACGCTCAAGCCGTCCTTTCAGACGGCCAAGGATACGCACGCCACGTACTACGCATGTTTACGGGCAAAAATCTTGATCGCTGAACGTAGAGGTTGAACGCTCTCCGTGACAACAGGTTTTCCTCTAGCTCCGAGCTCGCCAGGCAAGCGACCGCGGGAATATGGGATTTATATCTATGCGTTGGTTGGTCGGTTCTAGTCTGCAAGCCCGCGATTCTTCGACTCTAAACCAACACTCTACAAGAGCACATTGCGTATTGTATCTTTTAGGGACCAAGGTATATGTCCGGTTGGAGGTAAATATTTGTTGAATAAGGGCACTCCGTGATATTTAATAATTACTGTATCCTCCTTCTCGATCTCTTGATTTATGTATACCTTAAATATATGGAGTGTAGCTCGCCATGGTGATTAAAAAAATCATTATTTTCGGAATTTAATGAATTACATCTCCAGATATACAGAAAAAGAACTAAGAAAGAAAAAGCTAAGGACATGAAAATGCTAATATGCAAATAAAACTATTAGTTAGTAAAAGAAAACGAAAATTTCGCGTCGTAAGTGATTCTTGCATGAGTTACAACATGCCTAAAATGCGATCATATACCATAATGCTATCAAATTCTTTTCAGCTAAATGCAGTTAAGAGCATTGCACCGATTGTGAGTGGTTAACTCAAGATTACCCAGTTTAAGGAGGGTGAATAGGGCCTGTTACATGTTTTCGGGGAAAGAAATCTCCTTTTAGCGTGTTAATGATTTCTTCGAGGTATAAATTCCGAAGTTCCAAGTTCTGTGGTCGTTGGTCAAGTGACCACAAGGGGAAGGGAACGTTTTTGGATGTGCGTCAGATTCACGGCGTGTTAGTTCAGAAAAAATATTTCCCAAATGAAAGGTAACCATACCAACTCTGGAAACATTGATACTGGACCCGTAATCACGTCTTTTTAGTTTACGAAATTAGTCTCTGAGTTATGTTTTAAACGATTCTTTGGCTACTTTTTTATTTCTATAATTTTTAATTTACGTGCAATCGAATGAGAAATTCATGCTTACTCATTCTCTTCAACAAAAAATTGTACTACTATGACAAAATTTGCCTGGCGTGTACTCGTAGAAGCTACGACGGTAACGCGCAATGTCTATCAGCCAAAAAATGTGCCGCGAGTGGCGTTTTGGGGGATAAACCCAGAGCTCAGAGAATTTTTTTAGTTTAATCTATTTGACTTAATTGGATTGATATTACCGATTGATTAGTGTAAGGAGTAATAAAATATCCCTCAGAAAGCCGTAAAACTCACCATTTTGAACCATTAATCTTTAAATTCCGCAATTTACTAATCTCGCACATACCGCTTATCCTGGTGGGTATTTCATACACCACACACCCCCGGAATTAGTTGCACCTTAACCCCCCTCCCCCCAGCCTTAATTCCTAGCTGCGCTCCTGTGAAGCGATACATATCGAAATTAAAAGAGAAACTCGACGAGAAGCCACTTTTGCATAGCCTCATGTTAGAAATGGAAAACCTTGAAATGTCCGCGATAACATGAGAAATGCCAACGGCGTCTGCGTCTCGCTGCATGGACTTTTAGCTCAATCTTTAGTTTGTAAAATAAGTGAAAAAAGAACCTGTTAGCATTAACGCTTTTGCATTTTATGCCTTCCATTTCGATGGGGAGATTGAGAAAAAAAATTTTCTTTCTTTCGTGAGACGCCTTTCCAATCGATATCCTCAGGACTGGTCGAAAGTGGCCTCCGAATCGAATCGCAGAGGATTCAATCTTTCAATTGTGGCCAAAATCTTAAAGACGTCCTTCCCCTCCCCCCCTTAACGATCACTCAAAAGTCTGCCTCCCACTCCTCCTCCCCATTCTCTTTGCCACCCAACCCCTCCATAATCCCATGAACCCTCCCACCAAAAAAATAAAACCTATCCGAGATCGCTAACCTCTCTCTCCTTCTACACGAACATCTCTCCAAGGTCGAAAGGAAAAAAAAGGGAAGCTTCGGTTTAAAATCCTCCTCTTAAAATCCTCGCTCAGCTTCCATAGAAGTTTGTTCCTTTTTGTTTTACTTTTTTTCGGTAAGAAAAATTCTACAGCGTCCTGTTATATTTCCTTGAATTAGAAAGCATTTTTGAGTAAACCTGAGAAACAGATTTTAAAACCGGAGAGGTTGGAAATTTTTTTCCTCCCTAAAAACTATAGTAGGCGTTTAATCTGGTGCTTTCCCGGCGAATAGACTGAATAAGGCTTTCTCGGGTTTTGCACCGGGTGGGTGTGTCCATTCGAATACTATATTGGAACTCCACTATATTTCCAGGCCCGAGAGAAACGAAAAATCAAAAGAGATATTTTGCAGAGGAGATAGGTATGGGAATTCGGTTTTCCCTCGAACAATAAAGGACTTTAATTAATGCTAGGTGAAACTTCGTTGGAAAATTTCCTTTTATATGTTAACGACTGGCGTCCTAAGACCCCCTCAACATGCTTATTGAAGCGGCTTGCGTATGGTATGGTATTTTGAAGGAGGCGACCGACAGCTTAGGTTATTTGCGCCATGAGGGAAGGGTAGGTAAGGAAAGGTGGAGAGAAACCCGGCGACGGCATTAGCCTGCTCTTAACGAAAGGCGCGAAGGGGACCACGGCTCAACGTCCCATCCGACGGACGGAGTGTTGTCCTTGAAATGTCCTCCATACAACATTCAAGCAGAGATCGGGAAGTCTATGATAATTCTCTCCCACCGCTGGGATTTGAACCCGACTCTACGGGGTGGGAAGCCAACACTCTAGCCACCACACCAACCCGATCCCCAAGCGGCTTGCGGGATAGTATTTAGATGTAGATAAGAGCAGGAGAAAATGAAAGTTAGGTTCCCATTCCGATATATCTTTTTCACCTACTTCAATTGGCGTTTGGATTTTCCTGCCTTCGGTAATATTTATAATTATCTTAAAAAATGAAATTTTGCCACATAGAAAATACTGAAGAAGTACTTGAATATTTGGAATACAAATCTATACATACATAATATCTAGTGAGCCACCTCTAGGGTGTTTGGCAGGGGGTGTTCAATCACTAGCACGCAGCATGCAAGAGGATTCCTATATGGACACCACTCGGATATAAAAATGTCACGGACACTAATAAATCATGCAATAGCAATACTTACCAACCACTCGTGAAGGAAATAAGTCAATAAAGCTAGATCACACATAAACTGCTCTTAAAAATACTAACAAAATTCAGGAACATGGATTAAGGAATACATAAGTAGGCTAAATTACTATGTACAAGTTTTAACGCTACCGTTATAGATTCTTATTGATCGTGAAAAAAACGATCGTGGATGGACAAATATTTACAGCTGTCTGCTTTATTTACTTTGAAAATTTTTAGCTGAAAGCATACATTTTAAAAGATTTTTTAAAACGAAGACCAAAGACTGGTTGCGCGGTAGTGTTGCTATCGCATAAACTGGATTTCTTATTGAACCTGGAAAAAACTGTGAAATTAATGCGGTAGACAGTGAAATATAGGATCTGAGAATGCTTCACTGTTGAAAAAATAGGCTCGTCTCTTTGTGATTTCGCTCGTTGATGCATGGGGGTGAGGGACGTGGAAAATTTACTCTCTCTGGGAGACAAGATTCCCTTCCCAACTCCTCGGACCAAGCGAGCGTGTTGGGGAACAAATTAATGTTCTGCCACCCTCCGGGCGAGTAATGGACTTCACGAAAGATTTCTGCTACCACTCCGCCAAGAGTCTTCAAGGCTGACAGACCCCCAGGGCTCTGCTCCGATGGAGAGAGATGGCGATGCCGTGTGATGGAATAGGGTGGTTTCCTATTACCTTTTTTGCCTAAATCCAAAGATTATTACTCCTGGAGTACGCATTTTACGCTTTCAGATTTTTATATGGCGATATCTATTTTTCGCGATTAAATGAAAAGTGAAAATTTCAAGCGCGCGAAAACGCGACGGCTAAGTATAAATGCTGGGAAAACCCCGTGTGACGTCGTTCTGGTTCCCGCTGCCGCCGAGTGAGGTGGCCTTGGGGCCAGGATGTGTGCGCCGCTGAGAGGCAGGCTGCTAGCAGGTAGCAGAGTACCCTGCTAGCAAGTAGCGCTTGGCTTAAATAAGGATTATAAATACCTTATCAAACGAAGGAAACTTTTCGACTTTAGGCAGTTTTAATAGTTGATTATTAAGAGATGTTTCCCTAAAGTCTGTGCCTCATGCATGCATTGGTAATCTCAGACGATGTAAAACTTTGAATGAAACTGACTACTCGAGTAGAAACTAGGCCCCTGTGGCGTCACGTGGAGTGGAATCGCATGGGCGCCAATCTGGCTTTTTTTCCAATGAGGTTAAAATTGACCATTGCCATTCGTCTAAACTGGGATTTCTAAAACCAAATAATTTGTATGTTATGAATACACTAATGGTGGTTAGCGAATCGCAATCAATCCTTTTCGTTTTCTTTGGTGAAGGAAACTACCCTATGGCTTAACACGGGTATGGTTGATCAGGGGAGACCACGGAATCGTAGCCTCCATTATTGTGTCTGCCCAATACATTTCCATACCCTCACAGTACTCAGGGGGGGGGGGGTAAAATTACGTCAGGAAATTTAGACCCTGAATAGCTGAAGCCAGAAGGAACCATAACACTGAACAACAAATTTGAGGTGAAAGTGTGTAAATTGCATGATTTTGAGTTAGTTATGTTTCTTTCAGTATAAAATGATACAAAATCATCATTTTCATAAATACTTAGCTCTAGTATTTCAAAAAAAGTAATCTACATTTTTGTATAAATAACTCACTAACTAAATATGCATTCATGTTCCAAGATTCAGCATAATAAATTTTAAGTGAATAATTACTTTAATTCTTTTATGTGTTAAGCATTGATGAGTTTCAGTGCCATTCTGGAAGTACAAAAGTAAAATATTAAGAAAAAATGAAGATAATATTACATGAATGAAAATACTTTGTAAGTCTACTTTGTACCAAAAATGTGTGAAGCACAAAATGAAATATATAAATTAACTGGTCACAAATGTATATAAAGGATTACAAATGTTAAATGTCCATATGTACAGTATATACAATTACATATTTTGTTCAGAGATAAATTCAGAAGATGAGCATTTTCGCTTGGCTTGACGTTTATACACATACTCGGGAACATCCCTTATGACAGTCCAGCAGTAATCTGCTAAAATAGTAGGGCTCCACTTTCCGGCATACCTCTTCTCAAATGTGGCAATATCTTGATGAAATCGCTCCCCATGTTCATCACTTACTGCACCACAATCTTTGGGGAAGAAATCAAGATGGCTATGTAAGAAATGCATTTTCAATGACATGTTGCAACCAAGTTTTTCATAAGATGACAACATGTTATCTACAATTTCCTTATAATTTATTGCTCGGGTGTTCCCCAAAAACTGTAAACACACTGTCTTAAAACATTCCCATGCATGCTTCTCATCACCTTGTATGATTCCATCAAATGTATGGTCTCTGAAAAGCTCTCGAATCTGTGGGCCTACAAAGATGCCCTCCTTTACTTTGGCATCACTTAAGTAAGAGAATTTTTGCCTCAAATACTTAAATGCGTCACCATCTTTGTTCATTCCCTTAACAAAGTTTTTCATGAGACCCAACTTGATGTGCAAGGGCGGGAGCAGAATCTTTTTAGGGTCTACAAGAGGTTCACTCTTAATGTTCTTTATACCAGGTTGAAGAGATTTTCTGGTGGGCCATTCGTGTTTACTGTAATGAGATGCATGAGCTCTGCTATCCCATTCACAGAGAAAGCAGCAATATTTAGTATATCCTAACTGCATTCCTAATAGTAGTGCTACCACTTTCAAGTCACCACAGATTAGCCACCGAGAGTCATTATACTTGATGGCTTCTAGTAAAATTTTCATATTTTGATATGACTCTTTCATATGCACACTATGCCCAACTGGAATAGAAGGAAGTTTATTACCAATATGTAAAAGCACTGCTTTTAGGCTTAACTTTGACGAATCAATAAAGAGTCTCCACTCATCAGGGTTGTAATTAATTCTGAGAGCCTTCATGAGACCAGTTATGTCTACACATGCCACAAGACTATCTTGCATGTTAAAAAAAGGAGTGAATTGTTGCTCTCTTCTGCGGTAAAATGAAACATTTACATTGCTTTCCAGAAAATTGCGCTGCTGCAGTCTTGATGCTAAAATCTCAGCCTTAGCTTTAGAGAGCTCCAAGTCTCTAATGAGATCGCTTAACTCATTTTGAGAAAATTTTTGTGGCTCATCAGTTGATGATATATTTGGAATGAACTCTAGATCTTGTGATGTACATGGTTCAGGGCAATCAGAATCCCCCTCAGAAGTAATGTCGTACTCTGTCGGTGGATCAGGTATTGGCAATCCTTCCCCATGTAGAACTGGACGTATGGCAGATGGAATGTTAGGATAGATCACTGTGTGCTTCTTCTTCTTAGACATTCCCTTTTTGATTGGAGGAACCATACAAAAGTAGCAGTCACTGACATGGTTAGTTGGCTCACGCCAGATCATGGGCACTGCAAAGGGCATTGAACGTCCTTTCCCATGCATCCAGTTCCTGAGGTTGCTTGCACAAGTGTTGCATATCACATGTGGAGCCCAGGGTTTATCCTGATCACCTATTTTGCACCCAAAATAACAACTGTAAGCTTTTTTAATCAATGGAGTTATTTGCTGTTTTTGTGAAGCAAATGTCACTTCTCCACACACATAGCAAAATGTGTCTTTACTGTTAACACAAACTCGAGGCATTTTTGTTCACTTCAATAGCAGTCAACTTGAACAGCTGGTAGTTAATCTGGAAACAAATGTGCAAAAATTATTACATGCATTAATAAAGTCACTGAAGGAGGGAGACAAAAATATCACTAAAATATCACTAAATATCACTAAAATTGGTATAAAAATATTTATATCCAAAATATTACACACAATTAATACCAGAAATAATAATATAATCCATTGTTAATAGTTACTATGACTTTGAGAAACCATTGTAATATATGATTTTAAAGTTAACATAAAAATACGTGTATAATTATCTCACCATAATAACACAGTGTAAAATGAAAACTAGAGCTAATTTCGAATTTTCTTTGTGATATTCGCGATCAGCACATTAGAACGGATAGGAATTGGCTGCTTTCATTCGATTTACATTTTCATTGTTGAACAGTGTAATTAATGATGGCGTTTACGTGAACCCACTAAATATCAGCGCCGAAGGCGCGTATGCAGATCTGTACCGGTGAGTCAGAACTCACCACGATCAGCCAGTTTACAAAAGGAAGTTTAAAAAATGGCATATGTGTACCGTTGGCTGTGTTACGTGCTTTTTGTGTGAAAAAGGAAAATTAAAACTAATAGATGAGATAAATCCGTCACTGGTGCGGAAATTACTTACATTTCCTTTTTGGCATTTTTAATATTTTAAATTTTTTTAATTATTTTGAATGCACAATAGAAAACTAATATGAAGCGTGCCATTATTAATTTTTTTCCTTTTTCTTTTTTTCCCATTAAAAAGACAATGAAAAATTAAATACCTTGACGAAACCAGGACAAATGCAAAAAAGCACCATTTTTAAACTATAGAAACTTTGAGCCAAGCGCTCCGATTGGCAGCGAGTTTGCCCTGTTGCCGGATGCTCTGGACAACTCATGACAACTCATGACTCATGGCCAGACATCGCGATGCATTGAGACATCCGGCAACAGGGCAAACTCGCGGCCAGTCGGAGCGCTTGGCTTAAGGTTTCTGTAGTTTAATAATGGTACGCTTTCAGTGTAAACATCTTTTGTAATTTTGGTTTTTTCTGGCCTCAGCTATCCAGAGTTAAAATGTCTTGACATAATTTTTCTCCACCCAGTATGTTAACAAGAGGGATAATAATCGGCTTCTGTTCATTGTATACTGCGGCCGATTGTAATGGCCAAATCTGCATTACCGTGGAGAGGGACCTGATGGTTCATCGGCTAATTCTGGTAGAAGAGCTTGTTCATATGTTGAGCATTTCGATTGCAACTTTCATTTCTGCAAAATCCAATAACTACGGTGAAATATCAGAAATGCAATAAAATCCTTATCCGTTAATTCCGTAAAAAAACGTATTAATTATATATTATTTCATTTTCCACTATAATATAGATGGCTTGTGTTTCTATTTTGGGCTAAGCTTTAGGTAATTGGCTTACTCCACAGTAACCTTGAGTGCGCTCGTTAATACATTGGAGTTGCGCTGATGCGAACTAACTGAGTGCGAACCGTGTTCGGATTTCTTGACTGTTCGGATCGGCCGATATCTAGTTAGAATCCTCTTTGAAACGAAACAGCGAATCACAAGCTTATGCAGCAGAGGTGGGAATTTCGGTTCATTACGTGGATTCGGTTCATGGGATTTGATTCGTTGCAGTGAATCGGTTCTTTAAATCGTTCATAATGGTCCGAATGAATAGAAGGAATCTCTAATCCATGTCAATATCGAATCCATCTGAATCTTGAATCCATGTGAATCTGCCAACTTACATCATTTAAAATATTATGACAGGTTGCAATTCACAGTGATTATTATTTTTCATTTTAAATACATCTTTAACTGAAGGTTTTCATGTGTTAAAACCTCTTTAATTTTTATGAATATTCTGGTATACAAAATTATTCGTCCACATATAATTTATCGTGAAATGTAAATACTCTTAACGTAAATAACTCTTCGAAGTTCAATCCGTAAAATTGCAGACTTTTTCAAGTGTTCCATATCATTAAACTATTCCTTACATAATAATTAAAAACTTTAATTGTGAGAATGAAGAATGCATTTTAATTCCATCTTTAAAATTCCCGTGCCTCAAGTATTTTTATTTCACTGTCAGAATACTGATTACTACGTGAAAATGATTTTATCATAAATGAACGTTCAACGAAATCAGTGTATACATTTCCTCCCATCACACTAAAATACATTCCACGCATAGTGACACTCATATATATAGTAATGAAGGTGACAAGTTCGTTTTATTACCACCCTGTATTACCGTTAGTTAGAATATAATGATAATTCCCTGCCTTTCGTGGGTAGGTGTGAATCAACAGTCAAATCGTAAAGCACTAATTGTAAGTAAAATACGGAACGTAACGGGCTTTTACTCCGGTTTTCTATGAAACCCTCTAATGTGTTAAATTTCACCGACAATTCTTCTTCTCTCCCCGTGATAAAATTAATTGAGTAAAAATTTAGAAATTCTGCGTAGTAATTTTCCGTATTTTTTAAATTATATAATGTCCGTAAATTTTAATGACGTTATTGGTTTTCCATAGTAGTGATATTTTAACTTTTTTTCAGAAATTTTGGCCAACTACGTTAAATCTGTGGTGTTTCTGGAACTCAATCTTGAAGAGTTAGTGAATGATCATCAGCCGAGGACCACTTAGAATATAGGTGAATGGCTTCGTTTTAATAAAATGTAAGTGCTAATTTCATTTATGACTTAAAGCTAAAATTCTCAACTCTTTTTAAATTCGAAGAAGCTTTCTTTCGCTACCTACTAATTATATTTTATTCTTTTACGTGGGTAGTAATGTATCCATAAAGACAACTATAGATAAGAAAACTGCATGAGTCATGTAATCCTCATGTGAGGTTAATCGGACACTTCCTTGACCGAATGAATGAAATTTTCTAAATGAATTTACTTACTATGCTATCTACTATGAGGGTATTATAGAATTGGTAGGATCGTAACTTCATTTTTTATATCTTGAGTGGCCGTTAGCTATGACTTACACACCACTTCTATCGTAGATGTGCTCCGTGTTTTCCTTAAAATATTTTTATAGGTCAGTGTTGCGTGGCATAAGAGTGATAATATTTTGTTCCTTCTTGCCTCTTTTTCTACTGGTTAACTGCTCTCACCGGAATTTTCGAAATTTCTTTGAAATTCATTCGTCTCGTTCTCCAGTTAAGTCGTCCGTGAAATATGGATGGTAAAAGTTTCATTGATAATCCATTCTGCTAGGTGAACCACTCTCATTTGTTTGAAGTTACTCATGACACATATAATAGGGTAGTTTCCTTCATCAAAGAAAACGAAAGGCATTGATTGCGATTCGTTACCCACCATTAGTGTATTAATAATACACAAATTATTTGGTTTTAGAAATCCCAGTTTATACGAATGTTATTGGTCAACTTTAACCACATTTGAAAACGGCCAGATTGGCGCCCATGCGCTGTCACTCCACGTGACGTCACAGGGACCTAGTTTCTACACGAGAGGATAGGAGTTTTACATTGTCTGAGGTTACCAATGCATGCATGAGGCACAGAGCTCAGGGAAACATCTCTTAATAATCACCTATTAAAAATATTTAAGTTCGGAAAGTTTCCTTCGTTTGATAGGGGAATTATAATCCTTATTTAAGCCAAGCGCTACCAGCTAGCATGGTACTCTGCTACCTGCTAGCAGCCTGCGTCGTATCAGCGCTCATAGCCTCGCCCTAAGGCCACCTCAGTTGCGGCAGCGGTAACCTGAACGACGTCACACGGACTTTTTCCCGGCAATCATACTTACCCGTCGCGTTTTCGCGCGCTTGAAAATTTTCACTTTTCATTTAATCGCGAAAAATAGATATCGTAATTTAAAAATCAAAAAGTGTGGATCACGTACTCCAGGAGTAATAATCTTTCGATTTAGGCAATAAAAAATAATAGGATACCACCCTATTCAGATATGAGTGATATTATATATCTGGAGGTCACATTCTCTTTTCGAGCAATAAATCTGATATAAATGTAGAAACAGTTAGTTTTTACTTAATCAATAGATGCAACCATGATGCAGATTTATCAGTGTGATTAACTTTGCCTTAAAATCTTATAATAATATTGGAATTCAAAATCCATTTTCTTTTGGAATATCAGTTTTCTAAGCCAATACTAAAATCGCTCATTTAGGTTACAGTAACTGCATAAAAATCACGGTAATACAATGAACCAAGAACGAGCTAATTCTGCATTTTCTCGGGGTTTCTTTCGCGTCAATTGATTTGTGGACAATAGTTTCGCTGGAAATTTTACCATGGATGGATTGATGTAGTAAAAATGGATGGATATAGTAAAAATTTCATCCACATGTCAGCTAACGCGGAAGATAACCCGATCAAAATACAGGGATGAAACAATAACCACAGAAGCCTTCGTTCCAATATCAAAGCGCAAAATTGCTACGCTGCCGTTTGTGATGACATCTTCATTCTAATTTAGATCTGATAATGCTGTAAAGTGGAAGTGGGGAGAATTTTTGTCTAACCTCATAAATCTTTGACTTAAATATATAGTTCGGAAGTTGACCTCGATGGGTGAACTCGACAGATCATTTCTGATTCCACTGGACAAGTCGCAGTTCCCTCCCATTTTTTAACTCCAAAAATAATTTCTTCTCATCAATATAACTTCGAGAGAGTTAATTTGATGGGGTTGTTTGGCCTTGTTCATGAATCCCTTCTGCCAAGATTTGTCTATTAAATGAACCCGATACAGCTTCTAAAATGTGGTCATCATCGTATTCATCTAAGGCGGCTGACACTCTATCGCAGTTCACAGTTCATGAAAGTCTATTTAAAGGTCAGACAGATTGAAATTGATTAATAATATGCATGATTTGATTGTAAACTCATTTGTTCACTAAGTTTGACGCGTGATTGGTGATAAAATGGGCAAAAGGAAGTATTCTGAGATTCATGGAGTTTCCTAATACATCTTCCACTATTTTCAGTGGTACGTAAGAAAATTATTGTTGTTAATATGTAAGATTAATTTGCGTAAAATTAGTTGATAGAGAAATAATTGGCGCCTCGTCCGAGCACTCATTGTATATTTCCATAGCTTTATTTATTTATTTATTTATTTATTTATTTATTTATTTTAATAAAGAGATACACATACAGCAATAATGCCAATTTAAAGTGCACTTATAACAACAAATATTAAATAATTATAGAATAATTATTTGATTACAAATATAAATAGAATAAAAAAGAAAAACAAACATTTATCCGGCTATCTAGTCATTTATGCGATAAATATGTTAATGCCCGATGAGTAAAATTTTTAAGTGTCAGACCAAACGGATCAATATCACTTTTATCGTTCATTCCGTAGACATCAGTACAGTATAGGTACTTTGTTTTGTTAATCTTGCGAACTTTACAGTCTAGTTACTTATAGTTAATCTGCTAATCACATTGCATGCGAATAAAACTCTACTGCGGATATCTGGGATCCTGGTTATATTTTACTACATAGTACAGTAAAATATGAGTCAACTAGATTCACCGCCACAATCACTATACCGTGTAGTAAAAGGTAATATGGTTAAATTTACCAGTACTTCTTTGTAATTGATTTTCTAATGAATAAATTTGTCAGAGGTAGTAATGAGTAAGTGCTAAGACGAGTGGGAGAAAAGAGATGTCTTAGATGAAACAACTTAGTTGGTCACGTTATGAGGTATGATGAAAAACATCGTAGGGCAGGTGGAAGGGAAGAAAGGCAAGGGGCGGCCCCGAATGAATTACATATATCTACATCTACATACTACCTTGCGAGCCACCTCTAGGGTGTTTGGCAGGGGGTGATCAATCACCAGCCTGCAGCAAGCAATACGGTAGGATATAAAGGCCGTTTTACACGGTACACGGAATTGCGCAATCTGACGTACGTGCGAAGGCGCAGTCAAAATTTTGTCGTGTAAAGCGGTGAATTGCTAGAAACACATACGAGAATGCGTGGATGCGAGACGGCAAAATAGCCCCTTTCTAATGTCGTTCATGCATTCGCGCAATACCACGCCATTTTAGAAATAAATGCAGCTCTAACCTGCGCAATTCCGTGCCCCGTGTAAAACGTCCTTAAAGGATGTAAAAGGAAACAAATACGTAACTACGGAAAGACTAGCGGATAGGAGCGCGGGATGGAGAACTGCGTTAAACCAATCTTAGGATCGTTGGCTTATGATGACGATGAGACGGAGATCGTTGATGAGGTCACCTCTCCCCTTCTGCTGATGATGAAGCGTGATGCTGCAAATCTGTTTCCTCGACCTATGCATGTTTTAGAACTTAGAGCGTTAGATGCCCACAGCGTTACGTGGGTTTGCTTAGATCCGGTCGTTAATATTAAATCGTGATTCCCTCATTGTTGGAGGGTATCATCTATCTGTCTTCAAATCAGAGTGTGGTCTCAAGACTCGTGACGCAACACGTCAAGAGAAGATAGTGATCGCTCGGTTTGCCGTCTGTTTCTTTTTAGTTCTGGATTTTCTTTTACCAGAAGGCGCAAAATATTTCCTAGATTCAGCAAGAAAATTTTTCATTATATTTTTCTCTTTTCTTGTCATTGAAGCTGAGTGAAAATCACGCGCTTTATAAATTCAACCGTAAAGGAAGTTTCATATATTAAATTAAAATTTAATTGAACTTTAAGCTATTGTTTTAATTCGCACGAGGTGTTTCAGCTCACCGTGTCATCACATGGCACAAGACCAGTCTTGTCTTCATCATCTCTCCTTGTCTGCATATGTTAATGTACCAGATGATGGCTCTGTGAGCCGAAACGCATCGTAGGTATGCATTAAAATAGTTGTGGATGAATGCAATTCCATTTTATTTTAGTACTTGCTCAATGGTTTCCACATATTGCAACTCACATACCTTACATTCCATACCGTTTCGTTATTATTGGGTGTTCTCTTACACTAGGTCTCCACGTGTTACTTTCGCTGCCCCACCTTCCTCTCACTGAGCGGATGAGTCGTTCTAGTTCCCCCAACTCGCCGCTGGCGACGCCTTCCGACGGGTCGTGTTTTTATCATTATTATTATTAAATTTATTACTTCATACCTGCATATATCTTGGTTTTAAAAGTCGCATTAGACTAGTAATTTACCAAGAATTCTTTCGTTGTGACAGTCATTTTTTTGTAAATAATACATTCAATTAATTGCAACGTGTAAAATGTACAATCTGCAATATTTGTGAATTTAGATAAGCTAAACAGAAAAAATGCAGTAACTGTTGTACATTAGCCAAGGTTTCACGTCGACAGTATCGTACTCATCACTCCAATCAGATAAATCGTTTTACGGGGCAATCACCTTTCACCTTAATTGAAATATTATTTCTCAATGGAAATCATTCGGCAAGTTTCACACGCCGAATTAGACTGCTGCGACAGAGGCTCAAGAACAACAACTCGCAACTATTATCTATACAGGAGTGTTCCAAGAGTCGCTCTGCTGGTCATTTTACGGGAAGAGAAAACTTTTAAATGGCCATAAATGTCTTATCCGTCCAATCTGTAATTTGATGATCCTACCAATTTAATCGTTCGTGGGTTAACAGCAGGTGTTTCATCTGTGCACAATAGAAAACTACTGCATGAAATTCGCTTTGCAGGACGATGGCTTGGTGATCTGAAATTAAAGGATGCGGGTTCAATTCTGCCAAAGGAAAATGTTTCCTTTTCAGCAGAAGTTTTACCCTTGGCGTAAGTAAAACAATGGAAACGTTTCATTGCTACTGTTACCGACCTCAAGAAGCGTTATCGAACTCAGAAAGCTATGATTTTCATTATCAATATGATGGAACATCGTATTAGGTCTTCTTATCGAGAAAGAGAGAAAAACATTTTATTTCGTAATCCCAACACAGAATATTGAACAAAAATTTGGGGCTACTCAGCCTCACATGAGCATTCTATAAATTTACAAGTGAATAACCGTCCGTATCGTGCAAATATACCAGTATTTAGTGGACCATTTTTTAAGTAATACAATCAAAACAATGAAACATAAATTGATTCAAGCAAATCAACAAGGTAATTTATAACCTATTTCAGAAATTTTTTTAACTACATGCCAGCGTTGTTGTTTTGTTGCCTCTTTCCTTTTATACCATCATATTATGAAGAAATATATTGCATTTTCTCGGAAAATAGACTGAGTAAGATTCTTTCAAATTTCCAGCCAGTTCGGAGTGTCCATATTCTCCCAAATTTCGTGATCGGACCCGCTCCTCGTGATCAGGGATTATCCCCTGATCACGAGGAACGTACCGGACCTCGAAACATTGGAGAAAATGGACACTCTCACCAGAATGGTAACCCGAGAATACCTCATTCATTCATGCTATGAGTTCTCCTAGAAAATCAATCTCCGACAATTGTTTTAACAATCCGCTATTCATCTTTGGAATTATCTTCAACCCATCCTTGTTATCAGAGCAACCGAACCCCTTTGCTGTACTTTTAACGGGTGGGGAAAACTTAGGAATAGGGTTACAAAAAAATCACCTTAATATGTTGCCCACTCCAATCTTCTGCGACCTTTTTTTTCTACCAGTGCAGGAGAAGGGTCCATCTCTTGGGGCAGTCCGACGGATAGAACCGTGGGTATCCTCTAATTGGTCACATCTGCTGGTCAAGGGTTAGGTGCGGCGACGTGGAAAAAAACGGAGTGGTAATAATAAGCACATAGGCCTTTGGAAGGATGCGGAGGTCAACAAAAGTACATGCCGGACCCTGCGCATCAACCGTCTCCTTTTCCCTAGGGTTCTTCCACGTACCCACCCTAGACCAACCCTCCCTGGAGACTCAAATCAGAGTGGCGCAGTAGAATGGACTCCGAAAGTCTCCCCGTAACCATTATTTCACCGCGTGGATAATGGGCCCGCCAATTAAACGCAAGAAAAGGCTTTTTTTTCTCTCGAGTAAGCTCCTCTTCGATGCATCCCTTCATTCCGTTGCGAGAGAGAGAGTTGCCGCACGTACAATGCCTTGCGTACGTGACGGGTTTTGTTGGGACGTGCGCGACAATACTCAATACGGCGGTCGTTCTTCTGCGGTGGTACAGTGTGGGTAGAGTCCGGGAGCGCAGTCATGAAGAGGAGTACAGGCTAGAGGCAAGGGCAATTACGTGCGTCCTTGGTCATAAGGCCTCTGATTTCTCACGTTATATTGTGTGTCAGATTCAGTCTCTGACCAGGTTGGCGCGCTTAAATGGAATACGCCATCGTGGAGAGGGAAGCGTTTATCTATCTTGTTACTTGCGACTCTACGGGAACACAACGAACATCATGAGGAGTGGAGAAAAAGAAATTGAGGGCAGCGGCGAATCCAGGAGAGGGACAAGACAAGGGGGGCCAATTGGGGGTTCAAATTCCAGTAGTGGTGGGGGTCGGAAAAAAAATCGCCATTCTATCTAATGTAAATTGGATAACCAAGGGGGGACCTATAGCCCCCTTAGCCCCCCCATAGATCCGCCACTGATTGGGGGTATATATAAATTGGTATAAATATCCTTGATTTTTTTATATTTTTGATCAATCTTATCACCAAACTAAATAATTAAGACACGCTCAAATTAAAAAAATGAAAAGTATGGAATTAAAATTATTAATCTTTTACTTGAGGATAAGGATAACTACTATGGCAGTTCCTAAGGCAAGCATGGAATACCCCTCCAGAGAAGCATCATTATAACGAAGTAGCAATTATGATCACAATAACGTTTACAAGTTTTTGTTAGTTGCAAGATTTTTACCTGTACTGAGAAATGCAAATTGAAAAATAGGTCCAAATTAGGGGTTTGCTCTAGTCAGTAAATATAAGTCCCATTTAATACAAAGTAACTGGGAAGCAGTGGAATGATGATGAATTAATGAAAAAGAGCACTTTTTCCACAAATTTATTGATTAATGAGCATTGTAATTGAAATTGACTAAACGGTCGAAACACGTGCACTTATCAATTTTGTTGAAAATGTTAATTATTTAGCTAAAATAAATTATTATTAGAAAATTATAATACCTATACGTTACCAGAAATGAAGTTAATACAGCAAATAAAGATCTTCTCCGATCTCTGTGCTGGCTTATGCCCTATAATGGAAGTTGCCATAGAAGGGATTATCGCTATTGGTGCTAGGTTATCTGAGGCTAGTTACTCCGATGTTTAAGTCCCAAAGAGACTAATTGATTGTATTACGAGGATATTTTATGGTCTTTTTTAATTGAAGAACGTCCACTCTTTCCTATCCGAAATGAATTATTTACCGTGTTAAGAATTGATTGAGGTAAAATTAAGGAAAAATATGGAACATCCTATCAAAAAACATGTAAATATAATTTTATTGTTACTGGCATTTCTATGAAATCAATATTTTAATTTATTTTTTATTTACCTTTATTCGAAAGTACTATTTGAAATGAATAAATCTTGATTGAAGTACCTACTCTTTCATAAACCCAAGCTCTTGTTTTCTGATTTCCTCACAAGCAAACACTTATTTACCCGTCTGATTACCCTTACTTTACACGCTAAAACCTTTTTTCTGAAATGAGATTGAAAAATACTGATTTGATTAACTGATTAGGATCTAATTTTATCATAATACAATTATTAGATTTCACCCAGTGATCCAAATCACCCAGTGATCCAAATGCCTAATGATTCATTGCGCAAAATAAAGTCGATCATCAATCAGCCAGACTTCCTGTTTATTAAGTGATTGATCCTGAGTTCTTATTTTTGGTGTGAAAATGTCTGGCGTTGTGCTTTTATGAATCCAATTGATGTTTCCACCCATCTTCTTCCGGATAATTGCTTTTTTCACCCACTTCGCAAAGTATTTTTAATCTCCGCGCTGTATTAGCAGCGAATTTCGTGAATTCCAATTGACATACGATAGATAATTTATGCACGTATAAATAACCCGTAACTTCCCTGACTGAACGTGGGGCTTTTAACTTAGCTTTTCTCGTATTTTCCGGATTACTTTGGTCTAATTAAGATATATTTTAGATATGTGTGAAGAACATTTTGCTTGAAATTAAACATTGCACTTGGTATGTCTATGATTCGCTCACTCGACATTTTCGCAGTAGGGGTAATCGCACCAGTGAATGTCCAATTTAGAAGTAAACTTCCAAATTTTGATTTTACGTGAATGAAATGTCGTCAAAAAGCCCCAATATAGAATTTTCTTAGTCTTGAAGGTTCAAATGTGAAATTAATACCTCTCTTCTTGGTGTAAATGGATAATAGTGAATCACTGATTCAAGAGCGAAATTAGAAGTTAATGAGAAAAGATTAATTGGATTTAGTATGCTGAATCCGAAATCGAATTTATTTTTATTCAGACATGCTTTTACAAATATGAATGTTTTTATGGAACACATTTCCCTCCAAATTCGTAAACCTCTCCAAAAATGTATAAAAGCAAAAATATTTCTCCATATCTTCAAAATACTAAATCGCCGTTAGCACTTTATTTCAGGAGATGACTTATTTAAAGTTAGCAGTTGACAACAGTCATCTGTTAATATTTTATTTATATATTATAAAAGGTTTTCATATTGCATTTATTTGCATCAGTATCTTCATTCTCTCGATCATAATTCGCTTAACACTAGAACCGCTGAACATTCCAACCCCACCAAAACCGCGGCATGGGACTTTTTTGTCCCATTGACAAAATACATTGATCCTGTCATGTTTAAGTATAATTCACGGTTTTTTTTGTGGTTTGTGTGAACAAAACACGTTTTAAGGTAATGTTTAAAACGTTTTATTAAGTACAACTAGGAATACAGTAAACTTATTTTGAAGCGTGTTGGTTACAAGCTCAGACCTGCAGACGCGCCGGGCAGACGTGAACGGCCGGCGCTGCGTGAGTAGGTGGCCGGCGCAGTGCACAGATTATTCCCTTCTGCGCTTCTAACTGGCAGAATAACGGTTACTGTGCATCGATTCCCCTCATAATAAACTGTTATTATGCTAAATACAAAATAAGTGTACAAAAAAACTGAACTTGTATGTTTTCCTCATATGGGACAAAAAAGTCCCATCCCGCGGTTCCGGGTAAATCGTCGTTTTTCTCGCGAACCAAACATCGTACAATATTTTCGATATGACCATTCAAAAAAGCATAAAAAAGGATTAAAAGTCAGTAAATTACAAAGGGATGAAACTACTAGTACATAAATGGCAAACATTTGCAAAGGGCGATGGGACAAAAAAGTCCCGTCCGCGGTTCTAGTGTTAAGTCATGCGATTCATGTCAATGGATAGGTCTTCATCCGTCTATGATCGGTGTTGATTGGTTAAACGGTTTCAATCTTCTGATTCAATCAGGGATTTCAGTCAATCCCTAGTCATCCATCAAAATGATTGAATGATCGAAACGATTGAATCAGTTGATGGAATCACCCAAGTGACTTGAATCATAAAGATCGAATCTCTGAATAGAACGACTTTGCCATTCTCTATTTGGTACATGTAAAACCTTTCAGCTTCCTAAAATTTTAATTTCGCTTTGATTGTATTTTTTTATAAAATACTGATGCCCTTCCGGGGGGTAATAGCATATCTGCATACACCATTACTACCCATATCAACGTCGATCATAATGATCATTAGAAGAGTTTAGTTCCCAACTCTACCTATAGAAATTCAATAAGGAACTTTATATGAGTATTCCTTCTTTTTCATACGTGTTTTTGTTAATGATTCCGTGAAATAACGGAAAGTATATTTGTTCAACTTACTTGGCGTCATAGTGATGAGAAAGAGCATGTAGTTTTCGGATTAAAATTTACGGACAACGTACGCAAATGATATATAACGCATGTGAACGCACTTACTTAGATATCATTAAGAAAACTCAAATTTGCTAAACATTAAACTTAAATTTTACCTCCTAGGGGACGAGGGGAGCGGCTTGCCAAATCAGAGAATGAGTTTGGCGCGCTCTCACGGCAGGCAATTGAACTACTGCCTTTCGTGGCCATTGCTTTTGCCGCCGCGCCACCTGACAGTTATGCTGAACGAAAACGCAAAAACCAAAAAGTGACTATTTATACCTTTCTTTATTCTGGTTTTAATTTTATAAGAGCGTAGAATTCCCAGAGAAAGGCGTTTGTTCCTCCACTGTGCGTGAAAAGTGAAGAAGTTTCTGAAGAAATTAAATACTGCATACTACCCCGCAAGCCGCCTCAAAAAGCGTGTGGCTGAAGTTGTTAGGACAGAAGCCTTGAACAAATGAAAAGAAAATACTCTAAAAAAGTACCGTAAAACATTTCATTATTCCGGGGGCAAAACGAATTTCCATGCCTAACCGTTCGGCAAAATATCTCTCTTACTTTATCGTTTCTGACGGTCCTCGAAATAAAGTACGGTTATTATATGAACTTAAAGATATCTCTCAGTTCTATCAATTATCAATTGCTCAAACCATCTGAGCCTCGTGCACAACCTCCAAGTCTCTGAAGGCTCCCATCCTAATTTGTTCAACATCTGTGCGACACATTTTGTGCTTAATTTTGTATCAATTAGTAATTTTTCCGGGAACAGAAGGCCCAAATAGAGAATCTAATGTTTTACACCTTATTCACCGAAAGTACATTATTTAACTCAAGAACGTGAGCGTTAAATTCTACCTTCTTGCTTCTCCAGTAGGTAATACCCTAGTATTGGAGAGGTGAATAAAATAGTCGTAATGTAATAGAAGGCTCTATTCTCTCTTTTTTTTCTTTCAAGTAATATAGTTACTGCAGTGGTGATACTCGCAGCAATTTTTATTGGTCATGAACTTATTTTCTAGATGGATTACCCTCCTTTGTCGTCTATGTAAAAGATGTCCTTTGTACTTTTCAGAATGCAAAAGTGCGTCATTATTTTGAAAGATATACGTAATGCAGTTCTTGTTTGAGCGGAATTCCTGGATTGGAAACTATTCTTGTTTATATGGTCACCTCAATTCAATTTTTTTGCTACTTTAACAGCTTACCTCATGCCAATTGAAAATTCACTTGCTGTTTTCCCACCGCGTTTTATTCAGCCTGGATAGTTATTTCAACAGTCTATTTCTAGTTTACTTAATGGTGAGACATAGAAAAGAATAGTTCAATGCACATGTTCAAAAATACCTGATCAAATCGTTCACTATTAATAATAAGTAGTCCTCGGTAATCATCCAAAAATCTGAACAGGGACGATTCTTTACATGGGAGTTATTTAAATTTCTCGCTTGCAATAAATTATTGAATCTATCGGTATTTGGCGTCTTTCTAAGCAAAACTGTATCCTTGGTTTAGAAATAAAAGTTGAAGTAATATTTTCCTCAACCGAATGTGTCGAAGGTTTTGGTGAAAAATTTGACAGACGCATATCATATTTGCAGGAAATAAACGAGGGTACTCCATAGCAAAGGCTTTACATAGTCAATGAAGGGTAATTTTTTACGCAGTCACCTTTATGTGCTTCGGATGCAAAGCTTCCACTGAAACGAAATAATTTTCTTATGAGGAGAGCCCTGTTACGTATCCAGGTCAGGGAACATTATTTTTCTCAATATTGCTTTAATAATTTATAAATTTATATTTGAATATAATATCTCTATATTGAAAAATAGCTGTAATATGTTTGCGTGTCTGGTAAGCCAAATATTTTAAAATTTTTTGTAGCAATCATGAAATTCTGGATAATACCCCTGAATGGTATTCTTTGTCACTCTACGTTCCTATTTGAGCCAAAGAATGGCAACGTATTTGAGCAAAATAATGGCGATGTAGAAGCAGAGTCTATTGCCGCTGCTGAGGGTAAATCAGAGTACAAATCACCACAAGGGCTGTCTTGAGAAGTAAAAGTTGTCATAATTTCCAGAAAGTTTCCTCCCTCTATGTAGACACACGTAAAAGCGATCTTGGGAGAAGTTAACGTCAGCAAATTGCGCGAAAAGCTATCTGTTGAGCGCATTACGACGTCTGCACTTGCACGAAGTCGAGTATACGGCAGATAGCTCAGGGTGCTTTTCACGGTGGGTAAGCGAAGAACATTCGCAGTTTTAGCAATTTTATTGTGCGGGTCATAAGATTTATGGACCTTTTATGGCATGCATACTTTTTATCACTGCTGTCCCAACACCTGCAAGTATTGCTGCTGCCGTAAAGCCCGCCATCATTTGAATGTGCGTTTTTATTATTTTTTGCGTATTATCACCACGCGTGCGCGTTTGCGAATGACTCTGAAATTTGAACCGTCCTCCTATCCAAAAAATATTCATGAATGTCAATGGAAAACGTAAAGATTAAGCATGATTGACGGTTGAAAACAATAAATTATTATGCTGATTTTCATAATAATCATAATCATTACCCTACCTCTAAGCAAATATGCGTTAATTGATTTTATGGCATATTTACTCATCGCAAAGTGGCTAAATTAATTGCGAAAATTGCTGTATGCAAAGTTGCTCATATATTGTATGTGAATAAAAATGTGTGGAAGAAATAGAATCATATTCCTCGATATTTAGTCATTGGTGCTCACTTGCGATAAGTTATAATATGAGTGTTTTGGTTAACCGTGGTCTAGGTACTTATTTTGTTTTTCTCGTGTAGCTCGTCATAAGCATCCAACTACCATCAATATATGACAAGTGCGCGTGGAGACGCATACTGCGAGTGCCAATAATAAAATAGATAGTGCTCGTCGAGCCATTGATCAACTTTTGGACTGAAATTGATTTATTGGCAAGTGAGCGTTAAAGGCTTTGTTGAATTCACTGTTATTCCTATACATGTTATGAAAGAAGACGAAGAGCAATTGGAGTGGTATCCGGAATGTTTTCCCTGCGGATTTAGATGCATAAGCTGCCTTACATGTCGATCTCTTGCTGGCCACTCATCTTCTTCTTTTCTTCTTCTTCTCTATAACCGTAAGATTGGTGGGCATCCGAACTTCTTATTTCCGATTCCAATCTCCTTACGTCATTGTATAATCTTCCTGCCATGTAATCCTCAGGATATTCTTCTCTTGGTGAACCTCTTCCTGCACGGACCACCTACCATTCCTTACATAAAGGTTGTCATCTTCTCAAAATTACTTATAAGGTGGCCAGTCACTCGCATCTCTTGTTTTTCCTAAAGGGTGATTTCCTATTATTTTATTATTGCCTAAATCGAAAGATTAATACTCCTGGAGTACGTATTTCACGCTTTTAGATTTTTAAATGACGACATCTATTTTTCGCGATTAAATGAAAAATGAAAATTTTCAAGCGCGCCAAAACGCGACGGCTAAGTATGGATGCTGGGAAAACCCCGTGTGACGTCATTTTGGTTCCCGCTGTCGCCATGTGAGGTGGCCTTGGGGCGAGGGTATGTGCGCCGCTGCGATGCAGGCTGCTAGCAGGTAGCAGCGTACCCAGCTAGCAGGTAGCGCTTGGCTTAAATAAGGATTATTAATACCTTATCAAACAAAGGAAACTTTCCGGCCATAGGTAGTTTTAATAGGTGATTATTAAGACATGTTTCCCTGAGCTCTGTGCCTCGTGCATGCATTGGTAATCTCAGACGATGTAAAACTCCTATCTACTCGTGTAGGAACTAGGTCCATGTGAGGTTACGTGGAGTGGAATCGCATGGGCGCCAATCTGGCCTTTTTCCAATGAAGTTAAAATTGACCACTGCCATTCGTCTAAACTGGGATTTATAAAACCAAATAATTTGTATATTATGAATACACTAATGGTGGGTAACGAATCGCAATCAATACCTTTCGTTTCCTTTGATTAAGGAAACTACCCTATCGAATTTTTCTGCGTTTTTCTCTCTCCAATTCTTCGTCGATACCCACGTCAATACACCCCTCTGTCCAAGTTATTTTTAATAGTCTTCTCCTGCACTATTAACTCCAGATTTATTCTTCTCTGCTTTTCTCAATCTTTGTAGAACCTTCACGAGTTTAACCTTTTATGTCCAAGATAGTATTAACACTCTTCTCTAGCACCACATTTCAAAGGGTTTATTCCTATTTCTCTTTGCTTTCCTCACTTTCTAATCCATTTCAGGCCTCTGTGGCGTAAAATCCATACCTGCTACTCCTATGATTGCGGGTTCGATTCCCGCCTAGGTGAGGTACTCACCCAGAACATGGATGTCCTTGTACGTTTAATCGCTCAATTTTATTTAAAAAGAACCGATTTAAAGGCCAGATAGCACCGTTTTCGGTGGTGTGGAAATAAATAAATATATCCAAAGGTATGTTTGAGCATATCCTTTCCGGAAATGTGTAATATAAGTATATCGAGCTTGCCGCGTGAACATGGGCGAAAATTATATGAATTTTTTTGTTACCTAGGGAAGTCAGCCACCAGGATAGCGTAGTGGTCTACGCAATGGCTCGGAAATCCAAATGTCCGTAGTTCGACTCCCGGTTCAAGGGATTTTCTCATTCCAATTCATGCAAATCCTTTCCGGGTTGATAGAAGAACATACGTCGGCCACTGTATAATGTGAAATTCGCTGTCGACATCTACAGCTTCCTCCCTCAGATCCTGTCCCCATAATTACTCCAGGAACGGTGGAGAACGGATTGCTTGCCTGCACATCCCAGGGTGCACCTCCACGGATACCTCAACGAACTTTGGTGCAGGAGGCTGTGAGGGAATGGAGGGGATGATTTGTTGAGTATGTGGCCGGCGTGTCCATTAGCGGCCCCCCGTGAAGGCTGACCACCGCAGAAATAATGCCCCGGGCTGCTGGCAATAATGTGGGGTACTGGGCATCGGTAGCTAAGTGAGGGAACGAAGGGATGGGGGTTTTGGGGTCAGCTGGGCTTAAGAGTCGCAACAGTGGCTGGCGGTGGAAGTTGAAAGGTTTCCCAAACCATTGCTACCCTCTTATGTACTGTTCTTTTTTCGCCTCCCTCTTGTTACTCAAATATCACGTACTGGAACTTTGATTCTCGAGAGAAAACCTCGGAGGAAGCGTGGTTATACGAGGCGCAAAGGAGGTGTTTCCCAAACTTTTTCGAGCCACCGCCCCCTTGGATCTATAAACCTATACTCAACGCCCCCCCAATCGGTATCTTTAAAATAATAATCAGAATCATATACTAACTAACCAAATGAGGAACATTGTAATAATTAAATTAAAAACAATAACTAATTAAATGACTTTTAAATAATTAAGTTCTCTGTGTCGTGAAGTTGTACCAACGGTAGACCAAATAAAACTAAACCCCTTCAAACGTTTCCCTTGTGCAACAAAGGCTTGGAAATATTTTTCAACCGTTCTTACTTTAGAATATAAGAAAACACATGGTTTAAATTACTTCCATGTGCGGGAAACAATGTAAACTTTAGAAGCGAATCTTGAAAACGAAGACAATAGGAAGGTTACGGAACCTTCGCATTTGTCACACTGTCAGGACCCTCCGGCGCCCCCCTGCCGCCCCCTTGGCACTTTTCGCCCTCATAGACTACTGCAACGCCCCCCAGCGGGCGGTAGCGCCCACTTTGGGAACCACTGTTCTAAAGCGTCCAATTTTTTTCCCTTCAGACTGGAAACAATTAGAAATATGTGCATTATTTTAAAATGAGCACGCAGTTTTTGTCAGTATGTAATAGAGATGGTTGAACTCTAGGATAGATGGAACTCTTTCGGCTGTGTCTAGAATGAGAATTGTTTTAGATACTTTAAATTACGTTTTCCTAATACGAACAGCATGCATTCATTCGTTTACTTAATTTTTGTGGTGTGATACCATTTGAAATTCATCGACAATTGAAGGAGACATGTGTTGATGGAGTTGTGGATTTGTCGAAAGTGCGCCCTTGGGTGCGAAAGTTTCATGAAGGCAGAACATCGAATGGCAATAAACCAAAACTATCTAGGCGATTTTCCAGTGGTCGAAACATACTCCTAAATTAGCCATCGCCGCGGCCATACGTTTTGGAGGGAGATACGCCGAGAAGTAACACCGGTGTCATAGTTTTCGGGTGATTAAGCAGTTAGAAAAATTACTGAGGCCTTGGAACATGAATGCACCTCGTAAGTTTAAGAAGCTCTTGGCTTCTGATAGAAGGACACGGGGTTCAAATAAAGCCTTTTCATGAAGTATTCAGTTAAGTTACATTATTTCATCGTCACAGCATGATCACAATGTAGGTATTAAGTTATATTAGTCTCTCGAACTTTACTGATATTACCTCCTCGTCAAATCTCAAAAAACGAAAATTTTCAAAACACAATAAGGTCCGATTGCGTTGACCCACTCGGAATCAATTGCTCGTAATCGATCGAAATACTTTCGATTTGGGTAAAATAATTCCCAGGGAAAGAAACTGGCCTCTCTACATTGAAATTAACATTACTATTGCGTGGTCCATTATGAGCTTTATCTTAGCCTGTCCTAACCGACTCTTTAGTTATCTCATTGAGTGAATTTTATTATGAAGAAGTATAATCCATATAAAATAATTGCTATCATGACGGATATAATGTTCAAAGAAGACGTTTAAAGTATAGGAAAGAAATTTTTTTATCCTCAATAGAAAATCCTCGAAATACGATGTAGCCAATGGAAAGTACTCCCCTCCTATCTAACCCAGAATGAGTGTTAAGTTTTCAGCATCACAGCTCTAAAAAAACTGTTTTCGCGTAAAAATTTTCGGAAACACAAAATTTTCGACCTTCATTTCACATAATTTTTTTGCTAAGTCGGCAATCGTAGATAAAAATGTGCATTTGGGATTGTCTTCCACTCCATTCACTTTTTTATTGCTGTACACTGTACAGTAAACAGACTGTCCCGTTAATCGTGTGTCGTTTTTGAATTCCAATTTTAGTTACCTTTCTCCTCGAGCTGTATCCACTAAAGTTGGCATACTCGTTGGAAAAGGTAAAATGTTTTGTTCAATGTACTTACTTAATAAAAAATTTACAAGTTTGACTTTTTCACCTCATAATGTGGATCGAAACTATAACTCAAATTTTCTTCAGGGGGTTTCTATGACAATATATTCAATATAGAAAGAAGTCTCGTTAATATATAAATGTCAATTCTTAGGTTTACGGTTTTAAAACGGCTAAAAAAACACTTTTCAGTACGAAAATTCAACCTTTGACACAGTGACGTCACAGTCAAGGTCATGGCAGTGGCAAAAAATGGCATCCCTACAAAGGTCTATCTATGGCTTTTAAAGGGTGCACAAGTCCGTGGTATAGTCCATATGTCATCCATTAACAGATCTCCAAGACTAAACCGAATGGTATTTTCTATTTGCTTATGCAACTTTACGTTCTATTTCTAATAAATTAGAAGGAGTTACTGTGTTAGTAATATCAATTGCAATTTTATTTATTATTCCATTCGGAGGTCAAAGGTCGTAGAGGTATAAGTCGGGCTCCATTGGCAACCAACGTGTCGAACCATAAGTTTTAAAGGGAACCCAAGTCAGTGGTGCGGTTCACTGATCCGTATCGTTCAATTGTTATCGTCCCGGAAACAGCTTTTTTAAGCCTTTTGCGACGGAGAATATAACGAATAACCACACTTAACGATGCTCTGCTAATAAATGGAGGGCCCATTGTGGAATGAATTCAAGTTTACTGCCCAATTTACACACATCGAAGAATATTAGACAGCATGTTAGGAATGGCTTCCAGTGACTAAAATCAATATCATAATAATTACTCGCAATTAAATAACAGTGATGAATTCAGAGAGAAATTTTCTGGAGGAAAACCACTGGTAAGTGGGAATTTTGTTTTCATGAATTGAAACGAACCTGTAGAATGATCGCAAGCACCCATATCCTGGATAGTGACAGCCTGTCCAGCGGGACTCGAACTTGCGACCTTCGGTTTGCAGGCGAGGACTTTACCCCACCGGCCGGCGTTTATAATAATAATAAATAATTTTATTACTCCACACACAAATTATATGACAATAGCAAAATTGAGTAATTTTAGGTAGCCGCGAAGAATAACCTGTTTGAGGCTACCATCCAAAATAATAATACATTATGCTTTACATATAGTGTAGCTCATTTTGTGTTACCTTGAAAATCTATACTAGCAAAGCTTAAGTGCGTACATGAAAAAAACTAAAGTAGTATTTATAATTCATTACATCAATACTTAATAACAATATTTGTTCTACACTTTCTTTAGTGAGAAGCCAAGAATGTGCATTTTGCAAAACCTTTTTCAAAGACTTTGAAATAAAGCATGACTGGGGTAACAAATTAAAAGCCTTTGGTCCTACATACAAAAAACATCATTTAAGCAAAGTCAAATTTGGTTGTGGTAAAGGCACACTTATATTACGCAGGGTAAAGGGAGAAGACTGAAATATTTTAGAGTTGCCACTTCTAGCATAAAAACATCGTAGGACCTTATAAATATATAGATGCCTCAACGGAAGCAAACGCAAATGAGAAAAAAGTGGGAAGAATCTTTCAAATCCGTCCTTTTTCAAAATAATACGTACAATTCTTTTTGGAAAAAACGGCAGGTCTCACTACTAATTGACCTCCCATCCTTGAGTGGAATCATCTCATTATGAGTCGATGGGGGAGAAGTTATCAGAGCGAAAAAGATCGCTACCGGATAGCTCGAGGGTATTCACCCGCCCTCTAAACTCTCCTCCATCCCTTGGGTATGGTCCACTGCGGCTCACACATGAACTAACTATGGTGGAACTGCGGGGAATCTCCTTTTTTATGCCAGAGAGAATCCGGCCCATTTTATGCTCTTTATTATTTACCCTCGGACTTCCCCCATCGACTGCCCCCCCTTCTGTCCCTCAACCGTTCTTTACCCCTTTTTTCTCTCCTAGCTCTGCCCTTCTCTCGTTTCCTACCCATACTGCCCCATCGACCCCACCTAGTTGACCGAATACTTTATGAAGAGGTCATAAACAAGACGGACTCACCCTCTTTTCTGCCTATTGTTGGGGGGAATTGGGTTCGTCTGGTGGCTAAACTGTTGGCTTCCCACCCCGGGAGCTCGGGTTCAAATCCAGGCGGTGGTAGATATTTTCAGTGACTGTCCGATCCCTGCTCGAATGTTCTTTGGAGGACATTTCAAGCGCAACACTCCGTCCGTCGGATGGGAGGTTAAGCAGTGGTCCCCTTGGCGCCTTTCGTTAAGAGCAGGCTAATGCCGACGCCAGGTTTCTCTCAACCCGACCTATCTACCCTTCCCTCATGGCGCAAATGATCCCAGCTGACGGTAACCTCTCCACATACCACCACCGCCTATTGTTGGTCTCGGCGGTGGAGTGGTTCAGTCCTAGCCTGTGCAATTGAAGGTAGTGGATTCGAGTCCCGTCTATATAAGTTATCCCCAATTTGAGTTTTTTCTTTCTCTTGATCTCTCTGTTTAATGTTGATTCAGTGTCTTGGAGTATAGGTCTTGGAGAATTTAATGTCAAAATGTTAGTTTCTTCTTTTTAAGTACTTTAAAACTGATTTTTTATTTTATAATTGTGAAAACATTTTTATAACCCATCATGCCTTTCAAGTAACAAAATTACCTTTCATTTTAATTCATTGCCCTGATGAAGATGCATAAATATAGCGAAACCTTGGCAAAAATAAGCATTTTAAATTCTTCAAGACCTACATGCCAAAACACTGATTCAACGTTATCCCTGACCAGGGCAGGGATGTTTGTATCCGTAAATATTTGTAGCCCCCAGATATACATGCTAAATGGTGCTATTTTCGGGGTGGTTAATGAATTAAAAAATTAAAAATGCAAATAATTTTTCTCCTTCCAGTTGCATTCGTCATATGATTTCAAGAAAATGCATAGGAAATATTTATACATTTTATGTCTACAACAGAGAAACCTACTTTTACATTTTCGAGCCATCCACTCGATAATCGTGAAATGGGAGATTAAAGATTCATTTTGCAAAATTAAATTCGTCTGACCGATTCTCTTTGTATTTTTAGACGTTTTCATCTCATGTATGCAATTTAACTTTAATCACACATTATAAGCTCTAGATTTATAGCTGGAAAAATATTACTACATGATCAATAAAAAATATTTGTAGTCGTAAGAAGCATTTGGATAAAGGGGAAAGATCAATTTTTCAGTAAAGGTGAATAGTGAACTGGAATGGATTGCTAGATTTCATACAATTACGTGCGAGTAGGCTGTCTCCTCGATATTTTATCATACAAGTAAAGTCCTTGCATGTAATATCTGATAGAAAATGTTTGCTGCGAAATGGCAACTTCATGATTGATTGGAAATATTTGCAGTGATTGAAAAATTGGAATTAACACACAATGGTTGATTTAAGGATGTTTTCCTGCCACAATCACATCCACTTACGACATTTTGCTAGGGTACAAATAAAAAATATTATAGAAATGAGGGAAAACTAACTACAAAATTTGGGTAGCGGAACCTTATAGATTTAATGGGATGCAACATAGTGTGGGAAAATTAAAAAAAAAGTTATCCAATTTATCGAAATACTTATGGTAAATCCAAATTTTTCTGATTGATAATGTAGTTATATTTTCCAGCAATAAATTTTGAGCCAATTAATGAAGTAAAGTTGCATAGATTAGGTCAAAACTTATGGACATAAGTACTACGAGAGAAACCCATGTAATGAATCCATATAGATATTTTGGTCTAGATTACTCGGTCAGAATATGTTTAGTATCTATTCCTGAAATCTAATTCATAAGAATCTAAAATCATCCTAGCTCATCCTGCCGTTCGCAATGCTAACTCTTTGTTCAATTAATGTATCAATGAGAGCTCTACAATATTTTCATAGGCACACCAACGTTCATTTTTCCTATTGGGAATTATTGCGAGGAAGGAATTTGATTTTTGTTTCCCAATTACACTTTATTGGCTGTGCCCTAATTGATGAAGAGCAAATTTTCAGATTAGATGTGAGTTTCAATGTCAGTAATTGACTTTTTACTATAAAAGTACTACTTTTTCCATTACGATGCGTGGATTTTGTCACCATCACTGCAAAATTTTGAAGAAATCAACATAGTATTTAAGTTAGTTCTTTGATAAAATCATTCATTTGGTTACTTGAATTAACCACGACCTTCCTCTCGTGGCATATAAACAATTCCAATAGAATGGCTAAAACACATCCGAATGCCTGACAAGGTTTTCGGTATAAATGGCTATACATACTTCAACTATTCAACTCATCCCAATGAACAATTGTTGGACTTGGTTAGTCAGATAGTATGGACCATACTTGGGCATACATAGATAACTGTTGCTCTTAATTTGACCTAAATTACTTAACACTTGGGCGTACCTACATTAGTATTTCCCTACCTATGCTTGGAGGAGACTATCATTACTGCCGTAATTACTGACGAGAACACGTCGAAAAGGAAATTTTAAAGGGTATGTGAACTCTGTCCGTTATTTAGATTTTATGCGCTAAGGGAATCGGCAAGGCTTACAATATTTAGACGTAGGAATGCTGGTGCACCAGAATCCGTCGATCTAAGTTCGTACCATGTAAATTTTCGACATCAAACGCCGCTGAAATTTGAATTAACTACAGTGAAAAAGGATTCATGAATTCAGCGAAAATCCTTTAAAATGAAAAAACAGCATGGAAGCTACCATCTTAAAAATTGAATTCAATGCAGGCCAGAGAACAAATGAAAGTATATATAATTTTTGAAACATTATCCTTATGAAACATATACGTGGCAATAACTTACAATAAAAAAGAACAAAGTACGATATATGGACAAAATAAAATAAATTTCTTTTTTCTCCTTTCAAAAAAATATAAAAAATAATATTTAAAATAATGTATACCTAATAATATGTATGTATTCACAAACACATCAAAAAAGAACATTAATATTATCTGTTCGCTACGACCAGATATCTGCAACGTTGTATGATACAGCCATTATTTTTCGATGCTTCCGATCTATATTCTTCCGGATAAAGTTATGGGTTGAAACATCTATGTTTAATATGCTGGAGAGTGTTGATAAGGGTCTATTTCTTACTCGTGCGGCCACACCTTGAGTGCGCTACGAGCATGTGGAATCCCAAGCAGAAACACTTAATCCGTGGCCTTAATTAAATTCAAAGGAAAGCTGCGCGATTCCTCAAAAACTATAAATCGTACAAAAACGTTACACATATGTTAAAAGAATACGGCTGGGAGCAGCAAGAGACCCTTGTGTTGCGCGCTAGGCTTAGATTGCTTGGTCAAATGAGAATATTTATTTATTTTTTTCCATTACTCCATAAACAGCACATTTATGGCCTTTACAATGGGGAATTAGCAATGAAGGACATTCACACACGCCCATGCCCTGGATAAGGGTAACTTACTCAGGCGGGACTCGAACCCGCGACCTTCGATTTGGCAGGCGAGGACTTCACCCCGCCGCCACCGAGGCCAGCAAATTTTAGGACAGACACAAACACCCATGCCTTGAGCGGCTGTGAAACCATTCGTGTGGGACTCGATCCCACAACCTCGGAATGGAAGACGAGGCTCTTACCCCCGCTGCCACCGAAGCCGACAATCTTACAGAGCGACACGAAGATCATCATCTTAAATCACTACTATATTTATAGATCCAACAGAAACGATACATTAGGAGAAATATTTTGCCGAATGGATGGATATGAGAATTCGTTTATCCCCCGAACAATTAAGTACTTAATAAAGGCTAATCGGAACTTTGCTAGAGCATTTCCTCTTTATTTGTTAACGGCTTGTGTTTTAACACCCCCTGCCACATTCCTATTGAGGTGGCTTGTGAAGTATTATGTATACGTAGATACACTCTATATACCCTGAAAATTTCAAAATGATCGCATTAATTTTAAACTAGTAGTTCGTCATAAAAAAAGGCAAAATACGACCGGTTTAGCGGGAAGGGTGCGCAAATGGCGTAAGCCGTCGAACCTGGTTAAACCGAGGAGTATGAACGTAAGGTTATGAGTTTTCTCTTTGGTGCATTATACGATCGGCTTTGCCGGAGAGCAAGAGATTGAGAGGATGTCTTAACTTGCAGCCTTGGGCGATCACTACATTGTCCACGGCGCGGAAGCAATGGAACCATGCTGTAGCATCTACTAGTAAGGGAACACGCCTGTTTGTCTCGGGCAAACAGCCAAGTATGTCTTTTGTTCGAGAGAGGCCAAGAAAAGAAGAATAAGGTAGTTTCTCTCTTTTTTCACCTTCAGATCTTCACGTCCTTGCTTCTTTCCGCGATGGATCCCATCTCCCGTGGGAAAAACGGAGACTTTTGAACCCACTGGGTCTCCATACTCCTGGAAAGGGTGTTGCCCGCACTCTCTTAACTTGCGGCTTTTTTTGTAATGCGGAGGCGACGCGGGGAAGTGGCGGTGGTGGTGTTGTTTATGCCTCAAGGGTGGGGTCCTCTCTCCAACTTCGAGAGAAGAAGAGAATGGAACGAAACACGGGGAAGTGAAGAGGAAAAACCCCGGCCTTGTTTGCGCGAGTCATTTACGGAAGCTCCCGGCGGAACCTTGGCGAGGTTCGCGTCAATTTTGGGCTTTACATACATTTAGTGCGTCCTTCCGCGGTGGCTTTTTTTTATTTCTCTCCACCACCCCGGCATGAATAGGGTGTGTTTGTATGCGCGTATATATCCATACTTCAAAGCAAGGAGCACCAGCTCCCCCTATAAGCTCAGGCATCGCTCCGAGACGAACAGAACCTTTTTTCGTATCGTTATGCATCCCCCTCCCGATTCCGGTGGGGTTAACGCACCCCTATCTGCTCTCGCGCAGTGATCGAGGTTGCAGGGCGAACTGGGAAGTGGAGGGGGAAGGCCGCTGCTGCCGGAAGTCGTGGCGTTGACTCAGCCCAAGAGCAATAAAAGTGCAATACTTGTACACGCTCTCGTTTTACCGCGCTCATTGTCGATTCAGCCCGAGAGAGGGAGTGAGAAAATATGCCGAAAATGCGAACGGGATACAAATGAGGATGCCCGGCCGTTTTGCATTTCGGGGAAGAAAGAGGATCATAAACCAAGGGATTATGCCAGAATACCGTCCGTTTCGTACATCCCCGACGATCGTTTAAAGGATTTCCTTCATTCAATCTCATTTTGCCTCCCTCTCTCTCCATACACCCTGAAAAATATTCTCCGCGTATGATAGTTGAGTATGCGTTATGATGGCTTCGGTCAACATATTATTATTTATGCTTTCTCCTCTGTCTACGTAGGATTTTGGGGCGTAATCGTACTTAAATTGGGATTAGGCGATGGTGAATACGTGTATCTATACCATTGTATGGCCAGAAGGCTCTACCTCAGTGAAGCAAATATGTAAGCACGAATCAGGAGGGCCGAAATTCATTAAATTCGTATTGCGCGGGATAAGCAAGGGCGTGCCATTAAAGGATTTCGGCGGAATTTATGAATCCTTTTCACCGAGGTTATCTCAAATTTGGGGGGGTATGTTTTCTTGGTCAAAAATTTACATACCAGGATTCCAGTGTATCAGAATACCAGCGTTTGAATGTAGTGGGCCTTGCGCTTCCAATAACGGCTATAATATAAATTACAGACAGTGCCCTTAACTACAACAACCTATTTTAGCGTGTTCTGGTGAGTTATTACCTCATTAATGATTGCCCCCCAGCATAAGTGTAAAATATTGATTAATTTCCAGTAATAAAATATGACTGCGTGACATCTTTAGATAAAAGTTAGGATCAGCATTTATTTACTTAATGCTGCCCAAAAACAGCACAAAAAAATACAGAGGACTCACAATAAATGAATAACAATTACAAAAAATAAACTAGCAGTGAGAAAAATCTGAACACCAATGAACAAAATAGTATTCAACAGTATTATCAAATATAAAACAAAGAATACAAGCATTCATAGAGTGGTGCAAGGAGTAGGGGGAAATTACGATGGATATGGTGAAAGATAGATGAAAAGGATAAAATTTTATGTGCCTTAAAACTTATGCTAGAAAACATACGTATTATTATTTTTGCTTTCTACTCTGTCGTAGAAAGATTTTGGAGCGTTTTCATATTTAAATCAGTGTCTTCTATGATATGTGGCATAATGTGGAGAGTATTAATAATATAAGCTGAATAAGACTTTGTTATGTTTCAACTGAATTTATTTTCACTCTACGGGTTTCGTTGTTACAAAAACATTTTAAAGTGCATCGTGTGGAGCCAAGTTCTTCCTTAAATGCGCACTATTGCTAAACGAGAGGGGATAAGGAGAAAAATGAGGTTTGGGTGTTGGGAAGTGGGAATATTGAAGGACGTGAGAATGTATCCTATTTAAGTCCTGTAGACTCTACCTGATAGGAAAAAATCGAGATGGCCTAAATTCATTGAATTCATCAAATATCGTGCTATTAACCATTGAAGTTACCTAAAGCTCTATTAATTTTGTATTGTTAAAAATAGTGTATTTAAGGCTAAAGTAATAAATTCATTCATTCATTCATTCATTCATTGATTTGATGGAAATAATTGCCGAAAAAGACATGGAATGAATATCGTAAGAATTTCATGCAGGAAACTTAATTTAAAATGAGTGTATTAGCCAGCAGAGGAAGAGAGTATCTAAACTGCCTAAAAATATAAGGTATAGTAAGTAGTAAAAAATAAAATTAAGTACCCATGACCCACAAAATGCTTCTCTGAATCAGGTTTTAGCTTGAATAGTTCTTGCTCATTATCATGGCTTTAAATTTTTGTATTAGTCCAAACTTATGCCTCTCTTACTGAACTTTGTTGTGGAATATGCCTGTATTGTATAAATTTCTATTGAATATGGAATTCCGCTGAGGAAGGTCGCACGTTATCTAGTCTAGAGCATGAGGATGTGAGGTTGATTTTAACGTTTATATTAGGGATGGTCGGATCGGATACCTTGGATCCAAATATCCGCGGATATTGCCCTTCATCGGATCTGGATCCGAAATTTTAAATAATAGCTTCAGTGAATGCAACGCCCCATAAGGGTGGAAAGAGTTCTGATTTATCTTCGAATGCGCCGTCGCATGCGATTCTTGTCCTACTCATGAACCGTTTTGTGTGAAAGCTCTCGCAGTGGTTACGTAGGAGAATATCAGCCATGGAAAATAAAAAAGGCAAAATACGACTGGCACATAGTGTGACTCTTCCCAAGAGATTGAACAATCATCGGGGGAATCTCAGCGACAGAAATTTGAAAATGCATTTGGATCCGAAAATATCCGATCCGAAAGATCCGGCTCCAAAAATTAAGGATTCAATCCGAATCCGGATCCGAAAAAAATCCTGGACCCGTCCATCCCTAATTTATATCGATCACCTTTCAGTATCAACAGAACATTTCAATATCGTTCTGCTTCCTGATCTCTCAAGATGACACTGAATCCGAGCTCGTTGTAGGGCTGTCATTAGGCTAAACGCATTGGCCGTTAAGAAAATCCGGGGGTGTTTCTTATCGTTTGAGGTCATAGGCGAGTAAGGAAAGGCGAGTAAGGATGAGTAAGCGGAGATGGGGAATGGATTTGGAACGGGAGGCTCCAGAAATGGTATCGGTATCTGTCACGATATCCCCCTACCCACTGGTGGTTGGTTCTTTGTTTCTTCCTTCCACTTTCCGCGCTAATAAAAAGTTGAGTGATACTTGAGTGCAACCCCTGGATCGGTCGTCGTTATTATCATTGGTCTACAAATCTAATGACTGATTCACGCGATGATATTACGCCAGCTGTGGCGAATTTGGCACGTACCTTTAGAATCATTTCACCTCAGTAGCTAAGTAAGTTATTCCACTATTTCCCATTGTGACGTTTTCGGCACGTTCGTGTCTAACGATAGTTATAAGTGTTAACACCATGCGATGAAAGGCAGGACTCCGACTTAGATAGGAAAAAGTCGAAGCAAACCACTTTGAAGATCGTCTACTTGTTGTGCCTTACTGGGACGGGAATGTGCAATATACCGAATTTGGCACATACCTTAATTTTAATCAATTTTGAGAAAAAAATTAACCCTTAACCAGTGACATGAAATATTTGTTACACTACCAGTGACGTGCGGTCTTGGAGACCGCAATGAATCAAAAATTCATAAATTATTGCAACGCCATTGTTATTATTTTGTTTAATTTTTGTTTGAATGCTTAACTATTCTTAAACTTATATTAAAATTTTTACACTCCAAATACGAACCGATTTGTCATTAAAAATTGTGATTGGAAGCAGGCTCAAAAAACTGATGCCCAAAACTCTTGAGTTATAATTATTCTATTTATGCATCAATATGTCGCCAGATTAAAAAAAGTCTTAAATGTTAAAGTTGGAAGGCTAAGTAGTAAGTAGCTATGAAATTTATCCAGCTTATTCCTTTCTTGATACTTTCTTATGCTTGTGACACACGGTCTCACAGACCGCTAATCGAATTGAAATTCAAATTTACAAAATTTAATAAAAGGAACATTAATTTTTAAGAGTGGGATGTCCTTGTTTTGCAAAAATATGAAGCTAACGAGAATTATAGATATTTTGAAATATTAATTTTGAAAATATTCTTAATTTTATAAACGCAGCGGTCTCTCAGACCGCACGTCACCGGTTAATAAAATGGGTGGGTGTGCTTCCGATGAGCTCCCTTGATTTAGATAAGACATGTTTTCCTTAGATAAAAAAATGTTGTCCAGAAAGGGTTAAAAGGGATTGCTCCATGGATGTACACCCCTGGAGCCACGTCGTGAAATGATTGCGTCAAAAGTCATTTTTCGGTCATCATTGGAGCGAAATGTGTGAAAAAATGGACACTCTCACCCGAACGGAAACCCGAGGAAAACCTTACTCACAAGAGGAGACCACGTACCTTGCTCCGCCTTTTTCAATGCCGTATTTTTTATGGCCTTCGGAAATGTTAACACATCTCTGATCTAGTAGTGGTTCTGTTGAATGGGCCCTAGTTTAGCTGTAATTAATTAATTCTCATGCGGTACCTACTTTTCACAAACAGTATATAATTCCAAAATATCGCACTATTCGGCAAACGGGTCAGAGAGTAGCCTTCATTTTTCCGGGTTTGAAGTGACACTGCTTAAATACCTAAACGCCATTATGATGATAAAAAAATTGTCTCATGTCTATACTTGCTGCAATTAAAATTAATGAAAAACTTGACGCCGTATGATCACAATGAAGACAGCAAAATATAATCCCAAGACGAAGCCCCAAAACCTCCCCGGGTGGGAGTCAAATACGCTATCACTACCCCGTCTGCTGAATAGTGCGATATTTTGAAATTATATACAATTTGTGAAAAGTACCGCGTGAAAATTAATTAATTACAGCTAAACTAAGGCCCATTCAACGGAGCCACTACCAGTTCAGAGATGTGTTAACCATTCCGAAGGTCATAAATAATACGGTATTGAAAAAGGCGATGTAAGGTACGTGGTCCGCCCTTTGTCAGTGTATTCGCTAAAAATCACCAGATCTTTCTTCATTAATTATTATTGTTCCAAGGGAGATGTGACAAGGTCTTTCCATGGTAATGTGTGAAGGGTTGGGATGGAGGGATTTTGGAGGGGGGTGTGGGGGGCACGAGAGGAAGGGTGAGGGGGACACGTAATCGTCGCCTGCAGTCCCTTCCCCACCCCCTTCCCCCACAGAACCCTATCCACCACTTAACCCCCTTCCACCCCGATCTCCTTCTGGGAGATGAAGGAACAGGTTTTTCGTTGGCAAGGGTGTGGGGATGAGGGTGGTTTGAGGCCTGGGGGTATACGAGGAGGGACAGGGGCAGGTTGCGGAGGCTGAGCAGTGATGCTGGGCTGGAAGGCGTTGCCACGGAGACTGCCTCTTTCCTTCTCTCCTTCTGGAAGAGAGAAAATGAGAATGTAGTAACCAATTCCTCCCTAGGCTATTGGACCGTTGTCGGGGTGGAAAGATAACATTTTGAATTTCTCTCGCTTGGACGGAGTGGGCTTATGGTGGTCCAGGGTTATAACTCGTCCCGTGCTTCTGCATTGGATTAAAAAATCGATTTCGTTTGCTTTTTGTTCGCATTATTCTTTTGTCTGTCCGCTATCCCCTTCTGCTTTTTGACGTGCATGGTGAGAAAAAATTGTGAGAGGATAGTGGGATGAGTTACGGGCGGGAGTTGGAGTGAAGAAGTGATATTTAAATCAGCGAGGTTCGCGAATGATCAGGCGTTGATTAGCAAGTCACCGAGAAGTATGCGGGATTTAGTTACGCTCTAGATACGTTAGAAAATGTTGCATGGAATAGGACACGAAAATTAGTTTCTAGAGGATCTAATAGGGTGGTTTCCTATTATTTTTTTATTGCCTAAATCGAAAGATTATTACTTTTGGAGTACGTATTTCACGCTTTTAGATTTTTAAATGACGATATCTATTTTTCGCGATTAAATGAAAAGTGAAAATTTTCAAGTGCGCGAAATCGCGACGGCTAAGTATGAATGCTGGAAAAAACTCCGTGTGACGTCGTTCTGGTTCCCGCTGCCGCAAGTGAGGTGACCTTGGGGCGAGGCTTTGAGCGCTGATACGACGCAGGATGCTAACAGGTAGCTGAGTGCCCTAATAGCTGGTAGCGCTTGGCTTAAATAAGTATTATTAATACCTTATCAAACGAAGAAAACTTTCCGACCTTAGCCAGTTTTAATAGGCGATTATTAAGAGATGTTTCCCTGAGCTCTGTGCCGCATGCGTGCATTGGTAATCTCAGACGATGTAAAACTTCTATCTACTCGTATAGAAACTAGGTCCCTGTGACGTCACGTGGAGTGGCATCGCACGGGCGCCAATCTGGCCTTTTTCAAATGAGGATAAAATTGACCATTCTCATCCGTCTAAACCGGTATTTCTAAAACCAAATAATTTGTATATTATGAATACACTATTGGTGAGTAACGAATCGCAATCAATGCCTTTCGTTTTCTTTGATGAAGGAAACTACTCTATTTATGCGTTGTGATAAAGAATCACGACAAGAGACTTCGAGACTTAGCTTAAAAGTAGATGGGATGAAACCAGAGCAGGTTGAGCAGTTAAGCTATTGGGTAGCCTATCTCTCTCTTAATTTATCGTTTACGTTGAAACTTGAATAGTGGGGTTCAATTATGATGGTCTCCGTGGCGCCCTTGAAGATATGTATTCTCAATTACTCAAGCAATACAAGCCTAGCGCGGATCCTCCGACTCTCTAGCGGTGTTAATCCAATTCGTTTAACACTTGAGTAATGCTTCCTGTTCGCCTTTAGCGTTATTGACGAATTGCGCGGCTTTCTATTGTATTTAATTAATTCACCAAATATTTTTGCACTGGATCACGTATTCTCGCTGCATATTCAAGGTCTGGTCAGACGAGAGTGAAATAGCATCTTTCTTTAACTTTTTCAAAGAAAAGCTTCCCACAACGCGCTTGACTGATCCTAACTTCTTAACATTAAAGGTAACAAATGCTGCAGTTAGAACATCTGGAAGAAAATTGTTTCAAAAAAGGAGGCATTCATATAATATAGGATAGAGATTTTGAGAGTATCGTTAAGTATAATTTTAAGAAAAGACTTGTCAAGAGTCTTACCGGGATTGTAGCGTTATTTGGTATCCAGACAGGGACGATGTGGTAAAAGTAAAATTCTGGAGACGTTCGAGATGTGCACATGAAATGTAAATGGAGAAAGTGACGGGAAGAAAGGACTTAGGAGAAACGACGAAGGGCTAGACATGGTGGGTTCAGAGACGAATCTAGATGAGTCACGGAGGAGACAAAGGAATTGGATAAAGTGAGTCCTGAGCGGGGATGGGGTATTAAAATACGTGTTAGAAGAAAGAATGCCAGCGAGGGAGGGAGCAGAATAGGACTCTTAGATAGAATGAAAGGGAATAGACTTTACTGAGAATTCAAGAGGGAATATTCAATTTTAGAATGGAGGACAGACCAATGTGGTTCTTAAAATGCTCCATGTAAACCTTATGTAGTCAGTAGAGTACTAAAACAATAAATGATACTCATGGTACGAAGAGGAAAGCATGGTTGGTGAGTACTCACACCCCCAAATTTTTGTGCATATGCGTAAGAGAATGTTCTTCTCAACAATGAGGTGTCTAGCGTGGAGTATATTGGTCTGAACTATCTGGAGGAGGGGTCAAAGGATTTTTTTTGCTGAAGTAGAAGATCAGACCAATGCGACGTTTCACTAAAAAACGGAATACCTAGTGGCCCGAATGATATTCGCCACTGTCCACTTTTTTCCACTGACTAGCATAGTTTGTGTTTGTGTGGAAGTTGCTTCGGGTTTCCCACCGGAAGAGGTTCTCCATTTCTGCTGACGTTTCGATGGCCGTGTCGTCCATCGTCATCAGGGCTTGGTCCAGGATGTCCTTCGGGCCAGGTCGTCTATCATAATCAGCCCTAATGACGATGGACGACCCGACCATCGAAAATTCGGCAGAGATGGAGAACCTCATCCGGTGGGAAACCCGAAAAAACTTCAACATCCTCATACGCCGGGAAAACCTCACATCTTTCTTCATAGTTTGTGTTTCATCCCGAAGGTTAGTTTGGGTAGCTGATGAAATTCTTCCCGAACTAAGCTTCATGCGTGCTAATTTTAAGAATAGGGTGGTTTCATATTATTTTTTTATTGCCTAAATCGAAAGATTATTACTCCTGGAGTACGTATTTCACGGCGTTTTTTTGTTTTTTGTTTTTTTTTTGTTTCACTCGAACTTTTGTTTTTTGTTTCACTCGAACGACCAACCACGGCCAAGCGATGTGGAGGAGTAGGATTCTAAGAAAACCCACGGGTGCGTGGATGGTCCTTTGTGGTACCCCGTTTTTCTAGCCTATCTCGTTGGGAGAGTGGCTTGTTCCGTCCACGAAATTACCTCCACGACGTACTCCATTTCCTCCCCCGTCATTCTGCCAGACTAGCCCCCGCGATGGCAGCGTGATTTCGGGGCGAAGATTGATGACTCCGAAAGGGGAGCCGAGTCGGAGTAAAACCTTTTTTTTATTATTCAAGTTTTTTTTCCTTCCGGGAGAGTGCACTATCTCGGCCAACAACACCTTGCTCTCTCCTCCCTTTCCCCTCTCAGATTCCCCCATCGACTCGCGACACATCGCTAAAGAATAGCATTACATGGCATGAAGGTGTCGCCCTTACACGCCTTCTTGTATTGTTATTTTAAAGTGAAAGATTCGTGTCCCAAGTCCGGAGAAATTAATTCAAATGGGAGCCATGGAGAAAGGGTTCATATTCCAAGAGGGAGGCGTGAATGTATCAGTGAAAAATGCTGATTAGCTTCCTTATGAACAGAGAATTCTCAAGTTGAGTACCGCGTGAGAAAAGATGGGTCAACCATATATTATGCGCCATTAAAGTTTAACTACGAATTTTATGCGATAACGGTAAAATATTCGGGATATAATGGGTGGTCTCATTTATCTTCTTGGCTAGTATCTAGTTGAGTACATTGCAGTGTACCAAACCTATGAAAAGGAACTGAGGTCAATGAGCACTGCAAGAGAAAGTTTTTAAGAGCCTCCGTGGTCTGAACGTGATCATATGGTTGCTTAGGACTCTACCTTTATACACTATTGACAGAGGAGAAGCTTAGGCGTTACTTCTAAAATTCTTATTTTGATCTCTCATTCACTGTCATGGGAGCTAATCAGATATTAACCCTTTTCCACTATGATTACCAGGCAGTTTCGAATGTTGAGAATGGAGTAGTATACTCTAAAGTATAATGTGAGAATACGTTAACGACGCGTTGGTGATGATCACAAATTACCAGGATGCATTACTCCGGGGTTCCCCTTCCTCAATTTCTACAAGATGTGTATACCTGCATCCAAAACAGGGATACATTGAATGAAAATTCAATGAAGTCCCACCAAATCGCCTGTTAATCACTGTTCTTTTTCCTTCAACTTTGTAATGGTGCATGAAATGTTGTGTGTATTTCAAATATCCTGTGCATTTCGTGTGGATTGTGGACTTGAAGATGTAAAACTGCTCATCTCTGAAAATTAATGCCAATTGCTCTGTTTTTTCAGCATCAAATTTAGAACCGTTAATCTATTCTTATAATGTTGATCTATTCAAGTAAAATTCTAGTTCTCAACAGCTATTGACTTTATCGCAAGTATTCAATGAATTTCGTTTGGAGTGTGGACTTGACGATATATAACTGCTCATCTCTAAAAAATAAATGTCAATTTCTCTGTTTTTTATCATAAAATTTAGAACTATTAATCTATTCTTATACTATTGATATATTCAAGTAAAATTCTAGTTCTGCACAGCTATTAACTTTTTTGCAAGTGTTCTGTGAATTTCGTTTCCAATGTGAACTTGACGATGTAAAACTGCTCATCTCTAAAAAATAATGCCAGGTGCTGTTTTTTTTAATGCATAAAATTTATAACTGTGATCTTATCTTGTGAATTCTAGTGCTGAAAATCTGTTAAATTTCCTAAAACTTTTACCTGGCAATTAATAATTTACCGTTTTAGTAAAATGTATTTTTTTTCTACAAGATTTGTATGCCTGCATCCAAAACAGGGATACATTTAATGAAAACTTAATCAGGTCAGACCAGATCGCCGGTTATTCACTTTACAGTACAATTCGAAACAAAAATGAAGCTTTTGCATCATAAACATCCGAAAGAAAAACTATGTATTTTTTTATTGCGATACGGCTGCTAATTCGACTGTTGGATGCGCTCATGCGTGAATACCCGTGGCTAGAGAAAGTTCCCTTAAATGCGGAGCTATTTAATCCCACAAGCGCTTTGACGACTCACGGAATCGGTTAATAAAAAAAAATTCAACGATTCAAACACTTAGTCCTATTGGCTTTATTCGGATCAATAATCGAGAATCAATGGGGTTTTCCCGACTCTTTGTTAAGGCAGATTATCTTCCCATGGTATTGATCATTTTCTTGGGCTTAATCAAGATCCTCGATCGTTAAATCGTGGCCTTTATGGAAAACGGAGGGAAATAAACAACACTCCCGCCATCACACTCGCTCGTTGCCCTTGGCAACGCGGACTTGTTTACGGGTGGCGAGCTCCCGGGATTGCGCGCCTTTCAGATATTAAAGAGCAAAAAAAAGAACGCGAGGCACCGCTCTCGATACTTGCCTCGTGAATAACTAACCTCCGACAAGCTCCTCCGTTGAGAGCGGTAAATTAAGCCTTGCGGGTGAGTGAGAGGGTTTCTTTCCCTTGTTCAAATCCACCAATTAGCGCGTCGCACGAGAATCCACGTTTCAGCGTGATTTAAACGGATCCCTTCGTTGTGCAATTACCCGCCTGGTGCCGTGTTGTTTCTCGAACGGGAGGCGTTATTCATTTCTCTTCCCTTTCCCCCCGTTTCGCCCTCATCCCGCTAGAGTTCGCTGCACACGCACGCGATACGATGCTATGTGCTATGCATGAATACTACAAAGGAGCAGGTATCCTCAAGTCGGTCTCTAAATGTGTTGTCAAACACCGCGCATTTGAAAGGGTTGCAAAAGTCGCCACTCGCGTCGCTAACGGACAAATTGATCCGAGTTTCACGGGAAAATAAAGTATAATTATAGGTGTCAATCGAAATTTATACACATGATGATGTGATACATCAAATTTTTTGTACTATTCCTGGCATTTGCAAAGAGAATACTGAAAAATATTGTAAAAGTGGATCGTATTACACTCATCACCGCGCCGTGGACATTTTTGATAGCCAATTAAATTGCGATAGAAGTGGCAACATAAATCAGCCTACTGTGGGATGGAATTGGGCCTCCTCTATGCTGTCCCCTTGGTGCTATGCCATCGCTGCTGGTGAACTCCGAAATGGACCTTTCAATGTGCATGAAGTCTTCTCGGGCTTTCCACCGGATTATTCGTTATATATCACCAATGTTCAAACAAACGAATCGTCCAGCGTCATCGCGGTGAAACCTGATTACGATCATTACGACTTTTTACAATGATATTTTCACTAGTTTGTATCAAAATAGCAAACTATTTTAAATTTAGTGAAACTAAATTTTTGATAGAGGTAGGTCATCATTTCCTTTATATTTTGAATCGTCTGAGGCATATTAGGATCATCAGAACGTTCTCCACCTTTTATTATTATTATTTTTGCAATAAAATAAAAATGTTATTAGTCATAATATACATGGCGAAACATACCAATTTTATCTAATTTATTTTGTTGTTCAATCATTTAAACGCAGTGTAAACGCGATTCAATAAATTTACATCAGTACAGCTGTCATCAGATTAAATTTTCACAATTTCAATTTAGAAAGTAAAGAATTAATTACAAAATTATAGAATATTTAAATTTATATCGCATAAAGTAATAAATTCATACTAATGAAAATGAAAAAGCAGGAGCAATTTCCACAATTTTATTTTTAAAATAATAACTAAAATTGTGGAAATTGCTCCTGCTTTTTCATTTTCATTATGTCACGTTTCCACTCCATCTCGCCTGAAACCTCAGACTAAATTCATACTACTCCAGAAATCACGCATCAGTCAAAATGGGGTTTACAGGATGTAGCATGGATAAACGTACAATTATAATGCGATTTCATTAAAATTAATTTACTGTGTCATGCACCTAATCCTTAGCTGAAGTTTGACCTCATTAAAGTTCCCTTCTTTCTGTTGAATTTCAAGATTTTGGTCTGAGTGAACAATCTGATGTCGAGGATGCATGTAACTATACTGGCAAATTTATATTCTCTAACATTTCTGCGCATACCTTTTAACCTGGCAGATACGTTAATTATATGTTAAACATTTTCCATACTAAATAAAAAATTATCTCTTCTGTTAAAAATATAAGAGAAAATATTGCTGTATATGTGCTACAAATGATGTAACTTTTCTGTTTCAATCACCCCTGGCCTCAGCGGTATCATTGGGTTTAGGAAGATGATCATTGTTCATATCACATAGCATTACATGAAAGCATGCACTGAGATTCTAGGGACAGATATAGAGCCGTAGTCCCATAGATACTTAAAAAATTAGAATAAGTATATTACAAGCTAAATTTTGTTTCTGAATAAATTTGCTCTTCCCCATTGTAAAACATGTTGCAAGCGTATAAAATCGTTTCCGGCTTAATTTTGTGGAATAATGCTATACCCATGATTAAAGCACAAATGGTAATATCCACACTATTTTATTTATCACTTAACCGACCATGGTTTCGACACTTGGTGTCATTTTCAAGGTCAGATTGAATATGACACCAACCTTGAAAATGACAACAAGTGTCGAAACCATGGTCGGTTAAGTGATAAATAAAATAGTGTGGATATTACCATTTGTGCTTTAATCATGGATATGTTGCAAGGGTAATAATTTATACAGTTTGATGAATGTTTTGTGCAAATAGATATCAAATAAGTTATTTTCTGTATTAAATAAAGTAATAGTTATTTTATCCGTAGTTATCAGTCCACGCTGAACTTGAGGGTTGCCAGCTGCTATTGCAGTTCTCTCGCATAGCATCGCATAGTATGATCGAGGGATTCCATTCTTAGTATCCGGGACTCTCCAACCTTCTCCGTTCGCGGAGGATTCTGCCTCCTCTATCCCTCGTTCTCTAATCGCTCCACACGAGAGCATTATAAATTCAGGCTTAAACACCGTCCAAACCTTATCCGTCGCGATTATGCCAATGAAAAGTCGGCCATTAGGAGTTCTCCAGAAACTTAACTGCGCGGAATAAATTCGATCCTGGTCAATGAGGAGCCGATAAAGTATGCGTAAGGAAACGGTCCCCCTCCTTGAAGAATGAGACGGCAAGGCTCTGAACTGGAGCCAAGAAGGGCCATTAACAACGGCCACGAGACGTGATCTTCTCCGTTCTGCTCCCTCCACAAGAGCGCCTGCATGCTTGCGAAAGGGAATTGCGTGAAAAGGGGATGGATAAACCTCACGTACATCTATGACCACCCATTTGGACATCGAAGTAGCTATTTGGTTGGGAATGTAATGTATTGCGCTCCTCTGCCTGCCATTGGATGGAGCGAACTTTTCGTTTGTGATGAACGATTTTAACTTTTTCTTGTGAATAATATTCAAGCACTCTTCTCGTGCTCTAACCAGGTAAATTCAGTCTTATAGGCCGGCATTTCGGAAAACAATTTGCATTCCATTCTCTAGGCGTATTAAGGCCGTTTTACACGGGGCACGGAATTGCGCTGGTTAGAGCTGCATTAATTTCTAAAATGGCGTGGAATTGCGCGAATGCATTTGCCGTCTCGCATCCACGCATTCTCGCATGTGTTCTAGCAATTCACCGCTTTACAAGATGCAATTTTGATTGCGCCTTCACACGTACGTCAGATTGCGCAATTCCGTGTACCGTGTAAAACGGCCTGTAGAATGACTGTCTGAATGTCCGAACTCACAATGGACCAAATTGACCGTTCGGCGAGTACAACAGTAGTTTTCGTCTGTGTTTTGTTTTTATTTTGTATTGTTAGGGGTGACCAAGGAGTGCAGATTATTGCATACTCTCATGTAGCTTTGTCGAGTCATCTTGTACATTTAATTTGCATTTACAATACAGTCCACTAATAGGTATCTTGTATGATGTTGGGCACGGTATAGTGGAAGTTCTTAATATTATTAAAATAAGACATTGCAATATTTCCTCTGAGTTTTATTATTACACAACGCGTTTCGTCGTTACAAACAGCAATATCAAGTGTAACCAGTCTTAAAAAGTTCCTCCTTATATATATCTTGATGCTTGAAGGGAGGGGGTATAGTGGAGGATGGGGTTTGGGTGACGGGAAGTGAGGATATTGAAGGCTGGGTCAGTGGAAATATTGCAGTCCACTAATATTCATTGAAGTTCATTTTTTCTTAGTTTTTGCCAATTTTTTTCGCGCTAAAACATTCGAAGATAGACTTATTGGTCCATTCCAAACTAACATTCATGCACCGTCCTTGAATTGCCAGAGCTACTTCTCAAGTGACTTCTTGATTTTAGATTACCAGTTCGATAACCAGGAAAAAATTTTTTAATGAAATGTGTCCTTAGTTTCAGAATTTATTAGCTTCCTTTAATTCAAATAAGTGTGGAATCACACCAATAGGGTAGTTGCCTTCATCAAAGAAAACGAAAGGCTTTGCTTGCGATTCCTTACCCACCATTAGTGTATTCATAATATACAAATTATTTGGTTTTAGAAAACCAAGTTCAGACGAATGGCAATGGTAAATTTTATCCTCATTTGAAAAAGGCCAGATTGTCGCCCATGCGATGCCACTCCACGTGACGTCACAGGTACCTAGTTTCTATACGAGTAGATAGGAGTTAAACATCGTCTGAGATTACCAATGCATGCATGAGGAACAGAGCTCAAGGAAACATGTCTTAATAATCACCTATTAAAACTGCCTAAGGTCGGAAAGTTTCCTTCGTTTGATAAGGTAGTAATAATCCTTATTCAAGCCAAGCGCTACCAGCTAGCTAGGTACTCTGCTACCTGCTAGCATCCTGCGTCGTATCAGCGCTCAAAGCCTCGCCCCAAGGTCACCTCACTTGCGGCAGCGGGAACCATAATGACGTCACACGGGGTTTACCCGGCATTCATGCTTAGCCGTCGCGTTTTCGCGCGCTTGAAAATTTTCACTTTATATTTAATCGCGAAAAATAGATATCGTCATTAAAAAATCTAAAAGCGTGAAATGCGTACTCCAGGAGTGATAATCTTTCGATTTAGGCAATAAAAAAATAATAGGAAACCACCCTATTCAAATCTTTTTCATGAAAAGCGTCTTTTGCTTGAGGTTTCGGGAGAGTTCCCTCAGTATTGCTTTCTACTCTTTCAACTACGGTGTCTTGCTTTTTTTCTGCAGAGTAGGTTCTTTCCCATCCCAACGCTCCCTCAGCGTTGGGATGGGAAAGTAGGAAAAATGACGAGAAAGAGGGAATTGTCGAAGGTGTTAAAAAGAGGATGGCTCTTACGGGTCTCCGGGATACAGGAGCCGAGGTATGGGCAGTTGCCGGGGAGACCGCGGAGAGGAGAACGGGAGATATTCCATTGTCGTCGCGTTATGTCATCGCGCCAAGTGCTTTGTGTCCGCGTCCACTGCGACAAGAGGCCATTCTCCTTCGTCAATGGTTCAAGGGGGACATGCCTTCGTAAAAGGGGTTGATTTTCACCCCTCTTTCCTCCCCCCTTCCCATATAACACACTCTTTCCCCCTCCGAAACCACGCATGCTCCGAAAAATCCCCGAAAAGCATTTCCAACCAACCCTCTCTCTCTCTCTCTCTCATAAACAAACCCTTCATATTCCACCCCTTAACCTCAGTTTCTCACCGACCAACCCCTTTCCAGTAGCCACCCCACCCTCTCCCACCCCTCTTGTTTGTAGTACACGCATGCGTTTGTCCCGACACTATGGAGACGACCACGCATGCGTGAATTCCAAGGGAGCTCTTTACGACCCTTTTGGAAAAACCGTTGAAGAACACCCGTCTGCAGGTAACTCAACTCTATCCATGAGTGTCAGGGGAGGAGATCGGAGGAGGGATGTTGTGGAAAAATATGGAGGAAAGAGAGTGTTTCTCCGAATTGATATGATTTGTTTTCTAGAGCTATCTTGCGTCTCAAGGGTCGACTCCGAGTATTTACTCGTCAGCTCAACACAAAATTTTCAATTCAGCCTCTCTGATTCTTTTTAAATTTTTAATTTGAAGTGACCCCTGTAAATAATGGATAAACAATTTTTTTGACTATAATAGACGAAAAATTTATCGGATAAGAGTTAGGGAACTATTATGAAAATAAAGCGCATTAGATGTTAAACGAATTAGGCCGTGAGCCGCTGAAGGCTTGGGGTCTGCGCCCCACGTTCATATTGTTAGAAGTATTGAGAATACATATATTTCAGAGCAACACAGAGAATATTATGTTAGAATACCACAATATTTTCAGATCAGACAGAAACGATGAATTCAGAAAAGGATAAGTTAAGTTAAGAAACGATAAATTATAATTTTACCGTACGGATAGGTTCTGTATCGATTCATTTTTCCCCAAACAATGAAGGACCAGAAACTTTAATGACTGCTTGGCGGAAATTCGTTAGAGAAAATCCTTTTTATTTGTTGATAGCTAGCGTCCTAACACCTTGGGGTGGATTGCGGGGTAGTATGTAGAATTTTGTTTTCCTCTATGCCCACATATCGAAAGCTCAGTTTAGCTTAGGAAAACAAAAATTCTACTGGGAAAATTTTAAATCCACATTTCGAATAAAAGCCATTCAAGATGGGTTAGAAATCACACTAATAATAAACACACCTGAATCTTTGAGAGGCGTTCTGAAGTGTATCTCCCAGCGCGCTTTTAGAGTAATTGCAGGCTACAGTGCAGAAAATAATTTTTTTGATTCCAAAGTATCTTTTTTGAAATGTTGTCCCTCTTATGCGGGGAAATTGCGATATGATGCTTGTAAATAGCTGTTCTTAAATAGCTCTGTAAAAAAGTTCACCAGTCATTTTCGGGAACCACTGCGTAAAGTGAATGATGATAAAAAGAAGACAATGAAAAGATAGGACATTCATATAAGATATGAATTTCGCCTCTTTTTCAGTTTACTTGACAGTGAGACATTTATCGTAGAAGAAATGCGGCATTGCGCTGCGGCTTGCAAAAATCACAAGTGTAGTTCGAGGAGGCCGAAAGCTAACAATAAGTTTTTCTCACGATATCGCTCTTAATTTCGCATAGATGCTGCCTACTTCTTTACCGTGACATTAATAAACGAAAAGGGGGGTTTGTAAACTTCTTCCTAAGATTGCGTGACGTAAACTGCATTTATTACTCTCGAATACATGCATTTTTGAAACGAATTACAACACATTCCATTATATCAGTTTGCAATAATGTGATTCAATTTGAAAAATTTTAAGAGATTATTTTCTGTTTAAATGTTTTAGCTCTTACCTTGGCGTTTCCTTAGGGACTTTCGCCCTTTCTTGGCCACCGTATCCCGAGCGATGTATCATTTACCCTGACCAACATTAGGGATCTCCACGCATTCCTTTGCACTTTGGGCGTTGTATACTGGTATAAACACTTGTTTTACAGACAAAGTAAACTGCCGCCATCTCTTGGAATATTTCTGATCTTCGTTGATGCATTATGAATTACAACCTTGCAGCGAGCTGATCACAATAATTGGTTAGTTTTGCTTAAATAATTCATTGTGTATGAGCATGAGGAAGCCCTAACCATTCTGTCTAATGTTTATTATGAAGTCTCCTCTAGGTCTCTTTTTCACCAGTGCAAATAAATTATTTAGCCTAAAAGGGCAATATATTTCAAGAGATACATTGTGTTATTTAATAATGATAAAAAATTTTGCAAATATACTCATGTATACCGTCCTATACGTGAAACTTACTAAGCACAAATGTGGAAGAATATAGTTATTTCAAAATTTGAATTATTGACCAATTGAGGGTTAACACTAGCATGCCCGACCAATGTTTACACCCTATTATGCCCGAGTGGGTCAATTTGACCCAATGTGATCATGTTTGCATATTTTACTCAAAACACTTAATTCCTTCCCAGTTTATTCATTAACATTGTTTATAAAGCATTTGGGAGGGTGATAGAAAATGAAATTAGACGGAAAATATTAAAATTTTAGTTGTTAAACAATTTGTATGGCGCTATGGGAACTAGCTTCCACAAATTTGAGAATACCTATCACTTTTGCTCTGATGGGTTTGGGAGGTACAGTGAATTTCAATTGTATCAGGTTAAAAAAAATTACAATAACATTTTGACAAAAAAATCAACATAAATCACACCGTTACATTGAATGCAAAGGGACAGCAGAAAGGCTTCAAATGGATTTAATGCTCTGAGTCAAAATGAGCCATCCGGGCATGGCAGATATAAGTAATGATGAGAAAAAAATGGAAAAAATAATAATATCAGGCCCAACTTTTTCACTGTGGTAAACCAAACTAAATAATTAAAATTCATAAAATATGAGTCTAAAACTTTTCTTATTTTCCAAAGTAATCAACATGAATATTATCATTCGGGTCAAACTGACCCAGCCGGGCATTCTTCCATTTCCTCTCCTCATTATTCCAAAGTTCCCACTCAAATTTTCACTCTTTTACACCCTTTTTCTATCTTCAAGATCCATCGCTTGTTGTGAGTAGTTCTGTCTTACTTCTCGTTATCCTGTGTACTCAGAAGAATGGGATGCGTTTAAGGTTATTCATGCAGTTTTTTCTTCACAGCATGAGGGTTTTCGGGTATGTTACACCTCATTTTCGTCCGTCGGAGAGATAGAATATCCGTACATATCGCTGACCTTCATAAAGATGACTGAGTCGATCAATCATGACGTGTATCACAACTTGTGAACACGCTCTCCCCTTGCGTAGCGAGGAAGGCCTTCCCTAATATTTCCCCCCCCTCGCTTCGTCCGAGTAATAATGTTTCCTATCATTTCAACATGCTTTCTGTATGGTGTGAGGTACAGCCCACGCCTAATGTGTCGCTCTATGCGTCTGAATTTCTTCAAAAACCTCTCCTCCAACTAGGACACCCTTTTCTCCCCAAGGGCACCTAAAATGGCTCGAGATCACCCCTCCCATAACCCTTTCGCTACGAATAGTCCTTCAACCCAAACCGTCCCCTTAGGGTTCAAATGCTAACGCGGGCACCTCTACACCTCGCCTCTTCCTCTATTCATCTGTCAGACGTGTCTGTTATGTCCTGTCACCTCATACGCGTACCAAGTGGAGGGCCTAGCCGAATCTCGTCTCGACTCTTCCTCCATCTCAAGAACGTCCTTCGCGTCTCCTCCCACCTCTCAACCCTTTCCCGTGAATTATATCCTCTACCTCATAGATACGGAAGGACATGGAATTTTTTTGAGTGATGGGTCTCTCTGCCTGTACCATCGTCCATCGCACTCCTTGACCTATCTTGCATCATACGGATCTGCACAGTACTTTGCTGGCCGACACCAAGGAAAAGGCAAAATTTTTTTCTGGAGAGATATCGTTGAACATCATATCAAATTCACTAACTCTTAATTTATTGTGTGGTATTCCATTATAAGTTTTCCTGGATATCAGACAATTACTTATACCACTTATTTTTATCAGAGCGCGACCCGGGTTTCTAATTCCTCCCTAGAGTCCAGTTCACGGCGGTCATTGCAAAATTTTGAAATATTCGTTTTAAAATCGCTCCTATGGCAGTTTTTGCAATGACTGCCGTGAACTGGACTCTAGGGAGCAGTTAGAGATTTTAAAAATTACTGAAAGTCAGGACAGTACTCTTATAAATGAATATCTCTATCCCATCCTTTTCCCCTATTCTGGCGTCCGTTTTAAAATTCATCAAGTAACTAGGTAACAATAATAAGATAAAAAAATCATAATTTGCGCCTGAAGATGATGATAACTAATTGTAACCTGGGTCGTGCTCTGTAAAAATATAAGTGGTATAAGTAATTGTCTGATATCCAGGAAAACTTATCATATCAAATGATAAACAAAGATATCGCACTTAAATTTATTTCACAGCCCTACTACACGTTTTCTTTTTTTAGCATACCGGGAATAGCCACGGTGATAGCTTTTACAGGAGTCACCCTCAATGCATAAATTGTGCGAAATATCCACAGAGAAAAAAAATCATTCGCCTTGACCAGGATTCTAACCCGGATCCCCCGATTTCTGGTCGAGTTCTTTAGCCAGTTAAGCTACCGAGGTGTCAGTCCTCTCTGTGGATATTTGTGGACCGGTTTTGTAGCCCGGTTGTATCCACAAATATCCACAGCTTAACTCTATACCCACAAATATCGGTAGCTTAACTGGCCAAAGCATTTTTCTTTGTGGATTTTTCGCACTCTACTACACGTGTTTTGATTGTCTTTCAATCATCATCTGGCGTTGTACTCTACGTACTATCTTAAGCCTAATGATGATTGCAAGCCAATCGGGACACGTGTTGTAGAGCTGTGAAATGAATTTAAGTGGGCAGTACGAAATCTTTGTTTGTCACTCGAAACCAAGGTTTTTGTATCGGAAAGACTTCTCGCAATTGTACTTTAGCTTATGTTGATTAATAAAAGTCTTATTTTTGTCTCAATGCGTTCTCCAAACTAAACCAAAGCCACCCCTCTGATCACCTCATAATGTTTTGGGTTGTAATTGGGACTTAAGAAGTGAAATTATGACCGAACTCTATGTTCTTTATTATCTTGAAATCCTTCCAAAACTCCTCCCTCAGCTTAGATTAAACAATTGTTGAAATTTTTGAAAAAATTCCCTGATTGAACCACAGAATGTATAAAAATATTGAAAATTGAAATGGAATATGACTTATTGGCTGAGAATCAGTGATCGTCTGCGAGAATACTATACAATTTTCAACTCTGTATCAAATAAAAGTTCCCAGTTTTCATTTTTTTCACAGGTTTTTTCTGATATCCGACCACGGTGCTACGATCTGACAGTGATATTTGGCCTAGTCTTTGCAACAAACTCATTAAAGCAACCAAATTATCATAATGATTTTTAACGTATTTTACATCTTCTGTTTGCACACACTCTCAGCATTGTCGCAAAGTATTTCACCCTTGATGGAAGGACGGGCGTGTTTCGTGAATACGTTGGAGTTTACCTCAGCCATCACTCATGCTCCCTCCGTCCCATCTTTATGCATGTATGTAAGTGTCTGTCCGCACCTTGGCCCGTCACCCCACACGGAATCTTTGGATTTCTCGGTCCACTGCCCAGTTTCACTTCAATTCTCGCTTTTTTTCCCCGAGACGAAACCATTATTTACGCCTTTTTTGCCCTCCCTTCACGGTGGATGAAAAAATCCGGACGTCTCCATGGATTTTTTGTAATTATGGGACGATTCCCATCCAAGTTCAGTTGGGGTTATTTTTTCCTCAGCTCTCCCCCTTATGTGTACGTATCCTTTAATGGTTACACATGTTCATTAGGATAAATTCGTCAGCCCGTCAACGAGACATTCAAATTGTCATCAGCTTGCACTTTAAATTCAATTTTAGAATCTTCCCCTGGTGTAACACAACCCCAAAGCTTAAGACACGTTTTAATGAAGACAGGAAGCATGCAAATCAGTTACGACAACGAACGTTTATATTTCTTTTTTAAGTTTCTCGGGTGCAGCGACGCAATAATTCATATAGGTAGGAAAAGTCCTGCATAAACATGCTGAGCCGAGTTTGGAGGATGAACAGTTTCATTGAGGAAAGAACTATCTTCGCAGAAAATTTTGTGCAGCTTTCAAACTGAAAGCGGAATTGCTACGGGAGAAGGAGAAATTATTAAACAAATAGTCCAGTTGTCATTTAAACGGGAGATGAAAACTTTTCATTTTGGGAAGGTAAGGTTAGAATTTTGTGAAAACAAATGACACAAAGAAAGATAATATGATTTTTAGCAGAAATTTAGATTGTGAATTTAAGAGGGAAGTCCATGAAGGGAGGGGATGCTATCAAACAACCTCCTAATTACTCCATGGAAACCTACATTACTCGATAGAATACTTTAATAACAATACCGTTCGTACTTTTAGGGGTGGGGGAAATACGGTAGTTTCCTTCATCAAAGAAAACGAAAGGCATTGATTGCGATTCGTTCCCCACCATTAGAGCATTCATAATACAGAAATTATTTAGTTTTAGAAATCCCAGTTTAGACGAATGGTAATGGCCATTTTTAACTGCAATTGAAAAAGGCCAGGTTGGCGCCCATGCGATGCCACTCCACGTGACGTCACAGGGACCTAGTTTCTATACGAGTAGCTAGGAGTTTTACCTGAGATTACCAATGCATGCATGAGCAATAGACCTCAGGGAAACATGTCTTGATAATCACCTATTAAAACTACCTATGGTCGGAAAGTTTCCTTCGTTTGATAAGATATTAATAATTCTTATTTAAGCCAAGCGCTACCTCCTAGCAGGGTACTCTGCTACCTGCTAGCAGCCTGCATCGCAGCGAAGCACATACCATCGCCACAAGGTCACCTCACACGGCGACAGCGGGAGCCAGAACGACGTCGCACGGGGTTTTCCCAGCATCCATACTTAGCCGTCGCGTTTTCGCGCGCTTGAAAATTTTCACTTTACATTTAATCGCGAAAAATAGATATCGTGATTTTAAAATCTAAAAGCGTGAAATGCGTTCTCCAGGATTAATAATCTTATATGTAGGCAATAAAAAAAATTATAAAAGGGAACCACCCTATTCTCCCGCTGCTGTTCTTGTTTGTTTCTTTACAGATTCGTTTTGCATATACTATTTTAAATATTTTGCCATTGTAGATATTATCAATTGAGATTAAAATGGGGAAAAGGGCACACAGATTGTGGTTAACTACGGGTTTGATAGGTCATTTGAAATGGTTTGATAGGTCATAAGAATGGTGTGGTAGGTCGTTTGCGCCATGAGGGAAGGATATGTAAGGAAGTGTGGAGAGAAACTCGGCGTCGGCATTAGCCTGCTCTTAACGAAAGGCACCCTGGGAACCACGATTTTACGTCCCATCCGAAGAACGGAGTGTTGCGCAAATGATTTTATTAATTTCCACACAGCATTCAAGCAGGGATAGGTCAACCTTTGAAAATTCTCTGCCACCACCGGGATTTGAACATGGGACCACGGAACAAGAGCCAAGACTATAACAACCACAGCAATCCGATCCCCATGAGTTATTATTTTAAGGTAACACTTCCAAAATGATTTCTAATAAAGTAATCGTAGCCACTTTCTTAAGCCTACCTTAATATGAGACATCGTATTAAACATTCCCACTCGAGCGAAAGTGGTGATTTGGCGCTAAGTTGAATTATAACACACTATATTAAATCATTCGCTCAAATTAAAATAATCCGGCCGTTTTCGTGGGGATACTCCTAATCAATATTGTAGGCGAACATTCCACATTTTTTTGCGTCTACTTTAGCTTTTATCACCCTTGAATGCAGTCGGTGCAGGATGGTACTTCAATCATCATAAGGAAAGAAAAAGCTGGGAGCCTGACGAGAACATTTTGAAATTCACTGCTATTTCTTTGTGAAGGGTCTCTCCTATGCCTTGCCAGCCACTCACATTCTAACCCTCTCTCTCTCCCTTCCATGACAAGTTTAAAAAAAACGATTTCAATTTTGCCATTTAAATTAATATATTTGATATACTTTTTAACCGGAATGTCTTTCTTTCTTGATCATTCTGTTCAATAATGGATCATTAAAGCAATTTTCGAATCTTTGTGTAGGCATTAAATTCTTGTCGGGATTTCATCCGGGTTAATCTCTTCAAACTTCATCGCTGCCGACGTTTCGATGAAATATTTTTCCATCGTTCATCGTCCATGATGACGATGGAAAAGGGTTTCATCGAAACTTCGGCAGATAGAAATGGAGGGGATTACGCGGATGAAATCACGAGAAGAATTTAATGCCACCACTCGCCGGAAAAAGTGGAGTCCTGCATACTTTTGTACGCTTTCGCAGTGTGGTGAAGATTCAGCTGATAGGTTTACGGGATATGCAACGCGTGTGTACATCTTTGTATAAAATTGTTTCGCCATCATTGTAGCTTTCTTTCCCGGTCGATGAAGTGAGAAGAGGCAGTATCGACCGTCTTTTACACACATCCGTCGGAGTAAGAGGGGCTCTCATTGGTCCGTATAGGAGGCCGAAACTTTCTCATTGGCTCGTCTTCTCTGGAGGATACCAGCTATTCCTCTCATGGAAATGAGTGCTCAAACACACTGAGGAAAATAGAAAAAGGAAAGCGATAGGTTTATCCTATATGAGCAAAGTGTACGACCAAGGTTCACTCTATTCCCTAAATATAATTTCTGGATGAGAGATGCAAGCAATCGCGAAATAATGAGGAACGGAAATTTGATAAAGATAGGAAAAATTAAAAGGAAATACATCTATATGAATTGTATTAAATCTGCTATCTGCAATCTTCTTTTAGTGTACATTGCTATATATCAAATACAGTAATAATTACTAAAAGAATATTGCAAAATAAAATAGAGCTTGCTCTGTCTTAAATGATTTTTAAAAATCAGTATACATGTTAAATAAAAAATTTTGGACCTTGACGCGGCAACATAGCCCAAAGGTTTTTATTAAACATGACGAGTACCCGTGAAAGTTTTAACGAAGAATTATCAGTATACCAACTATTTGCTTACAGATGTGGTTATTTTGAAGACTCGTTTTCTCAATTAAATTTCGGTAGTTTGAAGCAAATTATGAATGCAATAATCTTTTGTTATCATACTCTGTGCAATTAAATTTTGATACTTTTCTTGCGAACGGGGTTCCCCTCCATCTCTATCAAGATTTATGTTGCGTCTACCTTCAGCTCGCATCGCCTTGTTTCGAATGCACGAGAGCAATCCAATGTTGCCATCATCATCATTAGGAGAAAAAAATAGTCGAGGAGCAGTGGGCGTGACGAGGCCATTTCGTGGGGCCCAGATGTTTGTTTACGAAGGGTCCGTCCCTGTCGGCCACTCCCTCTCCGAACCCTTTTAAACGATCGTGTGGACTCCCTCCATCCAGCGCGGACGGTTAAATACCAATCGCTCTCACCTGATGATGAGCCCACGAGACCTCACCGTTTGTTAAGGCCATTTTACACGGGGCACGGAATAGGGTAATTTCCTTCATCAAAGAAAACTAAATGCATTCATTGTAATTCGTTACCCACCATTAGGGTTTTCATAATATACAAATTATTTGGTTTTAGAAATCCTAGTTTAGACGAATGGCAATGGTCAATTTTATCCGCATTTGATAAAGTCCAGACTGGCGCCCATGCGATTCCACTCCACGTGACGTCACAGGGACCTAGTTTCTACACGAGAGGATAGGAGTTTTACATCGTCTGAGATTACCAATGTATGCATGAGGCACAGAGTTCAGGAAAACATCTCTTAATAATCACTTATTAAAATTGTCTAAGGTCGGAAAGGTTACTTCGTTTGATAAGGTAGGAATAATCCATACAGCCAAGCGCTACCTGCTAGCAGCCTGCGTCGTATCAGCGCTCTTAGCCTCGCCTCAAGGTCACCTCACAGGGCGGCAGCGGGAACCAGAATGACGTCACACGGACTTTTCCCATCATTCCTACTTAGCCGTCGCGTTTTCGCGCACTTGAAAATTTTCACTTTTCATTTGATCGCGAAAAATAGATATTGTCATTTAAAAATCTAAGGGCGTGAAATGCGTACTCCAGGAGTAATAATCTTTCGATTAAGGCAATAAAAAAATAATAGGAAACCACCCAATTGCACTGGTTAGAGCTGCATTAATTTCTAAAATGGCGTGGAATTGCGCGAATGCATGAACGAAATTAGAGCAGGGGCTATTTTGCCGTCTCGCATCCACGCGTCAGATTGCGCAATTCCGTGTACCGTGTAAAGCATCCTTTACACGGGGCACTTACTTACACAATCTGACGGGTGAACGAAGGTCGTGTAAAGCGGTGAATTGCTAGAACACATGCGTGTATTCGTGGACGTGAGATGGCAGAATAGCCCCTGTTTTAATTTCGTTCCTGCATTCAAGCAATTCCACGCCATTTTAGAAATTAATGCAGTTCTATTCTGCGCAATTCTGAGTCCCGTGTAAAACAGGCTTTAGAGAAGTTAACAGAAGAAACTTGAAACGAAATGAAAAGAGAATGATCACCTCCTACTTATGGGCTTTGCCGTGACTTAAGCCTGAACAGGGCTGGACGGTATTTCAAGTACAGTTATTTTAAAATGCGTATTAAAAGTATATTTCTAATTTGTATTTGGCATTTCAAATACACGACCTCATATACATATCTTGAATTTTGTATTCCAAATACAGATTTTTGGTATTTTTCCTCTCTGAAAAAATGACATTTGTGAAATATTTTTGAAGTAGCTATGGTGACACGTGTGAAACATTATGCTTCAGATTTTTCTTCGTTTTCGTTACAATAGTTTTCTTCGTGTTTGCAATTATCCATACCGTGCCGAGGCAAGTTATTTTTTTTACATCTCTTAATTTCCGAACAAGTGTATTTTTTATTTTAAATGGTACTTGTAATACTGATGAATAAAAAATTTAAACTTTGTTTTTCCACAGAATATATTTATAATTACACGCTTTTACACAATTGTCGCTTGAGAATGACGCGGAGCGTCGAAACCATGGTCGTGTAATTATAAATATATTCTGTGGAAAGACAAAGTTTAAATTTTTTATTCATCATGAGTAAGTTCCACTCAGTAACGCCTCAAACCATCAACCCTTGTAATACTGTTTTGTAGTTTGCTTTACTAATACCCTAGTCAAAGGTATTTTGTAACTTGTATTTCAAATACTCCTTGTCCGGTTATTTTTTTCCCAGTCTTGAGCCTGTTGAAATTTAGCGGTTATTTTACCGTCTTCAACAGTGGTAACTCAAGCGATAGGTTTTCAGGGATCAGAATTGGGATCGCTCGACTCATCATTTTCTGTATCACACGGTCGTTCCTACCGTCCCTTTTTCCAACGCTTATTGCGTCACTTTCCGAGTTTAAAAGTATAGTTAATTTGGAAGCCAAACGTGGCGTTACATTCACTGTTAGCGACATTGCGTTCTGATTGGCTGAAGGACGGTGTTAGCTATGATTTTCAGCGACCAAAAAGGGACGTGCCGAGTGATGGAAAAAGGGATGGAAATCCCATCCCCCAAGCCATCGCGGAAAATGATCGCGATAAGTCTGAGATTACCAATGCATACATCTACATCTACATCTACATAATACCCTGCGAGCCACCTCTAGGGTGTTTGGCAGGGGGTAATCGATCACCAGCATGCAATTGTACTCCAACATGAACACCACACGGTCCACAAAACGTCCCGTATACTAACAAAATATACTACCATATGCTGCTAGAAATAATAATAAAATTAATAAACATGCATTAAGTTTTGCATAGGTTAGTAGGCTACACTGCAAGTCATGCAATCTATTTATGAGGTCTATCGCTGCCGTTATAATCTCTTTTTGATCATGGAAAAAATGACATTCGGAATCTGTCTGTTCTACAATCTATCTCTCTTATTTTATTTATATGATCTGATCTTCCGTAGTATATTGGCGTCCGTAAGATATGGTCAACTTCGTCAGAAAAGACACTGCTTTCGAATTATTTAAAAATGTTTAGTCTATTTTTCAATCTACGGTCCGACAAAGATTCCCATCCGAGTTTATCTAATAGGTCAGTTACACTAACAAGACTATCGTAACGACCTTTCACTTACCTGGCAGCTCTTCATTGCACGCGTTCTAACTCTGTTACTAAGCCTTTTTCATGCGGGTCCCAAACACTGGCAGCGTATTCCAAATGTGGTCTAATGAGGGAAGAGTAGCTAATTTCTCTCACTTTGTCGTCGCACTTTCCTTATATTCTTTTAACAAAACCCATTTTACGATTAGCTTGACCGGTTATTTCTTGAATATTTTTATTCCACGATAGATCATTATTGAGATATTTTACGGATTCAACTATCTCTAATTACCCCGAATTATATAGCTTCGTGAGGCATAGAGCTCAGGGAAACATTTCTTAATAATAACCTATTAAAACTGCCTATGATCGGAAGGTTTCCTTCTTTTGATAAGGTATTAATAATCCTTATTTAAGCCAGGTGCTACCTACTAGCAGGGTACTCTGCTACCTGCCAGCAGCCTGCATCGTAGCGAAGCACATACCATCGCCCCAAGGTCACCTCATACGGCGACTGCGGGAACTAGAATGACGTCACACGGGCTTTTCCCGGCATTCTTACTTAGCCGTCGCGCTTTCTCGCGCTTGAAAATTTTCATTTTTCATTCAATATCGAAAAATAAATATCGTCATTTAAAAATCTAAAAGCGTGAAATGCGTACTACAGGAGTTGTAATCATTCGATCAAGGCAATAAAAAAGAATAGGGAACCACCCTACCCCCCGCGATAAGGGAAATATGGAACCCATGGCCTCTCGGATGCGTCGACGTGCTGCAGCAGCAACCAAGCCAGACACAACTCACGAGCAACCCTCTTTCCTTCCCTCGTAACCCCAACCCCTCGTTGTTAGCCAGACATTATCTCCCACCCCTTTCCATTTGACACCACCACCACACCAACGGCTCATCCACCCACCCACCCCCTCACCCCTGTTGTAGCGTCAGAAGAAATCTTCCCTCGGATTTTTAAACACGCCTCTCCTCCAGAGCTCCATCCCAACCGTCGCTTTTGCCCTGCTCAGAGTCTAGCCTGGCATCAAGGGGAACGAACGGAAGATATTCTCACGGGACTCGGGAGTGAAAAAAAATTTCGGAGGAAGATGGACAGTTGTAACTTTAAGCATTCTTAATGAAGGATATACGTGAAGACCAAGCAAAGGCTTACATCATCTTTGAGCGCAGGATGCAATAGGGTAGTTTCCTTCATCAAAGAAAACGAAAGGCATTGATTGCGATTCCTTACCCACAATTAGTGTTTTCATAATATACAAATTATTTTGTTTTAGAATTCCCGGTTTAGACGAATGGCAAGGATCAATTTTATTCTCATTTGAAAAAGGCCAGATTGGCGCCCATGCGATGCCACTCCACGTGACGTCACAGAGACCTAGTTTCTAAACGAGTAGATATGAGTTTTCCATCGTCTGAGATTACCAATGCATGCATGAGGCACAGAGCTCAGGGAAACATCTCTAAATAATCTCCTATTAAAACTGCCTAAGGTCGGAAAGTTTTCTTCTTTCGATAAGGTATTAATAATCCTAATTTAAACCAAGCGCTACCTGCTAGCAAGGTACTCTGCTACCTGCTAGTAGCCTGCGTCGTATCAGCGCTCAGTGCCTCGCCCCAAGGTCACCTCACTTGAGGCAGCGGGAACCAGAACGACGTCACACGGGGTTTTCCCGGCTTTCATTCGTACCCGTCGCGTTTTCGCGCGCTTGAAATTTTTCCCTTTTCATTTAATCGCGAAAAAAGATATCGTCATTTAAAAATCTACAAGCGTGAAATGCCTACTCCAGGAGTAATAATCTTTCGATTTAGGCAATAAAAAATAATAGGAAATCACCCTATTACAATATTTTACTGGTTAAGATGGATGGTTTAAACAGAATAGTTTTTTATTTTATTATTCATCATCATTGGTCAAAAATCCTGAGATTGGTTTGACGCAGCTCTGCATTCGATATTCCAATCAGATAATCTTTTCTTACCTTCGTATTTCTTCTCTTTAACATCCATCTTTACCTGTTCCATATATATCATTTGGGGTCTACCTTATCCGTTGTTGCCATCTAAATGTCCCTCGAAGATTGTCTTCATCATAATTTTATTATTATTTTTTATATTAATACGAAATTAAAGCAAACTATTTTATAATTTATTTTATCCAGGCCAGTTGAAGTTGTAACTATGTGCTATTGGGATAAATTTTTGGTATAAAAGTAATATTTGTCTCGTGAGAAAGTAAACGCCTACAAATACTAGTAAACCTTTATCTCCCTATGAATTGATCATGTTAATACGTATTTATATTCCCTGGCACATTAACATTTCTCTGGAAAGTAGTTACTTGAAAAATAATGGAATCTTACCCAAAAATGCTAATTTTTTTTTTCGTTTTTTTTTAACCATAGAGTTAACCCACATGATTTTATCCGCGGCACGTAATGTCTCGCGCATACCAGAGCATGGGGATGGAGAAGCTTGAAGGTGGGTGCAAGAAGAGAAAAAAAGTGCCGGAAAATCCTTGGGTAACGAGTCGGGGCAGTCTCCATCTCGCTTTCTAATGTGACAAACCTTTATCGGGTGTCGTAGGTTTCGGTACATTTTCCTGCAGCGCCACCATACAGATTCCTATTTTATTTTTACGAGTCCGCCTCCCGAAACCTCAGAGCATGTCAAGTTGTTATTTTTTTTTAATTTTCCGTTTCCAATCTCATTATCGCTTGGGTTTATCTCCTCCCTCGAGGAATGAAGGACGGAAGAATGGAAGCTTCTATCTCCGCACGCCTTGCCTCGAGGGTCACAACTTGAAAGAGGTTGGTTTGTTATCTTTCCCCAAAGTCTCCTTTCGCCCCCTTCGCCACATTTTGAGCGTTAATATTTCCACTCAAAAAGTCCCCACTAATGGCGACCCAACGGCATGTTTTTATACTCCTATGCATAAGAAAGAAAACGAAGCTTATCTCGCGCTCATGTCGTCCGGCGAGGAAAAAAAACAGAGTCGGAGCATCTCGCAAATTTCAATTTTTCCATTCTCTTCCCTCCAAGGAATGAGGGTGTTGCTATTGTTGGACATTTTGTTGTGAGTTTTATCGAAAATATATATATATATATATGTATGTTATTGATATTTGAAATCACGTGTTTTCTTTAATTCAGTCCTGTAAGTTGGAGGAGTGAGAAAGGAGGTGTCGTATGCGACTGCTAAGTGTCATCTGTTGGGTATGTTACAGCTAATATGAGACATTCATTTGATTCCTGGGGACCCATGGGGAATATTTAAATATGTGCCTGAATGACAAGCGTGATTCAAGCCTATAAAATTATTTATTCATTTGTTATTTAATTTTTAGAAAGTGACGGATACGGTCATTTTGCATTTATAGCTGCCGTACAAAATGATGTGATGAATATTCAAAATCCTTCGATCAAGTAATTTTTTTTCCTCAAAGAAATGATTACTTACGACTTTTTTAATGTGTCCAACCTTTATCTGTTTCCATGCTTCGAGATTTTATCGAAATATAAGGTATTTCAAACCGATCAGGGTGGGGTGATTCACCAGCAGGGAAAGAATTTCGTATCCTTGAATATCTGTGTCCACCTTCTGGAATATTGGAGTACTAGTTGGTAACCGACTCAGTAATACTGGGGTCCCCGTGTCTTCCCTGCTTAAATATATCATTTTACAAAATTTCCTTTTACAATAAAAGATAGGGATAAACTAACAAACGACCTTGCTGATATCCAAGCGTGGTGCGATGATTGGCAGTTAGAATTAAATTTGAAAAAATGCGTAGTAATGAATTTCTGGAAAAAGAATAACTCCCCACAACACAACTTTATCATTCAGGGTACCCAATTAGTGACTGATGAATCCGTGAAATAACTAGGAGTTAGACTCAATAATGATCTATCGTGGAATAAAAATATTCGGGAAATAACAGGTCAAGCCAATCGTAAATTGGGTTTTGTAAAAAGAATATTAGGAAAGTACGACGACAAAGTGAGAGAAATTAGCTACTACTCTTTCATTAGACCGCATTTGGAGTACCCTGTCAGTGTTTGGGACCTTCATGAAAAAGGCTTAATAACAGAGTTAGAACGCGTGCAGAGAAGAGCTGTCAGTAGGGTGTCCCAAAAAAACCGAAAGTTTGAAAGTTGAGGGGGCATTTCCATTTTCCTATGCGTATGCATGAAAAAACATCCCACAAAAATTTTCAGCTCAATCGGACAATATTTGACCCTGCCGAAACGCATTCAAAGTTTGAATTTTTGAGTTTTCCAGATTTCATGCAATGTTGCCTACCCTGCAGGAGGCTCAAGTGTTAAAAAACAACCAATTTTAAGTTCAAACCATCTCCTCTAGCTCTATAGGCGTTGACAGCAACACATGAGTCAAAATGAGCTTCATATCCACAACTCTTTGTGTTTACAAGTCCCGCTCGCCGTTGCGGCCGCCAGGCGCCAGCCGAGTGCATATTGCCCCGCCGCGGCTCGAATCTCAACACGACACGGCGCGCCGTGTCGTGTTGAGATTCGAGTTATGCGCTTTTGCAACATCGCTCTGTTTATGTTAAAAGTATCCCGGCTTAGTCTATCAGTCACTCGTGGAGTTTAGTGTTGTGCACTAACTGAGAACGTGAGGTATTGTCGTGTGTTTCGTGGTCGAGGCTGTTTCGGCGGTGGCCAGAATGAGCGTGAAATCGAAGAGTACGCCGGTTATGCGAAGTGCGACAAGTGCGTGGTTGGTGGGTAATGAGTCCAAACATTTGCCCGGCAATGGTAAACTCCCTACGCTGCGTGAAGTTCTCAAAGTTTTCTTTTACAACCTACACTGTTCTCCAGGATCGATGTCAGCGGCAGATGCAGCAAGGATTGCAATCAAAGAGTTACTTGCTGTGTGGGGAAAGTCTAATATTCCTACGCAGGAGACTCGAGCAGCCATTAAGAAGCTCCTGACAGCCTACGAGAACTACCATGCCCTTGGGAAAGACAAAAATAAAACTAGTGAAAAGTCAGTGTCCGCAAGAGAGGAATTCAGCAAAGTGCTCGACCGTCTGTTTGACATCGGCTGCAAAGACGCCCTTTCAAACATTACTGTGGAGGAGGACAAGTTGTTTTACATATCTATGAAAACTTATTGAAAAGGATATATGGCGGGTATTGATATAAAGTGGTGTAAGTGTTTAGAAAACCGTAAGAGACTTCAAGAAGAGGATTTTTAAAGGAAAAAACGGCATGAGAAAGAAAAGGAAATATTATTGGATGAGAAAGTGGACCTCGTTCGACAGATGTCTGCGGAGAGTACGACGAGCTCGTCGGATTCGGAATAAAGTAATTTTTTCCGGGTGCGGGAAGGGTGACCAATATGGCGGAAGAAAGGGAGAAATAACATTTTGTTACTTTTACAGAATTTGAAATGCGGACAAGGTCCGGAAAGCGCCGTAGAGTAAGTATAATGTCCGACATCCTTGTGACTGCTTCCCTAGATCGGACTCAAGACGTCCTCTGCCGCTGGGTCTATGATAGTCCAGGCTGTCGCCAATGCGACAGCATCTGCATTGGGTTTTAAAGGGGATGAAATCCATTTAGTATTTTCCAAATCTCATCTACATAGAATGAGAGTGAATAAAAGGTCCGAGACACTAAGGCTTATCAAGCAAGACTTTCACCCTCAAGTTCCTTTAGCAGTGCACTGGGATGGGAAATTACTTCCGAGCAATGAAGACGACAAGAGGCTGTTTGAAGGATATTTCAAATTTAGATGACATTATCAAATTTTGTATTCTTCAGCTGCAGGTTCGTAAATGGTAAATGTCAGGATGTTCAGGGTGATTTAAACTCCATCCTCAGGATTAGTATTTAAAATTATGCCCCATATTATTTTAGAACCACCATCCTCGAGACGACTACAAAGAACTTTTGGAGTTGTGTATAGTGTGGTTGGGTGGTGTGGTTCCCAAGAAAGAGAAGTATGTGGTTCGCCCCCCCAGGCCCAACTGACAAATCACGGTGGATGAATAAGGAGCTCTACGCTTTTAAAACGTGGATTTTTGGCAAGCAATTGCGTTTGTCGACACATGACAGTGACAATTTATTCAAATTGTGTTGCTTCATTGCAATTGCATTTATGAAACATTGGTACACCTGTCCTGTGGCAGTGAGCGCTCCGAGAATGGATCTTGAGCTACTTAAAGTCCTTGGTCGGAAGAAAGACCCTCACTACGCAGCAGCTTTGGCCAAGTTTTGTAACCATCTATGGTTAAAACTTTCGAAAACTTGAATTGTATGGCCCTCTTTGATGAAATGGTTTCTGACGACGAGAAAAGAGACATTGCGGAAGCAATCAGAGACGATGAGGGGTCTGATGATGACGCACCTCGGGCTACTCTTCCGCCTAATCGACCTATTAGTGAGCTGACTCTCGCTGACTTCGCTTCGAAAAATTCTGTGAAGTTTTTCAAAATTATTGGTATTTCGCCGGCATTTGTGCTGCGAGATCCGTTGCATGCACATGGAAAAGTGACGTAGACTATCAGAAGGGCCTATCTATAGTTCAGCACCTTAAGGTTGTTAATGATACTGCAGAGAGAGGAGTTCAATTAATAAAATATTTTCTAGTCAAGAAAAAATTGACAAATGATGAGGCTCAGAGGCAACATCTGTTACTAGTTGTTAAGCGGCATAGGAAAATGCATGAAAAAAGTGGCAAAAAACTCTAGTTTTTCATATTGCTTGTTGTTCACAGTGCATTTGTATCCGCATTATCACAGTATAATAATAAGAGAGCATTTTCTTACAGAGGTTTCTAATTTTAAATCCCCCAAGACCCTTAGAGCTAGGCAACATTGCATGAAATCTGGAAAACTCAAAAATTCACACTTTGAATGCGTTTCGGCAGGATCAAATATTGTCCGATTGAGCTGAAAATTTCTATGGGATGTTTTTTCATGCATTCACATAGGAAAATGGAAATGCCCCCTCAACTTTCAAACTTTCGGTTTTTTTGGGACACCCTAAGCTGTCAGGTACGTGAAAAGTCGTTACGATAGTCTTGTTAATGCATTGGACCCCTGTTACCTCTTAGATAAACTCAGATGGGAATCTCTGTCAAACAGTAGATTGAAAAATAGACTAAACCTTTTAGAGCAGTGCCTTCTCTGACGAAGTCAACAATATATTCCGAACGCCAACCTACCACGGTAGATAAGATCATATGAATAAAATAAGAGAGATAGACTGTAGAATAGACAGATTCAGAATGTCTTTTTTTCCACTATCAATAATAGATCATAACGGCAGCGTTAAAACTCACAAATAGTGGATGACAGATTCAGAATGTCTTTTTTTCCACTATCAATAATAGATCATAACGGCAGCGTTAAAACTCACAAATAGTTGATGACTTTGTAGTGTAGCCTACTAACTTACATATACTTTAATACATGTTTCTGAATTTTATTATTATTTCTAACAGCATGTGGTAGTATAGTTTTTAAGTATGCGTAACGTTTTTTGGACCGTGAGTGTGCATGTGGGAATCCAATTGCATGCTGGTGATTGATCCCCCCCTGCCAAACACCCTTGAAGTGGCTCGCAGGATATTATGTAGATGTAGATGTATTCTTAACTGTTTTATAAAACGATTGGCCGAGTGATGTTATCTTTGGCCACCACTGATAGGTTCATTTTCGGCTTTTATTGGAATAGAGAGGGGATGATTAATAACTCAATAATACAATCCGAAGGATGGCTGTTTGGGTGCGTTAGGGTAGAGCTCATCCCAGACTGAGCCTCAGGCGTGTTGATATCACACATTTAGAGGAAAGATCTGAGGTTTTCCCGGCGTTTGATGATGTTGAAGTTGTTTCGGGTTTCCCACCGGATGACCATCTCTGCCGACGTTTCGATGGTCGTGTCGTCCATCGTCATCAGGGCTTGGACGACAAAGCCATCGAAACGTCGGCAGAGATGGAGAACCTCATCCGGTGGGAAACCCGAAACAACTTCAAAATCACACATTCAGGTTGGGGAGGCAGTTCCTTTCACGGTGCCATTCTCGCACTTGAAGGATTTTGTTTTTGTGGTGTCTGAAGGGTTCACCCCGTATATGAACCCGGGGACCCCTAGATAAGCATCCAAGCCCTCTACCCACTTGGGGGCGGATTCAGCATCTTATTCGGGGGGGGGTTATAACCTGGATTAAGGGAGAATGGAATAACCCCTGGGAGAAAGGTAAAAATATTTCTGTGGATACTCATTTTTTACGCAGTTTGGGGCCAAAAAGTTTCAATTTTTACTTAACAATAGATGAAATTTAACAATTTTTAACATCTATAAGTTTAAGAATGGGGTGCAAATAAATAGCCAACTTGAGTAAAAAAGAATCATTAATTATTAATTATTCATACTGCAGAAACTGTGAAAGTAATTCGTTGGAAAAGGTTTACAGTGATGGTAATCACATACAAGAGTGTAAAAAAATATTAAACAGATGATAACTGAAAACTTTTGATAAAATTTGGGTGTACGTCATTACCCCTATTAATCCCCCACTCTTAATCCTCCACTGTACCCACAAGGCTAACACGCTCCCCTTAAAAATATTAATATTCGCATTTGAAAAAACGCTGCCACGCGACTTGGTCGTTTCCGTAGAGGCTATATCCATTTTTTTTCAGCGCCGCGACTCGGGGTCCAACGTGGAAATGTCATCCATTAACCCGTCCCGCATGTGTCAGGCGTCTCACCCGCAGCGGTCGAGTTTACGGGCGGCGATAATCCGACGCGCGAGAAAGCGTCGCGTTTTTATATCGCTCGTAAATCCGGAGAAACATCTCTCGAAAGGACTTTGGGTCTCTCTCTCTTTTCCTTTCTTTCTTTCTTTCTCTCTGCGGGTCGTAACACCTTTTTCCGAGACGTAGAGCCCTGCTTATCGCCCGACCATCTCCCCACCCTCCGAAATGGAGAGCTGTGCCGTTCACGGGTAAACCGTTCACTCTGACCGATTTCATCTTTATGAACCGAACCAATTGAATTACGTTTTTTAGAGAATAGGGTGGTTTCCTTTTATATTTTTATTGCTTAAATCGAAAGAATAATACTCCTGGAGTACGTGTTTCACGCTTTTAGATTTTCGAATGACGATATCTATTTTTTGCGATTAAATGAAAACTGAAAATTTTCAAGCGCGCGAAAACGCGATGGCTAAGTATGGATGCTGGGAAAACCTCATGTGACGTCATTCTGGTTCCCGCTGCCGCAAGTGAGGTGACCTTGGGGCGAGGCTGTGAGCGCTGATACGACGCAGGATGCTAGCAGGTAGCAGAGTATCCTGCTAGCAGGTAGCAGAGTATCCTGCTAGCAGGTAAGCGTTTGGCTTAAATATACCTTATCAAACGAAGGAAACTTTCCGACCTTAGGCAGTTTTAATAGGTGATTATTAAGCAATGTTTCCCTGAGCTCTGTGCCTCATGCATGCATTGCTAATCTCAGACGATGGAAAACTCCTATCTACTAGTTCAGAAACTAGGTCTCTGTGACGTCACGTGGAGTGGGATCGCATGGGCGCCAATCTGGCCTTTTTCAAATGAGGATAAAATTGACCAATGCCATTCGTCTAAACTGGGATTTCTAAAACCAAATAATTTGTATATTATGAATATACTAATGGTGGGTAACGAATCGCAATCAATGCCTTTCGTTTTCTTTCATGAAGGAAACCACCCTATTGCGCGGGCAAAGGAGGCGTTCATGAACGGGAAATATCCTATGAGTGGATCGTTATCTTATATATATTGGAACTTGGGCTGTTCACCGGGTGAAGGTCTCCGTTGATGCCGACGTTTCGAAAATAGAGTCGGTTTTCGTCTTCAGGGCGAGTGACGTCACAAAATCTTCACTCACTGATAGCGCCTAAGGCGCGAATGTATGATCTGTACTTCTCGATCACACCTTAACCAGTCAGATGACAGAAGTACCAAAAAAATGGCTTGCGCATAGAATGTACTGTTTTCGTTGAAGTGTTGTTTGCGTGGAAATGAAACTTAAAAACTAAAAAGTTGACGAAGTATGACAAAGGGAACATTGATTTCTTACAATTGTTTATTAAGAACAAATGTTAATTATTATTTTGTTTCTTATTTCATTTAACGATTGATTTTTTTTATTTAGACATATATTTTCTATTTTATAATTCTTTATGAATTACAAATTCGCAGTAGCGAATTAAAATTTTAGGTCAAGAAATGTAGATACAGTATTTTTAGACCTGTGACTTGATGGAGGCTGAGACAAAGGATAGACTCATAGGCGAGTGATTTGGTGAGGCTGTGTGTACATGTAGTAGGGATATTTGGGTCTTCGTCCCATATGTGTGTAAGTAGTGTATTACCTGTTCCCTACAGCCTGGATTTAAAGTTATTTAACGCTGTCTCAGATGATATTTTTCTTTTTCAGCCTGATATCGATGGCTTCCTTTGTGAGTGTTTCCCAGTAATGGTTAGTGCGGCACATAGCAATAGAGATCTTCACCCGGTGGACAGCCCGAGTTCAACAACAAGACGTCATTCTCCAGGGAAACGACGAGATAATACATTATGTAGGAGCTTAAAGAAAAGGTTAGTGAATATTCTGATCTGGAGTGTAGCGCATAACTGTGCGAAAACATATATGTCTTAGAAAGGAGGAGAGAGAATAAGAACGCTCTTATGGGAAGCCTAATTTCATTCTGTGATAGCTGATGCTTATTTTATTCTATAAATTATGTAAATGAATGAAAAAAGTCATATGTTTTTATTATAATAATATTTCGAGTCGCTGTGCTATTTTTATCCAGTGAGATCATATTTACCAGCAGTATTCGTGTAATTCATTTCATTCATTCGGTTTGAATGGCTCACTGCGTAAATTTGGTCGATTGAGTACAGTCTGAAAGAACTATTCACCGAACCGAATCGGATCATCGAAATGAATCGAAAATCCCACATCTGATGCCAAGGTACCCTGGATGAGATGTTGGAAAGAGAATTCGGTTTGTATGGTTCAGTGTGTACATTTGGTCGATTGTGAACGATTTGAAAGAACGATTCATCAGCCCGAATCGAATCGGATCACCGAAATAATTTGGAAATCCCACCTCAACTGCCTAGGTACCTCGAAGGAGATGGCAGAAAAATAATTAGGTTTGCATGGTTCACTGGGTACTTTTTGTTGATTTTGTAAGAAAGAACTATTCATCGTCACGAACCAAATCACATAACCGATGTGAATCGGAAACCTCATATGTTCTGCCAAGGTACCTCGGCGGAGATGTTGTAAAGACAGTTTGGTTCGCCTAGTTCATTGTGTGTATTTCGTAGATTGTGAACGATTTTAAAGAACGATTCATCGGCCCGAACCGAATCGGATCACCGAAATGATTCGGAAACCCCACCTCTACTGCCAAAGCGCCTCGGAGGAGATGGTAGAAGAAGGCTAATATCTGTTACGCTCACGAACTCGCGCGCAACAGGGCTTTATGAAGGTGATTCCAATATCGTCGAGGAAATAAAAGCCACGGGTGTTATGGGTGTGTTGGACGTGGATTTTCAAGTCGTCTGCCATCATCTCCTGTGGAAGGTACTCGAGACGAATGTATGTACATTTCAAACCCTCGGGAAATTCCACCATCGTTGAGGATTTCAATTCGTGCCATATCGTCTTACGGCGGTTATCTGCGGTTCTTCCATCTCCGCTAGCACCTTTATGCACCCGTTTTACGGCGCGCCTATCCAACAAGTCAAAAGTAAAGTGGGAAGGAAAGCGGGGAATACCTTGTTAGAAGACGAAGCGTGAAGATGTCTTCCATTATGAAAATAACAGACAGAATTATACCATTTTTTCAGACAATAGAATTGTAAACCATAGGCCTACGGTGTCTTAACTTCATTTTTATACAGTTTATAATTATAACTTCATTATTTAATAGTTTATCGAGTTCATAATTTCATATATTTTTACACTGCTGCTACGCAAAGGTTTTTGCGTGTAAAGAATTAACATTCACCCTGGCTTTGACGACAGTAACTGTACAGAGGACTTGGCTGTTAGACTTGTATTTAAAGTTGAACTTTAGTGTTCTTATTTCGGGATTGTATTTTTAATTAAGCTCTATGAGCCCTTGGCCCCATCCCTCTGCTGTCAACCATTATCCTGGTTTAAGGACACAGAATCATGAATGGCGCATCACAAAACACCAACGTCCACGATGTAAGTGAACAGGCGCGCAGCTAGGAATTAAGGCTAGGGGGGGTTTTGGGAGCTACTAATACTGGGGAGTATGGAATACGGGAGGTGCGTGTGCCCTCCCCCGGAAAATTTTTAAGATATATGGTTCAAAATGGTGAGTTTTACGGCTTTGTGAGGGATATTTTATTAATCCCTACACTATTCGATAAGTAATATTTATCCAAAAGGGAGGTTTCCTATGATTTTTTTATTGCCTAAATCGAAAGATTATTACTCCTGGAGTACGTATTTCACGCTCCTAGATTTTCGAATAATTATATCTATTTTTCGCGATTTAACGAAAAGTGAAATTTTTAAGCGCGCGAAAACGCGACGGCGAGGAATGATTGGAAAATTCCGTGTGACGTATTTCTGGTACCAGTTTTCGCCGTGTGAGGTGACCTTGGGGCGAGGCTTGAGCGCTGATACGACGCAGGCTGCTAGCAGGTAGCTGAGTACCCTGCTAGAAGGTAGCGCTTGGCTTAAATAAGGATTATTTATTATTCCCCTATCAAACTAAGGAAACTCTCTAACTTTAGGCAGTTTTAATAGGTGATTATTAAGACATGTTTCCCTGAGCTCTGTGCCTCATGCATGCATTGGTAATCTCAGACAATGTAAAACTGCTATCTACTCGTATAGAAACTAGGTCCCTGTGACGTCACGTGGAGTGGAATCGCATGGGTGCCAATCTGGCCTTTTTCCAATGAGGTTAAAATTGACCATTCGTCTAAACTGGGATTTCTAAAACCAAATAATTTGTATATCATGAATAAGCTAATGGTGGGTAAGGAATCGCAATCAATGCCTTTCGTTTTCTTTGATGAAGTATGAAGTAAAGTGGATTAAATTTTGAAATTTCTCTGAGTTCTGGGGGTTGGGTTATCCCCTAAAACCTCCCCTCGCTGCGCCACTGTACGTGAGCCACCACCAGGGTTTGTGGCACGGGGTGATTCCATATCAAGAATACAGTACTCATCCTAGCCTAAATAAGAAACGCGCTCGTTCGTCGGAAACAGGACAAACACTCATGACAATGGCACGCAGTCAGACCAGAAACCAGGAGATTGCTAAGGACACGAAAATGCTACAATGTGAATAAAACTAAAAGTTAGCAATAGAAAAACGAAAATGATGCGTAGCAAGTTTTCCATGCATGAGTTGTGAATAGCGAAAACATTAATGCACATATCGAAGACTAAGTCCTAACAACATGTATTTCAAAAATAGCATCTTTTCAGGAGAGCAAAAAACAAATAATTTTCTTTACTTGCACACTGAAATCACTGACCAAAAGTTCATAAAATTGAAAAAGAAGCATTCATTTGCAAACAAAGAGTTGATTTTTGCTTGTATTTTATTTTTTAATGTTATTTCACTTTAAGACACCTGTCTCAAACCGGTCAAATTTGAGATACATTTTGTTAGAACTTAGCCATCAATATGTAGTTTGTATGTACAAATATTATAAGTTATTAACTACTCATGCAGAGTCATCCACAATGAAAAGAACCGACAGAATTATACCTATTTTTTGACAATAGAATTGTAAACCTTGGCCAACTGAGTCCTTACTTCATTATTATAAAGTTAATAGTTTTACCTTATATTTGAACTGTTTATTTTTTATTAGACCGGTTCTAGTAAAGCTATCTTAGAGCAAAACTATTGCAAATATAATGGGCCAATATTGTCCACAGAAAAAATTAAATCTTAAATCTATCGGTTCCGTATTCTATTTCCCTAATCATATCCATGAGATGGTTTCTACTATAACTACTTACCATAATTAGGCTCTCTCAAAATATCTTGATCATTAGGCAAGTAGAATTCTTCTGTAAAAGATTGCAAGTATAATTTTCCACTATTGTACGTAAAAGAAACATCTTTTATCTATCGGATCGGCAATCTATTTCCTTCATCTTATCCTTGAGATAGTTTCTACCATTAAAATTAGGCTCTCTTAAAAAATCTTGAGTATAAAACAAAGAATATACTAGAAATCATCTGTAAAAGAATTAATCTAAATGTTTTCCCATCCATCGGTTAGGCTTTCATATTCTAAAATCGTAATTAAATCAGTTACAAAATATCTTGAACGATGTTGGGTACGATATGGTGGAAGTTCTTAATATTATTCAAATAAGACATTGCAATATTTCCACTGAGTTTTATTATTACACAACGCGTTTCGTCGTTACAAACAACAAGATAATGTTGTTTGTAACGACGAAATGCGTTGTGTAATAATTAAACTCAGTGGAAATATTGCAATGTCTTATTTTAATAACTGTTATAAAATGTTCTATGTTCGTCGTAACATTTTTTTAGCAAATCTTGCTCACTCTTGATGATCCCTCAGCTGGCTGTAGAGAGTGACGCTGTCGGTGTACTTCGGGTAGTCGCTCGCGGCTGACACCTCACTGCATTTCGCCCTGGAGTGCATATTGGTAAAAAAACAATGGCCGTTGGCTCTTCCAATTTGCGACTTCCCCCTCCGCCCGAGCTCCGGTCGGCAAGTCGTTATCTTCATCTCGTTACCCGTCTAGTTTGACGCGACGCTAAAACCGCGGGTGCTCAGCAGACTATAATCGGGACGGTCATCACGATGCACATGCAACGCTCTCGCGAGGGTAGCGAGAAAGAGATTCGGTGGAAATGATTTATCGCTCCCGTTTCACGATCATCGGATAAGATCGCACAGCCTAATTGGTTTTCCTACGATGATACACGGCTGACTTTTACGTCCATCGAATTAGTTTGCGCACCATCGGGAATCATTTTGCGCATTTGAGAATGCTTCGCAGCAGATAACCGCAGTTTCCCATTTCTTATTAATTCAACCGATTCAGGCGTTATATATAGTGGAAGTTTGATATATTAAAATGAAAGGTAATTGCAAGAAAAGAAGTCTCTAGCTAGAGTTTGGTTAGAAGTAGTGGCGGGTCTACGGGGGAATTTTAGAATGTGAAAGTCTAACCGATCGAAGGGAAAAAATTTAGATAAATTCTTTACCGGATAATTCCAAGTATATTCTTTGTCATATACTCAAGATTTTTTAAGAGAGCTTAATTTCACGTTGGAAGGTCGTTGGCTCTTCCAACGAGGCCTTCTTTCCTTCACCCTTCCTTCAATACCCTTCCCATAAGGCGCAAATAAACATAGCTGTCTGTCACCTCCTCCAAATACCTACCTCGTATTAAGAACTTCCACCATATCGTGCCCAACATCATACAAGATATTCCAATCCTAACTCATCCAACATATTTGAAACCGCGAATTTTTTTATCGTGACAGTTCATCATCAACCTGGCCGCTCTGCGCCGTAATCCATTGATTTCAGCTCACTGCGTATTATCATCGGACCTTCTGCAGGAGCGGCCCTTGATCCACGAGAGAGCCCAGACGTAATCGCATGGTGTTCGCTCCAGTTCTAATTGGCGCAGTTGCCGGGGGCGGTGGATTGGTGTGTTGGGAGAGGACGACGCGAAGTGCAGAAGCCGCTTCTCGAGTGCACCCGCCGTCAGCGACTAATAACATGCTAACTGAATTATCGCGGCCAGTGGCGGATGACGGCTGTCTTCTGTGGATTGCGAGCGAGGTGCTTATTACGTTCGTTTAATGGTAGATTCGGGGCCTTATTCAGTGACGTGCCTAGCATAAACAACGGAACCGACTCAGTGAATAAGGGTCTCTGTTTAAACACTAGCAATTTTCCTCGATTGTAAAACTTATTACTGGGGATGATCGGATACGATACCTCGGATCCAAATATCCGCGGATATTGTCCTTCATCGGACACATCCGATCCAAAGTCGCGGAAGACATCGGTTCTGGATGCGAAATTTTAAATAATGGCTTCAGTAAACGCAATGCCCCATAAGGGTGGAAAGAGTTCCGATTCTCTCTTCAAATATGCTGTCGTATGCGATTCTTGCCCTACTCATGAACCGTTTAGTTTGAAAGCTCTCGCAGAAGTTACGTAGAAAAATTTCTATTGAGATAAGGAGAAACAATTCATGCCATGTGCGTGCACTGTGGCGTGAAATTATCGCGAGGAAGTGCTAAATCCACCTCACCATACCGAAGCATTTTTGGGTGAAACACAAGTCGGTATGCGATGAGAAAGTGACAAAATTCGGGGGAAACGTGCCTGAGGAAAATTTGAATTCAGTCGATGGCAGTGGGTTAGCCAGGAATTTCGTTAGGAGGGTCCAAAAGCAGGGGGGGGGGGGATTTTTAAACAACGGAGTCCAGAGTAGAGGGTTTCAAACTAATTTTAACACCCTTCATGATCGAAAAAAACTTAATTTTTAAAAGAAATTTATTGTAAATTCATGATTTTTCAATATTTTGTTTCCTTTTACGAAGGAAAGTAATTGTGTTTTTATATGAGCATGTAAAGGTGTTTAAAAAAAACAACTTCAAAGCCTATAAAAATGATTTTTAATTCATAAAAAATTTAAAACGTGTTTTAAAATCTTAAAAGCATTCCTTTGATTGCATGTACCCATAATAAACTTGAATAATTACTTCGTTTAATAGCAGGATATTGAAAATGCATTTGGATCCGAAAATATCCGATCCGAAAGATCCGGCTCCGAAAATCGAGGATCCGATCCGAATCCGGATCCGAAAAAAAACCTGGATCCGTCCATCCCTACCTATTACAAACTAGGATTCAATTCCACTACATCATCTTCAAAACATTCTTGAAGATGATGTGGTAGCATTGAAACCTAGATCTTAATAATTTTTACTATCGTGGATAATTGCGATTGCTTACTTCAATATGGAAAAATTATACTCCATCACGCTTTGATCTTTGGATTTTATTCTACGGTGGTTTTGAGATCGAGTTCACTCTTAAGTATAATTTTTTAGCTCTAACGGTCAAATACATTTTTTTTTTATTTCTCACAAAAATTTGTTCATGAAAGATGGCCGGTTTCATCAAAAACTGCGTAATACCAGAGAGGAGTACCTCGGTAATACCCCACATCCCGTCTCAATAGGCACGTGGAAGGGGTTGTTAGAACAAATACATAAGAATTCAAACCAAAGCAAACAAACTCCTGCAGGAATTGATTTGGTCAAACAATTTTGGGGTCGTTTAACGAAAGAGACAACACTGGAAAATACTGATGGTCGGATCGGATACCTCGGATCCAAATATCCGCGGACATTGCCCTTCATCGGATACATCGGATCCAAAGTCGCGGAAGACATCGGATATGGATCCGAAATTTTAAATAATAGCTTCAGGGAATGCAACACCCCAATAAGGGTGGAAAGAGTTCCGATTCTATCTTCGAATGCGCCGTCGCATGCGACTCTTGTCCTACTCATGAACCGTTTTATTTGAAAGCTCTCGCAGAGGTTACGTAGGAGAATATCAGCCGTGGCAAATAAAAAAGGCAAAATACGACGGGCAAATAGTGTGACTCTTCCCAAGAAATTGAACAATCATCGGGGGAATCTCAGTGACAGGAATTTGAAAATGCATTTGGATCCGAAAATGTCCGATCCGAAAGATAAGGCTCCGAAAATCAAGGATCTGATCCGAATCCGGATCTGAGAAAAATCCTGGATCCGAACATCCCTACTGGAAAATAAAAATGTCCACAGAGATACCGGATATTTGATCAGCAGCTATTGGAATCGAACTCTGAAAAGAATGATCATATCCAGAGGTAAGTCTACGCTGGTCCACGGTCCTCCGCGGCAACAATCGGGACTAGATAATTCCGGCCCCTCCTGATGCTGAGCTTTAACGGTGACTTCATATTCGTTCAGAAGCCTTCAGAATGGGCGACGAGTGGGAACCCGAAACGCCGGCGCTCTTCGAAAATCTCACCCGCGCGGAAACCCAAGAAAACTTTGAATATTCTCTTCGCCAGGGAAGAGTAAAATCATGCATAGAAAGGAAATCTCGTAAGAAATTCTGCTTAGCATACACGCACTTTAGTCCTTTATGATTCGGGGGAAAAACCAATTCCCATATATTTCCGTTCGGAAAAATATCTCACTTAATTTATCATTTCCGTCAAACAGTATGGTATGGTATTTGAAGGAGGCGACCGACAGCTTAGGTCATTTGCGCCATGACGGTGGGGTAGGTGAAGAAGGGTGGATAGAAACCCGGCGTCGGCATTAGCCTGCTCTTAACGAAAGGCGCCAAGGGGACCACGGCTTAACGTCCCATCCGACGGACGGAGTGTTGTCCTTAAAATGTTCTCCACACAACATTCAAGTAGGGATCGGGCAGTCTCCGAAAATTCTCTTCCACCGACGGGATTTGAACCCGAGCACACGGAGTGGGAAGCCAACACTCTAGCCACCACACCAACCCGATCCTCCATTTCCGTCAAACGTAGTATAATATGGTGGTGTTCTAATACGATGTTCCCCTTGTTGATCTGAAAGATATCCATTCGCAATTGCACAGGCAATCTAAGCTTAGCGCGCTGCCTCCGAGGCTATAGCAGGTTCCAAACTTATTAATTAAACACCTGTGTAACATTGGAAATCATCGGGTATGATGACATCGACTTTTGGTGGAAACAAAAACAGTACTTTTGTACAAGTATTAATTAAAATAAAGGATATTAATTACATGAAGTAAAAGCTTAAAAGGCTCGAGGGGGGTTATAACCCGGAAACCCACCCAATAATGAACGCATTTCATGAGTTCAGGTCAATGCGAATGACCTCTCATCGGTAGAATCTTTTAATCATTGCATTCAAATAGACTCGGTAAAGGTACACAAATCGATGGCTAGTCCGCTATTTTCTCATGGAATCCCTTCTTGGTCTCGATCGAGGCTCAATCTCTACCATCTCGGAGGGGTATTAAAAATGATAGCATTCGCAACTCCGTCCGTTTTTACAGCGCCATTCCATGATGTAGCCTCCGCAGCGTTTTCAGGTGCGATTAAGCGATTGTGTTTGGAAGATGTGTGATTTTCTCGCGGACAGCTTCGAAGGGTAATTTATGACCGAAGCCAATTCGCTCCTTTTATTGAACGGAGGGAGGGCAGCGATGAAGCGACCAGCATCATAGAATTTCTTGTATTTACCCTTTTTTATTCCGGAGAGAATATTCGATATCATCGTGCAGGCTTGAAGTTGCACAAGCATGATCGTTATATCCATAATTTACTTCTCCGTCTCAGCTTTGGAGCCAGTGAGGGAGAGCCACAGCGAGGCATCTTGCATCAGCGTATAACGAAGCAGCTCCTTTTAAGGGTGTTTTGTGGGGGATGTAATATCAAACTGATGCAATAAACTCTAACGATGTAAAACAAAAATAGGAGGGACAAGATATGTTATCCCTATTCATTAGTTTCTCGTTCTGGTCCTGTTTTGCTCATTGGCCTTTGAAATGGAAATACAATCTTGAATCTTTATCCTCCATGCTCCCATACAAGGTGCAGGTGTTGGGTATTTTTAAGCTGCAACATAGTTAATGTGAATAGAATTCACGGCAGACGCCTTTCTCTCTCTGCAAAATTGAAATCTGTACTGTAACCGTTTTAAATGTGTTCTGATTTTTTTACATTCTACTACGTTGTAGGTTTTTAACGAAAAACGAGTATTAAAGCGATAGCGAGCTGTAGAAATAAAAAAATTCATGTGCATGTTTAAAACGCGAAAGAATAATTATTTAGATAATATTTATATTTCATATGTTATGTTTGTATTTTTCAATGCTAATAAATTACCCTACGGTAAATACGGCGATTGAGGGCAGAATTATATTTGGTTAAAATTAACTTGTTTCACTTTACATGCAGGACCGTGGTCTTTGTTTTCAGCTGCTAATGAAAGTGAATCCTTAAATACATATGCCTGATAGGAAGCAACTCTTCATCGTTTTGTTGGGGTAATACCTATTTCGTATTTCATCATATCCTCTGATATAGGCTAAACTGTTATCAACGATACGAAAATGACCCTGGAGTGCGGCAAGGATTAGCGTTTATTCAGCCATGCCATTTTCCATCTGCTTTAAAATTGGCCGAACTCTGAAGGACGTCGTCGAAGAATTCATATAACCTTGTCAGGGTTCTTTGAGAAGAAAAAAATGTTTTCATTGGTATTGTATTGTATTGTAATTGTATTAGCTAAACTGGGTGAACGAGTTTATGCTAAGAGTGCTCGAAGAGTAACAAATTGAGCATTCTTCATTTCGAAGTACTTGGAGACTAATCCATCACATTCAAAGATTTTTTGGCTGTTATCGACGCAAGAGCACTATCGTTGACCGATGATAAGTGTAGGCCACTTCGCTATTGCTCTGTTCTTACCTAGTCACGCGCTTGAATGCAAAATTATAATAATCAATTATGCAACTCCCTGGGAAAATATTTAAATTGATTTGCTCAGCCGGGCAGGGAAAAAGAGAAAAAAGAAAAACGTCGGTGACTAAACCACGTAGGACAATGACCAAAGCAACCACTCCAGCATCACTAATTGAACAAAATATGGCTGAAGTCATTTACCTTGACTGGGATTTAATCCCACTCTTGTATCTGGATCCTGATCGCTGTATCGTATTGCGACTGTTATAGAGCGAATTTTGAGCTTAATGTGGGTGATTTTATCTGGAGTACCCAGAATTTCCGGGTTACAACCCCCCTCGAGCCTTTTAAGGTTTTATTTCATGTAATTTATATCCTTTATTTTAATTAATACTCGTACAAAATTACTGTTTTTGATTCCAAAAAATCACGCTTTCAGCATCAAAAATTTTCGGGGGAGGTTCCCCGACCCCGTTTGCCCTAGGGTGTTTACCACGCACCCCGGAAGAGTCCCGAAATCTCCGGTAAACTCCGCCCCAACTCTCATTTCAAAAACCTGGCTACGCCACTGATCTGACAACCTGTGCGGATCTGCTTGCCTACGAGGGAGGCAGGGGTGGAACTTTGTAAGAGCAAACGGTTAGTGTCCTAACACCCCCAATACACGCTTATTGAGGCGACTTGCGAAGTTGTATTTAGATGTACATGTATCTGGTTGAGCTGGTTTTCGAGATTTTTCTCGTGGATGGGTTTTGATGGTGACAAATGGAAGTCCGACATTTTAAATGATCTTGTGATTCTTTAATCCTTTTTTGATACCAAGTCGTACCGGTATTTAGTGGCGCAGCGAGGGGGGTTTTGAGGGAGAGCTCAGAGAAATTTTGAAGTTTAATCCATTTCAAGTAATTGGATGAATATTACTTATGTAATACTGTAAATATGAATAAAATATCCCTCAAAAGGCCGAAAAACTCACTATTTTGAACCATTTGTCTGAAAAACTTTTTAGGGAAGGGTCCCCACACCTCCCGCTTACCCTGGCGGGTATTTCACACCCACAGACACCCCAGTGTTTTGCGCCTTAAACACCCCGTAGCCTTAATTCCTAGCTACGCCCCTATCGGTATTCGCTTTTAAAATGCCTAATCATATAAATTGAAGCTGCTCATGAATGAAAGAAAATCACTTTTGCTGTGGTTTGAACTTTGCCATCGTTCAAAAGCAGCAAACTTCATATGGTTGAATGAATAATAAAATTTATAGGGACGATTAAATGTAGATTTACATAGATGTTTATGCTGAATTTCAGCTCACGCAAACAGTTTAATATCAACGGACAAAACAGCGTAGATCTTTAAACTTTGTACATTGGACTTGTCCTGCTATTTTGGAATTAGCGGGCTCCACTTTAGTCATCCAATCTCGATGACCAACGAAGTCACCGATCGGAAAACCTGTGTGGACCTGCTTGCCTGCTAGGGAGGCAGGGAAAGAAAAAGCTAAGGAGAGGGAGAAGAAGGAGCATGGTATTTCGTGCAGCATTTTTTTATCACCTCTTGCCAAACGCCAATGAGGTGGCTCGCAGGGTAGTATGTAGATGTAGATGGTGAACGTAATATTTATGGTCATTTTTTCCTTATACCTTTGTCAATTCTTTTATTTTGGTGTATACTCACCTCTCGCCAAACGCCAATGAGGTGGCTTGCAGGGTATTCTGTAGATGTAGATAGTGAACGTAATATTTATGGTCATTTTTTCCTTATACCTTTGTCAATTCTTTTATTTTGGTATATACTCACCTCTCTCCAAACGCCAATGAGGTGGCTTGCAGGGTATTATGTAGATGTAGATGGTGAACGTAATATTTATGGTTATTTTTTCCTTATACCTTTGTCAATTCTTTCATTTTGGTAAATGCTCACATCTTGAGAAACGCCAATGAGGTGGCTCACACGGTATTATGTAGGTATAGATAGTGAACGTAATTATTATGGCCATTTTTTTCTTTTACGTTTGTCAATTTTTTTATTTTGGTGTATACTCACCTCCTGCCAAACGCCAATAAGGTGGCTTGCAGGATATTATGTAGATGTGGATAGTGAACGTAATAGTTATGGCCATTATTTTCTTTTACGTTTGTCAATTTTTGTTGGCCCACAATACTTTTCAATTGCGCAAAGTTGTTATTAACTGCTAGTACATTGACTCGACTTGACTTGTGATTTATTTTACCTGGCCCGGGTGAGTCCACAATCCGGCCCCTCTTCCCCCGGGCCAGGGCTCTTTTACAGAGTTAGTTTCAAAATTTTTGTTCATTATACCACATAGATTTGCACGCAGGCCAAATGTTTCCTTCCAGTAAGGTGTCAAGTCAGGAGGCCATTGGTTTCAGTTAATCCATCCATCGATGTTTGTCGAGCAGCTTCCATTGATTCGCCACCGCAAAACTGGAACCACGCAAAAACGCAGGAACCACGGCCATATAAATCATGATAATGATTAAATAAAGAAATTAGTAAATAAATAGAATTTTGACAAATGTAGCTTAGATAGATAAATAAATAGATAGTAAAAGTTACAGTGCTAAAATTTGGAACTTCCAATGACTGAATAAAAATAAATAGCATTAAAAACTGGATATAATATAAGTTCCAATAGAGCATCGGGAGCAATAGTAAAATAAACAGTTAACCAAGGATGGTAAAATGGATCCAAGTCCATAAAATAAGTTAGTTCAAATTGATTATATGAGTGAGAGCATAAACAGATAAAGGTGAAAAGGACAAAATAATACAACTCATGAGGTACCCTCCGTCTGAGGACATTCGTTATTTTTACTGCATTCTTATGTCAGTCTCCAGTCTTCGATTGTGGATCATCGTCAATTGTAAAAACCATTGATTGTCTTTGTTGTTGCCCCTGCGAGAGAGGCAGGGAAGGAAAGAGGTAAGGGGAGAGGCAGAGAGAGAGGTTCAAACAGGAGATGGAAGCGTGCGAGGGAAGGAAGATAGTGTGAGGAGATTGAGGAAGGATGAGGAGCGGAGGAGATGATGGCTCCCTGGAGTGACGAGGAGGGGGATGAGGGGAAGCGGGGGAGGGGGAAAAAAGGACGCTCTATCGTAGGGGGATGCTCTCTCTCTCTCTCTCTCTGAGATGTAGGGAGAGGGGGCGGGGGAGGGGGGAGGAAAGCTTGGGTCTGGAGGGAGGGGGCAAGAGTCGAGGTCACAGGAGTAATGACCGGAATGAAAAGTGGGAGGGGAGGGAGGGGGAGTCGGAGGAGTGGGGGAGAGACAGGGTGGGGTGAGTGGCAGCGGCTGAGGGTGGAGGGATGGGGAGATACATGGTGTGGGGCTGGGGATGGGGGATTATTACAGGGGGAGGAGGAGGAAGGCTTGGTAGGGGAGGCAGAGAAGAGGAGATGGGAAGGAAAAAAATAAGAAAAAGTAGGGTATATGGAGATATGTAAGGGCGGGAATGGATGGTGAGGGTACCCACCCTCCCACACTCCGACGAAGGTGGAAAAAAATAAAATAAAAATTTATTTGAAAAAAAAAGTGAAAAAAAAATTCTTTTTCCTATCCGACGTTGTTGTTGTTTGGGGAGTGAGTGTAGTGGAGGGACGCTTCGCTCAGGCAAGGGGAGGAGGAGGAGGAGGAGGAGGTGGAAGTTTGTGAGTTTCTCCCTCGAGTGAGAGAGGAGTGTGGAGGGGGTGGTTTGGAAGCGTACGTACGAGGAGGAGTCGAGAAGAGGGTTTGGGATTCCTTGGTGGTGTGGGGAAGGAAAAAGAGAGAGGTTGATGGCTCTCCGAGTATAATTGTAAGCCCGAGTAAGACGGGGAGCGAACTGTTGGTTGTAGGGGGGGCGGAAGGGAGGGTGGGTGGGGTTCTTCGTCTTGGCAGGGGTTGGGTGGCGGAGGTTGTGGGAGGAGGAGGGGGAGAGACAAGTGACGACCTCAGTGAGATACACTTTTCCTCCTGCTCTCGACTGGACGCGCCGGCCATGGCTGCCTGCTGGCTGTGTCCGCTCCGTGGAGCTCCTTCCCAGTCGCGTCCCAATGATGTGAGTGAGAATACGCCTTCGGATCATGGGCGTACCCAGCGAGGGGTGCGGGGGGCAGCAGCCCCCCCTTAGAAGCGAAAATTGCATAAGTCTTTCAGAAAAATCACTGCTGAATTGAAACGAAAGTATTCAAAAAATTTTCTTTAAACCCACGAAAAATGATATGTATTAGTATAAGATATGTAACTAAAATAAAACTTTTTTTTCAAGGAAATAATCTCATAAACTAATATCACAACTTGTATTGCCCCCCTAGACGATGACTTCCCCCCATAGACCATGGCTTGCCATAGACCCTAATGATCCTTCCTTGCTTCGGACCGCAAAGTACATTTGAGGGGGCCAGAAGGCGAGGGGTCTCTGTACTTTTTCTTTCTAAACAGAGTTAGATACATATATTAGGCACAGAAAACAAATAAATTCAACTAGATATTTAGTTTTAAACAGAGTTATGTAAATAAATAAGGTAAAGAAAGCAAACGCGATCAACTAGATATTATTTAGCAGTGCATTTTATTTACCACTCGGTGTTAGCACAGAGCATACAGCACACATCCCCTCTCCGTTTAGTACTCCCTCCACCCAAATCCTCTGTCCCTCAAGAAGATTTTATCTCAGGTATAGTAGGATCAACAACTTTGCTATTTCCACACATAGTTACTGTGTGGAAATAGTAAAGTTGTTGATCCTTCTATTCCTGCGATTATGGATTTCCACCAAGTTACGCCCGCTACTATTAATGATAAGATTTTGTCTATAAGTTCCCTTTCCTGGCCCACCGATCTCACCGTTCTTCAAACTCTCCGTTTCTTTCTCTCACTTTCTCCATCATTGCTTCACCATCTCTCGAACCTCTAGCCACTTCTCATCATTTTTTCTCAGCGTCCACGTTTTCGCACAGTAAACGCCCAAAATTAATGCATTTGCTCACTGCAGTCACTGAATGATCCCTTCAGCATCTCTAACCGATTCATAAACGCCTCTTCTTGCCAACACTATTCTCTTCGCGATATCCTTATTGGTATGAGTTTTTCTCTAATTTGTGAGTTTGGCAATAAACTTCTTAGTCCGACGGGCTCAGGCGTCGACTTCCGCATTCCGAGCGAGAAGGACGACCAAAAATGCATAGAGTGTTGTATCCGATAGAGCTGAACTTAAAAGCTTTTAAATGCTTTATTTTACACATATTTTAAACTCCTAAAACGATTTCAGAAAAAAAACCGTATTGCTTACCGAAAATCGCGAGTGTAAAATCCTATTACCACTCCAGATCTACTCTGCAGGGAAAGTTATGAAAAAAAGAAAAGCATTTGCCGATAAATGAGACGGTGTGATACCCGAACTAGTGGGACTCACTCATGTCCCTTGGTCACCAAGTTTTTGTATATTTCTCCTATCAATTTCCGTAACTTACACAGTTCCGATAAAAAAATAATTTTTCCCCTTCGCTTCTCACCCCTACATATCTAGTATTGCGGGAAAGTTTGCGGGGTAGTAAGTGCATGCATCTTGGTGAGCTAGTTTTTGAGGTAATTCTCGTTGATAGGCACTGATAGCTGAAATCCCGAAATTTTAAATAAACTCTTGGTCCTTTTTAGATACCGTGCCGTTCGTCTATTCAATTTAATTACGCCTAGTCACACGAACTGAATGATGCTCATTAAATATAATTAAATCGCTTTGGCTGAGGTGTGAACCTAACCATCATTTAAAAGCTGCCAACTTTATACTAGAGAATGAATAACGATTTTTATGTAGATTTAGGTGTTTAATATGAATTGCAGTGTAACGCCAACCAAAAAGCAATGGTACCGATATACTTGTTCATCGGTATAATCTTTTACTATGTATGAATTCATGACGTCCGAGTGGAACTTATATTTAAAGGAATTGGATTCAAATATTGGTATATTTGTATGCTCCGCACATCCTTAGTCGGCTTTGTTACCACTAACCTCCAATCACTTCGTAATACTTTGAAAGATCGGCTGTAGCCTGGTAACAATGGACTGCTGAAAACAAACGTTTTGTGGCATAATGCTATCTGCTGCATTTAACATAATTTCCTGAAGCAATTAAAAATTCTCTGGAGAAGAATATAACTCTTTCTGTCTTAAATACTTGAATCATAGGGTACAAAGTCGTGGCATTCTGGTCCTCGGTGGGAGGTATATAGTCTGCCACATTCAGTTGACAGTATGAATTCTTATGGAGATTCGTTTCCCATGTTAATCTCCATAAGGCCGGGAGAGTTGTCCATAGAGGCATAAAAATTAATATTGCGCTATGCACTGTTTAACAGTGTTTTCCAATGTAGAAAGAGACGCTGTATTAATTGGTGTCAATCATTTTTGCATAAAAATTATAGCAAAGGCTATAAAAAACATTTCCTTGAATTTACGTTACAAACGTGTATTTTTTTACTTTATCTTCATCTCGCAATTGTCGTCTAACCGTTAATAAAATTGAATTGAATCCTCTACACAAAATTCTTCATGCAATTTTCTCTTTGAAGGTTTTCACCAATTTATTAATTTATATTGTTCATAGACATTCTCTCCAGGAGCAACGGTCAAATTAATGAATGAAGTCAAATGGATGGTTGTCGATACAATTGCTAACATTGGAATGAGTATTATTTCCTTTGTTGTAATGATCGATCATGAAAGTAATTTTTATGGTGATTTTTCCTTTTCTTTTATAAATTTTTGTTTGCCTACGATCATTTTCAATTGATTAAAATTGTTACTAACCGCTTGAAAATTGAAGAACTTAATTTTTTATTGTATTTATGTGTCTATGGCCTCCAGTCGTCGATTGTTGATCGTCGTCAATTATAGAGAGCCATTGACTATATTTCTTGTTTGCCTAAGCATAATCAATGAGAGGCACCTAGATGGCAACTGTTATAATATCATATAGGTACTTCCGTAGCATAAGCTCAAAGTGTAATTTGGACCATCCATCGTTAGGTCTATTGATCTATTTCCACAGATATTTCGGTAGATGACTCGATCCCTTATTCATATTGCTCTAACCTTACATTCTTTATGAAATCTCCTATTTAATTTCATGCCTTCATCGAAAATAGTTGTATCTAGAACATCATTATCCTTAAAATAATACATTTCTATCCGTATGACTTAAATCTTAAGCCGGAGTTCATTTACATTTACTATGGAATCTACTATCTGCCTGTCTGTCTCACCCTTTATACCTTTGACTCCGGAGAGTTTTAAAAATGTCACCCTCGATTTCAATCTCTGATCTCAGATTAATGATCTTCCTCTCCTAGTGCACAAACTTCTGAAATGGGAAACTGATGGAGTGGTTTGGTGTTCCCATCTCGATGAGACCTCGCCAATAATGTATCCAAAACGAAAACGTGTCTTGAAGTCCCTATTTTTACAGCATTTAACCAGCCAGCCTGTCGTTAAGGGTGTGGTTGTAAATGTTGTGGTTTATCTAAACTTTCAATCACTCGCTATGATGATAATACGACAATCTCAACGAAATATTTATGACAATGTAGGCTCAATCAGGCGAAAAGCAGGAATTCCTTTCGATATCTATCTTTCTACATTTCAACAGTTTTTACTCAACATTGATCCCATTGAGGTAAACCTTGAATATAAATAGCTAATTTTCGAGTGCTTCTCGGGTAATAATAAAATCTGAATTGTTTTGCATATTTTCTAAGGAATTAAGCTAGATAAATTTTCTCAAATGTTTGCCAATGATATGATAAGGGAATCATTCTGAAAGCAAAGCGAGGGAAGGCCGGAATTGCAATTGATGCAAATTTAACTATTACATTCTCTACCGATAGGCATGTTGGTTGAATGTCGTAAATATAAGTACTTCAGTGCATATTTTTGTTTTAAATACACAATAGCATCCAAATTTGAACCATACGTGGATATGAAACCAAAAAAATAACCTCGCTTTTTATTGATTTTATTTATAAGTCAAGGCTTTTTTGTCCACGCTTGCGTACCATTATTTTCGAATTAGCAAGTTGAAATTAAATATCAGCATCTTCACTACCTCATTTTTTACTGCATAAATATCTATTGATGCAAATTTTTATTCCTTATTTGAACTGGAGTACCTACATACCTATTGTATAACTTCAAAGAATCATTCCAACAATTTGCAAACAGACGTCTCCTATAGTAATTATGAGAGATGAGAGCTATTAGAGATAAATAGAATGGAGTAAATAGGTTTTTGAAACTATGAATGTTTTAATGGATAAAAGGTTACCTACTACCTATTAAGTAAACTAAATTTACCTACTATCGCCTTGAGCTAAACGAATTACTCAAAAATGATCTGCCTATCTTATCTTTTATAATCTCTTAATGTGTCTGAAATTCTTGTTTGTCACTCCTACGTATTAAAACCTTCTCTGAGAATCGTTTCGCCCTTCAAACACTCTCCAATCGTGGCTATATTGAGCCATTAATGTATCACCCAGTCCACACTATATCACATCGACCCATCTGCATATTTTTATCCAGGTCCTTTTTCTTCCCACCAGGCAAATCTAACCCTCTGCATAACATTAGATTTCAAATGGAAGCCTCGTGACCAAACACCTTGAGAAAATAACGATTGTATTCGTCTTGGCGATCCAAAATATTTATTTCTGAACGTTAGATGCTGATGGAATTGAGGTCACACAATTTATTTTTAATAGGAAGTATTTTATCACACATGACTTAATCTGTTGAAATTCGAAAATAAGCCAGGCATTTTAGCTTTCGCCGCTAAAAGTCCTTAAAAAGATGTTGATTTGATTACTATTCACGAAAAATTCATCGTAATGGTGTAATTAAGCTTTTTTTTCCTCCGATTTCCTTTTCTTAGCATGTTAACCATTACGAATAACCACTTCTCAAATGTTGTCTCATCATGGAAAGTGACTATGATAGATGAGATGTAATGGAGATAACGTAATTTAATAATTTGCCTTTTGATACGATATAAAATAAAACAAAGATATTCTGAGGAAACTAAAATTACTATCACCAAGGAGCTAAACAAATTAGCTACAAACAATCTATCAATGTATCTTTCATAAATTCTCTACTTATATTATCTCTGATTATATGGAAAAAATGTTCGTGGGAAATATGGTATTGTAAAATTTAAGGTATTCCTATTGCATTACTATTTACATTAAAGTGACTTTAACATTTCTAGACGCCCTAAGTCATCGTGAATACGTTGGCCTTTTTATATCACTCCGCTATGTGAACTAGATCACTCCTATAAGTTGTGAAAGTATTACTTGCGACCATGAAAAAAGTTAATCTCTGCTTTGAAAGAATAAATTTTTCTCATACACTAAAGATAGTTTATGAAATTATGCGTAATTGTTGAGGAAGAATGACTTATTCCTGAGAGTATTGGAATAAAAAAATTCTATCTCTATTTATAATTCCTCCTGCATGCATTAACTTGTACACGAATCGGAAGGTACTAATATTTACATTTTAAGTGTCGCACACTAAAATACGTCTCCGGATAGGCATAATTATTCATGCAAATATTCCTCACTTCGTACAAATTCAACTTGAACTTCGAAATTCTTAGGTGAACTGAAAAAAACTTGAGAAAATTGAGAAAAAAAGTTATACTGCTTAGGTATGAGATTATTATATCTGTTAAAAAAAACTTTGTTTCTCAGTTAACTACGCGACACCTATCGCTTAGCATTTGATTATCATCTCTTTCATTTCGATTATTATTACTTATTCAGCCTATAGATGTGGCGAAGATGTATATGTTCCCAAAATCAAAATGAAAGGAAGAGACAGAAGTTAATTTTAAATAGATATAATAATCTCACACCTTGGAAGTATGACTTTCTCCCTAAATGTTTTTCAAAGTAGTGTTTTTAATCCATTTAAGAATTTGAGTATTATAATCATGTATATAATTATAATCAATCAATGCTACACGTTAGGTGTCGTGTAGTCAGCCAATGTTCTTATGGACACGCAATTATATTTTAGTTCAGAGTTGGTTACATTATGTCGTCTTATCTGGGCTGCCATTGCATTGTTTCTGTAGTCAAATGAGCGTGTTCGTCGCGTCTCCACGTTGTCCGTGGAGCAGAGCTCTGAAAATGAGCATCTTGTGTCCCATCTCGGGACTTGATTCATCCCCTCTTGGATTCACGTCCTCAGTCCTCCAAAATCTTCCGCGAGTCTCCTCAGGGGGGTGAGGTGTGGGGAGGTTTGTATTTTGTCCCCTTCCCCGCCCCAGTCTCCTGCTGGCTCAGAATCTCTTACAACCATCTCTCGTAGGACTTCGGAGCCCCGTCTTAATAACCATGAAATCGTCCTCTCCTCGAAATTCTCCGCCCTTTCTTACCCTTGCCTTAAATTCTGTGTCCCGCCTACAACTCTTACCACCAGTAACTAACCCCTCGCTATCCCTCATCCCGTGAGATCAGAAGAGATCAAAAATCATGAGGCGAAGTAAAGACAAAAACTTAATAGTACAAGTCCGCATTTTTAAGGTTTTCCACCAGTTAAGGTAGATAATTATGACAACGTATGAGGGCTCAGGGGAGCCCTTCGAGGATACAACGCACCGGGGCCGGGAACCAAGCCAGTTGCTCATTCGCCCGACCACCCGGGGAGGGGGAGGAGAGGAAGGGAAAAGGAAAGAGGCGCCGCCGCGTTAGGAGCCAGACGACGCTCTGGGAGAGGAAAGATGCGGAAGGGACAGGAGAGGAAAAAACACCTCAACGCTATAGAAGCGAAGAGGGCCCTACTATTAGCGAAACCAGGCAAAGCCATTAATGTGCCAGCGATTTTAGAGGATTTTCCCATGAAGAAGAAAAATCCATCGATCAAATCGCTAGATAGATAATTATGACAGTTAAAATATTAGCAGTAATGACAAAAATTATGATATAATTACTGCGGCTAAAGCTACTTTGAGTTCATGTCACGTCACAAAACAGCTATAGAAAATTCTCTGTACAATATATCAAAATATCTTGTTAGGATTACACACATTAAAAAGATACATTATCATAGTCATAAAATTATTGACCGTAATTCTATAATAAAAACCCATTGGCTTTTCCAAGATATATAATAAATACAATTACCAACACATGTATATTCTCTGGAAAATGTAGAAAAGACCTGTATTCTTAGACAAATGCAGGAAATGACAAAGGATAAACACAATGGAAGGGTGATATTTTTGGTGCATTCATAAATGATACCTTTACATTTAGCAAATTCATATCCAGGTGTCCTTGATAAAGATAGGTGTATAACGAAGTTTGAATAAATATATCTGTTGAAATCGTGTCTCTAAGCCTCAATTTCCTGTATTATGTAACAAAGACAATTTGCTTAGTTATATTCTTGAATTATTTATCGATGTTCATAGAAAGGTTTTAAAAACTCAATTGCCAACTCATTGTAAACCTAAATGCCCATGTAGTTAGGACTCTGCTCATAAAGGTGTAACCTTTGCTTTGGAATAGATATTAAAAGGCCACTTCTTCTAGTCCCATAATCACCATTATCATTTCTTTAATATTAAACATGAATATTTCTCCCGAAAATGCGTTTAAGTTCCAATAGAAAAAAATTATATTTTGTATTTCCATTAATACAATTCTGCATGCTGAGTGCTCTTTAGACCCGCTATGTACCTTATACTGTTTTCCTCCGCATGATTACGAAGTTTACATGGATTTTTTCACGAGTTAGGTCAGCCTCCTCAGATGCACCTCTCTCCGCATCTCTTCTTCAGCCCAACAATAAATCCATTTCTCTTCCCCCAGCCCTCGCTTGCCAAACTTTATTTTTTCTGACGCTGTTTTCAACATCCCCTCCCCGCTCAGTACTCGCTCCGTCCAAACCCTCAGTCTCCTCCACATTTCATCTAGAAGCTGCCTTTCCTCACCCATCACATCCAGCACTTCCTCATTCCTCCTCATCTCCGTCCACTTCACCTTCTCCACTCATCTTGCACTCATATTTCGGAGGTCTCCTATCTTTTCTATTCCTCTTTCCTCAAGGTTCACGTTCCTATATTTTAAAGCGCTACACTTCAATGTCGTGATATGAAGGTGTTGAAAGGAGGAAAAATTAAAAATATATATGTAATATAATGATGTGTTGGTGGTTATTTTCGGAAATTTCTGCGTTCATGGGCCATTATATGTTATATAATGTTTTATCCATTCTCTTGATAACGCTCCCAGTAGGAGGAGTGAAACGTTGAGTAAGAACATGTTACCTACGCACCAATTCCCGAAAATAACCACCAACATTGATAAAAGAAGCTGTGAAAATCTTCATACGAAAAATATAATGATATATTGTTTTCACCCTTTGGGTTGATTGATCGGCCTTCTTTTGCGCTGCTATCATTTTTTCCCTGCTTGAATACAATAAATAAATAAATAAAATTTCTTAAATGAAATATCAACACTTGTGGAAGTTACTCGGTATTTATCTTTATCCAAAAATATTGCCCATTTTGTACTCAGGCGGACCTTTGGAAAAGCACGATAACTTAGTGGGGTTGATGCGAATGTATTAAAATTAAAACGTGACTTTTCATTGACATTAGTTTGTTGATATTACATACTCTGGCTACGCGATACTTAAACGATAACATCCTCTCAGTGAGGTATTTGGTGCCTTAACCAAGCTATAATACAATGAGTTTTTGAATTATTTATTCGGAGAATATCATTCTCCAAGTATATAATTCGCATGCCATTGCTTTCGAGAAATCATTGGCCGTAACAGTGTCATCGACCAATAAGATCAAATATACCTGATTGGTATCAAATACACATATATTGTGTATTTGATATCAATCTCATTTGATATCAAATGAATTTGATACCAATCAATATGTGTTAACTAAATAAAGTTTTAAATAGATGGCGATTGGTAACGGGAAACGTGAGCACCAGAGTTGAGGAAACTTATCTTCAGGTACCTATTTTGGTACTTAGGTCTCTTATGTAGCTGACCTGTTTTTAATTAAGTCACACCTCAATTTATTATAACAAGACATTTTAAAGGACTCCTCAAAGTTGGCTCAAATCCTAGTATTTACGATCAAGTTATACCTTTACTTAATAGGGTAGTTTCCTTCATCAAAGAAAACGAAAGGCATTGATTCCGATTTGTTTCCCAACATTAGTGTATTCTTAATATACAAATTATTTGGTTTTAGAAATCCCAGTTTAAACGAATAGCAATCGTCAATTTTAACCTCATTTGAAAAAGGCCAGATTGGCGCCCATGCGCCAACTCCACGTGATGTCACAGGGACCTAGTTTCTATACGAGTAGATAGGAGTTTTACATCGTCTGAGATTACCAATGCATGCATGAGGCATAGAGCTCAGGGAAACATGTCTTAATAATCACCTATTAAAACTGCTTAAGGTAGGAAAGTTTCCTTCGTTTGATAGGGCATTAATAATCCTTATTTAAGCCAAGCGCTCCCAGCTAGCAGGGTACTCTGCTACCTGCTAGCATCCTGCGTCGTATCAGCGCTCAAAGCCTCGCCCCAAGGTCACCTCACTCGCGACCAGCGGGAACTAGAACGACGTCACACGGAGTTTTCCCATCATTCCTACTTAGCCGTCGCGTTTTCGCGCGCTTGAAAATTTTCAATTTTCATTTGCGAAAAATAGATATCGTCATTTAAAAATCTAAAAGCGTGAAATACGTACTCCAGGAGTAGTAATCTTTCAATTTAGGCAATAAAAAATAATGGGACACCCCCCTATTTGTGTTAACTGTTGGAATATTTGTATACATTAAAACTGCTATTAGCAACTGTATTTAATATGCATTCATGTGCCTGAAAGTATTCTCTCACCCACTAAGGCTTTTCCATGTAGCGTTTATAGCTTTGGAAAATAATTAACTCTTTTAGCCAATTAAAACCCCAGAGGCAAACTTGTTTTTCTTGCGTCTGAGGCGTGAGTCATTTAGCTCCATAAGGATTAATAAAATGTAGCCATGGCTATAAATCAATGCGCACTTGTGCTTGAAGATTTCGCCTTCCTACAACCAACTATATGAGAAACTTGTTCCGAAAAATAATCCCAAGATTGATCGGGGAAGAATTTTCTCCGCCGCTTACAAGGTGCGTACATTTGGGACACTGGAAAGTATGTCTGCGACGACCTAAAGGTCAGAAATAACACGTTTTCGGCGATCATGTTTTCGACTTCTTGCATTCGAAATCTTGTTCGTTTCTTTCTTTAATTAGAAAAGTAGAACTTTTCCACAAAGTCGATGGCAGTTCAATCAATCAACAATATTTAATACGGGAACACATAGCTTGATAGCATAATCCGTATTAACATAATTTCAAATTTCAGACAAGAAATGAGGGGGCATTTGTGTTTGAAGAAAAAATACTAGGAGCATTTTTGGGCAGCCCATACTAAAGAGTCGAACATGAATTATGGATGCCCACAAATGCTCCTTGAATGTTGATTTTATTCATACGAATGGTCTCCTTGTCATAAAATTCGGCAGGAAATAGGGAATATTTAAAAGAACCGAAGTCACTATTTTTATACAATTAAAAAAGACACATTCCAATGGCTAAAAATCTTTTAAACTTATACGGATGACAGCTTTAGTTTTTCTTCTAGTTAAGTCGTAGAAAATTTAATTTTTCCGGTTGCGCTTTAAAATATTTATTCCCTGCAAATTGATATGAATTTAATTCTAGCCATGTAGAATTGGATTTAGCTACTAAATTTGGCTTAAAATCAATGGCTGTTCAAGAAGAGCAGAAATTTTTTTGAATTTAAATATGAGTTAGCGTTTCATATAAACTGTTACACGCATTTATAATCGCTGCCGGTCTGTAAGGTAAAAAATAATTATAAATGCATCGAGGCCAGCTGCCTTTCACAAGTATTCAGAAATGTGGCTCCCTAATTATATTCAACTATATTTATTGATTGAAAAATTGAAATATTTCTCGCAGCATGAATGCGAGGAATGAAAGCAATGCAAAATGGAGACGATGGACATTGTTGGTAGATGGACACAGATGGTTCCAATGTTTTTATTTGTCACGGTCAATGCGGTTAATTATTATCGTGGTGAAATACCTAAAGATATTTTAAAGAACTTAAGAAACTCAATGGCAAGCTGGTTTTTGAGGTAACTATATCGACTCAGGAAAACGGATACAGTAGTAAGGACATCAGGAAGAGAACTGAATTAGCAAAGGAGGCGTTCATGAACAGGAAGGAGCTTCTGAGAGGTTCGCTATGTAATTATTTAAATAAAAGGTTAGTGAAGAGTCTAATATGGCGTGTAGCACTTTACGGTGAAGAAACGTGGACACTTAGGAAGGAGGACGAGAGAAGACTCGAGGCATTCGAGATGTGGGTGTGGTGAAGGATGGAGAAGGTGAAGTGGACGGAGAGGAGGAGGAAGGACGAAGTGCTGGACATGGTGGGTGAGGAGAGGCAGCTTTCAGATGAGATACGAAGGAGACAGAAGGTATGAATGGAGCGAGTACTGAGTGAGAAGGGGATGTCGCAAGCAGAGTTAGGAGGTATTAAGTTTGGTTAACGAGGGAGAGGAAGGAAGAGAATAGGGTTTTTAGATAGAATGAAAGGGAGTAGGCCTTATTGTGATTTGAAAAGGGAAGTGGTTGATGGAGAGGGAGGATCCCAGAATTCTTCTCGAGTACTCCATGGAAACCTACCTTAATCGGTTGAATACTTTGATAATCATCTACACACCACCCCGCAAGCCACCTTAATAAGCGTGTGGCGGGAGGGTGTTAGGAAACCAGCCCTTAAGAAAAGAATAACTAAATGAAAACGGACCTAGTCCTATCTATTAGTTGGCGACTCTTTTATTTTTCGAGGGAAAATCGAATTCCCATACTCATCCGTTTTGAAAAATATCTTTCGTAATTTATCATGCCTTTCGGGCCTGGGAATTTTATTGAGGTTTTAAGAATAATGTTCTCCGTGTCACTGTGACCTATTGTGTATTCTTAATTGCTCAAGCAATTTTAGCCTAGCACCTCTGCCTGTATCTCAAATTTTTAATGCTTACCTCGTTGAGACTCATATGTGACATTTTCCGATAAGAAATGCAGGTCAGTTTTGAAAAAAACTTATATATATGGCTAAACTACTCCAAGGCCATGACTAAAAGTTTTAATAATATTAAAGTATAAAGATAAATTTTTAAAATAAACACGATTTATGAAAAAGAAGAAAAAATTATTGAAAATTTCAAATATCATTCATGAGAAGGTTACAATTTTTTTTTTAAACATTTAGATTTATAAACAAAAAACGTGGTCCGCATTTAAGATTACATTCACTTGCTCTAAGAGACAAGTCTGATATGCAGATATACAGTCCAGCAAATACTAATTTTATAACCTAACTTTAGAAGATTGCATTGTCCTCCAGTTCTGAGCTATACTGAAAATTTCAGCGCTCAACCTAATCAGAAATTGATTAAAATTTGAATTGCAAAATTTTTTCGAGGGACAAAAAAGAAAGGGGGTATAATAAAACGTGTTAAAAAGTAATACCTACACAGAAAGATGAAATACGACCGGCGGAGCGAGAGTGATGCGATCATTAAATTCTATGCTACGACGGTTTCCATCTCTCGCTGAAATCGCGTATATAAGTCCGACATTTAAAAAAAACATGTGATCCTTTTTTGATGCCCAGTCTCTCATCTATCCAATGAAACGCTTTGAAAATGCCCAATTGAACCTCTGAATACTGCTCACGAATAAAATGAAATCACTTCTGTTGTGGCGTGAATCATACCGTCATTCAAAAGCTGCAAACTTTCTATGTAAATGAATAACGAAAATTTGAGTGATATGGCAACAAGAGATAAGTACAAAAAGTTTGGTGTATATTCCAAATGATATTCAGAAGGTGTAATGTATAACGAGGTCAATCATCATCTGCTAAACGTTAATGGGAAGAGTAGCTGGTGTTATTAGAATGAAAATATAGCCTTTAGCATCGTTTATATTACAGAAGATTAATCCTTTCCAAACATTAAATTCCACGAATGAGCATTACTTTTTGAGCGCTGGATACTAATCGCTAGACCACTTGTGAATTCCTACTTTATTCTGTACGTAGCAGATAGAAGGGACCTACTCAATATAATGGTTAAGAAGATATCCTTACCACTGGTATTTGCTATCTTTTTAGTTCTTGTAGCGTGATTAGTAATATGTACTATTATGTTGCCTTCACAGTGCTTTATGCGATGGGAGATGGCGGTGTCTCCCTCCCTCCGGTGATGAGGATTCAACAACAGTGAACAACACATTCAATGCAGTTGCTACCCTCAAATTCACCACCAGAATTTGACAAAAGTATATTTCTTTCGTAGCTGGTGGCTTTTACTTCAACTATTTCATAAATTCACTTTTCCACGCTTGTTGGCTCCGAAGTATTTTCAGGGATATTAAGAGCGAACGTGGTAATAAATCTAACCAGGCCGTTTTGGTGTAGCAAGATAAAGCAAACTGAGACATGGAAGAATCAGCATGTATAGCTCACTGGTGCTTAATTAATTTTTAACACTTTATTTCAGCGAAATGCAATTACCGCACATACAACCCGGAAAAAAGATATAGTTTGAACTAACGTATTCCAATGAAATTTATCAAACATTTCGGTTTACGTGGCACATTGAAAAATTCAGTAACAATCACCAAACCGGATAGATACAATCTATCAAACTGGTTTGGTCATTGTTACCGAACTGCTGAACTCTGAAGAAATAAACGATAGGAATTTTGGGGAAAATGGTGCGCGGCTTACATGAAAACTGTATTCGTGTAAGCCGCGCACCCCCATTTTTTTACCGGCATTCCCGGAAAAAAATTGGGCGGCTTCTACGGGTAAATGCGATATTTGAGACCACTGTAATGAAGGCGACGAGCCGCAAGTAAACCTCTGATCACATGAAGCGTAAAGCAGCAGGTTTCAATTTCTGGAAATCCATTTTTGTCTCAACTGGAAACTAGCATTTTTCAGATTTTCATCCGAATATCGCAGGAGTCTGAATTGTGAACTTGATAAGACCGTGCGCATTTCCTTGTCCAATACAACTAAAAGCGACATAACAAAATTTAAAAAAATGTATTCTGAAGGATGTCAATGCATATCGATAGCTTGAAAAACTGTCGGAAGTCCATATATATCGATGTATTAGGGAATGCTTACATTATGCTCTGTGTGCTGAATGTGTGATTTATTTGTTTTACTGGTCAGGGTTATAATTACCGCAAGTATAAAGTTACCCCAACATATTCGGAGCAATATTTATTCATTTTACTTTCTAGTGATTATTTTCCATCGCTATTATATCTATTATCTAGATATAAAAGTGAATGTGGCCATATAGTATCCACAGGCTTGACGCGTCGCCGTACTCTCCGCCGCCGCCGGCCAGAGCCGGAGTCGACCGCACGCTCGAAAGAACGATTTAAAATTCGGGGTTGCAAGTTGGTGCAAGATATTAATTTAGATTCACAATGTAGAAGCTTCATAGAGCAACGTGGTATCAGGCACTTGGCGGAAGTCGGCGGCAATATCTACTTTTTCTCTACGTTTATGTAAAAGGTTCCGCCATTTTGTTATACATCTATGGTTATTGATAAAACAAAATATTTAAAAACCCTGTAAATGGAAGAAAAAGAAGTGTCAATTAAGTTGGTTTAACGGTTTTGTCGCTAAAACTATCCATGAAACCACTATCACGAGGATAAATTTGCCAATTTTCAGAAAAAAATCGAGGGTGGTCGTTCTTCGCTAAATTTGTTCAACTTTGACCTCAAATATATTGTTAACGCGAAGGCACAGGAAAGAAATAATCTGGAAAGTTATGCACAATTTATTTGAAAATGTGCATGTTAAGTGTCAACTTCCTATCTCAAAAAAATCGCTTTTGAGGTTTTGGCCAGCTTTTTTCGATTCTAGCCCACTGTGCGTCGCCACCAAGGCGGTGAGGTTGTTGAGTCGAGTGACACCATTTTAAGTAGTTGTGAGCGAAACAATCACGTATATTACAAAAGAGAATCCTCAAGTCTGCTTTTAAATGTGTTCTAACTCACCACGCATTTAAATGTGTTTACCCAAGTTGCCACTCGCGTCACTGACGAACTAAGTGATCCACGATTCATGGGGAAATAAAGTATAATTAGTGGATATAACCGAACTCTATATAATTGATGATGTTTTCAATCGAATACATAAATTTTCAATAATGTTCCTCGTATTTACAAACATTATACGGCAAAATATCGGAAAATAGTGGATCGCATTGCACACATCACCGCGCCGCGGACATTTTTGAAAACCAAATAAAATGCGACCGAAGTGGCAACGGAAATGAACCTTTTCTGAGATGTAATGGGCCTCCACTACACAATTGCCCTGGAAATAATGCTCTATTTGAGCTTCAGAATTAATAGTTCCATTCATTTTCATCCAATTTTAGTCTAGTTGCTCTGTAGAGGGCATAATTATTGAGAGATCCTTCGTTTGTTAGGTCAGAGTAGCCAAGTGAATGAGAGGAAAATTCAGCGGTTGAACTTCGTGAAGGTACATACTTATTTCGTCACCTCTCCAGTCGAAGACAAGGGCAGCGAAGCACGTGCAAGCCGACTTCATTGAAACGATAGCTATATGCACCACCCCACTGGAGCGGAAAATGAATTCATTTAAGAAAGGAATAGGTGGCCCCTTAAATTATGTCGAGAGTGAGGCAATTACGGGTGGTTTTAAGAGGGGGACCGATTGTTTTTCGTTTTTTAATTCGGTCCGAAAGATAAATCTCCACTCCTTTTTTTTCTGCCTTGCCTCGCGGGCCTTCTGATGATGAACGATTCGTCGCACCCAAGTCTGGGACGCGAGAAGCTGGTATTGTTCACGGTGTCTTCCGCCACGATCCCCAATTCATCTTTAGGGGAAGGAATAATATATGAGCCGTTTTTGAAAAGCGTCAGGCTATTCATCAACGAGGGAAGGGTAAAAGGGTGCATTATTATTGTTCCAAGGCTCGTCTCTTCCTACCCTCATACGGATGATCCGGACCTTTAAACTCTTCCATCCTCCTATTATTTCCTCTCCAGAGAACCTGTGCATCTTTCCCTGAAGCCTTGATTGGCCCAGCACACATGCATACCCCCCGTTTTCCTCACCCACGCCTCTTAACGCTGCATCGACCCAGAACGATTTTGTATGGTCGTGTACTCATAACGGATTACCAGCAGGAAAAGCATGTTCTTCATCGATATTGGCCTTTTCCTACGAATTAGTTTTTACCCTCATACTGACACCGACATTTGGTGGCACTAGCGAAAGTGCATTGAAGTAAATTTCAGAAATTCTTAGCTCTTTATGGAGAAACACAATTTGACATTACGATTACGAATACGACATTACGATATTAATACATTTTTTATTTTACTAAAATGGAATTATGGGTTGGTTGTAATGTTCGATTACATTAGATGAGGGATACAACAAAATGCATTAACTTATATTGATTTCAAATCCGCGCCGTTAGCGTTTCGTGGCTCTTTTTGCCCGCGGAACATAAGCCGATATATCGGCCCGTGGCACTAATAGGGTAGATTTAGATTTTTAGGTAGATTTTCTCCGGCAATATTTTGGTCCAGGCTGCGTTATTCATTCAATTTTCTCCAAAATGCAAAAACTTACTCATTAAATTCCGATTAGTTGGTACACTTCGCGACATATTTCCCCGGCAAGCATTGCCCCCATTTATACGGAAATTTCGTTAAAATATGGATCAAAAATATTACGCTAATTATTAAATTTTGTGTCAAGTTTGTTAAAATGAGCTATGGTATGTAGGTGCTGCTCCTTCATAAGATTCTTCTTATGTGTTTTTGTAACACTGAAAATTCATTAAATTATGGATTAAGGAATTCATATTCTAAATCGCTGGCAAAGAATGATTTTTTAATCGCTCAAACACTCGATATTTTTAATGAATGAATAAATCAAAAGGTCGAGGGGGGAGAAAGACTATTTTTCCGTTAATATGCGTACTATGACGCTTACATGAAGACTAATTGAGAGTGAAAAATGCATTATCGTTCCAATATCTATCAGTTAAAAACTATAAAAAAACAAAAGGTGATTAACTTAAAAAAATTCGAGAATTTCAAAGGTGTTATCAGAAATTCTGTGAGTATAAATGAATGCGTCTTTCTCCCTGCCCCTACATATTTGAATGACTCCTCCACACTGTCGCAGGAAATGCCTTGAAATCTATAGACGTTGAAATATGGTGCACTTATTTTTATTTTAAATGAGACGAATGATATTATAAATTTTAGTGATATTTCTTCGTATTTTCCGTTTTTATACAACTGCCCATGTATGTTCTACTCATTTAGGACATTATTCGAGCTTGTCTTCCCATTCATTCACTGATAAAGCACTGCAGGAACAAGTGACTTTGTACGCAGTCACGCGCACGGGTGCAAAGTTAAATACACCAAAGGAAGAAGATATTCACATTCTACCACTTGAAATCTACATTTACATACTACCCCGCAAGCCCCCTAAAAAGGCGTGTGGCAGGGGGTGCCAGGATACAAGCCGTCCACATATAAAAAGCAAATACTCTACCAAAATTAACACTAGCATTTATTTAAGTCCTTTATGGTTCGTGGGAAAAACGAATTCCCGTAAGTATCCGTTCTGCAAAATATCTCCCTGAATTTATCCCTTCTGTCGGACCTGGACATATATTGGGGCTCTAAGATGATGTTATCCGTGTCGCTCTTAAATATATCTCTTCTCAATAGGGTAGTTTCCTTCATCAAAGAAAACGAAAGGCATTGATTGCGATTCGTTACCCACCATTTGTGTATTCATTATATACAAATTATTTGGATTAGAATTCCCAGTTTAGACGAATGGCAATGGTCAATTTTAACTACATTTGAAAAAGGCCAGATTGGCGCCCATGCAATGCCACTCCACATGACATCACAGGTACCTAGTTTCTATACGAGTATATAGGAGGTTTACATCGTCTGAGATTATCAATGCATGGATGAGGCACAGAGCTTAGGGAGACATGTCTTAATAATCACCTGTTAAAAGTGCCTAAGATCGGAAAGTTACCTTCGTTCGATAGGGTATTAATGATCCTTATTTAATCCAAGCGCTACCTGCTAGCAGGGTACTCTGCTACCTGCTAGCAGCCAGCATCGCAGCAGCGCACAATATCCTCGCCACAAGGTCACCTCACACGGCGGAAGCGGGAACCAGTATGACGTCATATTTTCCCAGCATCCATGCTTAGCCGTCGCGTTTTCGCGCGCTTGAAAATTTTCACTTTTCAATTAATCGCGAAATATAATTATCGTCATTTAAAAATCTGAAAGTATGAAATGCGTACTCCAGGAGTAACAATCTTTCGATTGAGGCAATAAAAAAATATTTGGAAACCACCCTATTGTTCAAGCCGAGCGCCCAGTCTCTGAGTCTCTAGAGGCTTCCAGCCTAATGCGCTTAAAAGCTGGTTAACGCTGTCTGTACGCCCGTAGCAGCTTCTGACGAATCCTGCTGCTTTCCTTTGTATTTTATTCATTTCACGCATTTAGTAGTCCTGCGCCGGATCCCATATGCTTGTTGCATGCTCATGATGTGGATATACCAGGCAAAAAACAACTCCCTTTCACTTTTTCATCCCAAAATCCTCCCCGAACACACTTGGCGAATCCTTGCTACTTGAGAGTTCAGCCAAAAATATTTATTCAGCTTAGTAAAACCACTTGTCCGTTTCCACACACTTTTATTTTAACCGACCATGGTTTCGGCAATTGGTGCCATTATCAAGGTAATGATTGATACTGGCACTGGTACTACTTGATAATGGCACCAGTTGCCGAAACCATGGTCGGTGCAACTTCAATATTTTGATAGAATACCAGTTGTTTGACAATGTATCTTGATCAAAGCTCATTATCCACGCAGCGCATGGTACGAGATATATGTACCAATTTATTCCACAAGGCAATAAAGACATGATCTTCTTAAATAAAAGTGTGTGGAAACAGACAAGAAGTTTTAAAAAGCTGAATATCAAAGATTTCCACCGTATCACGCCGGACACTGTATCTTTTATTCAAAAATATTTATTTTATGTGTATCCCACGATGGGTTCGAAGTTATCGTAAAGTATGCGTTTTAATTTTGTGCATATTTTCTACTGACAATTCCCAGCCTAATTTACTTAACATCTTGGTAAAGCTTTCTGTACGCACTTGCGTATGAAATATCGATCATATGCTTCATTAAAGAGTCAAAAATTACCCTTATGCATTTAAATTCCAAATACCTCAGCGACCCTGATTAGAACAACATCCATTTTAGCCCTCACCCACGCACGTCCTGCTTTGAACCCTGCATCGGGTCGGACAACAATGTTTTATGGCCTCGCATCCTCTCCCAAAGGCATTAACCCTCAGCGCAGTATAATGATAATTGGTGGAGTCTTCGAGATGAAAATGAATGGAATTAACGGGCCGGATGCTCTTTAACCCTCCGGAACTCGAGGCCGTCTCCACTCTGTCTGGAAGGCCTCTACGAGTTGCGCGGGAGGGTGAGGAGCTCATAGACAAGGGGCCTTTATACCTGAGCATTTTTCCCATGCCCCTGTGGTGGGAAAAGACCTACTCAGGATACGCTCGCTCGCTCCAAGAAAAAAATTCCTCCGTAACAACCCCTGGCCCAGCCACGCATCGGTTCCTGATTCGTTCAAATCACTCACTCCCACTCACTCAATTCGAGGATGGATTCCAAAAGGCTTTCGGGAATGATTTACGCGGCTTTGATTCCTGCGCGTGGGGCGCCATGGCCCCTCTGTGGATGGAGAGTTGGACAACGGATCTGAAGGCTGTAACGTTTTTTTATTTCCTCGCAAACTTCACACGTATGGGTAATACACTTTATAAACACTTTTTATAAGTTAAAGGTAACGTACCTCTCAGCGAAAAACTAGGGAGCGAAGACACACCCGCACGCCACAACTTTTACAACCCTACCCCCATATTCTCTCTCCTGCGTCGTCAACAACAATTGATCCATTCTATTTATGATGTTCATTATCGCCATCTTCATTTCTCCCATCAATTGTCACATTTACATTCAACCCAAAATAACTCAAAATTAAGTGTTACAAGGCCTTAGGATCGAATCCACCGAAGGAGAGTACCTACGCTAAAATCTACCCAAATAGTGACCTCTATTCAGCAGCCACTTTTTCCTGTAACTGAACGAATTTACTTCACAAGCAACGCACACTCCACCTCTTTTCAGCGACCAGCTTCTTCACCGGCCAGCGGCCATATTTTTACACCTATGTGACCTGTCTCCGACCTATTCTTCCACAAAATACTTTGGATTATACGAGGCGCGTTTTTTAAGTAAGTGTCTATTGTTTTGAGATAAAAAAAACAGCCAACGTTTTGTAACAACTTTATTAATACGTGAAAGCCCACACTTTAAAATACTTTTCCAAATATTTTCCGTCACTAATAAAGCACTTGTATCGAACAATCGAAGGTATTGTACACCGTCGTCATAGAAAATTGCTACCTGAGTTGACAGCCATGAATCATTTTATTATTACTCGTGCCTGAAAACCTTGAATCTCTCGTTCCTACTAAGTGATCACCTCCTCAGGCTAAGTATCCTCTATTATTCGTTCCGTACAGTGGTCGCTCAAGCCAGGTTTCTCCTTAGTGCTGGACTTCATGCATACCATTGAGAGGAAGTGATCTCTTCACCGTTAAATGCGCACTAATTCAATGGTTTCTTTTGGGGCAATCTGGCATATTAGCCATTTGAGTCCCGACCGATTTTCTGGGTACTATTGTGCCGAGGCATTTTTCTGATTTTTCATTACTATAGGAAAAATTATTAGGACTCAAAAACAACTAAAGGTATACGTCCAACAGATTCAGGCTTCAGTTGGTGGAGGTTAGAAACATTTGAATAAATAAAATTTCCACAAAATGTTTTACCCCATACAACGCGTTTCGCCTCACTGAGCCATCACCTGGTACAAGACCAGTCCAGATGATGGCTCAGTGAGCCGAAACGCGTTGTACGCAGTAAAAAAAATTCTGGAAAATTGCCAAGAACTTTTATTTATTTAAATAAAGGTATGCATTCAACAACTTTGGAAAATATTTATTATATGTGGATTCTCCTTTTCAATGTATTATTTGACAGTTTTTTGGTAGCATGAATTAATTTTTATAATTTAAAGAAAACAATGCTAAAATAAATTGAATATTGACTATTGGATGATTAGTGAACTATCAGAATCTAAGACATTGAAAAAGGAGCGCAATTGCGCTTCCCGGCACTCTTAGGGTTGATATTTAGGTTGACACAACGAGAGAGGAGTTTCTGTGCTCTACCTGCGGTTATTTACACCTTTTACTTCGTGTAGGACTCGAATCCTTCAGATTACTGCAGCCTGACTCACACGATAATTTGTCCGTCTCTTCTGAGCGATAGCTGCAGCTTTTGCCTCAATGGTGGTGGAAAAATGACCGTTTCACGCAAACAATTTCTGCGATGACTCGAGGGATGGCAATCCCATCCCTTTTTCCATCTCTTACAACGTCCTTTTGTCAATCGCTGAAACCAATGCTAGTACCATATTTCAGCCAATCGAAACGCTTGCCCGCTAACAGCGATTTTAACGCCAAGGCTGGCTTTTAATGGACTGACAGTTGTAAGTACGGAAAGTGAGGGAATAAGGGATGGAAAAAGGGACGTGGGGAATGACTGAGTGATTCAGAAAATGATGGGTCGAGCGATCACTCTTTTTTGCCCCTTAAAACCTATCGTTGGAGCCATCACTGTGAGGGACACAAAAAATGATTGTGTGATTCAGGATTAAGGCTTGAAAGTTCATTGTTGTGCAGGAGTATGGTTTATTTCCCTGATTATTTAATTCTCACCAAAATTTCACTGATTTTTTTTATGGCTTTATCGCTATATGTTTCTGATTTATTTCAATCTCATCCTAGACTGATCAAGAGTAATTCTATATTGGCGTCATGCGAACGAGTACTTGCTAGAAAAAAATTTACATTTAAATATTTTACGAAGTCTAATTCAATTACTTAGCTCAAATTAGTCAATAGTTCGGTCAAATTCATCAATGTTACACATTACTTGCTATTATTTGGTTACATATTTTGCAGGAGTATGCTTTGTGATGCTAAAGTACTTGGTTATGTCTACTTTTTCTCTATCTCTTCTCTTTTGGATAATGGAATGTCTCCTCCATGTTTTTACTTCAATTTAAATTCTGTTTTTAAGTTTTTGTAATGCTCACTGACCAACGCCTGGTATTTGCGACATCAAATGCATACGTTGATAATTTTCTTGATACTAACTAATAGCCATTTATGTTGTGCAATCCATAATGCATCTTGAGTCCATCTTGTGAACTACCTCAACCTGCCCAATTATGGCACATACATTCAATTTTTAATTGAAGGGAACGCAAAGTCACACATAGCAACTCTCTACGGAGGATCATTTGGTAAAAGAGTATGGAATTTATAATTGATGAAAACATGATTTTACCACGAGTTCGCGTGGGTGTTTTGTATAATTTTCGATCAACTAACTATGAAATAAATTGGAAATGAAATATTAGAAAGTCGTATTTTGTGATGAAAGTCCCAAATTAAAGAAAAAAAATCCCTTTTTATTTGCTGAGCACACTTGGCGCCTTAAGTACACAAATTAATTTTGTCTTCTAAAAATTATTGTGAGATTGTCTTGAATCACTGAAGGGTAATGGAAAAAGGCAATGTGATGCATACTTTTGAAGTATATTTCATTCCGTTCTCTTAAAGTTATCTGCCTTGCACCGGCAATTAGGTGACATTAAATGCATAACATCGGTTACCATTACTCTTGATAGAAACCTCAGGGTTCGGAAAGCATTATAACCTCCGAGGCGGAAAGAGGAATGAGGACGAACGTGGGATTGTCTTGAATCACTGAAGGGTAATGGAAAAAGGCATTGTGATGCATACTTTTGAAGTATATTTTTTCCGTTCGTTTAAAGTTATCTGCCTTGCACCGGCCATTAGGTGACATTAAATGCATAACATTGGTTACTATTATTCTTGATATAAACCTCAGGGCTCGTAAGCCTTATAACCTCTGAGGCGGAAGGAGGAATGAGGAGGAACGTGGCAACGTCGCAAAGCAACCCCACCCCACTATGCATCCGACTGAGGAAAATTTAAAGGTCCTAACATGGGGGTGGAGAAATACGATATTCTCCGGCGGGGGTGGATCGGTTGGTAATGGTGAAGGTGGTGTATCGAAAGGTTTTTGATATGCTACAACGGCCGAGGAGGTCAAGGGAGATGGGGGTGGGAGGGATGCGATTGGCTAGACCATAATCGAAAGGAAAAGGATTTGGAGGGTGAGGGGTTGAATAAGTGGGTAGGCGGGTTTGGGAGGGCGGAGAAATAAGGAAATTAGGGAAACGTAAATCATCCACATAGTATCGATGGTGTGGGAGGAATGCAACGGAAACCGATACACGGATATCCAAGGCAGTTAGGAGAGAATTCTAAACCGCCCGCGGTAAAGATCTTTTCCGTTCAAGATTTCTTGTTCCGTATATTTGTGGGACGTTTTCTACATTGTGCCCTACGTACTAAACTTATTAATGTACCTGCTTGAACATTGCCTTCCGTCCTGGTCAAAAAATTCTAACAATGGTGAATTGAATTCATCTAGGTAATTTTTTCTTAATTATTTCTGTAGGTACTGTAACTTAACCAGTCGGGAAGGTGAGCAGTCTCGTTTATTCTCTAAGCATCCATTTCTGTCCGGCACTGGGGTGCGTTTATCAATTTGTGTCCACTCTGCCACTCGAAATTTTTCAACTATGATGGCTAGAATTCCATTAATCACAAAGCTACACACTACACAAGGTTTTTCGGGAGGAGGAGAGAGGAGAGGAGTTTGCAATACTTAAGGATGTTGTAGGGGAGACAATTTTAAGCATTTTTTGCCCAAACAAGTGGGGTCGTAACTCCTTAGATTCTTTGTTATGGAAGCGAAAAAATGCTTTTTTTTATGCAGTTCGTAGTTAGCATGAAAACGGTTTTTCTTGGCATTCAGGCTTTTCGACATTTTACTTAATATTCTGGATTTTTAAGGAAATAAAATAATTAAGGCTGGACGAATATGTGCTATTATAATTGCCTGAAACAATCTTTGAGTTTATACGAGCACTTTGAGCGAGTAATATTGATTAGCAATTTTGAGTAATATTGATTAGTAATTTTTGCAATCTGACAATGCTACTAGTTGTACTTACTTAGCTTTTACCGATGGATATTCAATTTTAGGTGCCACAATTTTGCTTCCGATTTTTGACCTTCCCACGGGATAGCACCTCGTCTCTCCTAATTCCCAGGTATACAGAGTATTTCGGGATGAGTCTTCATTACTTCAGGAGGTGGTAAAGGAGATGGTTTTGAGCATTTTTGTCCCATAAACATTGGGTCGAAACTCCTTAGTTACTGAGCCTCGGTAACGCAAACATTTTAGGATGCAATTTGCAGTTACCACGAAAACAGTTTTTCTTGGGTATCCAGCCTCTTCGACATTACATTGAATACTCTAGATTTTCAAGGACAGTAAATAATTAAGGTTGGACAAAAAAGTGGGATCATGATTACCTGAAACAATATACCTCAAAATGAGTGAGAATTCATCTTATCGAGCATTAAAGAAAATGTCGAAAAGGCTAGATACCAAAGAAAAATTGTTATCATGGTAACTGCAAAGTGCATCCTAAAAATTTTTGTGTTGCTATAGCTCAGTAACCATGGAGTTATTGACACCATGTTAATGGACAAAAAATACTTGAAGTTATCTCCCCTACCACCTCCTGAAGTATTGCAGATTCCTCCTGAAATAACCTCAATATCAGCCAATCATCGTTAAAGTACTTCAGAACAGTGCAGCATTTACGGTTTATATAACATAGCTCAACGTATTTGCATTCTACTCATTCTAAGAATCTTACTATTTCTTCGGCTTAAAAATTTTATCTGATAATTTATTTCGCTTGCCTGTTTTCAGATCTGCTCATGACGTGCAAATGCTTTCTTCCTGTGATGGCTGCACCGATTTGTGTAAAGATTTGCATGAAACTGCGCACATGTGGCAACCTTGTGATATACCACGATAAAACCGAAAACCATTGTTCTTCACTGAGTTTTTTTTATAGAAAATACAATTTAAACACGCAGTCTTATGGAATATAGCACATTTACTTGATAAACCAACTTTGAACGGATAGATCATATTCTAAGGAGTATATGATTCGTGACCAATGATTAGAAAGGATATAAATCAACATCACCAATTTAATGTATCCAAAAAGACATGATTTTTCCATTTTTTAAATCAAATGCCAGTAAAAACTTATTCATGTTTAAAGAAGACTAAAATGTAAGATCATCCAAAAATGTAGCTTCTTCCTTGGCTTCTTCTCCTTCTCCGAGATGAACCACTTGCAAAGTTTAATTTTCTGTAACCTAGTATCATATAAACTTCATCAATACGTTTTCTCAGAGACCAGCTCAAATCTCAAATCTTTATCCCTTCTGCGCACTGGCACGTAGGATCCACTTAACTAAAGTCCACGCTCCGCACCGCCAACGTAAATGAATATTCGGCACATCACGACCTAAGTTTTCCTGGATATCACACAATTACTTGTTCCACTTATTTTTTACGCGACCCGGGTTTCAATGAGTTATCATCATATTCAGGCGCAAATTATGATTTGTTTTAATTATCGAAAGAGGCGATCCTTTTCTTAATGGATAACTTTCTGTATAACTTTACTTGAGTAGCCGCACTTGCTTCACGAACAAAATTCACTAACTCTAGATTTACTTTGTGGTATTCCATCATAAGGTTTCCTGGATATCACATAATTACTTATACCACTTATTTTTTATGCGACCCGGGTTTCAACAAGTTATCATCATCATGTTTTCAAATCATAATTTGCGCCTGAAGATGATGGTAACTCATTGAAACCCGGGTCGCGTAAAAAATAAGTGGAACAAGTAATTGTGTGATATCCAGGAAAACCTATAGTGGAATACCACAAAATAAATCTAGAGTTAGTGAATTTTGAAGAAAAACCTTTTCGAGTCTCCTTATCTCTTCGGATCTTCTTACCCTTATCTCAGTTTTCTCACCCTTACGAGCCATGGACAGGTACAAAAAAATCAGGAAATAACTTCGGAGGAATGTTTTTTTCCTCTTTCCATAGTTTTTTCCACCCCATCCCATGGTACTTATAATCTGTGGCGGCTTGCCCACAAGGACTCTCGGACGCCGCCCCTTCCAAAAATTTGAAAATGGAAAAAAATTAAATACCCATTCAATTATAATTATACATCTATTAACCAAGGCGTTTTCTCAATCGCATACATCGAAAATGTAGGAAAAACACGTAAAAATAGCGCGAGAAGTTCGCATTTGTAGCCGTGGGGCGCTGGCCAGAACGTCCCAATCCATCACTATGCAGTTATATGGAGAGTGGTAGTGGTGGGGGCTGCTAATGCTATGACGCGTCTAAGCTTGTGTCTTATGGAAGTCTTGGGACGCCGCCCGAGCTGCGCAGAGCGACGTATCTAGTGAGTTGACATCACCGCGCCGGCCGACGACGGTATAATCTTGGTGTTGCAGTGTTGCAGAATACCTTGTTTTGGTGACCAGTTGACTTATTATGTGTAAATTGTTTTAATGTAAATAGGCCTAATTTTAGTTGAGTTAATTGAGTTCGTGTTTTAGTGTTAGCGATTGTTTTGTCTATTAGTGGTCTCTAGATTGCCTGGAAAACTCACTAAAATACACAAAGTATCCAAAACTTTTAACCCCCCCGGTGGAGTCTGCCCCTCCCAGCATTTGACTCACGAGCCGCCACTGCTTTTAATTCATTGCCTCTCCCCTTTGGAAGACTTGACACTCTCTGTGCCTCGCCCTCTGTTCCCTTCCTTCCTCTACATTCCCATTCCTCACCCTCTCACTCATTCCACCTCCCCCTGGCTTTTTTTAAACCCCTTCCCTCCCCCACGAGAACACAAAGACGCCTTCTCGTACCCCCATGAGGTGAGGCGCGGTGCATCCGAAGCTCATGTTCCTCCCTCGCGTTGTTGGTCACTCCGAGGGACTGGTTTTTCTCGAGGATTTCTCGGAATTTTTTTCTCACCAGAGAAATCGTTCTGGACCAAGGCAGTTGCGCCTTTTGTCTCTACGGGGCCCAAGGCTTTTCTTTAATGCCTGAGGTGACGTACCTACCTGAGTCATGACCGTTGGACTTCCTAGACTCTCAACGCAAGCCGTTGAACAGATTGGGTAACTCTGCATTCGAGTTTACGTCGGATTTCTCTTTTTTAAATTATCTAAAAAAAGGTATAACCACATTAGTAAATATGCTTTTCTTTAGCAGAGATAGCAGCATTATGTGACGTCATATGTATCTATGTCCTTAGGCTTTTTTAATGCCTGAGGGTACCTACCTGAGTCATGACCGTTAGACTTCCTATCCTCTCAACGCAAGTCGTTGATAAATTCTGTATTCGTGTCTACCGATTATTTCTATTGTGGGGCCATCTTAAATAATGTAACCACGGTGGTAAAGATGTTTTCCTTTAACACAGATTGAAAAATTATGTGATATCATATCTCACGTTTTTGTTTTCATATTTTTATGAGCTCAGATGTTTTCGAAAGGATGTAATTAAGAAAACGATATTTCTGTTTCGATATTTCCTAGCCATCGACACAAAACTGCTGCTATTTGCATGTACTTTTGGCTTCTGGGACAGCACTTACGGGAGCATCATTTAACCGATTCTGATTTCATGCTTTTATTTCGTTTTTTATTTTATTTAGCTGTTAAATTTAGCTGTTGATCTTTTCTGCCTCATAAATTAGTTTATCTTCAAGCTTTCGTTTTAAGAAATTTCGCTAGAGTTGTTCAACTAACGCAAATTTTCTTCAAAGCTTGAAAGCGTCTCATTTTTCGGTGGTGGTGGGGTAATGTCCTCACCCGCCAAACCAGAGGCCTTGGGTTCGAGTCCCGCCAGGATAGGTTGCCCATTTCCGGGACATGGATGTTCGAGTACGATTTAATTGTTCACTTGTTGAATTATCCCGATGTAAAGGCCAATTTATTGCTGTTACTCCTAAAAATTCACGTGCTCGCAATGGTCTTATCGTCATACATAGTGATTTCTTTTTAATTCTGCGGGTACCGGACCACGATCCATTCCCAATTACGCTTCCCACGTGCGTTTTCTATTATATCTTCAGAATAGTCTTTCGAACCCAACGAAAACCGTTAAAATTAACCATCCGATCCTCCTTAATGGAGCGACTTCGTTCCCGATTCTGATTGCCTCGCACGCTTTTAAAATGACGCTGTTTCAATATTCTCACGCGCTTTGACTCTGCCGCGACAAAAGCAAGAAGAAAAAAAAGAAATTGGTAATGAAAGGCCGCGCCGCCCTGTGCTTCGATACAGACTGATGATCCGGATGACGGTAATTAAGGCGCTCGATCAACACGCTTTCCATCACGTGATGGCTAATTATTCCCTTAACCAAATGGGGATCCAAATTGGGGATTGATGTGGGCGGTCCAGGGGAATGGGGAGGATTTTCTCTTCTCGGGCGCATCCAAGCGGGACGTGAGAGAGTGAGTGGGACACGGGAATCACGCGCGTGCACCCTCACGTGCACGGAAAGGGATCCTCCCACATCACATATCCCCGCGATACGAGAGCGTGGTTGAGAGATTCCAGGGAGTGGCGCAGGGTGGAGGGAAAGGGATTTTTTAAAGTTAGTTCGAGCGCCTCGGTGAAAGTAACAAGAATTTGATGAAATTTTGGTCACATATTTTTTCAAAGACGTACTTTAACCCTCTTGGTTCGGCGGGCCGATAAATCGGCTCTTACTCAATAAATTATTTAATTTACTATAACTTATTGCATTGATATATTTTATTTCAGTAAACGTAAAAATATTTTTTCAATATTAACCAGTTTAACCTCATTAATAAGGCCCAGAGTGGAGGGAAAGGTATTTTTTAAAGGTTATCAGAGCACCTCGGTAAAAGTAATAAAAATTGGATAAAATTTTGGTCACATATTCTGTCAAAGACGTAATTTAACCCCCTTGGTTCGGCGGGCCGATATATTGGCTCTTATGCAGTGCATTATTTAATTTACTATGACTTATTAGATTGATATATTTTATTTTAGTAAACTATAAAAAAATATTTTTCAATATTATGCAGTTTAACCTCGATAATAAAAAACCACTTATGGAAATGTAATAAAATAACTTTACATTGTTTTTTTCCTAGTTGTTACGTTTTATGAAAATACCCTCCGCATTTCTTGCCATTACCCCAGGAAGAAGGATAGAACGAAGAGGGTTAAATTATCGAAGGAAAAAGGATTTTCCATGAGCCTTATTTTAGATATTCCGCGGTAAAATAAGGATAATTTGACATGAGCTCTCACGGAGAAATAGGGTTTTTCGAGCTAGCAAAGATGTTTCTGGCAAGAAGTTGTTGAGACGGCATTCAGTAGAAGAAAACTTTTATGACAAATGTAAAAATGCACGGGAAGGTATAAGCCCATGATAAGATGAGAAAGATATTTGCGGAAAAAATATGCTTGTAACTGGCAAAGCGGCTGGGAATCTCTGGTACCAACATCGCAACAAGATAACCAATACACCGAATTCGCTTAAAATCTGCAAATATATTTAGTTTCCCGGCTTCTACATACGTCTTTCATATCTTTCGTTTATTAATAAACTAGCTGACCCGGCGAACTTCGTACCGCCTAACAATCAATGAACTTACAGTTTACTTACACCATTTATAAATCAAGAGCGGCTGTATCGTTTTTAATCATGTTTAATTTATTATAATAAAATAAGGATACAAATTCAATAAAACTACGTAAATGAGTACCAAAATTGCTTGTCAGAAAGACATTTTCTTTATTTACTCTACATAGGGTGAATCGGAGCACGTTTACGCGGATTTTTTTCAACAAATTTTCTTACGTTTTAGCTTAATAAATTTTGGGCATTGTGGTTTAAAAAAGCAGTTCATGAAATAAAAATTATACGCATTCAGTTGTTGGCTATTTGCGTTATTAGCTGTAAAAAAAATGTTTTTAGGTCCAAGTCTGTTGCATACACTTGGCCCATTCAGGGGGCAGGTTGACACGACCCCAGACCGACGCTTGACTGATGCTCAAAATCGTGCAAGAAAAGCCCCTATGAAGCAGCATTCGCATTTAATGACTTAAGGCGCGCCAGTTTTAGTATCTCTGTTTGGAAAAAATGCACTGCGTAAACGTACTGCATGCGTAAACGCACCACGGTGAGCCCTACTCATTCGGGTTTAATGTCTTGGGTCAAGCACCTTCTGAGAAACAACAGTTTTTGTTTTGTTATCAGGCGCAAGATGAAGCGGATGAAGCTAAATAAATATAGCGAAGCAAAGCAGTGACGCAGCGAGGGGAGGTTTTGGGGGATAAACCCCCCCCAAGAGCTTAGAGAATTTTTTTATGAAAGATTTTGTTATTAATATTAGGGGGACGGATGACTAACAAACAAAACATATTTAACTATTCACGCAGCCACAAAACCCACTATTTTGAACCATTTATCTTAAAAAATGTCTGGGGGAAGTGCCCCCAAACTTCCCGCTTACCTTAGCGAGTTTTCTATACCCTACAGACCCGTGGTATTAGCTGCGCCCAAAACCCCCTATCCTAGCTACGCACTTGAAGCGAAGGAAGAAATACAGAGGATGGTTTATCGACTCGTGAACATAGCACGCTAAATTGACCATGAGAAAATCATGGGTTTTCATTAGCACATGAGCACAAACAACACAAAAACTGAAAGAATGACCATGCGATTGTTAATCGTTATCACGAATGCAACACGAATTGTAAATTTAATACGTTTAAGCTCAAAAGGGCATATGAGTTGAGATCATGGAATCTACGGAATGAGGACTTCCTAACCTTTGAATTTTCCTTTGAGTAAAGTTGCGTGAATCACATTCATCACCAATTTTTTTAATGATCAAACACGTTCCGTTGGATAGCTATGGTTGGTTTAGGCTTCGAAAGATCATGAGCACAGAAACTATATTTTTCTGTAAATCGTGCCTTGGTAAGCCAGGTACGTCCAAGAACTTAAAATATACAGATAGATAGTTGGTGATTTCGTCTTCGTTTGTTACACATTTAAAAGATTCGAATCCATGCAGAGTACGAACTATTTGAATTTACCTCGTTTTAGTCATCAACATCTTCGTTCTTACTCGCTAAATCAACCATCTTTGATTCTTTTGGTGATCAATCATATTCTGGAACTCTTTGTTGATGAGCTCACTGAAACTGATTTGCAATCATTCCAAGGAAATGAGTTAAAACTACTCGATTCCTCGGCAGGAACACGGACATTACCGTTTGTCAACAATTGCTTGGAGATTTGTTTACAAACACGGTAGTGAAGTGTCAACTCGAGCTGGGCCACGGCTGGGCTTACAATCAGCTCGAATTAAATTTAAAAAATGTAATTTCAATTTAATTAATATTTTGAATATATTTAGTAATTAAAATGTTATATTGTTACTAAATTCAGTTATTAAAGTGGTAAAAACAAAACAAATTATTTAATTTGTAGTTTTGACCGACTTATCAATTGTTGTGTTACTATAACTCCTAAAAGCATGTCCATAGGAAAGAGATGAATTTTGTTTGTGAAATTATCCTTTTTTTAATAGCCTATATGTTAACCCCGCCTGAGACGAATCCAAAGAACCAAATCTCATTGAAATCGGTGCAGCCGTTCTCCAGTTATAAGTGTTCTAACTAACACGATTTTCGACTTTCTTTTATATATATAGATATATTCATTTAGGATTTACCACTTATATTGTGAATATTTAGTCAAAAGTGTCGTCAACAGTTCAGTGTGCAAAGGTTTGAAGCAGTGTTAAAACTAGTCAATTTGACTACTTTAAAAGCCTTTTATAAATAATTTTTGAAGTTTGCATTGTGCTGAGGTACAAAATTGCTTTGCATTCACATTTAATTCCTAATTATCTTTTCTTTCTTTTAAATTTTTTGCTCTTTTTCTCTAAAATTTTGACTCTTTTGCGTAAACAATAGGTAGCCCGAGTACATCAGTTGAATTCAGCCATTTTCGCTCGAACTACATCTACGTAATACCTTGCGAGCCACTTCTAGGATGTTTGGCAGGGGGTTGACAATCGCCAGCATGCATTATTCAATAGGATTCCCACATGCACACCACATGGTCACAAAAAATGCTACGCATACTTGCAAACTACCTACACCTCCACATTCATGCAAAGGCAAAAATAGCCAACCACTCATGAAGGCAGACAGCCTATGAAGCTAGAACATGCAAAACATACCGTAGGAAAAACTATGGAAATTCAAAAACATGGACCAAGGAATACATAATATAGTAGGCTAAATTAACTAACTACTAACTAGGAATAGGTCAACTAACCTATTCGTACGGTGCCGTTGTAGTCGCTTCTACATGGTGGAAGTGAATAGAGTGAATTATGTACATCTTCATCAACAAAATACCCTACGAGCCACCTTCAGGGTGTTTGGCAGGGGGTGATTAATCTTCATCATGCAATTGGAATCCCACATAAACGCCAAACGTTCAAAAAAAAAAGTTACGCCTACTCGCAAATTATACTACCACATTCATGCAAAGGCAAAACTTGCGAACTACTCATATAGGTTATCTGCAAATGAAGGTAGAACACACAAACGAGAACTGCCTTAAAGAGTAGGTATAACGGCTGAAACTTCTGAGTGAGATGCCGAGACGACAAAGGATTTGGCTGGAGATTGGATCTCCTGGCGTCATATTCATCCCTAGTTGCACTGCTACTACGCTACTCGCAACTGACTGCTGAAAACTAAACCATGAAAGGCCTCTGGTGAAAATATGAACACCGTATAGCCAGTGTTCCGGGTTGTCATTTGGAACAACTGCCTCTCTGGTTAAGTCTGTAAAATTTGGTTCTGTTTACGAATATATAATCGAACCATGTCGCGGACTATCAAATTAATGATAAATGATTAATAATAAATGAAATTTCCGAATATTTCCGCCTTTTTTTCTTAAAGATAATAACTCACCCATATCCTTCGTATTGGTGGCTTCCTTAATCCATCGTATTGGTGGCTTCCTTAAATTTGTAAGTCGTTATATCGTTATTGTTGCATTTGCGGCGTTTAATGCCGGTGACGAACGCTCAGTTGTGAAGGATTGTGAGTTTTTAAATGACAGATCTCCAAGTTTCACGGAGCATCTGGGTCAAAATCATTTCAGGACCTCCTTTGTAAATAGGTCTAATCAGTGCAATTTTGAGAACTCCTTGTGTTATGCTTCTATTTATAAGAGTAGTGATAACAGGAAGAAGTAAAGTGTTTGTCTTAAAACCTCTGATTCTGATTTTATCTTGACCAGATCCCTTATTTTTAAGCTTTTTTACAATTATTTAATACTATACTCTGTGGATTTTGTTGTTAAATACTACATAAGTTATTGAAATTAATGTTATCATAAAATTCATTGATTCAAATCATTCATTGATAAAATTGATTCAAAAAGTTGTTATATGTTCAACAATTATTTCAGTCATTAGCTGAAAAGGCTGAATTTTATGTCATCTGTCTTTCATCATACCTACCACTATTAATTTCATTCTAAAGCGTAATAATGTAAATAATAAGATTAGACTCATATTAATGCAGTACCTCAATATATTTACACACCCAAAATCATCCTTGAAAATTATTTCTGCAAGGTTATTACAACCGATCAATTATCACCGATAAAATAATCCTTAGCAATAGACCTGATCTGGAGGTGCACGATAAAAACCACTAAGCAACATACTTGATTGATATTGCTGTACTTAAAACACACAAAATCACGAAAACCTATAGCACCAAAATGGAAAAATACGAAGAACTTACAGAGGAAAATGAAGAGATTATGGAAATCAGTGAAAGTACACATCACACCAATTGTTATTATTATGAGCACATCTCTGCCACAGATATAGTGCCCCACTAAATGCATCAAGGTCTTGAAAACATCGGATTACCGAAAAACTTCTTCCCTACCTTTAAAAATAGCAGCAATTTCAAATACATGTCGATTAGTCAGAAAAATTTTAAATTCGGAATAAAAAGAAGAGAGTGCTTAGTAGTATAATCCGTACCTCACCTAAAACCAGAAAAAAATAATCATCACTCGTCCACAATCCTAAATTTGGTTTGACGCAGCTCTCCACTCAATTCCCCTATCAAGTAATCTTTTCACACCTACGTATTTCTTCTCTTTCACATCTTCCTTTACCTATTCCATATATTTCATTCGAGGACTCCTCTTCAGTACTTGCCATCTAATTTTCCCTCGACGATTGTCTTCATCGGACCGTCATGTCTCCAAATATGGCCTCTAACGTTGTCCCATCTTCTCGTCAAGGTTTTCTTGAGGCTTCCCTTCCCTCCCACTCTTCTTAGGACTTCCTCATTTCTAATTTTGTCAATCCATGTGATCCTCATCTTTCTTCTGTAGCACCAAACATATAAAATAATTAATAATAATACTGCTTAAATATATACATATAATAATAAATGTAAAGTAATAAAAAATTTACCCACTATTTTTTCAAGGAAATTTAGGGCAATCGTGCTAGTCTAGAGGCGAGAGTCCATCTATCTCCCCCCTTTTCTCTACGTCTACGTCTATCCTCCCACACGCTCTATCCCGCGCGCTCAACATACCCCGTCTCCATTATACTCGAGCCCCGCACGATCGGCTAACCGTCCCTGGGAAAACATAATGGAGGACCACACAATGGAGGAACTTTTGAAGCAAGTATTTGCCGCCTCATCACTCCCACCTGTGGAATGCCCGGGCAACATTTCGGCCGCGTGACCCCATGACCCCTCCTCCTCCTCCCGGGTGAACCCTCGTGAGATGCGCGACCTTCCAGTCACTCCCGAGCGAGGTCATCTTTTCTAATTACTACTTCCGTGACTCGTGTGAATTCCTTTCCGGATTGTACCTCACCTCGAAAGGGTGGTTCGTGCATTTGACTCATGCCTTCCACCAACAGTGCACTTGCATTTTATAGATCAGGCTCGAAAGTATTCTTTTCAAGCCACTGGCAAGTGTTATTAAAATAAGATATTGCAATATTTACACTAACACATTTTTTACATAACGCGTTTCGTCGTTACAAACGATATTATCGTAACAAACGGCATTATCGTAATAATGTCGTAATAATATCGACATGACGATAATGTCGTTTGTAACGACGAAACGCGTTGTGTAATAATCAAACTCAGTGGAAATATTGCAATGTCTTCTTTTAATAATATTAAGAACTTCCACCATATTGTGCCCAACATCATATAAGCTTGATTGTTTCTGGCTTTACTTTGTGAAAATCCATTCTTAATAATAAAACGTTATTGTACTTTTCCACACGATTTAATTAATACGACCGGTTTCGTCGCAGAGGCGACATCATCAGGTACAGAATCCGTTATAATAACAGTTATTTTGTTCTTGTTTATCTGGTTGCTATTACGTTGGTAGGGGAGGGTTGCGTTGGGGTTGGAGCGTCACTCAGCTTCAGGGGAATCTCCAAGAGCGGGGAATAGTTTACAAAATTTTTTCATTTGCTAAAATTCCATTTTTTATATGCTTCCTTATCTCCAACTCCTCCAAGCAGTCCATCCTTCTTCCCTTTCCCTCAAGGTGGAGAATTTCCGGAACAAAATTGCTCCTGTGGTCACTCTCCCATAGATGTTTCGCAAAATGCGATTTTTCTAACTCCCCGTTTCTCAAATGCCTTCCGTGTTCCTCTGCTCTTACTCGGAACGAACGTCCAGTCTGGCCTATGTAATAGGTCTCACAGTCACTGCACTTGAGTCTTAGGCCAGACTGGACATTTTTCCATTGGACACTGGACCATTTTCGGAAACTTCTTATATAACCTCTGCTACAATAATTTCACTCGGGTAAATGAAATCATATGCTCGCGTCACTCTCTCATCGCTGGGGTTAATATTATATCCCTGGCATTTCAGATTTTCGAAGATTCTTGCACCGAAATTTGGTGAGCTGCATGGACACAATTACTTATTGAGAGGGCCTCTTAATCTGACACAACATAATATTCGGGGTTGCATTTTATCCACTTGGCAAGAGTTCTTCTTGCCTCCGAGGATGGTCACTGTATCTTCCTTTTGCATTCGTTTTCCTCCTATTCGTTCTTTCGATACAACCCTGAAAACATGAATTGACGTCCATCTGCACTGGCTAAACTAGAGCAACATGTAAATTGTGCTGCATAAGGAATAGTTATTAATTGCTTTAAATCAAGAATATAAACTAAATAAGAATAATGAACTCTTCAAGCACCAAGACAGTACTTCATTTGGCAAAATTCGGCTAAATCAAGTACTGTATTGAGCCATTTTCCATCACGTTTAAGGAATATATTAACTGTTATTTTTAAAAAGTTTATTAGTTAGTAAAAGAGTCCGTTTCCCCACTTTAAGAACGCGATTTAAGTCCATTGTCCATGGAATGCACTCAAAGAAAGAAACCTTTCAGTGCACCTCTTGTAGTGCCCAACGATTGCATAATGAGAGTCATTCGTAGCAATATTTATAAATTTTACTTTCTGGTGATTATTTTCTGTCACTAATATATCTGTTATCCACACATAAAAGTGAATGAGACCATATTGCATCCACCCGCTTGCCGCGTCGCCGTACTCTCCGCCGCCGCCGGCCAGAACCGGAGTCGTCCGTGCGTTCGAAAAAACGATTTAAAATTCGGGGTTGCAAATTGGTGCAAGGTTTGACTTTAGATTCACAATGTGTAAGCTTCAAAGAACGACATGATATAAGTTACTTAGTGTAAGCCGGTGACAATGTCTACTTTTTTTCTACGTTTATGTAAAAAAATGGGTTGAAAACAGGCTCCGCCATTTTGTTATGTATCTATGGTAATTGATGAAACAAAATATTTAAAAACATTTAAAATGAAAGAATAAGAAGTGTCAATTAAGATGGTATAACAGTTTTGTCGATAAAACTATTTATAAAACCACTGCACCAGGATAAAGTCGGCAATTTTCAGAAAAAATCGAGGGTGGTCGTTTTTCGCTAAATTTGCTCAACTTTGACCTCACATATATTGTTAAAGTGAAAACACAGGACCAAAATAATCTGGGTAGTTATGCACAATTTATTTGAGAATGTGTATGCGAAGTTACAACTTCCTAGCTCAAAAAAATCGATTTTGAGGTTTTGGCCAGCTTTTTTCGATTCTAGCCCACTGTGCGCCGTGATGAAGTTTTTAATACACTTTCATTTAACTCAAATGATTGTTCTTTTACCACCTGATAAATACCTGAGAAGGCCAAAACTGTTAGAGGTGTTAATAAATACTGTGTGGAAAAATAGTTTATTTTTGAATCTATACTTATAAATTAATTGAAAATTATAAATCAATCGAATTAATTGAAAGTGTTCTACTCCCTTTCATTTTATGTCCACCTCCATCACGATGGTATGATCTTAAATATTTAGGGTGATCTAGAGCCGATCATCGTCAGCATTAGCCTGCATCTCAAATATAAAAACAATCATATGGGAAAAATTCCATAGCGTAATTTTCAAATTGAAAAGAAAGGAGTTGGTGTAGTAGAGTTCACCATATTTATTATTTTTGGAATTCATCATATCACCATTCCACGAATTCAACTCGTCAACCATTGATTTGATAGTTTGTAATGAATTGGATTTCCTTGTCTCACTACACATGCGTCGAAGGTACTGACAAGGATCATCTATAGAAGAATAGAACGAATAGCAGAAGAGTATTTGGATGAGGACCAATTTGGATTCGGAAAAAACAAAGGCAAAAGGGAAGCAATATTGACCCTTAGACTGCTCATAGAGAAGAGAATGGAAAAGAACAAGCCAACGTTCGTTGCGTTCGTGGACTTATAGAAGGCATTTGATAACGTGGATTGGAGCACAATGCTTGGAATCCTAAAAGAAATTGTGGCTCTTTACAATGACATCCACAGTTTAAACAAAAACCAAAGTCCTAAGAAGAGTAGGAGAGAAGAGAAGCCTCATGAAAACCGTAACAAAAAGACGGAAAACCTTGTAGGCTACATATTGAGACGTGATGGCCTGATGAAGACAATCGTCGAGTGACAAGTGGAAGGCAAGAACGGAAAAGGAAGACCTCGAACAAAATATATGGGACAAGTAGGAAGGATGTGAAAGAGAAGAAATACGTAGGTGTGAAAAGATTAGCTGATAGGCTAACTGAGTGGAGAGCTTCGTCAAACCAATCCTACGATTATTGGACCAATGATGATGAAACTCCTCAAAGTCAAACCCAGTGCATCAGGGCAGGATATTTTTTACTATCAATCCCTCCTTTTCCTCTTATACCCTTTCAGCCATAACCCTTCCCTACCGCATGCTTCCTTCTTTCCCCTGGTAACCCCTCTTTTCCACTTTGACCCTAAATCTCTCCCGTGCCTTCCCTCAGCTCCTCCACCCTTTTTCTCACGGCCCTAATCAAGCGCAATTATAATTGGTCTCCGCCGGACAACCGGAAAAGGGCCCAGGGAAGAGGAAAATGATGATGACGAACTGACCGCCGCTCCCCCCCCCCCCCACAGGTCTCACCCCCTCCACACCCCGGCCGCTCGAATCTCGAGACTCATACCACCGATCGTGGCGCTGAAGTCGGTGATGTAATTTGCCAAGATGGCCGACGCATTGAGGATAGTGTTATGATCACGTATATTACAAAAGAGGATCCTCAAGTCTGCCTCTAAATGTGTTGTCACCCATCGCGCATTTAAATGGGTTTAAATTTTGGATTCGCTATTTGCGTCGCTTTCGGACAAATTGATCCCAGTTTCACGGGAAAATAAGCTATAATTAGGGGAGTTAACCTTAATCCATGTACAAGATATTGTGACCTATCAAATCGATCAATTTTCAACGCTATTTCTCGCAATGGCAAACATTGTACTTCTAAATCTTCTAAAAATATACTTCTATTCAGACACCTTCTCCCATTAACTCCTATGCCAAATGTGTTTCAAATTTTGATCCTTTTTTTTCATCCCTCATGCATCTTGCACCATCACTATCGTAATTTCCCCCCTATTCCTCGCACCACCCGATGAAATTTACTATTCTTCGTTATTTATTTGTAAATACTGTTGAATATTTTTTGTTCATTATTTGTTACGTTGTTTAATATTATTAAATTGTTTATTCTGTCATTTTGAGTCCTCTGTAATTGGCCTCGTGCTGTTTTTGGACTGGATTAAATAAATAAATAAATATTGGAAAAAAGTGAATCGCACTGCACTCATAATTACGCCGCCGACATTTTTGAAACCCGATTAAAAAGCGACCGAAGTGGCAACCGTATTCACCCATCTGTGTTTTGGAATAGGGCCTCCTCTATGCAGTCCCTTTAGATGTGATGGTAAACTAGGTGTTATTGGATAAATCGTTTGGCCACTGCGAAAAATAAGGTAGAAATTTTCAAGGAAGATTTTTCTTGATTTTGACGAGGTATTTCGATACCAATGGGCACCGAAAAATAGCGATCAAGAGTTAGGAAGTAAAAATTATGTCTGGAATGTCCGGTATTAGCTCATGGTAATTGCTCAAAGGGTTCTTAATAACCATAAGTGTGCGACTTCATGATAAAAAATACTATCCTTAGCAGGTTAGGAAAGACAAAGTGTGATATGTTGGTCACCTCAAACACCGTAAACCTTCGAACCACTGTCAAAGTAAATGATGAACAATGAATGGCAACTAAAAGGCATGATTTATCAATACAAATGCATAAAATAATTTTAATTACGACTTTATGGTGGCTTAATACCAACTAAATAACAGAAGAAGGGAGAAAATACCCAAAAATGACAATGATTTGTCAACGTGGTCACCTAAGTTAATTATTACGAGGTATATTCATAGAGTAAGGGCCATTTGGTCACAGGAAACAGTATACTCATATAAAACACATTGTATTGGCACTTTTAGTTGGCTACAAACCTATTTCACTTCTCTACATAACCGCCGTTCGCTTCTAAGCATTTTTCTTGCCGTGGCACCAGCTTTTTTAACCCCTCTGCTTAGAAGTGTGATCTTAGTTTTTACCGGCGTATCAGGTGCAGAGCAGTTCCTCGGGTTTTCCATCGGTTGATGTGTTCCATGTCTCCCGACGTTTCGAGCAGCGACTTGCTGTTCATCCTCAGGGGATCTTCCGAATATCCTGAGGGTCCCCTAGGATATCCCCTAGGATAATCCGAATATCCTAGGGGATCCTCAGGATATTCGGAAGATCCCCTGAGGATGAATAGCAAGTCGCTCCTCGAAACGCCGGGAGACATGGAAAATATCAACTAGTGGAAAACCCGAGAAACATTTCCGCCTTTGCTTAGAACCTCGCCGCCTGAGAGTTGAACCAATTGGACAAAGCCACAGGCTCGCACTGCCGTTAAAAACCAATAAGAAAATTCAAGATTTTCGTTGGGAACTCAGTCAACCCACCGTATAGTTCTTACCTTGCACCTAGCGATTACTTCCTCTTCCTGCACTTGAAACAGTGGATCGGTGAATAGCATTTCCAAACCGAAGAGCAAATCAACAGCGTTGCCAATTGGTTCAACTTCAGGAGGCTCCATTGTTTGAAAGATACTAATGGATTGCGATGTAACTCGCCCTGGAGATCACGTACCCTTTGCTGCTCGCGTCCCTTCCTCCTCAAAAACACCCACCGTCTCCTATTTCTTTCCTTCCGCCCCCTTTTCCCTCGGAAATAAACCCTTTCCTACCCTAGGCAGTGCGCATCCACAATCCCGTCTACCAGACCCATAATCATGTGCGGGAGTACCCGCTCCTATCTGTAATTGCCTCGCGCACTCGGGAATGGGTCGGGGGTAGGTAATCCTTGTTGTGCTCTCCGAGAAAATGCCACATTAGGTACCATAGCATCGAAAAGTGCATCGTATCCGAGGTTTGGGCGATTATAATCTCCGTTGCTTCGAGGCTTAATCGAGGAACAGATTAATGTGCTGTCTGTGGCTGAGTTTTACCTCAGTTTCTCCGGAGATGGCGTGTTTTCTCGCAGCTGTAACCTCGTTGAGCCTCTCGTTCTGGACCACTTTTCTCTGGGGAAAATTTTTCTTTACGTGCGTTTGATTATGGCCTAGGTGCTTGGCCAGCGGTGGATAAAATCGCTGCCTCATAGCACAATTGAGAGACTCCATATTTGAATATAAATGGTTCAAGGAGCGACACGAATGCTAAGGTCAATAAACTTTTGGCGGAGTCGCTTGCACGCTTTTGGGAGCCTGCTAACATTATACCTTTACAATAGGGTGGTTTCCTATTATTTTTTATTGCCTAAATCGGCAATTATTTTTTTATTTCCTGGAGTACGTATCTCACGCTTTTAGATTTTCGAATGACGATATCTGTTTTTCTCGATTAAATGAAAAGAGAACATTTTCAAGCGCGCGAAAACGCGACGGCTAAGTATGTGCTGGGAAAAACCCGTGAGACGTCATTCTGGTTCCCGGTGCCGCCGTGTGAGGTGACCTTGGGGCAAGTCTTTGAGCGCTTATACGACGCAGGATGCTAGCAGGTAGCAGAGTACCCTGTTATTGGTAGCGCTTGGCTTAAATAAGGATTATTAATACCTTATCAAACGAGGAAAACTTTCCGACCTTATCCAGTTTTAATAGGTGATTATTAAGACATGTTTCCCTGAGCTATATGCCTCATGCATGCATTGGCAATCTCATACGATGTTTAACTCCTATCTACTCGTATAGAAACTAGGTCCCTGTGACGTCACGTGGAGTGGCATCGCATGGGCGCCAATCTGGACTTTTTCAAATGCGGTTAAAATTGAGCATTGCCATTCGTCTAAACTGGTAATTCTAAAACCAAATAATTTGTATATTATGAATACACTAATGGTGGGTAACGAATCGCAATCAATGCCATTCGTTTTCTTTAATGAAGGAAACTACCCCATTATTTCCTGGCCTTGAGTTGATTATGTCTTGGGAGCCGAAAGAAACGGCTTGTATTGCCTTATTGGTTATCATCAAGCACTTGCCTTTGGTGTTGAAATATATTTTGAAAAAAATTATAATTACCGCACTTGAATGTATAACTCCACTGCCGATCATGGTTTCATTTCGCCGTAGAGAGCCGAAAAACATGTTCGGTAGTGGAGATATATATAAAAGTTTGGAAATTACCTTTTGTAGTCTATTTTTTGTTACGGATATATCGCATTTTCACCACGCCAAGCCTGAAACGATTTCTCATGACTATATGTGGCCTATAAATAAGTACTGCTCCTTTCATTCCTCTGACAATTGAAATCACGTATCATGGGGGTTTTACGTAGATAAACAATGAATGGCTCGTCAATAATTAAACATTTTAGGTTAACCCGTGACTTGTGGCTTAAAAGTCTCTAACATTTCTTAACCTTCCTCTTCAGGACTAATTAAATGTGCACCCAACAATCTATGTGCTGACAATGTACTAACTATTACATAAGTCCTGAAGAAGTTCCCGGTAAAAGGAAAGAAACCTTGACGACTTTCCTACTCCTACATTCAAAAAATACTCTGCCTCTATGATGTTTTGCGGGGGGGTGATCAATCACCAAAGTACAGCATGCGAGAGGACATGCACACCGCATGGTCAAAGAAATATTACGCATGAAAGCAAACAAATATGCGCATCTTCATGCAAATACAAATCTTACGTGTAAATAATAGCAATTCCCATAGTTATAAACCTAGCTTATAGTCATAAACTGATTTCTTTTTAGCCACAGGACGCGGTTTAACCCAAAAGTTTTAAGTTAAAATTTTAAGTTTAAAAAGCTGATCATCGACAACATATGAGCCGCGAAAGTTTTAAAAACTTTAATTAATGGCTCGTTTTATTTTTTTCGACCATTCAGATATCACCTCCTCAAGCGAACACTTCCGATTTCAATTCATTTATTATCTTGGGCATTTCTGGTCCATGAGATTTTTTTAAACACAACAATTAGGAAAAATCAATTGACAGAGGTACAAAAAACACAACCATAAGGCTGAGTAAGTGCAAATACAAAAAAAAATATATAAACCCATATTGACATATGCATACAATTGCATCCCGAATGCGGATACCAGGGAATCCAACGGCATTAAATTCCCACTCATATTTATATATGTGCGCATATATCCCTTGTACATTATTTTAACATTGTATGTTATTAGTCTGATGGCTTTGCAGTGCATGGAATATTTCTATGCATAATGGTAATTAATGTATTTGTTTTCATTTGTTTTTATGTTTCAGTCTTTCACAGTATTCTCGAAGGAACACACTTTAAAGAAAAGCGTACTTTGACTCATTGGTTATGGCATATTCTTTTGTTTTGGCCGCTACAGCCAGCTGTCAGCTTGTTAATTTAAGAGGCGGCAACCCCAACACTGGTCCTTACCACAGGTGTGCCTAATTTCCACCTTGTAAAAACTTATGCTTAAGTAAAGTGTTATAATTTCATGTACCATAAGGTGGAATAAAATATATTCGTTCAATTGTATTAGGCGCAACTATGTGGAAGCTAATACTCGTAAATGAAAAGGAGTCAACGAAGTGTCCTTTTCATTTTCGGGATAAAATATATTATTTTAAATGAAATGCATTGATAATAATACTACTATTTATTTAAAGAATATGTTCGTCTAACATCAAATCGCGACACTAATAGAAAATTATTCCAAGAATACAAAATATATTCCTATCATCATCACATCAGTAATCCATAACATCAGCATGGCTAGTTAAAACACTTTCGGTGACCGCTGGAGACAGGTTTCAACCAACTCGAATACCTGCACCTCGGGAACACTTGACACACTCCCACACCCGCGGCACGGCGCACCTGCAGCCCGCGTCTCTCGGAGAGGGAGGGGCTTTATCAAACGGAATGCACACTTCCGACATGGAGCAAGAAGGATGCGTTGTGAGGGGAAGCCTGTCAGCCCTTAAAGGCGTCCCTGAAAGCCGTGGGGGTCAGAGAGGGAGGCGAGGGAGAGAGAGGCCCGGATAAGGAAAGGGTCAGCTCAGGGGAGGAACGCCCTCTACAACGGCAGAGAGCTTGGTAGTATTTATGGTGGGCATTTAAATCTCCTCTTCGAGTTGAGAGGGGAGAGGTGAATGTGCTGGATAAGGGTTTCCTCTCGAGAGACTGACTGAGGGAGAAGTGAAGGGGAGGAAGAGAAGGACGGAGTGTGCGTACATACATTTGAATGTAAGGATGAGATGCAAGGCAGAGAGTGAGGCACTCCATAGGTCCCGGTTTATTTCCCTACCGCTCGTCCAAGTCGTAAGAGGAGGATAGATGGTGGAGTTGGAACAGGGTAAAGACCTCCGAAGCGTCACGCCGCGACGAATTACGTAACATTCTTGATCACTAGAGGCTGAAGAATGGTCAAACAATAGGGTAGTTTCCTTCACCAAATAAAATGAAAGACATTGATTGCGATTCGTTAGCCACCATTAGTGTATTCAAAATATACAAATCATTTGGTTTTAGAATTCCCAGTTTAGACAAATGTAAATTTTATCTGCATTTGAAAAAGGCCAGATTGGCGCTCATGCGATGCCACCCCACGTCACAGGGACCTAGTTTCTATAAGAGTAGATAGGAGTTTTACATCGTCTGAGGTTGCCAATGCATGCATGAGGCACAGAGCTCAGGGAAGCGTCTCTTAATAATCACCTATTAAAACTGCCTATGGCCGGAAAGTTTCCTGCGTTTGATAAGGTATTAATAATCCTTATTTAAGGCAAGCGCTACCCGCTAGCAGGGTACTCTACAACCTGCTAGCATCCTTCGTCGTATCAGCGCTCATAGCCTCGCCCCAAAGTCACCTCACTTGCGGCAGCGGGAACCAGAACGACGTCACACGGTGTTTTCCCAGCATTTATACTTGCTTGTTAGCCGTCGCGTTTTCGCGCGCTTGAAAATTTTCACTTTTCATTTAATCGCAAAAAAAATATCGCCATTTAAAAATCTAAAAGCGTAAAATACGTACTCCAGGAGTAATAATCTTTCGATTTAGGCAATAAAAAAATAATAGGACACCACCCTATTGCGCATCCTTCGATGGAAAACCAACCATTCTCATTGCATCAACTTTTCCTTCGTCAGCCACAATTTTTCTTCTTCCACTTCAACTCACTCCTTTATGGACACACGCGTGGAGAAAGGAGACAGGCATATCCTCTCCATACCTCCCATTACATTCTTCGCATTCCGTACCGTGACTCCGTTCGGTAAGTCTGGGAGATATTGAAAATTCATTCGAAATTATTCCGAATAGGTAACAGAGTGGTTTACTATTATTTTTTTATTGCCTATATCGAAAGATTATTACTCCTGGAGTTCGTATTTCACGCTTTTAGATTTTTAAATGACGATTTCTACTTTTAGCGATTAAATGAAAAGTGAAAATTTTCAAGCGCGCGAAAACACGACGGCTATGTGAATGCCGGGAAAAGCCCGTGTGACGTCATTCTGGTTCTCGCTGCCGAAATGGGAGGTGACCTAGGGGCGAGGCTTTAAGCGCTGATACGACGCAGGCTGCTAGCTTGGCTTAAATAAGGATTATTAATACCTTATCAAACGAAGGAAACTTTCCGACCATAGCCTGTTTTAATAGGTGATTATTAAGACATGTTTCCCTGAGCTCTGTGCACCATGCACCATTGGTAATCTCAGACGATGTAAAACTCCTATCCACTCGTATAGAAACTAGGCCCCTGTGACGTTACGTGGAGTGGCATCGCATGGGCGCCAGTCTGGCCTTTTTCAAATGCGGAAAAAATTGACCATTGCCATTCGCATAAACTGGGATTTATAAAATCAAATAATTTGTATATTATGAATACACTAATGGTGGGTAAGGAATCTCAATCAATGCCTTACGTTTTCTTTGATGAAGGAAACTACCCTATTGAATAATTTCAGGGAGTTTAATATACATTGAGGGATCCCGGCGTCACAGCGGTCACCGAACCAGAGTTTAAATAGCAGTTCCATTTTTCTGCAGACGCCTGGTAGCATAAGTTAAAACCTTCAAAAATTCTCCGAGTAACAAGAGGCATCAATGTCGCTCGACTATTATGTTTTCGTGTCGAAATACTCATTAAAACTTCGGCAATTTTCTTCAAACTTTTAGTGTGCATTGTGCACCCCTGTCCATATTTTTTCTGTGCCTCTAACTTGAAAATTTTACCTTGTAATTTCTCAGCCAAATGTTTTTATACTTGACATATAGGCAAATTTTGACAAAATTTTACCCTCAACGTTAACCCTGATAATTTCAATTGATGACTGATAATGAACTTTCATTTCGAAAAAAGGCAAACTGGTAAGAAAATGGAGTGATGAATCTTCAACGTCGACAAAAAGTAACGCTCATATTTACCTCCGGTCTTCGAGTAAAACGCAAATATCCTGGTATTTATAAAACCCTTGGTATGTAGCCGAGTAAGAAGCTGGCAGGGTTTCTTCACATTAGGACGGACATTTTCGAATAATTCACATCCCTAAACAGGTGGGAGACGCTTGTCTCGTCGACGGATGGGAGCATGAGATGGGTATCGGATAAGAGGAGCCTCGCCTTTGTGATAATCGGGGCATAAAAAGCGAGAGAGGACCTCAAGATGGGAGAGTGTCTTGCGAGGACGCATTCCGGGCGGGTCGGGGAATCCTCGAAATACCAGAGACAAGCAGCGCGATGGACGACGACTGAAGAGGCAGGAGGATGGAAGACGAAAAAACCTTTCGTGACTGAAGGGTAGGCCTGGGCGATAGATCGACATATGTACCGTGAAGTATCACGATATTTAAATTTATCTTTAATACGATATTAAGTTTTAAAAATTTTCGACGAAGTTATCCGATAAATTTATTGGATCCGCTAAGAACAACGGATTAATATACCGGATTCAAAAAATGTAAACCTGAAAAAAGAAATGTAAAATTCAGTAAAGACGCCCAAAAACCCTTATGTGACCGAGAATACGGTATATTCTCGGTCAAATTCTATAGAATACGGCGAGAATACCCAGGGGTAGGCCTGGGCGATCCATCGTGTTGTATCGATATTCAAATTCATCGGGAATACGATGTTATGTTTAAAAATTTTCAATATATTTCATGTATTTGAAACTTTTAATAGAAAAAGTGAACATAAAATGACAGTATATCTTCCTTTTCTTCCATTTTGAAAATATCCCTTTTCCGCCATTTCAAGATATTTTCAATCATCTTGAAATGGTTTTTTCGGTTCAGTGGTTGATGTTTTACGATCAAAAACTATTTTTGCCAGCATATCTTTTTTATTTGGCTATTCTGGAGTAAAATCATCGGATCCCATTCCCGCATATCACCTCCTCTGGATTTTGAGCATTTATGCCCCTTGAAATAGCTACAAGAAATATTTTGGGCTAAATGACTTCCACTGGGAAACCTACAGAATTAATCGAATATCATTTCGGAGATAACCGACTCGCGGTAATAACCTGAAACAATGTAAAAGGCTAAGATTCTCCAGCTGACTGTGAAGCTATAATTATATAATCCCTGAAATTGTAAATGCCTTCATATTCGCAACGTTTTTGAATTTCGTGGGTTACACTCCTCTCTTTCGAGCATAGAAAAGTCCTAATCAAAGGTTAGGCCAAGTAAGACGCACTCTAAGAACAGTTTCAATAGGGTGGTTTCCTGTTTTTTTATTGCAAAATATGAAAGATAATTACTCCTAGAGTGCGCATTTCACGCTCTTAGATTTTCTAATTACGATATCTATTTTTCCCGATTAAACGAAATGTGAAAAATTTCAAGCGCGCGAAAATGCGACGGCTAAGTAGGAATGATGGGAAAAGTTCGTGTGACGTATATCTGGTTCCCCCTTCCGCCTTGTGACCTTGGGGCGAGGCTTGAGCGCTTATACGACTCAGGATGCCAGCAGGTAGCAGAGTACCCTGCTAGCAGGTAGCGCTTGGCTTAAATAAGGATTATTAATACCTCATCAAACGAATGATCCTTTCCGACCATAGGCAGTTTTAATAGGTGATTATTAAGAAATGTTTCCATGAGCTCTGTGCCTCATGCATGCATTGGAAATCTCAGACGATGTAAAACTCCTATCTACTCGTATAGAAACTAGGTCCCTGTGACCTCACGTGGAATGGAATCGCATTGGCGCCAATCTGGCCTTTTTCAAATGAGGTTAAAATTGACCGTTGCCATTCTTCTAAACTGGGGTTTCTAAATCCAAATAATTTGTATATTATGAATACACAATGGTGGGTAAGGAATCGCAATCAATACATTTTGTTTTCTTTGATGAAGTAACTACCCTATTATCTAGGAGCCGAGGTGAACACAGGAATGAATGTAATGAAAGTTACTTGTATGTTAGAATAGCGACCACTTAGATCACATTAATGAAACAATCAAAATAGTTTCTTCCTGAGCGTACTGTGAGCTCATTAGATCGCAGGCAAATGTATAAGCAATTGTTCCAAAAAAATATTTTAGATACCATCGAAACATTTCATATAACTAATCCTTTAAACAAATAGAACACACTTGAAAAGAGAGACTGCTTAGAATTTGAGTTAGAGAGGCAAGTAAATGGTAATTTTTTCAAAGTGTTTACCACAGCTTAAAAAAATACCGACCAAACGGCTGTAGGTACTTTTCCGAAACCATTTTCCGTCGTTATAAGATGGTAACTTCTCCAGCCCGTTCACGCGTTTTTCTATCCGGTGAACATTAACAATATTATCTTGAGGCGGCGATTATTTAGGTGAATTTGTCGGACCCAATATTTATCGGACTCAATTTTTATGTAGGATCCAATATCTTTATATCCGATGCTATATTAATGGGACGAAATGTACAAGTAATCGTTATCGCCAATAGGGTAGTTTCCTTCATCAAAGAAAACGAAAGGCATTGAATGCGATTCGTTACCCACCATTAGTGTATTCATAATATGCAAATTATTTGGTCTTAGAAATACCGGTTTAGACGAATGAAAATGGTCAATTTTATCCTCATTTGAAAAAGGCAAAAGATCTGCAAAACGTGGCAGCATACCAACGTATTGCGATTTTTTCCTTATCGAATAGGGATTCCCTTATGTGACAAACTTATTACAACTAAGTCTCAAAGCGTTCCTTTTGGGATTCGTATTTGATTACTCGACACAGAAATGTCTGAGAATAAGTAAAGCTGTTAGTATTGTTTTTCAATGATGCTTTGTGGTGAATGAATTCGGTCATCGTTCGGTGTGGTTGATGAAAGTGAATTATTGCGCAGAAAGAAAATGGGATACATGCTGCCTCTGTCCTAATTCTTTTTGTCGTGAAGTTTTATCTAGAGCGAATCAATGTACAAAGAACTCAAAAGTCAAAACGCCATACCAATTTTCATCAACAAATTATAGGTATATTTTTTTGATAAATTAGGTTTGCCAACTTTTTAAAAATTATTTTAATTTTAATTATTTTTATTTCAAGCATAGGCCTTTCCTTCTGTTGAAGGCAGCTCAAGATGCCTTAAGTGCAGGATTCATTCAGGAAAGAGCGTAAAAAACAAAAATTTTTAACCAAATAATAAATGATCAATTAGACCGTCATACCAATTTTCCTTCTGTTGAAGGCAGGTAAAAAGATACCTTCAATGCATACAGCATGATATGCATAATGCAAATGTTTAAGAAAATAATAAATGTACAATTAGATCGTTACTGGAATTTTTTTATCCAATGGAAAAAAATTTAATTCAATTTTTTGGATTTTTTATTTTTATCCGTCCTTAACGTTCCTTTTTGATTTTTTCGTCCATAAAGTTCCATCTAGAAATGGGTGAGTTGTCCGAAGCATGGAATCCGAATGTTTCTCTCTCACACCCTCTGTTTTGAATCTCCTTCGCCTCCCTCCCCATAACTCATGCCCCATACCCCTCCGGCCCAGCGTGCCTTTGCCCCAAGGCTGTCGTCGAGAAGGGTCGACCTTTACAACCCTTTGGGGCCATTGGAGCGGATGAAAAAATTTGGGTCCCCTTTTATCGGTCCTCTGATCTCCCTCGAATTCTGTCCGGAGGGATTTCGGTAGCCGCGCTCTTGAGATTGTCTCGTAGGGTCTGGGAATGGGAGGGGGGGGGGGGGGGTTAATAACAATCTGGAGAGTGCGTCACAAATCAGGGCGCCTGAAACCCTCCAAGTGCCATCGTCGCTTTAAGGTGACGCGTCGCACAGTGAACCGGAATGCTGAAAAGTTCGGCAGGGTAAGCAATAGAAACCAAATTAGTATACATATATATTTTAAAGTTTTCTGAATACGACTTTGACCTCGGAACTAAAAAATGAAAATTTTCGTGAACTCTGTATAATAGGGTGATTTCCTATTATTTTTTAATTGCTTAAAAGATTATTACTCCTGGAGTACGCATTTCACGCTTTTATATTTTTTAGTGAAGATATCTATTTTTAGCAATCAAATTAACTTTATGTTACCACCCGACTACATGGTCGACTTGTAACCAATTATTTAATAATAATAATAATAAAAAATGAAAAGTGAAAAATTTGAAGTGGGCGAAAACGCGACGGCTAAGTATGAATGCTGGGAAAACCCCGTATGACGTCATTCTGGTTCCCGCTGTCACTGTGTGAGGTGACCTTGGGGCGAGGCTTTGAGCGCTGATACAATGCAGGCTGCTAGCAGGCAATAGAGTACCCTGCTAGCAGGTAGCGCTTGGCTTAAGTAAGGAGTATTAATACCCTATCGAACGAAGGAAACTTTCCCACCTTGGGCAGTTTTAATAGGTGATTATTAAGACATGTTTCCCTGAGCTCTGTGCCTCATGCATGAATTGGTAATCTCAGACGATGTAAAACTCCTTGAAGAAGTAAATTGTCCAATTGTCCGAAGGAAGGAATAAAATTTCCAGCAGGTTTCTTTCTCTTCACCGGAGTCCTAGTAGTTTTCCCGGAGATGTTTCCCTGAGCTCTGTGCCTCATGCATGCATTGGTAATCTCAGACGATGTAAAATTCCTATCTACTCGTATAGAAACTAGGTCCCTGTGACGTCACGTGGAGTGGCATCGCATGGGCGCCAATCTGGCCTTTTTCAAAGGCGGTTAAAATTGACCATTGCCATTCGTCTAAACTGGGATTTCTAAAACCAAATAATTTTTATATTATGAGTACACTAATGGTGGGCAACGAATCGCAATCAATGCCTTTCGTTTTCTTTGACGAAGGAAACTACACTATTGTTTCGAAAAAAGTTCAGTTTTCGATCTATGTCTTATCATCGAGGCCTCCGGACCACGGTACGATGTTTTGATATTCCCTCGCAATGGGCCATATCATAGATTTATTTGGAAACGTCATCTTCCGATTAATTTGGGGTTACATGCCACTGAAACTTTGCCAAATATCGCATGCATCATTTACCACGCTGAGTTTCCTTCATCAGCTTGCTAGTTGACTTCCACCTCCACGCTCTGTGACACCTCCTGTAATTTTGTAATGTACCATTCTTCTTTCATGGAGTAATTATCTACCCTTAATGTTTCAAATGATCCTATGTCACGAATCGGTACCTGAATTGAAAAAAAATACCGGATATACTGAATTTCATTAAATCAACTCATCGGGGTTGGAGTGAGATCTGTTTAACTAGTGAAGCCTATTCTTTTTAGCCATATCGCACCGATTATCTGTGGCATCGAGTTGCTTGAGAACAGCCGACAAATCTAGCATGCAATATGTGTCAGGAACAGTGGCAGCGTATTCAACGATATTATCGTGCATAGTTGTTTTATCTTAATATTTACCTTAATATTTTCACTTTATTTCTGTGAAAGAGTAACATAAAATATCCCTATATCTTTACGGAGAAGGTAAATAGTTTCTCGCAGTGTAGTTGTGAGAGTAATAGGTATAAAAAAATTTTTTCCTACATTTTGGTGTATTTCTTACATCTTCTTCAAAGCCGCGAATCATAATGTTTATGAAAAATTAATGCATGGACGCTTGAAAGATTGTTACAATGTTTTTTACAATAATAAAATAAAAACATATAAAAATAATTCAAATGTACATAGATTAAAAAGAAGAGACAAAATTTTGACACACATTATTTGCACAAATTTGTTTACAGATTACAACTTAGCCATTATGGTATTATGGTATGTGTGGTCAAAAAAGAAACTCGATTTACAGAAAAGGCAATTTTATACTTCGAGTTCAATTATTTTCGGTAAACTTGTCGGGTTTAATTATCTGTTGCACATTTTTATTAGTTGAACCTTTGCAATACTTTTACAAATGTTTTCTATGATGCTTCATTTTTTTCCATTGACAGGTGCCTTAGCCTTTGGGGATAAAAATTTATCTGTAAAATAGCTACGGATCTCAGCTTATTTGAGGTAAAGTGGATGGTTTGAAGAACTTCAGTGAGAAATCAAAGGGAGTCTATCGCAGTCATTTTTCTGGGTTCCTGCGATAGAACCTGTTTACGTGAGTATCTGCATTTATCTCTGTGTAACATTTGGTTCATTTCACGTTCAAAATTAGTCATGCTCCATTTTATTCGTGTAGCTCTGTTTTATCTTCATTTTTGAACATAGACCCAAACCAAAAACTACTATTAGCTATTGATAATTTCATACGAATATTATCGATATTTCCTTATGCGAACCATACCATACCAATTTTGAAATTCGTATTCTCGTTTGAGAGCTCGAGAAAATAAATACCTTTTCGCTGAATGTGGCAGACGTTTGAATTTTTCCCCTCCGTTTGGTCCTAACCGTCAGTGGTCCGCCCGACGGGAAGAAGCCGAACTACGTACGATTTCCAACTATTCAACCTAAGCGCGCGGCATCCTAAACTCGGGATCAGTGTCTTCAACAGTAATGATCGCATTTTGCATGGAATGAAATATTTTATCTTCCTTATGGGTAGGTACTCCCAGATTTCCATGAAACAAATCTATTCAGATGATTAATTTTAAAAACGTTGTTGAATTACGGTTATTTCATATAAGTATTATTTTTTTACTCAAGCTTTAAGTTATTTTAAACTTACTTAATGACCTATCTTTAGTAAAATTAGTTTTCTCAGTTTGGACCTGATAACATGTTAGGCTGCTCATTCATTTCATTTGGTAGACGTTTGAATAATCTTCTGGAGTTTTTTCAATCGGTGAAAACCTTTCATTTTGTTATTCTATCTACTTCATCAAATAAAATGAAATATATTTATCATAAAAAGGAGTAATTGTTGATTTAATGGAATATTTCTTGAGGTAAGAGTTTATGATGAACTGTCTTTTTATCAATGGAAGATTAATTTTATGTTGCTTGCATGATTCATGGTGATATATATTTAAGTATCAGTCGTTAATTTTTGTTTTTTTCCGCTCTAATGGTACTTACTCCGATGCTACATTACTCGAGAAACAATATTCATTCATAAAAACTTGCAATTTGGTTTTAAAGAAAGACGATGAATAAACATAAAATAATATATGAAGGAATGACCCGTAAAAACTCCACAAATAGGTAGACAATAGCTTCGGGTATATTTAAAGACATTTGATCTCAATGAATGGAGAAAATTTCAAAGGAGAGGAATGGGTCAAGAGCTTCAAATGAGAAACTGATAGGGCTGCTGATGCAACATAAACATCCTGTTCGTCGATGGGTTTAATTTAATTAATTCCATAGTCATTAAATCGAAACTTGAAGCATTTACGTGGTGGATGGGCTCCATATTAATAATGAAAAACACTTTGTTACTTCCACAAAATTCACAGTTTCTTTTTTATTACCGGTTTTGGCTATTACACCATTTTCAAATACCTCTGCGGTTAGCGGCGAAATATTTTAGGATAACTTTGTTAGCTGTATTTATCATTTTGAAAATGGTGTAATAGCCGTAACCGGTAATAAAATAGAAACTGTGAAATTTGTGAAATTAACTAAGTGTTTTTCATTATTAATTCCATAGTCATATTATAATTATTGTATAGTATCCGCTTGCTTGAACATATATTACAGTAATTTAAGTCATTGATAAATTACTATTAATTTATGCGATGGTCTTCGCGATTTTATGATAATTTTGCTGATGATATATGTTTCAGTTTGAAAATATTTCAAGAAAATTTGTTGATGTTATGCGAGGATTTTGGTAGCCCGTCCCATACCAGCGTAAAGGAGAATATACGAAGTGGCATGAGGCCAAGTTTTGACTTTAAGCAAATCTGTGGTCATTAGTAATCAGACGATCAAATGGCCATTTTAAAGGTTAATTATTGCAGGTTAAATTTTATGACCAGAGGCTCCTGACACTTTATTATAGGCCTGGGAATTTTATTCACCTCATAATTCAAATTAATACGTTGTAATTTGGAAAAAATAGTCGTATTCAAATTTGAGGCCTACTCTTTGACGGGACGTACGACACCATTTATTTCAGTAATGATTGAAATTCAGGCCCTAAAAGCAACATGCCCGTCTATCCTTATTTGGCAACGGCGTGAGATGATTTTTCACATATCATCGGGATTAACTGGTTGAGCTAAGCCACTGGAGCAAAACCGCCAACCGGCATGACTAAGTACACAATAATTTAATTTTTTTCTCAATTTACGTCTATTGACTCTAGTCTAGTATTTAGAGATGCTCTGCCGTTAGCGACGAAATATTTTAGGATAACTCTGTTAGCTGTATTTTTAAATTTTCTATCAAATTGTTTTCCTAATTGTACATCAACGGTATACAGTCATCACCCACGATAATACTTTTTTACTGTGAAACGGTGAAACTATTTCCAGTTAGATTGTATGGCGCGTCACTTTTGCTTAGTGTTCCTTTCTAGTGCCCACTGTAAACATCACAAAGGTCAAAGGATCACGAGCATGCAGCTGGTATGATCCACCACTCTACTGGTTATTTAGACTGTGTACCATAGAGTTTGACTACAGCTAATCTCTCTTTAGCCCCAGTTCTTAATCTTTTTTAATGCTGTATCAATTATCATGTGATATATGATTGCTTTGGGCGGCGCGCGATTTTTTCCCCCTCGGCCGGACTTCCTTTGTCTTTGACGTGACGAATTGCGTGCTTAAATTACGATATAACCTCTTTTAATTAACTAGGTGTATGGAGTAGATTCATGTCCTCATTTACGAGCATCTCATCTTGTAATTATAATATAATATCTAACTTTATTTCATTCATTTATATAATTCGTAGCATGCGATAAGCACCTGCTGCAATAGAGAGAAATTGGACCCCAAATAGAGAAAAATAATAAAAGGAATATGCACTCTTTTTGTGGAGTCGAAGCATATGGCAGCACAGGTAAACAAAAACATCGTCGCATCAAGACAAGTTAATGCTAGGAAAAGTGTTCATTATTGCAAAAATATCAAAATCACCGCACATTTTCAACAAAATAGAAATATTCATACCAAAAAAAATAGGAATATTTAAATTGTTTATCAAATCAATCTCAAGTCATAAGTTTTAAAAACAGTATCATTACTACTCTCCTGCTTTGTAGCCAGGCTAACAATTGCGGTGTACCTACTATGTTTTTGTAAAAATGTCAACTATAATTACTCTGAAAATATCATTGTGATAGCGCATGATTCTAATCGAATAATACGTCGCGTAATGGACCGATTGAACGGGAGAGACTCTTAAAAGAAGTCATTATTTTCGTGCCCTTTTAATAATTTTGATGTGTAATGTTTCCCTGCTTGAATTCCGATGCCATCGGCGGTGCATTTGATTCCATGCACAGTAAAATCTTACGGCGCGTTACACCGCCTGGTCACATCTGTTCTCTCGTCTCTAATTTACGTTCACAAAGGAGGTCTTGTTGTTTTATGGTGACGCTCCCCGCTCTGTGAAATGAGTCAGGGTTATTTTTTTACTGTTTTGTGCTCGGTATCGCTCCCGATTGCTATCGGAACTGTGCTGGAGGGTAAACAGCTGTGGACCGGGTGGTTTGAGTGGGTTATAGTCTGAGGATAAGTTTCTTTCCACCGGAGTTGGAAGCGGGAGCAATGGGGATATGGGGAGACAGATTTACAGCTGCACCTCCTCCAATCCCAGCATACTTATCTCAAAAATCATTATTTTTTTATATAATTTTCCCCTTCAAAGCCCACTTGCTCGAATCTTGACTTAAGACCGCATTTGCCGCCCCGACTAATTTTTTCACTCAGGGAACAGGCTACACTTCGCTTTTTTTCTCGAATATCTACAGCGTAGTCTCTCGAACCCTTTTATTTACTGATTTCTAGTACATGATTCGGGTTATTATTTAATTTTAGCACGTAGGATTGTTTTGTTTATGCTTTCGGATTTTAAATCGCTAGAGAGGTCATTCAACGCTTCATTAGCATTTGGAGAAAGGGATGGGTCGTTTTCACCCACGCATAGTATTCACATTTAAATTTATATTTTTATTCATGCAATATATGTGTTCAGAAAAATTTCTGTTTTTTTTTAATTGGATCTTTTTTATACATGTTGTTCCTAGATTATTTTGACCCATAAATTCTGCCTCTATTGAACGTAAGATATATCAATATATTCTACACCTGAATGACTTCGATATTTATTTTCAGTATTACTTAAATGCATCAATGTGTGTTTAAATCGGTGGATGAGGATCTTTTATATCAATTTTGTCTTAATAGTCAATAGAAGATCTTTTCTGATTTGTGGGTTTCACTTATTTCGACCAAAATATCACATTTCATAGTTTTGGTAGAAAATTGCTAATAAAATGTCTTTAAATAGTAAAAGAAATGACAGAAATAAACCAAAAACTTGCTTCAGTTCCAGAGCGAGTGGTTATCTGTACAAAAAAAATATTTTTAAACGCACAATATACAATGGTGTCGATATTTCCAGCAACATTAAGAGAAGCCAGATATGGTATAATATTTTAACTAGAATCGAGTAAGGGATTTCACCCAAAATTCACGCAAAATACTCCGCTAAGTGTTAACTTATTAACACACAAAAAAGTTCGTATCTGATAATTATCGTCAATATTTTTTTCTGTCGTCATAAATTTCCATTGAAGAAATAATATTCTGACTTTGGATCACAAATTTTGCACGGAAAATACACGATAAATAATGCATTCATTTAAAGGCAAGCTATTCCTCCCGATTAGTTCTCTCTAACAGCTCATTTTTGGGCAGCTTATTTCCAGTTTATGGGCCAGGTATTGAAAATATTGACCGTAAAAAATATGTTCTTTTCATTTCCATTTAAAATGAGTGTTTCAGAGAAATCTAATGCCTATATTTTCTCCTCTATTTCTTTTAGCTTTTGTCTATTGTTACTAAAAATGTATGAAGATTACACGCTGATATTCTGAACGACAACATTTCTGTCGTCTCCTTTAAAATTATTCTATGGGTCAGCATATTTAATACGTCTTCTCATCATCCATGCTTAAACGTGAGTGAACATTTAGTGGGATAATTTTTTCATCGAAGGAATCAGATTCCATCATTTGCAGCTGAAATTCCACAGTTAATTATTCATTATGCGCAGTGATTTTAATTAAGAGATCCTGGTTTGCGTGCATATCAAAGGTCAAATTAAAGTTCTTTTGAGAAAGCTCAGACTCGCGTCACCCCTGTACCCGTGCGATTGAAGTCAAAGGTTGCTATATTAAATTGCGAGAGTGAGGCAAGTTTCCGATGAAAAATTTATTCGAGCATTTCGGACGTCTTACGCTCTGATAACATGTACGTATGAATAACACGCATTCAAAATTTTGTAGAAGTAAACCAATCCTAATGAGCCCATTTCATACTATCTGAAAGAAATGCTAATTCATACTATCTGAAAGAAATCCTGGTTTTAGTGAAAACTTTAATGACAACAGTATTGAAATCGATCGAAGCCTGGGAAATAAATGTACTGGGGCAGGGAGATCAGGAGTCCTAGGTGGGTCCTCTGAGGGATACAACACAGCGAGGCCAGGAACCAAGTCCGAGACTTACGCCCGAGCTCCCGGAGAGGGGTTTGGATGGTAAGGAGGCGCGGCCGCGGCGCCTCTTTCCTTGCTCCTTACCATCGGCGCGCCGCGCCGGCGAGATAGGAGCCTGACGACGCCTCGGGGATAGGGGTAGGGTTGGAAGGGATGGGATGGGGAAAACATCTTACCGCTATAGAAGCGGAAAGGGCCCACTAAATAGCGAAACCCGGCATCAGCCATTAATGTGCCAACGAGTTTGGAGGATTTTCCTATTAAAGAGAAAAATCCATCGATCAAATCGTTGGATAACAGTATTGAAATGACAACAGTATTGAACTCGATCGAAGCCTGGGAAATAAATGTACATGGGCAATACGTATGATGTATTTGTTCGCAGATAGTAAGAGTGGGGCCTGCTCCACTGCTTTTGGCCTATGACCACCACTGGCACTGGAGAGCCCTCTCACTGGACCATCGGAAATCTCGCCTCCGCACTCTTCTTAGCTTCTCCTACGCTATATCCCGCGCCTATATTTCCCTCACCCACCCTTTCTCATCCTCTCTTTGTACCCCTCCCGTTCCTCCTCCTCCATAATCTCTCCTTTCAGGTGAATAGAAAGCGAGAGCGGAGTGAATACGAAAGAGAGGTTTAAAAAAAATATATAACTTTTCGGCTCCCGAAAAAGGTCTACGTCTCGGCCGTGCCGTGGCTACCGTATACTAAAACGGAGCCCATTTTTTTCCCTTTTAAACCACCGGGCTGCTACCGGGTAAGGTTTTTCGTTTAAGAGTTGCTTGGTATGGGGGGTCAGGGGATGGGGGAATTTTGGTCCCTTCGGCTGGCTTTTCTCTCTCCTCCTCCTCGCGCGCTGCTCCATGGCTTGCATTATAATGCTTTTAGCAGAGGGCATCTTCGAAGGAGGACCCGCGTGGGTTTCATAATGCATTCCATGCGAGGAGAGGTGAAAACGGTGGCTAAGTGTGTGTTGGTGGACCTGCTTGCTTGTATTTATTTGTAATTGTTTTATTCGGTATCTCTGGACATAAATTCGGTTTCATTGGCTGTGCTTTTTCGAAGATTTTGAGCCGGCTTAAAACTTAGCCGGTACCTGTTTCTCTACTCCTCTCTTTCTCGGATAAAAAGGGTTCGTACCTATCTACTTTTGCATCATTCCCTCCATCTCGATTGAATCCAAGGACTCCTAAAGCGGATTGCATTTCTTTATATCTCTTCTCCTCCCTTTCATGCCTTTTATAGTTATTTCGGTGCGTCCCAGAGCCGATTAGGCTCTGGCGTAACTTACTGGCGCTGTCACTTTTACTGTGAGGGCTAAAACTACTTTGCCTCATGAATCAGCTTCAGCCTCGCAAGAATAAGAAAATGGAAACATTGGAAATATTTTAAGAGTACCAACTCGGGATTCTTGGAAGAATTTCAAGTAATACCCACTAAATTTTCCTTGTTTGCAAAAACGCAATGGGAAACACAATCAATACCTAGTGGTAATTTACGCATTATTTAAAAATACAATGATTAATGAATCCGATCCAAACAGAATACTGTAATGTAGAGGTATTTATTTATTGTTTCGTAATGCGAGAAAAGGTGAAACCGTGGCTGAGTTATCGATTATTTTTTGATTTTATGGTATCTCCGGACGTAAATTCGATGCTGCGCTTATCGAATATTTTAGCCGGCCTAGAACTTAACCGTTAGTAAAATGAATCGAGACAGGTTGACAGGATAATTCCCCGCTGAAAAATTTATGCAATCACGCCATTGTTAAATATTTCGTGAAATTTGTGATTTTTATTAATTTTTCAATCAATATTATTGTCATAATTTTTTAAACATCGGACGTAAATGACCCCAAAAATATAAACTACAGCTCTCAGGGTGGTTTTCCAACTAAGTAAAAGCGGCTGCAAGTATTTAACCCTCTTAGTTCCACCGAAATTTGGTGGTACTAGCGAAAAGTTCCAACCTAAATTTAAGAGTTTTTGTAGCACTTTATGAAAAACCACAATATGAAGTTACTATTTGAGATATCAATGTTATGTTTTTTTTATTTTACTAAAAGTGAATTCTTTGTTGATTATAATATTCTATTACGTTGGATAAAGGATAAATTTAATTATTACAACAATATTAATTTGAAAATCCGATCTACGCTCGAGCCGATATATCGGCTCATGGCACTTATCACCCGTGGAGCAAAAGCCGATATATCGGCCCGTGGCACTAAGAGGTCACTTTCAGCATTTGTTAGAGTAAAAGGTAATTAAAGAAATGCTTGTAAAAATGTTTCAATAAAATCTAAATATATTTCTTCTACGGCTAGTACTAAATTTAATGTAAATAAAAATTTCAGTAGAATTTATCTCTTCACAGCAAAGCCTCGTGTAGTTGGAATCGGCCCATAGGAATAATCATGTGATCACTGACAATTCCATTTCTACCGTGGTAGAAGTACGCTATTGGTACGCTAATCAGTGAACTATAAGAGTAGAAAATAGGAGCTCAATTTTCAATGAAGGTATACATCCTTCCTTTCGAGTTTATTTTTCACCGATGGAGTTATGACCAACGTAGCACGTAGATGGTTGGACCAGGAGAACGACAGAATGACGACGGGGGCGATAGGACTCCACCCGTCAACAAATGAAAAGGAAATGGTCATAAGAAGTTCGCCTAGCCTTTATTAAATATCTTAATTCTCAATTGCCATTGCAATATAAGCTTAGTGCGCAGCCTCCGATTCTCTTGTGGCTCCCAGTCAACAATTCTAAGATTGGTTTGACGCAGCTCTCCATTCCTCTTTCCTATTCGCTAGCCTTTTCGTTGCGACGTATTTCTTCTCTTTTCCATCTTTTACAACCTGTCCTTTGTAGCTCATTCGGGGCATTCCCTTGCCCTACTTCCCCTCCAATTGTCCCAGTATGATTGTAATCATCAGGCCATCATGCCTCATAATATGGCCAACTACATGACTTCTACTTAAGGTTTTTAAAAGACTTCTATTTTCTCCCAATCTTCCTAGCGCTTCCTCAAAACATACTCGGTCGATCCATTTTATCTTCATCATTAATCGATAGCACCACATTTCGAATGCTTCCAATTTAGACTTCAATGCTGCTGTTAACGTCCAAGTCTTGCTTTTATAGCGAAAAATACTCCATGTGTAGCATCTAATGAAATGTTTCCTTACCTCTATGCTTGAACTGTTAGCTGTTTCTCTCAGAAAATACTTCTTTTTTATAGAAAGACCTCTTCGCTTGCGCAATTATACTGACTATTTCTTTCTTACTTCACTGTCAACAACTACAACGTAAATGCTTACAGGAGGTTTCTCCTTGCATTTATTTAAGTCCTTAATTCTCAATTCCTCAAACAATTTCCCTAGCGCGCAGCCTCCGAGTCTCTAGCATAATTCGTTAAGCATATGTGTAAATTAATATTCAGATAAAAAATGATGAGAGAACCTTTGACCATATTCTATTATTTTCCTCGAAACTCCAGGATTTGAGCCAGAGCGCAAGAATAGGGGGGTTTCCTATTATTTTTTATTGGCTAAATCGAAAGATTATTACTCCTGGAGTACGCATTTCACGCTCTTAGATTTTCGAATCACGATATATATTTTTTTCGCGATTAGACGAAAAGTGAAAATTTTCAAGCGCGCGAAAACGCGGCGGCTAAGTATGAATGCTGGGAAAACGCCGTGTGACGTATTTCTGGTTCCCGGTGCCACCCTGAGAGGTGACCTTGAGGCGACGCTTGAGCGCTGATACGACGCAGGCTGCTAGCAGGTAGCAGAGTACCCAGCTAGCTGATAGCGCTTAGGTTGGATTATTACTACCATATCAAACGAAGGAAACTTTCCGACCTTAGACAATTTTAATAAGTGATTATTAATTGATGTTTCCCTGAGCTCTATCACTAATGCATGCATTGGTAATCTCAGACGATGCAAAACTCCCGACTACTCGTATAGTATCTAGGTCCCTGAGACGTCACGTGGAGTGGCATCTCATGGACGCCAATCTGGCCTTTTTCAAAAGCGGTTAACATTGACCATTGCCATTCGCCTAAACTGAGATTTCTAAAACCAAATAATATCTATATTATGAAAACCCTAACGGTGGGAAACGAATAGCAATCAATGCGTTTCGTTTTCTTTGATGAAGGAAACTACGCTATTGGTGCCAAAAAATCCAACACACTATCCACCACACCAGCTGCAGCGATATCCGAGGACCTGGAACTGCTTCACTTTTACGTAGTCCCAAAACACCATTCTCTTTCCACCCACTTCTCCCTTTTCACCCTCCTTCTATCCCCGGCAGTCCGCCCACTCCGTTCGAGGCGTTCCTCGTCTCCCCGCTGACCTGCGACCGTCTCGAAGGGGTAATTCAGGTGCACGGCCTACCTCACCCCTGAGTCTCTCTTTTGCGTGGTAATAAAGCCAGTGGTAACTGGGATTTGTTGTTGCGATGGTGGGGTGGGAAGGGTGGTCTCAAAGCGGGCAGTCGGAGGAGAGGGTTTTTTTTACCTGTCTTCCCTGGAAGGGGAGGGCGGGAAGATTGGTTATCTTCCCTCTTTCTTTCTCCTTCCTCATCTCTCGCCATCTCTTGGTGTGTGCCCTGAGTGGACATGGGAGCGTGCTCTATATCTTCACGTGTTCCTTGTACTATCAATGATAGCAACAGTGTCTTGATCAGTAAAATAAATATCGTCACTTGCCATGACGTCTCATTTCATTACTATGTTTTGTAACTGTTCTAGATTTGCATAGATATACTATATGAATTATTTAATGTAATTGCTCACTGACCGTGGGAAAGTTTTTCGTCACCCCCTACCAAATCCATGTATTAACTTGGGTAAACTTTAACCAATAACTTTAAATATGTAATAATTTTGGTAAACTTTTAATCAATCGATGTTAACACTGAACTAAATGATCGACTAATAATTTAATTTTGATAATAATAATAATTTTGCTCCGCGTTTTTGCCTCGTTTTACCAGCATATTCCGACTTCAACGTTTCATAAAACTACAGTAATATTTTCTGTATCATTGCTAGTATCTCTCCCAATACGATCTCTGATTAAAGATACCGCTCAGTCGGCTGGGCTACAGTTCGATTGAGACCCACAAAGAAGAAATTGTTGAGAAAAAAAATTCAGGCAACATGAAGAATATGGTGTGAAACTCTATCTTCACAATCATTACGATGTGTCGCCGAGCTAGCTCATCCTCTTATTTAGAATGACGACTTTCGATTTTTGTAAAAATGAGACTTTTGCAATTGTAAATGCACATTTTCAGAAAAAAATGAAATTGAACGCATTTGTCTTTTATTGATGACTTTAAAAAGTCAGTGTCGAAACAGCGTTGAATCACATATGCATTCGAATGCGTAATAATCATGCTAACCCCGGCAATCGTTTTTCACAAGTTGTCTCAGATTCTCTAGAAGCCTCCGTCCTAAAGGCGCCTAAATAGAAGCGTTCAAACCCTCTCATTACCTTCATGAATTACTCAGCACTCACCCTATAGCATGTCTACCAGATCTTCTCATAAACAGTTGGATCACCCTACTATTCCAAATGTTAATGTTATATGTCTAGGTTACATTTTTATGTGGTATAAAACATCGTCAAATGCTGTAGATGTTTTAGCAATGTACGGATAAGAATGCTTTCGCTCTTGTAGCCCTTAAATGATTTAAAAGGCCCACTGTAGGCCATGAAACCCCCTGAGTAAAAATAACCCTTCCTAAAAGATGTCCACATTCTCCTATAATGTCACTTTCTCACGAAGATTTACAGCTTTAACATTAAATCGTGAAACGATGTTTTATGGTTCAATTTGAATTTTTCAAATTAACGCCCACTTTTCATATAGGATGAATTCAATATACTACACCAAATTCGCCATGGAAAAATCATTTGGCTTAGCCAGGTAAAAATTTTAGAGAACATGGCTTGAAGGTGTAACTTGTAGCTTACCTGATTGGCAATCGGGAGGTTCTGGTTGGAATCCCGGTTAAGTGGTATGTTTTTTTGATTTTTTATCATAGTTAATTTCCTCTTTACCTGATTGCCAATCATCTACATCTACATAATACCCTGCGAGCAACCTCTAGGGTGTTTGGCAGGGGGTGATCTATCACCAGCATGCAGCATGAATTGGACTCCCACATGCTCACCACACGGTCCAAAAAACGTCACGTATACTAACAAACTATACTATTATAATCTGTTAGAAATAATGATAAAATTAAGAAACATGCATTAAGTTTTACATAGGTTAGTAGGCTACACTACAAGTCATGCAATCTATTTATGAGTTCTATCGCTGCCGTTATAATCCCTTATTGATAGTGGAAATGACATTCTGAACCTGCCTGTTCCACAATCTATCTCTCTTATTTTATTTATATGATCTGATCTTCCGTATCGGGAGATTCGGGTTCGAATCCCGGCTAAGTGATATGATTTTTGATTTTTTCATAGTGAATTTCATCTTGGTCTACAATATGTAACTTAGGCATGAATGCTAACAAAGTTCCTAGTTTCATACAGTGCTACATGGTCAATAAGACAGAAGGGAAATTAAAATTTAGCACTCGGAGATAGCATACTTTTTTGCCTCTTTCCCCCCTTCCCTCTGCGTCCACCCTCAACGAGGGATGCTGTGCATCACGAATTGGGAATATGGATGGAGAGAGAGTCCATCTTGGGAGATGGTATCCCCCTGGGAGATTTTGGGACGGCAGCGTGGCAGGTAGCGGCGAAGGGGAGTAGAAGTCTGAGGAGGTAACCCTTCTCGTTCGCTCGGAAACTTGTTGCTATCTCTCCCTCTCTCTCGTCTGATGCTTGAAGGGGAGAAGCAGGCGACATCTCTCGCCATCGCCCCTGAAGCTCCGATGCGGGAAGGAGGAGGAGAAATCGAAAGGGCTCGGAGGACTTGAAATGTTGGGCGCGTTGGACCCGTTGAGCGATTCTAAAGGCCGTTTTACAAAGGGGCCGTACTTGCACAATCTGACGTGTGTACGAAGGCGCAATCAAAATTGCTTCGTGTAAAGCGGTGAAATGCTAGAACACATGCGAGAATGCGTGGACGTGAGATGGCAAAATAGCCCCTGTTCTAATTTCGTCCATGCATTCGCGCAATTCCACGCCATTTTAGAAATTAATGAAGCCCTAACCTGCGTAATTCCGGTGCCCCATGTAAAACGGCCTTAAAGGCCTGGTCACACAATGCATTAGCACGTACGAGTTAATGTCAGAATGTATAAACGCCAAAACGCACCGTGTAATTACCCAACTTGTGCGAACGCATGCACAGAAAATAGGACCTGTTCTAATTCGGGTCATGCATTCGCACATGTTCCGTTCCGGTCCACCAAAATTATTCATGCACGAGACCTGTGACGAGGCCTTTAAATGCTTTTTGGGAGTACTCGCTTAAGAGGAACAATCGCACACGCTCAAACGGACGCATTTAGTACATTTTCGGAACGGATTATGGATTTGAAACTTCAACAATAGGTGGTTTCCTATTATTTTTTATGGCCTAAATCAAAATATTATTACTCCTGCACCCTGAGTATGTAACTGTGAGAAGGGTGAGAGCGATGTCGTTGCTAGGGGCCACGCGATTCCCACGACGGAAGGTGATAGCAGCGATTATGAAACCGTGATCGCACTCTTTATCACGCTGCGAGCGTCATCGGCCTATCACGTTCGAAACCGATGGTGACAAACATATGCCGGCATAAAAACGAGCAGTAAATGCATATATTAGCAAAATATTATTGATTATTTAATTTAAAAATGTCCTATAATCGATTAAAAACCAATAAGATTCTTAATTATTTCTACTGGAGTGCTCTCTTGACATTATTAGTTGTCCACGTTGTTCAATTCTTATATGCGCATGGTAGTGAATTCTATTGAGCTGCTTTATTTCCACTCAACAAATTGGAAAGTACTGCTAATTGAAGTACATCCGTGATTCAAACGTCAATTACTTTATATCGAAGTTAAATTATGAACATTTGCCAAGTACGTTCTCCAACATATCAACATCGTTAAACTCAACTGATTTGGGCGTTACTTGTTGAAACGATGATGTGTTCATGGGGAAACAAAACTCAGAACTATTCCACAAACTTTTATTTTCACAGTCCGGTTAGTCTTGATAATGACGGTATAAACGTCGAAACTAGTAGACTGTTAAAATAAAAGTTTGTGGAATAGTACTGAGTTTTGTTTCACCATGAACATCGTTAAACTCCTTTTCGATTTTTTAATCATCATAAATCAACTATTAACTACTTACATTCAACTCGCTAGCAAGATTACACTTCCATTATCATCTCAACATTAATTAGTTTCAATCCAAGGTCACGACTTTTCAGCCATTCTCTACGATATAGAAAATATAATGACTGCAGCATCTCCCGGCGAGCATTAGCATAATGGATTACGTTATCACACATCGAAAAGTAATACTACACTTTCCCCATAACTTTACCATAATACGAGTACTTTGTCATAATATTATCTATTGGCGAAGCGAAGTACTTAGCTTTGAACTGCATCCATTTTATGTTTTCGTGTTTTTTAATTGTTATTTCAAACTTTCCGCAGACGACGCATTCTTGGACAGAGATGTGTCGAAGGATTTCATTGGCTCTTCAGATTTCTCAATGATACCAACCTCACGCGCTCGTACCTATATGATACGCGCGATGACGGTGGCTTACATGATCGCGCGATACAGCGGAACGTGATAGGAGAACGTGATGGTCATCTATCGCCGTCGCCGCTGTCACATTTACGTAATCGAGGTGCTGGAGTATATATTTCACACTTTTAGATTTTGTTATGACGATATCTATTTTCGGGATTAAATGAAAAGGGAAAAAGGGTCATTCTGGTTCCCGCTGTCAATGAAAGGGTCATTCTGGTTCCCGCTGTCGCCATGTGAGGTGACCTTGGGGCGAGGCTTTGGGCGCTGATACGATGTAGGCTGCTATCTGGTAGCAGAGTACCCTGTTAGCAGGTAGCTCTTGGCTTAAATGAGGATTATTAATACCTTATCAAACGAAGGAAACTTTCCGGCCTTAGGCAGTTTTAATTGGTGATTATTAAGACATGTTTCCCTGAGCTCCGAGCCTCATGCATGCATTGGTAATCTCAGACGATGTAAAATTCCTATCTAATCGCATAGAAACTAGGTCCCTCTGAGGTCACGTGGAGTGGCATCGCATGGGCGCCAATCTTGCCTTGCCTTTTCAAATGCAGTTAAAATTGACCAATACCATTCGTCTGCGCTGGGATCTCTAAAACCAAATGATTTGTATATTATGAATACACTAATAGTGGATAACGAATCTCAATCAATGCATTTCGTTTTCTTCGATGAAGGAAACTACATTATTCCACTGGAATTTTCAGGGAGCGCTCATTTTTTTAATTAAACCATGCATCAGAATCAAATTTTACATTTGATAAAATACTGAGCTAAAATTTTAAACTTCATGTACGGGAACCCGGGGCAGAATGGGGTATCAAGTTCAAAACATTAAAAAACAAGCATAAGAACGGTTTAACAAAATCACCTAATATTTTTAATAGACCTTTTGAAATGTGCTGAACACTAAAATACAATATTACAATGGAATTAATCTGAACTATACATTTTTTCCCAAAATCAAAAACTTTTGTCATTTGCCCCGTTCTGCCCGAGATATGTGAAGGAATGGGGTAGTGCGAAAATGAATTATGAAACCAAATTAAATATAAGAAAAACTCAACTTGTATGTTCTTATCCTTTAATATGAATACATTTTAAGGTGCAGTACACTTTTTCCTAGCCTTTTTTTAAGCCTAATCACAACAGTCACTCACAAGTACAGAATCATCTGCTTCGCTATTCACTCATGCATACGAATTGTGAGCCAATTTCTTACAAATGGAACAAGCGACGCAGCCATTGACTAATGTTTAATGAAAATCGCCGCAGTATAAACATAGCGTTGTCTCTTCATACAGTCATTCTTTTTTCCATTTTTTCTTACTTCCCCGTTCTGCCCCAAGAACAGGTTTACGCTTACCTAACTGACGCCCGAAATTATCGTTAATTTAAACGTTCAATTATTCGAAACAAATGATAATTAGACGAACTTCAGACACATACCAGGGATTACTTTAATTTCAACGCTTGAATATGACTTACCATCGATACAAAATCTTCCGAAGCTAGGTAGCAACGGCTAAAATTTCACGATTCACAGTTCACATGTTAACGCTCAACTAACTAAGCCGACATGGCTGCAGAAGATGAACAATAACAGGTTAACCTTTTTCGAATACTCTCTAATAGTTGACAACACCTGCTAATCGCAAAAAAACCCCAGACCCCATTCCGCCCCGGCCCCCGTTCTACCCAGCGTTCCACCTATGTATTTATGCGTAGGTACTAATTTTCTCCCTTCAAAGCATCTCCATTCAATTCAAAATAAGGCTTCTTTCTTTTCGTTTTATTGAAAAAACTTCCCTCCCCATTTACCAAAAATTCTTCCCTCCATCACAATAGGGTGGCTTCCCGTTATTTTTTCATTGCCTAAATCGAAAGATTATTACTCATGGAGTACGTATTTCACACTTTTAGATATTTAAATGACGATATCTATTTTTCGCGATTAAATCAAAAGCGAAAAAATTCAAGCGCGCGAAAACGCGACGGCTAAGTAGGAATGCTGGGATAACCCCGTGTGACGCCGTTCTGGTTCCCGCTGCCGCAAGTGAGGTGACCTTGGGGCGAGGCTTGAACGCTGATACAACGCAGGGTGCTAGAAGGTAGCAGAGTACCCTGCTAGCGGGTAGCGCTTGGCTTAAATAAGGATTATTACTACCTTATCAAACAAAGGAAACTTTCCGACCATAGGCAGTTTTAATAGGCGATTATAAAGACATGTTTCCCTAAGCTCTGTGCCTCATGCATGCATTGGTAATCTCAGACCATGTAAAACTCCTATCTACTCGTATAGAAACTAGGTCCCTGTGACGTCACGTGGAGTGGCATCGCATGGGCGCCAATCAGGCCTTTTTCAAATGCGGTTAAAATTGACCAATGCCATTCGCTTAAACTGGGATTTCGAAAACAAAATTATTTGTATATTATGAATACAGTAATCGTGTGTAACGAATCGCAATCAAAGCCTTTCGTTTCCTTTGATGAAGGAAACTACCCTATTTTAATTATTCGGTGGTTGTAATTAATATAATTATGGGTAAACTAACACTTTAGGTAGGTTTGTATGGGGCATTTTTCTAAAATCATCCTGATCTTCCCCCCTATAACTTCCCTCTTGAATTCACAATGAGGCTAATTCCCCTTCATTCTATCAATATAACTTGCTCGCTTCCTTCTCCTTAGGTTTTTCTGTAATAACTAGAAATTTATTTCCTTGTAACTCTGAAATATAGCTATTTAAAATAAAGCTGAGCCCAACACATTGCCTCCGAGTCTCCAGCTGTTCCCAGCCTAATTTTTGTAAACACTGTGTAACGCTGTCATCCTGTTCGGAGTGTGTTTTAAACAATATCGGAGCTTTTTTGTGGTTCATTTAGTTAGCGGATTATTCCTGGTCTCGGGTAAAGTCCATGGCTGTCACACTAGAGGTCGCGGGTTCGAGTCCCGCCGGGATAGGTTACCCCAATCCATGGCATGGATGCTCGTATACTTACGTTAAATTGTCAATTTGGATATGAAAGGTATTTGCACTTTTTCGCCGGAATTATATATCGAACTTTCACTATTCCACGACTGAATCAGATGAACTGAATTTATTAAGTTTAAAAAAACCTGATGTAAAAGGCCAATCGTGCTGTTTTCGGTAGTACAGGGATAAATAAATTAAATATCTCTCATCGAAGTATTCCATACGCTTGCCGCGCATTTCGTCTCTTTTCGGGTCCATCCAAAACCTCTATTTACCAACCGCATCTTCCGGGGGAGGTAGGTTACTTGTAGAGATCCATCGCGATACCTCAGGCGGTCGACAGATAAAGATGAACAGGTTCTCCTCCCGCCCTACCAACCACGATATCTCTCGCAGGAAAGAATGGGGGTCGCAATCTCTACCCAGTCTCTTTCCTTCGCTCCTTTCACCCTCCTCTCGTTCCCTTTTTGGAATGCCGCGGCGCCCATAAAGAGAACCTCCCCCGCCCAACCACCGGACACCGCCGGTGCCGCCGCTTTGTCGCTCGACCCCCGAGACAAATGAAGTACGAAAAGCACCGTGGACCGGACAGGGTGATTGGAGCGGTCTGCGTCGCGGGTCGGAACGGTTTGGCGGGGGAGACCCTTGTCTTTGGCCGTGTGCGCCTAGCGTTGACGTCCGAAGGAATTAATCCCTCGCGATAGGACGATTAATCTGTCCCGGCGATCTGGGGATGGGAACTCTCTCGAAGGTTGAAAGGTGAGGGTCGAAAACGAAAAAAAAAAAACGAAAGCACGAAGCCCCCTCTACCCACTCGAGCACGAATGTTGAAATAGACGACTCTGCAGTTGACCGTTGGATGTGCTTTCACCCAACCATGCGTAATCAAAGTATCGCGATTGACGGCACAAATATCCGAAAAGGGTAGTTTTTTTCATCAAAGAAAAAGAAAGGTATTGATTGCGATTCGTTACTCACCATTAGTGTATTCATAATATACAAAGTATTTGGTTTTAGAAATCCCAGTTTAGGCGAATGGCAATGGTCAATTTTAACCGCATTTGAAAAAATGCCAGATTGGCGCCCAAGCGATTCCACTCCACGTGACGTCACGGGGACCTAGTTTCTATACGAGTGGATAGGATTTTTACATCGTCTGAGATTACCAATGCATACATGGGGCACAGATCTCGGGAAAACATGTCTTAATAATCACCTATTAAAACTGCCTATGGTCGGAAAGTTTCCCCCGTTTGATAAGGTATTAATATTCCATAATTAAGCCAAGCGCTACCTACTAGCAGGGTACTCAGCTACCTGCTAGCAGCCTGCATCAGCAGCTTGCGCTTAGCGGCGCACGTGTCCTCGCCCCAAGGTCACCTCACCTTGCGAGAGGGAACCAGAATGACGTCACACGGGCTTTTCCCGGCATTTATTCTTAGCCGTCGCGTTTTCGCGCGCTTGAAAATTTTCATTTAATCGCGAAAAATAGATATTGTCATTTAAAAATCTAAAAGCGTGAAATGCGTACTCGAGGAGTGATAATATTTCTATTTAGGCAATAAAAAAATAAAAGGAAACCACCCCATTACACGAGGAAACGGAACTGTATTGAGCCATTTGTCCGAGCAACGAACAGAGCTTTTGACCGAAAATTATGCTTGTGATAGAAAAATATACATTGAATTCAGTAACTTCCGCTGGTTTTCATTATGTGTTATTTGTGCGCTTATCTTAACGGACAAGAAAGCCTTGAATAAAATGTATGAAACAGATAAAGAAGGATGTGAAAGAGAAGAAATACGTAAGCGTGAAAAAATTAGCTGATAGCAGAATTGAGTGGAGAGCAGTGGCGCCGACTCCATGGGGCCTGAGGGGGCTCGAGCCCCCTCAAAAATTCGTTGTGGGTGTGAGGAAAATATATGTCAGGCTTGCCGATTTTCCCTGGAGTGTCCAGATATCGAGATTCGAGTTATCAGGGTTCTAATATTGGTCATATGACTCTTCTAAAATGCTTAAAACACTTAAAATCACTACCTATATAATTTCCCGAGGCAAGATCCCCGGTTTGGGCCCCCCCAATATTTTTTGTAAGTCGCCGTCCCTGGTGGAGAGCTACGTCAAACCAATCTCAGGATTGTGTGACCAGCGATTATAATGATGATGATATGATCATTAACGCATCAGAGTACTTATTATAAATACTGCATTGCGTAGATTTCGAGAAATCTCCGCTCATTGCCGCGCCGAGAAGTTATTTTAATTAATCTAAAATAGTGTGAAGCGTCATCATGTAGCAAGCCTTAACGCGAAGAACAGGAGCCTTACCCATGTATCCGTTGGTCTGTGGTTTGGCACGGGATACAGCCATGATAACTTCAAGATAAAAACTACAAATTTAATTTTCCTCACTTTCATTCAAGGGTTCAAGAGAATTAAAGAGTGGAAAATAACATTTGTAGTTTTATCTTGGAGTTATAATGGGAAAAAACCATTTGTAGTTTTTATCATGGATATATCGAACTTCCACCAACTCAAACCTGAAACGATTTTATGCGCGGGACGAAGGGGGTTGTTCTCCCGATTCCTTTGGTTAAATCACCATTGCATTTAGTTCGGAGGAATGTTTGAATCTATTAAGATTGGGGGCGGGAGTGGCCCTTAAAAGCATAATTTTTCTTATTTTCATTTATTCCCATACCACCGAACACAGCACATATTGACCATTTCACATCGGGATTTTCAACAAATTTAGCAATTATACGTGTACGAACAACCATGGTCTGAATGGGGCAAACTACCTTGGCAGGATTCAACCTTCGAACTCTTGTGCGGCAGGCGAGGATTTTACCCGTCGACTCCAGGGACGACAAACTATAAATGGAAGAAAACTTATATGCGCAAAAATTTCCTAGAGAAACGAGCTAAAAAATTTGATATCAAAGTGAAAAAAAGTCCTCCCCAGCCGGGAATCGAACCGCGGTCTCCAGTGTGACAGGCGTTGATACTGATCACTATACTACTGAGGACATGATTGGAGGTTGAATTGTAAGTGTAGGGTAATTAAGATGGATAGCTTCATAAGTATGGCTCTGAAGCACGATAGTACTATTTCAGTTTTCAGATATCGAATAAGGAATGGATGAACTGTGGACCTCTTCTCCTTAAAAATTCCTTGGAAGTCAACTACGGCAAAGAGGTTTACCCTTTTCCGTCACGGACACCAGAACAAGTCTAGGGCCGATTTCTCGAAGGGTTCTCGACAGAGCGATGGAGGACAAGAATCGAAGTGGAGGAATATAGGCAGAGGGCGAAATAAGAGGCACAAAAGAGATGAAATTGGAAGGGAAGTTCCACCGGTGTGGGTCTGTGGCCCGAACGAGAGAGCATTGCCGAAGGGTTGCCGTAACTACCAGGGGAAAAGGAATCCAATCACTTGCTCTCCGCCAACAATGGACCACGATAGAAAATCACGACTCCCATTCAGAGGGACTACCTACTCCAGGCCAGGATATAGGGCCTATCTTAAAAGAGCCAGAGACGGTGGAGGAGTAGTGAGGAGAAAAAGGTAAAAAAAGGAACAGTTTCGAATCGCAGAGCCCAAGGGATTTTCCTCCGAGAGAGGGGACTCAATCGATCAACACATCACGGTGGACGGCCATAAAAGCAGTCCATAATTTGGAGGACGAGTGGTTGGGAGATTGCCATTGTCCGGGAATGAGAGTCTCGGTGGCGGTGGATTGGACCAACTCCATAGATGGGTGCTGGTTGTGAAAAGATGGCCAATTTTGGGTGCTAGCCGTTTCAAAGCATCTATGCCAGTGGCGACCCTCTCATCCCTCATAATACTTATCGACGCGTAGGTCACTGGGGGTAATAATGTAAAATACCCCAGCGTTTATTACTAAGGGTAGCATCATAGATAGTTTATTCTTTCAGATAGGTTTACGTGAAACAATTTACTAATCGTCCCAGCCTCCATGACTTCAACTTGCTTAGCTGAAAGGCCTACTACTCCTCATTCTACACATGAATCTTGTTCTCTTCCTCCAGTGGCGTAGCCAGGAATTTCGTTTGGGGGGGGGGGTCTAAAACCGGGGGGGAAAATTTTTGAAAAACCGGGCACCAAGTAATGGGTTTTAAACTAATTTTAACACTTTTTACAATCGAAAAAACTTAATATGTTATAGAATCATTTTGTAAATTCCTGATTTTTCAATATTTTGGTTTCTCTTATGAAGGAGATTAATTGTGCTTTTATATTTCGGGGGGGGGGGGGGTCCGGATCCCCAGGACCCCACTGGCTACGCCACTGTCTTCCTCATCTGTAAGCTCATCCTTTTTACCACGATTTTAAGCGAATTTGTCTTTCTATCCCTCAACATAAATCTATATTTTTATTACTTATGTACCTACTCTCTATTAGGTTTGAATATACTAATCATTCCGGCCTGTATCACACCAAAATTTTCCAGCTATTAGGTCTATTATTCTTCTTCCTGCCTGTTAATCCATTTTTTTCCTTCCCCTTGCCGAAGGAATCCCTTCCCCAAAGAAAGAGAAATCACAACATGGGTGGGTGAAAACCACCTCATACTGAACTGTTTAAAGACGAAAGCAATAATCATCGGTAGCTCAAGGATCCTAGATATAAAAGATCTTAATCACCTTCCTCCAGTTGTAGTTGGTGATCATCAAATATCGTTCAGCGACTCTGTTCTTACTCTTGGACTACCCTCACTAAAAATTTATCTTGGAACCAACATGTCAATGACATCTGTAATAAAGTCAATATCACACTGTATCAACTAAAACTTCATAAGCACCTACTTCCTATATCCACCCGAAAAATGTTAATTTCTACCCTGGTATTCCATTCCTTTATTGTAGTCTTGTTTATAATGGCACGCCTAAAGAGCTGGATGAAAAGTTACAAAGGCTACTTAGTTCATGTATAAGATATGAATTCAATTTAAGAAAGGATATTCATGTATCACAGTACAGAATCAGCCTTGGTTGGCTAAACCTTTGTCACCGAAGAAAATATCTACTCGGTGCTCTTGTTTTTAAGATTTTCGGAGAGAGAATCCCTAATTATCTCCAGGAAATCTTTATGAACAGATCAGTAACCACTCACATGTCATCTCGCAAAAAGGACTATTTATGTTATCCTACTCCACGTACAACTACCTACCAGAAATCATTTCTAGTAACGGCATCTAAATTTTGGAATTATCTCCCAGAGGATATAAAGCAGAAGGGCTCCAACCATGCTTTTAAATATAGATTATACATAGCTTTACTCAATGGAGAGCGAAAATAAACTCCTACATAAAATACAGCCAACATATTCCGTGTGTTGTCAAATTTCAATCCTTGTTTACGTGTCGTTTCTTTATTATTTGTGTATGAAACAACTTTATTGTTATTACTTGATATTTTCATGAAATGTGTGCTTTTGATGAGCCAATTATTGTAAATTGTGTTTTGCTCCAAGGGCATGAATAAATATCCATTCTACTCTAATCTATTCCCCAGTTATCGTATATTCTTCCCCTAGAAAATGGCTATTAACAACTCCTCCCTGATTGGTACTCGCTCCATTCAAACTTAGTGTCCTCATGAATATTCCCTCCTCGCTCAACACGTCTATGTAGTACTTTTCCATCCCTCTTACTCTTCATCCCCACCTTCGCCTTCCCCGTTTTCAGCCTAAAGGGTGCGTTTCAGATCATTTTTTATGGCCTAAATCGAAAGATTATTGCTCCTGGAGTACGCATTTCACACTTTTAGATTTTTAAATGACGATATCTATTTTTTGCGATTAAATGAAAACTGAAAATTTTCAAGCGCGCCAAAACGCGACGGCTAAGTATGAATGCTGGGAAAAGCCCGTGTGACGTCATTCTCGTCCCCGCTGCCGCAAGTGAGGTGACCTTGGGGCGAGGCTTGAACGCTGATACGACGAGGGTGCTAGCAGGTAGCAGAGTACCCTGCTAGCGGGTAGCGCTTGGCTTAAATAAGGATTATTACTACCTTATCAAACGAAGGAAACTTTACGACCGTAGGCAGTTTTAATAGGTGATTATAAAGATATGTTTCCCTAAGCTCTGTGCCTCATGCATGCATTAGTAACTTAGACCATGTAAAACTCTTATCTACTCGTATAGAAATTAGGTCCCTGTGACGTCACGTGGAGTGGAATCGCATGGGCGCCAATCTGGCCTTTTTCAAATGCGGTTAAAATTGACCATTGCAATTCGTCTAAACTGGTATTTCTAAAACCAAGTACTTTGTATATTATGAATACTCTAATGGTGGGTAACGATTCGCAATCAATGACTTTCGTTTTCTTTGATGAGGGAAACTACCCTATTCTCGTCCTCCCTCGGCGTCCATGTTAACGCAACGTGTTGCACCACCCTTCATATCAGGTCGTTTTCTCGTCTTTAATTTGTACTCATTCAAAAGTATCCTCCCATCAGTATTTTCACATCCATAAATGCTCTCTAGATGTACACTTATTTATACAAGAGAAAAACCCGCTTAAACACCCGGCATTCATGATTTCCTAGGTATTTTCGACTTGAACGACAATCGCAATGGAAAAAAAACCATCAATGCAGCGACGATAAATTCATTAATATGGGCTTCACGGGTCGACATTGCTAAAGAATTGTATGCGATTCAAAGATGATGGTCTTTTACGTCCATTTAGTCCTCTGATGGCAATCGAACAGGGAATAAGTACTTTAATATTTTGTGTGGTGCTGTGGCTCATTACAAGACAGTCTCTTCTCAGTTGATAGGCAAAATATGTATTATTTATGAGTAAAAGTTTACCGTATCCATGGGTCTGCATCGTATGGATTTATCCCTTTATATGCATGGAATGGTAGGTTTTATCTTGGCGCGGAGGAAAAAGATCGAAATTAGAATTATGTGATAGCCACAGCAATCACTCTTTGCGTAAAAGAACTATACAATCCTGCAATTGTAATCGAAATGTGGATTACTGAACTTATGCACTTGTGTCTGAATTTTCTTCTCTTCAGCTTTGGGAAGCATGGTGGACGAGGAGAAGTAAATCCTAGATGGGGCACATAGAAGGTGGTTTGTATAGAGCCAGTAGAAAGAGGTGGGGCTGTTTAAAGCCGATTTGGAGAGAATAATTTTAGGCAAATGGGTAAATGAATATAGGGTATATCGATAGAATTAAAGGCAATGGGCCTTCTTGCGAATTAAATGGGTACGTTTGATGAGGGAGGGGTTAGCAGGCCGGGATTATTCGCACACTTCTCCATGTAAACGTATCTTAACTGATGGAACTTCTTCTAACGATAATAATCATAATTGCCGAATCTTCAGTTGAATTGCTTGCGCGCACATGCAGGGATAAACAGACTCCCTAATGACGCGCCCATTTCTCCCTTCCACCATGCCATACTCCGCGCCCTCTTGTCTGCTCCAATTTGTGACTCGTTCATCCCTCGTACGAGAAAAAAATGAAGCGCAAATATTGAGCCAATTAGCTCCATCTCGCCGTAAGTGGACAAGTGGCCCACTTGCTCAACGCACCACCAGTGCAATGAAACTGACCTCGACTACTAAGCCAGCACAGCGCGCTGCAGCGTAGCGTTGAGAGACACGCCCACCGCTTAAAGAACTTCCAGCGTGCGCTTTGTGTACAAAAAATGATCTCTACCAGTGGCGCAGCGAGTTTGGGGGATAAACCCCCACTCCAGAGTTCAGAGAAATTTTTAATTTCAATCCATTTTATTTAATTGGATTAAAATTAGAATAGTGTTATTAATTTATTACAGTATTCTACCGATTAAGGTAGGTTTCCATGGAGTACTAAAGAAGTGATCTGGGAGCCTCCCTTTCCTCCCAGCACTGCCTTCTTTAATTCACTGTAAGGCCTACTCTCTTTCAATATATCTAAAAATCCTATTCTTTCCCTTCCCCTCCCTCGTTTCCCTAACATTCTACCCTCTAACACTATTTTCAACATCCTCTCCCCGCTAAGCACTAACTCCATCCATACACTCTCTCTCCTCCGTACCTCATCTAAAATTTTCCTCTCCTCGCCAACCATATCCAGCACTTCGTCGTTCCTTTTCCTCTCCGTCCATTTCACCCTCTCCATTCTTCTCCATACCCACATCTCGAATGCTTCCAATCTTCTCTCGTCTTCTTTCCTCAGTGTCCACGTTTCCTCACCGTAGAGAGCTGCACTCCAGATCAAACTCTTCACTAACCTATTCTTTGAACTCCTACATAACGATCCTCTCAAAAGCTCCTTCCTGTTCATGAACGCCTCCTTTGCTAATGCAATTCTCTTCCTAATGACCTTACTACTGTATCCGTTTTCCTCTAACGTACTGCCTAAGTAGTTGAACTGCTCAACCTGCTCAAGTTTTTCACCTCCCACTTTTATCTTAAGTCTCACAACTAGAATAGTGTAAGGATTAATAAAATACGTCTAAGAATGCCGTAAAACTCATCATTTTGAGCCATTTATCTTTTTTTTATGGCGGAGAGCCCCCGTACCTCCCACTTACCCTGGTGGGTATTCCACACACCCAGACCCCCCAGTGTTAGTTGCGCCTGAAACCCCCCCTAGCATTTATTCCTAGCTGCGCCCCTGATCTCTACCATCTATATCCATATATTACTCTTCTAGCCGCCTCAAGTAGCATGTGGCGGGGGTGTTAGGATACCAACACATAAAGTAATTTCGTTTAATATCTGTTTAACGCGATCGGGTGGGATTATTTGGTGGTTTTACCAGTCGAGCTATGAATGCTTTCAATTATTCGACTAGATGAAGTTACCAGACCGATCTAAGATACGACAGTGGACTATTCTTCCTTGTCTTTCTGATATTTTGTGACTATTATTAAGTGGCGCCGACTCCATGGGGCTTGAGGGGACCCGAGCCCCCTCAAAAATTCGTTATGAGTGTGAGGAAAAAATATGCCAGGTTTGTCGAATGTTCCGGAGTATGTTCCCACTGTCCCTATATTGGGATTTTTCTTCCTTATAGAAAAATCTCCCCGGGATGGTGGCAGAGAAATAGCTTCGCTTGGTTTCGCTAGATTGGGCCTCCTTTGCTTCCATAGCACTGGAGTGTTTTATCCCTATTTCCCTCCCATCCAACCCTTTCCTTTCCCTGGAGGCGTCGGCGGGCTCCGATCGCGACGGCGTCTCCATCCTTTTTCCTTCCTTTCTTCCCCCTCCCCGGGTGCGCGGGCGTAAAAGCTTCGTGCTTGGTTCCCGGCCCCGGTGCGTTGTACCCTTGGTGAGGGTTCGCCCAGAACCCTCGAAGTCTCTGTTCCGGAGTATGCTTCTATAGCGTTGGGGTGTTTTTCCCTCGTCCCGTTCCTTCCGTACCTTTCTTCTCCCAGAGGCGTCGTCGGGCTCCCATCGCGGCGGCGCCTCTTTCCTTTTCCCTTCCTCTCCAGCCCCTCCCCGGGTGATCGGGCCTATAAGCCACGGGCTTGATTCCCGGCCCCGGTGTTGTATCCTTGGAGTGCTCCCCTTGAGCCCTCAATCCATTGTCCCAGAGGGTATCTAACGATCTGATCGTTAGATTATTCTTCCTCATAGAATAATCCTCCTAAGTCGTTAGAACATCAATGGCTTGCCGGGTTTCGCTTATATTAGGGCCCTCTTCGTTTCTATAGCGTTGAGGTGTTTTCCCCCGTCCCGTTCCTTCCGCTCCTATCCTATTCCAGAGGCGTCGACGGGCTCCTATCGCGGTGGCGCCTCTTTCTTTTTCCCTTCCTCTCCATCCCCTTCCCGGGTGATCGGGCGTATAAGCCACGGGCTTGGTTCCCGGCCCTAGGTGTGTTGTATCCTTGAATGGTTCCCCTTGAACCCTCATACTCTCTTAGTCCCGGAGTGTCCAGATATTGAGATTCGAGCTATCAGGGTTCTAATGTTGATCGTATGACTCTTCTAAAATGCTTAAAAAACGTAAAACTGACTACTTAAAAAATTTCCCGGGGCAAGATCCCCGGTTTCGGCCCCCCTCCCAATATTTTTTGTAAGTCGGTATCCTTGCTATTAATGCTACATTTTAATTGAGAAATAAAAATTTGTCGAGAAATTTCCTGCACTCAATCCCTTGGTGACAAATATCAACGAATTGGAAAGGAAAAATGTTTGGGTGTGCTCGGAAGAGATATGCTTCGTTGCAGAGAGATAGTTTCAAAGATTTATGACGTGCATGGGTCATCGTTAATAGATTTAGCCTAATCTTATAATTTCATTTATCCTCAGTTCCCTGTGGATCTTGGTGATAGAATTAACAATTACTTGGTGCCTGAAAGGAAAAGGAAATAAAGCGAAGATACCCTCTCACTCTGCCATCGAGATACTGTATTCTAAACTACGATATATGTTTCTGAAAGTGTTTACAAGCATTAAATACCTGAAAATGCAAGCAAATTACATTCACGAGAAGGAGAAACACGGAGAATCGGTCATACAGCTTGCTCGGAGAAAATATTTCCAAAGTTAGTTACTTAAAATACTTGGGGGTTAATTTCACATCTAACCTTGATTGGGGAGTGCATATTGATCAGGTGGTAGGGAAATCATTTAAAACCCTGCACTGGGTCATGCGGAATATATAAGAGAGCAAGAAAGAAACCAAAGAAATGGCCTAATTGACCATGGTTCGACCTGTACTTAAATATGCAACTTCGGTGTGGGATCCCTGCTGTAAAAATGAATCTTTAAAGCTTGAAAAAGTTCAGCGATAAGCAGCCAGATATACTCGAGGAAACATAGAAGGCGGGGAAAGTGTATCAGCTATGCTAGGGAGCTTAGGATGGAAACCTTGAAAAGTGAGAAGAACCATAAATAGGCTATGCGGGGTGTACAAAGCCTTTAAAAATGAGCGGGGTTGGAAGAAATAGGTCTGAAGCTGGACTCACCCTGCTACATAGGAAGGAAATATCATAAATTCAAAATTAAGTTCAAAAAACAGAAAACAGACATTTTGAAAATATCCTTCCCACACAGAGGAATAAAGGAGTGGAACGACCTATCTGAAGTTATTTTTAAGATTTTCCCTGCAAATGCGAAAAATTTTAGGAAGAAGTGTTCTTCACTTATTGATTAATTACATAGTGGTTTTAAAAGGTAGAGTGTGAAATGGGTTAACTGGTTCAACGTTCATTTTTTAGTTGTATTTTATTAGAATTAATGTATCTAATGGATTGTTTGAAATTGGTTTATTGGGACAATGTAAAATTCTTAGTAGCCTGAGATTAGAATTAGTGTATTATTTTTACCATGGGTGTCTATTCTGTTTCTAAACTTTATATTAGATAGATAGAAACTTTGTTTGTACACATTTGTTATTCATGTACATTTAATGCTGCCACCAGGCAGTAGTCTACTTGCAGCAATGTGTAACAATAATAATAATATGATAATAAGACCCATTTATTTGTTTTACCCGTGATTTTGTGAAATAAATTTTGAATACGAAATATGATAGCTCCATATCGTCATATTTTCAGCTAGTACTGGTGAACCGCATGGTACTAGCTTTAGCTGACTCGGCGTCGGCCCCTCACCGTGGACTAACAAGATAGACTTCCTGGAATATTCAGGTGTCGGCGGCGCCCAAATTCAATTCAGATCCAACTGAGTTCGATGGATAAATGTCTATAGCTACACTGTGCTTTGAGTATAAATGAATTATTTAACTTTCTTTATGCTCAGGGATTTATCATAAGAGCAAATAAAAATGCACACTACTTCTGCTTGAACATTATAAATGGAAATATACCTGGCACTATTCTCTTGGTAATAAGAAGCAAATATATTGCACCGACGTTAAATAAAACCGTGTACATAATAATATCAATAAATAAATAATCAGGAGGAAGAGAAACAATCAGACAAAAATTTCCCAGATAGTTTATAATTGCAAGCCATAAAAATAAATTTAATTTATTGAGGTAAATGTTCACTGAAGTAATTATTAAATAGATTTAATTTGCAAATTGACGGTGAAGAGGAATATTTTTTAGATAATGACAGGGAATTCCAGAGATTAGAACCATAGATAAAAGGTTTAAGATGAGTATTTGTCCGAGGTAAAGGCCGTAGGAGGGGTCAGTTCTTCTAGTTCTATAATCAGAGGCTGAATTTTGTAGGAGCACGGAATATAGATAGATGTGCTGAATTCGAGAAGAGGCTCTAATCCATGGCAAATTGTGATAACTATGGCAGGAAACGATGTCCGACTGGAGCAAGTATTAGGGGTGATGTTGTGACATTCACTACCGGAAGCACGATATAACGTAGCGAGACAACTTAAACATGGAATAAACATTAGGATACACGGAGAGGAAAATGATAGGCGTGGAAGAAGATGAGAGAAGATCGACAGATGACAGATGGGAGCAGATGCAGGAGAAGCTGTCTCGTGAAGTCAGACGGAGCCCAAATTATAACTTCCCCCCTGAAGCTCCTGCGGCTCATTTCAGGCGGTAAACGGAGACAAGCGTTTTGACAAAACTTCGCGAATATACCCACACCTGTTTTCTCTCCCACTCCTTTTGCGCACGCAAATTTTCCTGAATCTTTTGTAAACGTCGAATTTTGAACCGCACCCTAAAAACGACAAAGGCAATTAGCGGATGAATGATGGGGTTAGGAGAGTCAGTCAGGAGAACGGATATCCCCATTAATTTGATCGCGGCGTGTTTTATTTCGCGTCGCATCCGTCTTTTTCATGTTTTATGTTCTGAAAGCGATTAGCGAAAAACGATGCCACCTATTAGTATTCTGTCAAAACTTGACTTGAGCCGTCAGACTTTTTCCATTGGATTAAACACCTGAGTATACGGCAAGTCGTTTGATAAGCTGGGGTAGGAATTTCTGCGGATGTTTTCCTAAAGGGACCACCCATCGATGTCAATATTTTTTATTGAAGCCTTTAAAGACTTTTCAAACTTCCACTTAATTGGCCAGCTGGGGAGATTAAGTAATTATCATTTTAGAGAGCCGTTTATTCAACCTGTGACATGCGCGTCATTCCTAACCACTTTTTCCCAATTAGAGCCGATTAAACATATCCAAAAAATGAGTAGTCGCAGCAGGTGATGGGCAAGTGAGACATTCGGAGCAGATATCGATTACCACTTCATTGGATGCGATGCGATCAAAGTGGATCATTTGCTTTCATCTTCCGCTAATTCGCTAATCATGTATGCGATCGTATTTCGTGAAATATCCTCATTTTCTTTTATGAGAAATGGTAAACAAGAATCGCAATATTTGAGAAGAAAATGGAAAAAAGTATAAAATTTGCAGAGGTCGGTCCTTTGCAAAGGAGAGGATCTCTTATTTCAGCCGGTGGCATGCAGGTTGCCAGTTAAAGCAGCAATTATCTAGATAATAGTGACATAAAGTTCAATATTCAGAAATAGGATAGAGATAAGCTGCTACAGAAGGTATTTTTAAGCACAAGAGCCAACCTGCCGCAAAATCCTGTTAAAGAAGACGCTTAAATGTAGTGATCGGGAAATTTAAGATCTCCATTTCCATAAAATATGCATAGTAAATGTGTGCTTGTTTTTTCGTCTCGGAATAGTCAGCTTTGCCAAACAATGTCTCGGGATATGTACCTTTCACTTTCGAAAACGGCTAAATCTTCCTCTCCGCATTCCTTTTTTTCGAAAACATCCTTGTTTCTCCTCCCCTACCTATATAATTGCACGGTGGAGACGCTATTGCCACTTACTTGACTAAGTTACTAATACTCAGTCAGTGGTCACTCGTATCTCATCAGTGGTCAGTCACAATAAACCGTCAACGGGAGTCGATGCGCGGGCCGTATGGCCCCTGCGACCTACTAGTAAGCACCTCGCTATCTACCCGTGCCACCAGTAGCAGCTCCTCTCCTTGCCGATTTTATGGTAATATCCTAAAGTTTGGCTATTTTAGACGCACAAGTGCATTATCGTTTTCATGTATTTTCATTGAATTGATTTAGCAATAGGGTGGTTTCCTATTACTTTTTTATTGTCTAAATTGAAAGGCTCCTGGAGTACGCATTTCACGCTTTTAGATTTTTGAATGACGATATCTATTTTTCGCGATTAAATGAAAAGTGAACATTTTCAAGCGCACGAAAACGCGACGGCTATGTATTAATGACGGGTAAAGCCCGCGTGACGTCGTTCTGGTTCCCGCTGCCCCCAAGTGAGGTGACCTTGGGGCGAGGCTTTGAGCGCTGGTACGACGCAGGATGTTAGCAGGTAGCAGAGTCCCCTGCTAGCTGGTAGCGCTTCGCTTAAATAAGGATTATAAATACCTTATCAAAAGAAGGAAACTTTCCAGACTTAGGTAATTTTAATGGGTGATTATTAAGAGATGTTTCCCTGCGCTTTGTGCCTCATGCATTCATTGGTGATCTCAGACGATGTAAAGCTCCTATCCACTGGTATAGAAACTAGGTCCCTCTGACGTCACGTGGAGTGGCATTGCATGGGCGCCAATCTGGCCTTTTTCAAATGAGTTTAAAATTGACCATTAACGTTCGTCAAAACTGGGATTTCGAAAACCAAATAATTTATATTTTATGAATACACTAATGGTGGGTAACGAATCGCAATCATCGCCTTTCGTTTTCTTTGGTGAAGGAAACTACCCTATTGGGATTTTACATAGAAATAAAATTTGGGTTAAAAACTTTAAGTACTTGTGAGTGATCATTCGCTTCTCGATACCAAGAGCAAGAAACAACACTTAAATCGTGTAACCCGCGACTTAGGTCCCGGGCCGCGACGTTACGAAATATGGTTGTTGATAATCGCAAAAACTGCGTGACAGGCTTAGGTGGCTGAGCAATTAAGATTTGATATCTTTCAGAGTGACACGGAGAGCAGCATTTAGAACCCCACTGTATATCCAAGTTCAACAAAAACGATGTACTATGAGTGATATTTTGCCAAACTGATGGGCAGAGAAATTCGTTATTCCCCCGAACGATAAAAGACAAGAAGCAGCCGGTGGAATGAATTCTGGGCGGAGCTTCGTTGGAGCATTTTATTTTCATTTGCTAACGGCTGTGTCCTAACAACCCCCGCCACAGACCTATTTATACGACTTCGGAGACAGTACACAGATATAGAGGTAGATGAATGGTTGAGCACGACGCAAATAAGGGAAATTTATAACTAGGATAAATATGGGAGAGATGCCGCGCATTTTGTAAAATAACTATATTTTGTCCTTTTTTACTTTTTCGATTAAACTAAGTAGAAAATATGCCGACTAGCATTGTTTCTGACGTACAAAGAAAATTCTATACTTATATCATTCTTCTATTAGCTGTAAGAATTATTTTTGTGAAGCATTACCATGCGACGTCTATCCCGTATGTTTGACCATGCCCAATTTTACCGCAGTGTGATCTTATTTAGAAAATTTCATTACATGAGACTCATTCAAATGTTGAACGAGGCTTATACATACAAAAAATTCCCTAAAACTTTGAGATTATAACTTAAGGGAAACCTTGGGAAACAGGTTAACGAAAAAAGATAAAACCCTGCTGATCAACATGGAGTAAAGCATCCTCTTAATACTTAATCTTATCATATCATAAACACCTTCTCTTGGTAAATACTCATCTGTGAATAACCTAAACCATGGGTATTTACCTCGCCAAAACCCGATACTGAATCGAAAAACTCACCGATGAGGAAACATGGAAACGCAGGTTATTACTGTTATGAAGTATTCCACCGATCTAGGTAGGTTTACACAGGGTAATTCATAAGTATCGTGGCAATCACTCCTGCTTTCATGGACTTTCCTCTTTGATTCAAGGCCTACTCCTTTTATTATCTCAAAAATTCCTATTCTCTTCCTTCCTCTCCCTCGTTTACCCAACATTTTATCTTGCATCACTATTTCCAACATCCCCTCCCCGCTCACTACTCTCTCCATCCATACCTTCTGTTTCCATCGTATTGCGTACACACGCGAATATACACACTTTTTTCGGCTTCAATAAACAAATGGCTGCGGTCAGCCGCCATCTTGACCCCTCCCAGGTGTCGCTCCTGCCCCCCCTCCTCCTCCCCCCAAGATATGGGGGCCGAAACGAAGACAGATGCGACCAACACCGGAGTTCAAGTAGGAGCTGTCTAGACGTCAATTTGATAAGTTGGCCTCCACGGTTCTAACAAGTGAACATTTCGGAAGAGTGACAGGTCATCGATATGAATTTGGGCAGGGTGTTGGAGAGGAACAGGGGGGAGGTTGGACAACCTTCGAAGATTTCTTTCTCGCCTTGCTTTTCTTATACTTCTTACACACTTCACCTTATCTCATTTCTTTCCCGCCTCCCGAGTCCCCCTCCCCTCCCGATCCCCCCCCCCAACCCCCTGAGGTTCGGGTCTTTCCTGAATAGGATAGTGGGATAGGAAAAAAAAAACAAGGCGGGACTTTTTATTGAATGGAGGTGTGAGCCCCGCTTTGGAACCGCAGAATGCGTCCAAATGAACTTTCGATATAGATGAACGGAGGCAATAAATATTCCGAGACGGTTTCTTATTCGTGGGACGTCAATCCTTTTTTTATTTTTTGATCTTGTTAAGGTAAAGAGTTGAGGTAGAATTGAGATCGATGGACCGAACAACTCGAGTGACATTGGAACGATGCCATCGGAAACATGAGCGATCCATAACGATTTAAAAAATGTTGAATATCCCTTTTGGGTGTTCAAACATTTTTTCATAATGTATAGAGTATCGATTTCCATTCATACAATACCATAGGCAAAATATCAATTCCGTTATTAGATATCCGATGTTGTTAGCTTTCCATCACTTGCAGAATGGCGTGTATAAACGTCTTTTTCAGTAATTACGGTTTGAGGTTAGTTTTTCCTTATGACTTATCCAGTGGTGAAGGTAAAGAATTTAAGCTATTTTTCCGGCCCACCAGTTCCTTAAAATCTATTTGTGAATGTGATGATTTGAATGATTTTAAGTAAAATTTAATATAAATGCTATGCTTTCCATATTCCACTATGTAGAATAAATGGTACCTGCTGACAAGCCATGTGGCTTATTGTTAGAAGGACAAAGTTGTATATGCTAAGAAAGGCAATCTATATATCTATTACCTCTGAAAACAGCACAATGAGGCCTTAAAAATCGTGGGATGCCAACAACAAACAAAGACACATTAACATCCAACCCTGTATAGGAGCAACCTACCCAGGCGGGACACGAACCCGCGATCTACGGTTTGGCTGGCGAGGACTTTGCCCCACCGCCAACGAGGCCGGCATTTGTCAGTGAAATTCCGCAAAGCGGCATTAAGCATCATCTCCCACCAGAAGCGTCTCAACCTGAATCCGAAACTAGCCCTTAGGCCCGCATTCTTAGTCGACCCTGTAGGGCCAACCGACGCGACCGACCGAGCTGATGATGTATCCAGCGTCGCGACGCTGGATACATCATCAGCTCCTACATAAACCGATCTCGCCCTACATACGCCACATCAAGCCCTACACATGGCCGTTTTTGGAACTAAACGGGCCCTACTTGATGTAGGGTGCCCGAACCAGCCCTACACCCTACAAAAACATGGCAACCAAATTTCGTCCGCTAATCACTTCGATTAAAGAATCTACGTTACAATGGATATTAAGGGAGACGAGCTGACACGAACCATTCTAAAATGTACAGAAACACAGCAGAAAGGTAATAATTCTACCATGTTATACCTATCATGTGAAATTAATAATAAAATTGGCTGAAGTATAATAAGTACAATATAGTGGTATACATCACCTTGTTTCTGCGGATATATATTATTATTTTTCACGTTTGACACTTGGTACGCTTTTGAGAAACCAATATCGTTTACGTACAAGCACAGAAAACATATTTTCATGCCACTATTTGCCACATAATAAACCTAACTACGGAAGGAAAAAGCGGATAACGAACCTTGATGATGCAACGTTAGTTCTCACGTTAAAGATCATATTTGACCCGCACTTATCACTATCATGTATATACCGCTTTTGAAGTAATTTAAAGATAATATGATTCTACTTTTGGCTCAATATATTTGGCTATTTGTAGCGATACTTAATGAACCAACACAACTTGGCGGAGGACACCGATTGTTTATTTACCTTAAGCCATTGCCCTAACAATACGCCCGAAAAGTATCGGATGTCTTTTCTTAGTTTCATAATTAGGTCTCATTTAGCAAACAGAGTGGAAAACTGGCGCTGTGCCATCCATCATCTACGTCATTTCTGAGAACTTGACGACGGAATAGGGTGGTTTCCTATTATTTTTTGTTGCTTAAATCGAAAGATTATTACTCCTGGAGTACGTATTTCACGATTTTAGAATTTTAAATGACGTTATCTATTTGTAGCGATTAAATTAAAAGTGAACATTTTCAAGCGCGCGAAAACGCAACGGCTAAGTATGATTGCTGGGAAAACGCCGTGTGACGTATTTCTAGTTCCCGCTGTCGGCGTGTGAGGTGACCTTGGGGCGAGGCTTTGAGCGCTGATACAGGCTGCTAGCAGGTAGCAGAGTACCATGCTAGCAGGTAGCGCTTGGCTTAAATAAGGATTATTAATAACCTATCAAACGAAGGAAACTTTCCAAACTTAGGTAATTTCAATGGGTGAATATTAAAAGATGTTTCCCTGAGCTCTGTGCCTCATGCATGCATTGGTAATCTCAGACGATGCAAAACTCCTATCTACTCGTATAGAAACTAGGTCCCTGTGACAACACGTGGAGTGGCATCGCATGGGCGCCAATCTGGCCTTTTTCAAATGCGGTTAAAATTGACCATTGCCATTCGCCGAAACTGGGATTTTTAAAACCAAATAATTTGTATATTATGATTACAGTAATGGTGGGTAACGAATCGCAATCTATGCCTTTCGTTTTCTATGATGAAGGAAACTACCCTATTACCCCCCACCACTTATGTTGGGTCGACTGAGAAACGCATGTAGGGGCCTCTTGTTATATAGGGACGCATATGCAGGGTCGACTAAGAATACGGGCCTCAGTCGCTAGAGCATAAGCCATTTGGGAGCTCACACGAGTCTGGCTCCGTTCCCTTTTTCAAAATCATTTGAATTCCGCGACCAACGGTTCTCGGGAGTCTGTTCGTGGGCGGAGAAGCGGTCGGTTGAGACGATGGGCACAGGTGCAACCCCTTGGGCGGGAAGAGAGAAACGGGAGGAATCATCCCCTGCCCCTCGTTAGCGGGACGTTCCCGTGGAACGGGAGAAGATCCGAACTCATTTCTCGTTCCGTATCATTACCGAGCTCCCCCGCGGGCAAACGAAGCAGGAGAGGCTGCAGTCATTAAGGCACGAGAAACAGATGAGCTGCGTAACGCGCCCCTCTTTTGTTATTCCAATAATCTCCTCCTCTCAATTCCTCGAGTGTATACAAACTTAAGGAATCGCCTCCAGGTGGAATGATGGCTCCATAAAGATTGCTATTCCATTATGGATTCCAGAACGCAAAGGAATGAAGATTCTTTTTTTAATTGATTTTTTTTCAAGACCATATAGCGTTCGCCATTTTTTGTATTTTTTATATTCAGTGGTAACCCTTCATCGCATTCCAATCGCCGTGAAGTTATTTCACTTTCCATTCAGCATTTTATTTGTCCTGAAGTTCTATGCGACTATAAATGCCATGGATCCTTGCAGAAAGCTCGCGACTTACCGCTCACTTGAGCCTGTATTTGCATTTTTTGTATCCGTTGGGTATGGAGAAAGACTGGAGGCGTTCGAGATATGGGCCTGGAAGAGAGTGGATGAAATGGCTTGAGACGAGGAGGAACGACGAAGTGCTGGACAGGAGAGTGAGGAGAGACAGTTTATTCATGAGATAAGGAGGAGATAGAAGGTCTTAATGAAACGAGTACTGAGCGGGGAGGGGATTTTGGAAACGGTAATAGAGTGTAGAGAGTTAAAGGCCGTTTAACACGGCATTAGCTCCCTACACTCGTATTTATCATCACTTACTTACGCAATCTGACGTGTGTACGAAGGCGCAGTCAAAATTGCGTCGTGTAAAGCGGTGAATTGCTAGAACACATGCGAGAATGCGTGGACGTGAGATGGAAAAATAGCCCCTGTTCCAATTTCGTTCATTAATTCGCGCAATTCCACGCCATTTTAGAAATTAATGCAGTTCTTACCTGCGCAATTCCGTGCCCCGTGTAAAACGGCCATTAGGTAAACGAGGGTGATGAAGGAAGATAATAGGATTTTTATGAAAATGAAAGGAAATAGGCGATATTGTAAATTTATGAGAGAATTCCCTGAAGGGAGATGAGACTTCCAGGTAATTTACTAATACTCCATGCAAATCTACCTTAATCGGAGGAATTCTTGAGAATGGAAATAAAGAAATAAAATTTTGTAAGCTTCACTATTATTTAATTATGGGCACGACCCGGGTTTCGTAACTTGGTCACATCGTCACCTGGCGTCACCTGACGATGTAACCAAGTTACGAAACCCGGGTCGTGCCCATAATTAAGTAATAGTGAACCTTACAAAGTTTTATTTCTTTATTTCCATTATGGAGAGGTTTCACAAAGTAAAGCCTGAAGTTATCAATTCTTGAGAAAGATGTATATGGTAGTTCGTTCTGATAAAAATTATTCCTACGCCGAATCCCCATTGCTGATTTTCAGGATGTTTCAAAGAGATGTACGGAAGAGAATACTTAAGCTAAGGTGGCTTTCGTGAATTAGAAAGAGCTGATAAGGGGATCACTGTGTAAGAGTGCGAAGAAATTTTTGTTTTATTTAAAGAATTACCTTTGAAAAACCTGACATCTGAAATTTAGATTAAACGACAGCAGGAGTGCTGGAATAAAATATTTATGTTTTCTACTAACATAAGACTATATGCTTTTTGTTACCCTTATTTTGCTAGTATGACCCTAATTATCCGTACCTTCCTACAAATGAGATATATATTCTTCTCGGGTTTCCAACGGGGTTAAAACTTCTGCTTCCGACCTTTCAATGGCTAATTCAGCCATCTTCCTCAAGGCATTGATTCCCAAAAGAATGATAGGAGGAAAGTCCTTTAGACAAAAACAACAATTTCTACATTATTAGCGCACTGAGGACAATCGAGGACTTAGCCATTGTAACGTCAGCAACAGAATATCTTACCCAGTGAGAAACCGAAAAAGTATACTTCTCGTTAGTTCGCCGGGAGTGAATTAAATCTTATACAATGTACTAAATAATGCACTATATACATTTCTGCCGAATCGGAGACTGCCTGGATAAGAGTGAGGCAATGATAATGTGGGAATTAAAATTGTTTTTTACCATTCATATTTTGGAAATTTTTTTCTTAAATATCTAGAGAGGACGGCATTGGAAGATGTGTAGATCATACTTTTGGGATATTGTCGCTCAATAGGGAGGAGACTCGTGAATGCCCTATGTTCAAATGCTCTTCGTCACTCGTATCTCCGCAATATTCGAATCTGTTTAGGGTAGTGGCATTACGTTCAAAAGTTTAAATGATGAAATGAACCTTGAGAAAAACGCTCAGTGTTGATTACTTTGTGCCAAACATGGCTGATCGTCACATGAAAATCAGTTGCACGAATACATATTTGTAACCATCTGTAAATCGCATCCGTTTACATCTGCATCTGAATGCTACCATTGATAGCCACCTCAACAGGCGTGTGGCGGGGGTGCTAGGGTATCATCAGTTTACATATAAAAAGAAAATGCTATATCAAAGCTCAGCCTGGCATTTATTGAAGTCCTTTATTGATCTAGGGAAAAACGAATTCCCGCATGTATCCGTTCGCAAAATATCTCTCTTATTTTATCGTGTCTGTAAAATCTGAAAATATAGCGGCGTTCAAATACGAGTTCGGAAAGATGTCCACTCTCAATAGGGTGGTTTCCTTTTATTTTTTTATTGCCTAAATCGAAAGATTATTACTCCAGGAGTACGTATTTCACGCTTTAGGATTTTTAAATGACGAAATCTATTTTTCACGATTAAATGAATAGTGAAAAATTTCAAGCGCGCGAAAACGCGATGGCTAAGTATGAATGCCGGGAAAAGCCCGTGTGACGTCATTCTGGTTCCGTCTGCCGCTAAGTGAGGTGACCTTGGAGCGAGCACATGTGCGCGGCTAGGCGCAGACTGCAGATGTAGGCTGCTAGGAGGTAGCAGAGTACCCTGCTAGCAGGTAGCGCTTGGCTTAAATAAGGATTAATAATACCTTATCAAACGAAAGAAACTCTCCCACCATAGCCAGTTTTAATAGTTGATTAGTAAGACATGTTTCTCTGAGCTCTGTGCATCATGCATGCATTGGTAATCTCAGACGATGTATAACTCCTATCTACTCGTATAGAAACTAGGTCCCTGTGACGTCACGTGGAGTGGCATCGCATGGGCGCCAATCTGGCCTTTTTCAAATGCGGTTAAAATTGACCATTGCCATTCGCCGAAACTGGGATTTTTATAACCAAATAATTGGTATATTATGATTACACTAATGGTGGGTTACGGATCACAATCAATGCCTTTCGTTCTCTTTGATGATGGAAACTACCCTATTACTCAGTAATTTTAAGCCTAGCGCGCACCCTCCATATGGCACCAGTCGAATAGTTTTAACATCTGTATGATACCTTATGAGCGTTTTTTTTCGTTGCAGTTTTTGACGCATCGCCGGCTTTCCTTTATTTTTTCAGTATTTTATCAAGTCAACGGTTTACGTCTTTCTCCATCGTATCCAATATTCTCACTGCATATTTAAATTTTAGGTGAACTAGTGAAAAATGACAGCTTGCTTTCGTTTTTTCATCCGAAAATCTTCCAACAAAACGGTTGACGAATTTTAGCCTCAAAGTTAACGGATTTTTAAGATGATGAATGTGTACATTTTCAACCATATGTATTACCAATACAACATTTTTAAAGAATAGGGTAGTTTCCTCATTTAAGCCAACCGCAACCTGCTAGCAGGGTACTCTGCTACCTGCTAGCATCCTGCGTCGTATCAGCGCTCAAAGCCTCGCCCCAAGGTCACCTCACTTGGCAGCAGCGGGAACCAGAACGACGTCACACGGGGTTTCCCAGCATTCATACTTAGCCGTCGCGTTTTCGCGCGCTTGAAAATGTTCACTTTCATTTAATCGCGAAAAATAGATACCGTCGTTTAAAAATCTAATTGTGTGAAATACGTACTCCGTGAGTAATAATCTTTCGATTTAGGCAATAAAAAAATAATAGGAAATCACCCTATTATTATAAAAAAATAATATATGCGTACCACGCATATATTATTTTTTTATAAAAATATGCGTACCACGCATGATTTTATGAAAAATATGATATAGTAATACCCTGCATTGCAGTTCTTGGGTAATAATCAACTGGTGCCGTAACACATCTGCCAAGGAGGCAAGCGCCTTCCAACATCTCACTAATATGCTCATTAAGCATCCCTAGCCAATTTTCTTCCTTCCGAGTGCCATGAGTATACTTTGCTCGAGACATTTATGCCCCAGCTACCCTTTGTTTACGAGTCTCGAGCGGCTAGTGCTTTACGAGACTCATATCTTGTCCTTTTATTCGAATTACTGACGTGAGTTCTCCATTCATTCATAGCAAGATAAACTTAAGGTTGGTATTCTGCAACCCTCCACTTCTATCTTAGCCAATCACCTGCACGCATAGTGGTTAAAATTTTCCATGCTCAGTTATAATTATTAATAAAATTTAATACTATTACATCGTGATTTTTTTGCTTTCCAGTAGTTTAAAGAAAAAAGTTGTCTCTTGTACACATTTTACTTATTGTTACAATTAAATTACAATTTATTAACTGTATTCGTAGCTGTTTAAACATTATTTATCGCTGTTAGGGACTAGTTGAAGACTTTGCATCCATTTTATATCCTTATCACAATAGATTTATATACACGTGGTTCGCCTAACGTGGTACAGGTGCTTCGCGTAACACGCAGCGAGTTTATAATGCTTACTTGGGCTATGTAATTATACTTTTAAAAGGCTACTGAAAGCTCACGAAAAAACTTAAATTTACACTGGGTAGACAAGCAATTGCTCATATTGGTGGCCTATCTTTTTTTTAATATTCGAGAAAGAAAAAACAAAATCAGTAAAAAAATCTTTGAAAAAAAGCCAAGTCAAAATGTTTGTCTCTTCTTTTTAAGTAATGCACAATTACATTCTTTTTATTTCATTATTATAAAAAAACATTGTAATGCTCTGTCATGCCTTCATGTATCAATCTTATGTAATCATGTTCATTCATAGCCCTGAAGAAGACCAAAAAAATATAGCAAAACCTTGGCAAATATTTTTGCGTATCGTTCTAAGACCTATATTCCGAGACGTTAACCAACATGAAAAAATTTCAAGCATCAAAAACCTGAATCTGAGTAAATATACATCAGAAACCTGAATCTGAGTATATGTTCCCCTATTATTTTGAACCACAACGTGGGGATAAACGCGTAAGTGACGGTTCTCAATTTGTTTCGGCGTGAAAGGTTTCCCCAAGAAAGAATTCTCAGCTCCTGTTCTGGCGCTGAAAGGTTTAGAGTCGACCTATCGCTCAAAGTCCGCGATACGTCCTCCCTTAATTCATCATATTCAAAACGACCGAGCAGGGTAGAAGATTATCTCGCGATATGCACAAGATATGATTCCCCCTGGGCACGACATATCCTCCTCCCATCCCCCGCGAACACCCTCTATCGCTCACCACACGGAGTCCGGTCTCCCCCGAACATCCTTCCCCGCGGTGAGCCCTTACCTTCCCGGGGCACTGGTCCTGGTGGACGCCCTGACGTGAAACAACCTCACTCTCTCGCATGGACTACACTGGTAATACAAACACGATCTGTCTCTGACTGCGATGAAAACGTAACAAATTGATTCCCGCGCTTTCCCAGAAATCTTTAAACTTGTTTTCTTGGAAATAGCTGCAAACTTGCCAGCGGCACTTATAAGAGTTTTCAAGGAGATCCAACGCTGAGTTCATCTTTCGCCTGTCTTTCCGCTTTGTTTTTTCATCGATTGACGATAGTTTCTTGAGAACTGCAGTTTGCGTCTTCAGGTCGGAGATAAGTTTGCGAGCTCAATGCTGTAGTGCCCATTATATAGCGCATCTTTCTCAAGACTATAGAAATATCGTTACGGATGTCACATCTGCATACAACCCCTCAATTGTAGAATCTGAGTTTTTCCCGGCGTATGCTCTGCAGGAATATTTCTCGGGTTTCCCACCGGGAGTCGTATCGGGTTGTAGTTCCCAACGTTTCCATGACTAACAATAAGTCCGTCATCGTCATCAGGGGTTAATGGGTCCTGATGACGATGACGGACTTAGTCATGGAAACGTTGGGAACTACAACCCGATACGACACCCGGTGGGAAACCCGAGAATATTCCTGCAACCCCTCAATTTTCGAAAAGTGTCCAAATAAAATCTAAGTAAATGCCTTCTATGCTTTGGTATCAATTTATTTTTTGAAATCCATTAATCATTTCCCAAAAACCATCCTGGGCTATTACATTGAGACTGGTTACATTGGAACTTATAATAGAGGAGCACGAGCTTTCGCATTGAACCAAGTTATTTGCCCTGATTATTTGTCTGTTTTTTTCCCGGCGAACTATGGCAGCGAAATTTCTTGGGTTTCATTTCGGCTAAAGTCCTCCATACTTCATTCAATCATTTTGATGTGCAACTCGCCCATCGTTCTCAGGGGTAAAAGAATCCAATGCATTCCGTTCGTGTCTCAGATTTCAATGCAAATAGGGTGGTTTCCAATTTTTTTTCTTGCCTAAATCGAAAGATAATTACTCCTGGACTATGTATTTTACACTTTTAGATTTTTAAATGACGATATCTATTTCTTGCGATTAAATGAGAAGTCAAAATTTTCACGCGCGCGAAAACGCGACGGTATGAATGCTGGGAAAGTTCCGTGTGACGTCGTTCTGGTTCCCACTGCCGCAAGTGAGGTGAAATTGGGGCGAGGCTTTGAGCGCTGATACAACGCAGGATTCTAGCAGGTAGCAGAGTACCCTGCTAGCTGCTAGCGCTTGGTTTAAATAAAGATTATTAATATATTATCAAACGAAGAAAACTATCCGACCTTGGGCAGTTTTAAGGTGATTATTAAGACATGTTTCCCTAAGCTCCGTGCCTCATGCATGCATTGATAATCTCAGACGATGTAAAATTCCTATCTACTCGTATAGAAACTAGGTTCCTGTGACAACACGTGGAGTGGCATCGCATGGGCGCCAATCTGGCCTTTTTCAAAAGAGGATAAAATTGACCAACGCCATTCGTTTAAACCGGTATTTCTAAAACCAAATAATTTGTACATTATGAATACACTTATGGTGGGTAACGAATCGCAATCAATTCCTTTCGTTTTCTTTGATGAAGGTTACTACCCTATTATCGCGGTTAGGAGTGGTTGCTCTCTTAGCGTCTCCTGATTGGACGCCAGTCCCTTGGTGTTTTCAGGAAGTGGTCCCATATTTTGCTGATGTTGTAGCCGCAGTCTCTGTTGTTCATGTTGTTGTTCTGTCGGATCTGAATAGATTCTTTCACTAAATGGGCCAGCCACACATTGAAACGTCGGAAGGAGATGTGGAGGGCATTTCCAGGCATGAAACCCGAGAAATCTTCTCTGTTATTTGCCCTGAGTTATAATCACCCTGGTATCTCACGTCATTTCGTATTAGGAAGATTATTTGCTGCTACGGGCATACAGACAGTGTTACCCAGATGTTAAGCGAATTAGGCTGGGAGCCGCTGGAACCTCGGAGGCTGCGCGCTAGACTTAGATTGCTTGTACAATTGAGAATAGATATCTTTAAGAGCGACACAGAGAACATAATATTAGAGCCACACTATATTTCCAGGTCCGATAGAAGCGATAAATTAAGAGAGATGTTTTGCCGAACGGATTGATATGGGAATTCGTCTTACCCCCGAACCATAAAGGACTTAAATAAACGCTTGTCCTAACTTCGTTAGAGCACCTAATTTTTTTTTAGCTGTAAACGGCTGGTGTCCTAACACCCCCTCCCACACGCCTTTTAAGCGGCTTGCGGGTTATTATGTAGATGTAGATGTAGTTTTAGAGATTGTTTTTAATTGCCCAAGTGAGAAGACACACAGATGAGTTCAATGACGTCTGTAGCTATTTCAAGTCCCTACCGAAGATCATCTCACACCGACACGACTGAGCTGAGCATTGAGCATGTTGAGCTACTGGCTGGACCCTCTCATTGAGATGCAGGGGAACCATTCACTCGCGTTGAACGTGGACGTCAAACAGGGAGAGAGATATTCCCGCGCGTGCCAATAAATATACTCGGTGTATACGGCACCCTTACGTGCTGCAAATGCAGAAGCAATGGAGTAGATTTCTCACCCATTCGTGGTAGGACGATGAGATGGTGATGGCACTCAATGAGACGGTAGACTTATGGACAATAGGGTAGTTTTCTTCATCAAAGAAAACGAAAGGCATTGATTGCGATTCATTACCCACCAATAGTGTATTTATAATATACAAATTATTTGGTTTTAGAAATCCCAGTTTAGACGAATGGGAATGGTCAATTTTAACCTCATTTAAAAAAGGCCATATTGGCGCCCATGCAATGCCACTCCACGTGACGTCTCAGGGACCTAGTTTCTATACCAGTAGATAGGAGTTTTACATCGTCTGAGATTACCAATGCATGCATGAGGCATACAGTTCAGGGAAACACGTCTTGATAATCACCTATTAAAACTGCCTATGGTCGGAAAGTTTCCTTCGTTTGATAAGGTATTTATAATCCTTATTTAAGCCAAGCGCTACCTCCTAGCAGGGTACTCTGCTACCTGCCAGTAGCCTGCATCGCAGCGAAGCACATACCATCGCCCCAAGGTCACCTCACACGGCGACAGCGGGAACCAGAATGACGTCACACGGGATTTTCCCAGAATTTATACTTAGCCGTCGCGTTTACGCACGCTTAAAAATTTTTACTTTTCATTTAATCTCGAAAAATAGGATCGTCATTTAAAAATCTAAGAGCGTGAAATGCGTACTCCAGGTGTAATAATCTTTCGATTGAGGCAATAAAAAATAATAGGAAACCATCCTCTTGAATTCAAATGGTGTCTAAGAAGGTATTTTGCGGTAGTTGTTCGGTGTTAAGTGAGTATGGTAGCCTAGTGAGGTTGCTGATTTGAGTGTTCAGGGTTAAGATCTCGAGTGGAGCTGTGAGGTCAGACTCACCGAAACAATATCCTCGCGGTGTGAGATGGCCCAGAGAAATTAAATCACCCCATCCCTGAATTTCCAATATGTATTTTAATATACGTGGTCGATGGATTGAGGGATTGAAACCAATTTTTAAAGTAATAATGGAGGCTAATGGAATTATTTTATTCGCTTGCGATTAGGTGAGGCTTTTTATGCAGGTTCTTTTTGATATTGACAAAGAAGAAAAATAGTCTGTTCCTATTTTTATTCTTTTTTTTTGTTATTCGTTTTTTTTTTTTAAATTTGGTCTCATTCAACCATTTCTTATTGTTCGTTGTGATGAAAAAAAGAGGCAGGTATTTTTGGCAGATTGGTTGATCCATGCTTTCTTATCTAGCCATTCGCATAGAAAAATCACCGCCTTTTTTAACCCTTCCTGGCTCGATAAAAGTTTCTCCTTGAAGGAGTCATTGCACCAGAACTGTAAAAACGTCTCCCATTATTGACGAGTGGGTGGAAAATTTTGCGTTTTTTTTACTTTAAAATCAGAAAATAATACCTGAGGGGAGGAAAGATATTTTTTCGTCGTGACTTATCTTTGCCTTCGCCGTGACTTTCCCTTTAATCCACTGAATCCTTTCAATTATTTACGGTGTACAGTCTGAGTGATCGATATCAAATGGAATGGAATTAATTGTCATACGATCATGCAGTGGTTAAAATATCTTCTTCAGCGCAGAATTGAAAAAGTACGATTTTTCATTGCACTTTATAAATATATCATTTTGTCTGTTGATCAACATGTCAGCGTTTAAAAATATAAATTATGTTAATTTTATTTTAACAATACTGCATTTGATAGGCTCTATTTTTAATCCTGTCGTTTCAACAAATGATTTTGTTTTTAATTTTGAAGCTTGGCAGATGCTGTTGATGCTATCTTGTTAATTGCTCATATCTTTGGCATCAAATATTCTTATTAAATTTCTAAAAAGTACATTTAATAAGAAACTTATTACGCAGTCACGCGCTAGGGTGCACAGTTATATGAAGCAAAGATGAAATCTGCCATTCAAAACTTGCTATTTTTTCTATGAATTTTTTATTCATGTCCGATTTTACCTTCGGTGTATATGATTTTAAAAAGCTATTTCGTTGGAGATATCTCCATCAGTATATTATTTAATTTTGTTAGTTTAATTTTGAATTTTTATGTATATCGTCCCTCTTCACGTCTTAAACTTTATTGGGCACTTCCTTACGCTAACAAAGGTTGGGTTTGTATATTCGAAGGTGAATTCTTTTCTCTGAATTAACCTTAAGGAGAATTAACCTTGACTGGTGGTAACTATTTGCAGAAAAAAGATTTATCTGCTGTTCACCGGGAAAACCCACACTAGTCAGCCTAGTAACAGTGAATGGCTCAGACCTCTATCCACTTTGGTATTGCATCAGAAGTTTCCTCAAACTTTTTTGCCCCCGTTTAAGCCAACTGACAGTGCAGTGTAAACACTTAAGCTCCGCATCTATGCTGCACACAAAGCTTGAGATGACAATTGCTCCATCTTTAGGGGCTGAAATTCCTAGCATGCATGTGGACTAAAGCGTTGAGAGCAGAATGCAACCGTTTATCTCTCCCCGATCTTGCGTCGAGAAAAAAGCGGTTGCTGCACATGTGGCTTGCGAGTCTGGCCCTCATTGCATTTTGTACCGGACGGAGAAAAGAGGGATTTGTGAAGAGAGAAATAGCAAGGGAAAAGAAAGGAATTAGTTCGGTCGCTCCCGGGGGAAACTTCTGGACAATTAGACTAATCTCCTTAGCCGCGTGCTCGTATTCTAGCAGACCTGTGGGACTCAGAAAGTAGGGCTGATCACAGAGTTAAGTAGAGTACAGCGCAGAGCCATATTTACCATGAATTTTTCCCGGCGATGGGAAATATCTCGAATTTTCAGCGATTTTCTTTATCTTGCTTGATTATCTAACTTGATTATGCTAGGAATCTCAGCCCCTAAAGATGGAGCAAATGCCGGCCTCTGTGGCGGTGGGGTAGCGTTCTCGCCTGCCAAACAAGAGGTCGCGGATTCGAGTCCCGCCTGGGTAGGTTTCCCCAGTCCAGGGCACGGTTGCTTGTCTGAGTTTACTTGTTGCATTTGTTGAAAATCCCTGTGTAAAATGGCCAATAAGAGCTGTATCCGGTGGTTTGAGAATAAAATTAAAAAAATAAAATGAAATCTGTAACGAGGAACCTAGTCTGAACCATGAAAAAAACCTGTCATTCCCTGATGACGAGGAGCATGTCGGAACTCGAAATGTGGGAGAAGATGGACACTCTCACATGACTGAAAACCCGAGAAAACCTTATTCAGAGTAATGATAAATGAACTTAAAATGCGAGAATGGAAAGACAGCATGTAATTCCTATAAATTATAAGTAGTGATGCAGTGGTTGTGAAAATATTGAAAGAATTTATTTTTCCTTTTTATTCAGTATCAGTTTTATATTTTACACTTTTGATTCAGTAACTTTAAGCCACATTTCTATTCACTAAGATTTTATAGAAGTTACTCATCAGTTTGGCAATACAGTGTATTCTAACATTGTGTGATAAAAATCAATCGTTTTGTTAGCTACGTGAAGTCGTTGCTCTTTATATATATCCCTTTCTCTTTGTATACATACTGAAGTTTAATGGTTTACATGGATCAATGGAAGCTGAGTCATATTTTACACACATACCAAATATTTTTTTCTGAATTTGCAAATACATATTTTTAAGGCAATGAGATGTATAGCACAAATTTACAGCCTCTGCTTTAATGTGCAGTGAGCATATAGGATCCGGCGAAGAAAGACTTGATCCGTGAACTTAATAAAATACTAAGGAAAATAAGGACTTAGGGAAAATACGAATACGCCATTCGTTTCCTCTTGCTTGAGCAATTGAGATTAGACCTAAAAGATACAGTGTCTGGCGTGATACGGTAGAAATCTTTGATATTCAGCTTATTAAAACCACTTGTCTGTTTACTATCAAGGCACAAGTTGCCGAAACCATGTTCGGAGTAAATAGAAGTGTGTGGAAACAGACAAGTGGGTTTAATAAGCTGAGATTAGATATCTTTCGAAGCGACACGGAGAATATAAGCTTAAATCACTACTATATTTCCAGGTCGCCAGAAGTGATAAATTAAGAGAGATATTTTGCCAAACGCATAGGTAAAAGAATACTTTTTTTCCCCATAGAAATGAAGGACTAATTTATATCTACTTGGTGGAACTTAGCTTAAGGATTTCCTAACACACCCCACCACAAGATATTGATGCGGTTTGCGGAGTAGTATGTAATGGAGATGTTCGTGTTGGTAAAGTTTATCCAGCACCAAGTACCCTGCAATGGATAGTAGGATATTATGTAGACAGTGGTGAAGATTCCATGCTGGTGAAAAGAAGGGGCCTATCTGGATGGATATGTGATGCGGCCTAGAATGGAGGGATGGGCCTCACCCTGTCTCCTCATCTGCATTCGCCGCGAGTGCCATCTGTGGCAATTCCATCCAGCATCCGCTTCGCCACGTGCCTGCCTGCCGCTGGCTTAATTTGGCGAGACCGCGTTTGCTTTCCTCCGAGGATATTCAACATCCTCCCGCAGTCCTGAATTCCTCCATCTCTTACCAAATATCTGATGCACAGCGTGCAGGCGAAGGAGGAGGGACTTAATGTGCCCACATGGTATGGTATTTGGAAGAGGCGACCGACATCAAAGGCCATTTGCGCCATGAGAGAAGAGTAGGGAGAAAAGAGCGGAGAGAAACCCGGCGTCAGCATTAGCGTACTGTTAACGAATGGCGCCAAGGGGAACACAGCTTAACTTTAACCAGTGACGTGCAATTCTCGTTACACTACCAGTGACGTGCAGTCTGGGAGACCGTAATCAAACAAAAATTCATAAAACGTTTCAAGACATTTTTAATGCTTAGTTTAATGTTTCTTTGACTGCTTAACTATTATAAAACTTATATTTAATATTATGCATTCCAAATACGAACCTAATTTTTCAGTAAAAATTGTTACTTGAAACAGAATAAAAAAACTGATATAAAAAACACTTGAGTTGTTATTATTATCGAACTTTTTTAAATTAAGTAAGTACTTAATTATCCACGTTATGCAACTAAAAATGCTTCCTCACAAATTATTAATTATTATTATTCTTGAAAAATCACTAGCAATTGTTTTTTAACAACTTTTTTAATTATTTCCACCAGCATTACGTTTATTGGTTTTTCCATTTTAGTGGCGTGAGGTCTCACAGACCGCTACTAAAATTCACTTTCAAATTTTCAGAAATAAATAATAAGAACGTTGAATTTTAAGAGTGCTATGTCCTCAATATAAAAAATTAAGACGCTCCCGAGGATTATAGATATTTTGAAATAGCAATTTTGAAAATATTCATAATTTTAGAAACGCAGTGGTCTCTCAGACCGCACGTCACCGGTTAAGGGTAACGTCCCATCCGACGGACGGAGTGCTGCCCGTGAACTACCCTCCACAAATCTCTAAGTTGGGATCGCTCAGCTCGGAAAAATATATGCCACCGCCGGGGTTTGAACCCAAATCATCTGGATGGGAAGCCAGCACTGTAGCCACCATACCACCCTAATGCCCATGTGTCCACATATACATACTACCCCACAAGAAGCTTCAATTGGCGTGTGTCGTCTATTGAGGGACAAAGAATATCGTAGTCTTTGCAATATGACATTATGATCTATGCATGGATAGAAATATGGTTGAAGGAATACACTATTAGTTACTCTGGTTCACAATTAGTCGAATTGCATCAACTTAGGTTTTTGCAACTGGGACCAAGCTGAATGCAATATGCCGAGAGGAGTATGTTGAAAATTCATCACTTAACTACGCGAAATTTTACAGGCGCAAATGACCATTCGTCCCTCCCCTTAAAATTATCACGATCGTCTCACTGCTGGCATACCAAAATTATGTCATCGGAATTCGTCAAAAATTAATCAATATTCTTGAGTATATAAAAATAATAAATAATAATCATATATATAAAAATACATAATGTTTAGTAAATACAACATTTATATAATATTTATTATGGATGGTCGGATCGGATAACTCGGATACATATATCCGCGGATATTGCCCTTCATCGGATACATCGGATCCAAAGTTACGGAAGACATCGGATCTAGATCCGAAATTTTAAATAATAGCTTCAGTGAATGCTACACCCCATAGGGGTGGAAGAAGTTCCGATTCTATCTTCGAATGCGCCATTGCATGCGATTCTTGTCCTACTCGTGAACTGTTTTATTTGAAAGCTCTCGTAGAGGTTATGTAGGAGAATTTCAGCCGTTGAAAATAAAGAAGGCAAAGTACGACTGGCATATACCGTGACTCTTCCCAAGAGATTGAACAATCATCGGGGGAATCTCAGCGTCAGGAATTTGATAATGAATTCGGATCCGAAAATATCCGATCCGAAAGATCCGGCTCCGAAAATCAAGGATCCGATCCGAATCCGGATCCGAGAAAAATCCTGGATCCGTCCATCCCTAATATTTATATAAATAATATAACTTTGTTCGTAATATTTATGTGAAATTTTTTTGTTAGGTTGATATGTCTGGTTAGAGATCTTCCGTCGTAACCTTGGCTATCTTCCTTATTGTTCACGTACTCGTACCTATCCGCAGTGATGCAAGACACAAGCGAGTATCTCATCTGAGCTCTCAAAATGATGACTCCCTATCAAGTCAATAGCGGCACTCATAGGCTTAGGCGGGAGGATTAGTTTCTGCTCGGGAATTATGAAATTTAGAAAACAAGCGATGAAGGGATTCCACGCTCGCTGCATTTTGATGACACGAGCTGCATATCGTGCGGGCCTTGGCATTGCGACACAGAGCCCCGCAACGCTTCAAAGTAAGGGTCAGCGGACGGGTTCTCTAGGGGCATTAGGGAACCCCCTAGGGTCGGAATAGCCTAGAGAAGAGCGATTTAATCGGTAAACACTCCTCGTACTCTTGGCGACCACCTGGGCAATACAGTGGCAATCTCAAAGAGAACTTCTCAAAAAATTTCTAAGGGCCAAGTTTAAACATATTTGCTTTAGGTGAAGATGTCCTCAGGATGGAGTCAATGGATTTGATATTATAATGGGACTCTCACCGCGGAGCAATGTAAAGCCTTGCATCTCAAGAAAAAAATTGGGTTTTATCGTTAAAGCACGATGTTTAGGGCTTTTGATCACAGCTGTGGCTTATAGTTACGCAATGCGTAAGCAAATACTTTTTTTCTATACCTATCGCGTCGCAGTTGATGTGCAAGCGGTAGTTTGATGATAAATGTGTAAGACAGGTTTTAACCAAAATCTTGCGTAAAAAGTTCGCGATTTTATATAGGAAACATTTATAGATAGCTATTTAAGCGCAATAGGACTTGAAGGTTTGATTTTTAAAACTTTCGGTCCAATTTCACGCCAGGCGCAAGTCAGCTATTACTATCACAGTATATATGCGCATGTCAATGACTACGGAGACTTTATAGCAATAACTTAATTAATCTTGCATAAATACGAGATTTTTTTCATGAATTGGAAAAAAGAGAACAATTCATTTTTTCCGAAGCCATCTTGATTGATCTGCTTTTATTACCTTTTTTAACACATTTCATTGATTTTTATTCTGAATTTTGAAAAACTATTTTGCCTTAAAAGGACTATCCCATCTATATACCACCGCAAAAGAAACTGAATATATTTTGCTTTTTATATTACTTTCGTTGGAGGTATTTGGCCACAATTTTTCGTGTGAAAAGAGCAAAGTTTATAATTTAGGCAATGACTTCCATCTTCGACAATATTTCCCTGATAATTGCGTTTTTTGATCCTAAATCATTCATATTCTCCGATTTCTACTAGAGCGCTTTCTAAATTAATAATTCCGGATTTCACATCAATGATCAAGGACTGAAATATGAATGATATGGCAGGAAGTTCCTTAACTATAAAATGATTAATGGAGAGTGGTACTTTACGGAAACCATTGTGTTGAGAGGAAAATAATTAGGACTATTTTCCAAGTATTTCATTCATTAGCCGAGTCAGCTGCGCTGCAGCACCTATGTCCTGATGTTGATGCAATAGAGTTTGACTCGGTAATATTTTTATCTGGAAATTAGTGCAAAAACCTTTTTCTCTCAGCCTCTCAGCTACAAAGCCTATATGAGGAGTCTGTCACATGGGGTAACCTTTAATTCTTTCTTGGTTGAAGTATGAAATAACGAAGCTACTTCAGTGCAATATATTTTTAAATATCATCTCTTAATTTCTGTAAGTTGTGAATATTTTGCTCAACTAAATGGATAGATTTTGTGAGTTTTGTGGTGTGCACAAGGAGAATACAATGACGAGGAACTTTCCACGTTTCTATTGTGCATGGATAATACTTCACTTTACAAACCTGCAGTCTTCCTAAGGTATTAGAAGGTTTCTCCGTCTTCATGTGATGTATGATATGTGCTGTGTCGGCGGGAATAGTTATCGAGTCCCTACAACTCCTGGAAAAATGACAGAGAGGATAGGGGCTTGGTTCTTTTATTGGGTATTTTATAGAAGGTTTTGTGACCTTCGAAAGCTAAAGCTTAGTAAATCAAGGCGAGGATCGCTCTCCCCAAGAAATGAAGTTTAAAAAAATGAGAAAAAAAATTTCATTTTTTCTCAGTTTTTATATCCCTCACTGTAGTGTGAGTTAGTTAAATGGTCATGCTAAAGGGTATGGCTACGATATGCAGTGATAGTTCCTCATATATATTGTTATCGATATTCGTATGCATCTAAAAATAAAATATTATGAGGTTTTGTTGAAGTTATTTCGGGTTTCCCACCGGATAAGGTTCTCCATCTCTGCCCTTGATGAAGAACCTAATTGAAGGCAGAGATGGAGAGCCTTATCCGGTGGGAAACCCGAAATAACTTCAACAACATCATACGCCGGGAAAACCTCAGATCTTTCTTCATTATGAGGTTTGTTTATTCCAAGTGGTTTAACCTGACCTCAAACTAATCTTGTATACTCCCTAATACTCTAGTTATATCATTTTAAATTATTACTAGCCACTGAGTACTCTCTTTATTTTAATATTTCAAGTCCATTCTTTTGAGGTATTTGATCGCAATTTTCCGCGTAAATGGATAAAGAATAAAGTTTCTAATTCAGGCAATGACTTCCATCTTAGAAAATATTTCCCTGAGAATTGCGTATTTTGAACCTAAACTATTCACATTCTCTGATTGATCGCACGAGTACGCGCGAGGGATCTACATCTACCTAATACCCCGCAATCCGCCTTAAAGGCGTGTGGCAGGGGGTGTTAGGACACCAGCCGTTTCCAGCTAAAAAAAAATGAAGTGCTCTAACGAAGTTGGGACTTGCGTTTATTAAAGTCCTTTATGGTTCGGGGGAAAAACGAATTCCCATATCTATCCGTTCGGCAAAACATCTCTCTTCATTTATCGCTTCTATCGGACCTGGAAATAAAGTGTGGCTCTAATATTATGTTCCCTTTGTCGCTCCTAAAGATATCCATTCTCAATTGTTCAACCAATCTAAGCCTGGCGCGCAGCCTCAGAGTCTCCGGGGGCTCCCAGCCTAATTCGCTTAACATCGGGGTAACGCTGCCTGTACGCCCGTAGCAGTTTTTGACGAAACGCGCAGCCTTCCTTTGTATTTTATTCAATTCGCGGATTAAGTATTTCTGCGCCATATCCCATGCGCTCGCTGCATAATGGAATGTGCGCCACTGGCAAGTCAAAATATAGTACAGGAATTTTTTAATGATGCGGTGGACACCCCGAAAAAAGGAATTTCTTCGATCCAAGTCCCGCGGAAGCCTACAGCAAATACTTAATGCTGAGCGAGACAGAGATGCGGAGATCTCCGCCCTGCCATGCAGCCAGCATCCGGAAACAAGCCGCCCTGAGGAAGGAGGAGGAAAGATATCCACTCCGCACGTGTCCCATAAAAAAAGAGCCGCGGCCCCCTTCTGTTTACCGAAGGAAACCATTCTGATCCGCTCAGTTGGTCCGAGTCATTAATCCCTTATCTAGATCTGCACATAAATGGGTTGACCACCCTTTCTAAACTAGTTAGTGGTATCTACCCGCTAATCTTCGGTTTGTGAGCCCTGTTATATATGTATATTTTTTTGTCAAACCCCCTCATTCCGTCGAAGACTTGGTGACGTGACGCAATCGTCTATTTCGGAAGTGCACCCGGAGATGGTATCTTCTCGTTTTTTTTATTTTAATTCTATTCTCTGGCAGTGCGGTCGTCAGCTTCTGTTCCTTTCGGACCATTCCTCTGCATCTCTCATCCCGGGAGGGTTGTTCGATCCTTTTTTCCTTTGATGCGTTGGCAACGGAATTGTGCAATGGCTCTCTTTCTCTCCCTTATAAGCGGGTCAATAAAACTCTCGCTCCGTCGAGGATTCTCATACGAATGGTATTCCCAAAGGGCTTAACGGGATGATCGTAAAAAAATATCTCTCTTCTCTCTCTGTGAAAATGTTTCTGGATCTCTTTTCGGCCGGTTTTGATGGTATGACCTGAGGGTATTACCTAATCTTCGTACTCTAATACTCGCCCACCAGTCAGGGGTGGGTCAAGGAGTTAATTCAACACGCGTGTCTTTTTGGGAGTGGGAGAATCTTGGTCCCATTTCGTGATGAAACTCATAGGATTGCTGCATTGCGGTGGACTTTTCGTGGCTTGGGGTACATGGAATGCAATATCCTATTGAACTGGAATTCGACTTAACACTAGTGCTTTGTTTAGTGATACTTTTCTACCAATACTGTTCCAAGTATTACTAAAACTCTGTTTAAGATGGAATTTGATTTAACACTAGTACGTGGCACGATTTTAGCCATCTATGCTGCTTTATCAATGTTACATATTATTTTATACTTTAGGGGTACTCGAGGTTAGGGTCATCGTCACCCAAGAGAATCCCATATTGCACGGGATGAAATATTTTAAAGAATATAACGTAGGTAATAAGGCTTAAACAGGGAGCCTAGCTTCATCGTCATCATCAATAATCATTACTCCTAAGATTGGTTTAACGCAGATCTCCATTCAATTCTCCTATTGGCTGGTGTCTAAACGCGTATATAATACTGCTATACTTATGCTTTCTTCATGTATCTTATCCGCGGTCTACCTCTATCAAGGAAGGAAGTTATTCGAACTCTGATAATAAGTTCTATTTTATCAAACTCTCATGTTATTTAAATTATTTTAGTGATTTTGATGTAGTTATATGTCTGGTTCCACTTTATATTCATTTAAACCCCTTTGTGCCACCTGCCTGAAGTTGCACTGGAGATAAATGCCAAAGGTATTTAATTAAATGTCATATTTTCGGAATAAAAATTTCTAATGTCCCATTTAGGACATATCACCATGTTGCTCATTAAATTTTAATATTATTATGCTAATTTTAACTGAATCAATCCTGACTTTTTATTCAAGAGTTCAGTTCCTGGACAAATATTAATTTGAACAACTAGCCAACTCAAAGCCGATATTTCGACTGTGGCACTTTTTGGTTGAAAAGCAAAATTCAATATATTGTCCCGCGGCATAGAGGGTTAACTAATTAGAAATAGCTATTAGTCGTACAGGCAAGTTTTCAACGATGGATCTCCAATTTTAGACTTCGCATTTTGCATGTCATTTTAAACCTTCCAAGGCGTAGTAACTAGTTATTCCCATTTCCTTGGTACATATCATGGTACATAATAAAAACCACAAATGGTAATTTCGACATTATGTCATTTTTAAGGAAAATTCACTTTGAAAATGGCATAATATGTCGAAATCATAGTCGTAGTTGAGTTTTGTATTTAATTGTGGAAATAACCACTTGTAGCTTTAATCATGAATGTATCGAATTTCCTCCAAGTCAAACCTGAAACTATTTAATATATTATAGCGTTCTTTAGCCATTACTATTATTACTTAATTATTATCTTTTGAAGCCATATTTATGGATAATCTGTTCTAAAATTGAAATGTTTACCTATACTTCAACGTGATTCTAAAAGCTTGTTTTCTTGCTGTGTCCAATTATGAAAATAGCGCACTTTAGTTGTAAATAGCATATATTTTTTCTCGACCATACCAGCAGTAGTACTTCATATCCAATTGAATCGTGATTCCCTTCATCCCTTTTTATTCACAGCCATAGCCTCCCCCAGTAGTCTCGAAGATCCATCCCCCTCTGTTCCCCGGTGACAAGTTCCCAGAACTACCCTTGATTAATTCCTCACTATGACGATTCCCTCTCAGAAAAGACCTGTTGACTAGACAATAAAACTGGTTGCATTGTGCTGAATGCGACTTAATGGGTTCTGAATAAGGCTGTGCAGTACGGTTGGACGTGGGAACTCGAAGGAAGATATCCAACACGCAGTAGACATAGGCATGGGATATCTACTACATGCGATAAATGCTCATATCAACGTTATTTTATGCTATGATGTTACCAATGAATGCACTATTTTGGATATTTTACACACAGCAGAGCCTAGTGCGTTACCAGTAATTGATGGAGACTTTCGCGGGGTGGTGCAGCATGCGTAGCAAGGTTTTCGGGCTGACCTCCGCGTCGTTCCATCTTCATGACGACAGTTTCGATTCTTGACGGACCAATCAGAACGCACCTAGCCCAAACCAAAGCCAATGTAAGACGGGCAAAACCTGCATCAAACACATCGAACTTGAAGACGCCAGCTGCAACGCCGGCGAAACTGTCGTCATGACGATGAAACGACGCGGAGGTCAACCCGAAAACCTTGCTACGCACGTTACCGGTGAGTTGCTGTTTCATCTGGCTCTTAATCTCGAGTATCTAATGTCGAAGTCAATTAATTGTTAATTACTAAAAATTCTTCTGGCCAGTTTATCTTTTTTCAGTTTCATAAAATCGATTTTCTTTTTATGCATCGCGTTGGATATCATAGAATTGCTGGTCAAAATTTGTTTGTCAACCAGATTTTTGAAAAATTTATCCTTTCATGTGTAATTCAGGTATGTATCAATGAGATCCCTTTTGATAACACGAAATCAAATTAATATCTATATATCGTACAATAGAAACATGTTGGTTTGGGAGGATTTTCAGTTAGGAATGATGTTATCCGTTACTCTCTCTTTTATTATTCATTCATCCGTTTTATTTACAACCTCCACTAAGACAACCATAGAAAGATTTGAAAAGATCTAATTCTCATTCCATACGTAATTTATTAACACCTTTTATTTTTTTTATATTTGCTGATATAGACGTTATATTTTTTTATCTTCAGGTTTTCTCCTGGTAAATAAAACAGCTATTCTTATTTATCCTCAAAATAGGACCTGATGAATTACTCATTAACTAATTGTTTCAATTGGTGGGTTTATTTGCATAGATAAGGGTAAACCTCACCCTCGACTGCGCTAAAGGGATGTGGATTTTAAATATTCAAGAGAGGAGAGTCAATCCTTTTCCTCGGGCCATCTTGAGCTCCAAGGATCTGTTTGGGAGTATCCGAAGACTTCATTCGGGGTTTGAACCCGGAACCTGCAGTGATCAAACGATCAACACTCAAATTATCTGCTCACTCTGCTATCACGACATCTATTGATTAAATTGGGCAACATTTCCATGCCAGGAGTTATGTTTTATGCAAAGGGATAATAAATAGAATTCATGTGTCCATTACTTGGTAAATCACCGACCTACATTACTTCAGAAATTTAGCATAAAATGGTACGAACGAATTACTATTAAAGTATCGTATTCTACCGATCAAGACAGTTTTCCATTGAGTATTTAAAAAGTATTCTAGCCGTATCTCCTGCCTTCATAAACTTCCCTTTAAAATTCTCAATAACGCTTACTCCCTTTCAATCTATCTAAAAGTCCAGTTTTCTTCTTTATTCTCCCTTGTTTACCCAATATTCTACCTCCTGTAACTATACAATGAACTGCGTACGAATAGAAAAATAAAACATTTTGGTTGTGTATCAAGGAAAGTATCGGAGGGATTCCGTGGAAACATATTATTGCGTTAGCAAGACATTTTGTAAGATAGCCAACCACTTATACACCCCATTTTGGCAAATCCTGCTTTTGTGATCTTACGCGTGAGATTGGGGTGCTGAGCCCCTGATGGGGAAGATGAAATACGCCGCCATGGCACTGGAGAATAAAACGCATCCAATGCAGTCGAACAAAGACCCCTGGCTGCATGCATTGACGTCTCCGATCGCATCAAGCCAAATACAAACTTGTGCCCGAATAGCACGCGGAGAGGGAAAGATTTTATCTGTTACTTGTATTCCACACACGAGTCCTTCGATGCACCCCGTAAAATATATATCTTCTTTCTGCCGCGTCGACCATATACAATTTTCTCCTTACGTTGTCCCACACATCTCCTATGGCATTATTTTTTTCTCTCATCTTTCAGTAAATATTGCATTCCATTCCAAGTCTGCTATGGCTTGGACAGGACCTTAAGTTCAATGCGTTGGGTGACGTGGGGGTGACGCGTTGAATGAACAATTGAAGAGTGAAACAGGATTGCATGCCAAATGGGCTGTAATCGCTTAAGTGTCCAGTGGGGTGCACCATTTACCATTTCCTTCTCTTAAAGAAAAATTTTATTCCTGGCAAAAGTTGCCGTACCGTATGTATATATGTCATCATTGGAAGATTTGCACTTGTAAAAGTATAAGAAATGTGCTATTTCGCACTCGTCCGGCCACGACCTGAATATGTAGCGAGCATATGGAATCCGAAGCAAAAAGACTTAACAACATGCCGAGGAAAGCTGCGCGAAGCATCAAAAACCACAACGGCCTAAAGAAAGCGTTCCACTAATATTGTTAAACATAACGAATTAGGCAGGGAGCCGCTAGAAACTCGGAGTCTGCGCGCTAGGCTTAGATTGCTTGAGGAAGTGAGAGTAGATGTCTTTCTCAGAGTGACACGGAGAACAAAATATTAGAAACCCATAATATTTACATGTACGACAAAAACGATAAATTAAGAGAAATATTTTGCCGAACGGTTAGGTACGGAAATTCGTTTTTCCCACGAACAATTAAGGAATTTAATAAATGCTTAGCCGAACTTCGATGGAGCATTTCCCTTCTATTTTTTAACGACTGGTGTCCTGATAGCCTTCGACTCAATCCTATTGAGGCGTCTTGCGTGTTGGCGTATAAATGTACCTAGATATTAATGTGACTCTTTTTCGATATGCTTTCTATTTCCGTTTTTGGTGCCAAGTTTCAAATTTTCGAAAAGTTTAATGAGACCTGCGCAAGCGACCAACCTTAGTCCAGTATCCATGTCAATTCAGCGGCCAGTTTTCCCAGGATTCGAGCGTACCTCCCACAAAAGCAATTTGAATTCCACCCGTTTTTAGTGGATACTCCTTGCAACTGCTTGCCGCTACATATTTTGCCGTCAACGGCCTATCCCTATGAGACACGCTAGATGCTAGGGATCATCTCTCTTCCACTCTCAACATTATGCAATAAAAGGAGTATATTGGGAGGGCTGCATCATTTCGTCGCCAGCGATGGCAAATGCTAAGCGAATTACGCTGGGAGCTGCTAGATACAGGAAGGCTGCGCGATAGGCTTAGATTGCTAGAGCTGTTGAGAATAGAGATGTTTAAGAGTGACACGGAAAACACATTAGAACCCCACTATCTTTCCAGGTCCGATAGAAGCGATATATTAAGAGAAATATTTTTTCCGAACAGATGGATATGGGAATTCGTTTCTCCCCCGAACAATAAACGACTCCGATAAATACTATTCGCAATTTTGTTTGAGAATTTGCTTTTTCTGTGCAAAGGGCTGACGTCCTAACAACCACTGCCACACGTCTTTTTAGGTGGCTTGCAGGGTAGTATGTAGGTGTAAAGTATGAGAAGAACTCTTTTCTGAACTCTTTTCTTTCTGAAGAACTAGTGGAAAAGCGCTTAAGGGCGTGGAGAATGGAGAGGAGAAGATGAGTCGGACGGAAGAAGATGCGAACTATAATTCAATCGTGGTCTGATGTTTTTTAGGATTAAGGGAGATGAGGATATTGGCCTCCGTCTTCCCCGGCAGCAGCTGCTTACGGTGTCCAAACATTTGCTGTCATTATAGGTCATAGAATCCGAGTGATTAGCTAATTAGATAATGACTTAATCACCCAGATTATGTGACCTTTGATGGCTGCGGTGGTTAGCTCGAGGAGCCATCCACCGTACGCAGCTGCATCCGGAAAAGACGGAGGCAGACCGTCTTGCGAGCTGCGAAAACTTAAGCATTGCGATGGACGAGAGACGCTTTTGATAGCTGGGGATTTAATTTGGACAAGATGATAAACCATTAGTAATATGGGTAGGGTAATGGGTCAATATCAACTGAAAATAAGCACGAAGAAAACCAGGATATTAGTATGCAGCAGAAGAGAAGAAGTGAAGACTAACATTAAAATAAGGAAGCGAAAACTGGTAGAGGTGGATGAATTCGGTTATTTGGGAAGCAAGATAACTAGTGACGGGAGAAGTAAGAAAGAAATCATCAGCAGAATAGCCCAGGCGAAGAGAGCATTCCACCAAAAGAGAGACCTGCTTACAGAGGGAAACTTAAATATGGAAGTAAAGAAACAATTTATAAGAACCTACATTTGGAGTATGCTCCTATACGGAAGGGAGGCATGGACAATGACCGCAGTGGAGTAAGCAAGGATAGAGGCCTTTGAAATGTGGTGCTACAGAAGAATTATGAAAATCAAATGGATCGACCGAGTTAGTAACGAGGTAGTCCTAAGAAGAGTAGGAGAGAAGAGAAGCCTCATGAAAACCTTAATAAGAAGAAGGAACAACCTTATAGGCCACATCTTGAGACATTATGGGCTGATGAATACAATGGTCGAGGGACAAGTGGAAGGCAAGAACGGAAAAGGAAGACCTCGAACAAAATACATGGAACAAGTAAAGAAAAATGTGAAAGAGAAGAAATACGTAGGTGTGAAATGAGTAGCTGATTGGAGAACTGAGTGGAGAGCTGCGTCAAACCAATCCTAGGATTGTTGACCAGTGATGATGATGAGGGAATACTAGTGATGCAAAATATGTGCTGGAAAATTAAGTTGTAACTTATGTCGAAAGCGTAGTAAATTTGAAGATGCATCATCCAAAATTAGTGCAGGAAGCATTGATTGAAAGTTTTTTTTTGCTCCGAACATTAAAGGATTTGAATCTTCTTAGTGCCACCTAATTCGAGTGGCACAGGTTATAAATTGTTTAAATAAAACGTAACATCCTCGGAGAACATTCTGTTCCGTCATTTTTTGATGTATCAAAATGATGTTTTTATTTTAGCCTTACTCTGTTAATTTTTAGCCGTATTATCAATCCTGGTATAATATTTCAAGATTTTAGTTGCTGCATAATTATTTGTTTGGAAAATTTAAAATCTCAAAGTCGATAAGAAGGCTCGTGGCATATTTTGGCTGAGATTCGCGGCACTAAGAGGGTAAATAGATGTTACGAGGAGCTCCGTTAGAGGATTTTCTTTTTAATTGCTAACTGCTGTGGTGCCAACAACCCCCGGCATACCTACGTCTGGACCGGCTTGCGGTCGTAGTATGTAGGGGAGGGTGCAGTGGCGTGGCCAGGAGTTTCGTTCGGGGGGGTCCAAAATCAGGGAGGGAAATTTTTGAAAAACAGGGTACCAAGTAATGAGTTATAAACTAATTTTAACACTTTTTATAATCGAAAAGACATCATTTGTAAAAGAAATATTTTTTAATTCATGATGTTTTAATAATTTGTTTTCTTTAATGAAAGAAAATGATCGTGTTTCTATACTTCGGGGGGGGGGGGTCCGGACCCCTCGGACCCCCCTGGCTACGCCACTGGGAGGGTCGTGTACCTAAAAACACTAGGAACTAGTGTTCGACGTAGGATCTTCAATGCGTTTTTTAGGGGTGCGTCGACAATAGGGTCATTAGCACTAGGGGCTTCTAAGTAAGCTATCATGTGAAAGATGCGCTAGAGAGTAGCATGGGTAAATTTGAGTTCATTTGGGTTATATTTACAAAGAAGGCATTATTTTGGAAGTTTTTGTCGCTATAAAGTAAATAATTTTAGTTGCATTTCGAAGTGTTTTACCAAAAATCTATCACACTAGCAGTGGTTATCGTAGCACAGGTGAAATTGACGTAAAACGGTGAGTAGTATTAGCTACATATTTGGTATTTTTTTCTGTAATCTTAACCTGAAAAATCAGCCGGAATCCAAAATGACCACCTCTTGTACCAAGGAAAATGTTTTCATAAGAGATATCTGTTAAATATACAATCAAATACATTATCAGTGCATTTAAACCTCCTGGAATATTCCCTCTGGATCGTGGTGTATTCACAGACAACGACTTTATGCCACCGTATGTTAGTAATAGGCCCCTTCAACGGAAGATATCTGTTCTTGTTCTTGAAAGGAGTTATATTTTAAATTGAGTTTTAACCAACTAAATTAATTTTATGTAACATTTTCATTTATTTTTAAATTTGATAAACATTATACATATTGATTTCATTTTTCACGAGTTTCGTTGCTGTTCCCTCCAATCTAACTTGTGTTCCTTGGTACAATAGGTAATGTTCCGAGGAAAATGAACGTGATATACCTAGGGACGATTTCAAATCCTTGTCGTGGCGGCGCGGGCGGCGGGTCACCGCGCTTCCTCGGGAGACCTCCAGTTAGGTCACCACTTCATACCCCGGGAGACCTTCCAGATGGGTTACCACACACCCTCGCAGAGTGAGTACTCCCCCCTCCTCCGATACACCCCTCCCGCTAGGCCTCACGCTCTCATTTGATTAGTATGATCACACCCTTTCCATTAATAATTCCATTGAGCAGCAATACACTGTGTTAACTCCCTATGTATGTGTACTTGTTTCTCACGTGCTCCCCAACCTAATCACGGCGCGACTCGCCACCACGGCACCATTTTATACGTTCTTAATAGATCCATTAATTGTAAAAGTACAAGTATTACTGAAAACTTATGTGAAGAAATTCTGATGGATTGAATTGGTATTATTAGACTGAATCTTTAGTAAATATATTGTGATTTATATAAAAAGTTGAAAAAATTGTTCCGTGGTACCACACTCTCCCATATATGAAGATTAAAAATTTGGATTCCCGGCCTAATCAATTGGGGCATATAGATTACAATTATGTGTTTTAGGTTACTGACGCATCACTGAGTAGTGAAAGTCTTTCTTTCATCACTAAGTAGTGAAAGTGAGACTTTCAGTGTAGGGAAACCACCATTGCCTGAGTATTTGTATTCGTTGCGAAACACTACAAGAACCAAAATGTTGCAACAATTTTTAACTACACTGTTCTAATTTCGTTCATGCATTCGCGCGCCATTTTAGAAATTAATGCAGCTCTAACCTGCGCAATTCCGTGCCCCGTGTAAAACGGCCTTAAAAGAAACAAATCCACGCGTCTGGCAGAGAATTTCGTTTCAATGCGATTATCTCATCCCCCCACCTCATCGAAAAGGCAGCACGGGCAACGATTGTCTTTTTTTTCGTTAACTCCTTCCCCACCTCATCTGCGATTTTTCCACCCTCTCCCACCCCTACCTGCCACCCTTAACTTTCCCCCTTGTCCGCCCCATCCACGGCTCCATCTCCTCAGACCATTATTATCTGTCTGGAGTGGATGGCTGTGGTGGGGTCGAAATAGCCAGATGGGATGGTGTGGGGTCACGTATCGGCTACCGGGAGACCCATGCGATAAATCTGGCTTTGGAAAGCCAACTATATTGCTTCTCGCCCAAGGAAACATTTATGTAGATGTTTCATTGTTACATTAGCGCACCGGGCTTAGATTGGTTGAGAAATTGAGAATAGATATTGTCGAATATTTCGCGGGTTCTCAGCCAGGTTAATTCTTTTATATAAGCTGACGTTTCGGGAGACGACTTGTCTCCCATCCTCAAGGCCGTGTTACTTTATGGAAATAGTAAAATAGCACTTTATAGTTTGAAATTGGGCTTCCGTAAAGTAGCACGGCCTTGAGGATGGGAGACATTTCGTCTCCCGAAACGTCGGCTTTTATAAAAGCATTAACCTGGCTGAGAACCCGATAAATATTCGTCAGTAGTATTCACCAGGAGAAATTAAAATCGAGAATAGGAATCTTTCAGAGAGTCTCGGAGAACATCGCATTAGAGCCCCATTACATATAAAGGTGCGATTAGAACGATGAATTGTGATAGATATTTTGCCAAACAGATAGATTTGGGAAATCGCTCTCCCTCCGAACAGTAAAAGATTTTCATAAATGCTAAGCGGAACTTCTTTAGAGCCATTATTGTTTTATTTTCTAATGGCTGTAGTCCTATCACTCCCCGCCAAACGACCCTTGAGGTGGCTATCGAGGTATTTTGTAGGTGTAGTTTAATGAAAAATTAACTAAATTTGCGGGTAGAGGAAATCAATTGGGTACAGCGAATGAATACTGACTTGAATTGTCTTGAAATCAAATCCCATATCCGGCCACCCCAACAAAAATATTTGACGTTCGTGGTGAGTTCGTGAAAAAATTTGACACTTGAGGTGCTGCTTGCGTGTGACACGCTTGTGACTCAATCTGGGGTAAGCTCTACCCGCACCCATTCTCGCCGACCTCTGGATTTAATCACTTAGGGAGTGATTGAACGTTGGGCCACGTTCCAGGCGGCCGAATGAAGTCATGGTTACCTAAGATTTTTAAAGAGTGAATTTTTGCCAATATCAATAGGAACCTGTTTGCAGTATGTTCCAATAAAGTTTCAAGTACCTATTACTTCCTGAAATAAAATATGTATGTTGTAGAATACGTAATACTCGTTCTAATTTCATAGATACCGTATTATTTCATTAGTGCAGAATTACGATTATCGTACAGTTAGAAAATAGGTTGGCTTAAAACTAGGCTGAAAGTCTTCTCTACGTCGTTCCTAACTAAATGAGACATAAACATAAGAATATTGACAGGCGTAGGGTAATGGCTTGAATGATAATCGATTGATCGATGTAGCTTCGTTAAATTTGATCTAAGAAGCCCAGCGAGGCATATCAATCTGAATTAACTTTCGGGTCGAAACATTGATTGAGATCGTTACTGAAACGAGAAAATCCCGCCGTATTGACAGAAAATAACTGGTGTGCTTAGCATAAATCGTTTCCGGCTTAATTTTGTGGAATGATGATATATCCTTGATTAAAGAACAAATGGAAATATCCACACAAATTAAAACCACGCTCTGCTACCAAATATGTGGCGTTACGTCTTTAAATCTTCTTTACGATTCTAAACGTAAGCCCTAAACACAGGGAACTCCGATCGTCTGTCACTAGCTGGTAGAGGGAAAGACTGAACAAACAAGAATAATCAGCACTCTAATAAACAACTGTCAATAAATACGAGTCATTTTTAATCAATATCTATTAGAAGTAGAAATATTCAAAATCAGAATTATTACAGAAAACAACGATGATAACTAATGATAAAATTGGAAACATTACCAAACATTAAGTACTTCACTTGTCCTATCACAAATAACCGTGGTTAAAATAAATAGTGTGGATATTACCATTTGTTCTATAATCAGGGAATGCTTAGTGATTGAACCTGAGTCGTATAGCTTCAAATTTCTTGAATTGGAACGAGTTTCTACCTCAAATAATAGTTGTCATCGCGTATGATTACTACGGATGCAACTTTTTCCAAAGCAATGAATACCTACTGACCTCAAATAATCGGAAATTCGGTTAAAAAACGGTACCTAGCAATTTACAGGAACTAGAGCGACGTCGAGATGACCTAGCACTTTGCAATATCACACCCTACAAATTTTTACCTCCATGCGGACAATTACCCCATGCCTATTATGATGTCCTAGCCCTGATGAGATCTCCTGTGACGAGAATAAAATATTCCTCTTTTAAAAGTCGGCGTGGGTGGCGAAAAACATTTATTGGTAGTATTCAAGTGACTGAGGTAGGTTTACATGGAGAATTTCGGGAATCAACCTGGCCAGTTTCCTCTCCCAATTTGGACCTCCTTTCTAATTTTAAAATAAGATTTTTTTCCCTTTCATTCCAGAAAAAGCAATTTCAATTCTTTTCCTTCCCCCATCTCGCTTATATTCAATTCTTCCTTTTTTCAGTTTTAACGTTCTCTACCAAATGTCCCCACGGCAGTGTCTATTTTCCACATATCTCTGTAATAATGAAACAGTCCACCTAGAAGCAATATAATGAACGTTATACATAGACGTAAATATTTTAAGTATTAAGGCACCAAATTCAAAGTCAGAAAATACCCATGATACCACTTTATTAACAAAATCAACATCGATATTACAGATTTTATTATGAAAATTTAGTTTGACCTGGAAAATTGAAAAACCTTTGTAATTTGAACCGCTATTTTTGCTAGTGGAGAAAAAGTATGTTATTTTTCAGCAATCATAAGTAATCTATTGGTTTTCAATGATAGATATTAATGAATTTATGAAGTTGGATGGCTAACTACATTGGTGTAGTTATGCCCTATTTTTACATTTTTAACTAGAACGAGCGTGCTGCGCCCGCTCCCAGCGGGCTTCCTCCGCTCTTTTCAATGCAGGTCCACCTAGGTAGGAATAGGCGCATTTCTAATTTTAAAATGTAGAAAAAAAGGCAGGGTCTTATATACAAATTTAATTGGAATGTTCATGTTCAAATTGAGGTCAGGGGACCTCTTTAAACACAACATTGGAAGTAATTACACCATCTGACTCATACTTACATATCAACAGGAGGCTTGAATGTGGAATCAGCCGCATTTTGATAAAAGTTATTTAAACAATGTGAGATATTGTTGCAAATGAACAAATGTATCAGTTTGTGCGCCGTTAAAGTCAGGATTATTTACTGGTTTTTGTTTTTTGTTTGTTTTTTTTTTTGTTTTTTTTTAATTATTTAAAAACCAATTTTAGGAAATTATAGCAATATTTAGGAAGTAAGATATGCCGTCGCATGTTCTCTGATAAATTCTGTGCATTTTGGTACCTCATTTGTAGTGTTTGGTTGCGTATAAGTTGAGAAAAAGGTATCTATACAGTAGAAATAATATAGAAGATTCTGCCGCAATTCCATGAAAAGTGGTGATTATGTGGGCAGTAAGGTTATTATATCTAACTAATTCTAACCGATTAGGTGGTATTACGTAACAGCGAGTGATTGTGTGTCGTTCCGCTTTTCGACGCCATTTTTATGAATTAAACCAGGGGTTCAATGCACCATCTTTTTTATGCAAGGGCCAAAATTCGAATCCACATCGTCCGGAGAGCCAAAACGCTCCACGTCATTTTAACACCACATCGATAAAAAAAATAACATAATTTCAAAGAGAGTGAAATTTTTTTAAGCTGGAAATTGAAAAAAATGCAATTTAAACAGCTGATTTAGCTAATGGAGATACAGGATGTTTTTTTTTCAGAAATCATCTGAGATCTGTTAGTTATCAATGGTTGATATTAATTCATTAAGTTTTATATGATTGCTGAAAAAATAACATCATTTTTCTCCATTAGCAAAAATAGCGGTTTAAATTACATAGGTTTTTTCAATTTTCCAGGTCAAACTAAATTAATGATAATATCTATAATATCGATGTTGATTTTGTTAATAAAGAGGTATCTTGGATATTTTCTGACTTTGAATTTGGTGTCTTAAACTTAAAATATTTACGTCTAAATATAACGTTCAGTATACTGCATCTAGGTGGACTGTTTCATTATTACAGAGAGGCTATCTATATGTAATTTTAATCATCTTTATTGGTTAAAAGTTTCAATCAATGAATGTAATTTTTGACATTGTATATTTTTTACGAGTGTGTCGATGTATATTTAGCACTGTGTGGCGCAATGCAATATTTTCTTTAGCCTCTAGGGGTCGCAAGGATTTAGCCGGCGGGTCACATGTGGCCCAGGAGCCACGGGTTGAAGACCCTTGACTTACACGAACAAAAATGCGTAGGCACCCTGAAGGGAAGATACAATGCGGGGTGTTGCAAGGGTGTCTGGCAGAGGGTACTGGGAGAACTTCGTCGCTGTATCACTCACGACTTTCCATTAATTATCACACCCTACCTTTTCGGGTTGACGTCCTCTTTTTTTAAAAACAGGCTAATGACTCATGCTACGGAGTAACCGGAGACATTCTACTTTCCTCGAGTTCTATCGTTAATTATCCTCCGCACGTATCACTCTTTGCTCTCAGCTGTATCGTCAAAGACCCTAAGTACGCTATTTATCCTCTCGGAGCGTTCAGCGCGAGAGGCAAAGCGGTTTGGCTGACCATCAAGTCTCTCTCCTCGGCGTGCTGTTGTAACGTTCTTTTCGCGCCTGTTATTATTTCCTTGCAACACGTCTGTCGCGAGAGGGGGGTCGTGAAAAACGTGGTGCATATCTCGTGACACTGCGCGTGAGACGAGGGAAATGATTTATGGTAGCGAAGTCTCCGTAGGCGACGCAGTAATCAGGTAAGGCATTGTGACTCCGGGGAGGGTGTGATCTGAGATTACCTGGTTGGCGAGGTTCCACACAAATAGGGTGATTTCCTATTCTTTTTTTATTGGCTACATCGAAAGATTATTACCCCTGGAGTACGCATTTCACGCTTGTAGATTATTTAATGACGATATCTATTTTTTGCGATTAAATGAAAAGTAAAAATTTTCAAGCGCGCGAAAACGCGACGGCTAAGTATGAATGATGGGAAAACTCCGCGTGACGTCATTCTGGTTCCCGCTGTCGCCGTGTGAGGTGACCTTGGGGCGAGGCTTTCAGCGCTCATACGATGCATGCTGCTAGCAGGTAGCAGAGTACCCTGATAGCAGGTAGCGCTTGGCTTAAATAAGGATTATTAATACACTATCAAACGAAGGAAACTTTCCAAACATAGGCAGTTTTAATAGGTGATTATTAAGACCTTTTTCCCTGATCTCTGTGCCTCATGCATGCATTGGTTATCTCAGACGATGTATAACTCCTATCTACTCGTATAGAAACTAGGTCCCGGTGACATCACGTGGTGTAGCACCGCGTGGGCGCTAATCTGACCTTTTTCAAATGCGGTTAAAATTGACCATTTACGTTCGTCTAAACTGGAATTTCTAAAACCAAATAATTTGAATATTATGAATACACTAATGGTGGGTAACGAATCGCATTCAATGCCTTTCGTTTTCTTTAATGAAGGAAACTACCCTATTTGACTTAAGTCTGCTTGCGCCTTGCTTTTTTTCCGAGTGATTATTAATTCGTGCGTATCCAATATCGCTGAATAAATTTCCATATTTCTCTATTTTGACCTCTTGTTTATATTTAACCCATTATAAACCAATGTTGTTCCTAAGCAACATCAAAAATGCATAAATTTTCAGCAATATTCTGGAAAGATCTAGAGCTGTGTTTCCCAAACTTTTTCGAGCCACCTTGAATCCATAAACCTATACCAAACGCCCCCCTAAGTGGTATCTTTAAAATAGTAATCAGAATCATATTGTAACTAACCTAATGAGGAACATTGTAATAATTAAATTAAAAACAATGACCAATTAAACGGTTATTTAAATCCAATGGATGTATAGTTTTTTAAATAATTTACGCAAATGATTTAATACACAATAAAAGGAACTTAATATATTTTTTACATAAAAAGAAATAATTTTAAGAAAGCTTATTTGGAATTTTACATGTCATTTTTTACGTAAATTAAGAATTCTATAGCATGAAAACTTTCAATTTATAGTAATAAAATGACAAATCATGTTTTATTAAAACTATTTTAACTATTTAGTGACTTTTTATTATAGTTCTTCATGGTATAGTAGGCATTTACGAAGATTCTATTGCTATCCAATTAATTACATATTTCCATCAAATAAAATTTTAATGAGGAGGATGAGCTTGATGATATAATATATGTTTTCCAACGTCCGGTTTTGCCACTTAGAAGATGTCTTAAATCACCGCGTTCGCAAACCAGAGGTCTGTTTCTCTGCATGGAAATAAGCTGAGTGACTGCACTAAAACCACGTTCCACCAAATATGAAGTCGGAAATGTAAGAAGGTGTTTTTAACCACCATCCATAATGCAGAATAACGATAGGAAATCTCCTTGTGTAGCCAAAACTCTTCATAGTTTATCTTAAACTTTGGTTTCAATTCAATGCCATTTTGTAGTCCAATTAAATTTTCCTCAAACTTGAAGAAAGGCTTGGAAATATGTTTCAACCGTTCTTACTTTAAAATATAAAAAAACACATGGTTTAAATTACTTCCAGATGCGGGAAACAAAGTAAACTTTAGAAGCGAAGCTTGAACTCGAAGACAATAGTAAGGTTACGGAACCTTCGCATTTGTCACATTGTCAGGACCCTCCGGCGCCCCCCTGCCGCCCCCTAGGCACTTTTCGCCCCCATAGACTGCAGAAACGCACCCCAGGGGGCGGTAGCGTCCACTTTGGGAACCACTGATCTAAAGTATATATTCTTTTGTGATGTAAAATTTAATGGTGAAATATGTAGCGGAAATGATAATAATGTTTGAGTAGAAAATTTTCACTCTTTTAAATATGAAAAATCTTGTAATTTGATGTGTCCGAGGAGCAGCTCACGGTTAGAAAGAGTTAAATATGAACTTTTGAGGTTAAGGTAATTTATAAAAAGAAACATTTGCCGACGTTTTGGAAAATAATTTTTCATTTTCTAGGCTCGCTGTACAATAAGATGAAAGTTACGACAAGTACAAAAGTGTTCACGTATTTAAACTCACTGTTTTACTATCGAAAATTAATTTTTAACACTCAACTATTTTGTTTATTGTACCTCTCATCATATCTTATAACTGGGTTAGCAAATGAAAAATAAATTCCCAAAACATCGGCAAATATGTTTCGTTTTGTTTAGCTGTTTAAATTACCGAGCTTTTTATTAATTTTCCAGATCAAACGAACTTTCAAAGATAAAATTTATGATGCTTATGATAATTTTTAAGAAAAGGTGACGTCATGGACATTTACTGACTTTAGATTCAGTGCCATAATAGTACTAAAAGTACATTACCTTTTGATTGATTTTAATTTTTAAAATGAGCCTTATGCTGTGATAAGTGGAATGAAAGTGTGTAATACGTGTGCCATTCGAGACTTAATTATCAATTAAAAATATTCGCAACTGAATGGAAATAATATGACTGAAGCTGAGTATTATAGATATTAGAACTTTAAGAATAATTAGTTCTTAATGTTTTTCCTTTGGTAGTCCTGATATGCTACCGATTATCTTTATGTCATTGCCCTTCAAAGTGTTTCATATTAAATGGATTTTCTTCGCCCTTCCAGTGAGTTAGACTTTCCATCCACGTCGATATTCGCTGCCAAACATCCCTCGATTTATCTTGAGAATGCTTTTCTGGAGCAGATTTGTAACCATCGCTCACAATCTGCGTGTTACCTTAACAAAATTGACGCACAAAGATGAACAGCTAACATGAGCTCTTACCTCATGTGCACCATTACTTACATGTGATACAGAGACATATGATAAAATTTAGCCAAATGACTCTGTAAGCAGATAGAAAAATGCATTAAGGGTATAAAAATGTCCCATTACGAAAAATAAATAATATACGGTGACAATTTATTGATAACGCTTCTGTTATGGTTTAATATATCTTTTCTATCTACTGTTTGGCTATGTCGCTTGATCTTTCGCAGGAAATAAATGAAGAGGTGTTCTGTTAAGACATAAAGAGGTAGACTCAGGAACATTAATGAATCCATCTAATTTATAATAGGTAATGAACTTGGTGAAAAGAAATTGCTATGAACAATGGAATAAAGTAGTACTGTAAAATTAGCAAACAATAATTGTATTATTCATGGTTCAGTAACCAGGCAGAGCCTTATAAATAATCAACACGAAGATATGAATATATTTTTACGTTTCCCTCATTAAATATGTCTCAAAATTGATTCCGATGATGTTGTCAGTCAACACAGAATTTAAGGAATAGATTCATTAAGTAAAAATAAACACTTATCCTTTACTCTCTTGATAGTCGTAATAATATTTTACGAACCTGATACTTCGATAATTGTTACTATTAGAGCTAAAACACATTTTTTTTAGATTGGGCTTAATATTGAGGGTTTTTAATTCGAGCATGTGATCCTGTTTTGGTGAGCGTATGTAATTATCATTAGTTTCTCCGAAAAACTTGATTGAAAGTCAAAATGAATCCCGTTAAAATCCAAGTATTATCTAAGTACAATCTTAATTGGAACTGACACGGTGAATTTATTTTCTTCACACGTGGATAACTTTTTGGAATTCCGGCATAATACGAAAGATTTAATTTCGAGAATAAAATTGAGAATTTTTTTTCCGGAGTGGTATTCCTTAAGCATTCACTTCTTCCGCGAGCAATAAAATGGCTCCTTATCAAACGCACGTTTATCTATCTCATTAGGTGTAGTTGCAATTCGCTAGATGCATTATCCAGGGATTCATGGTATACATTTTTATGTACGATTTTTTTTGGATGCACAAGTGCCACGAAGATTTAGGACAACATCCTTGATTACCCTTGGGCTACACTGTGGTGCGTAGTCCACCTGCTGTTCACCTTTACGATTCATTTTAGGGTATATTGTAAACGAGAACCTACTTGAGATGGATGATACGATTTTTTTGGGACAAAAATGTCTATATCTTATATTTGGCTTCCTTGAGGCAACCTGGATCGTGTAGCGGAGTATTGCTTCGCACCGTATGGCACCGAGTTAAATCAGAGGGAAGCTTGCCCTCAAGAGAAATCCTCTGCTCGTCAACAGTATTTTGAACGCGAGAGGAGGAGGCAGATGGAGAGGCAGAGAAGGAAAACAAGAGTTTGTGAGCGGAAGAAAAAGAAATACAGACTCGAAAGTCTCCCCATCTGAAACAGACCCTCACCCCCACCCAGCCCTTCTCACACTCCACTCCAGCAGACTCCCTGCCTGCTACGACCACGCCATCTATCTGAGGGACACCTGAAGTCTAAAACCAGTCCTCGTAAAGGGCCTTCGCCCACCAGTTAAAAAAAAAGAGGAACAATTTTTTTCTTCTTCGTCGATGGGTCTCTTCTCACCTCGACTCAGCCCCCTCTTGTTCCCCCGGCAACATAAATCCCGTGAGGCCCCACCACCAAAACACCTGATTTCATTTTCAATTGTCGTGCTCAATGATGTGGGAGGATCCGAGTGAGTGGTAGCGGGATATAGGGTGGTTTCCTTCATCAAAGAAAACGAAAAGCATTGATTGCGATTCCTTACCCACCATTAGTGTATTCATAATATGCAAATTATTTGGTTTTATAAATCCCAGTTTATGCGAATGGCAATGGTCAATTTTTTCCGCATTTGAAAAAGGCCAGATTGGCGCCCATGCGATGCCACTCCACGTGACGTCACAGGGACCTAGTTTCTATAGGAGTAGATAGGAGTTTTGCATCGTCTGAGATTACCAATGCATGCTTGAGTCACAGAGCTCAGGGAAACATCTCTTAATAATCATACATTAAAAATACCTAAGTTCGGAAAGTTGTCTTCGTTTGACAGGGTATTAATAATCCTTGTTTAAGCCAAGCGCTACCTCCTAGCAGGGTACTCAGCTACCTGCTAGCAGCCTGCGTCGTATCAGCGCTCAAGCCTCGCCCCAAGGTCACCTGCTACTATAGCTGATCGCCGTATCCTCAATGACCGGAGACTCTTCTTAAATATCATTAATGGCAAATACAGATCATTTGACCTTCTTTCTTTTTTTCCGCTTCGTGTTCCTTCGCGCACGACGAGGTCGAGTGACCAATTTCATTGTTTCAACCCCCGCCTTTCTGTCTCTAAACGTTCTTTTCTATTCAGACTTCCTTCTTCCATTAACTCTTATGCCAAATGTGTTTCAAATTTTGATCCTTTTTTTCATCCCTCATCCATCTTACACCATCACAATCGTAATTTTCCCCCTATTTCACACCGCCCAATGAAATTTACTATTCTTTGTTATTTATTTGTAAGTACTGTTGAATATATTTGTTCATTGTTGGTTACGTTGCTTAATATTATTAAATTGTTTCTCCTGTTATCATGAGTCCTCTGTAATTGGCCTCGTTCTGTTTTTGGACTGGATTAAATAAATAAATTTCTGGTGCCATTGCGAAACATTTCCCATTTTAGTTTTCCAAGTTAATTTTTGGTGCAGTGTGGTAGCCTAGTTGGTCGAACGAGTGGGTTAAAAAAAATTATCATGATGTCTCCAGGAACCACAATAATAGATTCTATTATAATATTTGTTCCACCTACGATAAGTGTTCGAGGATTCATCCAAATAAATTCAATCGATTGGAGTGTGATATACTGGAAGTTCAACATTTCCGGCCTCGGTGGCGGCGGGGTAAAGTCCTCGCCTGCCAAACAAGAGGTCGCGGGTTCGAGTCCCGCCTGGGTAGGTTTCCCCTGCCCAGGGCATGGTCGTTGGTGTACGTTTAATTGTTAAATTTGTTGAACACCCCGACGTAAAATGGCCGATGTGAGCTGTATTCGGTGGTTCGAAAATAAAATAAAAATAAAATAAAAAATATCGTAATAAAAGGTAGGAGCACTTTTCCTCAATAATGTTGAAGCGTACGACGCATAGCGAGCCAACATACACATCTCCAAGACTACACATCTCCAAGACCGATGTTACTATTGCCGTTATTAATATTTATCCATTAAAAATATGGAGTATAGGTTGCACTTTTCCACAATTATGAAAATATGTACGACGCATTTCGGCTCACATAGCCATCATCCGGTATTGGGATCGGATAGCTCCGTGAGACGAAACGCGTCGTACATATTTTAATAATTGTGGAAAAGAGCCACTGCCTTTTAATCTCAAGATTCATCCAAATATGAAGTAGCCATATCAAATGTTGTACCCATATCAAAGTATAGACCGTGATAGATTTCATTGTATTCCGAAAAGTATGCCCATTTAAAATGTACCCATATAAAATTATAGATCCTGAACAAGGATATCACTGAATTCCGAAGCGTATGCAGAGACAAACTTATAAAAAACCATAAATGACAACATATACTGATTATTATTGATACTTTCATGATATTTCCTTCATTTACAATGCCTTAAATGGCAAGTTCCGATCCTCAGTAATGCTGCCTTTCTTTTCACTCCACATTCCCACCCGCTCCTTCCGTAATAACCACCTACTACAACTAACCTAAATTCCGTCTTTCTCTCTCCTAGAGATCACTTTTTTACAGACCTCCTTCAATGCCATTTCGACTAATCATCCTTCCCTGGAACTTTCAATGCCCATCAGATCATTCAAGAGGCAGCTTCGATAAGCCATCATCTGAATCCTTTTTTTTATATCCTTTTTATAGTTTATATTTGTTAAAGCTGCAAATTTTATGGTTTCTATTCAACGTAAAGGCCGTTTTGGGTGTTTTTGAATAATTCAACAAATAAATAAATATACTCCATATTTTAATGGATTAATAATAATAACGTTAATAGTAACATCGGTAGTCTTGGAGATGTGTATGTTGGCTGGTTAGTCATGGAGAGTAGCTTGCGTTGGAGAGTTGGAGCAGGGTTGGGGACCCTTCCCACCCCCATTTTCCACCTCGTAACAACACCCACCACCCCATGTGACCCCTCCCCCCTAGCCATCCGACCCAATCTTCGGTTCTCGACTCAAGGACACTCGGGTCCTTTTCTTCCCGGCAGACTGTCTGGCACCAACCGCTCCAACCCACACTCCCTCCCCCACCTCTCCCCATCTTGTATAACTCCCACCAACGCCATCTTCTTCCGACCCTCGGCGTCTCGGCGGGCCAAGTGGAGACTGGTGAAGGTTGTCTCAAAGCATCAACCGTCCCAGCGACCCACATCATTTTTTTCCATTTAAAATGTTTCTTTTTTTTTGGTGCGTACGCGCCGAAAAACATTTCGAGAGCGGAGAGGGTCAGCCGAATCTCCATATTGTCCAGTGGTGAAGGAAAATGGAAGAAATCTTTCCACTTCGGAAAGGATTGTGTTCTTTCTAAGGGGGCATCGTGGACACTTTAGAAGGGCAGTAATGTAGGAACTGTTGGCAGTTTTAAATTGATCCAGGTATAATGAACTCCACACAAAGGTATTGAGGAGGATTGGATTTCAGTCGAGTCCTTTTTTAAGGCTCTCTTTAAATGGTTACGAGATTGAGAGTCGTTTGGTTGATATTTTATGGTGTCTTTCTTGGCATCTCATCAGCCGAAGGCGTCTTTTCTTTCCATCTGTTTGGGGCATTTCAAAGGTGTTGATAGAATCCCGGGATGGGCCTTCCCGAAATCACTGACAAAAATCCCAGAAGTTCGTGGAGGCTTAAGGCCTGTTTACACGATGCATTAACACCTACGAATTAATGTCTGTTTGCGTGAATGATTTTGGTGGACCGGAACGGAACATGTGCGAATGCATGAACCAAATTAGAGCAGGTTCTATTTTCTGTGCGTGCATTCGCACAGGTTGGGTGGTTACACGGTGCACTTTGGCGTCATTCTCGCGTTCATACATTTAGACATTAACCCGTACGTGTTAATGTACCGTGTAAACAGGCTTTTAGGGGAAGGAGCTGCCCCCCCCCCTACCCTGAGCGTGCGGTAATACACGGATGTGTTTTGGTCAGGGGCGTCGGGGGTGAACTCTATCTATACCCAGCCTAGCCAACCTTTGGGATGAATCACTGTGGCAGAGATTGAAGACTGGATCACGTTCCAGGTGGCTGTTGGAAGTCATGATTATCTAATATGCTGAAAGATTGAGTTTTTGCCAGAATCATTAGGAATTCATGCCCCAATATTTTTTCAAAGACAGGTTTCTGAAATGAAATTTTATGCATCAATATAATTTTCTTGATATTTTCCGTATTGTTTTAGAGCCTTTATCGCGGCATAATTACATTTATGGTGAAGTTAGAAAATAGGTCGTCTTTCAACTTGGCTGAAAGTCTTCCCTTGATTATTCCTGACCAAATTAGGTGAATCTAGAGATATTAAATAGCGTAGGAAATGGCCTGGACGATGATCGACAGATTGATGTATCCCCGTAATATTTAATCGAAATGGACCCCGTTGGACCATTTCAATCAAGTATTACACCATATTAATAAATTAATTTGCCATATATTTATTGAATTGGGCCCTTTATTTTTTGCTAATTTAAAAATGTGGACTTTAGAGTGGTTGATAAAGGAATAGCTATGCTGTCGATTCAAAATGTAAACCTTATTTCATTAGATGAGAAAGTTACTGAAGTATCTAAAAAATTAATTAGAGCATCTGTCACCACTTTTTCTTGGGATTGGCCCGCTTGTATTAACGCTGATACCTTCTACAAAATTAAAAGGTAACACTGGAAAATCTTTCTCACGATTGCAGCACTTGCATCAGCTCTGGATTTATGCGGAGATTGTTCTAGTTAATTTTATCTAAACCCTACCCTGTAAGAATAGGATTTACGATGAAAACAGAAATATTTCTATATTTTTTTCTCGGGCTTGACGAAAAATTAGTTGCTGCAACAGATATTTTTTGCATCGTTGTTCTTGGCTGACCAGCCCATACAGCTATTAATAACTTTCAACAATGAAAAAAAATTATTTTAAGGTTGTAACCCTACGAAAATACCTGTCGTCAATGTTTTTATCAGAACTATTTGTGTAATAGGTTCGATAAATTTGTTTTTTTTTCGGAAATAATTCTCTGTGATTTTTTCCTATGGAGAAAACGTTGTTTGGTAAAAAATTCATACCGGCTGAATTCTTATACCTAGTACCTATCCATCAATTGTTTTGTTTTTTCACGAGGACGCAAACGGCATCCGATTTATTTTCTGGCCTTATATCCTATAACGGCAATACTGCAATTAATATCTTATTGAGGAAAACTAATGCCTCAGTCCGCAATTGATCCTTGAAACCAAAGAATACCTTATAGCAGCGTCTGATTGTGGCATATACTGGTCAATTGAGTGTAGCATGATAGCCCGTCCGTCATTCGTGAAATATGGCTTTGAGGCAAAATGAAATCCATGAATAATGAAGCAGTGCATTCGTCTTCCTCTTCAAATGAGATGGAAAGCTAACAAACTTAAGTGGTTTTGTCGCAATTTAGTCAAAAATATTCTATTCTATCCATAAGAAAACTACCCTTTGGGTCTCTAGGAAATGCGCTATAACAATCAGTCAGCTCATTTCGTGGGTCTTCAGTCTGTGAGGCGAGTCAAATCATGGTGAGCCCTAAATTCCTTCTCGTGAATGTATTAGCATACAAGAACCATATAGTCCGCCGTGTTTTTTTTATATTCCTGCAACTCATTCAAAATATGTCAGGTTAGGTCTTATGGAGTGGTGTGTTTGGAATACCCTGTGGCTTGTAGGAAAGCTCGCTTAACTAATTAAAAAGAAAAATGGAATGCCAATGCACTGCGAGCGATACTTGTAATACTGTAGCACTGTCAACAAACCGCGCCTCTCAATTTTAATTTTCGTCCAACTTTCTTTATAACAGAGGATATCTGTCCTGATCTGCCTACTCGGAGACATACATATCCTTATAATCCTGTCCTTCGTAATTCAAGTAGCTTAATTCATTTTGTATCAATTCAGAACCATCTTACTATGTCTCGGAAGAAAGGCTCAAGTCTTTTGCTCCGGGTATTTTTGAAAACGGATTAAAATGCGACCGAAGTGGCAATAGAAATCAACCATCTATGGGATGGAATGGGAAAAGAGAAGACTGTAAGGCATGAAGCATGTTCCGAAGTTTAATTTTCCATAATCAGGCCTTGAATGAAATAATTTAGGAATGTATGTGGTTGTGGAAGATTACGGCATATGCTATCCAATGCATGCATAAGCAAATTCACATTATTAACTTGCAAATGGTTGGTCTATTTCTGGTGGGATTACTTACTTCTTAATTCTCATTAAATTTTTTTACTATTTCTTTAAATGTAGATCCCTTAATTTTTATTAAAAAGAAGCATGATAGGCCAACGTTTTGGAACTTTGTTAGGACAAAGGTCCGACACTATGAAATCCCATAACAATTTTTTTATAAAATAAGAATAATAAACCTTGATGGAGTGGAATTTTTTCCATATGAAATATTCGTCGCAAAAAATTGCAGGTGCTTATTTCAATAATCATTTCCATTTGTTTTTGGATTATATTAATGTCTTCGGAAATGTTCCATCTCTTGAAGCAAATCAACGGCTCACCTCAATAGGGTAGTTTCCTTCATCATAGAAAACGAAAGGCATTGATTGCGATTCGTTACCCACCATTAGTGTATTTAAAATAAAAATTATTTGGTTTTAGACATCCCAGTTTAGGCGAAAGTTAATGGTCAAATTTAACCTTATTTGAAAAAGGCCTAATTGGCGCCCATGCGATTCCACTCCACGTGACGTCACAGGGACCTAGTTTCTATACGAGTGGATAGGAGTTTTACATCGTCTGAGATTCCCAATGCATGCATGAGGCACAGACTTCAGGGAAACATATCTTAATAATCACCTATTAAAACTGGCTAAGGTCGGAAAGTTTCCTTCGTTTGATTGGGTATTAATAATACTTAATTAAGCCAAGCGCTACCTCCTGGCAGGGTACTCTACGCTACCTCCATGCTCGGCAGCAAGCAGCCTGCATCGTAGCGGCGTTCATAGCCTTGCCCCTAGGTGGCAGGTCACACAGAAGCTGCCAGACGTCACACGGGGTTTTCCCAGCATTCATACTTAGTCGTTGCGTTTTCGCGCGCTTCATTTAATCACGAAAAATAGATACCGTCATTTTAAAATCTAAAAGCGTGAAATACATACCTACTCCAGAATACGCGTTACATGTATCAAATATCGTATACTTCAGTAATCGGCAAATTAGCTATTCGGCCCGCGGGGCGATTCGGAACTTGGAATGTGGTCCTCGTTGTCCTAGTAAATTGGAGACCCCTGCCTTAGTCAATAAAAAATAATAGTAAACCACCCCATTCATCTCGCTCCGTGGTACTTCAGCGCGAAGTACCACGCACAGTACAATTTCCACAACACAGTGTGGAGTCAGAGGACGTCATGGTGCTAAAGTTAGGCGGAGATTGGAGGAAGGGTCGGTCGTCTCCGAAACAAGTCGGTAGCCATAATAGCTGCTGAAGGAGGTGTATCTCTTTTTCCGGGAGATCCACGTAACACGACGCCTGCGGTTTCGCGTGCCACTTGCGAAGGGTGGGAATGAAAAATGGCTTGGCGAGGGAGGAACATATTATTCACGGGAGCGTAAGACGGTGGTTAGAGGAAGAGAGGAGAAGGCTCTTTCAGGTATCGTGGAAAGGTATGCGAGAGTGGAAACCGGGTTCCTTTGATCAGCATCCAAGCGGGCGTACCCACTACACTACCATGATTACCGTGAAAATACATTAAATTAGTAGATTGTCGTCTTGACGTTAGATTGTAGAACCATTCTTTGCTTGTTACAGGTGATCGCTAAAGGCCTACTTATTTTCTTAAATAAAACTAGTTTTCCTACTCTTTAGTTAAAATATACATTAAATTTGGATAGCATTCGTATTAGGTGGTAGGACCATTATAAATTTTTGCAAAGGCCTCATTATTTTCTTTTACAGAACTATTATTCCTACATTTTATTTAGAAAAAAATAATTCAAAGAAAGCATTCAACGCCACCAAATTTACTCCCATACAATATCTTTAGCACATTGGGGTCCCACTAATCCGAACTAATTGGACCGAACCCAGTTCCAATTAGCCCAAATAATAGAAAAAATCTGTTTGTAACGGAACAACAAAATCACCGGCACACGCAGTTCATAGGATCGCGTAGCTGGACAAGACTACGCTCACCCTACCCCTTCTTCGACGTACCGCACTCACGCTGACTACTCATTAGTGCGCAATGTACATTCGGCAGAACTCACGCCGCAACGCTGTAATTTACTTTAAATACTGCATTGAATATCGTGCGTGGTTTAGAATTTATTTCGTGTGATAGGTACATCTTAATCTTTGCTGCATAAAATACTTGTTATATTGTACGGTATTTAAGCCCTATAAATTAAAGAAAAGAACTGTACTGTAGAAATAATAATAATAATTTTATTTTCCTTAAAAAAGAAATATATCCTTTTAGCTGTTCAACATAAGCGGATGATCGTATTTAACGTTCTCGAATATTTGGTACTGCACTTTATCTTTACACGAACCTTATCAAAAGAAAAGTTCTATTTTCCAAAAAAATTAATATCGAAAGGCAATTCAAATTATTATAAAGAGCTATGATAAATGTAAAATGACGTTAAAATTATGCGGTATACATTTAGAACTGAATCGTTGGAAAACTCTTTAATGGGACTGGGACTAGACAGAAGAGGTCATAGTCCGTCTCGTAGAGGATTTATTTAAGTTGACGCTGAGGGTTTTGCCTTATTCCGGTTAGCCAGATATCAGAATCACAAGATGTCCTCGGCACGGCGAGTAGGGCAGAGGGATTCCTTCATTTTTAATATTTGCAATGAGACGTTTTTTATTTCAGCTAAACGCGTGAACGGCGGCGAAATTAACATTTATTGCCATGAGAAATATTCCTCTGAACCAGGAATCGAGCAGTGGACCTTTGGCTTTCCTTTGGCAAAAGAGCCGTGGTTTGATTGGTTTGGCCGCGGTTCGACTACCGGTCCAGGGGAATTTTTTCATGGCAATTATTGTGAATTTAAAATTTATTATTTGCACTCAAAAGGATTACCTTTGAATAGCTAGGAATTTAACATATTTTTTGGAATATAAGTTTCGCTTAAAACTCCTAGCTACAACGTACGTCGTGGGGTAAACACATACGTGAAGTATGCGGGAAAGCTAACCGTAAACTTGGATTTGTAAAAATAATTCTCGGTAAATGCCCAAAAAAGGTGCCAGAAATCAGCTACCTGACTCTAGTGAGGCCTCACTTGGAATATGCTGCTAGCGTGTGGGATCCTTACGAGGTAGGACTAATAGCTGAAATTAATCGACTACAGCGCAGGGCGGCCAGATTTGTGATGAGTTGTTACGACTAAAAATGCAGCGTTTCAAGTATGTTACACGAGTTAGGATGGGAATCCTTACAGGAGCGTAGATCGAAGTATAGGCTTAACTTACTTAGGAAATTCGAAGCAGATATTTTCTCAGACGACGTGAGTCACATCCTTTGTTTACCATCGCACTATAGTAGACGCGATCATGAGAATAGAATAAATGAAATAGACTGCAAAACAGAGATATTTAAAATGTCATTCTTCCCTCGTACCTACGTACCTAAGGATAGCAACGTTGTCTCAATTGATAGGATTAATGGCGTCGCTCGCTAGGATCACTCATTTCATATTTTTTCATAGTTCTAACCTTGCATGTATTAAGAATTACTAACCATTAGCAATTTTTTTATGAATACGCATTTTGCTAGTGTGCGTAACATTTCTACGACCGCGCGGTGTGCATGTGGCTGTCCTTCTGCATGCTGCATGTTGGTGATTTGTCACCCTCTGCCAAACACCCAAGAGGTGGCTCGAAGGGTGTCATGTAGATGTAGATGTATTCCTTCGTGAAATTCGGATCGCTATGTCCTCAGCGATGCCAGTTTTCCCTGTTGGAAATCCATTTAAATGGGTAGCGAGTACTCAAACTTGTCAAATCCTCACACATTTCCTTCTCAAAGTTATATATATGTGACGTTCTCATGTACTGTGATGTCTTGTACCATATGATGGCTCTGCGAGTTGAAACGCGTCCTACGCATTACAATAATTGTAGAAAAATAGAATAATAGATACCCGGGTATCCGCATTCGGGATGCCATTGTATGTATATGCATGTATAGGTTTATATTTTGTTGTACTGAATTGTTGAGGCCTTTACTTTGTAGAATTCCATTTTATGGTTGAAAGGAAATTACTTAGCTTTTCTACAAAAACACACACTTTATTGCCGACTAGTTTCGGTTACACTGTACCATTTTCAAGACTAGTGATACACATAAGAATTTGCCGGTAGATATACTCTGTGGTCGGGTGATTGGAGGGGAAGGGGAGAGGGTGTTTTTGTTTTTATTTTTTTTCTTCATTTTTTGCATTTAGTGAGTCTTGATGTAGTGTTTTTTTTTCTTGGAACCTTTGTCAAATGGTTTTTACTGAATTGCTCTGCACTTGTAAATTATCTGCATATCCAAATGGCCCACGATAATAAATTAATTGAAATTGAAAACTTAAATTAGATTTTATTTTAATATGTCGAACTTGCACTACATCACGCCCGAATCGGTTGAATTTTATGGAATAAGCCTATTTTTCCTTGGCTTCCTGATTACCCATCGTTGGTGAAGAGATATGTCTGCCTATATTCCATGTCCCAGCCCCAAAGACCACCCGATAACCGGGACCTGCAGGCCGTAGCGCCTCGGGACTTTCGGAAACGAGTCCGAGGAATGGAGGAATAATTTGTACTCTCGCCTCTTTTAACTTATTCAGAAAAAAGTAATGCTCCTCCCACGAGGTGAGACCTTAAAAGCATGGGGAAAGAGAAAAAAAAGGTCGAACGTAGTTTCCCACGGAGCCTATCGATATCCACGTCTGTTTGCACCCTTTACGTTGCCCGAGGAAAGTCCTCAGGGGGGTTTTTGGAACCATTTTTTTCGTCATTTTCTCCTTCTGCTACGTGTTCCGGGAGCTCTTTTCCACTTGTTTGGTGCCTCCATTTGCTTCTTCCGCATTTTTTGTGCGTGAGTCTCCCTTCTCAAGAGTGGAAGCGACTATAGATCACCCTTTGCGTTATCGGGAACGGTGGGTTTAGATGCGGAGATTAGGCGCCTGTGAAGGAAGAGAAGAAAAAAAAGTGGGGCAATCCTTGTGGAAAAAAGTAGCCAGATTTGTTCAAGAGATGCCACCGATGGTTGTGTGGGTACATGGTGGAACCCTGAGGGTCTGTGCTGCCAAAGGATTAAATCGGTTGTCTAGGAATTCGGTGCGGGTCAGCTGAAGAATAGAACTGGGGTGAGTTTGGTCGTGAGGAAGGCGAAAAGGGTTTTTACCCAGGGAGGTGATACGGAATGGTGGGTGGGTGACAACAATGACTTATGGAATAGCAATCAACAGCAGGTGCTATGGGTTTCCAATGGCTTAGATTTTAATGTTGGCGGCTGCGTGAGTCCTATCGTGTGGTGAGTAAAGGGAATCGCTGCTTTATATGACCTAACTCACATTTTGGTCGATGACGGCATCACTTTACTGATCTTATACTTAAAAAATCATCTAAATAACTAACTTACCATGCTACATTTTGAAGGAAAACAAATTTATATCAACTTAATCGTTCAATTTTCACTCAATGATGTCATTGAGAAACAATAGCAATGAGGCCACAATCACTAAAAATAATAATAATAATATTATCACCGATAAAACAGTCCAAAGCCATAGACCTGATCTAGTAGTGCAAGATTCACAATGAAACGTACTTGATAGACATTGCCGTACCTAATTCGCATAACATCACGACAGCCTACACCAACGAAATGGAAATGTATGAAGAACTTAAAGATGAAATTAATCGATTATGGAAATCAGATAAAGTACACATAATACTAATAATTATCTCTGCCACAGGGGTAGTGCCTCATTCAATCCATCAAGGTCTTCAAACTATTGGACTGCCGAAAAACTTGTTTATTACAATACAAAAAGCAGCAATTTTAGATATATGTCGGATTATCAGAAAAATTTTCAACACAGAGTAAAAGACGAGAGTGCTTAGTGATACACGTTATGTTACGTGAACCCGTTCCTCAATATTTATTTAATCAAAAAGGTCCATAGCAATTATTACGGTAGTAATGTTTAATAAGGCATATCATAGCAATATGTTACAATATGGTAACATATAATACTATTAAAAATGGTTATGAAATGAGAAGTTTATTTGCCAGCCTCGGTGGCGGCGGGAAAAATTCCTCGCTTGATCCAAAGGACGCGGGTTCGAGTTCCGCCCGGATAAGTTACCTCTATCCCAGGTATGGGCGATCGTATTTGTGCTATTGTTAACTTTTAGAGGTCTCAGAGTAAGTGCCATTGCGAGCTGTTTCCGTAGTAGGTGAAAATATTTATTTATTTCAAACTGCTCCGTTAACAGCACATTAAGGCCTTTACAACGGAGGAATAACAAGGCACAAGATATAAATTATAAGCGAAAAAATGTCTGGTCATCGGCATATTGTATTTTCAATCGAAAAATATGCTTGAAAACTAAGAACATTAATCGAATACTCGGAAATAGTCTTTTAATTTGTACATATGCGGAACATTTCAGAGTAGTGCAATGAGAGCTGGTTGAACATGCAGACGTTCTTTCAAGATGGTCACAAAACCGTAATAAAATCGATGAAAGACCTACGAGGGTCATAAGATCTGCATTTCAATGAGGTTAAGTCTCCTCCTCTGCCAGGATGGCATGATTTTCCAAGGCCGATCGTGAAAAGCTGGGTTGTGGGCCATAACTGTCGCTTACTCCCGCAAGGGAAGGTATTAAAAAAAATCCATTTCTACACCTGCCCCTCCTTCCTCATCCCAGCTGCGGCTTTCCCACGCATTCCATAGCGAGCAAGTCAGGGGGTCGAAAATATGCACCGGGGGATGAATCCTGAAAGCAGGATTACGCACGCCTATTCACTACTCCACCGCCCCACCCGCGTTGCACGCTCTTTTCGTCAGCATGACCGACTTGCGGTATGTATACGGTGAAATTCCTTTTAAGGCTCAAAGGTGGAAAATTACTCCCTTTTCAGACAATTTTTGATTCTGTTCTTTCCTGGCGTATAATACTGGTAAAGTCTTCTCGCGGGTTCTACCGGGTGAGTTGCTTGTAGACCGACGTTTCCATGGCAACCTCTGCCTTCGTTCTAACGCTCTTCGCACATTTCACGTTTTCGCCCGCACGGTCAAAACTCTCACCGGTTTGAATCGTGGCCAGTTGATTTTCATTCTGTTCTATTTTAACCTTACGAAAAGATTATTTTATCAGTTCTGTTGAAATTGAAACCGTGTAAAGTTGTTACCACGAATCGAGAGCAAATCATTGCTTTATGGATGATTAATCGTCGTAGGAAAAGACGAAAGAACAATCGCCTTCACTGCGTTCATAATCTATTCGATTATTAGGTATTTTTTTCATATGATTTAGGCAGTGGTTAGTTGTCTGTTTTCTCTCTGTCTCCCTACAGTAGTTCTGTTTCCCAACCCGTTACACAAACTTATCAAATCCTCCCCCACTTCTTCCTCAAGTGCATAAAAGTAATGTTCTCATGTACTGGGCTGTCATGTACTATATGATGGCTCTGTGAGCCAAAACGCATCGTACGCATAAAAATCATTTTGGAAAAGTGAAAAAATTACATTTTTTTAATGCTTCAACTGGGCTTTGAACCCGAAACCCTTCGATTATAAGCCCAACTCTGTACCTACTTGGCCTCAACGCTCTCCTTTTTGAGCATATTGATTGTCAATTCTGTTAATGTACCACGTGGGACAGTTTTAGCCTTAGGTACCAAAAGTTATCTCATAAATAGCGTGCTCTATATTAGGCCCAGTGCCTCTTATTCTCATGAGTTACGTTTATGGCAGTGGAGAAAAAGTGAAAATGTTGTCTGCATTTCCAATTAGTTAAGGAAAAAATCAGAGGAACCGTGAGAGAAAAAGACTGTTACATATTTGCAAGGACTTACTTCGAGGCTCGGAAGGAAGTGGATATAGTTTGTTCCTGAAAATGAGGAGTAGATTCCGGCGTAACAGTTCGGCCATGGAAGTATCAGCCTGCAAGATGAGTAAAAACTTTGAAGATACTTTGGACATGAGGCAAAAAGTACATCATGAGTACTTCATTGTGTAATTCAATTTTCTGAAAGGACCTTTTCCCAGAAACGCGCTCTTTATTCTGGTCATGGGCCAAAACACATGTCCCTCCACCCTTTCAAAGCCCGCCGTATGTCAGTCACGTACAAGTTATGCACTCGAAAAAAAATTGACGGCATCAGGTTTAATTGCTCGACAGTGATAATTGATACATCAGGGGGTATACCATGGGATTGAGACTTTCTCATAACCGAAAAAAATGCCATCGTCGTTGGGTTTTATTTTTATCCAACTTTCTCTTAACTGGGGTACTCATTGTCCCCATTGTGGACAGATTTTCAGCGCCGAATTGGAAGCGTAACTGTGTTTAAAATTCTGCTCTTGTACCCTTGTGTAACATGAGCATGCCTCAATGCTTCTTGTGCCGATTTGGAATTATACCTCAATTTCTGGAAAGAGGGGCTCAAGTCTGTATGCTCACAAAAAATTAAATGTATTGAATTGAACAAATTATCATTTACATATCATCATATGCATCGAGTCACCGAGTGAGTAATGCCAAAAATATGCGCTTGGTAGAAATACATCAGGAATAAAATTTTCACTTAGTCCTCAAACAGGATATTACTGAGAATTTACTTTCGGAATGAAAGCAATATACCTACTGGCACAAATTTGTACCTAGTATTAAAAAATAACCAGCTATTCTCCTTCGTATCTACGTGCATTTTCATTGTCATTTCTTACTTTCGGTTTTCCATCTGAGACCTACATATTCTTATAATGATTTATCCGCCATGCTTGCCGGTGAATTTCTATCGCGCTAAGTGTTACGTTAAAGTTAATTTGGGAGGATCTAAAGCAATTTATACAGGGTTCATACCTATTCAAAAATAGAGGAAATGGTGCTAGTCATTTGATAAATATGTCAATAAAACAAATTTATATAGCATATAACTTCAGGCTTGACTTTGTGAAAACTCTCCATATTGGAAATAAAGGAGTAAAAATTTGTCAGGTTAACTATTATATAGGGATGGACAGATCCAGGATTTTATTCGGATCCGGCTTCGAATCGGATCCTATATTTTCGGAACCGGATCTTTCGGATTGGATATTTTCGAATCCAAATGCATTTTCAAATCCTGACGCTGAGATTCCCCATTGATCGTTCAATCTCTTGGGAAGAGTCACATTATGTGCCAGTCGTATTTTGCCTTTTTTTATTTTCCACGGCTAAAATTCTGCTACATAAATTCTGCGAGAGCTTTCAAAGAAAACGGTTCATGAGTAGGACAAGAATCGCATGCGACGGCGCATTCGAAGATAGAATCGGAAATCTTTCCACCCTTATGGAGCATTGCATTCACCCTTATGGGCTGTTGCATTCACTGAAGCTATTATTTAGAATTTCGGATCCAGATCCGATAACTACCCCGACTTTGGATCCAAAGTATCCGAAGAAGGGCAATATCCGCGGATATATGGAACCAAGGCATCCGATCCGACCATCCCTACAATTATATTAATATGGGCACGAGCCGACTTTCGTAACATGGTTTCTCTGCAGGATGATGTGACCTGAAGATGTAACTTCGTTACAAAACCCGGCTCCTGTCCATATTAATATAATAGTGAACCTGACAAAGTTTTACTCCCTTATTTCCAAAACACATTAATATAGTGGCTACAATTAATGAAAACTAAGAGATGTAAACAATAAATTGACAACACGCAGGAGATATTGTAAGATAATTTACTCCTCTAATATATGGGCGAATCACAATTTAATGAATGTTTTAATATTCGATTAAAGAGGACTTAAATCCGTTGCATTTGAGGGGAGGGAGACAAACCGATATTGAGTGGTAGGTAATTGAGAAGTATGTTCGAGAAATGAAAACTACGGGAAAGGCATGGCGCATGTGACTTAAATAAATTTCCGATTGAATAATATGTTTACACTTCATTGAGTGAAATTATGCATATTGTATTATAGAATTAAGAAGTGTGATGTTGACTAGGAAATCCTAGGAAAATATTAAATTTATCAAATTTCTGAGTAGGTAAAACGAACAATATGTACTAGTAGAACGTGTATCGACATGTAGAGTTCGTTTTACCTACTCAGAAATTTGATAAATTTAATATTTTCCTAGGATTTCCTAGTCAACATCACACTTCTTAATTCTATAATACAATATGCATAATTTCACTCAATGAAGTGTAAACATATTATTCAATCGGAAATTTATTTAAGTCACATGCGCCATGCCTTTCCCGTAGTTTTCATTTCTCGAACATACTTCTCAATTACCTACCACTCAATATCGGTTTGTCTCCCTCCCCTCAAATGCAACGGATTTAAGTCCTCTTTAATCGAATATTAAAACATTCATTAAATTGTGATTCGCCCATATATTAGAGGAGTAAATTATCTTACAATATCTCCTGCGTGTTGTCAATTTATTGTTTACATCTCTTAGTTTTCATTAATTGTAGCCACTATATTAATGTGTTTTGGAAATAAGGGAGTAAAACTTTGTCAGGTTCACTATTATATTAATATGGACAGGAGCCGGGTTTTGTAACGAAGTTACATCTTCAGGTCACATCATCCTGCAGATGAAACCATGTTACGAAAGTCGGCTCGTGCCCATATTAATATAATTGTAGGGATGGTCGGATCGGATGCCTTGGTTCCATATATCCGCGGATATTGCCCTTCTTCGGATACTTTGGATCCAAAGTCGGGGTAGTTATCGGATCTGGATCCGAAATTCTAAATAATAGCTTCAGTGAATGCAACAGCCCATAAGGGTGAATGCAATGCTCCATAAGGGTGGAAAGATTTCCGATTCTATCTTCGAATGCGCCGTCGCATGCGATTCTTGTCCTACTCATGAACCGTTTTCTTTGAAAGCTCTCGCAGAATTTATGTAGCAGAATTTTAGCCGTGGAAAATAAAAAAAGGCAAAATACGACTGGCACATAATGTGACTCTTCCCAAGAGATTGAACGATCAATGGGGAATCTCAGCGTCAGGATTTGAAAATGCATTTGGATTCGAAAATATCCAATCCGAAAGATCCGGTTCCGAAAATATAGGATCCGACTTGATACAAGTATTGTATCTTATAGAACTTGTATCAAGTCGCTCCATGTGGGTCAAACAATAGGGTGGTTTCCTATTTTTTTTATTGCCTAAATCGAAAGATTATTACTTGTGGAGTATGTATTTCACGCATTTAGAATTTTAAATCACGATATCTATTTTTCGCGATTAAATGAAAAGTGAAAATTTTCAAGAGCGCGAAAACGCGACGGCTAAGTATGAATGCTGGGAAAAGCCCGCGTGTCGTCATTCTGGTTCCCGCTATCGCCGTGTGAGGTGACCTTGGGGCGAGGATATGTGCGCCGCTGCGATGCAGGCTGCTGCATGTAGCAGAGTACCCTGCTAGCAGGTAGCGCTTGGCTTAAATAAGGACTATTAATACCCTATCAAACGAAGGAAACTTTCTGACCGTAGGCAGTTTAAATAGGTGATTATTAAGAAATGTTTCCCTGAGCTCTGTGCCTCATGCATGCATTGGTAATCTCAGACGATGTAAAACTCCCGACTACTCGTATAGCATCTGGGTACCTGTGACGTCACGTGGAGTGGCATCGCATGGACGCCAATCTGGCCTTTTTCAAATGCGGTTAAAATTGACCATTGCCATTCGTCTAAACTGGGAATTATAAAACCAATTAATCTATATATTATGAATACACTAATGGTGGTAACGAATCGCAATCAATGCATTTCGTTTTCTTTGATGAAGGAAACTACCCTATTGAAAAAAATGAGGTGCAAAGGTATATTGAGCATGTAATAAGCGCATTGAGGATGTGGAAGAATATATTTTGGAAAAGTAGCTCCGTCGTACGGATTGATAGCGTAACTTGATTATCATGCGGAAAAGTCAGTAGCACTTGGCAGTTATATTTATATTATACACTTATATTTCCGGTAGTTGGATATCAATAGGTATCAAGTGTCGAGTCCGAGGCTTATTATCGGAACCCAACTGTTTTCGTCTGTGATGTGATTCTGATCTTTCTCTTACGGTACTCGTCTTCATCGGGGATAAGAAATTTCTTACCACGAACATCTTATGTATTAAGGCTTATGTCTGCTTATGCTCCATTGTGGACCAGTGCTAACAGGGACTTTGGATTCAATTTTGTTGCACCTGAAGACCGATTTTTAATAGCATTAGAAATGTAAAAGGAGAGCAAAATATCTTTCAACGGCCAACTGAACTAACCAGCGCAGCGTATCGAATGGCTCCTGTGCATTACTCTGGGCCTAAAAAATCTATTATTTATAACTGATGGATTCCTGTCAGAGCAGTGAAAACACAGCCTTGGGATGAAGAAAAACTTTTTTGTTCATTTCGAAACTTAGGTGTAATCAGTGGATAAAACAAATTAAAACAATTCAGGCGCGTTACAAAGTGGAAGTTGAATTTATTAAAATAAAATGCAACTGTACTTTTCCTCAGTTATTTTAATGCCAGCGATAAGTTTAGGTTCACGAAGCCATAATCTTGTTCAAAAGCAGAAGATGGTCTTGTGATGTCTGGTCTTCTATGATGGCTCTGTGAGGCGAAAGGCGTCATACGCGTTAAAATATTAATTATGGAAAAATACAATAGTATTTTATTATAAGATAAGATGACACATTGTGAATTTTTTATATATTTTATTTCCCATTACATTGTTTCAAACATCGTAGGTACATGGTTTCAAATTTATAGTTTGTGCATGAAAAATTTATCTAGAGTTATAGTCAAAAACTTTTTGCGCACCCTTTCCAAGTCATAATTATTAAGGTCTTGCTTAGATGCGATGTGGGAAATTAATTGGCATCAATTTCCTTTCGACTGAAACAAAAGTGATAGGTTTCTTTTTAAACAAAGAATACCTCCCAATAAGAACATGACAACCTCCGCAACTGAAAGTGAGAAGGTTCCTGGAATTCGTCTTTTGTTTCTTCGACGTGAGTGCCACTTTGATCCCCACCATTCTTCTGTGGACGGAGGGACGGAAATTTCAGCGCCCATTCTCGATCGTGATGTGCGCTCATCATCGAGAAATGACTTTTTGATTGCCGTGTGGGAGTTTAGCCAATTTTATGTGGGAGACGCTTCCGAGAAGTAATCCTCATTGTATCATTCGGGGGAGAGGGCGAATCGATTGAATTTGTGGAGGGATAGAGCGTGACAGTGATAGGGAGCTGGAGAAAAAGTCCTTCGTGAAAACAAAATGGGCTCGTCCGCAATTTTTTATTATTTATTTATTTTTACACACCCCAAAAATAGATCGCAATGGCCTTAAAATGTGCATGTCAAAACTTTCTAACAGTTTTTATTGTTGGCGATTGCTTATTAATGAAGTTTGAAAAGTTAAGAGACCCATATTTTCCCGCTTTCCGATCAGTAGCCTTCATCTTGAGGTACTGGCGGCGAAATATCGACGAGCTCAGCCTCTTTCGCTAAAACCTACCATACTATGCCATGATATAACCGCGAATATTAACAGCTGAAACTATCCCAAAAAGAAATTCACAGTAGACAGCTATACAGCTGGGAACTTGAGCTCGAAAATTGCCCGCGAAAATTCAGCGAAGTGAAGCAAAACCCTTTCGCTAAAAAGTTTATGACGTCACTGACGTAACCACTCAAATGAGCGATTCTTTTCTACGAAGATTGGGTCTCTCTGAACGACTTAATGAAGTAGTTTTTGAACGACTCACTAACTCATGAATAGTGGGCGGCAACTTTTTGCATTGTTTTCAGTTTCAAGTTATGAGTCAGTGGCTTAGAGAGGAAGACTTCCTTGTCGTCATAAATTATCTCTCCCATTCATCTACCTTTAATAATTTTATTAAATTGCAATTTCAGGACTGATTAAAAGACACCATTATGCCTAGTGAATTAGGGAATATTTATAAGGTGGGAACTATCATAGCAGAAAGAAAGGATGTCGATCGAGGGTTGGACGTTATATCCCTCCTTCCCTTGAGTGTTTGGGGAAATCCATTTGAACCCTGGGGAGGCTCATATTAAATTCGCAGGGTGAAAAGCATTGAGGCGTTATTGGAATGAGAATCAGCATGAAAGGGAACGGAAGTTTCAGACTCCTCGATGACAGCGGGGAACAATCTAGAGAAAATTTTATTTTTTGCGCAATCAAAGCTTAAATGAGCATTTTTATGCCCTATTAACAAAAGCTGAGCTTTTAATTCCCATTGGATTTTCATGAAAAATCTAACTTCATTTTTTTAAATAGGGTGGTTTCCTATTATTCTTTTATTTCCTAAATCGAAAGATAATTACTCCTGGACTACGTATTTCACGCTTTTAGACTTTTAAATGGCGATATCTATTTTTCGCGGTTAAATGAAAAGTGAAAATTTACAAGCGAGCGAAAACGCGACGGCTAAGTATGAATGCTGGGAAACCTCGGGTTACGTCGTTCAGGTTCCAGCTGCCGCAAAGTGAGGTGACCTTGGGGCGAGGCTTTGAGCGCTGATACGACGCAGGATACTAGCAGGTGGCAAAGTACTCTGCTAGCAGGTAGCGCTTGGCTTACTCCTGGTGTACTTATTTCACGCTTTTAAATTTTTAAATGACAATATCGATTTTTCGCGATTAAATGAAAAGTGAAAATTTTAAAGCGCACGAAAACGCGACGGCTATGTATGAATGATGGGAAAAGCCCGTGTAACGTCATTCTGATTCCGGCTGCTGCCGTGTGAGGCCACCTTGGGGCGAGGCTTTGAGCGCTGATACGACGCAGGATACTAGCAGGTGGCAAAGTACCCTGCTAGCAGGTAGCGCTTGGCTTAAATATGGATTATTAATACCGTATCAAACGAGGGAAACTTTCCAACCTCAGGCAATTTTAATAGGTGTCTATTAAGACATGTTTCCCTGAGCTCTGTGCCTCATGCATGCATTGGTAATCTCAGACGATGTAAAATTCCTATCGTATCTAAATCTACTCGTAAAGAAACTAGGTCTCTGTGACGTCACGTGGAGTGGAATCGCATGGGCGCCAATCTGACCTTTTTCAAATGCGGTTAAAATTTACCATTTCCATTTGTCCTAACCGGGATTTCTAAAATCAAATAATTTGTATATAATGAATACACTAATGGTGGGTAACGAATCGCAATCAATGCCTTTAGTTTTCTTTGATGTAGGAAACTACCCTATTGGCCTCACCTAAAATAAAAAATGATTCAGGGGTGGAAAGGCAATGAATTTGGGTATTTTTGGGAGCCAATACTAATTTGTTTTGTGATAATTTTATCACACATGCGTAATTTCATTTCTCTTAATATTTCTACACTGAATTAATTCTCTCCATATATGATTTTAAAACTTCACTCTTAAAGAGATGGAGGGCTTGAGTTCTTTCTTAGTCTACGTTGTGGTAATATATGTTTGTTTCAGTTTACATAAGATTATTTGTCCTCAAACTCAAAGTTAAATATTATGCTGGTTGCATATTTACATGTCCTTGCTAATAATAATAGCATTCTGTTTCCATGTTACGCTTTCTTAATTCAACTAAAATACTGCGTGATATTCTTTCCAATAATACTGCTTCTGTTTGATAACTTACTTTTGGTATTTAATATATACCTCTTTTTAGACCGCAACGATGGTCCGTCATTATATGACCATGTGAGCCATTCTGTTATTCAATGGCACCAATCTGTTATTCAAGGGAAAATTCCAATTTTTTACAATTTTCCATGGGATGAGAATTGATGGAATTGTGAATTCATTTTATAGCAATGTTAGGAAAGGTTCTTCAACGTAAAGGCTAATTTCTAAGGCTAAATGGCGTTTACAACTTTCCTTATTTTGCCATGTGGGAATATTTGTCATCTTAGCAGAAAATAGTATGATTTATATTTCAATGTCATTGTTTGAAGGGAAAAATTAATTCGGAAATAATACTTAAGGAGATTAATATTCTGAAACAGATGAGTTATAATAGTTTTAAATTCGCAAATTCCTTTTCGATCGCCATGTTTTACCGTTATCATCATCTACAATTTGGCATCACGAGATAGTAATTTTCATCATCATCATCATTAGTCAACAATCCTAAGATTGGTTTGACGCAGCTCTCCATTTCTCTCTCCTATCCGCTAATCTCTTCATAGCTACATATTTATTCTCTTTTACATCCTTTATAACCTGTCCGATATAACTCATTCGGGGCCGTCCCTTGCCCTTTTTCCCTTCCACTTGTCCTTCAACGATTGTCTTCATCAGACCATCGTGCCTCAAAATGTGGCCAACTAAGTTGTCCCTTCCCTGCTTAATGTTTTTAGGAGGCTTCTCTTTTCTCCTACTCTCCTTAGCACTTCCTGGTTACTCACACGGTCAATCCATTTTATCTTCATCATTCTTCGGTAGCACCACATTTCGAATGCTTCCACTCTTGACTTCTCTGCTGCTGTCAACGTCCAACTCGCTTCCATAGAGAAACATACTCCATATATGTAGCATCTGATGAATTGTTTCCTTACTTCTATGCTGGTATTTTCAGCTGTAAGAAGATTCTTCTTTTTGTTGAAAGCCCTCTTCGCCTGCGCTATTCTATAGTAATTCTATAAAATTAAAAATAATATGTGTATGACTACCATTTTATAATAATTTCTACTGGAGAGCACTTTCACCATGTTGCGATTAAGTACCACATTTTTTACGCATTTTTTTTCGTCATATTGCTACTCCAATTAGCAATTCTTTTCATTTCAACGATGGATATTTTTCAATTGTGATTTTTTATTCATTTTGCAGGTAGCGCTTGTCAAATACGTGTTGAGTTACCAGAGACGCTACTTGAATATGAAGGCGTAAGGATGTGGAAGATAAAAATAGTATCCAACATCTGAATATTTTGGTGAGTACTGAGAAATAACATCCTTTTCCAAGGGAGAGAATCTTCTTATTATTCCTCAAGGAAAACAAGAAAACTCAGAGACCAGTTAGAGTTGAAAAAAGTTACCTCCGAAACTGGCTGTTCCATTGAATTAGTGATTATTAACAGAGAAGACAGTTGATGTCGAAACGCCAAGGCTTTCCGGTGAAATGTTTCTCAAGACCTTATTGAGGTTTTTACATCCATTTTCATATAGGATAACTCAAATAAGTAAATATTACTTGTGTGAAAAAACCCACCAATATTTTTACATTGGAGCTATCATAAAATGCTGATTTTAGTCTGTTTCATCAACCAAAAAATTTTCGATGTGATGACGTATATTTTAAGAGAGTAATACGTCCGACCATACGATAGAGAGTAATGTTTCCTGTGTCATTGTCTATTACTATTCTATGTTAGTGTCTGTCACTGCGGTTTCATGCTACAGCTTAAAACAATTCCTCCATGGGAAATGGAAATTCTGCTTGCTTTTCGAGATAAGGGCCGTGGAATTCACTTCTCGAAGATGTTTGGGAAAACCTTTCCATTGGTTCGGCGCCGGTTGCAAATTTTAGAGATCCCCGGTGTAGGTAATCGTGACTTCCACGTGGAGCATTATGCTACTTATACGATGCCCCTTACTGTGGGCTTTCATTGAATTTTTAATTCAAAGAAAACAGCTTGCACTTGTTACTGTAAGCGAAGATATGTTAGATAATTACGGGTTCTTTTAAATATCTAATTTCAACTCCTCCATCACGTGAGATATAATAATAATTATAATTTCGTTTATTTTCGTGGGCACAAGGGTCCATGAAAAAATAAATGTACAGTTTTCTACATTTTCAGCATTGGTAGCTAAATAGATGAAAGGAAGTAAATAAATAGAATTACAGACAAATGCAACCAGTGCAGATCGCCAAGAGCATGAAAAAAATTCAGCGAAACAATATTTTCAAAAAATAAGTGAATGAATAATCGCACTTAGATTTAACAGACTAATTGCAGGAATTTAAGGTGAAAATTCGTTATGACAATTATGTCGAAGAAACAATTTTTTTTAAAGAAACCATTACATTAGGATAACACTGTGATTTAGCACAATTCCCAACTTAGTTAACAGGTAAATCACGTGTGTTTCAATAAAAATAACAATAACAATAATAATAATTAGGCTAAACATGAATATAAACAAAAAAATTCAAATTGATGCTAAGGAGGCATTTTTCAGTAACCCATATGTGCTATATTTAAATCAACTGATCTAATGCTTCTTATTTGGGCTGGGAGAGAGTTCCGTAGAGGAATAAAGGAATATAGAGGAAATATAGAGGAATGTAATAAAATGTGTGGTATGAGATTTGAAATGAGGATCCCATTAGGTTAAATGTGTGAATCCCGAGATAAAGCATAAAACTTTATCGGTCACAGGTGTTCTCCAAGGCTTTCTGTTATGATTCTTACATCCTGTACGCGTACCATTATAAATTCTATAGAGAGATGAAATTTTAATGTTACCTAGCGAGCTTTGTGTTTCTGCGACGTGGATTCTTCGTGTGTGCCGCGGAATGTAACTTGATTAGCGTGTATTGTGCTGTTTCATGTAACTAACGCAGCAATCAAAATTTTTGAATTGATAGGAGAACGACTAATGCATTAAACAGATATCGAATACCGCTAGGTGAATCCCGCTCCTCACGTCTTGTTCCTAGACAATATGGATTCGTGCGCCGGAAGAAAACGTGTCGCGTCCTGTATGGGACTATATTTTATTCCATGTTCACGTTTTCCCTACCCGGAGACCGCACTGTGACTACAAATAGGGATTGCACATTGTCCATTTCATCAGGGCCCAAGCGTCCGGTGTCCGTTGGCCTCATCCTCTCGCCCGGAGAAGCTTTCGATCGCCGTAGCTTCAAGACACGGGACAAAGGACCCCTCCGACATCCACCACTCGACGTGATAAGAATTTTGGGGACGGAAAGGAGAGAAGAATGGACCAGGGCCGTGAGTCAATAGGCTAACCTTCGCGATGACAACCTCACGAAAGCTATGTATAAGAGGCGGCACAATGGACATGTCCACTAAAATATTTTATTGATGATTTCGACAGAATATGAAAAATAAAATATGAATAGCCAACAGTTTTTTTTGTGTCAAAAAAATTAAGGACTTATCCCTTATCTTGTATGCTGCACGATATGAAGGAAGTTCTTAATATGTATTAGCTAAATAATACATTGCAATATTTCCACATGGTTGATTCGAAAACGACGCGTTTTGTTGTTCAAACAACATTGTCAAGTGCATCATGTGCAGCAGAACTCTTCCTTGAATATTTCCTTGTGCTAAAGGAGAGTGGGATAGAGGGAAACTTGGGTTTGGGTGTAAGAAGGTGGGGATATTGAAGGTTTACCTAGTTTACTCTTAATCAACCTTTTCTCTTACCACCCGAGGGTCTCATTAAGATGCATTAATTAGATAGCAAGGAAGTACTCTGTTTTGGCCTCATTATTAGGATGGATGAAACCAGATGTCTCAAGAAAATATTGGATTGGAGACCTCCAGAAAAACTCACAAGAGGATGACCAAGAGTGAAACGGAGGCAGGGGATGGAGAGAGCAGTGGAAATAAGAGGAATGGGAAAAGAGGACTGTCTTGACTGACAATGAGAGAGAAATGGAAACTTAGAGCAGGAAAATGACGAAAGTCGTAAACAACCTTATGTGTACACAGTGTGAATTTATGAGGGAAATCTATGAAGGTAGGGGAGACTGCCAGAATACTTTTCAAGTACTCCAGGAAAAAATACTTTTATTGGCAGAGTATTGCAAAAATAATATATTTCCTTGTGTATTTAATGAACTATCGTTAGCGCTCCAGTCATTTTTCTTTTGGCCATTTTGTTCGAGATTCCAATTATATTGCAACTTATTATTCATCCCGTAGACCTCTGCTGAAGCACTCGTTGACCATCAATTGAGAGCCACTTCTCCAAAGCATCACATAATACTGCTGTTGGTTATGTTACTTCGGGTATGCCCTACGTACTTACTTGGTTTGTTGCCCGACGTGTCATGGCCATTGCTGGTCGCTTCTTCGGGAATACGGATAGTTTTTCCGTGGAGGGTAATAAAAAGAGCTCATGTGGGGAAAGAGGTTGAAAGGGAAGGGATTGAAGGAGTTGTCATTTTGCAGTTTCACACGTGTGGATCATTTTTAAGCCACAGCCACGCATTTAATGCGACCAGAATTTCAACAGGGACTGGCTTAAAAATCAGCCACGCCGTGGGATCCTACTCTTTGTTTTTCGGCCATTAAGTTGGTCTCGTCAATAATCATACAGGAACGCAGGATAGGCAATGTTACTCAGCACCGCATTTACTTGTGCAGGTAGATGGTGCGAGTTTGCATTGAGGTATCGGTTGGTGGGAGAAGGTTTTCCGTACACCGCATGACCCAGGGTTCCATTTTCCTTCCTTTGCACCAATACGTTCAAGAATGGAATTTGTCCGTCCTTTTCTACTTCTACCGTAAAAACAATTATGTCGTATTCAGTGTCCAAGTAACGATAAATTTTTCCAGGCCCGTTTGGCCGTGCTTCTATGTGATAAAAGCGTCATCGATATACCATAAACAGGCTTCTTGGTCGCATTTTGAAGCGCTGTCGTTTCGAAGAAAAGTGTCAAGAAGCTCTGTCATAAAGATGTTCCCCACCGCTGGGGAAAGAGGTAATCCCATTATTAGGGTAGTTTCCTTCACCAAAGAAAACGAAAGGCAGTGATTGAGATTCATTACCCACCATTAGTGTATTTATAAATACAAATTATTTGGTTTTAGTAATCCTAGTTTAGACGAATGGCAATGGTCAATTTTAACCTCATTTGAAAAAGGTACCCATTCAATGCCACTCCACGTGACGTCACAGGGACCTAGTTTCTATACGAGTAGATAGGAGTTTTACATCGTCTGAGATTATCAATGCATGCATAAGGCACAGAGCCCAGGGAAACATTTCTTAATAATCACCTATTAAAATTTCCTAAGGTCGGAAAGTTTTCTTTGTTTGATAGGGTATTAACCCATTGATGCCGAAGGTTTGAAAAATGCGAATTTTACCCTGATTTTTACATATTGTAGATAAAAATACGTATGAAAACAATATCCGAAAGAAAAAACAATCTATCTCTTGCCAATTATTAATTAAGAGGTATTCCAAAAATGGAACACTAGGCAAATCCACTACTATGACGTACTCATTTATAACATGCAAAATATTTGATTCATACTTTTTCTAACTCACTATTAAGAATGATATCCAGGTGAACACTTAAAATACAAGGATACATTGCCATTTTTACATTGAAAAGTGGTTTTTTTTTTACATTGGACACAGCGAGTTTGCTTTCCCTGCTTTACATTCTAATGATTCATGCCGTCATGACGTGAGTCAAGTTTACGATTCATAGATTGTCCCCTTTCTCACCAGGCTCAGCAGACTTACTGTATGTCTCTATATAGTGACAGCTCACACGGCGACAAAATTCAAGAAGATCCATTGGCTTTACATCGTTCATTTTATGCTATTGCTAAGCATTTTCTAAAGCCAGTTCAAAGCAGAATAACCGGAGGGCTCGAGTACCATTTCTTTCCATGGATTGATGCTTGATACTTGTCAATATTTTCATCAGCTCGGTCTACTGCTCCAATTTACTGATTATAGACCTTGATTAAAGTTGGCTGAGTAACTTATATCTTTTTTTCTGCTTTTGAAAATAACGATTGACTGGTGCAAAGGATTGACACCGGTACCAGAAGATGTAACAGTCACAGCACTTGTATCATTCCATCCACAAACAATATTGCCTTTTCCATCAATTTGAAAATCAAATGTGCCCCTATCTTTTTTATTTAGGGTAGCATCAGATAGTAAATGAGGTTTGTCTACGCGATCTTTTCTCGCCATGCCTGTTGCTTGGTGGCCCATTGAATGAAGTTTATCAAGGAGTGCAATGCTTGTGAACAAGTTGTCGAGCACAAAATTGTATTTACCAGGGTGCTCCTTTGTGAGTGCCCCAGTGCATTGCAAAACAACTGAAGCACCTACACCATATTATTGGTTTTGAGTGTTCGGCTTTTTTCCTTGATAAGGCTGAAACCAGCAAATGTAGCCAAGACGCGTTGGACCACACCAGAATGTATACCCAAACCAAATAGGCTTAGCCCTAATGAACTGTTTGCACCCGTGACGACCGAATTAGGGAATCATGGCCTCATCAAAGCTTAAGTATATTTAATTCATTTGGCACAAATTTCATACATCTGTCATTCAGACGCTCAATCAGAGGTCGCTGCATGGAAAACTTGTCCGTGTGGTTCAAGTTAGAATTGTCAGCAAAATGCAAATTTGAAAATATTGTTTCAAGTCGGTCACGTCTCATTGCACCACTAATTAGAGAATTATGCCAATCTGGTCTTTGCTCCCAAAACATACGTCGTGTCGGAACAAAGACGTAACCACTGAGGAAAATTATTCCCAAAAAACACCGAAAGTCAGTTCAAGGATCACTTCAATATCCAGAAAGAGTTCCAAATATTCTGTAGGGGTTTTCATTTTCGTGATATGTTCTTCTGAAACTCTACATCCTACTGGCTGGGCAGTTAGATCGGCTTTCTTCCATTTGTGCATAACGTTGGTTACCTTTTCTCTTTGAGCAAGAAGAGGTTGAGGCGAAACAGAAGCCGAGCACCGTCATTTTCAGTAGTATCACTATGTGATATCAGCAAAAGGTCAGCATGGTCAAAGTTCTCTACAGAAGAACCATGAATAAGATGAGCAGAAGCGGGCAGCAATTGATGGGGATGATTATTAATTGTTCCAAATCTAATTGCTTACTTGATTCAAAATTAACGTGAATATTTCAGTGCGCCTGAATGCACACATAATAGTAGTGGATTTGCCTAGTGTTCCAAAAATGGAACACCGTTAAATAAAAGCTTATAACTAAAACAAAATACGTTGTTTCAAAACTTTCTTCATTAGGCACTATAGGTTCACTATTACTTAACATGCAGGGAAAAATTTACAACATTTGGCCGTTATGGCAAATAGTTATTGATATAACATTAGAGATGGTCTCAGAAAAACTGTCATGAAAAAAAAGACTGATATTTCTCAACATACTGACTGCGATGGGTTGGCAAAACTGACTAAATCTTTGTGCCCCATAATAGAATATATCTTTATAAAGGGGTACAGACAGAAAAACGGTGGCATATTGGTGTACGATGAGTCGTAGTAATTAAATAAAACAGTCGCGTCAGGTGTCCCAAAAATGGAACACTAGGCATAAATGGGTTAATAATCCTTATTTAAGACAAGCGCTACGTGCTAGCAGGGTACTCTGCTACCTGCTAGCAGCCTGCATCGGAGCGGCGCTCATAGCCTCGCACCAAGGTGGCCTAACACGGCAGCAGCCGGAATAAGAATGACGTTACACGGGCTTTTCCCATCATTCATACATAGCCGTCGCGTTTTCGCGCGCTTGAAAATTTTCACTTTACATTTATTTATTTATTTATTTATTTAGTCCAAAAACAGCACGAGGCCAATTACAGACTACAATAACAGGAGAAATAATTACATAACATTAAGCAACGTAAACAACAAAAACAAAAAATATTCAACAGTATTTACAAATAATAACAAAGAATTGTCATCAGGTGGTGCGAGGAATAGGGGGAAAATTACGATAGTGATGGTGCAAGTTGGGTGAGGGATGAAAAAAAGGATCAAAATTTGGAACACATTTGGCATATGAGTTAATGGAAGAAGGAAGTCTGAATAGAAAAGAACGTTTAGAAACAGAAAGGCGGGGGGTGAAACAATGAAATAGGTCACTCGACCTCGTCGTGCGCGAAGGAACACGAAGCGGAAAAAAAGAAAGAAGGTCTGATGATCTGTATTTGCCATTAATGATATTTAAAAAGAGTCTCCGGTCATTGAGGATACGGCGATCAGCTAAAGTAGAAATGCCAAGAGAGGATCTAATCTTATTGAGGGAGAAGTTACGAAAAGGCAAGTGGCGGTAGCGGACAACAGAAAGGAAAAAATTCAATGGACGTTCCAGGAGCTTTAATGAAGAAGGTGGGGCCGAAGACCAGATTTGGCTGCAGTATTCTAGGACCGGAGAGACACAGGAAAGGAAGAAGGTGCGTAGAGCAATTAAATCCAACACCTCACTATGGCGATACATCATACCCACCAAAGACATAGCGCGGGTGGAAATGGATTTAATGTGCTCACGAAAGAGCAGCTTAGAGTCAAAAATAACCCCTAAATCCTTCTGAGAGGTGACCGAAGGGATGTGATGTCCAGATAATCGGTAATTTCTACTCAGGATAGACTTGCGTAGGGTGAATGGTAGAATGGTAGACTTGGCTGGATTAATTTTCAGACTCCAAATCTCAGACCATTGGTCTATGGCATCAAGAGCCTTCTGCAGAGCAAGGCAGTCATTCGGGGAATCAATCTGCTTAAAAATTTTGCAGTCATCTGCGTATGATAATATTTTGCAATTGGTGGAGGAGATAATGTCAACTAGATCATCTATGTATAATGCAAAAAGTAAAGAAAAATCGCGAGAAATCGACATCGTCATTTAAAAATCTAAAATCGTGAAATAAGTACTTCAGGAGTAAAAATCTTTCGATTTAGGCAATTAAAAAATAGGAAACCACCCATTTATGAAATTATGCGTAAATAAAATCACCGCTCCTTCGCTCCCTCCGCTTTCAACCTCTTTCCCTCCATGTACCCTTATAAATACCCTCCACGGAAAAACTAACGTTAATACTAAAGGAAAAGTGTCCAGCACCGGCCACGGAACGTCGGACAACAAACCGAATAAGTACTCGGACACGTCCGAAAAAAACATATCCAACAGCCACACTGACCCGCGAGAGCTTCAACGAAGAAATCTCATAATGCATATGCATCATACCCTTTGATTAAAAATACTCTTTTAAATATAGCGGAAGTTGTCAAACGACCTTCCCTCCCACGCACTTCCTATCGTAAAAAAACAAGTCACTGTCGGGCCTCGTGTTCCTCTGGATCCATGTCCGCTGTCAAACATGTCTCCTTCGTCTCCGCAGGTGTCCAAATCATAAGAAGATGGTCTTCGCTATTCTATTCGTAAAGCCTTGATGCGTGCCACAAATGAGCCGGAGATTTTTATTTCCATGGAGACGGTTTCAGCCTGATAATTAGTTGCACCAACTAAATGGGAAGTTTATTATTGATGCAAAAACTGTGAGGAAACAACGCTGTTTTTACACATTTTCATTGGAAAAATGTTTTCATTGATAATAATCACCATAATGCTTCAAGATATTACTTCAGATCCATCGTTAATTGCTAATCACCAATATGTGACGAAAATCGCAGGAGTTTGTTTTTCTAAACCAATGGACGCAACACTAGGATACCTAGGTTCGTAAGTAAGTTTGATGACTTCATCCATTTTTCTCATCATCATCATCGTCGTTATAACTGGTGAGCCATCCTGAGATTAGTTTGATACACAGCTTTCCACTCTATTCTCCTGTCGGCCAATCTTTTCACATCCACGTATTTCTTCCCTTTCAAATCCTACTTTAACTGTTCCATAGCATATTTTATTCGAGGTCTTCTTTCCTTTTTCCTGTTCCTCAACGATTGTCTCTATCAGGCCATCATTTGTCTCGTATATCACGATAAATCAAAATTGGCCAAACTTTATAGTATATTTTTCCTCATTTTATTTATACTTCACGCTAATTTCTTCCATGATCCAGCCGCCATTGACACTTTTGCAGAGACAGGCATGCAAATATGGCATATATAGAAGGATTGGCGGTTTTCCGTTTGCGTGTGGACGTTTAGTTGCTAACTCTGTAGAAATATTTTCACGGCGTAAAAATTCTAATTCTGAAATAGCGTGTAAATAACTTCTGCCATTTATTCACGAAGGACACATAAGCATTACAAACCTTCAACCTATTAACTATGATGCATTTCCTTTATCTTAACCTAATTTAAGAGATTTTGAACAAAGTTTGGATGTCCTCAGATTACAATATGGTGGACGTTCAATTGACGAGATTTTTATTACGAAAAAAGCACTTAAAATATTTTTATGAGAGAATCACTACAACGTTTAATTGGAGGGTGCAAAAAGGTGTCTGAGATAAATAAAATTAATAAATTCTTTTAATCCTCTATAAATCATTCGGCGCGTCGCGTCTCTTGCCATTCTTCCCGTCCACCTGTCCTTCTACGATTGTTTTCACCCGGAATATGATATTCCGGAAATCGTCTTTATTTAAGCTACAGATCAGTAATATTTAACCAAAATTCCACCCTTTCCATCAAACGGCTGTGAAGCGAAAGATTTTAAGATCAACAGCAGAATTATGTGGTGATGATCACAAGTAAGAACAACTAATGATAAGGTAAGGAACGGTCAAATAGATGTAAATTCTTTATAGATGTAATAGATGTAATAAAAGATAGATGATATTTATTAATAAGAGAGAAATATTACCTCAAAAGGACGAAAAAACTCGTTTGATATTTATTTTTATGTTTTGTTTGCTGTTAATAATTTGATATTTACCTTAAATTTGGTGTGGATTTTTAATGAATACTGATGGAATGTTGTCAAGGAGTTATTAAGAGGAGAGAGGGGATTGTAGAGAGGGAAGCCAATGAAAAAAGAACTTGAAGGAGGGAGACGAGAAAAAATTGTAATTCGAAGATAGTAAAGAGGTCTTCCGAAGAAATTAATTGTCTATCATTACACGTGACATGCTGGGAATGAAACATTGGCGGTTTTAGGATAGAATGGGGGACCGGGAAATCACCACGTTATGGGCGGATTTCTTTGTATGCGTGATCGTTATGAGCGAGCTTTACTGTACTTATTTTTTGCTTCGTCCATCGTTGATAATAGGGTGGTTTCCTATTATTTTTTTACTGCCTAAATCGAAAGATTATTACTCCTGAAAGACGCATTTCACGCTTTTAGATTTTTAAATGACGATATCTATTTTTCGTGATCAAATGAAAAGTCAAAGTTTTCAAGCGCGCGAAAACGCGCAAAAGCTTTAATTCTGGGAAAATCCCGTGTGACGTCATTCTGGTTCCCGCTGCCGCCTGGTGAGGTGACCTTGGGGCGAGGATTTGTGCGCCACTGCGATGCAGGCTGCTAGCAGGTATCAGAGTACCCTGCTAGCAGGTAGCGCTTGGCTTAAATAAGGATTATTATTACCCTATCAAACGAGGGAAACTTTCCCAACTTCGGTAATTTGGGTGATTATTAAGAGATGTTTCCCAGAGCTCTGTGCCTCATGCATGCATTGGTAATCTCAGACGATGTAAAACTCCTATCTACTCGTATAGAAAACTAGGTCCCTGTGAGGTAACGTGGAGTGGCATCGCATAGGCGCCAATATGGCCTTTTTCAAATGCAGTGAAAATTGACTATTGCCATTCGTCCAAACTGGGTATTCCAACCCCAAATAATCGTATTTTATGAATACACTAATAGTGGGTAACGGATCGCAATCAATGCCTTTCGTTTTCTTTGATGAAGGAGACTACCCTATTCGGCTTCTTAGATTTACAGAACTCTTTCGTAAGGGCATATCCGAAGAAAAATCAGAAATCCTCTCGCAGCGCTGCCGTTGCTTCGACGCCGTCTCGACTGGCAAAACCAAACCGTCTGGAAACGACCTCCTTCCTCTCGAATCCTCCTCAAGATGACGCCAAGCTGCAAAGAAGAGGAGGAAGAAGATCCTGATCCCCACCCCCGACCACCTCCCCATCTTATCTCCCTCCTTCGTCGTAACCATGGAAACAGGCCCGCGACCATCCACCCCCTCCCCCACTCAAACGCAGCCACCCCGCCTACACTGCTCTACACTACTTCTCTTCTTCCCCCTCCCCCTCCGAAACTTTCATTCTCCTCCCCCTCCACCCCCCAGATGTACTCCTCGCTTCTAAATCCCTCCGACTCCCGCACCTCCCACGCCTTTTCTTCCCAAGCAGCAATCCATACCCCAACAACACCCAGGCAACATTTTTGGCGTTAACATATGATATCCGTGCAATGTACATCTTAATCCATTTAACGTTCTACATCTACATCTACATAATACCCTGCGAGCCACCACTAGGGTGTTCGGCAGGGGGTGACAAATCACCAACATGCAGCATGCAAGAGGACCTCCACATGCACACCGTACGGTCATAGAAATGTTAGGCACACTAGAAAAATATACATGCTTAGTCATAAAAAAATTGCTTATGGTTAGTAATTCCTAATGCAAATACATGCAAGGTTAGAACTATGTAAAAACATGCAATGAGTGATCCTAGCGAGCGACGCCATTAATCCTATCAATTGAGACAACGTTGCTATCCTTTTATTCTCATGATCGCGTCTACTATAGTGCGATGGTAAACAAAGGATGTGACTCACGTCGTCTGAGAAAATATCTTCTTCGAATTTCCTAAGTATGTTAAGCCTATACTTCGATCTAAGCTCCAGTATAGATTCCCATCCTACCTCGTGTAACATACTTGAAACGCTGCACTTTTTGACGTAACAACTCATCACAAATCTGGCCACCCTGCGCTGTAGTCGATTGATTTCAGTTATTAGTCCTACCTCGTAAGGGTCCCAAACGCTATATTGCATCGTTGCATTGCATGTCAATTGAGACAACGTTGCATCGATATCTGACAAATAGCCAAAGGACCCGCAAAACAACGTTGCAGCAATGTCCAACAGTGGAAATCAAGTTCCAAATCACAACATCTCCTAGATATAATTCACAGTGCCCGGCGATATCTGGTGGAAATGTTATATATCCATGAGAATAAAATAGAATGGTAAACTTCCACACAATTTTATTTACAAAGTACCGACCCGGTTTCGACACGTAGTGTCATTATCTTGATTGTGTGGAAGTTTACCATTTTATTTTATTCTCATCTCCTAGATATCTTCACGACACCTTGTGAGTAGATAGGCAATGCGCGATCTTATTACAGTTTTTGGTAATTCCTAGCCATACAGACAAAATATTTGCCCACTTCAATTCTATACAGAACATACACTGTTTGGAACAACAATTTTTTGATATCACGGATATTACAGCTTGGATATCAATGTAACGCTGTCAAAATATCCATAATTTAATAAAAAAGTGTTTTAAGGAAACGAACATTTCAAGAAAATATAACAGCGCTTTATTAGTTTTTAAACTTGTTTGCTCAAAAATAAAATATTTTTGCATCATTTTTGTTCATGTTTTATACTTATATTTCTTGGATTTATTGAAAATTTGATCAAACGTTTCGTTTTGAAGTACATTTACTTCTGATTCTAGGGGATAGAAGCTGCCCCCTCTAGCCCCCCGCTGGGTACGCCCATACCCAAATACATACATCAAACTGCAAAAAGCTGTAACAATTTTATTTGCCCTATCACGAGAAAATTTCTCAACGCAATAATACGGTAAAGAGTTACCTGAGGACCCGCATTCTTCACGTTAAAAAACTCAGTGAAAACTGAATAAAACTAATTGAAAAAGACGATGGTAATATTAACAATAATTTTAATAATTTTACTATCACATAATACTTACATTCATTTGCCGCTTAAGCAACAGTGAATCGGAGACTCGTCGCAAAAGGCAATATTCACCCTTATCTGGATACCCGATGGATATCGCCGGCAGCTTGGGTTGCGGCTGGTGGTGTGGGTGAGGAGCATGCCCGGGGACGCCGTACAACTACACAACACCCGCCCACGACCCTCCCCAGTCCCACTTCTCCGATCCGAGCCCTACCTCACTCAGACACCCTTCCTCCTCCCTCGCCGCAAAACGAGACGCGAAGTCCGGGGCAGTTGGCTGCACGTGTCGTCCACGTGGCCGAAATAACATCCCTCTTCCCCATCTCCAGAGCAATTCCTTCCTTATCCAGCCGTCTTCTCCAACCGTCTCTGTCCCGGCGCCGTTTTAAAAATAGGGTAGTTTCCTTCATCAAAGAAAACAGAAGGCACTGATTGCGATTCGTTACCAACCGTTGATGTATTTATAATATACAAATTATTTAGTCTGAAAAAGACCGCATTTGAAAAAGGCCAGATTGGTGCCCATGCGATGCCACTCCACGTGACGTCTCAGGGACCTGGTTTCTATACGTGTAGATAGGAGTTTTACATCGTCTGAGATTACCAATGCATGCATGGTGCACAGAGCTCAGGGAAACATGTCTTAATAATCACCCATTAAAACTGCCTACGGTCAGAAAGTTTCCTTCGTTTGATAGGGTATTAATAGTCCTTATTTAAGCCAAGCGCTATCTGCTAGCAGGGTACTCTGCTACCTGCTAGCAGCCTGCATCGTATCAGCGCTAAAAGCCTCGCCCCAAGGTCACCGCACACGGCGACATGGGTACCAATGACGTCACACGGGGTTTTCCCAGCATTCATACTTAGCCGTCGCGTTTTCGCGCACTTGAAAATTTTCACTTTTCATTTAATCCCAAAAAAATAGATATCGTCATTTAAAAATCTAAAAGCGTGAAACACCCGGAGTAATAATCTTTCGATTTAGGCAATAAAAAACAATAGGAAACCACCCTATTGTCTGAGGTGCAATCAGTGCCACCACTGGAGCGTTATGTTGCCAGGAGTAACGATGAAGCTTTTGATAAGATTAAAACAATTGGAGGGCTTAAGAACATTGGCGTCAGTCAAAAATCAAAGTTTTTCAAAAATTAAACCTCTGCCTTTGTCTATGTTCTCCGGATTATAACCGCTATCTTCATCGGTATCATCCCAATCTATCAATAGCAGTGGCGTAGCGAGGGGCGGGAATCCAGGGGTCCGGACCCAACCCCATATATACAAACACAGTTACTTTGCCGCATAAAAGAAAACAAAATATTGGAAAATAATGAATTTACAAAAGATTTTTTAGACGAATGAAGTTTTTCGATACTTAAAAGTGTTAAATTAATTTTAAACCCTCAACATAGTGCTCTATTTTTCCAAAACTTTCCCTTCTGGTTTTGGACTACCCCCCGAACGAAATTTCAGGCTACGCCACTGATAAATAGACTAAACACTTCTTGATAATTTCTATCGTTTCAGGCCCAACCATGCGGAAGGTCATTTTATTAATGATATGATAACAACTTTAATTCTATTTCTTTTATTTATTATAAGGTATTAATATTTGAGATATCCTTTAAAATAAATTAAAAAGTTTTTCGTGCATTAACTAATCAGTACTTTATTCTAGGGTTTTATTATGCATTTAACATTTCATTATCAAGCAATGGGAATTATTATGCAATGTGAATTCAATTATCAAAATCGACTGCTTAGATGCACAATGGTGTAAGTCAAACTCACTTTACTATGATTTAAGGAGAATTTGGAATTGTGCTGAGGGGTCCAAGTATTTGCAGCCCTCTGTCGGTTCTAAGTGTTACTATGTCTTAGACTAGTATTTCCATATGGATTGACTATTTTGGAGTCGGTTGCATGGATATCTCAAAATCAACTAAATAGACCTACAGCAATTTGTTTCTCAGCCCTCAAATAGAGTAGTTTCCTTCATCAAATAAAACGAAAGGCATTGATTGCGATTCGTTACCCACCATTAGTGCATTTATAATACACAAATTATTTGGTTTTAGAAATCCCAGTTTAGGCGAATGGCAATTGTCAATTTTACCCGAAACCCATACATTTGTTAAGTACACTTGGAGGGAAGTTTTATTATTATTTTTAAACCGTTACTAGTTGGCTATTAGCCTGGCGGTAATGTGAACACACGATGAAAACGTTATAAGAAACTCATGAAATTTACTTCTTTCACATATATATTTTAATTTACGTAACTTTTTCGGGAAGAGCTCAAACATTTTTGCTAGTAGGTCGTTCCAGTCCCCTATTACCTTGTTCAATGAGGGGAACTGCCCTACATTAGTCCTTTGTGATCGGCACTTAATCTTGAAGAAGTGATAATTATTCCTACAAAGCTTGGCTTTATAAGCTTGTTGATACGGATTCACAAGAAAATTGTTGCTTTGGATCACCAGGGGTTGCAGTATCGCCCGAAAAATATTATTGTCCACAGCTAGCCTTCTCACTTCATGCTCCATAAAAGCAGCATCCCTACTCCATGGACCAAGGCCCCTTCCGCAACAGACCTCTCTGCCCACGACTCCATCTTCCACCCACCCCTAACCCTCCTCACCATCCCCTTCCATTTTCCACCCCTTTTTGGCGTCAGGCTGGCCGCGCGGCGGGAAACGTTCCCCTCCCCCCTTGCCCCACCGACCACGCGACCCCCCTCGCCATCCACCCCCTCCCACTCTCTTCCCCACCCCCACTCCGTCTCCACAGGCAACAGTCACCATCTCCACTCCTCCTCTTCCCTCCTCTCATTTTCCTCTTTTCCTTCCTTTCTCATCCTTCCCGCACTGCGTCCAATAGGGTAGTTATCCTTCATCAAAGATAACAAAAGGCATTGATTGCGATTCGTTACCCACCATTATTGTATTCATAATATACTTATTTGGTTTTAGAAATCTCAGTTTAGGCGAATGGCAATGGTCAATTTTAACCGCATTTGAAAAAGGCCAGATTGGCGTCCATGCGATGCCACTCCACGTGACGTCACAGGGACCTAGTTTAGATTAGATAGGAGTTTTACATCGTCTGAAATTACCAATGCATGCATGAGGCATAGAGCTCAGGGAATCATGTCTTAATAATCACCTGTTAAAACTGCCTAAGGTTGTAAAGTTTCCTTCGTTTGATAAGGTATTAATAATCCTTATTAAAGCCAAGCCCTACATCCTAGCAGACTGCATCGCAGCGGCGCACATACCCTCGCCCCAGGGTCACCTCACATGGCGGCAGCCAGAACCAGAATGACTCCACGCGGGCTTTTCCCAGCATTCCTACTTAGCCGTCACGTTTTCGCGCGCTTGAAATTTTTAAATTTTCATTTAATCGCGAGAAATAGATATCGTCATTAAAAATCTAAAAGCGTGAAATGTATACTTCATGAGTAATAATCTGTCTATTTAGGCAGTAAAAAATATAAGGAAACCACCCTATTCACTTTTTTGCCACATTTTTTGGTCGCGCCACGGACAGAAAAAGATAATACATATAATAATAAATATTTTTGTAACATATTTAAATTCTGTGAAATAATAAAATTCTCTTCAGAACGACTTGTTTTTCATTCTTAAAGCGTGTTTCGGTCGTTTTAATCGTTCATTAAAATTCTATTTCACGTTAAAAAATATTGTTTTTTTTCTGATCATGTCAAAATTGTGAGCTAACACAAACATAACACTGCACACACAACACAGACAAATGCGCGCAACAATAATTGAATTGTTAACTTGCTGGTTGAGGTGAACTTGATTTACCGTGATAGCTGTAATGCGTCTACGGCGCACAGTGGTCCCAAATCGAAAAAAGCTGGCTAAAAGTAATTTTTTTGACTTTTTACGAGGAAGTTTTGAATTATGTATTCGGATTCTACAGGATATGGCCTATAATATTTCGTATCTGATAGGTTTGTGTGATTATTATGACCTGTGTTAACACAGTTCGGAGCACAGCTCTTGTTTAGGAAGAAAATCATTAAATAAAACTGAGTGGGAAATATTCACCACATCCATGCAATGTTCCACATCCATGCACATGTATGTTGACCTGTGTAACCCGTCAAACATAGGCATGTTCAATCTAAAACGCCCGAGGCGTAGAAATAGTCGATTTTAGGGAAATTCAACTAAATAAATGACTATTTTAATTTCATACGACTCATCTGTCAATTTTAATACAATACTTTACAAATTTTTGCACAGTATTATGGTAAGATTTCTTCGTTTCAGAATTTCTTATAACAATATTCAATTATTTATAATGTTAGCTATTTTTGGGCCAATTTTTCGTAAAAATGTGTCGATATAGTTTTGTGCTCCTCCGTGCTCCTCAAAGATTCCTATGCAGAATCCTTGGGAAGAGTATATACAACAAGATGCAGAAAAAAATCTTGCCTATACTTGCCTATCCGACATCTAGAGGGTTTTAAGTTGAGCGGTGCACCGCTCCGCTGAGGGCGGCTGGCCGGGGGCCGGCGGAAGACTGAACGGCATTATCGCTTAAATATTTCTGTATCGGTGGTCGAACTTGTATGATGTGTACTTAGCATTATTCTACAACCTGTGAGATTTCATACATCAAGTTTTTCATGCCTATCGTATGCACACTTCTCGTTTGTGCACTCACCTTCAAATATTCATGAAACCAATAAGCCGGTTTTCATGCTCTTAATGAGAAAAATTATGAGTGATCAAAACCGACTACTTAAGTCACTATGCGAGAATCTTACAGTAACCACAAGATGCTTTTATACGCAAAACTTTCCTCATATTTTTTATAGAGAAGAGATCCCTTACATGCTGTACAGCGTTGTCAGCACGTTATTCCGAAATAAGGTCTTGGCGCTAAGAGAAATAAATGCTCCCTAATGCCAAGAATTGCTCACAGGATCATTTCAACAGCTCATAGTCGTGGATAGGATGGAATTCGGAGGGAAAATTTCGTCTAAACCCACCAAGGGAGCGTGCATCTTGCCAGTGCATTTTTTAATAATAATGGAATGAGAATGACGGCCTCCCTCACCAGAGCCATTGCATGGATGTGGTAAATATTTCCCACTCAGTTTTATCTAATGATTTTTTTGACTCCGTAAACAAGTGCTGCGCTCCAAACTGTGTTAACACGGGTTTCTAGAGAAACATATCCTGTCCAGATAATTAAAGCACTTGGTTTGCCAATGTTTGGCATTCAAATTTCAGGAAACGCAGAGGCAAGTCTATAGAAGCTTGTATATCTTTTATTCAATGTCAACTCATAATTTCCGGTTTAACTCTGGTTAAAAATAGACAACTTTTAGAAATCACATTCATCGTTTCAGCCGTAAATGCACCTGTTAAATTTGAAGTATGGGTGCCGCAAATGTTTTCGTACCTTGCGGTGTACTTACAATAAAAATACAGAGAGAAAATAATGTTCATAAGCGAAGAAGAAGGAACATGTCGTGGAATATATGAAAACAAGATTTCAACTGAATGTCGTCAAGCATGCAAAAAATATTCTGACGCGTTTTGTGCGAAGAATGTTTTCCCGAAATACCTGAGAAAGTGGAATCAAAGCAGGATAGATGAATCGAGGACAGACGAGCATTTCAAAGAGACGTTTAAAAGCTGGTTGCAGAAGGCAATGAAATTCCCTCCAGAAGTATATCAATATCTCCCTCTCGCATCTAGTGAGTGCAAATGATTACCGTGTATGCACAGTCGGCGAATATATGCAGTGTATAAAAATAATCATTCATTTATCTCAATCGTCATATTTTTAAAAGTGGAGTTTTAATTCAGGATTTCACTTCAGACAAGATGAAATTACGTGTAAATATAAACATATAATCAATAAGTAAGAAATATTGAACCCGTTTCCATAGTTTTGAAAAATCTACGAAAAAATGCTATATGTATGAAATGTAATTATTAATGTGATTTGCAATTTTCACGATAGGTATCGATGAAAGACTTATCCGTAGACTTTCAGTGACATTAAAATCTCTATCCTGTGGCTATGAGATAAATAATGTAGCCTTCAGCCAGTATTGCGTGGAATTAGCTGAGCTGTATATCGATTATGGCTGGTATTATATGTTGTTCATGGTACATAAAGTGCTGATACATGGAACAGCAGCGCGCAGTAGTCCGAAAGGCCGTTCTGGCTGGAAAAAAAGCCAAATATATAAGTTTGGGTAAATAACGAGGAAATGCATTGATTGAATAGGTAATGCCTTGTTGTTTAGGATTATATACTTGTCATAATTTTTCACTACCGGTCACTGGCTTTAAGGCATCAGTATCAATGATGCTGAAACCATAATAAAGGAATATTTTTAAGAAAATTAGAAGTAAATGGACTTCTATTTATATTTAACCCTTTCTTTGGACAACACTTATTGTTATTCTGAGGAATTTCTCCGTAGAAAAAACAAAAAAAATTAAATTGTAATCAAAGTGCTTCGTGTTCGAATTAAAAAAAAAAAAACCTGCAGGGCCCCGCAGCGGCTTAGTGAATCACTTACCTGCCTAACCGAAGGCCGCAGGTTTTATTTTCACCGGTACCATCTACTTTTTTCTATAAAATTGTGAAACAAATGTTCTGAAAATCGCCTGTCATTTTTTATAATGCTTTAAAAGAAAAATCTTTTAAAAAATGAAAAGAGAGAAAAATGCAAAATTACCTGGTAGGATATTAAATTGCCAAACGTTTTCAATCCAAGAAGTGGAAGATAAGGTAACTGGTAGTTTATCGAGAAAATCGATGTTGGGCTTTTATTTTAATTTGTTTAACTTTGTCATTTTTATGATGCTAAAATGCGGGAAAGTAAATTAATGCCAAAAGTCATACATAAAGTATTTGATAACTTTTAAGGAAAAATTCTAACTTTTTAATAACGTTTTTTAATTTTTGGTATCATTTTATGTTAGGCTTGGTGCTTTAGCGCCAGCCATACGACGAATGAAATTCATCAATAATTAATGCCCCAGGAAAGGCATTAATCCTATACTCCAGGGGTCTCCAAAATACGGCCCGCGGGCCGGATCCTGCCCTCGGGCACTCGTTTCAAGTAGCGCGCGATTCTCGCTCGTTTAACTCTGTGAGACGACACTGGGAGTATTGCAGCGCTGTACTACACGTCAAAGTCGCCTTCAACTGTTCTTAAATAAGAAATACGCCACCGGATACTTCAGTAGATGTAATCGAATACTTCAGTCATCGGCAAATTTGGAACTTGGAATGTGACCCTCGTGGCGTAGTAAATTGGAGGCCCCTGCTCTAGTCTATTGAATAAATGTACTATTCAATAACTAGACAAAGATTTAGCCGTGATATCCGAAGTTTTTAATCAACAGATATTATTAGAGTTAGCTCAGATTAGCCACCAGATGTCGATTCCAGCGAGGAGAGGAGCTGGCGGATCTTTGGAGATTTCAAGATAGTCTCGTCATGACTGGAGAGGTGAACCTCACCCTTCATTCCCTTAAACGCTATCAGGGCATTGGTCAAACGAGTTGTTTACCCGATCATTTTCCAGCCGTCACGTAATCATCATTCCGCATCCATCGCGTCCTTTCTTTCAAGCCGTTTTCTGTTGACTCATCATCGGTGATGAATCCTACCCCAGAATCTCCCAACCAACTCCCGCCTACAAACTACCCCTTCGCCCGCATTATAAATTCCCTCTGTTTTATTTATCGGACCTCGGCTACGCCCACCTATGCCAGCAACCCGCGTTTATCTCTTTTAACGCATCGCCCATAACATTTTTCATACGGGGAGGAGGTTCCCTAGCTCGTCTGAGTGGACGGAGAGGAGAAAAAAAAATATTGCGTCAGCCTCTCGAGTCATGCTTGTGCGTAGATTGTCGAAACCTCAATTCCGGGAGCTGGGCACGTCTGGTGGTAGTCGGCTCGTGAGCGAGAAGTCGGTCCGTAATCGACCGAAGTAAACGAGTATCCAATCAATAACAGAGTTCGATATCTACGGAATGTCTTTCGAGGCGAAGTGGATGGCTCATTTGAAGCATATCGTTCTTGTTATGATTTCCCCTAGAACCCCCTGCCCCACTAAATTTGGGTATAAGTAGTAAGTTATTAATCGTAAGAGGTATCTTTAAATAGGGTAGTTTCATATTATTTTTTATTGCCTAAATCGAAAGATTATTACTCCTGTAGTACGTATTTCACGCTTTTAGATTTTTAAATTACGATAACTATTTTTCGCCATCAAATGAAAAGTATAAATTATGGGAAAACCCCGTGTGACGTCGTTCTGGTTCCCGCTGCCGCAAGTGAGGTGACCTTGGGGCGAGGCTTTGAGCGCTGATACGACGCAGGATACTAGCAGGTAGCAGAGTACCCTGCTATCTGGTAGCGCATGGCTGAAATATGGATTAATAATACCCTATCAAACGAGGGAAACTTTCCGACCTTAGGCAATTTTAATAGGTGACTATTTAGACATGTTTCCCTGAGCTCTGTGCCTCATGCATGCATTGGTAATCTTAGACGATGTATAACTCCTACCTATTCGAATAGAAACTAGGTCCCTGTGACGTCACGTGGAGTGGAATCGCATGGGCGCCAATCTGGCCTTTTTCAAATGAGGATAAAATTGACCATTGCCATTCGTCAAAACTGGGATCTCTTAAATCAAATGATTTGTATATTATGAATCCACTAATGGTGGGTAACGAATCGAAATCAATGCCTTTTGTTTTCTTTGATGAAGGAAACTACACTATTGCATAAATACAAGAAGTAGAAAGGTTTACCATAAATAAATTGTCAAGCGCGAATATAGCATAAATGTAATCGTAATAAAAATCGATCAATACATTGTAAGCACAAGTCACCACAGTATTTTTCATGCAAGGTTAAAAAAATATAGATACTAAATCTATGGAAAATAATTTTTAATTATTTAAAATACATTTCAGTTCTTTAAAATGACTGGCAATGAAATTCATAATTTCTGTGACTTACAACTAAAGGATGTATTGTATTTGGCTGTGCCATTTTATCGAAAATATATATTTATTTATTTCAAGGACAATGGACAATACAGCAAGAACGCCAATTTAAATTGTGGTTATAAGAATAAAAGAAAACAAAAAATAGAATAAACTAACAAATCAAACAGTAGGAAAACAGAACAACAAACTAATTCGGTAGCCACATCAAGGTGATTTGAGAATCATCGCATGCGATAAAACTTCTGGTTGTAACCCTGCCAAAATTCGGAACCATCTTGGAAATTTTGGTACGGATAGTTTATCCCCATACATGAAAAGATCTTATACTAAACACAGACTGAAGATAGAGCAATTTATAATGATGAACCACTTTAATTGAACTCTAATTTGAGAAATATATCGTTTGCGACGTTGCCCAAAAGTGTTCCGTGCACATGAGTTTCCCAACGATCTTTGTTTGAATACATCCGCGTCGCAAAGTTGGTTTGTTTCGGAATAATTTCGGAAGGAATCAGGATGCCAATAAAACTTATAGTATAGTAATGAAGTCTCCTCATTATAATATACTTTCCGACGATGACAAAACCCATGTGCATTGGTTAAAAGTTTTGTGGTCCATAATGTACAGTGACCTTCTTTTAGGTACCCCCGTGTCACGGTCTGAAACATCTACCGAAATCATAATCTACCATCTACGTAAACCGATGCAGTAATATCCGGGTTGGTGTAAAACGGACGAGCAGAATACGTTACGGCTGTTGGAGAATTTCACCTTAAAATTATAGAAATTACATCCACCAGAAGATATACCCTTGCTGCAGGAGACTTCCTCAGGGTCATTACCAGATTTCTTGCTGCAGTGTGCGAGAAATTAAGGACAATTACGTTTCTGAGTGATACGAAGACCGTGTAGGTATGAAATACACAACATTTCCCGGTCCGACTGATACGATAAAACAATAAGTTTACAGAAAGAAAAGGTTTGAAAATCGTTTTCCCTCCATCAATGAAGGACTTCAATAAACATAAAGTCCAACAAAAAGATTTATTTCTTTTGTATCTTCGTACAGGATGTCGGCTGGTGTCCTGACACCTCCCGCCACACGCCGTCTGAGGTGGCTTGCGAGGTATCGTGTAGACGTAGATGAGTATTGATCCCAATGTCACGACATATATTACAGCCGTTTCATGAGGATCTACGAGCATCAGTAGCAACTGGATTCGAGCCATGCTCTAGAACGTCACACGTTCATATAATCTGACAGTTAAGAAAATATGTAGCACATGTAACATATTCTTGGAGCCTGTTAATACGTACATGTTTTGCCTGATATTCAGCTCTAGTTTTTAAACATATAATTAAATGAATGCTATGACCTGCTATGTCACTCCAAGTGGATGATAACCTTAATGGAAGGATTGGTTGAGGGCCGTCCTGGATGAGGTAGTCCAATTAAAGAGTATTCGGAGGAGAAGTTGGAGTTAGCTGGAAGAAGTTTCAGTGATTTAAAGAGGCTGACTAAGGGAAGGAGAAATTCGATTGTCCACTAACAAATGGTTAGAGGAGAATGTATTATTAAAACAGGAATTAGTCATTCAATAAGATGGTGAATGACCTGCATAATATACCTTCTCAGAGGCGTTATTGATTCGAGCAGATACTGGGGGAACAGGGCTCCACAATAATGGTTATCAGCATATTGCCGTATCTCTTCATCTACACGTTAAAAGGTACACCTGAAATTTTTATGAAAGCCAGCGCTTTTAATTTCTAAAAATGAGTACACCAAGTCCGCAAAGAATATCTAGAAGGATTTACTTTTTTTCAACACACCATGTAGATCATAGTATGCGTGGATAAGCGCCGAACCAAATTGTACAACATGTGCTCGTGTGTTTAAAACTCTCAGAGGGAGGATGACTGATTGACTCCGCAAAAAAAATGATTGGGCCCAGAGGGCATCCGAAATCATTTTCATTAAGTAGGCCATGCTATGGTCAACCGAGAGTGATTGATTTGGGCATAAAGTGAAGTTTATGAGCCGATAAAGATGAAGAAACGGGTTTGAATTTGAGGGATTGATAGCTCCCCCTTTCCCATCCCTTTCGAGAAAGATGCTACGACGACGGTGACGTCACTTACCTCGGTCACGCGCGGATAATCAACTTATGACCCAAATTGAATCCGTCTGCGAGGTTTGTTCGTTTTTTATTTACATCCATCGCAACAGTTGGAGACTCATGTGATATCTTTCTCCTCGCCAAAGCTCTTTCTACCCGGAAGTCTTTTGAAGTAGTACACACAGCTGAATATTATCATTCATTACATTTTATCATAGATTCTGAATCCAACTTAAAGTCACTTAATGCATTATTTAATCCATGATATGTCATTAGTTACGCATCTATACATTTTGATCTATCAATTTGGTATTAAACTATTTTCACAAACTCTGTCTTAATGCTTAAAGGTTCCCTTTCGAATTTTGGCAATTAAATATATTTCGTCCTTTCCTAAATAAGCCCTTTCGTATTTTTTTATTTTTCTTCATCGATTGCCGTGTACAAATTTAACATAATGTTGAACGAATTAACAGTAAAGTAATTTTAAAAAAAAATACCAAATGTGCAATTGTAATATTTAAAGTCAAAATAGTCCAGTGTAAATCATTTGAATGTATTGTAAACGTGAAATTACGATTATGAATATTTGGTGGCATCATTATCATTAGGGGTTATCTGGTTACATTTTGAGATAGTCCGACAAGTCCTTCTGAAGCACGAATTACTAAACTTAGGTGTAAACGCAGTGTATCGTATTCAAGCAGTACATTCTGAGTTTTCAACATAAGGTGTGACATCTGATGTCTTCGTTTTTTTTAAATTTACTGTGAATTTACTTAAACCTACCATTTAAGGGAATCAAAACTTGGAAGTTAATGATGTTTAGAATAAGGCCCACTACATCTGACCCTGAGCCCGTAGATCCACTCAGAAAAATCAGCTTTCGTCAAGCATTTTTGAGTTTATTTTTCTGAGAGAAATAAGGATTAAGGACTGAAAATCAAATATGGACTAAGCGTTTCAGAGAGGTAAAAAGCATTCACCGTAAACACCGTTTTTGCCAGTTCTTGCTGTAATTCAATGGCGTTAAAAACTTGAAAATTGTTCCGTGTGTTGCGTCATGGAGTTCTGCAATATTATCAAGTAACGTTTGCTGCCAAGAAAAAAACATTCTCCATGAACTCTTCTGGTTCGAGGTCTCCCCCGGATCTTCGTATTCGGCCAATCTTTTTTTTCTCTTGGCTAAAATTTTCACGCTTTTCAGTTCATGACCTCATTCACTAAACCAAGCAGGAAGTCAACTCAGGGAGGCAAGTTTTAATGAGGTTGAGATGCGAAAAGGTCATTCACATGAAAACCACAAAATATGCTGTTTTACGTGCCTTTTATGTAATACGCGTATGTTTTTCGACTATAATCAAGCTTTGGGCTATCCATGTTATGAATTATCTGGGATTAGAATTTAAATCGTAAAACATTCCTGACGAGCGATCCTAGTCTAGCAATGGAAAAGTTTTGATCACAAATAAAATGAAACTACTGGTGTGGAAAAAAAAACTGACGTGAATTTCGCACAACCCCATGCATCGTGATAAAAATAAAATTTTGGCGATTCGCTGCAGGTCTTCATTGAGTTATTTGTGAATTTATGCTGAAAATGAAATAAAATATCACTTTTAAGTTCACGAAAATTTCGCTAAGAGCGGTTAACACGGGTTAAAAAAGCATTAATTTTTAATTTCAAGCGTTGAATTTTCCAAGCCTTCGAAAAAACCCAAATAAAATCCTAAAAGTGTAGAGTAGCTAAGGAAAAGAGCCAGGTTCCACGCTACAAAGGTTTCTGATTTCCCTTGCAATTGTACCAAGGCTGATTGTACCAGTGAGTTATTTGGTCGGGATGGAACTTCCTTATTAACGATTCGTCTTTTGTGCACACATAATGCCCCGCAAGCCGCCTTAATAGGCGTGTGGTAGGGGTTGTTAGGACTCCAGCCGTTAACACATTAAAAGGAAATACTCTGAAGAAGTTCCTTTAAGAATTTATTAAGTCCTTTATTTCTCGGGAAAAAAGCATATTCCTATTCCTATCCATTCAGCAACATCATCATCATCATTTTCGGGCGAGAAAGTAAAAGAAAGGTACTACTTCGCAATAGTCCGTCCGCACCTTGAATATGCAGCGAGAATATGGGATCCGGCGCAGATTTCCATCACCTCCTCGTTCCTCACTTTATACGCCCATTTCACTCTCTCCAACCTTCTCCACGCCCACATCTCAAAAGCATTTATCCTATCACTCTCTCATCTTCCCAAGGTCCATGTTCCACATCCATATAACATAGTACTCCACACGTAGCATTTCACCATTCTCTTCCTCAGCCCTAAGTTCATGCCACACCAGAATACCTCTCTCTTCTTATTAAATGCTGCTTTTCCCATGGCTATTCTTGTCTCTATCTCAGCCTTATTCCTCCAGTTTTTAGTCAGCACGCTTCCTAAATATCTACACCTTCTAACTTACTCTATTTTTCCCCCATTGATCATAAGAATCACGTTTCCACCATCACTTACTCTCATAACTTTCTTTTTCACTACATTTACGTTATTCCATAGTCTTTCATTCCTTCCGCTAAACTTTTCATCATTCTTTGAAGTGCCCTAGTTGTCTTCGGTAAGAATCGCCATGTCATCGGCAAACCTAAAGCATTTTATCTTGTGTCCTCCAATTCCTATCCCTTTTTCACATTCCATATTTTTACTGATAAAGTATTCTTTAAATTTATCGTTTCTGGTGAACTCTGAAATATAGTTAGTTATAATATGATGTTCTCCGTGTCGGTCTGTAAGATATCTTTTCTCAATAGCTCAAGGCAACCTACGCCTTTTGCGCTGCCTTTGAGTCTCCAGGCACTTAGTTTACGCCCGAAGCAGTCTTTGAAGAATCTTGCAGTATTCCTTCGTAATTTATTTAGTGCGCGGATAATATAAAACTTCACCTGAGGACGCTGGCAGGAGAGCTGGCGAAACTGTTGTGGTTCTTCGACAACGGACGCGGATGCAGCCCGAAAGAATGCTGAACTCGATATTTATTATGGTGAATATTGGGGTTGAAATACATACGAAAAAGTTGAACGTTTTTCTTTGGTCGATTAGATGACGTTCTTCGGTGCCTGGAAATATAGTGGGGTTCTGTTATCAGGGGCGCAGCTAGGAATTAAGGCTAGGGGGATTTTAGGCACAACTCATACTGGGGAGTTAGAGGGTATGGAATACCCGTCAGGGGAAGCGGGAGGTGCCAGGGCCCTCCCCCAGAAAAAAATTAAAATAAATGGTTAAAAATGGTGAGTTTTACGGCCTTCTGAGGGATATTTTTATAATCCTTATATTATTCTATAAGTAATATTAATCCTATTTAGTAAAATGAATTAAACTTAAAAATTATGACCTGATGATACTGTAAGCGAAACCGGTAGTACCGTAAATTTAAAATTGTGGAAATTGCTCCTGCTTTGTCATTACTAGGTAGTCATTATCAAGGGACACTGAGTTTCAACTATGTAATTATGCGTTTATATAAGAAAGATAGTCATCCTTGTGTAAATATTTGAAATATCATATTAAAATAATGAATGCAATCGGTAAGATAACAAATAACTGAATGCAAAGAAATAAATTTACTTCTCATGTGTGTTAGCACCAGACCTGTGCAAAAAGTGTAAGATGATAGCCCCATAACTATTCAATAGGGGGTACCTATGTATTCCATAATTATTTAAGTGTTTTCTAATGTAATATATTTGAATGTAAATGGAATAAAGTTTTATTATTAAAATTATAATTTCTCTGGGCTCTGGGGGGAGGAGGGATTTTATCCGCCAAAACCCCCCCTCGCTGCGCCACTGTCTGTTATGACGTGCTAAGTGTCGCTCTGTGTAATAATTTTCGAGGAAAAGGATTGAAGTATTTGTTTTATCGTTTTCGGCGAATATTCATTCTCTGGGTCGCGCCTCGTAAATACAGAGTTGATCGTACCCGGAAGCGGTTTCGTGCGTACTCGCAACAGCGCGTCGTACTATGACCGTAAGATTAGGATTGGCGGAGGGGGAGGGGGTTGGGGTGGTTGGGAACATTTGGGACGGGCCGAGGTCGATGAACCGGCAGAAAAAAAAGCGTGAAAACATCTGAGCGATGGGTCGCGAAATGCGAGTGAGGTTCATTGCGCCAGAATTTCGCGACGTGGGCGTGACCACGCACCCAGTGGGGAGAAAAAGAAATAAAAAACGAATGAAACGAGAAGATAGCATGTAATATAATAATAGCAAAGAGTCTTTAATGTTTATAGAGCGAGATAACTCCGTTTTTGATTTTCCACAAAAATTTATTTTTCCGGCCCTACTGGGTTTCAACTACTAGATAGTCTAAATCTGAGGTTTCAGGCGAGATAGAATGGAAACGGAACATAATGAAGAAGCAGGAGCAACCTGGTACCTGGTACAACTTGGTACCTGATGATGTTGTAAGAGAAACCGGTAGTACTAATAAATTTAAAATTGTGGATATTGCTCCTGCTTCTTCATTACTAGGTAGTCATTATCAAGGGACATTGAGTTTCAACGACTAGTAGTCATACCTTGATTATGGCTACCTAGTAGTTGAAACCCTGTGTGGGAATAATAAATTTTTATGGAACATCACGAAGTGAGTAATTTCGCACTATAGATATGTGGTTCCACTAAGTGAAGCCTGAACAGATGATATATATCTATTTTTGTTTAATTAAACAATATTGACCACAGAATTTCACAGCACCTAACAGTAGTGAAAATTTAAAAAAAAACATGAGAGAGGAGAAAACATCATCATGATTCCGTTCTCGTGTGATAAAAAAGTTATTTTTGATTGAGTTTTATTGACAAAGTTTTTCTATTCTCACTGAGCATGAGTAAATTGAATCTGATCATGTATTTGTGTATCGCAAGAGGGTCATCACATAGCCATCAGTGTTGTATAAAATGGCCTAAGAGAATAGGGAATACTTTTCGTCATCATCCCTGGTCAATAATCCTAAGATTGGTTTGACGCAGCTCTCCACTCAGTTCTCCTATCAGCTAATCTTTTCACTCCTACGTATTCCTTCTCCTTCACATCCTTCTTTACTTGTTACATATATTTTGTTCGAGGTCTTTCTTTTCCATTCTTGCCTTCCACTTGTCCCTCTACGATTGCCTTCATCAGGCCATCCTGTCTCAAGATGTGGCCTATAAGGTTGTTCCGTCTTCTTGTTAAGGTTTTCATGAGGCTTCTCTTCTCACAGACTCTTCCTAGGACTTCCTCGTTACTAACTCGGTCGATCCATTTGATCTTCATCATTCTCCTGTAGCACCACATTTCAAAGGCCTAGCTTTCTCCGCTTCGGTCATTGTCCATGCCTCACTTCCGTATAGGAGCATACTCCAAATGTAGGTTCTTATAAATTGTTTCTTTACTTCCATATTTAAGTTTCCTGCTGTAAGCAGGTCTTTCTTTTGGTGGAATGCTCTGTGCGCCTGGGTTATTCTGCTGATGATTTCTTAAGGAGGAGAATTTCAATCTATTACGCTAAAATCGCTATTTTAATCGGCGATATTGACACAAATCAACTCTATATCTTCAATATCATACGCTGTATCCATTTTTTACTTAATAAAATGTCTTAATTTCACTAGAATTCGATCGGGATTTCCATTTCAGCGTTACAGAAGGTTAATAAGATTGTAAGGGGAAAACTTTCCCGATTCATTTAATAATAATAATAATAATTTCGTTTATTTTCGTGAGAACTGAGACTCAGGAGAAAATAAATGTACAACTTTTTATATTTTCAGCATCGGTACATTCATAGAAGAAAAATAAAAAAATAAATAGAATTTCAGACAAATTCACCATGTGAAGATCGCAAATTGCATGAAAACAATCCGGCAAAACAATATTTTCAACAAAAGAAAAAAAAAGCACTGTGATATAGCTGACTAATTACAAGAATTTAAGGTGATAATTCATTATTACAATGGTATCAAACAACCAAATTGTTTTCCAAAAAACATTAGGATAATACTGATATAACACAATTCTAAACTCAGTTATCCATTTATTCACATGTGTATCAATAAAAACAATAATTATAATTAATAGGCTATACATGAATATAAAAAAGAGAATTGGACATGAAATTAATGAGGCATTTTTCAGAAACCCATATGTGCTAAGTTTAAATTTAATTTAGTTTAGAGCTGTATAATCCAAAAAAATCCGAAATTTATGCAGAGAACTCTCAACTCTCGATATTTTATAGTTTATTTTTAATTGAAGATATTCTATCGGTTAAGTTAGATTTAAATATAGTATTTTACGAATCACCCCGTTTTATCCCTCCCTAATGACAAGTCCCTTTTCAATTCACAATTAGGTCTACTTTTATTCTACCTATCCATCCCAATTTCTTACTACCCCTTGCCCACTCATCCAAAACCCTTCCTCGAATTCTGCATTAAGTATTCTTCCTTTCCTAAATAATTGTGCTAGCTCTATCCAAACGTCTCCTCTGTACCTCATCTAGAATTTTCCACTGTACCTAGCTCTCTTTATATTTTTACATGACGAAATGACCCACTTAAAAACTAACCATGGTACGCAAATTTACTTTAAGTACCACCCAATTGGAATGATTTCATTCGCACATGTGGTTGTGGAATGCTTTTTCTGCGTTAGTTAATTCGTCCTCCTAGCCTAACACGAAAATGACGCGAGACGTTTTTCCGTCGTTTCTTTGCATGCATCAATAGCCTTGTCATCCTTTTGTCTCTCGTACGGTTTCATTTGCATAGTTGATCAAGGATGCATGCCACACGTTCAATGCTTCATTATGCTTTTTTTAACTGGCCTTTTTATTCTGTTCTTTTTATTCTCAAGGGGTACTCCTCAACTGTCTACCTCCTCCACCTCACGTTTAATGTCCGGCGCAATAACGTAATTCCTTTTTTTCCTTTCTGCGTGCGTGGAAATGGAATTTAAAACTGGTTTACGACGATCTCTGAACCATTAAGACCTTTATAACGAGAAGTATGTGAAGGAACCCATCCATCCGTCCAGACGTCGGAAATTTGGTATTAGTACTAATTTTTATGAAAGAATGGGTACTGCTGAGGTACTGCAGTACCCATTGCAGTACTTAAGGTACTGCAGAGGAAAAAATTATCTCTCTTTACTATGCTACCTAATATATCCCATTTTTATTCCATCATAACTCATGTAGAAAGGCAATTAGAAACTATCTTTGTTATCTATGTTAGGCCCGAAGCGAATTGGAAAAATCTTCATGATAAAAAATAATTGTGAACTCCACTCTTATTTTAACGTTAATCGATCCAGATTTTGATTTATCCGATATCGATATATATTTTTCTTGGTAATTTAAATATTCCACAAAGTATCGGTTGAGGCGATTTCTTATTTCTTATATTCTTCATGCCAGGAAAATTGTAAAAAATATGTAAAATATTGCCAAATAAATACAAATATGAATGTTATTATACTAATGAATAGTGGTTCTATGAATTGAAGCCTGGATCCTTGAGTTGTAGTAAGTGCTTTGCTAAGGGAAAATATTGATCCCAACATCAAAAGTTTCATAAGGAGCTTTTCCCCTAGTAGAAAGTTAACTTATCGCCTCTCTGGATATTCGCGCAATTCGAGGCAGCTAGAAAAGAAAACATGCAATGAATGGGCTACTCAGGTAAAATAATATATAAATGACGTACGTAGAGTGAAATAACGTAGACATCAACTCCCTCGATGGTTAAGAGGATTAAGTGGAGCATCTGTGAATAAATATGATCTTAGTTGAAACTGAAAAATAAAAGAGAACTGGTTACCCAGGGAAAAATAATAAAAAATAAATAAAAATAATTTGAAAAATAAATTAATAAATTAATGAGCACTATAAATAAATTAAAATGCTAACAGTAAATAATAAATTTTATGTACCTACGCTATGGATTTTTTAACATTGTTTAGCTTTCAAAATATTGATATGGTTCCCCTCATGAAAACCCGATGACGAACCGCTCTCGTCATTGCTCGATTTAGCATCGGAAGTTCAAGACCGACATAGATTCGTCATTTACTTCAGCCGAAGGGGTGAGCAGTCCAAAAAATTTAAAAGAATAGAATTGTAGTAAATTAAAATTTGAAGGTAGCATACCTTTCTGATAGTTTTTAACAAATCTTTATTTTCCGTCTAGTTTCCTCTCCCACCCCATGCTGCTGCACATCATAATGCTCATCGTTCCGTCTTCCGTTCGAAAAGCCAGTCGTGTTTTGGTGCGTGGCCTCGGGTGTTTGCGAAAGGAAAATAACCCTCAAGAGGAGATCTTTAAAACGAAACGTAAATATTCTCGCTCTCCCTACGAGCCTCCCGAATTCTGTTTGTCTTCTCGGTCTTCGACCGTGTGCGTGTGTACACATGTGTATATATTGGCATTTCGTCCCTCGTTCCACGCTGGCTGGGATCGTACTAAGCGGAGACGGCGCCACTTCTTCCGAGAACCATGTGATCAGGGCACGGTAATGGGTCCATTAATTACGTGAGGCGATTTTGACAATTTTTAACCCTTAACCAGTGACGTGCAATTCTTGTTACACTGCCAGTGACGTGCGGTCTGGGAGACCGCAACAAAACAAAAATTCGTAAAACGTTTCAAAGTCATTTTTAATTGCTTATTTTAATGTTTCTTTGACTTCTCAACAAGTGTTATAAAACTTATATTTAATATTATGCATTCCAAATACGAACCAACTTTTTCAGTAAAAATTGTTATTTGAAACAGAATCAAAAATTTGAGTTAATATTTTTATCATGGTACTTTTTTAATTAAGCACTTAATCATCCACGTTATGCAACAAAAAATTAATAATTATGAATTAAAAATTTTAAAAATAAATATTTACTAAAAATTATTCTTAAAAATTATTATTTATAATTATTATTCTTGGAAAATCACTAGGAATTGTTTTTAACAACTTTTTTATTCATTTCCACGAGCATTACGTTTATTGGATTTCCAATTTAGTGACGTGAGGTCTCACAGACTGCTACTCAAATTCAGTTGCACATATTCAGGAATAGATAATTAGAACGTTACATTTTAAGAGTGCTATGTCCTTATTACACAAAATTAAGACGCTCACGAGAATTATAGATATTTTGTAAAATCAATTTTGAAAATACTCATAACTTTAGAAACGAAGCGGTCTATCAGACCGCACATCACCGGTTAAGGGTTAACACCCCCCCCTCCCGCCTTAGTGAGATTTACTCTAACCCCAACCCTCTAATCTCTCGTGAGATTGTTCAAAATGCGTATTTTCAGGGTAATTACGTTAATCTATGCTTCATTGCGTTGGATTCATTGAAAATAACAATTAATTTGGTAATTTTTATTTGAGATTTGTGAAGACTAGCATTTAAGATTACTAAGATCGCAATTTTACTCTGTTTCTTTCGAAAAAAATTAAGTGAAAATTGCCAGGACCCCAACTTGCGATTGGGTGAGAATCGGCTTGACCTTCTCGCCCTTAAACGCCTCACGTAATTAATTGGCTGCAATCTCAAACACACACTGTTACCCAGACACACACACCAGCATGTTAAATATCTTGATACAACCCACGCCTTTACGAAGTTCATGCGTATCAGTTTCAGAACGATAAGTAAAGTTTCGGCTAGGATGTTTTGCTAATAGGTATAAAAATGTTTATTACTGCAAATTATGGACGCAAATATAAATAGAGATTCAGGTGTTGAAATAAAGTAGACATTTTTATAATGAAGGCATTAACAACATCTACAATTGTCATGAAATACATAACATTTGGTTTAAAAAAGTTTAAATACACTCATAAAGAATAGGGTCATTTGTGGTCCTGCTAAGCTTCACAATATAGCTTGTTAGCAGGTGCCAGTATATAAAATTATAATTCATCTGTGGGAATATCCAAATACTCGAATATTTTACTCTGACACCCAGTAAATTAATCTTCCTCCCATGATTTTATCCTAATACAGTGCTGGAAATCCGAAATTCATGTCCTTATCTCATAAAAGAATTCATGTCCTTATCTCTTTTTTTTACGATTCTTCAAAAAAACAAATCCCCAAAGAAAATGATCAATCATTACATCCTGTCACGTTACATAATTTTTTTAACCTCTTTATACTGATATTAAAAGTTTGTCAATACTTTAAACAGCAGTATAAAGATGTGTTGAAAATACCTCTATACATTATTACGTACTGATGTCACATTGGAAAAATATTTTATTGAAACACAATTGCGCCCTAATTTTATTCCCTAGAAGAAGTGAAACAATTTTTTTCAATTTGGAATTGAGAAATCTTTTTAAGTGCGAGTTCTTTGTGATTTATTATTAGCATTCATTCCCCTGCCGACTTACTAATTATTCTTATGAGTGCACAGTTATAAATAATTTGTAACGTAGTGATGTATAAACGATGAAAAAGAGTTTACAAAAAAAAGGCAATGCGAAAAATATCTAATTGCTGAAAATTTTACGGGTGTGAATAAGATTTTACACCATCTTAAGTTTAAACACAGAGAAATAATGAGTCATCTTTTACTTAATAGGCAGTTTTGTTTCTACACCACCTGTTTATGCAAACTTTTATTTCTAAGAAAAATGGATTATTTCCTTTGAAATGCATCGTGTACGCCCATGAATTTCTACATCTCGGGAGTCGCATCTTTGAAACACGACTTGCCATTCTTCTGCCCATTCCTCCGTATCTCCTACAATATAAATTTACTCTTCTCGCTCACCCTGTTGAAGGGTGGAAATTTAATAGGAGACAAGAAAATGCGAAAAATATCTAATGGTTGAAAATTTTAGGGGTGTGAATAGCATTTTCACAATCTTACGCTTACGTACAGTGGAATACTGACTCTGTATTACTGAGGCATCTTTTTATATAACGGGCAGATTTTTCTATTTCTCCTGCATAGGCACACATACCTTCCTGACGGCCGTTTTACACGGGGCAACTCATTGCGCAGGTTAGCACTGAAAACACTTGTTAAAATTGCGATAATGAGAGCTAGGAATCAGAGCAGGGGCTATTTTTCCATCTCGCAACCATGCATTCTCGCATGCGTTTTCTATCAATTCACCGCTTTACACGGCGAAATTTTGCATGGGTCGGACTGCGCAATAACGTGACCCGTGTGAAACGACCTTAACCCATTATAACTCGATGTTGCTTTTAAGTAACATCAAAAATGTATATATTTTCAGCTCTATTCTGGAAATATAAGACACGGTCTCAGGCGTTACTTTGTGGAACTGCTTCATCATAGAATAAAATAAAATCACTTTGTTCTATTCCACGCTTTATTTTAAATAGCACGACCCGGGTTTCAGCACCTGATGATAGCATGAGATGCTGAAACCGGGGTCGTGTTATTTAAAATAAAGTGCGGAATAGAACAAAGTAATTTTATTTTACCATATGACTATTCTGGAAAGATTCAAAACTGCGTGTTCTTTTGTGCTGTTAAGTTTAATGTCGAAATATTTAGCTGCCACAATAATCATGATTGAGCAGAAATTTTTACCTTTTTTTTCATAAAGAGAAATCTTGAAATTTAATTCCTCCCAGACGCAGCTATGGTTTGGAAAGGGGTAAGGAGATTGCTACTTTACCCCGCTTGAAATGCATCATGAAGTTGATCATCTCTAGAGAGTCGCATCTTGGCTTCGCGGCGCTTCCCATCCTTCTGCCCCATAACCCATGAGGCCCGCCCGCCCTCCCTTCCCCACCAATCCAACCGACAACCCCCATGTCCTTATGGATGGCTGCAGAGATAGCATCGGTCTGCCGTCTTTCTCCTCTCGAGGGCACCCTCACGCGGGGGTTGAGACGACTCTTCCATCGCTCGCTGCTGTGGAGTGGGGCTCAAATTAGAGCGGAACAAGAGGACCGGTTGTGCCCTCCACCCGACCCCCACCCCCTCCAGTCCACTGCCTCCTCCCTGTTGCTCGGAGCGCACGCTGTTATGTGTATCACACTCAACTCTCCTCTGCCTCTGCTATCCTCCAATGCCGGCGATACTCATGTTTTTAGTCGAATCACCAGTTTGTGCCGGATGATCAGCGAATTAAGGATTTATCACTATTTTCAAGTTCTAAACCAGGGATCTCCAACAGCCAAGGGGGGGAATGGGAGGTCTGGATCCCCCCCGAAATATAAAAACACAATCATTTTCCTTCATAAAAGAAAACAAAATATTGAAAAATCATGAATTAAAAAATATTTCTTTAACAAATTAAGTTTTTCCGATTATGAAAAGTGTAGAAATTAGTTTAAAACCGATTACTTAGTACCCTGTTTTTCAAAAATTTCCCCCCCTGGTTTTGGACGCCCCCCCGGACGAAATTCCTGGCTACGCCACTGGTCTCCAATTTACTAGGCCACGAGGGCTACATTCCAAGTTCCGAATCGCTCCGCGGACCGGATAGCGAATTTGCCGATGACTGAAGTATTCGATTCCAACGTCTACTTAAGTACCCGGTGGCGTATTTCTTATTTTCAAACAGTTGAAGGCGACTTTGACGTGTAGTATAGCGCTGCAATGCTCCGAGCGGCGTCTCACAGAGTTAAACGAGCGAGAATCGTGCGCTACTTGAAAAGAGTGCGAGGGCCGGATGAAAGCCCTCCGCACACCGTATTTTGGAGACCCCTGTTCTAAACAATAAGAGAAGAGTTGATCACATAAGACATTATAATATTTCCTCTAAATTTATTTTCGCACGACGCATTTCACGGATACAACAGCGTTATAAAGTGCATATGTGCACTGGCTAAAACCAGATAGGAGTATCGCTTTAACTTGGAGCTCAAGTTCGATAAGTATCTGGCCGCATGATGAAGGTACTTTCAGGGCTCATTTTTGAGCAAGTACAGCGAAAAACAGCATAGAAATGGAACTGTGGACTTCAGAGAAGGTCCCGGTGTATAGGGGATATAAGAAACTCTTGTTACCTAAGAAACCTAATAGAGGGAAAATTTGCAGGAGACATCTCCTGAGGCTAAAAAGAAAAATTTGTGGAAGAATAAAAAAGGACACAAGCATCTACATCTACATACTAACTCACGAGCCGCCTCAATAGGCGTGTGGCAGGGGTTGCTAGGTCACCAGCCGTTAAAAAATAAATCGGAAATGCTCTGACGAAGTTCCGACAAGAATTAATTAATGTCCTTTTTTATTGTTCGGGGATAAAAACGAATTCCCATGTGCAGTCCACTTCTTTCTTGAATGAAGAACCTTCCTTTCGGATACGAATAACCTTCTTTTCTTAAGCGAGAACTTGGCTGCATGTGTTATTGTAATAACCAAACGCGTTAATCTAAAATATTTTCAGTAGAAATTTTTATTTAACTAATAATAGTAATTCCCAACATATTATGCCAAATATCATACTATAATAATCATAAAATAATAAGATACCAGGAATATGAGTTTCCTGGACATTAAAATACGATTTCGGCAAACAAAATAAAATGGCCCGCCGCCTCGTAGACGCCACGCGACCAACGGAGGCAACGTTAATCATATTGCGCATGCGCTATTTGAAAAAAAGTGAAAATATAAAAATTCTCCCCAGGTGAAAACAAATGCAGTGAAGACATTGGTCCGTGTTGAAATGGGGAAAAACCGCTCCCTACGCGGCCTCCTCCCATATTTTCCCTCTTCGCTCAGAACGCATGCTAATTTCTGTATCACTCACTTTTCATTGCCTCAACTATCCGGCAATTCACGTCAGATTTTAGCTTAAATCGCCGGTTTTTGCTGTATTTTTTAAACAATTCTATTGATCAAGGTAGGTTTGCATGGAGGTTTTTCTTAGTAGTATTCTGCCAGTATGAATAAATTTACTTTCGAAATTGTGCCTTTGCATGAACTTTTACGCAATTTTCGTAATTATGGGTACTATTTTTATGACCTTGTGCTTATGTAGTATATTTGAGGATCCTTTGTTATTTAAATATGTGATAATAATTGTATAAAGTAAATAGTGGAGGTAGGAGTGTAGTAAAGCGCATGAAGAGCTTCTCTTTTTTTTCCTAATCTAGCCCAAGTAAGATGAGAATGAAACGTACTTCGCTTTGCGTCATGTCTCCCTTACGCCGAGAAAACCTTCAAAGTGTTCTTCACCATCTTTCGAGTTTCGCCGTTTGTTTCTGCTATTGGCCATTCTTAGAGGAGGAGACCAAAGAAAAGAATAGCAGTGCTCTCCCCAGTCCAGCTTCATCCACTTACGGAATCGTAGATTACACACGCCGGTCGTAATGTACCCGCTAATAGCTGCTACCGTAATGTAACCTCAGAGGTTAGTCCCGTCTCTGGCGTCTTGTTTTTCTTTTTATTCACGATCTTTGCATCAAAGGGCAGTAAAAACTCGTTTCATCCCTGTGATTTGCTCAGAATTATCTCCACCGGCGTGATGATGTCAGAGAGTGAAGGGGGTTAATATATTTTTTTTGCGTCGAAAGAGCCAGCCATTAAGGCGAAACGGAGGAATGTTCCGCAGCGTGTCATTTGTCTGCAAATGCTCTCAGTAGAGAGTTTGGTATCGCGAGCCATAAAATAATACCCTCGCTTTCGTAAAAGATTAATGGCGGCTCTTTTCGCTGGAGGAATAATGCTAAATGGTCCTGCGCGATGCTGATGTTATTCCGCGCCTTCCTAGAAGTCATTTCTTTCTGTTATTCGCTCAGTTTTTTCCTCCGTGCCACTGAGTTTACGTTCAAATGTTGACCGTGACCATGTCCACACATTTCGAGGTGGGTTTAAGAGCAACTCTCTTTCCGCTATCGATTTTGTGATTGCGGTCAGAGGAGACGTGTTTTTACCTGCGAACAAATTATGTTTGAACTTCTGCGCTGAAAAAGAGTCGACCTTTACCGTTCCCTAACCCTCCCCACTCACGTTTAGTCGAAAATGTGTCAGGAAGCTTTATATTCTCCGGTCAAACATTCGTTCTTGAGTGGTACTGGGGACCAAGCCGTTCATTGTAACATAGATATTTGTTTTAAAGGTTCACTATTCACATGCACTCTTTGAAAAATAGTGAAAATCTAAAAATTCTCCTCAGGTGAAAACAAATGCATTTAAGACATTGATCCGTGTTGAAATGGGGAAAAACCACTCCTTTCTCGGCCTCCTCTCATCTTGTCCCTTGTCGCTCAGAATGCAAGCCAATTTCTGTATCAAACTCAACTTTCCATTGCGTCGACTATCCTGCAATTCAGGTCAGATTTTAGCTTAAATCGCCGGTTTTTGCTGTATTTTTTAAAGTATGCTCTCGATTAAGGTTAGCATGGAGTTTTTAGTAGTATTCTGCCAGTTTTCTACATGAATAAATTTCCTTTGGAAATTCTGCCTTCGCATGAACTTTTACGTATTTTTCGTTATTATGGGTACTATTTGTATGACCTTGTGCTTATGAGTGTATTTAAGGATCTCTGTGATTTAAATATGTGATAATATTAATGTAAAGGAAAAAGTGGAGGTAGGAGTGTATTGAAGCGCAGGTTACTGTAAGAGCTTCTCTTTATTTTTCTCAATAGGCGTGTGGCAGGAGTTGCTAGGTCACCAACCGTTAAAAAATAAATCGGAAATGCTAAAACGAAGTTCCGCCAAGTATTTATTGAAGTCCCTTTTTATTGTTCGGGGATAAAAACGAATTACCATGGAGAAAAAAATGGGAAACTAAATTAACTAGCTTGGGAAAGGTAGAAATGTAGGGCTGCAGCATACAAATATGTAGCACTGTGAGCAATCGATTTCTTTTTCTTGACTTCATTTATTTAATGAAGATAAGCGTCTCGGAATATAGGTCTAAGAATGATATGCAAAATAGCTTTCCAACCTTTCGATATATTTTTTAATATCTTCTTCAGGGCTTTAATATGTGCTACGGGGCACAATATGTGCAATAAAGAATTACTGGAAAAAGGATCAGTCAAAGTAAGCTGCGTAACAACGTCAAACAGAAACAAATCTATTGGGAGATAAGAAATGGAAATTTAAGCAAAAATCCAAGAGGCCAATAAAAAAATGTATCGAGACTTTGGTAAACAATTTCGCTTATCATTCTTAGACCTATCCTCTGAGACGTTAATCATGATGCTAAAGCTAGATCTGCAATTTGTGAAATAACTGTGCGTGATGGAACTTTTTAATTATTTTTCCCTAAATCAGCGTTGAAAACAATATAAAAATGACTTATTAAATTTGAAACAATTTTTACGTCGCAGACCTGTGTCATCTAATACAATGAGCAGTGCTATCTTCCGTTTTCGACTTATTCGGTGGCTATAGCAAAGGAAGCGTTCATGAACAGAAAGGAACTTCTGAGAGGATTGTTATGTAAGAGTTTAAGGAAAAGGTTAGTGAAGAGTTTGATCTGGAGTGTAGCGCTCTACGGTGCGGAAACGTGGACTTTGAGGAAAGAAGACGAGAGAAGAATTGGAGGCATTCGAGATGGGGGTATGGAGAAGAATGGAGAGGGTGAAATGGACGGAGAGGAAAAGGAACTACGAAGTGCTGGATATGGTTGGCGAGGAGAGGCAGCTTTTAGATGAGATACGGAGGAGTCAGAAGGTATGGATGGAGTTAGTGCTTACCGGTGAGGGGATGTTGAAAATGGTGTTAGAGGGTAGAATGTTGGGGAAACGAGGGAGGGGAAGGAAAAGAATAGGATTTGTAGATAGATTGAAAGAGAGTAGCCTTACAATGAATTGAAGAAGGCAGTACTGGAAAGGAAGGGAGGCTCCCAGATCACTTCTTTAGTACTGCATGGAAACCTACCTTAATCGGTAGCATACTATAATAGATAATACGAACCTTCAGTGTTCAATAAGTCTTCAGGCTACGATCGCTCATCCCACCCTCTCGCGTCGAAAACCTGAAACAATCGTCTTGGTCCCATTTTCGAAAACTCTTACCGGAATCGTCGCTTCGGGGAAGAATGGAGGCATTAATGGCTCATGCTACCGCCTCAAGAATGGCTCGCGAGCCCTCAATTCTTCTCGCTTTATCATTTAATTTCGATCTCTTCCCTTTTGTCTCTCTCGATCGAAAGGCGGTCCAGGCAACGCGATTGGCCCAGATGGGAGAGGATATGTCGAACAAATGAAGGACGAAGACCGCGGGGTGGAAAAAATATAGCGAGTAGTAAGGCTACCCTTTTGGTTCCTCACGCACACTATGGGCGAGGCAGGCCATTACCACGCAGTGGTTCCCTCCGCCTTTTCCCCTTCAACAATGTACCTCACGCTCGCCTCAGGCGAGAAAACGCAAAAAACATAGCGGCCGCTGATCGAGCCGGCTACCGTAAAGGGATGAAAGGAGATGGGATCAATAGCACGAGGGTGATCGGGAAGCTTGGCTTGGTTGAGGTTGATTTGAGATCGTAGAAGGTTTGTGCTCTTGGATTGAAATAAAAAGTGAAGGATAATCATGCCGGCTTACAGGATTGAAAATATTCCTAAGCCAGGAAGTTCAGTGATCATATTGATATAATATGATCCCCGAATAAGAGTACCACTTTGAAAAATTTTATGTAGGTGAAAGTGAAATAAAAATAACAACTGACTTGGGCGTTACTTGATGGAACGATAAATGTTCATGGTGAAACAAAACTCGGTAATATTCCACAAACTTTTATTTTAACAGTCTACTATTTTCAACGTTTATACCGTCATTAGTCTTGATAAAACAAGTAGACTGTTAAAATAAAAGTTTGTTGAATAGTATCGAGTTTTGTTCCACCATGAATAAAAATAGCAATTTGCAAGCCATGAGGATAGACGAATGAAACGCTTCAAAAATATAATTTATTGGCAACTCGTCAATATATTCCAGTTTTTCCCCATTTAATTAAAAGTCTTGACTTTCCTTCTTGTGCTGCCGACTAATTTCTTAACTTTCTTTCTTCGTTGTAATTTATAAGCGCCTAAAAGCCATTAAACTAAGTTTTGGTTCAATGCTTGATTTAATTTTTGTCACGTAAAGCGGTGAATTGATAGAACGCATGCGGAAATTCATACATGAATGGTGGCAAATACCCCATGCCCAAATTCCAACCTCTCAATCCCGCTATTTCAATAATTGTTTCCAGTGTTAACCTACGCAATGACGTGCCCCGTTTATTACGGCCGTGTATAGCAGTGTTTACACGATGCATAAAATGGCGCAGTTACTTGAATGGACAATAGTGTAGTTTCCTTCATCAAAGAAAACGAAAGGCATTGATTGCGATTCGTTACCCACCATTATTGTATTCATAATATACAAATTATTTGGTTTTAGAAATCCCAGTTTAGGCGAATGGCAATGGTCAATTTTAACCTCATTTGATAAAGGCCAGATTGGCGCCCATGCGATTCCATGTCATGTATGAAATTCGATTCCTCAAGAGTTAAAAAATATCTCAACAATCAATAATTTCAAAAAGTCTTTGTTTTCTTTTTATTTTTATGATACCTGAATTATATAAGCGTCCGCAACTTGCAATTCATGGGTTTGCATGGTTTTTGATTTTGTTTCATGTTTTTGGAAATATGTATAAAGGTGGTTGTTTGAGTTGGTTGGTTGAGTGTTTCATGATTTCTTCTTTTTTTATGTTAACCTTCTCAGTCTGAGTGTTTATGATTATGTATTTATTTAGGCTCCTAGGGAAAGGATTCCTAGAGCCAATAAAGTTTATTCATTCATTCATTCCACTCCACGTGATGTCATAGTTTCTATACGAGTAGATAGGAGTTTTACCATTTCTGAGATTACCAATGCATGCATGAGGCACAGACCTCAGGGAAACGTCTCTTAATAATCACTTATTAAAGCTGCTTATGGTCGGAAAGTATCCTTCGCTTGATAAGGTATTAATAATTCTTATTTAAGCCAAGCGCTACCTGCTAGCAGGGTACTCCGCTACCTGCTAGCATCCTGCGTCATATCAGCGCACACGTCCTCGCCCCAAGGTCACCTCACACGGCGACAGCTGGAACCAGAATGACGTCACACGGGCTTTTCCCAGCATTCCTACTTAGCCGTCGCGTTTTTGCGCGCTTGAAAATTTTCACTTTTCATTTAATCGCGAAAAATATATATCTTCATTCAAAAATCTAAGAGCGTTAAATGCGTACTCCAGGAGTAATAATCTTTCGATTTAGGCAACAAAAAAATAATAGGAAACCACCCTATTGCTTTGATGGATGAATTGGGACAGGGCAATTTTTCCCGGACATGCATTCGTGCATTTGTGTGCAGTTGTGTGTTTGCACGGCGAATTTTACATTGTGAATGTGTTTACACCAGGCCCGGATTATTAAGGCGGAACAGAGGGGGTACTTCCCCCGGGCGGCAGATTTCAGTGGGCGACAAAATTTGAACAATTTATTAAAAAAGTTATCAATTTTTCTAACGATATTATTTAACAATAACAATTAATTTATGCACTATTGAACAATAATATTAATAATACTTCTTAATATAACACATACGGTAAGTAATTTCAACTACCGCATCTCAAAAAAATAGTTTTCGGATGTATTATATTTTAGTTATTGGGGGAGGGAGGGAACGAGAGGGGATCAGGTATTAGGGGGGCGGCAAACTGATCTTTGTCCCCCCCTCCTGTTAAAACTCCTAGTTCCGGGCCTGGATGCACGAAATTTGGACGGGGCCAGTGTCTCTGACATGCGTTGGTGCACTTGCGTGATGTTGGGTGCTTACACGGCCTATTTTTTTGATAGTGGATATCCATGTGAGGGTTTGCCATACACTATTAATCTATCTTTTTTTATTTCAATGTTAAGCCATATTCCTACACCTATATGTTCGGGAAAATATCTCTCTTCATTATTCATTACTTTCGGCCAGGCAATATCGTGGAGCTCTTATGTGATATTCTCCGTGCCCCTATGAAAGATATCTATTCTCCATTGCACAAACAATTTATGCCTATCGCGCAACCTCCGAGTCTCTAGCGGCTCCCAACCTAATTCGTTTAACAACTGCGTAATGCTTTCTCATCGTTCGTAGCAGTTTCTGACGAAGCGCGCAGCTTTCCTTTGTATTTTATTAAGGTCACGGGTTATGACTTTCTGCGCTGAATCCCAAATGCTCGCTGCATATTCAAGGTGTGGCCTGAAGTGCGTAATAATTGTCCAGACCTAAACATCGAAAGAATAACAAGGAATCCATCTAGCCTCGTGGATAAATTCATTGTGTATGGTACAGTGTGGCCAATGGCACACTGTACCATACACAATGGACATCCACCGAGACATTGGCCCCGTCTAAATTTCGTGCATCCAGGGCCAAAGCTAGGAGTTTTTACGGGAGGGGAGACAAAGATCAGTTTGCCGCCCCCCTCATCTCTGATCCCCCTCGTTCCCTCCCTCCCCCAACCATTAAAATATAATACATCCGAGAGCTATTCTTTTTTAGGCTGCGGTAGTTGAAATTGCACATCGCATAGGTCGGTGATTGGTGCGTCGCGGCACCGCCTCTTGGAGCCGACCTTATCCGGGAGTCATAAGGAGTCCGCGCGCGAGTATTTCCCCTACGGCGACAGTCAGCCCCTGCGTCGTGCGCGCACCCATATCACCCTTCCCCTGCACCCCGCCATCCACGAGAGGGCGTGGTGCTGGCACCGCCCAACCCACCCCACCCCACCCCACCCCACTCTCTCTCTCGATTTCCCCATTCTCGCGGGGGAGGGGGTCGGCGGAGTCTGCGCACCGCGTTACCACACTCCCCCCGCTATCGAACCTGCGTCTCGACGCCACGGTAAGCACAGAATGGCGGTCCTCACCATGCTTGTGCGAATCAGGGGGGGAATTTCGCATCGTACAATGTTCCACGGGCGGATTTAGTGGGGGAGGGTCTCAGAGGTAACGACCCCTGTAACCACCCCAATTTTACCCAAAATTTTTAATTTTTATTAGTTTAATATTTTTTGTGTCATTTTAAAGGAGTAATAACAATAATATAACAATTCGACTTTATTGGGCGAGAAAGATAGAAGTAGAAAAGAACTAGAAAGTACCATCTTCCTAATAACCCCTCGTCAAGCATTAAGTATTTGCAGTTTAATGCACTGACAAGTTATTCTTGGAATTACATGTAGTGAATTATGACAAAAAAGATAAAGAAATACGCTTATAAGAATCAACAAATAAAATAAAAAGTGAACAAATTTACATTTGCCAAGTGTAAAAATATATGAACAAACTTGGGAAGAACCTAAGGATGTTGACTTCCAGAGTAAAGGGAATATATATGGAAATGCATGGCTACAAGTCCCAAAAGTGAGAGAAGTTTGAGTTACATTTATCGTAGAGCGTGGCACTCTCTTCTGTAAAAACGGCCCTCTCTCCTGAGGTCTTAATCTTAAGTCCACATTATTCCATTGAAGTGGAAGGCTCCCGTCTCAGTGAGCACTACTTCCCTATTTTTTGAGTTGGATTTGGTTCACCTGCAAAGTAGACTACTCGAAATTACCGAGCTAACCACTTGGTAGCTACCTCTATATAAATGCCGGATTACTAGCAGGGCCGGAGAAGCAAAGAGCCTCATTGTAGAGGAAGGACTGTATTATTGTAAGGAAGGGAGTGCAAGAGGAGATTCACCTAGAATTGAGGAGATTAGATGATAGGGGGATTATTTTTTAATTATTTTAAAATCTGACTTATCCTTGCTAATCCTCCCTTCCCTCCCCTTTAAGTCATCACCACCTGACCTTCCCTCTGTTCCCCTCCTCGCTATTCTAATTTTATTCTCTGACCCACCCTTCAAACTCTCCCCTTCCCTCAATACTCCTTCCACCTCTCCACCTACCATTGTTGGATGCATAAGGCTCGATGTGATCTTTTAATTCGTCTTCATAGTGACGCTGAGCCATTGAAATTAGCGGACAGCATTAAATTATTTCTTTATTTTGTTTTTGCGCGGTGTAGCATCCAGCAGCCAGTGCTACGCGTGAGCTGGCACTAGTGTTGCCGCGAGACTCGAGACTTTCTCGTCTCGTTTTTCAGACGAGACTCGAGACGAGACCGATGGGTAGAACTCGAGACGACACTCGAGACGAGACCATTTTTTGACGAGACGAGGCGATACCACTTCCACGAGACACTCGAAACTCTCGAAGTACAGATGTATGTCCTTAATTAGTATTTGTTATAGCTTTATCCCTATGTCCTTCTGTTAAGACGAAGTAACGTTAACGTTTTCATTAAGCATTAAATTTTAAATATAATTCAACAATAACTTTTCGATAAATTATCTAACTATAAAAAACATTTTTGCTGACTGATCAATTCCTGACTGCATGAGCATGACTCCTGAGCCATGTCAGGGAGTGTTAATGGCTGTCTACTTTTCCTTGTTTCCTGCGATAATCTTGGCAAATTTATCCTGCAAAACTTGCATTATTTTCTAAAAAGGAAACTTTCAGTGCTTACTCCTTCGAAAAAAATATCTTGGGTAATACTCGCATGTTTGTAAAATATCGCTCAGCGGCACTTGCAATACTTCTTATAGTTTGCTTGCGAGGGGAAAATGACGGCCCATTTCGAATTGCGCAGAGCACCTTACCTCGGCAGAAAGACGGATGATAGTTGAAATAACTATGTACCTCTTCCAGTATGATATATCTTCCGAGGTTTGTGAGGATATTTAGCATAATGTCGCTAAATTGTGTTGAGGATGTTACTATTACAAAGGATAACTATAGTTGACTTTCCTTTGATTGTTTTGCTAGACAAAAGTCCATTAAAGAAAAAGTCCATAACGCGGCTCTCGCGGCAACACCAGCTGGCACGTAGGCATGCTAGTCCAGAGTGCAAGTCCACGAGATGACCAGCACGTGATCGGTGGATGTCGGTCCAGAGGTTGATAATGGGGTTTTTGGAACTTCCCCCAGGGAAGATTAAAAGGGCATGCCTAGCTTGGCTCGCGGCTGACTGTGAGTTGTGGAGTGGCGACTCGCTGGGGTGGTCACAGCCAAGTGGGTGGGGAACATATTTGCTCATTCTTAAAAGGAATAAAGTCTCTGTTTTTGGGTCAGCGTGGCTCCTTTTATTTCCGGCACCTGATCCTTCCATTTGAGAGACGCTCGCATTGTCGCCAATATCTCGTTCAAAGACGAGCGGGATACGGCAGCGGTGTTATTGTTTTATGCAGTACACAGCATTTAGTACTTTGTTTTTGCGTTGGCCTACCATGAGATTTTTTTTATTTCATTGAAAATGTCCACACTGAGCTACATTGCCAGCTCACAGTGGCCCAATAACAAAACAAATGCATAAAATATAGCAAAGAGAATTGGGTCCATCGGTTAGAAAATGTATGACAAGTGATTCTATTGATTATTAGAGAGGTGAGATGGAGCCAAGTTGGTGAAGATAATCGGGGATAGAGTAAAGGGATCAACGATCGGAGGAAGGGAAGAATTGATAAGTGAGGAAAGCGGAAAATGAAGTGATCGTTGGATGAGTGATACTGTGGGGACCATGGCGATGATGTGGATGAATAGGGAGTGGGTGCGCTTAGGGCGGAGAGGAATTTTGAAAAGGAAGTTCAGGACAGTCAGAGATAGAGTCGAGGTTATTGTTGATTTATTAAAGATAGAGAGCTGTGTCAAACTTATCTTCTAATTTTTGACAATTGGTGAAAATGATTTAGAGTAATAGAAGTTTATCTTTATTTGCGAAAGCAGTCAAAATTACGTACTGGAGCGATTGCAATCTAATTTTTGTCCATGTTTCTCGAGATGCATTACGCTTAATTTCACAAACTTATTTAAAAGTCTTTAATTTTAGGTTTAGGGTTCGTATTCCTTAGACTTATAGGAATAAAAATGCAGTCTTATTTTATTATAAATATATATAATATTCCATTTATTTCCCTAGCTCGATTCCGGATGCCTCCCATCCCTTCGTTTTGAATAGCCGTTTACAATAGAAACAGTTAATGTATATGTTATATCGGTTGTATACTTCTAGTATACATTTGCATTTTTTATCGCCATTGAAGAAAAAACTTACGCAGAATAGCATATTCATTTGATGAACTCTGAAAAATTCGTATTTAAACCAAATTTTTCTGACTGTAGTAGAGTATTTTGTCATTGGTAGACGATTTATTCCAGATATAGTTTAATTCCATGCATGCGCAGTTTCTGGATTGAAGAATTTAAATCGTAAATCTTTCACTCTTTGTTGCATGGTGAGTGAAGGTCATATTCGAAGAGGTAATAAGCCCATTTGTTCCAGTAACGAATGAATTCAAGTTGACTCTATTCTCTCCACTTCTCGTCTCTTTGGAATTGAATGCCACATGTATTCAACGGTTAGGACAGGATCGTTATGAATTCCTCCTCATGCCTCTGCCCCATTCAACCACTGACAGCTCCACAAGCACCACGCCCCTCCGGACAACCCCATTTTGTGCTAATTTCGCGAAAGGTTAAGTGATATTCTTTCTTTTTCCTTCACTTCACTACCCACCCCGCTCATGTCAGTGATGAGAACGTGAGTAAGCAGTTTTCGAGCACGCCTCGCTTGGTGTTTAATGCTTCATCCGACGCCCATGGGTCGCCGATAATGTCAAGGAGTGTGTGACGAATGATTCGATATATTTACCTGTATCTCGTGCCAGATCTGGGTAATGCACGGCTCAGTTATATAACTCGTACGTGTTCATCACCACGATGATTCGTGTGTGTTGCAAGATTAAGGTAATCAGCAATTTTTATTGATTTACGATGAATAAAGTATATTATGGGAGGTATTACTTAGCAACCATACATTTTTGGTCTAAAAAAATGACCATCCTTCAAGGTTACCTTCTTACTCACTCGCTTTTGATTCGCTAAGCCAAGTAAAATTGCCAAGGGACAAAAATGGAACATTTTTAATTTCACATCAGTAAATCACTAAATTTCGAAAATGATACTCGCTAACATAGGCAGTTAAATTGCGGATAATTATGATTTTTATGTTCTAAGCAAACTCGCCATCGAAATGTACTCAACGAGATAGGATACGAGCATGCCATTTCCCACCTATGATTGATGACAATTACATCACCTTTTTATCTTTTCGATATTCTTTTAATATTAGTCTCTAGTTATTTCCCTCTTTGCAATCCAGTGTCTTATAAACAACATTTCCATTTTTCTATCGCGTTTTTTTTTATTTAACGTAAATTTTTAATGCACCGTCAATTTTCCATCTGATTATGTACTTAATTGCATTAGTTTATAGTTCTATTTTCTAGTTAAATGAAAATAGTCTTCCATTTATGTTATTTAATTACTCTAGTGACCTCTTGCGGTTTCTTTATCAGCTTCCAGTTCTCAGCAAAATTAAAAGGAACGCCAAGATAGAAATGCAACAATCCAGCCCCCAACCTAGAGCACAATAGGGTGATTTCCTCTTATTTATTATTGCCTGAATCGAAAGATTATTACTCCTGGAGTACGTATTTCACGCTTTTAGATTTTTAAATGACGAAATCTATTTTTCGCGATCAAATGAAAAGTGAAAGTTTTCAAGCTCGCGAAAACGCGACGGCTAAGTATGAATGCTGGGAAAACCCCGTGTGTCGTCGTTCTGGTTCCCCCTGCCGCCCAAGTGAGGTAACCTTGGGGCGAGGCTTTGAGCGTTTATACGACGCAGGATGCTAGCAGGTAGCAGATTACCCTGCTAGCTGGTAGCGATTGTCTTAAATAAGGATTATTAATACCTTATCAAACGAAGGAAGCTTTCCGACCATAGGCAGTTTTAGTAGGTGATTTTTAAGAGACGTTTCTCTGAGCTCTGTGCACCATGCATGCATTGGTAATCTCAGACGATGTAAAACTCCTATCTACTCGTAGAGAAACTAGGTCTCTGTGACGTCACGTGGAGTGGCATCGCATGAGCGCCAATCTGGCCTTTTTCCAATGAGGATAAAATTGACCATTGTCATTCGTCTAAACTAGGATTTCTAAAACCAAATAATTTGTATATTATGAATACACTAATGGTGGGTAATGAATGCAATCAATACCTTCATTTTCTTTAATGAAGGAAACTACACTATTGTGTGGGGGAGAATAACTCCACACGTAAATCAGATTTTCTGGCCCATTTTGTAATCGATAGGGGTTAATAGACATTGCATGATTTCCAAAATTAATTGTGCCTGAATCCCGTACGACTGCACCTTGATTTTGAAGTTAATGGAGAAGCTGATATCTCTCCTCCGTCTTCATATTTTGAACTGAGTTCAGGAAAAGAATTTATTTTCCCAATGATGTAATCCTGGGGCATATTGTCAATCTCCCATAATCGTACAAAGTTATGTTCATGGGCTGCCATTAAAAGAAACAATCATGTTAAATCAAAACTAAACCAGCCTATTATTTTATGTTTCCTTTTATTACTTTTAGTTAGTAAAGAAAAAAGTTATATTTCCCAAATTTTATGTCCACAGACTATGTTTCGTCACGTCTGTGGACATTTCCACAGGTATTTTCGAAGAGGTGTTTGTTGTATTAAAACCTTTACTCCATATTATTATAAATTATACCATTAAACAAGTTACAACAATATGAGCATTCCAAAATAGTCTTTTTGGGTTGCTTATTTTTTATAGTAGTCATTATAAAATATTAAAAAAACATTTGTCCTACCCAAAAAAGCAATATCCATGGGCACAAAGGAAGAAGGGGATTATTCATAGGAATTGTGGTAGCCTTGAACAACCAGTGTGTCAACCAGGAGATTGTGAGCGATATTGGATTGTTTGATTTTATACTTGGTTTATTGAATGTTTTAACGCTGGAAGAAAAATTTTAGTTCAGTTTTTTGAAAGAGCCAAGATCATCAGTCATACCCGTGGACAAGTAAAAAGTTGTAACACTGCACCTTTTACTAATTATAATAGGGTAGTTTCCTTCATCAAAGAAAACGGAAGCTATTAATTGCGATTCGTTACCAATCATTAGCGTACTCATAACATACAAATTATTTGGTTTTAGAAATCCCAGTTTAGCGAATGTTAATGGTCAATTTTAACCTCACTTGAAAAAGGCCAGATTGGCGCCCATGCGATGCCACCCCACGTGACGTCATAGGGACCTAGTTTCCATACGAGTAGACAGTAGTTTTACATCGTCTGAGATTACCAATGCATGCATGAGGCACAGACTTCAGGGAAACATGTCATAATAATCACATATTAAAACTGCCTGTGGTCGGACAGTTTCCTTCGTTCTAAAAGGTATTAATATAATCCTTGTTTAAGCCAAGCGCTACCTGCTAGCAGCCTGCATCGCAGCAGCGCACATACCCTCGCCCCAAGGTCACCTCACACGGCGACAGCGGGAACCAGAATGACGTCACACGGGGTCTTCCCAGTGTTCATATTTAGCCGTCGCGTTTTCGCGCGCTTGAAATTTTTCACTTTTCAATTAATCGCGATAATTAGATATCGTCATTTCAAAATTTAGAAGCGTGAAATGCGTACTCCAGTAGTAATAATCTTTCGATTTAGGCAATAAAAATAGAAGGAAAGATCCCTATCGTGATCTCTTTTATGGCTATAAGATGCGAGTTCAATGTAGAAAGGACAGTGTCCTAAACTATCGTCAGTCCCAACTATAACTGAATTTGAAGGAAATCGTAATGTCCGTGCAGTCCACAGACAGGACAGATGGTAACGGACATTATGATGCACTATGACTAGTTACAGAATGACCAATGACAAATAAAACAAACTTTTTCTCGTGAGTAAACACAATATCTGTTTTCTCTTCTGCCGAGTCCGTGGACATCACGTCCGTAGATGAAACAAATGTAAAAATTTATAAAAACAGTGTAAATATTACTAACGATCTATGCCACTTACGTCATTAGCTTTTATGACTAACCGTAATTACACCATTTTGGTTCTTATATTAACAAAAGTTATTTTTGTAAATGTTGCCTGTGAAAAATATATGAAGAATGACCCATCTGTATAACGAATTCTCCTCGTTCTTAGCAGGTTTTGGACGAAATGGGCAGCTTTCCTTTGTATTTTATTAAAGTCACGGATTATGACTTTCTACGCTGGATCCCAAATGCTCGCTGCATATTCAAGGTGTGGCCGGACGAGTGCGAAATAATTGTGCAGACCTTAGGTACATACATATAAATAAAAAAAGGAAAATCCAAACATGATGATAGGTAGGGGACTTGTATGGCTTTTGCTCACAAGGGGCTCCAAGTACGATAACGAACCCCCTTCAGCAATTAGGGGTGTTGTTACGCCCCTTCGTCAGTGTTTAGCTCTGTAGTGTGACTCCGACTAGTATTGTAAAAATCCTCAACTCAGGAGTATACTTCGGGGAAAAAATCTATGTAAATAGCTCAAATTCCACCTTAGTGACGTACGTTACACACAGAAATAGAAAAAAAGAAAATTGATAGCCCTAAACACCATTTTGATGTTTAAAGAATAATAAAATAACATGATATGGAAAAGAAAAAATAAAATGATAATGATTATCAAATTTTATTGTGCAAATAGCATTGAATTGTACTGTATTAATGTTTATATGACTTATGTAAATATATTATTCTTCAAATATCAAGTTGTCAAACTTAAGATTTCTTTTTCACACTAACCACCCTTAATACGGACAACGCAAGCAAATGCGCACAAAATTATCGTATTTTTAAACTGGCAGGTTGGGATGAGGCACTGCACTCACCGTAATAGCAATTTCATATGCCCTTTCGGCGCTGCCATTTCTTCCAGAATTAAAAACCCTGCATATATACGATCGTGCTTGGCATGGTTGGCGGGAATTAATAATCCGTGATGAATGAGCATTTCATTTCGGGAGCGTGAGATGAGAGTCTTCGAAGGAACAGAAGGGTTTATTCACAAGCGGAGGAAATGCGAGCAGACTTGGGAAAGAGAGATTGAGGAGCTCACACGGCTTAGATAGAGATATTTGTGCGCGCAAACTCCAATTTCAAGCGAACTTCAATGGATCCTTATGTGAGAAAATCTCGTATACGGTAGCTGAGACCGTGAGATCCTGGGAAGATGTCTCGTGGTTATCCTAGGGAGCACAGCGTCTTCCACTTTATCTCCCATCGGTAGTGTGAAGCACTAAACTTTAAGTTGTCATGATAAGTAAACGTTTCGCAAACATAACGGGCCACTAAATTTTGACCTCCTTTCGGAGCAGGACTCATGTGCTTTTTAATTTAAATTGAAATGAATTAATAGAGAAAAAGAGTTAATAATACCTAATTACACTATTTCAAAACATGAACTTAATTTTCACGGGACATACCACGCGATTTTTCTGTAACTCCTAAGTTCCGGAACCTCTACCAGCCATTTCGCCGTTAGGAATTGGTTTTTACTATATAGTTGATGAGTAAGTGACGAATTGATGAAATAATTAGTGATTTGCATCTGACACCCCATCTCAGCCGATAAAATACGATGCCGGCAGGGTGCGAGGAAAGTAGATGTTCCTGTAGGATTTACAGATGCTTAAAGATGAGAATGGACAGGGTGATTCAAAATATGATTTTCGTAAATCGCTGAAAAATAGTAAGCCATGAACACGAAGGAGCTTGTAAGGGGAACGACATGTAAGACTTGAAAGGAAAGGTTAGTGAAGTTTCTGATCTGGAATGTAGCGTTTTATGGCGCGGAAACTTGGACACTTAGGAAGGAGGGCGAGAGAAGACTGGAGGGTTGTGGGTGTGGAGAAGAATGGAGAGAGTGAAATGGAAGGAGAGGAGGACAAGAGGCCAATTTGCCGGTCGTGGAGATAAGGCACTTTGATGAGGTACGAAGGTGACAGAAGATATGGATGGAGCGAGTACTGAGCGGTGAGGGGATGTTTAAAACAGTGTTAGAGGGTAAGATGTTGGGTAAACGAGGTAGAGGAAGGAAGATAATAGGAGTTTTTTGTAGAATGAAAGGGAAATATATTGAAATTTATAGGGTCCATGTTCAAAAGTGAGGAAAGTCCATGAAACGAGGGGATATTGCAAGAAAACTTCGTAAATACTATGAAAACCTACCTTAATCGGTAGAATACTTTAATAATAATAGTAGGTAGAAAAATTGATGGACGTGGTGGATGAGGAGATGCAGCTTCTATATGATATACAGAGGAAACAGAAAGTAAATTTTGAGGGAGTACTTATCGGGGAGGGGATGTTGAAAACAGTGTTAGAGGTTGCTACTGTACAGTGTTTCTGCTGTACAGTGATAGAACAATGTTAGGCAAACGAGGGAGAGGAAGAAAAAGAATAGGATTTTTAGATGGAATGAAAAGGAGTTGGCCTAACACTGAATTGAAGAAGGAAGTACACGAATGAAGGGAAGGCTCCATGGAGACCTACCTCCACCGGTAGGATGCTTTAATAATAACAGAAACCTTCCAACGTGCTATTAGCAGGGGTTTTAACGAATTCGATTCGCAATCCCTTTGGCGGAAAACCTTCTCAGAAACGCCGTCATCTTCACCGACCGATCAACTTCACGCCTTCGAGTGCTACATGAATGTCTTTCGCGCCGCGGACGTGAGACAACTGCTTGACATTCTATGGGCGTCTTATTCTTAAGCGCGAAGAAAATAGCGATCGCCTTGCGATCGTAAATCTGTGTCCGCAGTCCGAAAGTGTCGCGTCGACAGTGTTGAATTACACAGGTCACCTCCTCCGCGGATGATTCTCTTGAGAGTTTGGAGGCGTTGCGAACGAAGGGAGAGAGTATACGACGTTGTCGTAGGTCGTCAACATCGTTCCAGGCCTTGCAAATAGCGATGCTCACAAGTCCTGTCTCATTTGTCCATTGTAAATTACCAACAGTACTAAGGAAACGTATCACTCCTTCTCCCCATCTATTTTGTCTGTTTTTGGGACAGCAAACACGTTTAAACCCCCTTGATTAACTTGAAAGTTTCACGGTATAACGAGTAGACGTTTGTCAACATTTGCCTTTTAATGTGCGAAATAAATCTATAGGACTATAGTGCCTCATCTTGGGCAGACGCCGCTGTCTCGTAAGAATTTGCAATGCGTCTACTAACGGCCAATATCTCGTTACGACCCTGATGCACGCTCAAAAATATGAAGGACTAGCAGCAAGAATCAAGATGCGGCGGTGCATTCACCCGCCGAGTGCATGGAAAAATATACTTAGCCGTAAAATAAAGAAGGTGCGTGAGGAGAATGAGGATGTTTTTCTTTCTCGTGAGCTCATGATGGATGCAATATGATATGTTGACTGCAGCGTGGATTGCTTCACGCACTCGCAGGCAGAATCGTAGATGAAGGATCTGGTACTTTCCCGGCGAATCTTGTGGATGAAGTCTTCACGGGAAATCCGCCGGGTCAAGATTGACATTACTGCCAACGTTTCAATGGCCTTCTCTGTCATCGCCTTCAGGGCGAATGATGGACATATTCAAGTTCAAGTTCAAAAATCGTTTTTCTCACGAGCTAACATGTACATAAAATTTGAAATAACAATAATAAAAACCAAAACAATAATAACAAAAACCAAAAATAATCCCCAGTAACGCTGAAGAGGCTTGCGCCTCTTCAGCGTTACTGGGGATTAGTCACTGGTACGGGAGTGGTATTGGCCCGGCATTTGCCCTAAGGAGGTGGGAAACCCGTAAAACCACCGTCAGGCCACCACGGTTCAATAAACTATATACAATAAACTCAAAAAAAATAGTCACCAACGTGCCAAGGTAAATTAATAATAATATATACTCTATATACTCTGAATAAATAAATCAATGGACAATAAATTAATAGTAAATAAACAAATAGCACTGTGGTAGGTCTGATACCCGTCACTGGAAGTCACTGGGTGGGGATACATATCACTGGCATTTTCATATGTAGTGTCTTTGGTTAGTGGCGGGCTTATATACCCATCTGGGGCGGTCAAGTCGTCTCTGATTGATCAGTTTTAGGTTGTCTTCCTCCTCTTAGCTTTCTCATTATTTTGATCATAGGATTCCATTTTTTGCTGAGGTTGAAATCACAGACGACTTGACCAGCTTTTGCTGAGGTTTTCATGAAAGACCAATCACAGACGACTTGACCGTCCCAAATGGGTATATAGGCCCGCCACAAACCATGTCCACCATTTGCCCTGAAGACGATGGCAGAGAAGGCCATTGAAACGTTGGCAGCAATGTCAATCTTAACCCGGCTGATATTCCGTGAAGACTTCATCAAGAATCGTAGATCATGATGCTGCGCCGCAATCTAGTTGGTAAATACCTTGCCGATCCTAGTTTTGGATAGCAATGGAGTTTTGGCTTGGGCAATATATTAGCATTGGGTAAAGGTGTGGGTTGACGGAGATAGTGGTGTTGTTCACTGAGGAAACCATCCGTCAGGTGGGATGAAAATAGGATGATTAAGACGGAAAACCCTTGCTCGCCCTGAACAAGGCGTTTGGCTTTTAAGACCCGGTGATACATCATGATGAATTTTATCAAGTTTGCACTTGGACCAAAAATATTGAAGGTTTATACAACCAAATCGTTGTGTGAAAATGACTTTTTTATTTTATTAGAAACGCATCAATTAACGATTTTTCTCCAATTCCCTTTGAAATCGTGGTAACTTCCGCATATAAATGGGTGTAGTTATTGCAATCTTTGCTACCTTTGCAATGTCAGAATCACGGTCATCTATCTGTTCCGTCGCTTTGTTTAAATGTGAATTAGACCAGTTTCTTCCTGTTTCCGATAGGCTTAAGTACGTTCCAAGAAGTGATGAAGCTAAATAATGTAGAAAGTAAGTATTCTAGCTCCTTGGCTCATCCAAAATAATCCGCATACTTCCTGGGGACGAGTTTGACCATTTACTGCCATTGTATCCCATGAGATACGACTTTCAACCTGGCTATCATAAGAGATCTTCACTTAATTAATTTTCACTTTAATTTTTCGCACTTCGAGCGATGCATCTCGGAAGAAACATGTGCTTTATAGGCACAGTAAACTCCCGACATCTCTTGAATTTTTCCCGATCTACGTTTATGCGTCGTGAATTTTAAACATGACAACGAACAGATTCAACCTCGTGAATAAGTTTTTTTGCGTAATTTATCGTTTATAGACATGCGAAAGCCCATACTATTCTGTCAAATGTTTATTACTTTTTAATTTCTCATTCACCGATGATAAAAAAATTACTAAGCCAATATGGGAAACGTATTTCTGGAGTTGAAAAAAGTTTGCAGAGTGTCAGTCTATCTGCATTTTGCGCAGTCACACTTTAGGGTCTATCTCAGTCGTACAAAGTGCTACAGGAATGGGGTTTGGTGCGTTCAACGCAGAGTCTTTGTACGCACATTTAGGACTTCGTCTCATTGCTGTTGCTTGAGAGTCTCACTCATTGGTTTTCTTGATTTGCTTTCCTCCCATAATTTCAGATTACCCAGATCGATCAACGTGTGCGCATTCCTTCCTTCACTTGTCTATACCTAGACTATCCCTCGTTAAGCGCGCACTCCACCACTACCTTTTCTCCCGCTGAAATCACTGCCGGATAATATTGATCCACTTTTTCTGCGCCTAAAATCATTAGTCAATCCCGCCATGCCCCGTTCCCCACCGAATAAATAAACCTCTTTTTCTACCTCCCTTTTCACGTGTCTCGTATTTGTGTTCTTTACTTTTTTTAGCCTCAAATCTTAGTTTTGATTGTTAACGTTTATATCCGTGATTGTTACTGTGAATAGGGCAGTTTCCTTCATAAAAGAAAACGGATTGCATTGATTGCGATTCGTTACCCACCATTAGTGTATTCATAATATACAAAGTACTTGGTTTTAGAATTCCCAGTTTAGACGAATGGCAATGGTTAATTTTCACTGCATTTGAAAAAGGCCAGATCGCAGCGGCGCACAATATCCTCGCCCCAAAGTCACCTCACACGGTGAAAACGGGATCTAGAATGACGTCACACGGGCTTTTCCCAGCATTCATACTTAGCCGTCGCGTTTTCGCGTGCTTGAAAATTTTCACTTTTCATTTAATCGCGAAAAATAGATACCGTCATTTAAAAATATGAAAGCGTGAAATACGTACTCCAGGAGTAATAATCTTTAGATTTAGGCAATAAAAAAATAATATGAAACCACCCTATTGGCATAAATAGTGTATGTGAGCAATTACTTAAATATATAAATAACTATTCCTCGGAATTTTTGGCTTGTCACAGCTAAATATACATTCTTATTTCAGGATCAAGAAGGCATCAACCAAATGGAGTTCGGCTCTTGCGGTTGCACATGGACTGGTGGTGTCCCTGCAACACTGGTGACCTCATGCGAAGCGTAAGTATACCTGTCTTGCTGATCCCTTACCTGCCACGCCCACCCTATGCGTATGCGACTCTGACATGACCCCACCCCCTTTCGTCCACGGTGCCAACACCCCAGAGTGCTTAGCGAGAAATAGCGCGGCTGCTTAGCAACCGCCGCGCGCGCCGCCCGAATAGGGTGTCTCGAGGTGGAGTGATATATGCAGCGTTTCAACCCATCATCCCTTCCACACGCTCCGGTGCTATTCTTCAGGGATATCAGACTCATTAGAAAGTGGTATTCTGCATGGCCACCATCTTCTTAGGTCATTCACACTTCTGAGATAAATGAATTGATAGATAATTTGTGACTCATTTTTAATGTGGAAGGTGATAAGTATAAGCAAAGAAATAATTAACATTTTAGCGCACACCAACCCTTGCTTGTGTACTGATTGTATCTCCGCGTTTGAAATGACAGTGCTCAAATGCATGAACACCATTGTGATGATAAAAAAATTGTCTCATGCCTATGCTTGCTGTAATGAAAAACTTGACGCCGTATGATCACAATGAAGACAGCAAAATATACATCCACGACGAAGTCCCGAATCCTGGCCCCCTGGGTGGGAGTCACATTCGCTACCACTACCCCAAATGACCACTCTGATGATGGTTGCGATATTTTGGAATTATATACGGCTTTTGAAAAGTACCGCATAAAAATTAATTAATTACAGCCAAACTAAGGCCCATGCAACGGAACCACTACTAGTTCAGGGATGTGTTTACCATTCCGAAGGCCTTAATAAATACGGCATTGAAAAAGGCGGAGCAAGGTACGTGGTCTCCCCTTGATAGTAAAATATTGCATGAGTTTTTTATGCAAATAAAAAACTCATGCAATACTATCTACCTACCCTTGAATAATAATATCAGCTAGTGGTACCAGCCATGTCTCTGGCAAAGTTAAGAAACAAATATTTTAATAAATTACGATTAAAATCAATCATTTAAACTTTTGCTCAGTATTTAAATTAATTGCAACATTTTATAAATTTAACTTTAATCTTTAATTCGTAAAAATTTGCATTTTTCTGTTTCATAACCACTCCAGTTATTTTTATTCGTTGAATTTTGGAAATTTTTGAGCATGAAGCTAGTCAACCGGCAGAGGAGAAAATAAAACGGTTCCTAATTATGTAGTATACAGTTATGAAAAAAATCAAATGAATAGACCCAGACGAATGCATTGAAGGAAAAGCGGGGTTGAGTTGATTGGCCGTCCAAGTTTCGTGACGCACCCTCATACAAAAATGAACGTAGAGTGAGATATAGTTACGATATATAACTGTGGCGCATAGCAAGGTATATCACTGTTGATGAACTCACAAGCTATACGAAAAATATCGTAAAAAAATATAATACTGGTATTCCTTCATCACAACGATATATTTTGCGGCAATATTTCTATCATTCGAACAAGAGACGACGATTATCCGAAAACAGTTTTGAAATGAGAATATAAGACACGGTCTCAGGCGTTACTTTGTGGAACTGCTTCATAATAGAATAAAATAAACTTTATTTGTTTTATTCCACACTTCATTTTATATAGCACGACCCGGGTTTCAGCATCTTATGCTGTCACCTGACGGCATCGTGGGTCGTGCTATTTAAAATAAAGTGTGGAATAGAACAAAGTAATTATACATTATTCTATGTTGAAATAAGAATTTTATTCCAATTTAATGACTTTCAAAGTTAAAGGCAAAATAATTATTCCTGAACTTGAAGTTTGTATTTTTATTGCAATTGCGGAAAATAAGTTTTTTAAAATTTTCATTGTCATTCATTTTAATTCACTTAGAGATAAATTTTAACGCACAAATTACTGTTTAAAATTGTAACTTTCATCAGTTACTTTTCAGAAAAGTAACTATAAATTTCAACAAGCCACTTTTTTCTCAGTTTAACTTTATCTTCGATCAGTTAATATTTGTTGTCAACTTCCCCAAATGTCGTCAAAGTTTATGGCTTTACTAGATTCGTAGTAACATGGCTATTATGAGATAATATATAATACATAGACATATATTTCACCCATAAATAAATATATTGATAAATATAAATATCTAAATTGTAAAAGCTGTCAAAATTTCCTTCTGTTATTCTGCAGATAGTAGCCATAAATTAATAATTTTTCCCAAAATACAGCTTGTGTTTTTAGTTCACCAAAATCTATGCCAAGAAGTTCCTCCTCCGAACAACGTTTGAGTGTTTGACAGGAGCAATACACATACAAACTGGACAAGTCTCTAGATTTTTTGTATTTTGCAACACACCGTGAAGACGGAGGTACACTTTTATATAATTTTGTTTGTGTTCAGTTATTTCTCTACCACTTAGATAACCCACCAAGCTAGCCTCCATCTGAACCAGTGCAATTCCCGCTAAAATTCGAAAAAAAAATCAAATTTTCATCGGAAAATTCTTCATTCGTCATTGGTGATTTTGTTCACCTAAGCCGTAGTCCAGTTATGACGACCATTACGACGTTTGAATGGAGTTGTTCATATTAAAAAAAACAAAAATCAATATTTTTTCAAATTATTGAAGTCGGGCGTACTTTTGCATAAGCTTGTTAGCACTTACTTTAACTTCAGCCCGAAGGATAGTGCTTGCAGACACTGCTGAATCCTATAAATTTGCAATGCGTTTCTTTTAGCCACCAAGACCTCGTTAAACTCACGATGTGCGCTCAAAAATATGAAGAACACGTGGACATCAAGATAGCCGCTAGTAGTGGATACGCATGAGTAGAGCTCACCTTAGAATAAGTCATAGGTCATAGGAGCGTAAATTGTCAGCCTATGTGAGGTTGAGGCAGTCCCAAGCCGCGGATCACCTCGCAGATTAAGTTTTTTTTTCGCAGATCGGATACCTCGGATCCAAATATCCGCGGATATTGCCCTTCATCGGATACATCGGATCCAAAGTCGCGGAAGACATCGGATCTGGATCCGAAATTTTGAATAATAGCTTCAGTGAATGCAACAATGCATAAGGGTGGAAAGAGTTCGGATTCCATCTTCGAATGCTCCGTCGCATGCGATTCTTGTCCTACGCATGAACCGTTTTGTTTGAAAGCTCTCGCAGAGGTAACGTAGGAGAATTTCAGGCGTGGAAAATAAAAAAGGCAAAATACGACTGGCACATAGTGTGACTCTTCCCAAGAGATTGAACAAGCAACGGGGGAATCTCGGCGTCAGGAATTTGAAAATGCATTTGGATGCGAAAATATCCGATCCGAAAGATTCGACTCCGAAAATCAAGGATCCGATCCGAATCCGGATCCGAAAAAAATCCTGGATCCGTCCATCCCTAGTTAATTTTGTGGTTCATCCGGGGACTGAACCCGGAACTCATCGGTCAGAGGCCTAACGTTCTACCTACTTCCACAGGTACCTAGGCTGTCCTCGTCTATGACTCTTACTTTGCAACCATTGGTACGAGTATGCTTCACCCAGGATTTGAACCCAAGAACCATTGGTCAGCAGTCATGTGCTACTTATATCCAATAGGTTACCAGTAGCCATGCTAAATTAATAATGAGGAAAATCCTCTTCCCAAGCAGAATGTATTTTTAGCTTGGTGCTAAAAGGGCCAATGTCAAAATCGCTTACTTTTCTGGAGAGCATCTAGGAGCAATTATAATGGAAAAATTCAAATTTATTTATAACTGAAGCGAAAAAAGGATTCTACTTGGAATTTTCAGAAAATTATTACCTTAAATCCCTTCTACAAATGGCTTAAGGGCTCAAGGGGAGCCCTTCATGGATGCAACACACCGGGGCCGGAAACCAAGTCAGAGACTTACGCCCGATCAACCGGGGAGGGACTGGAGAGGAAGGAAAAGGAAAGAGGCGCCGCCGCGATAGAAGCCCGGCGACGCCTCTGGGGTAGAATAGGTTCGGAAGGGATGGGACGGGGCAAAACGCCTCAACGCTATAGAAGCGAAAAGGGCCCAACTAAATAGCGAAACCAGGCAGAGCCATTAATGTGCCAGCGATTTTAGAGGATTTTCCTTTGAGGTAGAAAAATCAATCGATCAAATCGCTAGATATCCCTTCTACAATTATGTTTTTTCTATATTTTTAAATTTTTTTCCAGATAATTTTTTGGTGTTGAATAATGTGTTGTGACAGTGGCCCAAAAACTGCCATAACTTTTTCCTATTTCTTTCAGACGTTGGTCCTTAATACACTACTTAGTTTTCAAGATTTAAATCGCTATGGAGGTATAATTACAAAAGTGTAAACTTTTGGCACTGTCCTTTTAGCACCAAGCCACAGATTTTATTCCTAAGGCAAGCGCTCTACGTCCTATTCCCTTTGTTTATTCCTCCACGGGGCGTTCAACGTGAGCTGTATCGTGACACTTGACATTCCAATCCACCTCCCTCCCCATCATCCATGCATTTCTGCTTGATTATGCTCGTGCGCCGTAAACACCAAGGCGTTCTCTCTTATTTGTCCGAGGACTGCAGTGCGTTTGCGATCTCCACTCCTTAATAAGAATTTATTTCCCCCTGCCCACCTAAAAGGCCATTCGTTTGTCGTTATATGCACAGGTATGTGTACAGGAAGAGCACGGTACGAGCGAGACTTCTTTTTTTTCACGAATTTTTCCCCATCCTCGGCTTCGCATTGCAATGCGTCTCGGCTGCATCGTCATCAAACGAGCAATCTCTCTGGAAAAGAGAGAGTCATCCATTTCGCGCAACGTGCCGTGGACATAAAAGGAGGCTGTGATGTCGTCCCTCCCACCCGGCCGTGCATCTTTCGGGGTCAAAGGTCGCGCGTCGTCACTCATGCACCGTGGAAAGGGTTGGTCCCGATGACCTCAGATGTTGATGTTTACATCAGCGACGTTTGTGCATCGCGGAAAACGGCAAACAAATCCGATTAGGAACGGCTCACCTGCGTCCACATCTGCGCGATGACCTTTTGAAGTTTGCTTTTCGTTAAACAAAGTCTAAGTCTAATTCCACAAATGAAACGAGAATAGCTCATTACTAGAGATGCGTGAAAATCGCAAATGCGATAAATGCTATATAGATGCGATGTGCGTAAAAAAAATGCGACATAGATGCGATGACTGGACTTTTATGATAGTTTTACGCAAATTTGCCTTTTCGACGGCGAAATTCGTACATTTTGTGGCGAGCGCAGTTTAAATGTTCCGCCGACACTCACCGCTTAAAGCATGTGAGCGACTGGCCAGCTGCTAGTTGGCTGGGACTCTACGTGGCCGCGAACTACAAGTGGGCGCGGGCAAGCTACACCTCCGCCACTATATGTCTTATTCCTTAATTTATTATTGTTCTACAACAAAATTAAAATTATTAAAATTATTCTGTATTTTGTCATATAACTGTGTTTCACTACATTTTTTCATCGTCATCTACCTCATTATGAAAATAAAAAATAGACGCTACAAAATGCGATAAACTGTTATTGGAAGTGCGATAAAATAAAAATGAAAATGCGATTCTAACGTATCTCTACTCATTACCCTAGATCAGGGGTCTCCAGTTTACTAGGCCACGAGGGCCACATCCCAAGTTCCGAATTGCCCCGCGGGCCGGATAGCAAATTTGCCGATGACTTAAGTATTCGATATCAACGTCTACTGAAGAATTCGGTGGCGTATTTCTTATTTATGAACAGTTGAAGGCGACTTTGACGTGCAGTACAGCGCTGCAATGCTCCTAGCGGCGTCTCACAGAGTTAAACGAGCGAGAATCGCGCACTACTTGAAACGAATGCGCGGGCTGGATGAAAGCCCTCCGCGGGCCGTATTTTGGAGACCCCTGCCCTAGATGGTAAGCGTAAGTTAATTGACGGTTTCAGGACAATGAATTTTAGGTGCGTTGTTTCTTCATTTTCTTAAACCCACTCTTGGATTCATCCTTCATCGGAAACCACTTAAGCCATCAATATACTTGGAATATGCGTTCTGGGAAGTTACGTGCGATCAAGCTTATAGTGCGTCAATGAATTTAAGGAGTGAATACCTCATGACCTAAACCTTCGTATTTCTTCGGTATTTTTGGAATTAATGCTTCTTTGAATGTGGGCTTACGTTAAATGGCAATATAAAAATCACGCAAAAATTAATACGGTTTTGAAATTTTGCGTCACAAACTCTAGATAAAAACACTCAGTTTTGGATTCAGAGCACCAAAAATAATAAATAAAAATCACAAATGAATATAGCCTATCTTCTTGGATGATGTGCTATTCAGGTCTGATTTGAGGGATTAGATTTAGGCTTCATTTGAAAATTTTTAGCTCTCGCAACGAAAAGCAAATTTTAAGGGCCATTGCGCAGATGTGGAGGTAGATGAGCCGTTCATGAAAAGGAGAAAATGATATCCAATGGTAGAATATAAAAGTCAGAATGAGTCAGCAAATAAACGTATTTTACTGTTAATTCATAAGTAGAGATCATTTATGTATTTACTGAATAAAAGGGGGCTGATTACGGTTCCTTGTGGTACACCTGATATCACTTTAACTACTTTAGAGCTGATTCCGTCAAGAACTAATTTTTGCTTTCGATCACTCAGAATTTTTCGTGTACTGTTCAGTACTGTTTCGTTTAATCCGCATTAGGTAACTAATAATTGTTTAAAGTTTTTTATAAATAATTTTATACAAAAATATACCGCATCGAAAACTTTAATCTAGAAATAATGTGTCAATTTGTCTTTCCGATTCACGAGATTTCAGAACGTCTGAAGGAGAATGGAAAGGGCTGGGGTATCGCATTACGTATATGCACGAGCAACGTGATCGTGGCTAGGATGATGCATGCGTGAGGAAAGAGAGTTTGAAGCGGTTGAAGGGTGCGATATTATAATTCGACGTCGTGAAAAATAACGCATTCCGCCTCATGAATGCATAATAACCTCGTAGAGCGGGAAGAAAAATTATCCTCATTACTTTTTATTTGAGTATTACTTGCGAGAGTTATCTCGACAGTGTCATTCTTTCTGCTTCTTCTCTCCAGTCACCGTCTTCCATTTGCTCGTGCACATCATCATACTTGTACGCATAAAGCGACTGAATAACGTCGACGGTTGGATCTTTCATCTCCCCAACTTTAACACGCATCGATTCTACTTCATCGCTCTTTTTTCGCCTTGAATTACTGGTATCGCTTTGTCATTACTTTTATTACTACGGTATTCTTCCAGACACCTCTTGCTTATAAGGCTACTTAAAAATATCGAGCTAAGGGCATGTTTGTTAATGAAAAAAAAATAAAAACAAGATCGTCATAATAAAGCGATAATTTCAATCACAGTGAAAACATGTCATCATATTTTTTTTAACCATCACAATAGAAACGGACGATCTCTTAACTAACTGAGCTGACATTGACTCAATATTTCGAATTGGAATTTTCAATACTTCACAAATTACTTTTTTGCTATTTATGTGTTACTTTACTTGTTTAAAACTTACGTTATCATAAACTTGAAATCTCTGGGTAGAAAGATTAGATATATATCAGCATTTTCCAGCATCTTCAAAATGATGCAGGAAAACGTACTAATATTTCCGAAGTCCATACTGTAGTTTTAAAGTCATAAATGTAGCATCGTATTCCGTTCTAATTTGGAGGTAAAAAAAAAGTATTGGCTACTACTACGTGTTATCTGCCTCTTTTAGGGGTTGCTACTAGTATAAACTAAAACAAATATAAGCATTGTGAAGAATGAAAAAATACACTCCATGAAAGAATTTTTCCTCTATATTGGCCTAGGAATGAAACATTCCCGCTGTTTTGTTTATTCCAAAAACTTTGCTGAAAGAAGCTAGTCCCATAGTGCCTCAAATTTGAGCAACCCTAATTTATCATTGAAATTATCTTCAGCGACTCTTACTACGGGATAGTGTGCTCCATTTTTTCCTACCTATGAAATTTTTTTTAGTCTTAGATTAACTCTAGATTAATCATAAAGTTGTTTCCCGACTATGCGTACATATGTTAACGTTTTCGGTATGGCTCGCAGCGTTTTATTCTGGGGAGTTAATGTTATCCAGAATTTAAACTCGGGTTAAAGATAAATGAAAAAATACATTAACCATTTGTGTTCAAAATACGCTCAACATTCATGGATAGTTTGAAATGGCGTATAATGAAAAATGGTGAAGTAATATTGGTTTTAATTTAGGTTTATTGGGGGAGGGATTTTGTTACACAATTTCAATTTTTTATTTAATTTTAATTCCAATTTTTTTATTCAATTTTTAAAGGAAAGACGGATAAAATTCGTTTTGTGGAATATGTATACTGTGCAATGAATCCCTAATGTGATGAATGCATCACCTTTACCCAATACAAAATCTTGGTTCTTAAGCTAATAAATTCATAAATTGTCATTTTCTTATCATTAACTCATTTGTCTGTGTTCTCCAAAATTTTAAGTCTCCCATCTCAAGTTCACGAAGAAAATCTGTGCACGAAGAAAGAATAGAGAAGGTGGCAGTTACGAAGGGCAGGTCTTTTCAGTATAATATGGATTGCAAATATAGCATTGGATAAATACGATATTATCATGTGGAAACTGTTTCTAGGGTCAGACAAATACTAAGGTGGAAAGCGATTGTTAAATACTTCTCCACGATGTGAAAAATCTTGCAAATATTGAACGAAATTCCATCGTAGTAATATTTTAAGTTCCCATTCTAACCAATTTTCAAATTTGAAAACGCTGCCGATTGAAATATAAAAAACATTTTATCACCATTTAAAATCAATTTTTGAATCAAATTTAACGTAAAAAAATAGTTTTATGTTATAGTTTCGCCTAAGGATATTGATAATAAAATAAAATATGGTAGCACTTTTCCAAAATATTTTAATGCGTACGACGCGTTTCGGCTCACAGGGCCATCATCTGGTACAAGACCAGACAAGACAAGAGGAAAAGTGCTACCATCTTTTATTTAATTATGTCAAACTTCCACCATATAACGCCTGCATTAGTTGAAAGTACCCATGAATACCCAAAGCGGAATATACGAAGTTAAGTGCTCTTGCGGAGACTCATACATTGGCCAAACATCAAGAGACATGAAATGCAGAATGCAAGAACATTTAAGGCCCACCAAAAATAGACAGTTTCGGTTATCCGCCATCGCCGAGCACGTATGGGAAGGACCAACACACAATGTGGACTTTGAAAATGCAAAAATCATCACTAGAGAAAAGCATTACTTTCCCCGACTCATACGAGAGGCAATCGAAATAGCGAAAGCATCCACATTCAACAGGGAGGACAGCTATTCGCTCTCAAACACCTGGAAGGGACTCTTACCCAAACGGACCAATCAGAACGCACCTAGCCCAAACCAAGGCCTATGTAATACGGGCATAAACCTGCATCAAACACATCGGACCTGAAGACGCCAGCTGCAACGCCGGCGAAACTGTCGTCATGAAGATGAAACGACGCGGAGGTCAACCCGAAAACCTTGGTACGCATTTGTTGAACTTATAAGGATATTGATCCTTTATAGAGCACCGGTCGTAAAGTGAATGCCATTTATGTTGAATAGGTATATTTTGCGGACGAGGAATCAGTTTATAGAGCGTCAGTGCTTTAAATTGCTGCTACTTCAACTATCTGTTTCGTTTACAAATGAGGCTTGGAAATACGTAATTGATGACATGTTGTGGGAGTGAAAAAAAAACGGTGAAATTGGAAATTTTAAAAAGTGCACGCTAATTCATCCCGGAATGTAAGTCGGATCCGTCGTTGAGCTGAACCTGTTGTCAATCAGGGGTCTACTGTATTTACTCAGTGAGCTCATTTCAACGATGGAGATTCTATTTAGCTCATAGCATAGTGCCTCCCGTTGCGTGCTACTCATAAACCCACATACTCTACGCGCTACACCGATGGCAATGAGACTCAGGATCTTGGATCTTGATCGTCTAGGATCTGGTCAAGGATCTCGCTACCGATGGAGATGAATGGCAGGGTCTAAGCTCATTTCTCCAGATTTGAAAAACATATTAACATCGTATTCAATTTGTATTTAAACGTTGCAATTGACTTCTCGTATTCTATATGAATTCCTATGAACTGGCAGTGTGTCTCGATCAGAGGTCATACTTACCGTATAGTTAGTGTAGACTTTCCAGTTCTTTAACTAACCCCTCGTCGTCCGAAAATCCAACGTCTGAATCACGGGCTAAGTTATGTATTTAATAGGGCATTAGTTTGTCATGAATCGCAGCTGTGACCTGAAAAAGTCTAAAGGGAATTTATTATGCTATATCATTCTATATGTAAACAGACATCAGCGAGAGGAGTAGTACTTAACCAAGCATAGAAAACCGTATGTATTTTGGAACTTCTTTCACCCGTGCTCCAATGATATTGGTGAACATAAGGAGCAGAGCTTCATTATTTTATAGTTTCATATAATCAGTATCCTTAGCATGCTGAATTTATTGTAATTGCTCTGATCTTGAAAAAAATTATTTTTTCATATACAGTTGATTCCAGTTAATTGGGACATATCGGGACTTGTGCACTTTGCCCCAGTTAAGCGGCTGCACCAATCAGGCTAACTATCCTGTATACAGGCATAAACAAACGTTGAAATGATAGAAAGAAGACTAAAGAATGTTTATAATGCAAAATAAGTTTATTAAAATATTAATTTGATTAATAAATCAGCGAGCTTAGTTAATTTATTATCAATTTGAAGATTTATAACAATTGAGTTAAAAATATTTTTCACAGCCTCGGGCGACGCTGAATGAATGTCTTTTACTAAGTCCTATTAAAGAAAAGTCCTAGCCTCTTGCGGATAATATAACAACATGAGCTTTCAAAATAGGGCAAGAATAGGAACATTTGTGAAAAATAAGAGTAAATCCAAGGAGAAAAATATAAAAAAATAGTATTCTGAAAACAAAAAAAAATTAATTTCGTCGCGAGTATAGAGTCTATGTCGCCGACTCATGGCCTAATAAAGCGGAATGCTGTCCCAATTAACCGAAGAATACTCTGGGATATTCATCTATTGGGTTCTAATCTTCAAGATCTGCCCCAATTAAGCGGCTGCCCCTAGTAACCGGTGGACCCATTAAACGGAATCTACTGTACTACTTATAGTTCCGTCAAGGTCCATTTTATATGATTGCTGATTGTAACTTTTTGTGGTCGTTTATACTTGACAGAATACTTACAATTAGTAACTGAGGGAAGTGTAACTAATGAAAACAGGATTTCAGAATAAAGAATGTGCAACTATTGTTTTATGTTTTCATCGATGACTTAATCCTCTTGGATGAATTATGTGACGTCGCATATAGATGTATTGACCCCATTGTTAGGATGGACGCCTGAAAAGAAATGAGGCCGCTTGTTGAAAACCATCGTGATGGAGATTATGTTGGAAGGAATAGTCTAGGCAGTCCAAGACCGAAGAGAACAATGGACCGAGCGGTGGATTGACAGGATGGGGAAGTAGACTGTACCTGAGGGAATGGATGGAGAAGAAGAAAGAGGAAGGGGAAGGATATGATGATGGATTGTGGAGACAAGGCATGAGTAGGAAAGGAGGGTGGGTAGTACGGTAAGGGTAGAGAAAAGGGGATGATGGAGATTGAGTGGCGTAGCTTGAAGTACGGGGGAGAGGTAAGTAGCTCACTCTCTCGGCGAATAGCCTCGCCAAAGACCATCCAAGACGCTTTACCATTTCGTAACTTCTCCTAGGCCACGGCAAACGTGAATTTTTGAGCATACTCTTAGATATGATTGAATTTGCTCCTTCATTGGTCATTTCTCCTTTTTGCGTTGAAGATGAGGGAAAATTTACTTTAAACTGATGATTCCTCCCAGTTTACATCATTTGCTAATGCAGTTTTGACCCAAAAATTTAAGGTATCACATAATAATTCTTATATTGATGTTTTTTTCGCTGAATGATTACATCATGCATTACTTCTTTATGATTAAAAAGGTACATTATTTAAAAAGATTTCGTCCATTTACAGATTTTCAGTGATGCTTCCGCGGCTTAATCGACAAAATTCAAAATATGCGTCATTTAATTCTACATTTCAGCATTTAAATTATAGATTCTCTGTTTCATAGTGTTTATGAAACAAAACAATAAGTCTAAACAAAGTTCATTGTATAACACGCAGTGTAATTTTAGTAGTAAGTTCATACAAAAGTAGAAGACCAATCCGTGCCGTTAATATTCGAGCATTACGCTTTCCTCCGAGGTAGTTTGCCCCTCTCAAGAGCTGGAGGCGTTGGGAGGGGATGTTCGTAAGAAGAAAAGAGGGCCTCGCACGCTGCCTTGAGGGACTCGGCGGATTGCTGCAGGGCGGTGGCTCGGGTGGATAAGACTTGCTAGGGTGTGGGGTTGGAAGCGGAGGGAGGTTGTTGAGTGGGTGTACGAGTGCATCGAAGGGAGAGAAGAGGGGGTGAGTTGTATTCGGTTCAGCGACCAATCCAAGGCCAAGTGTGTACGCCGGGGCGGAGGGTGTAGGGTGGGTTGCGGACCCGTCGGGCTGACTGTGGAGGGGGTTGTCGGGACGGAGTAAGAGCGAGGGAAAGCGGATTAGATGGGAAAAGAGGGCTGGAGGACGCTTGTTTTCGCTGGGAATTAATAATACCCTCGGCGTGCGCCGTTTGTGCGATTGGACGAATGCAAATGAATTGAAAAGTTGTCGAAGCTTCTGGCGATGCTCCTAGACTGTTATTCTCTGATCGGTTCGGTTCGCGTCCAATGCAAGTAAAACGGGTGGCGGAAAATGCCCCGAGGGGGTAGCAATAAGTACGGATAAATCTGCTGCAGCGAAGCACGGGGATGTTTTCAAAATTTGCGTACATTGCCAATAAATTTGTATGAAGTGAGGTTTCGCAATTTTCCATGTTTTCTTCATCTTAAGTGATGCTTCAGATTTTACGCTGTTGCATACTACTCGCAAAATCTTTGAAATGGAGTCTTACACCTTAGGGATGAAAAACCTGTGCTGAATTTTTCACCCTTTTCATTGCTAGATACTTCATCACTCCGTACGGTAGTCTATTAAAGCTTTAAAAAAACTCCATTCTTTGGCTTCCTCTTCTCTTCTTTATTTCCACCTTACCTCTACTCTTACACTCCTAGAATTTCTTTATCTCATCCAAATAATATACGCATTCTTCGGACAATAATGAATTTAAAAATTTATTTTCGTAGTTTTGAGAAAACTTTACAAGATAATGAAGAGTGCGAAAACCTACCAAAATCATCCAGAATTCAAGTGCTAATGATTTTCACTATGAATAAATAATTATTCCCTTTTTATATCATTCAGAATTTCATAACTGATTGCAGTTTTTAGTCTTACCAGTAATTATGTTTAATTGAGATTTACTGATATTTGTATCTAATCATATATAATATTTGACGATTAATCAGTTTCATGCTTGTCAATTCCTATTCAATGCTCTTTTTGGTTCAAAGTTTTATTTTGACAACGAGGATTTTAAATCAAAACTTTTCATCGAAAGCTAACATAAAAATGCATTTGAACGCATTGGTTTGAATCACTGCGGCTTTTAATTTTTTCATACATTGAAAACAATCTAAATGTAATGGTATTATGCTCACCTAAGTTCAATGTCTATTGATGTTTTGTACTAACTTCTACCTTTGAAAGTATATTTAAGTGTTGATGGTTTGAGGCGTTACTGAGTGGAACTTACTCATGATGAATAAAAAAATAAACTTTGTTTTTCCACAGAATATTCTGTGGGAAAACAAAGTTTAATTTTTTATTCATCATTATATTTAAGTGTTTTTTAAATTATCATTTGAAATATGCGCATGTTTGATAGCTGTAATTTTTTGAGCAACTTGATACCCAAGTATCGTTAAATTGAACGCCGCCCGGTTAATGATATCGTCGACGTTTTCTACCGGTATCTAATACTGAGCCACCTGATTTAATAGCATCTACCATCAGCATATTTACTACAAATCTCTGAAATAAGGAGTTGACTTTTAGTATCACCGTTCATTTTTAAAACCGCACTATATCCACTTACCTTTTTTCCGTATTTCCTCTTATTTATAATGGTGTAATAACTTGGGTAGTGCGTAGTTTATGTCAAGGAAAATCTTCATGCATGAGGTACACGAACAAATTTACTAGCACAAAAAATCCTCTCAACAAAATATTGAACTCACATTACCCCTCACTTGCGACAAATAATTGAGGAATCTTGATAAACCATTTGAGATTTTTCAACACTCAAGCGGGACTAAATATTTGGCCTTTGCTGTCTAAAAGGTCTGTTTTTTTATTCGAAACTACGCAGATAAGAAATAATTGTCCATTAACATAGAGATGTATTTTGAAATTTTCTGGATGTAGCAAATATGATATCAAGTTATTCGCAATATAAAAATTACTCTTTTCGGAAACCAATTTCACAAATTTTTCCTCCAATATTAACGCCTTGGACTTTTAGAATTGATATTTTGACTAGAAACTCGAGTTAGAGGAACAATTAAAAGACAAAGGGATTTCTAATGCTAATGAATGTTAGGTCGCTCGATTCTCAGCATACTTCCTCTAGTTGAGTGTCTGCGAACTCCAGAAATACTGTTATTTTGCTATCAACGTTTCACTACGTAAATTTTACTGAACAAGGGGCCAATTTATTAGATTCTCCTCCAGCTTACAGAATGGTTCAAATAAAAATTTTACTGATAATCCTGCGAACAATAGTGCCAAACTAAGCTAGCTGGCGGCCACGTTTATTCTTTCATAAGGTTCAACCAAAAAACATTTTGGCCTTTGCCATCTCATAGCTCTATTATTTTCATGCGGAAGTTCACTGAAGGCCATATCTTTCGCAGGTTTCTTAATCCTACGGAAAGTATAATAAAGAAAATACAATGACGTATTGTAAACAAATAGAAATAATATCCCGGCAGGGCTTTGAAAAAGTTTCAAATCCTCGATCATTTGGTTGAAAATTGGTCGGCCATGTCAATGTTGAGCGTGAATTTAGAAGTCTTCTCGCAGATTCAGGAGAGCAGGATGGCCGAGAGATAGAAACTGCGTTCATCAACCTCTATGAAGTAAACAAATTCCTGTTGTTTAATCTGGGATTAGCCTTATCCTAATTTTTCCTAAAAGTGTAGTTTCCTTCATCAAAGAAAACAAAATGCATTGATTGCGATTCCTTACCCACCATTAGTGTATTCATAATATATAAATTATTTGGTTTTAGAAATCCCAGTTTAGACGAATGGCAATGGTCAATTTTAACCGCATTTCAAAAAGGCCAGAAAGGCGCACATGAGATTCCACTCCACGAAACGTCACAGGGACCTAGTTTCTATACGAGTAGATAGGAGTTTTACATTGTCTGAGATTACCAATGCATGCATGAGGCACATAGCTCAGAGAAACATCTTTTAATATTCACCCATTGAAATTACCTAAGTTTGGAAAGTTTCCTTCGTTTGATAGCGTATTCATAATTCTTATTTAAGCCAAGCGCTACCTGCTAGCAGGACACTCTGCTACCTGCTAGCAGCCTGCGTCGTATCAGCGCTCAAAGCCTCGCCCCATGGTCACCTCACACGATGACATCTGGAACCAGAAAAACGTCACACGGGCTTTTCCCAGCATTCCTACTTAGCCGTCGCGTTTTCGCGAGCTTGAAAATTTTCACTTTTCGTTTGATCGCGAAAAATAGATATCGTCATTCAAAAATCTAAGAGCGTGAAATGTGAACTCCATGAGTAATAATCTTTCGATTTAGGCAATAAAAAAAATAATTGGAAACCACCCTACTGACCATTATTTTCATCAGATATCTTCAGGAAAACATGGGTAAACATCTCCATTTTGTTGTAGAATCATGTTAAAATGTTTGAGGCATTCTAATCACGAAGTGGTCCATTTGATCGTATCGAAAGTGCATGGTAAATAATAATGCGAGGCCGTCAGGGAGTTTAAAGTAAGTGAAAAAGAGAGTGAATTAAGAAGTCTTTTCGTAGTGGTAGGGACAGGGTGATGACCCAGGGAAAGAAACAGCCCTCCCCTCACACTTTGTATAGGAAACACACGCCTGTAGATCAGTCTGAGATGAACTCCACACTTATTTACCTAAAACAATCATAAAGTTGAATTACTGAGAGAGTGGCTTTACTTTTTCTACCATTTTCGGAATAAGTTCCCATAATATGCCTGGTTTATATATAATTTTTGCATTTTTGCTGACGAACAATGGCAGTGAATATTTTTCGGGATTCACACCGGATAAATTTTCGAGACGCAACTCACCCATCTTCTTCAGGGATTCATAAATCCATTGCCATTCCCTCGGGTTCACATTAAAATTGCCGCGGTTGAGAGCAGTTGCCTTTTCAGCATCTCCTGATTGGTCGCGAGTACCCTCGCACTGTCAGAAAGTAGTCCCATACTTTGCTGATGTTGTAGCCGCAGTCTATGTTGATCGTATTTACGTGGTGTGAGATATGAATAGATTCTTTTATTAAACGATCCCAGTATCCATGGGATCGGCACCGGAGCTTCATTTCTTTCCAGTGGTTTTCATATGTGGTTTTGATGGATGCTGTCCTCGGCCAATGCTTATTTTTCGAGTTCTCCAAGTGGAAGAGATCCGTGATAATCTCTTCCCATCATATGTAAAGTTTCTTAAAAATATCGGATGATAAGTCTAAGAATAAATATGAAAAAGTTTCCAAGTCTGCCTCAACTGGGAGTGAGGAAGAGGAGTATGGCCCACAGAAGTGGTGCAGATATCTGCTGGCAGCAGATGCGGTGAATGGTTATCATGCGCTCTTCAGGATAAATTGGCTTGTGGAAACTTGGTTGGGGAAAGGCTGGCCCTAGATCTGTGCGACATACATGTAATGGCTTAGGAGGGTGTCACCAAATCCAGCTGGGAATGGTCTTGGTGGCGGTATTAAAAACATTTTTATAATCTTCCAAACCTTTAAGTATCAATTTAATGCAATCATATTCATTCATAGCCCTGAAGAATAAAAATACAGTAGATTCCGTTTAATACGTCCACCTGTTACTTGGAGCAGCCGCTTAATTGGGGCAGATCTTGAAGAATAGAACCCATCAGAGCAATATCCCATAGTATTTTCCGCTTAATTGGGACAGCATGCCACTTTATTGGGCCATGAGTTGGCGACATAGACTCTATACTCGCGACAAAATTAATTTTTTTTGTTTTCAGAATACTACTTTTTTATATTTTCCTCCTTGGATTTACTCTTATTTTTCACAAATGTTCCTATCCTTGCCCTATTTTGAAAGCTCTTGTTATACTATCCGCAAGAGGATAGGGCTTTTCTTTAATAGGATTTAGTAAAAGACATTCATTCAGCGTCGCCCGAGGCTGTGAAAAATATTATTAACTCAATTGTTATAAATCTTCAAAATGAGTTAAATAAATTAACTTAGCTCGCTGATTTATTAATCAAATTAATAGTTTAATAAACTTATGTTCATTATAAACACTCTTTAGTCATCTTTCTATCATTTCAACGTTTGTTTATGCCCATATACAGGATAGTTCGCCTAATTGGGGCAGTGTACTCAAGTCCCAATGGCCTAATTAACCGGAATTTACTGTATATCTCAATGTCGGGATATTAATTGGCTTATCATTCTTACATCTGTACTTGGACAAATTAATCAGCATAGAAAGTATATGTGAAAAAAAGAAATCGTATATGATTCAACCGTTCCAATTCAATTTAGTTTATGAATATCGTCCTGCTAACCTCTATGTACTTTTCTGTTAATATTTCTAATTGGAATGGTAGGTAATTAAACGATATTTAGTCGTTTGTAATCAACGTAGAAAAGTGAGATAATAATAAAATAATATTTCATACTGTAAAGTATCTACTATCGGATCAAAAAAGGTGGAACGCTGAACTTTGAGCATTTGTACGAAATTATGCCGAAGCGCCATCTATTTTTCCCGTGACGACATTCGAAGAAGACGACCGTTTCGCCGTTTCCATAGTTATTCGCGTGTTTTATTCTTCACTCTTTCGACCTTATAAGCTAAACGTTTGCTTATAAACAACGGTTAATGATTTATTTTTGTAGCCGAATAAACAATCGCTAGAAAGATATACGACACGACACTATGGAGCTTCATCAGATTTTCGTACATGTGCTAAAAGTTCAGCTTTCTACCTTCTTTGCGGCGGCAATTGTTAAATACATCGAGAAAACAGATTTCGCTACTCGTATAAAATCATTTTAACCCGTTAACGCCTAGCGGTACCAAATGGTACCGGCTGGTAGTGCAGTGCTAAACGTAACTTTTTTGTCATTTATCGTAATTTATTGGGATTTTTGAGAGTTTTAAATTAATAAGAATATTTTTAATAACATTTTTCCGAAAATTTTGCTATTTTAAAGCCGTAATTAACTCATTTAGAGCCGTTTGAAATTTGTGAATTATCAACTAGCCCAAAAAAACGGAATTTTTAAATCAAGCATTTCGATTTTCTTTACTTACGCCATTTGTACTGCTAATACAAAGGTTTTATTATGAAATTATGATTTTTATGACATGTATATCTTATATAAAGTATGGTTATTTGATGTGAGCCTAATATTTGGGATGTAGTGATGCAAAACATTTTGGTGGTACCACATGGTACCGCTATAGGTGGTCACTGATAGCGGTACCGCAAGGCGTAACTATTAGTGGCAAAAGAATAAATTTTGCACCTAATGGCTCCGAATTTCATTGATATTTAGATACATGATCACAACAAAAATCGCAGAAACATTTTAATTCAGGCGCTACCGGGTTTATACTTCCAATGCATCATATTTTATTAAATTTCTGGTCTTTATTTACATAATGGATGATTTAACACAGTGGTTCCCAAAGTGGGCGCTACCGCCCCCTGTGGGGCGTTGCTGCAGTCTATGGGGGCGAAAAGTGCCAAGGCGGCGGAAGGGGGGCGCCGGAGGGTCCTGACAATGTGACTAATGCAAAAGTTCCGTAACCTTCCTTTTTTCTTTATTGGTGATAAATCCGTTTGTAGATATTGAGGAAGTTGTGGTATTTGAGAAAGAATTGATTGGACTACAAAATGACATTGAACTGAAAGCAAAGTTTAAGATAAATTATCAAGAGTTCTGGCTACAGAAGGAGATTTCCAGTCGTTATCCTGCATTATGGATGGTGGTTAAAAAATTTCTTTCATTTCCGACTTCATATTTGGTTGAACGTGGTTTTAGTGAAGTCACTCAGCTTATTTCCAAACAGAGAAACAGACTTTAGGTTTGCGAACGCGGTGATTTAAGACTTCTGCTAAGTGACATTAAACCGGACATTGGAAAACTTGTATCATGCCATCAAGCTCATCCTTCTCATTAAAATTTAATTTGATGAAAATATGTAATTGATTTTAGCAATAGAATCTTCTTAAATGACTTCTAGGCCATGAACAACTATAAAAAAGTCACTTAATTGTCAAAATAATTAAAAAAAAGAACATAATTGGTCACGACTATAAATTGAAAATTTTCATGCTATATAATTGCTTATTTTAAGTAAAGAAATGGCATGTAAAATTGCAAAGAAGCTTTCTTAAAATTATTTCTGTTTATATATTCTCAGTTAAGTTCCTTTTATTGTGAATTAGACCATTTGCATAAATGATCAAAATAACTATGCATGCATTTGATTCTAAACAAACATTTAATTAGTCCTTGTTTTTAATTTAATTATTACAATTTTCCTCATTTGGTTAATTAATATATGATTTTGATTATTATTTTAAAAACACCGATTAGGGGGCATTGAGTATAGGTTTATGGATCCAAGGCCAAGGCAAGGCAAGATCCCAGGGGGCGGTGGCTCGAAAATGTTTTGGGAAACGCTGCTTTAGCATTTATAAACTTTCAAAAGTTTTATATTGTTCCCCTAAAAGGTGCTAAAATTATGAATATCTGATAATGAGCCACAGTCATCTTTTCGTGCTTTGGCATCGGAAATTCATGACGAGCTAGACTCGTCATGTCAACGGCAGGGGTTGAGCAGAACGTCCCTCCGGTGAAGAGAAAACCGGGAGTGTTCATGTGAGGTGAAGAGGGCTTTGTGTACAAGTGGATACGCTTTTAGAGTCGCATTGGGGACGGTTTGTGAGGTTGGTTGGAGTGAGGAGAGGGAGGTTGGACTGGAGTCAGTGCAGCGAGCGTTGCGTCGCTTCGACACGTTCCGATTTCCCCTTTGAGGTTTGTCGAACCCTTCGTCACTTCCGGATGCAGTGCACGTCCCCAAGCCTTGGTGCATCGTCCCCCACCCCCCTCCTCTACTCTCCTTGTGTCCGAACCCTCCCCTCACCTCCCCACTCCACTCCACCTCACCCCCTTCCTCCTCCTCAACACCGCTTTACGTCCTTCTGTTTTCATCCAAGTGCAGTAGGTATACACTCTGTTGAGTGATGGAAAAATATCGATTTTTCGAGCAATCGAGTTTCAATCGAAATCAAAAGTCGAAATTTCAACGAAAGTCGAAATTTAAAACTAAAGTTCGATTAATCAGCAATTCTATTTTAAAAAGGTTAAAAAAACATGTATGTTATGCATTCCAAAAACACTCAAAATACACATTTTGGAGTAGTAAAAAATTCTACTTAGAATAATGCTTGAATTTTTCCTTGTAAAAAAAATACAAATGCACGCTCATTAAAGTTTCGGTCGTCGAATTCAATCAAATGTGAAATAAGCTACCTTATATGCTAACCGTAATGATGACCAGCGTGTGATGGATAATAATAACAGTCCAATTAATACGGCAGAATGGCGTTCTTAAGTGACTGAAAATGAAACGAATAGGCTTAATATATTGAGTTCATACACGTCAAACACAATAACAGCGTCACGACACAATGAAATAGACCGATTCCACAGACGCAATGCTCCTTTGATCCTCTAACGAGTAGCACTCAACTACGATCTGGAAACAGATAATTGTGTCAACAAAACAATTGTAGTGATCCGGAAATGGAATATTTCCATTTCCAAATTACGCATAAATATGTTGCTGTGTGACGTCTCAGAAGAGCTAGCTATGACAAACTATGCCTCGGGATTTCAACATTTTCACTTTCAAGAACGCCTAACCTACCTTCCCCTTCCTTTTCCCTTCCTCTTTGATGAAAACATCCTGGTTCCACTTCCCTTTATAATGGCACGGTGGAGACGCTATTAGCACCAGTAACACATACTCAGTCACTGGTCACTCATCATAAGTCAGTCACAATGTAGCCGTCGGCGGGAGTCGAAGCGCGGGCCGTATGGTCCGTCCGACCGAAGCGCCTCGCTATCCACCCGTGCCATCACCAGCAGCTCCTCTCCTACCCGAGACATGGGTAATGTCCTAAATTTTCGCCATTCTAGACGCACAAATTCATTATTACTTAATGTGTACTCATTGAATTGATTGGGTAAATGGGATTTCAAAGCGGAATAAACTATGGGTTAAAAACTGAAAATACTTGTGTGTGATTATTTACTCCCCGACACCAAGGGCAAGAACCCACACTTATAAAAGCGTGCGACCCGCGACTTCCACGTGGCGGGTCGTACATCCATTACAGAATAACGATCGGGGAAATCAAAGTCGTTTGTCATTATTGCAAGGCGTTAAAATACTGCGGTGAATCTATTGGATTATATTGTGCTGGTGGAAAAGTAAAATTGCCAAAATTGGTGCCCCACCACTCGATCTAGACCGCTCATTAGTCTCTTGGATGGGAAATAATTCCAACCACTTCCTGGCCAACACTCCAAAACGTAACAATTGTTTTCAAGGAACTTCTTGCGGCGCAAGGCCTATTATTCAGAAAATTTCATGCTCAATGACAAGGTACTGTTTCATAATCGTAACTGATAAACTTCAAATTTGTACTCGCGCCAAATATAATTTAATAAATCTTAAATAATTGCAGATACGAGGAAAAAGTTATCACTTTTTGGAAACACTGTTACCACTACCAGATGAAGATCATCAATTCTTACAAATTTATTTTATGGGGATTTCTAAAACCAAATAATTTGTATATTATGAATACACTAATGGTGAACGGTGAATGATAACGAATCGCAATCAATACCTTTCGTTTTCCTTGATGAAGGAAACTACCCTATTGTACCTTATTTCCCCCTGAAACTAGGATTATTTTGTCCGTTAGCGACGCGAGTGGCGACTTTTGTAAACCCATTTAAATTCGCGGTGGGTGACAACACATTTAGGCCGACTTTAGAGTCTTCTTTTGTAATATTCGTGCACAGAAGTACTGTGTGACTTTGCTGCCCTTGGTCATAAGGGTCTCCAAGATGTAGAGGTGGGGCGGTCTGGCCAGGTCTGCTGTTCGGCATCCCCGATAAGCCCCTCACAACAATCGCTTCCATCGTGAATCGCTTATGGAAAGCGTTGTAAAAAGATCCAGATTACTTCAGCCAAATTTTTTGCATTTAGTAAATCTTACATTTTCGTTAGTCATTTTATTTAAAACGTACTCAGTGCAAAAATATTATATAATAATATATACGATAAAATTATCAGAAGGTAATAGAGAACCTGATGCTTTTTTGAGAGAATTATTCAAAAAGGATATTTTGGAAATGTTTTTAGATTTCTGTGCATTTTCAAGGAGCAAATGCACTGAATATATATTGGAGAACGACACTACCTTATTAAATTTTATTAAGTTGTGAAATTCTCATTTTTCATAGTATTCAGGGATGCCGACTTACAAAAAATATTGGGGGGGCCCAAACCGGGGATCTTTCCCCGGAAATTTTTATAAGTAGTGTGTTTTAAGTTTTTTGAGCATTTTAGAAGAGTCATATGATCAACATTGGAACCCTGATAACTCAAATCTAGATATCTGGGCACTCCGGGGATAATCGACAAGCCTGACAAATTTTTTCCTCACACCCATAACTAATTTTTGAGGGGGCTCGGGCCCCATGGAGTCGGCGCCACTGATTTTCTGACGAAATTGCAATTATTTTATTAAATTTTATCTAGTTTTTAAGAATCTTCATGAGCTCCATCCCAGGGCCCCAAATCTCCCCAGACCACCCCTGCTTAGAGAATTAGAGACGGTCGAATGGGGAAGGATGGGAGATGTTCAGTTCTGGCGGGAGGAGGTTGAGGAGAGGATCGTCGGCGGAGAAAGAAAGTGAACGAAAGAGGGTGAGGACGTTGATGGAATGGATACCGGCCCACATGATCGGGCGTGAGTCCGTGACTCGGACGTGATGCGTTTGCGTGATTGGAAAAGGGGTTGGGTACTGAGCGATGGGAGGAGGGAAGACGCGCGTGCGTTGATGTCGCCCTCTCCGTGCTTCGCGTGCTGGGCTTTCGTTTTATTTCCCCCGTCGAGTTCGATTCAAGGAGTTCCATAGGTCCACCGTCGGTCGAAGGTCCTTCGGTGAAGGGGTTCACTAATGGTGAGTGACTTGAGGGCAATTCATACGCTTTAAAACCCACCTTTGTAGGAAAAAATGATCACCAGTTCATGATGAAGTGCCTAAAACGAAGTATCATGCATGATGTTGGGTACGATATGGTGGAAGTTCTTATTATTATTATTAAAATAAGACAATGCAATATTTCCACTGAGTTTTATTGTTACTCAACGCGTTTCGTCGTTACAAACAACATTATCAAGTGTGAAAATTCTTAAAGAGTTCCTCCTTATATATAACTTGGTGCTTGAAGGGAGGGGTAAGGTGAAGGATGGGGTTTGGGTGACGAGAAGTGAGGATATTGAAGGCTGTGGGGGGGAAGGGTCGTTTTTTAGGGCCTCAAAGAGAAGCAGGGTGGGGGGGGAGGAAAGGAAGGTTCCAAGATGGGTAAGGGTACCACGCACGCCTTCACCGTCTTCTTTCGCGTTATGGTCATCCGGATGGATTCCTCCTCGTCCAGATGATCTTCTTCTCCTGGGTAGTTGTCCCCGTGTCCTTCTATTGCTCTTCTATGGTGTGAATGGGGGGGGGGGTACCGCGTTTGAGTGAGGTTGTGTGGAAAGGGTTTGCACAAAATTTAAAAAAACCTTTGGATACTAACGAATTTTTTCGGGGTCAACTGGAACGGTTGGAAATCTAAGTACCAAACTCAGATGTGTTACAAAGGACCAATGTAAGACAGTTTTCCCTCTTGAACAGGGTCATACGGGACTGGGAAGACCTACTAGCAAAATTGCTTAAGGTATGGTATTTGGAGGAGGCGACCGACAGCTTAGGTCATTTGCGCCATGAGGGAAGGGTAGGTAAGGAAGGGTGGAGAGAAACCCGGCGTCGGCGTTAGCCTGCTCTTAACGAAAGGCGCCAAGGGGACCAAGACTTAACGTCCCTACCGATGGACGGAGAGTTGCGCTTGAAATGTCCTCCACACAAACCACGAGCAGGGATCGGGCAGTCTATGAAAATTCTCCGCCACTGCCGGGATTTGAACCTGAGCCCGCCGGGTGGGAAGCCTCCACACCAACCCGATCCCCAATTGCTTGAGTCCGTCACGAAAATGTTATGTACCTATTAGTAAAAATCGGTTGAAGAGTGGGCTTTAAAGGTTTCTCATAAAATTTTCAATAGGGTAGTTTCCTTCATCAAAGAAAACGAAAGGCACTGATTGCGATTCGTTACATACCATTAGTGTATTTTTTCATAATACACAAATTATATACTTTTAGAAATCCCAGTTTATACGGATGGCAATGGTCAATTTGAACCTCATTTGAAAAAGGACAGATTGGCGCCCATGCGATTCCAATCCACGTGACGTGACAGGGATCTAGTTTCTATACGAGTAAATAGGAGTTTTACATCGTCTGAGATTACCAATGCATGCATGAGGCACACAGCTCAGGGAAACGTCTCTTAATAATCACCCATTAAAACTGCTTAGTGTCGGAAAGTTTTCTTCGTTTGATAGGGTATTAATAATCCTCATTTAAGCCAAGCGGTATCTGCTAACAGGGTACTCAGCCACCTGCCAACAGCCTGCGTCGTATCAGCGCTCAAGCCTCGCCCCAGGGTCACCCCACACGCCGACAGCTGGAACCAGAAATACCTCACACGGACTTTTCCACGCATTCCTACTTAGCCGTCGCGTTTTCGGGCGCTTGAAATTTTTCACTTTTCGTTTAATCGCGAAAAATAGGTACCGTCATTTGAAAATCTAAAACCGTGACATGCAAACTCCAGGAGTAATATCTTTCGATTTTGGCAAAGAAAAAATAATAGGAAGCCACCCTATTTTTTTCATCATATGTTTGTGTTTCATGTTACCCTCAGACCAATGGCCTACTTGTAACAATTTAGTTATAATAATAATACATAATACTGTTCGCTGATAATATCCTTTCGGGGTTTTCTTAGGGTTAGAGTCTAAATAATTCCCAATATTTCGACACTTGACTCAATCATCATCTTCAGGACTGACCCATGAGGCAAGTATGTATCATACTTCAGCCCTGAAGGCGATAAAAAAGGCATGTAATGAAACGTCTTTAATCATTAGAGAAAAACATCAAAATTCTTGGTACGAAATATAAAGGCAAAATTTCATTTAAAAACGTAATGAAAATTACTTGTCAATGCAAATTCCAAATAAATACAACTTTCTTAGGAGAGTTGTCGTGGAACATATATACTGATAATGATTATGAAAGATATCGTATTTTCCGCAATTTATTAACCGAGTATTACACATGTTTCGATTGTTATACAATCATCCTCAGGCACCAATAGAAACTAACCAAGCCAAGAAGCCAAGAAACTAGCCAATTTCAAGGTGAAAATCTTAAAAATGGCATTTTGTGCGGAAACTCTGGTCGGCTGGATTTAATAAGTGAGGAAATAGACGAGAACTTATCATTATTTGAAATATCAAACATTTTCTCCTTCTTACGCCGGACACTATCTTAAATCAAAATATTTAAATTTATCAAAAGGATCTCCTCACTACTTGTGAAAATCTCTTCACGACTACGTTAGCATTAAACAATCACTAAGTCAGAGAATAAGAAGCAGCATTTACCGTTATGGGTTTTCAAAGAGGGAATAGGGTAGTTTCCTTCATCAAAGAAAACGAAAGGCATTGATTGCGATTCCTTACCCACCAATCGTGTACTGATAATATACAAATTATTTTGTTTTAGAAATCCCGGTTTAGACGAATGGCAATGGTCAATTTCAACTGCATTTTAAAAAAGCCACATCGTCGCCAATGCGATGTCCCTTCACGTGGACGTCACTGGGACCTAGTATCTATACGAGTAGATAGGAGTTTTGCATCGTCTGAGATTACCAATTCATGCATGAGGAACAGAGCTCAGGGACACAAGTCTTCATAATCACCTATTTAAACTGCCTAAGGGCGGAAAGTTTCCTTCGTTTGATAAGGTATTAATAATCCTTATTTAAGCCAAGCGCTACCTCCAGGCAGCCGGCATCGAAGCCGCGCATGTACCCTCGCCCCAAGGTCACCTCACACGGCGTCAGCGGGAACCAAAATGACGTCACACGGGCTTTTACCAGCATTCATACTTAGCCGTCGGATTTTCGCGCGCTTGAAAATTTTCCCTTTTCATTTAATCGCGAAAAATGGATATCGTCTTTTAAAAATCTAAAATTGTGAAATGCCTACTCCAGGAGTAATAATCTTTTGATATTGGCAATAAAAATAATAGGAAACCACCTATTTTAAAAAGGATCCTATCTCTACTCATTTCAAGATGAATCCGTTGGTATTAAATAAATACTACGTCAGGAAAATCAGACCGGTCGATCGGGAGTGTTTCTTTCTCTGCTAGGGTATGAATTAGCGTCAAGTCTCCTCACAGTTCAGAGCCGAAGGCTTGGGAATGAATCGATGGTCTTTTTTTCTGTCATTGTTTCCGCTCGCCTCCTCCCATAGTGCTCCGCGAGGGCATGCAGTTCTGATGAGCGGAGTGGCTGTGGGTGGAGGGATGAGGGGGCAATGCCTCGCGGGTGTCGCAGCCGTGGAGTGGGCAGCAGGTGTAGCCGAGGGCCGTGACGCGAATATCGCATCCAGATCCGCCCCCTCCTTCCATAGGTTCTCGCAGCCTCCAATGCTAGCGAATGGTGGATGGGAATGGGGGTTGTCCTATCTGCCGTGATCTACCCACTTCGTCGATGGTTAGATCAGTCAACTGTGTCTCGAACTTCTATATTATTTCTACTGTATAGATACCTTTTTCTCAATTTATACGCAACCAAACTCTACAAATGAGGTACCAAAATGCGCAGATTTTATCAGAGAGCATGCGACGGCATATCTTACTTCCTAAATATTGCTATTGTTTCCCAAAATTGGTTTTTTTATAATTAAAAAAAAAAACAAAAAAAACCTGTAAATATTCCTGGCGTTAACGGCGCACAAACTGATACATTTGTTCATTTGCAACAATAGCTCGCATTCTTTAAATAACTTTTATCAAAATGCGGCTAATTCCACGTTCAAGTCTCTTGTTGATATGTAAGTATGAGTCAGAGGATAGTGTAATTACTTCCATTGTTGTGTTTAAATAGGTCCTCTGACCTCAATTTGTACATGAACATTCCAATTAAATTTGTACATAAGACCCTGCCTTTTTTTCTACATTTTAAAATTAGAAACGCGCCTATCCCTCTATGGACATGCATTGAAAAGGGAGGGTAAGCCCACTGGGAGGGGGCGCAGTACGCTCGTTAATAATATATAATATAACTTTATTCCATTTATATTAAAACATATTACATTAAAAACACTTAAATAATTGTGAAATATATAGGTACCCCTTATTGAATAGTTTTGGGGCTACCAACTTACACTTTTTGTATAGGTCTGGTGCAAACATACATGAAAAGTAAATTTATTTCTTTGCATTCAGTGATTTTTTATCTCACCGATTGCATTCACTTGTGATATTTCAAAAATGTACACAAGGATAACAAACTTTCTTACATAAACGCATAATTACACACATACAATATACCTTTTATTGAAAACGTTTTTATGTCACTTTTCTTAACAGAAGCTCTACTTCCTCATACCTCATAAGCCATTTTTTGACAGCGAATGTAAATCCCCATCTTTTTTTCCGAGTTTGCCACATTTCTTGGCAACATACTAAATAATGTAGGCCCTAAGTATTTGTATGACTGTCGATAAATTTCAGTCGTCACCCTAGGTGTATCAAAGTTTCTCCAAGATCTGATGTGATAAGTTTGTGGCCTGGCCTTTTCACCGCTAACATTATAGATTAATAAAACCAAAAGCGTCACTCGCCATGGCACCTCATTGCATGATTTTATTTTTCCATTGCCGCAGGAAGGTAATTGTAATTGCGAAGAGCATGAAGGGGAAGGAACTGATGAGAGGATCATTACTGAAATATTTTAAAGAAAAGGTAGAGAAGAGTCTAAACTAGAGAGTAAGAAGGGCGACAAGAGAAGACTGGAGGCATTCGAAATGTGGGTATGGAGAATATTGAAGCGGGCGAAATGGACGGAGAGGAAAAGGAACGACGAAGGTCTGGACACGGTAGGTGAGGAGAGACAGCCTCTAGATGAGATACAGAGGAGACAGATGGTATAGTGTGTGCATAGTATAGTTGTATAGAAGTGAGCACTGCGCGGAGAGGGGATATTAAAAACAGTGTTAGAGGGAATAATGTTAGGTAAAAGAGGGAGAGGAAGATAATGAATAGGTTTTTAGATAGGATGAAAGGGGTTAGGCCTTACTGTGAAATGAAGAGAGTCGAAGAGTGGGAATACAATGGGCAAACTGCCAGAATACGTCTTAAATACTCCACGGAGACATACCGTAATCGGTAGAATAATTAAATAATAATAACCTTAGCCATTAGCTATGCTATACGAATTAGTAACCGTTGGTAAATTTTGTTATTTCATGAATGTACGCGTATATTTTGTAATTATGCGTATTATTTTTATGAACGTATAGGGGGCATGTGGGGGTTCTCTTGCGTGCTGATGATTAATCACCCCCTGCTAAACAATCTAGAGGTTGCTCGCTGCGTATTACTTAGATTTAGATAGATAGGTAGTGTTAGCAAACGCGGCCAGCTTGAGAGGAGTCAAACAGCGTAACTGAAAAATAACTGTTTTTTTAAGCAAATACTATGTACCAAGAATCCCCTTTCGCCCGGTAATTAAATATTGATTTGATAATAAGGAAATAAATCATTGAATAAACTTATATTAAATAAACACGAATGAGGACGTATATCGATGAATGCGACAAGAAAGGAAACTGTGGATCACCACTCGCCTGAGAAGGGCCCTGGGGGATTGGTCTCCCGTAAGAAATAGTCATCTCATGAGTAATATAACAAAGGGACAAACAGAATTAAGATTTTCCCAAGAAAGGCAAAAAGAAAAGTACTTTGGGGGAAATTGATAATGATACAAGAAAATTAAAATGAAGGACGGGGAAGAACCTGCTTGGGAAAGTAAGGAACGGAGGGCTGCAGTATAACTATCTTATAATTGGAGCACCAAGAATGAATGAATTGACATAGTCTAAATGGCTTATGATTATTGATATTCTAAGCCCATAAAATTGAATCCTAATAGGGACAAGTGGTACTGAAAACATTTATAAAATGTAATTGACGCATCATAAAATTTTGATATAAAATCTAAAAGGATATTAAAAGAAACAATTGACGTAGAAATTAGCGAAAAGTCAACATAACACGAATTACGAATTTTCAACGTAGGCTATTCCTGATCCACTTGCAATTTCTAACCAAGCTCTATCAATCACAAAAATTGATTTATGGGAGCTTTAATTGAAAATGTCCTAAGATATTTACAGGATTTAAGCATTACCCTGCGTATGAGGTCTGATAGTTGCATCTAAACATGAATTATACCAGAAACGACAGAAGTGAATTAAAATTTGTATACCTCGAACTTGACGGGTTGGAGCAAGCTTTAAAAAAATCTTAGCATGAGAAAGCAGAGGTTTAATTTATGAAGCTGACAGCATTATAGTTGGCCACGCCCTCTAACTAGATAAACCGCATATAATCAAAATAAAAGGTTCATTGCATTCAACTGTTAAAATGGAAGAATTTATTTTCCATCAACCCGCCTCCTAGCTTGGTTGTTTGTCAAGAGAATTTGTCACCTCATCGCAGTTTACAGCAATAAATTAAACCACGCCTTAAAACCAGATATGCAATAAAATGCAGTCCTTAAATGGTTAAACTGCAGCCTCTGACCGATTAAGATTGTGAAATCAGCCCGCCTCTTGCATTTCTTGGCTATTTGTCGTGCGAATTTGTCGCGCGTCCGGAAACGAGATCCAGCCGGACGATAATGGTATGAGATAGCTATTAGAAATCGATCTCGTATATTTCTGTGGCGAAACGAGTGATTGGTCACCAAAGACGCTCCATCTCGCTCGACGATAAATGCTTCCCACGGCTCGGCTCTGATCTGATACGCCATTTAGAACCGTGCGCTTATTTTTTTGTTCTTACAAATGGACAAGTTATGTTACCCTGGTTTGATTGAATTCAGAATGGTCTTCCAAGCGCAGCAAGACTCGTCTTTCCTCTCTGCTCTTCGTGCACATCCGGTACGTTGGCATTAGGAGAAAACCCAAGCTGCCAATAGCGTTAAAGTCGTTAATAATCGCCACCAAACACTGGTCATTGTCATTCTTCGTGACGCGCATATTAGTTGTTTTATTATAAGCTATTACCTTGATATATTATGGTACACACTGTTCATCAATGTCAAAATTTGCCTCTATATTTCATATTTAATACATGATAATTTATTACTTTTTATGTATTTTATCGATAAATATAGGTCTCCATGGGGTATTCTTGGAGTTTCCATGGAGTTCCGCCTCAATGGGCTTGTGGTGGGTGGTTTTAGTACATTAGTTGTTTATATTTGAAAAAGGATATATGCTCTAACGAAGTTCCTCCCAGCATTTATTTAAGTCTTACATTGCACGGGGAAAAGTGAATTCCCTTACCCATCTGTTCGACTAAATATTAACATTCGGCAAAATAACAACTGCAGTCGACGAATTAATAAGAACATCGCAGAAAATTCACGCTCACAATTAAATGAGCATATTTCTCGTTCTTGATGGTTTTCTCCATTTCTACATCCCGTTCTGAATCGCGTGCTCTTTTTTTCTCACGAGCGGATGAGTTCGGTTACCTGGGATTGAATGAATGCCCTTCCAGACGCTGGAAGACATATCGGTTTCCCCCCTTTACCCTTCACGAACATCCGGTGCACCGACTTAAAGAGAAAAATCCACGCTGCTAAAAGCAAGGGGGGCTCTGTTGTTCCTGAGAGGGTTCTGGCGTTAAAGATCCCTGGACCCCTCTTCCCTTCCTCTACAACCACCTTTCCTTCGTCTTCATTGTCGTTAGAGGTATTTACTCCCGTTTCCTCCCCGGCCTGTTTCTCGTTTCCCTGATAACCGGATCCCATCCGCCCTCAACACAGTCCTGCTTGCGTCCGTCCGGTTGTGAGTTCTTTCGGAGGGAAGGCAGAATTCCTCTTCCTCACTTGACCTTCCCTAAGGGCAAGCCCTCTCCTGCATGACAAACTGCTGGAGGTCCGTTAATTATAAAAAAAAAAACCACGATCTATCCTTCCACAAGAGTACGCTTGCCGACAAAAGAGCAGAATTTTTCAAGAAAAGGTCGATGAGCTAACTTACATGTTGCTTCTCAGATATCATCATCATCACTGGTTAACAGTCCTAGGATTGGTTTGACGCAGCTCTTCACTCAGTTCTTCTATCAGCTAATCTTTTTACACCTACGTATTTCTTCTCTTTTACATCCTTCTTTACTTGTTCCATATATTTTGTTCGAGGTCTACCTTTTCCGTTCTTGCCTTCCACTTATCCCTCGATGATTGTCTTCATCAGGCCATCATGTCTCAAGATGTGGCCTATAAGGTTGTTCAGTCTTCTTGTTAAGGTTTTCATGAGGCTTCTCTTCTCTCCTACTCTTCTTAGGACTTCCTCGTTACTAAGCCGGTCGATCCATTTGATTTTCATCATTCTTCTGTAGCACCACATTTCGAAGGCCTCCTCCTTGCTTTATATCCTCTATACCCTCTATACCCTCTATCCTTGCTTTCTCCGCTGCGGTCATTGCCCATGCCTCTCTTCCGTATAGGAGCATACTCCAAATGTAGGTTCTTATAAATTGTTTCTTTACTTCCATATTTACTTTTCCCGTTGTAAGCAGGTCTCTCTTTTGGTGGAATGCTCTCTTCGCCAGGGCTATTCTACTGATAATTTCTTTCTTACTTCTCCCGTCATAAGTTATCTTGCTTCCCAAATAACCAAATTCATCCACCTCTATCAGTTTTTGCTTCCCTAATTTAATGTTAGTCTTGACTTCTTTTCTTCTGCTGCACACTAATATTATGATAATTTCTCAGATATGCGTGAGGTAATTAATGATTCTCCTTTTTTTGTTTCCACCGCATAGAGATTTTTCATTAACGACGCTTTCGCTGGTTATCATATTGTCACTGATATAGGCGTCCTCAGGTTCAAAAAAAGCTTGGCTTCAGATTTGAAAGCGCCATCAGCATCACTGGCAAAATCGTCAATAAAAACCCTGTGCGCGGTGGAAATCGAAAAGATAGAGAACAAACTCACATAATTATCGAATTATGTGAATGTATCGGTGAAAACCTCATGAGATTGTGAATTTCATGTAAGTATTTGAATAAGTGTGAAAAACTCGGCGAAAAATCCTCTTCCGGAAAAAAATAGTCAGTATGGCAAACTTCTGGGATAGTTGTGGAAACACTAGAAACTGTGGAAAAGCGCAACTATCTTTTATTTCAATATGTTGAACTTGAATTTTATCACGACTGAATTGGCTGAATTTATTCAATTCTGAAACAGTGTATTTAAGAAATTAATTAGAGCATTTCAGTAAGAAATTCAAAGGAAAACCAATAGAAATTCCTCTATATGTGGCAATCTGATTGTTAAGTATTTTCTATTGCTCCAAGAGACTTATATTGAAGTCTTTTTTGCTAACTTTTAATCTATAACTCTCTAAAAAGCGTACTCATCAGCAAAAGATCTACAGAAAAATCTGTAACAACTGTGACTTGGTCTAAAAATATTGCGTCCTGCAGCTTACCAAATATATTAATGCTAAGGTCAAGATACCTATCATGAATAAGTTCAACAGATTCAGGCTTCAATTGGTGGAAGTTAGACATATTTAAGTAAATGAAAGATCGTAGCACTTTTCCGTCTTGTACCAGATGATGGCTCAGTGAGCCGAAACGCGTTGTACGCATTAAAAATTCTTGTGGAAAAGTGCTACGATCTTTCATTTACTTAAATACCTATCATGGTCTGGTAATAATCGTAATTGTATGAATAGTAAACGCCAGTTAACCCACTATGTCAAGCTTAATGATGTGACGGGTGGTCACGATATTTTTTCTTTTCGTCCCATGTCAGCGCGCCTCACGCGGCTACGATCTTCCCCGTGGAAGATTACGTGGATCGGGCGAAGTGACTCTGACCTTCATGTAGTATAAGACGGTAAAATACCATGGTTTTAGTTCCCATTCAATTGTACCCATAGGATGTAAGGCGATCACGCCACTTGTGCAGTGACGTGATTGGCTAAAATTCAAAGTGAGTGACGTGTGTCAGCTTTCCGTAACGGAAAAATCGGGAATAGCGAGGTTACGTGGTAGGAGGAGAAGTGGGGATGAGGTCAGTTGGTGAACGGACACGGTACTGGTCTGTTGGTCGAGAGGGAGACAAGCCTGTCTCGAGGTACCAGCAGAGAGAGAGCACATAATTGGGAGCTGGCAGTCAATGCTCAGCTGTGAGAGGGAAGGAGACCCAAGAAAGGCAACGGCTGTGATTGCAGAGGTGTGTGACGGAGAGCGACCGGGGGAAGTGGAGCAGTTTCTGATTCCGGAGCACGGATAAAGGTGCTGGCCCAGGCGTTTGAGAAGGCGACATCTGTGCCGAAAGTGAGGCCGTCGCTGCGCTTGTGGGCCGTTTTCATCCGGAGCAGCCAAAAAGCTCCCCGAATCGCTGGCGACGGAGTCGTCGGGAACCACAGACTGCCATGCCCATAAGTATCAATCTCCAGTAATTATTCCCGTATTATCACATTCCCAAGTGCTTCAAGCAGTACCAAGAGGGTAAAGATTACCACTCTAAAGTCCGTCTACTTCATCCAAATACCGGTGATTCATGTAAAGACCAATCAAGTCACTTTCGCAAGAGTTCATGCGAGACTGCAAAAAGTCAATAACTGCACCGAGTTTTTAAATAGTTAATTGAACAGAAAAGGACTATTGATTGCACGTCTTACGCCCGTAAATAAGGGCAATTTAATGTATCATAATTTCCCGTCTTTCCAGGAGGCAGACGAGGAACATGTAATGGCTTTTCAATTCTTATTTCTTTGTGTCATCAAGGGTATTTCATCTTTTTGCTTGTGTTCATTCATCCATCATTAGTTTGTAGATTAGGCTTAGTATTGTTCAAGGGTGATTTTTCATCAGTGCGTTGATGGTTTTTCGTTGTTTTCGCCAAAGTCTCAATAATAAATGGTGATTTTTGTGCATAATGTAAAAGGTCAGTGTTCATTCGTCGGATCCTCAAACCCTTGTCCGTGCGTGAGTCAAACAACCAGTGTCCGCATTGTCATATTGTCCACCCGTATTAACAATTATTTAATCCTGGGAGTTTGGAACGTCCTTGCTTCTACCGGCAAAGCTAGTTCGTGGGCCGCGGTTTTGGGTGGCGCCCTAATAAACGATCTAAGATCGTATTCTTCTGCAATATTTTTCCCAAAATCACATTCTACCGAAACCAGATTTCGGAGTGGCGAGCTGTCGGGGAAGGAAAGAAGGAGGGGGTAACACTCGGGGGCGTGAGGGCTGAGACGGGTCGACGGGCTGGCAGGGAAACGGGCCTGTTCCGTCACAATGATTAATTAGAGCATTTCAGTAAGAAATTCAAAGGAAAACCAATAGAAATCTTTGGTTGATTGCTTATACTAGTAGTTAGTAGTTAATTATGAATAGTCAACTATAGTTAACCCACTATGTAAAACTTAATGATTGAGTCTTTGGTTGATTGCTAATACAAGTGATTTACCAGATGCTACGCCATTCTTCTTCTTGTACAGGAAATGAGGTGTGTCAAAAAATATCAACATTTTTAATACTTATGTCGCTGATTTTCCGTGCACATGCTGAAACTAATTAAATGTGATTTATTTTACCTCATAAGGATCACTAATACTGGCAGCATGCCAGAAATTGATACTGAAAGGAGAAAATAGGTAGTCTATCATCAGCCCACGCTATTACGTCATAGAGGAATTTGGAGCGGAATGGGGTAAGTGATTTTTTAAAGTGCAAAAATAGGTGCTGCGACAGAGGTAATATAGTCTATATCTATTCCATACTGGTGTTGCTTATTGGCTGCTTATTGGTTAAGCAACACCAATCTGGACTATTTACTATAGTTACCTATTATTATCCATGGTTTATTTTTAATAAACGCGTTTCCTAGAGTGAGCTTTGGAAATTCCCAGAAAAAAGTCCTCGCTGAGCTAGTAGGCCCAACGAAAAGAACTGGCCCCATTACCCTGAATGTGTAGCTTCATTCGGGGTGAGTAATAATAATTATTATTGTTATTAGATTTTATTTTTTCTCCGAAACAATTTTTTTTTCTGGAACAGCTCTGTATGGAGCTTCCTCAATAAACATAATCAGGGAATTGACCAACGTCCACTACATTCAAACAGGATGTTTTGGTCTGCCAAACAAGTATAGAGGGGTGTGCATAAATGCTACTTATATAATACACCCTTTTAAATACTTTGAGGTGAGCTCTGCCCTTCATTATTCCTGTAGGCGCTTTAATGTTTAGGTGTGGAGGATTGAAACTTCAGGGGTATTGCATCCAGCGCAGCGGGGTGATTATTAGGGTATTGTGTTCAATATTTCGTTAATAATGTTTAATAAATAATTTTGTGTACTTCTTATGGATAATGTTTATGGATTTTAATTTTTTATGATAATAATAATTCTTCTTCAAGTGGATCATGGTTTCATATAAATTCCAACTAAGAGTCAGCTTATCAATACAAAGGCTTCCCTCTGAAAATCTTCTGCAGACTCATTTTGCATTCAGATATGCTTCAATCCGTCAACGTTACGCCTATGGTGACCTCGCTCGCTATGGCAAAAATTCCACTGAGGAATGATCATTTGCATTGTCATGGATTCGAACTCAATTCCTTCGAATTTTGGAGTGAACTACCTAGCCATCTTCTAACTCTACGGAGTTGAGCTCCTGGCCGCTAAACATGCCTCTGTCATTTCCTTAAACGAAACATACTAAAATATCGTAAACTTTCTATACTCTGAAGAATGATTTTATTTTTTACATGCGTCATTTTTGACAGTATTAATTAATACGCACATTGGCTTTTTCCCATGTCTTGGGACTCGGCATTTTATTTCGCCAAGTTCTGTAATATATATTTTTTTATCTCCTACATTTTTAAACGTGTACGTAAACCGAGACCACTGGGATCCTTCAAAGATGAGATCATATGAAAATGAAAATGGAACGCGATACAATAGCAATGCAATTTTTTTAATATATCTTATTGTTCATAATGGCTTCCTTCCACAAACATAAAACTCGTCAATTACATGCATGAAATATTATCAAGAGGGCTTGTAATAAAAGGTTGATATTTTTAATATTTTATTCACAAGATGCAAAGAAAAAACCATGTTTGAGTAAAAATATATTGACTATTCAACGATATTACCTTTTTCATCGGGGACTGGTGTGTTAATGCGGATGATAAAGGTTAAATTTTAAAAAGAAGAAAATCTCAAATTTTTCCGTAATAAAGATAGGTTTTCTACATCTGGAAGCTAAGGATGTTCGTATTGTCGGATGCCTGTATGGCAGGGTGGGCCGAAAAAAGGTTTTTTTCCTGATCAAATTTGCCCTGTGCGGGAAAGTTGCGAAACGATATATGGATCTCGCACACAAAAATTTTTTCGAATCGGATGATATTAACTGCCGCCCGAGCTCTAAAGTTTAAAATTTTGCGAAAAATCAGGCTGATTTCAGAATCAAACGGCTATGAAGGCGAATTTTATGGAAACATAGGATAATGGCTAATATTAAAGAGTGTATACATGTTTATAGTTAATAAAAATGACATTTAAAGTTTATTTGACAAAATCTATGGTTCAAAAAATGTCTATGAATTAACAACAACATTATAGTATAGACCACCCGCACAACACGACTCATTTTTGCGTGTACGGGGTACTGAGGTAATCACTTGCGAAGATATTATATTACCATGTGGTAAGCGTCGAAGTGGTCTTTGGCCAATAGAACGAACTTTATCGATTACTACGGAAAGTTTGTCCTTTTTATGTGCAGTTCAATTTCCCGTATAACATCAAGGTCTTTTACCCATTTTTCATCAAGATATTAATTTATTCCTCTTCCAACAGTTATCCGCCATGAGCTGCCATCCAAAAACTGCAACGGGCGTACAAACAATGTTACCCAGATGTTAAGCGAATTAGGCTGGGAGCCGCTGGAGACTCGGAGGCTGCGCGCTAGGCTTAGATTGCTTGAACGATTGAGAATGGATATATTTAAGAGCGACACAGAGAACATAATACTAGAGCCACACTATATTTTCAGGTCCGATAGAAGCGATAAATTAAGAGAGATGTTTTGCTGAACGGATAGATATGGGAATTCGTTTTCCCCCGAACCATAAAGGACTTTAATAATTGCTAGTCCCAACTTCGTTGGAGCACTTCATTCTTTTTTAGCTGTAAGCGGCTGGTGTCCTAATGTGGTAATCGGAAGATACTCTGCGTGGCGGGAAAGGAGGCGGGACGCTACTTTTCCCGCCCTAGGGTGCGTGGGTCCAAGTAGCATTTCTTAGAATTCGGACCACGCCCGAGGGTACTCTACCCTTTCCCGCTGCGACCCCTTTCCCTCCACCCGCACCCCAAGAAAATAGCTATATAGGGCAGAAATTGTGGCCCGCGGTGGACAGTTTTTCGTGGCAGTACAGCAAGTGCGGAGTGCTTGGGCAGAGCGAGTTCGTCGTTCGGGGACTGCTGCGACTCTCCTCCGGGGACTCTTCGGGACCTTGACGCGGGAGCTGCGGTAGATCTCGAACGACGACTCGAGTGGGAATCGAACCGGGTACAACAAGATCCACGTACATCGGCACCGCCTCTCCCTACTCGCCGCCACGTAAGTTCTCTGCCCAAGCATTCCACCTCCGTGCGCGCCAGCCTCAAATCCCCCCCGGTGCAAGTGCAAGAACGGAATAAGAACGAACAATAAAAGCTGTGTTAATTACTCCCAATGAGCATTTGATTCGCTCTCCCTTCGGGACCTTATCCAGGCAGAAGACCTACCAGTCGGTAGCAGTGTCGTCCAGTCGCGACATTTTGGTGTCAGGTGGAAAATTAATTGTAATTTTCGGGAGCTAGTTTTACAGTGAATAATCTAAAGGACATTTATTCCGATTTTTTGTTATTTTCGTGCTTTATTTTATTTTTGTTTGTGTTGAATTTTGGTATTACTTCACTATGGCCTGGCCGCAGGAAAATTTTATTTTCAAACAAAACACGAATCCATTATTTCGGCACGAGCATAGCGCGGATTTAATTGATTTTCGTCCATCAGTTAATACTATAACCCCAAATCATTCTGAGAATTTACCTAATCCGCCATCCACTTCACCTAACTCCGCCATCCCTCACACTCTTGGGGGACAAGTATATTTTATTCCGCTATTCAGTGGGGATGATGACATATCGGTAGAAACTTTTTTCGAAAAATTAGATTTAATTCGCAATTTAAGTGCTTGGACCGAACATCAAACGTTATGTGTCGCGCGCTTACGCTTGGCAGGTTCCGCTGCTGAATATGTGTCGGCTAATCCACACGTAGTCAAAAGCTTCAGTGATTTCCTTAGGTATTTAAAACAGAGATTTTCTGCCCGCATTTCACCTCTGTCTCTCGAGCGCTTATTTTCCAGCTGCACTCAGCAGCCTTTGGAAACAGTAGCAAACTACGCAACACGGCTTCGGAAAATTGCAAGGCAATTGATTGAAACACTCGCGGATCCGTCCTCGGAAGTGGCCACGGCGATGATAGGAAACAGGCTTCTTTTGCAATTTTTGTCGGGATTAAGAGAAGAAATAGGTCGCTTTGTGCAAGTCAGACACCCAAAGAGTATGTTAGAGGCCGAAGAGTATGCTCTGCAGGAGGAAGCGACTGTGAAGAGTTACGCCGCCAAAAAAATAGACGCGCAGTATGTGCATATGTTGGATAGCTATCCCTATGACCCTGCCTTCCACATCCCTTCACCCCAAGCCGGGAGAATACCCTCACTTTCCCTTTCCTCTTCCAGCTTTCCTCAAGTGAACCACATCCCTGACAGACAAGGCCTTCGCCCACACCCTTCTCCAAGACCCTCTCCTGCCCATAAACCTGTCGTTCAAGATCGCCCAACAAATGACAACCGAAGCTGCTATTCTTGCGGAAAGACAGGTCATATTTCTAAGAACTGTCGCTCGCAACCCCATCGCTGCTATAATTGTGGGGAAAATTCACACTTCTCCAAGGAATGTCCACTTCAGTGTTGTGGAATTTGTAAAGAAATCGGCCATCGCCCGCTCCATTGCCCCATCAAGAAGACCTCCGAGAAACCGGGAAATGGGATAACCCCGGCCGCGAGGTCGGGGACGAAGTGATTTTGGCAGTATCACCAGTATCGGGTATGGCAGTAAGAGTTCAAATATTGGGAAAGCCGTACCGTTTTTTAGTGGACACCGGAGCAGCAGTTACCATTATAAATGAGAAAAAATTTCCGTTTCATACTCTCCAGGTTCTGCCCTACAATCGACCAATTAAGAGCGCCTCGGGTCATTGTTTAAAAACTTCTGGCCAAAGCTACCTTCCATGCTTAATAGGTGGAATACCATACCCCCATGATGCTCTTATTGTTGACTTGGGAGAGACGGAGTATGATGGTATACTAGGATTAGATTTTATGACGCAGTATGGAAGTCAAATATGCCTCGCTAGCGGCACCTTCAAAATTACACCGGATCACACCGTGGAGTTGCTCTCGAGAGATGCCCCTTTGGAAGAGATAAAATTAATTTCTTTCGAAGAGACTAGTGGTGGCAAGGAAAATAAATCAAACTATATTCCAATTAACGATATGGATTTACTTTTCTTTATGGAAGAAGAAAAACATAAGGACTTACCGGAACCGATTTTACCCCAACAGGCCTCCATCGCAGTAGGAAATTTGATCGACATTGACACATCCTGGTCGGTTGAAACAGAAACGCAAAATAGATTGAGTAATTTTCGGGAGACAAATGATATAATGCTTGAGGAATTTTCAGGACCCATAAGGAGAATTAGTGGAAGTGGAGAGGAATACGAGAAAACGCCAGTGGACGAGTCTAATGGAGAGGATAAATGTGAGGTTATCGAAATCATCCCGGCCGAAAGGCAAGAACAGGATTATCTTGGAGAAATGGGAGAGATTGGCGAGTATTATGGGCCGTCAGGGACTCTACCAGGGAAATTTTGGAGTACTGACGATGAAAGGGTATGTACCGCAATCTCTTCCGCCGAGAGGCAATCGCGAGATGACCTTGCGACCAAGGGAGAGATATGCGATGGTTATGAGCAAAGCATCACTGATCCTCTAAAGAATTATTTTGGGCCGTCAGGGACTCTACCAGGGAAATTTTGGAGTACTGACGATGAAAGGGCGTGTACCGCAATCTCTTCCGCCGAGAGGCAATCGCGAGACGACCTTGCGACCAAGGGAGAGATATGCGATGCTTATGAGCAAAGCATCACTGATCCTCTAAAGAATTATTTTGGGCCATCAGGGACTCTACCAGGAAAATTTTGGAGTACTGACGATGGAATGGCGTGCACCGCAATCTTTCCCGCCGAGAGGCAATTACAAGATGACCTTGTGACCAAGGGAGAGATATGCGACATGTACGATAAAAACGCTGATCTCCGACAAGAAAAGTTTCGAACGTATGCATATTTAAAGAAACGAGAAAAAATTCCCCCCTATTCTGCAGTATTAATCGCCGCCTGGAATGAAGAATTAGCTGGAAAAGTCGTGTCAGTGGAGGCAGCGGACAATGAGATACTTGTAATCCCCTCTGTCTCTAAAGTTTCCGACGATGGAGCCGTGAACGTTCTCCTCAGTAATCTTACTAGTTCCGAACAAATCCTGAAAGCTGGAACAGGGATTTGTGTGGAAGAAGAAAATGAGGAAATTATGTTCTTATCCATTCAGGAGGGAAAGGAAGAACCACCAATTTGGCCAGAAGAGGCGAAAAATGGTGATTTGTTATCACTATTTAACTTTGATAGCGTACCGGAAGGCGCGAGAGACTCCTTGAAAATTTTAATCAGTGAATATTCAGATATATTCACTCATGGATCCACTCCTCTAGGATGCACAAATCAAGTGAAGCACGTTATTAACGTTGGTGACGCCCGACCGATTAAAAAACAACCTTATCGCGTCCCCCATGGCCTTCGACCTATTCTAGAGAAAGAAATTAATGAGATGCTCGCTCAAGGTGTCATATCACCTTCTACGAGTCCTTGGGCTGCGCCTCTCATTCTGGTGAAAAAGAAGTCATCATCAAATAATGGTATCCCGCAGTACCGTCCTTGCGTAGACTACCGGGCGCTTAACAATGTCACCGTTAAGGAAGTTTTCCCTCTGCCAAATATCGAGGAGACGTTTGATCAATTAGGAGGGGCAAAATATTTTTCTACGATGGACCTCTGCAGTGGGTATTGGCAAGTGGAGATGGACGAGTCAAGTAAACAATACACGGCCTTCAGTACACCAGACGGGCATTACGAGTGCAACCGCATGAGCTTCGGACTCGCGAATGCACCCTCCACGTTCATGCGCTTAATGATGGAGGTACTTCGTGGGATGATCAACCATGGATGCGCCTGCTACCTGGACGATATCATACGCTATGATTCTACCCCCGAAGACCACATCAATGGGCTCCGAGAAGTTTTTAGCCGATTACGTAGTGCAAACCTACGACTTAAGCCGCAAAAATGTAACTTCTTCAAGGAGCGAGTAGGATTTTTGGGCCATGTGGTGTCGGTCGATGGAATACGGCCGGACAAAGAGAAGGTTGAGGCCATAAAAAACTTCCCTATACCTAAGAATGTTCAGGCAATACAATCCTTCCTCGGTCTCGTCGGATATTATAGACGTTTTATACCGGATTTCGCGGACGTTTCTTGCCATCTCACACGGCTGATTAAAAAAGGCAACGAATTTGTTTGGGAAGAGGAACAGCAACAGGCGTTCGAGAAATTAAGATTGGCTCTCTGCACTCAACCCGTTCTAAAATTTCCTGATTTTTCGAAACCATTTCTTCTTTACACGGACGCCTCTACTCAAGCTTTGGGAGGAATATTGGCGCAAAATTTTGAAGATGGTGAGCACCCTGTGGCCTGTGCCAGCCGGCAGTTGCGTAAAGCTGAGAAGTCATATTCCGCAACAGAACTAGAGTGCTTAGCAGTGGTGGAAATGATTAAAAAATTTCGCGTATACTTGCTCGGACGAACCTTCACCCTCTATACAGATCATAAGCCGCTAAAATGGCTGCTAACGCAGAAAGAGCCGAAACCGCGATTGGCGCGCTGGATCATGGAGATCACTGAATTTACGTTCGACATCCAGCACCGACCTGGCAAACAACTGCCCCACGTAGACGCGCTATCCAGAATAATTCCCGGGATTAACGCCCTCGAGGTGGAGATGGTCACTCACGAGCCAACGTGGGATAAGGAGAAAATACTGCATGAGCAACAAAACTGTCCCCATTTAAAATCCCTCCATGACTTGGCCCGAATTCATGACCCATCCTTTTTCTACGATGAAGATGGACTCCTTTATAAAGTTATCCCCGGCACACCCGATCCTAAATTTTCCCTATGTGCACCAAAAGCTATGCGTCGATACATCATGGAGCGATGTCATGACAATCCATTAGCTGGACACTTAGGCGTGACCAAGACTTTGGAACTTGTTCGCAGGCACTTCTTTTGGGATGGATCCTCGGTCGATACGACTAACTATGTTAACGACTGTCTAACGTGCAAGAAGAGAAAGGCAAGAACCCAAAGGATACCGACTCAGCCCACAGAAGAAACCTCCTACCCCCTCGAAAAATTAGCATTGGATATCGTGGGGCCTCTTCCGAAATCTTCCCGCGGAAATCAGTACATCTTAACCTGCCAGGACCACTTCACCCGGTATCCCGAGGCCGTGGCCATTCCCAACCAATCCGCGGAAACAATCGCGCGAGCTTTTGTGGAAAATGTTATCTGTCGTCACGGAGTACCGAAATACCTTTTGACAGACCGTGGTGCGAATTTCACCTCCAACCTAATGAAAAATGTCTGTAAACTTTTGCAAATTAAGTCGATATTTACCTCCCCTTACAACCCCGCCGCCAACGGTCGCCTAGAACGAGCGCATCAATCGTTCGCGAATGTAATTTCCCACTATGTCTCGCAGGACCACACAGACTGGGATGACCATTTAAATTTTGCTCTTTTTGTATACCGGAATAGCAAAAATAGGATCACCGGGTATTCCCCTGCCTATTTAATGTACGGAAGAGAACTTAAAATGCCGTGGGATGCCGTATTAGAACCCTCAAGCGTTTCTTACGCCGAGGAACCCCCCTACGAATTGGTAATAAAAAGAAGGCTGCAAATAGCGCATTCGCAAGCCGCAGAATTCAGTAAAGAGAACTTAGAGAGCGACAGGGAGAGGAATAATCAAGGGATATCTCTTCCCCCGCTGATGGTCGGACAAATGGTCCTACTGAGAAATATGAAGCTTCCAGGTGGCGCGAGTAAAAAGCTCGCTTCTCGGTGGATTGGGCCATATGAAGTAATTAAGGTGAGAAGTCCAGTCACCTATGATATTCAAAGCACTCAGCACGGTAGAACCCTGATTGCCCACCGCCGTAACCTTTTACCCCTACCACCTGATCCTGTGCCAACGCAACCCACTTTCCGTGCCGACTGCAGTGATCTCTCATCCCCCTCCCCCCCCTTGTGAGCCTCGCCGGACGCCCTCTCCGAGACCTCTCGAAGAAGAAAGTGCGTCGCTGCCCACTCCCCCGACCCCCCGAAGTCATCCTTATAATCTTCGACCCTTACCAGGTCGTGGAATCCGCCCTTAGAAGTCACTCCCTTCACCATGCCGCACCCTCGGAGACGCCCTGCACTCCGACTCACCACCCTTTTGGTGGGAACGTTCGGAGGTACGCGTTGGAGGAGAAGGATCCACCGATTCGACACGTCGGACGCCCGAGGACACCCGGACAATTTCCCCCCCCCCCCCCCCCCAGTGCTCCGAGCCGTCAATTCTTTTTGTGTGTGAAAGGACAGGAGACTCGGTTTTATGCTCTATATGTTATGCTTATTTGTTTTGTTCCTCAGTGCGACTTTGGACACACAAGTGATATTTTTTGTGCAGTGATTTTAGAGATTCTTTTTATTAAATGCAGTGCCGTGTTTTCTTTAAATATTTTATTCTAGGAGTTTATAGTGACGATGGACACAGTTATTCTTTTGTAGCGTAAGTTGTAGAGCTTTTTACATTTTATTTTAAGACTAAACAGTTACATTGGACACATTAAGTGCAACATTTAGTGATTTTAAGAAATGTTCGTGTTTATTCAAGGTATTTTTTTTCTGTTTAAGTGTCTATTCTTGATATTTGCATTGTTAAATTGTTTTTTTCCCTCGTTGAAAATTTTGTGAATTTTTTCATGTGGTTTCTTTCAATGTTTTTTGTATGTTGTAATTGTCTATTTTTGTCAATTGTGTTGCGAATTGTTTTTTTTTCGTATGAGTTCTTATATGAAATATTTATGTTGACTTGAGGCTGGAGCGCAATGAAACCTACCCCTCTCCTTTTCAAATCACCCCCCCGTAGATTTATTTGCCAAGGAGGTGATGTGGTAATCGGAAGATACTCTGCGTGGCGGGAAAGGAGGCGGGACGCTACTTTTCCCGCCCTAGGGTGCGTGGGTCCAAGTAGCATTTCTTAGAATTCGGACCACGCCCGAGGGTACTCTACCCTTTCCCGCTGCGACCCCTTTCCCTCCACCCGCACCCCAAGAAAATAGCTATATAGGGCAGAAATTGTGGCCCGCGGTGGACAGTTTTTCGTGGCAGTACAGCAAGTGCGGAGTGCTTGGGCAGAGCGAGTTCGTCGTTCGGGGACTGCTGCGACTCTCCTCCGGGGACTCTTCGGGACCTTGACGCGGGAGCTGCGGTAGATCTCGAACGACGACTCGAGTGGGAATCGAACCGGGTACAACAAGATCCACGTACATCGGCACCGCCTCTCCCTACTCGCCGCCACGTAAGTTCTCTGCCCAAGCATTCCACCTCCGTGCGCGCCAGCCTCAAATCCCCCCCGGTGCAAGTGCAAGAACGGAATAAGAACGAACAATAAAAGCTGTGTTAATTACTCCCAATGAGCATTTGATTCGCTCTCCCTTCGGGACCTTATCCAGGCAGAAGACCTACCAGTCGGTAGCAGTGTCGTCCAGTCGCGACACTAACACCCCCTGCCACACGCCTTTTAGGCGGCTTGCGGGGTATTATGTAGATGTAGATGCAGATCCAACGTAAAATCACTGTAGCCTCGGATTGCTCCCTGCTGCCATCTGGCGTCCAGCTTCGAAAATGAGTGAAACTAAAAACAATGAAAGCGCAAGGACCTTATAGTGGGGCTGGTTGCTCCTGCGACTGGTAATAGGTCGGCCCCAGGTACTCCCTTGATGAGCGTCTCCCGGTAGGTGCAGATGGTGTCTAGTGGGATGAGATAAGAAGAGCGCGTATCTGCAGCCCCGATCGACGAGGTCGCTCCTAGAGGAAAACCTGTTACTCATCTCGGCCTGCTTCCACCCAGCCGCTGTCAAGCGATCACGCCCATCCCAACGGCTTCCATCCCGGCTAAGCCTCGCAATATTCGCCCTCGCGACACAGCTCTTCCGATCCGCGATTCGCTCCGCCCATAGCACTGGTTCACTGAAAAAAAAACTTTCACCGTAACAAGAATTAAATAATATTTGTATCATTATTTTTTTTTCTTCTTATCTTGACCTCGTTTAATTCATGGTAAAATAGTTCTCGGAGTATAGGTCAATGTATGTGATGCAAATAAGTTTGAATAAATATCTATCTACATCTACATAATACCCTGCGAGCCACCTCTAGGGTGTTTGGCAGGGGGTGATCAATCACCAGCATGCAATTCGAACATGCTCACCACACAGTACAAAATACATCACGCATACTAACAAATTATACTAGCATATTCTGTTAGAAATAATAATAAAATTAAGAAACATTCAATATGTTTTTCATAGGTTTATGGGCTAGACTACAAGTCATCTAATCTATTTATGACTTTTATCACTGCCGTTATAATCTTTTATTGATCGTGGAAAAAAAGACATTCTGAATCTATCTGTTCTACAGTCTCTCTTATTTTATTTACATGATTTGATCTTCCGTAGTATGTTGGCGTCCGTAAGATATGGCTAACTTCGTTAGAAAAGACACTGCTCTTGAATTTATCTAAAAGGTTTAGTCTATTTTTCAATCTAGGGTCCGACAGAGATGCCGAAAATATTAAATGTGCAAAGCTAAGCCCTTATGATAGTTTAAAATAAACTGACACGTTGGCTTAAACTTTTTTGCATCACATACATTGACCCATACTCCGAGAACTATTTTACCATGAATATTAGTATCATGGATTTTATACCGGAGTGTTCAAAAATAATATCGAGAACGACATACCACGTTGTAACGTTTTTTTTATTTTCTCTTCAATGGTTCACAAATATTTTTATTACACTCTATAAACCAACTCGGGAGCAAAGACACACCCGCACGCCACCACTATTACAATCCAACTCCCCCTACACTCCATCCCGCGCCGTCAACAACAATTGCCTCACTCAACCTCTGCTGCTCATTATTGCCCGCTTCATTATTGTCCTCCTCCCATCAACTACCCTATTACTGCCGAGTGGACTTATGTCACACTATTTTTCGAAATAAGCCTAAGTGATAGATTTGGTAACGTCGTAAATGCAAAGAAACACTGTTTTGTCTTGGTATATATAATATTTAACACACCTGGGTTAAAAAACACTATTTTTTCATATAAAACGCAGTCTCCTATGAAACAAATAGCTTTTGAACCATTTCAAAGTACCAAGACCTACACCAATATCTTGAAATATTGATTTCAATGTAGGTGTACTGGCAGAATCAATATAATTCAAATACGTTACACGTAACTTGTTGTTCTTGACAAAGTTTATGCTAACAGTTTCATCAAATTTATCTAGAGCATCCGTGGTACCTATACTATGCTTCAATCTATTCTGCTATTTTGAAATTACATCCTGCAATAAATACATGTATTTATAAGGTACTGAGCTAAGTATTTCTCCATCATCTTATTGATCGTAGATTATAGACGGTCTATAATAAACTTTTAAGGGACCGCCTTTATTGATAGGCATTTGATATGGACAACTGACATAAAATAAAGGCATAAAATACCCTATACATATAAGTACTTTAATTTTATGAATTAAGGGCCTTAGAAGCGGAGGGGGATAAGTGCAATCCTTTACTTTTGGAGATAAGTACAGATAATGGTTGGTGGGGTACACAATATTGTAACAAATACATGTAAATGACTGATAAGTATATGCATATAGATTCAGTGATGTCAATATATATCTCTTTGTTACGACAATATTTAGTACCTCACCAACCATTTTCTGGAATTATATCCAATACTAAAAAAATGCACTTATCCCTTTGCCTTCTAAAGGCCGTTTTACACGGGGCACGGAATTGCGCAGGTTAGAGCTGCATTGATTTCTAAAATGGCGTGGAATTGCGCGAATACATGCACGAAATTAGAACAGGGGCTATTTTGCCGTCTCGCATCCACGCATTCTCGCATGTGTTGTAGCAATTCACCGCTTTACACGACGCAATTTTGATTGCGCCTTCGCACGTACGTCAAATTGTGCAATTCTGTGTACCGTGTAAAACGGCCTTAAGATCCTCAATTGTGCTATGGTGGCAACTTTATGATTAAAAAGTTAAGGTTTTAGAACGCCCTGACCATTCCAGAAATTGCTATTTTAAGCATGACACCAAAACGGTGTCGAACGGTGTAGCGCTTCTTCTTGTTGCTGTCTGGGGTAAACCGCGGCTCTCCCTTAATCATCTCTCTCGGCCTCTTAACCTCACGCGCGTATTGCGGGGTATCGTACGAAGAGGTGCCCCTGTCCGCCCGTTTTAATTAAGGCAGTGCCCGCGCGTCTAAGTTACCGTGCACCCACGTCAGTGGAAACCCGCCGTGTTACTCCTGCCTCGGCTTCTTTTTTCGTTTTCAATCATAATCCTCTTGTCGTTTCCAATTGGGTCTCTTTCTCCAAGCCACAACTTTAATTACACCTCCCAAAGTACGGTGGAAAGAGGAATTGCCGTAATCAATTTCGATCCGCAATTTAAATTGCTTTCTAGCCCAGAATGAGGGGATAATTTTAAAGCCGAGTTGGTAACTGATGGCGAATTGGAAAATAATTACCCCTTGTAACTGTAAGTACCTCAAGCTCCACAGACCCTTTAAGAGATGCATATTTTTAATTTTGCTGTTATAGTGCTTCGCTTAGTCGTGCTTTTCTTTTGGTAAAACCCTTATCTTATTGGTTTCTTGATGCTTGATACTTTTTCTTCTCTTTTTATTTCGTATTTATAAATATGATGGTGTTGTATATCTTTTGAAGGAAATAATAAATGTTTTATTGGTCCAAGAAGATATATTTGAACGTATATAAGTCACGTCACAAAATCTAGCATTTGCAATAAAATGGCTATACACTTAATTGCAAAATAAAGTGTTTTGATAAGAAATACATCATTTTTCCTTTGACAAAAAATTCATTTACAGTATAAAACTTGTTATCCAGATAATATTTTTTTCAATTTTAATTTAAAACAAGCAGATCTTAGTTCACTTTTTATTTCTGTTAGCAATTTATTAAGAAATTATTGTCGTGCGTATCGCGAAATTAATAAGAAAATTAATCAAAATGTCGGACTTATAACGGAATCTGGGAAGAATTATTTTTAGAGAAGCCTGAAAAAATTACAGTACTTAATCGAAGGTTTGGATATTGAAGCTAAAAATATAATAATGATAAGTTCTTCTGAGGTTTTCTTGTATTTCTCTTTCTTATAAGTTACATCCATTGGTCGTCACTTTCGAGCATTCTTCCGAATGAGTTTGATTACCACCGCTGTTTTTCAGGAGCTATCATTGGGTAAATGTGTGTTATGATCATTAGATAATGAAACTCGCAGTATTTTCTGATCAGACGTCCATGATCAGACGTTCACGTTTCAGGGATGGCTTTAGGTGTGTACTTATAGTAAGGAACTCCATTCTCTATGAGTTTATTATTATTATTTATTTTTCCACAAGATTTACTTGGAGGTCTGCCAGTGTCGGGCCTTGCCAAGACGCTACCTCAAGTTAAATTCATTTAAAAACAATCTTACTGTTCTACATGTATCCAGTATTACAGATTTTTGAATGTTATATATTGTGTTTCTTTTAATTTTTAATTGTTCAATTCCAAAATTAAGTAATGAATGTATTATTCCTGTTGATAATATTAATATAGGGATGATGGTGACCACGTCCTGTTTCCAGATAGTTTTTATTTGCCTTGCGAGGTCTTGATATTTTTGTTTCTTTTCCTCGTATTTCTTGTTGGGGGAAGAGGGGGCCGGATTGTGGCCTCATTCAACCCAGGTTAAATAAACCTAAGTCAAGTCAAGTCTTAAGGTTGTGGTCAGCCGGAACTGCTATTTCAATTATGAAGGTCTGCTTTTCTTTTTTTTTTTTATCCAGATTATGTCCGGTCTGTTATGCTGAACAGGTTTGTCTGTGTAAATTGTGTTTTCCCAGTATAATTTGTAATTTTCATTTTCCAGCACTGTAGCAGGGGTGAACAGGTAATATGGTTCATGATCCATTTTTAATCCGGTAACATATGCTATTTCTAAATTATTATTTTTATTATTATTACTATCGTTATTATTATTTCACACTAACATTTACAACTCGTATGTCATGTCGAGTCACTGAAAGCTAGACATAAAACCTCTTGTACCTTTCGATTAAAGCATTCATATTCCTCAGGATGGTATGTGGAATACTAACATGTCATTATTCACTTTGCAATAAATTTAAGGATATTAATATTTGGGGCGGTTTATTTATCGCTGCCGAGTGTCAAAGAGTGACGATTTATTTCTCGGTCCTCGTAAAAACCTTCTAGCCAAATAAATTGCAAAAAGTGATCAATTAATGAGAAGTCAGTAATCCACTCTAGTTTTTCTTCTTGAGGAATGGGAATGGTTAATAGTCGAAAGATAAATGAGATTTCATTCCCAGCTATCAGTTGCTCGATGCGACATATGAGGTATATATGCTGACGTTGAAGTCGTACGCTGCAAACTTTAATTCCAGCGATAAATCCTTAGGTCAACAGATCGTTAATGTGGGTCATGTATGGTAATGGTGGAAATCCACAATACTATCGTAAATTAAAGACTTTAGGTATCACCAAGATGACAAATCGGTAGATTATTCCGGAGAGCCAACCTTGTGTCTGTAAATAAAAATACATCATTTTAATGATAACCTTCGAGTCATAATTACTCTCGGAGAAACATTATATGCAAGCTGTAACCAAATTATCTCGGAATCTTTGGTGCATATTAGCTTCATCGCTGTTTTTCGCTAAAGGATCGATAAATATTCATGCCAAAGATCATAATGGCTGGTAATACGAAACCCGCCCGTGTGGACATTAAAAAATTATTGCGTTTCCCAATGGGTACAAAAAGAAGAATGCCCAGGAATGAGAGAGGTTTCACGGTGGCTTAATGTCTGTTTCAGGGATAAATATCTCATCCCGAGACCGCAATCAATTAGCGGGAAGTCACTTTTCATTGGGGTAGATGCGCCATCAGAATGCCGCGATGGTGATAGCATCGAAATATTTTCGTGCAGAGAGAGGGAAAAAGATGTCAGTTGAGCTACACTCATTTTTCGTATCCCACTTCTTTCCCCAACCCTTGCTTTGCCATTGTTTAGGCTTTGAATTTGAACCATTTTTCGCCTGTATTTCTCAATACTATTTAGTGCAACTTCATGCCAAAGTTTATAAAGTGCCATTTTTGCTATTATTATTAAAGTATTCTAACGATTAAGGTAGGCTTCCATGGAGTATTTATGAAGTATTCTTGAAGTCTCCCCTTCCTCCATGAGCTTCCCTCTTCAATTCACCATATGGGTTATTCCCTTTCATTATACCTAAAACTCTTATTCTTTTCCTTCATCTCCCTCGTTTACCCAACAGTCTACCCTCTAACACAGTTTTCAACATCCCTTCCCCGCTCAGAACTCGCTTCATCCAAACCATCTGTCTCCTCCGTATCTCATCTAGGAGCTGCCTCTTCTCACCCACCATGTCGAGCACTTCGTCGCTCCTCGTCCTCTCTGTCCACTTCACCATTTCCATTCTTCTCCAGGCTCACGTCTTGAACGCCTCCAGTCTTGTCTTATCCTCCCTTCTATTATTTTGCTATTGGTGGTATATATATACTCCATCTCCACCTACTGTCCCAAAATGAATTGTTGAATAATTAAAAGATGAAACTGGTATACGTTTGCTCACATTTTACATAAATTTAAGTATGGACTTTCTTTTTTATTTCAGGACTTCTTGCAGACTTAATTACCTCCCCGATGGCGAAAATGAGAGACGAGGAATTTAATTAATACTCGATGACCTAATTGTACCCACCAGTTTATGCGGAAACATCGTTTCAAATAACTCCATCAGAAGACACTATGGCTACTTAAAACGTAAGTACACTTCAGAAGGAGTGAAAAAGTTTTCCTAATTATAGTTCATAACGCGGGGCTTACATATTATAATTTTATTTACCTCTCTACTACTACGGCAATTTCGCTGCTATAAATTCCAACAATATTGTACATTTGAATATTTGCTATAACCAATATGTACTGGATGTTTAAAGTAGCAGGAAAAAATTTAATAGATCGTTTTAATGGCATTTATAACCCTATTCATTCTTTTTTGGTATCCTATATCGATTAAATGCTGTTGATTGATTTTTACATCCCTCGTGAGCACATACCTAAGAAGTGTTCTGCAGTATGTATAAAAATGAGAATTTTTTGCTACTTTTCTAGTTAATTTGGGTATGCAACTGAATTTATGAGGTACCCAAGTCTCGAAACTTAACCAATTAATGCCAATTTAACAGCTCTAGGAAAAAATGGCACTGCATGGTAGCTTACCAGATTTTAATGTGGCAGGCCATACCAAAAGTAGACGTAGGATGATCATTATAGCACTGAAAAACTTTGCTAAATTTCCAAAGACTTTTCATTTAGCTAATCTAAGTTTCTTCAAGTTATTAATCAATCTCAAGGTATCTTGAGGCCAATACCAGCTCTGAATATCGCTTGATATCATGCCTGTTTGAATTAAGCGTGCGTCCCTTTGAGTGTCCTTGGTAATTGTAATTGACTCGCCGAAACCTAGTCTGGTAAAATAAAAAGTCAGCGAAAACTTGCAGTCTAAATTGAGAGAAGAGTTTAAGATGTATAGATAATTTTGAGTCTGCATGAATTTTAATCAAGTAACCATCATCATTAGTCAACAATCCTTAGGATTGGTTTTACGCAGCTCTTCATTTCTCTCTCCTATCCGCCAACCTTTTCATAGCTACATATTTCTTCTCTTTTACATCTTAAATAACCTGTTCTATGTAACGCATTCGGGGCCGTCCCTTGCCCTTTTTCCCTTCCACTAGTCCTTCAATGATTGTCTTCATCAGACCATCGTGCCTCAAAATGTGGCAAACTAAGTTGTCATTGTCTTCTGCTTAAGGTTTTTTGGAGGTTTCTCTTTTCTCCCACTCTTCTTAGCACTTCTTCGTTACTCACACGGTCAATCCATTTTATCTTCATCATTCTTCGGTAGCACCACATTTCGAACCACTCTTGACTTCTCTGCTGCTGTCAACGTCCAAGCCTCGCTTCCGTAGAGAAACATACTCCATATGTAGCATCTGATGAATTGTTTCCTTACTTCTATGCTTAAATTCACAGAAGATTCTTCTTGTCGTAGAAAACCCTCATCGCCTGCACTATTCTACTGAGTATTTCTTTTGCTCAGTAGAAATCAAGTAAGACATACACAAAATGCCGATCGAGCGGGTATCATATGTACCTCTACTGAATACTTTTTATCCGTTAGGCAGTTCCTACCGAATATTTTGCATTGTGGCATAAAAACAGCATTTTTTCGATGAGAGCACATCAAACCTGAGCAGAAGAATATGCTCAACCAATGAACTCGAGAATGAATACTATTTGGTGAAATAGGCTACACAATTTCACTCTTCACTCCTGCAAAAATTCGTAAAAAAATTATTCTTATTCCCGACAAGCCATTTTAACTGACAATTTTAACATTATATAATTAAGTATGTATGTTCTTCAGTGTTGTAGTTTATTTTTCTTTTATTGATTTCAAATTATCATTATACTTAGACATTAAAATGAATGGTGAGCTTTGACTGTTTAAAAGCAATTTTACAATGTGGTGTAGTAATCTGAGGATAATAATTTATATCATTAATAATAACCATATTACAAAGGAGAATCGCTAACGTATGCAGGACGCGTGTTAGGCATTTTTTGGGGAAATTCAGTCCGCGAAGGAATCCAGTGCCGCGGAGGCGGTTGGATCGGTGCTGTTTGGAATTCGGAAAAAAAGGAATTAAAAAGGACGAAGTTCTTAGCCGTTGAGTTCCTTTGAAAAAGATTCCAAGGCCGATTTACTAATCGCTTGGCGCTCTACGGAAGACATTGAGCACTTAACAACCACGAAAAGCATAATTTACTGGTATCCATCAGCCTAAAAATATCATCTGAGGGAATCCTGATGAACAGGGAGGTTGGAACCGCACCTCTGACAAATCTAAATTTATAATTTTAATGAAGGTTTTTTTCCAGGGTAAGAAGGATTTGAATAACTTTAATTCTACCTATCAAGTACCAACTAGATAAGAGCTAAGTGTTTCTCCCAATCACTATTGAACCTTAAGTTAAGATATACCGCCCCTACCTAGCAATATATCTCTTCCGAAAGAACTTTTGGCTCCGCTGCTGTAACAATCTATAGAAACGCTTCAGTTTTATATTCTTTTGGCTTTTAAGAAAAATGAAATGAGTCCACAAATGGCATTCTAATGGTAAATAAGTTAATTCAGTATGATAAAATATCCCCCAATGTATTGCCTTGAATTGAGCAGTTACAAATATTTCAATGGATAATGAGGTGTCTCAAGATGACCCGCTTTTACTTACACTTAATAGATCACTTAACACATTGTGGTCCGTTCACGTAAAAGTACGTGTTTACTCATCCTACGGTAGTGGTCCGGTCACGTATTTTTACGTGTTTTTGTATTTTGATTTGCCAATACCCTCTTCGGAACAGGAATGCCGACTTACAAATTATATTGGGGGGACCAAACCGGGGATCTTTCCACGGGAAATTTTATAAGTGGTGAGTTTTAAGTTTTTTAAGCATTCTAGAAGAGTCGTACGATCAACATTAGAACCCTTATAACTCGAATCTCGATATCTGGACACTCCGGGGAAAATCCACAAGCCTGACGCATTTTTTCCTCACACCTGTAACGAATTTTTGAGGGGGCTCGGGCCCCCTCAAGCCCCATGGAGTCGGCGCCACTGCTTCGGAATTATTTTGGACATTTTGACCAAGTTATTTCTCTCGCAAAAAATAAATAAAAGCACATACATTAAAATATATGTTCAAATTAAAAACGCGTACATGTTCATGCAACAAACGTGCATTAGTTCTCGAGTATTGTGAGTTTAATTGTATACTTGTAGCTTCTGCGAAAAAAATGTAAAAAATCTAAGGGCTTATCAAATGCAAAGGGCATCGGACCGAGAAGTGTTAATTTCCGTGCTAATTATAAAACCGATAGCGTCCACCGGTTTACGACGCTACGTTACGCTGAAATTTCGCGGCTTTCGTTGGATTTCAAGTTCCCAGCTGTTTTGGCTGTCTACTGCGAGTTTCTCGGCTATTTGTAGTTTCAGGCGTTAAATATTCTCAGTGTGATCATGGCATTGATTCTACGGCTTGATTAAGTGAGAGAGGGAATATGGGAAGGGATAAGGGAAGTTTTGGGGACTTTGTGTTTTGCATTTGCTGATGGGGTATAATCCCAAAGAGTTTTCAGAAGTTCATTCTGAGTCGCTGCAAAGGATTTTTCAAACCGGGGAAGGTATGATTTTAAGATGGAGAGGAGAGGAGTTATCTTTAGATCTTTCCTGATATTTTTGTTCGACATGAACCAAGGTACCCCAACAATTCTTCTTACGATGACGTTTTCGGCAGATTGAATGCGTTTTAGATGCGTCGCGTCGCAGCAGCGTGGAGACAGGCCGGGGATGCATAAGACAAGAGAGGCTTGATGCAGCTGTTGTATAGGAGCACCGGTTTACGAGTGGTGGGTCGACCTATTATCAATAGATTAGCTACAAGATAAGCGAGTTTACTCGACGAATAAACAGTCGTTGACGACGGCGTTCTGAAGGAGTATTGCTCTATCCTTAGGTATGGTAGGCCATTAAAATGATATCGAAACCTGTGAAGATAAGGTGACTTGGCGACTGGGGGCCGCCAAAAATAGGGTAGTTTCCTTCATCGAAGAAAACGAAAGGCATCGATTGCGATTCGTTACCCACCATTAGTGTATTCATAATGTATAAATTATTTGGCTTTAGAAATCCCAGTTTAGACAAATGGCAATTGTCAATTTTAACCTCATTTGAAAAAGGGCCCATTGGCGCCCATGCGATGCCACTCCACGTGACGTCACGGGGACCTAGTTCCTATAGGATTAGATAGGAGTTTTACATCGTCTGAGATTACCAATGCATGCATGAGGCACAGAGCTCAGGGAAACAACTGTTAATGATCACCTTTTAAAACTGGCTAAGGTCGGAAAGTTTCCTTCGTTTGATAAGGTATTAATAATCCTTATTTAAGCCAAGCGCTACCTGCTGTCAGGATACTCTGCTACCTGCTAGCAGCCTGGATCGCAGCAGCGCACATACCCTCGCCCCAAGGTCACCTCACACGGCGACTGTGGGAACCAGAATGTCGTCACACGGGGTTTTTCCAGCATTCGTACTTAGCCGTCGCGTTTTCGCGCGCTTGAAAATTTTCACTTTTCATTTAATCGCGAAAAATAGATATCGTCATTTAAAATCTTAGAGCGTGAAATACGTACTCCAGGAGTATTAATATTTCGATTTGGGCAACAAAAAATAATAGGAAACCACCCTATCAGTGATTAGGTTACCAACGGAATTTTCTTCTCGAGCGAATTCCATCATGTCTAATGTTTAAAAATTGGAGTAGCTGCACTTCCTCGGGACAATAATGTGGTAGTTTCCCCTTGCCTTCCACATCGCAGTACTACAATCGTTAAAGTAAATGTTACAGCGGCTGTAGTGAAATGTGTGTCACTATACCGATCAAGATGGTCTCCACCTGCATGCATATGAAGAAGAGCTGCTGCCCTCTCCCCCAGATGATGAGAGGCATAATAGAGTGGTGTCGCATGGGCGCCAACCACGCCTTTTTCAAATGAGGTTTAAATTGGCCATTAACATTCGTCTAAGCTGGGGTATCTTACTCCAAATAATCTGTATCTTATGAATACACTAATGGTGGGTAACGAATCGAAATCAATGCCTTTCGTTTTCTTTGATGAAGGAAACTACCCTATTCGGATGTTCGGGCGGGGACTACTCGATAGGGTGCATCGGTCAAATGTGATAGAAAGTAAGGATAGGAACACGGATCGTCAGATCGCTTCGCACATGCGGTTGTGTAGGGAACTTACTCTGAAACATTTAGTTTTATATAGATTTTGCTGTTTCTTATAAAATTAGAATGAAATTGTTTCTTGTGTGAAAAATCCACAGGGAAAAAATCATTCGTCTTGACTAGGATCCTGGTCAAGGCGAATTATTTTTCACTGTGGATTTTTCACACAATTTGTGCATTGCGGGTGACTCCCGTTAAAGTTATCACCATGGCTAGTCCTGGTATACTGAAATCAGTAATTGTTTATTTTGACATATTATTGTATTTATTTGAGAGAATTAATTACCCATTGTCTTCATATTTAAAAAAATTGGTTGTTATGTGGCTATTTAAAAATAATAATGTGTAAAATCGTCTGAAAGATTTTCATGGAGTGCATACGAAGATATGAGGGCCATATAAAATAAAAATATAAAACAAAGATCGCCAACAAGAAAAAACTGATAGTTAAAGAAAATATATCACAGCATCACAGCACGTGCCTATAGGATAGAGAAGATGAGCTCTTTCGTCTGATGCAAAGCCATAAATTTTAAGAATCGTGAGTTCTGGATGACTTGCATTGCCTGAGTGACACGATATACGGCTCTGAAAGAAAGTAGTCTTTTGTGTTCGTGCCGACAGAGGGCAGAGGAGGCATTGGGGCAGAGGATTCATAAAGTTTGATGACCAAGAATATAAACAGTGAAATTTCGACATCGCCCAGAGCATGATGTTTAAATGAACCACTTCAAATGACTGCATTGATGGTAACCACTACACCTCAAGGTTTTAAGCTAAAAAAGTCGTGGGTGGCTGTGTATACCAAAATAATAATTAGCTATAATTAATTTTTAATGTCGACTTAACTTTTTATCATCACTTTTTCCATTTTTTTGTCTCTACGAGCTAAACAAAGCTTTTTGAAGGCGAATAAATGTAGCTTCTACTTCTCTCATAGCAATTCACTATGATATTCGTGCTTATGGGAAACCGTGTATTTACCCATACATATCTCTCACTGTTCTCAGTGATATGTCATTAAATATTTCCCTGATACCCAGCAGTAATAAGAATAATAAAAAGTAATTTTAATTATAACTTGCTAATAGTGAGTGATTTAGCTTGTGCTTTAATAATACGGAGATGACAATTTTCCAAAAATTAATGGAGTAATGTACGACACTCAAAAAATCTTTGGAAAAGTGCCATCACTTAATTTTGAAGCTAGGATCAGTGACGTCATGGCAAAATTAGCAGTGCCGGAACGCACTTTCCTCAATTTCTTTTAGAAGTGTAATATCACTCTGTATGTTTTTTATTACAAGTTATTATTTACATTTTATTACAAGTTATTATTTTCATTTTATTACAAAACATTTTGTTTTGGTGACGAATATATATTACAAATTTTGAGGCACCAAAATTGATAAAAGTGTTATTTGACTAATATGTTTATGTTAACCAGTGCCGGAACGACGTTTCGGCCCGTTCCGGTACCATGACACCGCTGTCCAAGATGCTCTTCCTTTACATCTTGCCTGTCTCAAATACTTTTGATCTAGAAGGTATTGAAATATCCATGAGGATTGTGTTTAGTGCTTATTGAATATATCATTTAATATATCTATCGATAAGATTTCTGCACACAGAGTGAGGTGAAGGAATATATCGATGGCTAAGTTCTAACAACACGTATCTCAAATTCGGCCGGTTTGAGACAGGTATCTTAAACAAAGTGTAATAACATTTTTTTAAAATAAAATACAAGCGAAAACAACGTTTGCAAATGTATTTGTTTTGCAAATGAATGCTTCTTTCCAGTTTTATGAACTTTTGGTTTTTAATTTCAGTGTACAAGTTACAAAATCAATCGTCCTTTTGCTCTCCTGAAAAGTCGCTATTTTTGAGATACGGGTTGTTAGAACTTAGCCATCGATATACAGGTAGTACAGCTTTTGCCGTGACTTGCGTGTGAATTGATGTGTGAATGAGAATAACTAAGGTAACTACGCCCATTAGAGAAGGTTATGAGATGGGGAGGAAAATAAACAAAGGCTCCGAAGTCCTTAACAGCATTTATTAGCGACCTGTCAACTCATTCATCTGGCAGGTGCGCTCGCAAAGACTCGGTGCAATGCACTTTTCCAAACGTGCCGAAACATCCCAACCGGAAACATACTTCAAAACATTCTTCTTGCTGCAGGTTTGGCTTGGCTCGGAGAGAACTAAAGAAAGGAAATTTTTTGGCAACTTCCAGCCCTCATAATTTGCGCCCACCCTCCAAAAGGCTTTCACGCAGGTACCGAAAATTGCATCTCCGACAGCTGCTGCTTTTTTCCGCATCGCGAAATTTTTCTCTTTGCATCTTTATTTATGATCTCGGTTGATTGATCTCCGGTTGCGGCGTTGATGTTCAGGATGTGAATATTGGATGTGCAATCCATAATTTGAAATTTTTCTCTTTCCTCTCGTAGTCTTCCCTCTTGGTCTCTTGTAACTCCATATCAACACATCTCCGAGTGTTGTCAGTTCTCTTTTGTGCGCATACCTCTTCCGCTTTGACAGGTTGCATTCGTGCGGCGTTAACATGCACGGGAGTGCATATGCGTCCTCAATGACGAGAGAAAAGGTGCTTGGATTCACCTGCCCATTGAATGGCAAGGTGCAGCGGATAAGAGGCCCGCCAAATGCAATCGGTCATTGTTACTCGAGTACTCGAATGACGAATGATGGCGAATTTTGATGGAGTTAGCTCCATCCATAATTGGATGGCACTGTGAAAGTTACACAGGGTGTACCTCAAGGAAGTGTAACGGGACCTCTTTAGTTTCTTCTTTACATTAATATGGCAGTCACGAACAAGATTCACCTTTTTGCAGATAATTTAGCTAAATACGGAGATTATTATCGTAGAGTCCGAGAGAAAGCCGTTAGAAAAAGAGTTTCGGAACGTAATTCAATGATGTGCTTCTTGCAAGTTCGAATTTTATTTTGATAAGAGTTGTGCCATGAATGTATGGAAAAATGACATCTCCTCGGAATGAGAAGACACCGATAATATGATTCAACTATTAAAAAGCTAACTTACCGCAAAAGCATACACTTTTTTGACTCGAGATATAATACAGATGATAGACGAAAAGAACCACTCATAGGTATTTAAACAACAACAACCAAACTAGAACTATTCACTGTATCCCAATCGGCTAATTGATAAATGGCGAAATAGCTCATTATGTAATAATATTAGTGCTCAATTAATTATTGGAGTGTCAAAGTAATCATTCAAGTACTCGAGCGACATCAACTGATTACTTCCACAAGGCTGGATTCTTGCTAAGTATCCCACGTACTCGGTCCATTCAAAATGAAAAATGCCCAATTTCCGCCTCTTACTGGGTGCGCAAGGTTAATAATTCAGCCACTAATGACGATAGACCGCTGCATCTTTCATTTTCCTCTATTGTCTACCCTTAAAATACCTCGAAGGGCGCATGCGAACAGCGGTGATTAGTTTCATGGTGATTGTTCCTCCGAAGATGGCACGCTGAGTCGTAAATTGGGATTTGAAATGTGATAAAATTCCCGAGGCTCACGGTTTTACTGTTCTCAACAGATTGCGCTCAAACAAATCTTGCTGAAATTTCTCTTTCACTGAATTGCCGCCATTACAATTGTTAATGATTTAGGGTAAAAGCTGTCCTGTGAATTTAGGATGAAAAGTCAATTCAGCTCGTGGTTACTTTGTTGGTGATGTGTAATCATCGCTAAATCTTAATGCTTTTTTTATTGTCACAATCTAAAATAAAACATTTTATTTTTAATCTCACATTTGGTCATCTGAATTCTACTGTAAAACTTGAGACGACTTTCATCGAGATGATGGCTTAAGCCACCGTAATAAGTAATTACGTAAATTAAATAGAAAATGAAATTATAAGAAAAATAAATATGATATATGTAAATAAAGTAAGTAAATAAATTGCAATTCTTGAAGGATCATCTCATCCGCCAAATTCATCTTCATATTTTACCTTCTTTCATCCACTGTTTAATAATATTAGCAAACATTTTCAAAACGCCATTTTCGTTTCCCTCCGGGTCGAAGCGAAACACTTTCGTTTCGTTTCACTTGCCACCCCTGATTGAGTCGTGAGGTCAGGAAACTTCAAGGCCATTGCAGCGCGCCACATTATTCTGAGCGGAACAGTGCAAAATAACTCCACAGTGACGCACCCGCTGCTCTTACGCCCCCTATCGTCCGACAGGGGCGGCAAATCTCGTTTAATCCCTTCGGCAAACACACTGCGCTCTCTCGGGTCCCCATTTTATTTACTCATTTATTTATTCTCTCGTTTTTTTCATCCTAGCCAGACCAACATCGCCTGGGGAAAACTCGTTAAAGACAGAGTGCATCCTTTTCTTGCTTCGCCGCCGGCTTAATAATGCGTTGCTAATCGAGGTAATTTGAGGAGGTGAGGTAATTTTTCGTGCAGGCAGGCCGATTAAATTGCTCTCCCTCGATTTCAGCGAGTGGCCGTGCACATGTTTAGAGGTGCATTATGTTTTTTTTTCATTTACCTGGCTCTCTCCCTTGATGTCTCCCCCGTAACTGTTGTGTCACGATTCTCCGTAAACGAGATTAAAAGTGAGAGGATTGATTATATTATGAATGCCTAAGTGATGCGCAGAAGATTTAGAGGTACTATGATCAAGAAATGAGTTGATCAAAAATTTCTCAGGATTCCCACCGGGTGTGGTATTGGTTTAACTCTCCCAACGTTTCAATGGCTGAGTCTGCCATCGTCTTCAGGGGTTTACTCTTAATGGTACTTTTTTACGGTACTTATTGGAAGGTTGGGAGAATTCACCCAATACCACACCCGGTGGGAATCCCGAGAAATTTTTACGCCGCGAAGACCTAAAATTTTACAAGAAATGAGTTGACTTAAAATGGCAATCATCTTTTGAATCAGCTCTCATCCTGACCAAAATTTAGATCGGACCTTATGAAGATGGATCAGGCCTAATACGAAAATATGATAAATAAGAAAAAATTTAATGCCTCAAAAAGGTTGTGGAGTTTTGGTCCTAGTAATATTTAAAAAAACTTTCGACTTTATCGCCCATGTTTTGCCATAAAATGCGAACATTTCAGGATAAGATGTATTATTATTATTATTATTATTATTAATGAATTTTTGAAAGTGAAGCCCTTATGATGCTCGCATTAAAGAACGACGCGTTGGAGATAAGTTAAATGCTTTCAATTTTACCTGCGGCCAAAAATTCAAAACCTTTCTGAAGCATTAAAAAAAAAAGTGTTCAGATTTAAAAAAAAGTAATTCACTCAGCTTTTCTCGGTAGATCTTTATCGTGTTGGTAGAAGAAAAAAAAAGATCTATAATTGATCGTTGCCTTTTAATTTAAGAACACTGGCCTATGTTTCAATGGTTTGTCGCCATAATCATGGTGCCTAACCGTCACAAACTGCTCAATCGTGACCCTCGGAAGTTTACCACATTTCAAATCTCAATGTACGACTCAGTGTGCCATTATTCGATGTCCTTAAACATCCAGAGTATTAGATAAAATTCCATAGCTCAGTAACTAAGGCAGGCCCGAAAGTAGTGCGGGACAAAGGGGGCACGTGCCCAGGGCGGCAGATTTCAGGGGGCGACAAAACATTTGAAAAGTTTATTGAACAAAAGTTATTTTATTTATTTAAACTATGTAACAATAATAATTTATTTATTAATTCTTAAACAATAATATCAATAAATCTTATTTAATGCGGGGAATTAAATATGGTGTGTAATTTCAACGACCGCATCTCAAAAAATAGCTAATGTATTTTTTTAGAGGTTGGGAAGGAGTGACAATGGAGATTAGGGGAGGGAGGGCAGCAAACTGATATTTGCCCCCTAACAAAACTACTAGTTCCGAAATAAGGAGCTGCGACCCCATGTTTACGTTTAAAAATTGTCTATCCTCCCAAAGTATTACAGATCCGAACATATCCAGTATTATAATTTATATAATATCTGAAAGTATTCCATTTTCTAACCATTTCCATTTCCGTGCTGGAATCTGGTTATGGTTACCGCTTAAGCCACCTAGAGGGCTCTTGTATCAAACGGCTCGGCACGTGCACGAGCGAGCGAGATTTTGGCGGGAAAGAGAAATACGTTGGATGGGACAGTGGCGTCTGAGGGATGGGGGTTTGGATGAGGGTGAGAGATATATAAAAAAAGAGACTACGATGAACTGTTGGACGACGCGAGAAAATACGCTAAGCCATTACATGGGACCGGTTCACGAGGAGACGGTGCGCGGAGTCGAGGGAGGCGACGGAATAAAAATGGAGGAATGAAACGTGCCCGCACTCGGTACGTCTGGGCACACTTTCCTACCTCTGTCCTTGGTGCCCATACTCCTCGACGTCCCGCGATAAGCAGTTCGCCGCCAGTAGGCCTCGCAAATCGGCGTTGCTATGACGACACGTTTTGTGCTTGCACTTGAGAAAAGGTGGTTTCCTATCATTTTTTTATTGCCTAAATCGAAAGACTTTTACTCCAGGAGTACGTATTTCACGCTCTTAAATATACTAATGACGATATCTATTTTTCGCGATTAAACGAAAAGTGAAAAATTTCAAGCGCGCGAGAACGCGACGACGAAGAATGAATGTGACGTCATTCAGGTTCCACCTGCCGCCGTGTGAGGCCACCTTGGTGCGAGGCTGTGAGCACCGAGACGATGCAGACTGCTAGCAAGTAGCTGAGTACCCTGCTGTCAGGTAGCGCTTGGCTTAAATAAGAATTTTTAATACCTTATCAAACTAAGAAAACTTTCCGACCTTAGCCAGTTTTAATAGGTGATTATTAAGACATTTTTCCCTGAGCTCTGTGCCCCATGCATGCATTGATAACCTCAGACGATGTAAAACTCCTATCTACTAGTATATAAATTAGGTCCCTGTGACGTCACGTGGAGTGGAATCGCATGGGCGCCAATGTGGCCTTTTTCAAATGAGGTTAAAATTGATCATTGTCATTTGTCTAAACTGGTATTTCTAAAACCAAATGATTTGTATATTACGAATACAGTAATGGTGGTTAAGGAATCGCAATTAATGCATTTCGTTTTCCTTGATGAAGGAAACAACCCTATTGAGGTAGGTTTCAGTGGAGTACGTAAGAAGCATTCTGGGACTCTCCCCTTCCTTCATGTACTTCCCTCTTCAACTCACTAAAAGGCCTACTCCCTTTTCTTTTATCTAAGAATCACAATCTCTTCCTTCCCCCACATTTACCCAACATTCAACCTTCTAACGCTGTTTTAAACATCCCCTTCCCGCTCAGTACTCTTTCCATTAACACCTTCTATCTCCTCCGTGTATCATTGATGTCTCTCCTCACCCACCTATTCAGAACTTCGTCGTTCCTCCTCGTCTCTATCCATTCCATATCATCCATTCTTCTACAGGCCTATATTTCGAACGCCTCCAGTCTTTCTCCATACCCAATGAATACGAAAATTTTGCAAACACAGGTTAAAATGTGCGGTTGGTACAAGCTCCCTGCAAAGTTCCATGGGATTCCTTCCTCTATCCGTTTCATCCATTATTCTTCCCTCTAACACCGTTTTCATCAACCCCTCCCCGCAAACTACTCCCTCCATCCATACTTTCTGTCCCCTCCGAATCTCATCTAGAAGGTGTCTCTCCTCACCCACCATGTCCAGCACTTCGTCGTTCCTCATCCTCTTCGTCCACTTCACCTTCTCCATTCTTCTCCACACCCACATCTCGAATTTAATGAAATATAATGATGAAGGAAGACTGGTGGCATTGGAGATGTGGATGAGGCGAAAGATGGAAAAGGTGAAGTCGACGGAGAGGAGGAGGAACGACGAAGTGCTGGACATGGTGGGTGAGGAGAGTCAGCTTTAAGATGAGATACGGAGGAGATAGAAGGTATCTTTGAATGGGGCGAGTACTTAGCGGGGAGGGGCTGGTGAAAATAGTGTTAGAAGGTAGAACGTTGTGTAAACTAGGGAGAGGAAGGAATATTTTTAGATAGAATTAGAGGGAATAGGCCTTACTGTTAATTGAAGAGGGAAGTACGTGAAGGAAGGGGAGGCTCTCAGAATGCTTCTTAAGTACTCCATGGAAACCTACCTTAATCGATAGAGTAGTTACTGTAATACTGGTAGAGCGTTAAAAAAATCGCAATTCCCAAAACCCCGGTGAAGTCGATGACAGTACTTGCTACGCAAGCAATTTCTTAGAACATAATGTCAGCGAAAAATTGGTAAGAATAGGTTCGATGGATCTTTCATGTGCAGCAGAGCAGACAATGCATCGTTGTTGGCCCGTGAGGTATGCGGAGACAAAAGATTGAGACGCAGTGAGAAATTCAAATACAAATGAGTTAATTGAACTATTTAGCCCTTTAGCAGATACTTAACCTGGCGTGACTTGATTTAATATCCCCACACCTATGCAGAAAATATTTCACTAATTAAACCTCATAACGTGTATCAATTATGAAATAAATTTCGATCGATATTATAACTATCGATAGACATTGCTATATTTCATGATACTGCCTCCTTTTCCGACACATTTGTGCTTTTCTCAGCTAAAAATTATTCCAAATTAAAAGACGTCGTTTTTAGGTAATGTGAATCAGTTGAAGCTGTTCTCAAGTTTTCAACCCTTCAGTATCGCCAAATTTTGTTTTTGCGAACGAGACCTTGCAACGGTCAAGGTAGTGTCATGGAGTATTTCGCGAATCACCCCGACTATCAATTCCGCCCACATTGGACTTCCCTCTTCTATTTTCAATGAGGCTTTTTATTCTTTCTGTAAATCCTATTCTCTCCCTCCCTCAAGCCCGCTTACCTGGTCATTTTACCCTCTATCATGGATTTTAATGTACTTTTCTCCGCTCAGTACGCGCTGAATCCAAATCATCAATCTTCGGCGAGCTCACGGACTAACAACGATGCTTTATCTACTCTGCTGATATATCATTGTGCATTTATTTGTACAAAGTTTTCGCAGGAACTATATCCTGGAAAATGTATGCCTAACAAGTACTGTCAACAAGTTCACTGAAGTTTTGGAATGTCTAATTTTGTTTGCGTTCTACCATATTATTCTTTTTTGTTTTGCGTTTTTGAGTGATTAGATACTTTCTATATCAATGGTAATGTTAATGGTATTGAATATTTTTAGGTCCATTTATTAAAATACATTTAAGTTATAACCATTAATGCTGGAAGCGAGAAAAGCTCGAAAGATTACATATATCCATTTATCCATTATGAACTAAACTTAAGTGGAATTTTATTTCATTTTCTTTGCTGTGAATTCAGTGTATTTTCTTCTCAATAAGAATTGTTTCCACGTGAATATCTGCTTTCATCATATAGAATGGTGGATTCTAGATGATTTAAATCTGTGATATAGCTCTATAAAATATGAATATATTTTAGTGGCAAGGTTACTGAAACTTGCTATTTGTATATAACATAAATATCTATTGCTAATTTTCATTGGTCCTATTTGGAGGAAATCAAATTTGTCACTCCTATTCCTACACATTATTATTATAGTATTCTACCGATTAAGGTAGGTTTCCATGGAGTACTCAAGAGGTGATCCGGGAGCCTCCCTTTCCTTCCAGCACTGCCTTCTTTAATTCACTGTAAGGCCTACTCTCTTTCAATCTATCTAAAAATCCTATTCTTTTCCTTCCCCTCCCTCGTTTCCCCAACATTCTACCCTCCAACATCATTTTCAACATCCCCTCACCGCTAAGCACTAACTCCATCCAAACCTTCTGTCTCCTGCGTATCTCATCTAAAAGCTTTCTCTCCTCGCCAACCATATCCAGCACTTCGTCATTCCTTTTTCTCTCCGTCCATTTCACCCTCTCCATTCTTCTCCACACCCACATCTCGAATGCCTCCAATCTTCTCTCGTCTTCTTTCCTCAGAGTCCACGTTTCCGCACCGTAGAGAGCTACACTCCAGATCAAACTCTTCACTAACCTTTTCTTTAAACTCTTACACAACGATCCTCTAAGAAGCTCCTTCCTGTTCATGAATGCCTCCTTCGCTAATGCGATTCTCTTCCTTATGTCCTTACTACTGTATCCGTTTTCCTCTAACGTACTGCCTAAATAGTTGAATTGCTCAACCTGCTCAAGTTTTTCACCACCCACCTTTATCTTGAGTCTCACATTCCTCGCTCGTGATGCTTTACAAAACCGCATTACCTTAGTTTTCTTGTGATTAATCCTTATCCCAAACTCCTCGCAACGTTCGTATAACGCATCCACTAGGGCCTGAAGCCCCCTTGCTGACTGACTGATCAACGCCTGGTCATCCGCGAATCTCACTGATTTGAACATCATTCCTCCCACTTTTATCCCAGCTTCTAACTCATCCCACGCTTCCCTTACCATCTCTTCAGCATACACGTTAAAGAGCAGTGGCGATAGAGGACAGCCTTGCCTCACACCTCGGCCAATGCTTGCCCACCCAGATTCTCCGTCCGCTATCCTCACTTGCGCAGTCTGGGCCATATACAGATTACAAATCAGTCGTCTATCCCTCCAGTCAACACCTATTCTCTTGAGAATATCCATTAACTTTACCCAGTTCACCCTATCAAACGCTTTTTCAAAATCCACGAAACACACATATACGTCCTGCTCATATTCTAGGTTCCTCTCCACGAGGGACCTCATTATTGCTATTGCATCACGAGTTGACTTCCCTTTTCTGAAACCAAACTGATCTTCGCCCAAATACTCGTTTGCCCTCGCCTCCATTCGTCTGTTCAATATCCTCAGCACTACTTTAGCCGCATGGGATATTAGGCTGATAGTCCTATAATCTCCGCATTCCACAGCTTTCTTCTTTTTCGGAAGCAGAGGGAATTAAAATAATGATACTTAAAAAATATAAAAAACAAGGCTCCTTTGCAAGAAGTTGGGATAAGCAGTTTTTTTTGCGTATCTTTTGGGCTACTATAGCTTTTGGATTTTTCTATGATAGATGTTACTAATAGTCATGTCTATTCGCCGGGAGATGTAAAAGTGATGGCTTTGGTAACTTTGAAAATTTACGGAGATGAAATTGTGCGTGGTTTGTATTATAAATTCCCAGAATGGACGACAAAAATGGATTAATCAAGTATGAGCTAATGGAAAGCATGGCTATTTCACCATTTTCATGCGGATATGCATGATCAGATTTGCTTCCTAGGAGGACGCAGTGCATCTCATCGTCAGTGCTCGTCAAATGTGACCGATTTTCTTCGGTCAGTTTCCCCCCTGGCAGAAACGAGTTTTTCGGAGCATTATCTAGCTCCACGAAAGTGCTGCCTCATGCAATTCCACCGTCACGGGCGAGCAATGATGCATTACCTGCTCTGCTGCACATGGTAGACGCTCGTGAACTTATTTGCGCGATTTTTTTTTGCTGAAATTATTTCGCACTTATCTCCGACGCGACGGCTGGTTCGCCCCGTTCAAGATGCCTCAAATTTGAGGTTGGATTCGGGGAAATATATCATCCCCCTGCTGGAATTCTGCATTCAAGGACTTTCTCACTATATAGGGAGTGCACTTCAGGAGAAAAAATTCCCAGATGCAGCCACTTTCCATTCGCAGGTGCATTTATAACGGCTTCGCATCCGGCTGTGTGTCTTCGTATATGATGTCCGGGGAATTCATTAATTTCACATTACGGCAATGACGAATATGCCCACATGGTATTTTGGAATTGAATGTAGAAAAACTTTTCCTTGATCAACGCTACTTGAAAGTGTACCATATAATAGTATTTTTTTACCACTTATAGTATAAATGTACATCTACACTTTACTCCATAAGCCGTGTCAATAGGCGTGTGGCGGGGGATGCTAGGAAAGCAGCCGCTAACAAAAAGGAAAAAAAAGATTTGCGTACTGAGTCCTTCCTAGATTTTTACCAATGGTAAGTCTCATGTTCCTCGGGGGAAATACTAAATCTTTCATCTAACTGTTTAGAAAAATATATCCTTTTATTCATCGTTTCTGTCGGGCCCAGATTAAAAAAGGTTCTAATCTATTTATTCAGTTTCAAAAGGTTCGAATCTATTTATTTATGTTTACAAATTTTATTTCTCCTCGGTTGCCGGGGTTTGTTTGAGGCTTTATTGTCTTGGAGAAAATTCATAACTGGAGAAATACCAAGGCTATTGATTTTCTCCGCTGTACGAATTATAAGGAGAAGAAATATTACCGTCGATAAAGATATCGTCATTGAAATCAATGCAAAACACAGTTACATTTTCATTCGCAATTTAAATCTCGATGAAGCTCAGCTCTAATCATTTTCGGCATTATAATTCGGTCATTTGTTTAAAATTATATTCCCAGTAGACATATGCAAAGCTGGGAATTGGAGTTTCTACAAATATACAGTGGTATTTTAGCGCAGCGTGAGGTAGTCGGTTGATGTAAATACAGAGGTTGTGAGGGGTCTTGTTTAAGAGGCGTAATTATAAAGTTAAGTTCCCACAAAGCATAGTTGCCATTATGCGTTGGGGCAGTAAGGGGCGTGCGTTAGTCGTTGAGGGCTATTTTTCGAGTATTTGTCAGAACGATTAGGGGCGACTTGCAGAGGCTCGATTCTCTCGAGTTGGCCCATTGTGACTTATTTCTATCGTGTGTTTTGAAATCCCGTATTTACTAACTTTTATATAGTTTTAAAAAGCCGGTATAGCGTCAAAATCTATTATCGGGCATGCAATTTCTTGTAATTTTCCTGGAGAGGACCCCCGGTACAAGTAGGTCCTTAGAAGGTTCACGTAAATGCGGTGTGGGGAGATTTGGAGGGCCCTCGGCTGGGGCTCATGATGGGGCCCGTCTTGCCAGGGAAATTCGGGGGTCTTCTCCAGGAAAATTACAAGAATTTTTTGACGCTATACCGGCTTTTTAAAACTATATGAAAGTTAGTAAAAAAAGTGTAGTTTCGTCATTAAAAAATTTAAATTTAAAATTTCATTACTGATAAATGAAAAAAATGTGTCATGGTTCTACTATATATATATTTAGTGAATTTGTTCCTTGAAACTTCACTGAAATCTTTAAAAACCTCTAAAATAACCGTTTCGAGTAACGAATTTAGAAAAATTATCAGGTTCTGTTTTAACCTTTGACACTTTCATTTTGATTAGTTTTTATTTGATCTTTTTAGCCTGAGTATTTTGTAAATAAATAACTAACGACAACTTAGAATTTTACAATTTCAAAAACTTAGGTACAAGTCATCTGAGTTTTTTAATTTCGCCTTTCAAATGCACTTGACGATAGCCGACCAGTCGATACCGCCCCTGCCTACAAGCTTTGAAAACCAACATCCAGCAGGAAAATTGCCAACATAACTCCTAATATGCTGGCAAGAGTTTTGACAAACGCGGTTTACTCCGTGTGTGGAAAATGGGGGACGTCACATACCTGATTTTACATTCAAAACTGTCAGAAAAAGAACTTCCTACATAATTAAAAAAATAATTAAAATTTCTGAGCCATTCAATGGGTTTTAATAAGTTTTGAAATTAGGAAGTTAATACCCCACACTTTGTACTTCGTTTCTCAGTTACACCTATTTGAAGGTGCGTTTGAGAATGAGGAGATCGCAAGGTTACTGGAGGGTGGCTGGTGCTCCTCATTGGAGGAAGTGAAAGGTCCCGCTCAGACTACATCTGCACTCAAGTGAGTGCACGACTCCTCCCCTCTCCCTCAACCTTCCAGCCCCTTTCTCATTTCGACCGAATGCAATTCCTGCTGGACTCCCCGCAGCCAACCGACCTCCTATCCCCATCCCTCTACAATTTCCATCGCCTCATCTCCCACCGATGCGGGCTGGTTCGCTGAATCATGTTTATTATCATTTAAGTATTCTACCGATACGTTTCCATGAAGTGTTTGAGAAGTATCCTGGCGGCCTCCCCTCCATTCATTGACTACCCTCTTCAATTCACAATAAGGCCTACTCCTACTCAGTCTAAAGTTTATAAATACTTGCGTTACTCCACTTTCTCTAGTTTGTGTCCGATTGCTTTTATTTTTAGCCCCAAAATCCTTTCTCGTAATATTTACAATGGAGAATAGCACTGATACATCTTTCATTGATGTTCTTCCAATGTTTCTCGCATCCTTTATTCACCTCATCCACCAGTCCATACAACCCTCTCATCGAAAGGCCGTGAGTATTTTTGAAGTATTCCACCGATAAAGGTAGGTTTACATGGAGTATTTGAGAAGTATTCTGTCGGTCTCCCCTCCCTTCATGAACTTCCCTCAACAATTAACAGTAAGGCCTACTGTCTTGAATACCATTTTTAAATCACAATAAGGTCTATTACCTTGAATACCATCTGTAAATCCTATTGTCTTCCTTCCTCTCCCTCGTTTACCACTTAATCTACCCTCTGACACTGTTTTCAACATCCCCTCCCCGCTAAGTACTCGATACCTTTTCTCTTCTCCGTTCCTAATCTAGAAACTGCCTCTCCTCACCCACCATGTCCAGCACTTCGTCGCCTCTCCTCCTCTCCGCCCACCTCATCTTCCCCATTCTACTCCGGACCCACATGTCGAATGAGAAGTCATTAGTCTTTGCAGTTTTCTTTAGGGTTGCTTTTATATTAGACGCAAATAATTGGTAAATATATAAAATAGGGTGGTTTCCTTTTATTTTTTATTGCCTAAATCGTAAGATTATAACTCCTGGAGTACGTATTTCACGCTCATAAATTTTTAAATGACGATATCTATTTTTCGCGATTAAATGAAAATTGAAAATTTTCAAGCGTGCGAAAACGCAATGACGAAGAATGAATGCTGGGAAAAGCCCATGTGGCGTCATTCTGGTTCCACCTGCCGTCGCGTAACTTGGTGCGAGCTATAAGACCACCTTGGTGCGAGGCTATGAGCGCCGCTACGATGCAGGCTGTTGGCAGGAGGCAGAGTACCTTGCTAACAGGTAGCGCTTGGCTTAAATAAGGATTATAAATACCTTATCAAACGAAGGAAACTTCCCGACTTTAGGCAGTTTTAATAGTTGATTATTAAGAGATGTTTCCCTAAAGTCTGTACCTCATGCATGCATTGGTAATCTCAGACGATGTAAAACTGATATCTACTCGTATAGCATCAAGGCCCCTGTGACGTCACGTGGAGTGGCATCGCATGTGTGCCAATCTGGCCTTCTTCAAATGAGGTTAAAATTGACCATTAACATTCGTCTATACTGGGATTTCTAAAACCAAATAATTTGTGTATTATAAATACACTAATGGTGGGTAACGAATCGCAATCCATGCCTTTCGTTTTCTTTGATGAAGGAAACTACCCTATTAAGGATTAGGAAGCAACAATAGGTGGTGGTAAAAATAATTTTTCCACCGCAAGGAGGTGTGGAGATAAAAACACCCCCTTTTAGCCTTTAGGCGCACTTAAACTCTTTGAAAGCGCTCTCCCTCTTATTCCTCCCCCTTCTTCTTTTAACGCCTTCATTTTCCAACCCCGGGGTTGTCGAGACAGGTCCAAACAGGGTGCAAATTAGCATGCGCGCCCACGAGTAGGTCCGCAAAGAGGCGTGCCGTAACTCTCTCAACGGACTGGTTTGCGCCACCTCCGTCTTCTGGCGTGCTTGCCGCAGCTGCAAGAAAAGGACTTCGAAACTATCCCTCTCACATCATCCCGTCTTCTTTCCTCTGAACCCTTAGTTTGTTAGCTGAGTGACCAAGATAGTCAGAACGCTGCACTTTTTGAAAATGTCCGCAGAGGGAAATCTGAGTGCGAATTAAAGTTGTAAAAATATGAATACGAAACTAGCTGTGACTGCGTAGGTTTCCGCAGTGTCGAGGTTCCAAAATCTCCATTCTTCCGGGGCTAGTTATTGACAACAGGTTGTTTGTTGATGACAACAGTTTCGCTAGCACTGCTGCTAGCGTCTTCAGGTCGAAGATGCCGGTCCACGTTTAAGTTCAAGTTCAAATATCGTTCATTTCAGGAGCAAACATGTTCATAAAATTTGAAATAATAACAATAACAAATACAGTAGCTCGTGAAGCTGGTCTACGCTTGTGCCTCTTTAGCGTTACTGGGGATTAGTCACTGGTACGGGAGTGGTATTGGCCCGGCATTTGCCCTGAGGAGGTATTTTTGTCCTCCTTATATAGGCTCATTCCTGCCAGTTGTGGCTTCAGCTCTCTCATTGGTCCTTTTGAGTAGTCTCCTCCAATTGGCATCCAAGTGGTTATCATGAACAACAAACCAGACGCGGTAAAAACCGGAAGAATGGAAATTTTACGAATCTAGTTTTTCAATTGCTTTGGCAATCACCCTCGGTGAGGAAACAAACGTGTTAACCCACCAAGGTCTGGGTTAAGATAGAGCTATTCGTAGAAACCTGCAGCCCCACAGATCTTATTCTCTCATTACCTCATCAAAGACATTTCAAACATTTATCGTCAAAAATAATTTCCCAAGACTATGTCCTTATATCTGGAAATTTGCTAACAAGCATGGCTTACTAGTTGGAAAAATTTCTTAGCTTCATACAGTCATGATTAATGAGAGTATTGCTGGTATACGCTGTGCCATGCCATCTCATCATCCCCGTACTATTCTTTCCTAAACCCTCAGCACTTTGGCTGCATGACCAAAATAGCCAGAGAAATGAACTTCTCGAAAACGTCCTAAGGCTTGGAATTCTGAGAGCAAAATAAATTTGGGAAAAATATGCATTATGCATAAAACATTTAAAAGATATTAATTTTTCGATTGACTTAGCAATCATCCACGGAAGACAAATGAAGACCCTTTTTCCCGGCGTATGTCAGCAGTGATTATTTCTCGGGCTTTCACTCGGGCAAAAAATTCGTTTGTCGCAAGCGTTTTCATTGATTTGGCAAATAAAAGATTTTAATCGATGCCAACGGTTCCACCTCAGCTTATCACTAGGCGCATCCATCGATTAGATCTGGCTTGAATCCTGGGCAATCGTAAATAAGCCCGGTTGTCTATCCCAGCATCAGTCTGAACTGAAAATTATGAGTTACGCGCTCTTCGAAACGTTGGCGACGATGGAGTTAATTTGGGCGTTAACCGTCCAAATCATAGTGGCAATAGTGGTCTAGGCTTTCTCAGCCTCGCTTTCTATCCACTATTGAATGACTATGGAGAGGTTGCGTGTTCGTGGATGGTTACTCGGGAATAGAGTAGTTTTTTTCATCAAAGAAAACGAAAGGCATTGATTGCGATTCGTTACCCACCATTAGTGTATTGATAGTATACAAATTATTTGGATTCAGAAATCCCAGTTAAGACGAATGCTAATGGTCAATTTTAACCTCATTTGAAAAAGGCGGTGCAAATGACCTTAGTTGTTGAGGCACCCTAAAAGCAAAATACTACTACTTGAAAAAGGCCAGATTGGCGCCCATGCGATGCCACCCCACGTGACGTCACAGGGACCTAGTTTCTATACGCGTAGATAGGAGTTTTACATCGTATGAGGTTACCAATGCATGCATGAAGCACAGAGCTCAGGGAAACGTCTCTTTATAATAACCCATTAAAATTACCTAAGTTCGGAAAGTTTCCTTCGTTAGATAGGGGAATAATAATCCTTATTTAAGCCAAGCGCTACCTCCTAGCAGGGTACTCAGCTACCCGCTAGCAGCCTGCATCGTATCAGCGCTCAAGCCTCGCCCCAAGGTCACCTCACACGCCGACAGCTGGAACCAGACTAACGTCACACGGACTTTTCCCATCATTCCTCTTTAGCCGTCGCGTTTTCTCGCGATTGAAATTTTTCACTTTTCGTTTAATCGCGAAAAATAGATATCGTCATTCAAAAATCTAAGAGCGTGTAATGCGTTCCCCATGAGTTATAATCTTTAGATTTAGGCAATAAAACAATTATAGGAAACCACCCTATTCTACCAGGTCAGGTTCTCCAACTCCATCTCGGCCGGCGTTTCGATGCACGAGTAGTCCATCGTCATCAGGGCATGTCGAATCCCGGAAATCGTCCTCGTATACGGATGACGGCGGTATCACCTGGGGCAGGAGTTACGTGATTGCTCGATTGCACGAATGCTCCTCAGCACCGGTTTACTTGAGGCGCTCAGTGTGCAGCCAGTGTCACGGTTCATGGTGATGTTCAGTCGAAACGTCGGCCTAGATGGAGTTCGAGAACCTGACCGGAGGAATTCCCGAGTAACCTTCCACGATTCTATGCGCCGGGATCATTCTACCCTCTAACACCATTTTCAGCATCTCCTCCCCGCTAAGTACTCGCTCCATCCATACCTTCTGTCTCCGCTGTATCTCATCTAAAAGCTGCCTCTCCTCGCCAACCATATCCAGCACTTCATCGTTCCTTTTCTTCTCCGTCCATTTCACCCTCTCCATTCTTCTCCATACCCACATCTCGAATGCCTCCGATCTTCTGTCGTCTTCTTTCCTCATTGTCCACGTTTCCGCACCGTAGAGAGCTACACTCTAGATCAAACTCTTCACTAACCTTTTCTTTAAACTCTTACATAACGATCCTCTCAGAATCTCCTTTCTGTTCATGAACACCTCCTTAGCTAATTCAATTCTCTTAATGAAGATTAAATGGATCAACCGAGTAAGATATGAGGAAGTGCTTATAAGAGTCTGATAAAAGAAAAGTCTTCTAAAAACCGTCAGAAGAAGGTTGGACAACTTAGTTGGCCACATTATGAGGCCTTCTGAAAGCAATCGTTGAAGGACAGGTGGAAAGGAAGAGGTGTAAGGGACGGCGGCTCCGAATGAGTTAAAATCGAAAAGGTAATAAAGGACGTGAAAGAGAATAAATACGTCTATATCAAAAGGCTAGCGAACATGAGAGAGGAATGGAGAGCTGCCTCAGACCAATCTTAGGATTGTTGATTTATGATGATGATAAAAAAAGTAGGTCCGAGAAAATCTGTGGGCAAAAAGAATTCGGCATAATTTCAAAGTTCTTCGCATAAAAAACAGCAGTTTTTCAGCTTTTATATTTCAGCCAACTTTTATGATTTCAGCCCCATGCCAGAACTTTGACCACGTGGATATGTGAGGCAGCACTCTAATCCCCTGTTCAACTAAGTGCGGTTTTCCATCGCATAAATAAGCGAGCACCCGCGCATTGCTTTACCACCTTTGAGTCTCTGTGTCTTCGCACTTCTTATCCAAACGACTTCACCTCTCTTTTGTCTTCCTCCGTCTGACGACTCCTGTCGCTGACAGCCTCAAACGACCGTCTTCGCCAGCGCCACTTAGCGACAAGCGAAGGGGTGTCAATATTTTAGTCTTCTCCTTCGCGAAGAGGAGTTCTCGCATTCTGTAATAAATTAAAACCCTTTATTAATCGTTTATATGAAAATATTTAAAACCTTTTTAAATATCGCATACGTCACTTGGTTTTTAGCCAGTAAGTTGTTGGGCTCGTTCGCGAATTTTTTAAAATGTCGATAATGATTTGGATGAAAAAATTAAAAAACCATTTGTTTATCAAAAGATTAGCCCAGGCGAAAAGAGCATTCCACCGAAGGAAAGTTCTACTTACAGCGGGAAATTTAAGCATAAAATTAAGGAAACAATTTATCAGAACTTATTTTTGAAATATGTTTTTCTACGGAATTCATGAGAGACTCAAGATCTGAATATAGAAGAGAATGGAGAAAGAGAAGTCGGCAGAGAGGAAGAGGAACAACAAAAAGCTAGACATAGTGGACGAGGAGAAGCAGCTTCTAGATAAGATACGGAGGTGATTGTAGGTTTGGATGAAGCGAGTACTGAGCGGATAGGGTGTGTTGAAAACAATGACATATGGATGGATGTTAGGCTATCGGAGAAGGGAGAGGAAAATAATTAGATTTATGGGTGAAACGCAAGTGAATAAGCCTTATGGTGAATTGAAAAAGGAAAGTTTAGTTTGGGAGGGGAGACAGGCTAGAGTACGTGAAGAGTTTTCGGGATGGCCACCGGGTCAGGAGCTGCATTACTGCCGACGTTTCGATGTCCGACTCGGCCATTGCCCTCAATTTATGAGTATCGAGTTAGAATTTTCCAAGAAATAAGCGAGGGACCCTGATGCTCTTGCCCTTGCTTAATGGGTTGCTCTCATAAAATTAAAATATCATTTTTTTCATGCATAGATATGTAAGATAAATTCATTAACGCATGCATAATATGACTTTATAATTACCAATATTCCTGTCGCTACAGAGCTTCAAGGATCGCGAAAATTACTAAATCATTTCGCACTACAGGAACGCCCTGTGACGTCAGAATGCGAGTAAGCAGATTTTCTCTATGGCAATAACAAACAGTAACGACGATAACAAACAGCAATAACGATACTGATACATAACTTGAAGGTTGTGTCAAAAGCAATTGTGAACAGTTTTAAAGATTTTATGGTGTACATATTGTGCAATGTCTGACTTCGACTTCGTAAAGGCGCATTCTGGCAACATTCCGAAGGTAGATTTATTCATGATCGCTGATTTCTTCTGCGGCAATGAAGATTTCTCGGCGCGTAGTTAAAACCGCAAAATTGAAATGCAAGATGAATTAAATTAACAATCTCGTTCACTAGTTATCTAGCGCTTGCTTTGTTTCTCATTTAACTACTCACTGCTTTTAATGTGTACTGGGTTCAACATTAGAATGTGTGAAGTTAACACTTGGAAACAATGCAACGGAACAAATTCGACGCCGATTTACTAAGCATTTCTAAGGTGTTGAAGGGAGATATGCGATGAGTCTGCAGTTGGATACGTTCATCTGAAAATAAATTTGAGCATTTGCACTGCTGGGGCTAAAGTGACACCAGGACATAAACTGAGAACAAAATATTATACTGTGGATATGGGCGTAGATGAGGAAAAAGAGGATGAAAAAGTAATAAGTGCTATTTGTGAAGACTATGCTGCATCTTTAGGCATGCATTCATTCTTTAAACATGTCAATTGTACAATAAAAATATTTCACATTACGAATGATGTAATTCCCATGTATTGCTATTAAAAAAATGAACTGTGCTGGGAAAAAAAGTACTGAGAGACATAGCTTTTTAAAACTGGGAAAAATAGTCTGCTGGCACCACGTAAACGTATTGTTTACTGGACTTTGACGTCACGCTCGCCAGAAATGGCTATGGAGCGCAAATGTCGTTTGGAGCGCAAGATTACTAAACAACTTCCAAATTGGAATTTAAAGGATAATACACAGGCAATAGAAGAACTGCTTTCACTGCGGAGGATATTTTTTTGTCACATAATAATCTTTTTTCGTTGAATTTTCATATTCTTGGAAAATTCTCACTCGATACTCATAGCCCTGAGGACGATGGCCGAGTCGACATCAAAACGTAGGCAGTAATGCAGTTGTGCGAAAAATCCACAGAGGAAAAATCATTCGTCTAGATGTTATCCATAAATTACTTCAGAGATGGTAAGATGTATAGAATTGAATGGTCAATACTTTGATTAAATAAATTTTAAGTAAATACTTGAAATAACGTGTTTTATTTTGCGAAAAATCCGGTAAAGACTTTTGCACACACCTGATATATTACCTAATTTGTTGTAAAAAACACTACTTATATAATAATAAATAGATATTTTTCTTATGAATAAATAGATTAGTTTTTTTTTCATAAAAAATATTTATGCGAGTGCTATTTATTGTTGGCAAGAAAAATTTTGTGGCTCTTTAAAACTTTTAAATTTTGTAAATTGTAATTTTTGGCTCTTCCGACTCAAAAGGTTGCCGACCACTGGCCTAGACCGGGATTCGAACCCGGATCCCTCGATTTCCGCATTTGTGCATTGCGGGTGACTCCGTAAAAGTTATCACCGTGGCTAGTCCCGGTATACTTAAACAAGTAATGCAGTTCCTTAGTGGCGCAGCGAGGGGGGGTTTTGGGGATAAACCCCAGAGCTCAGAAAATTTTTATTTTAATCCATTTCACTTCATTGGATTAATATTACTTATAAAATAGTGTAAGGATTGATAAAATATCCCTCAGAAAGCCGAAAAGCTCACTATTTTGAACCATTTATGTGAAAAATTTTCTGGGGGAGGGCTCCCGCACCTCCCGCTTACCCTGGTGGGTATTCCATACCCCACAGACCCCTGCATTACCCTGTATTGGTTGCGCGTAAAACCTTCACTAGCCTTAATACTTTGCTGCGCCCCTGAAGTTCCTGACCCGGTGGCGATCCCGAGAATTCTTCACGCAGTCAATTCTCCGGGAAAGCACTAAATCTTTCTTCAGGTCAGAATTATTCGCAAAATACTTCAAGCAAACTTACCTTTAACCGATGTAATACATGCATAATATTACAACCTACTAATAGGATCAGCCGCAGTCATAAATTATGGAGCGTTACGCTATCATCAGCTCCGAAAGTGCCCACTCCCCGCCTTCAATATATCTATGGAGATCGCAACCCGCAGAAAGCAATTGAGCCATTCGAGATGGGACCGGAAGTGGCCGCTCTCAAGCGTTGTCGAACGGCAAGCAAATCGCTTTTTAATCGATCAAGACCTTTCCCATCCCACGAACGGCTGGCCCATCTGGAAGAGTTGACCATGAAGATGAGGCGGAGCTTATTCATACGAATAGAAAGCAAAGGGTTGGATGTCATCACATTGAGAGTCATCTTCACCGCGAACATCAATTATGCAAAGCGCCAATTCCGGGAGCATCCACGTCTCTCTATTTGTTTATGATAACATCGCATCGTTTTTTTTTCGCATGACCGGTTACTAAAAGTATTTTTTTCCTCTCGCTACACTTCAAGCATGCCTCATCACGAGATGACTCGTTTTCGGGAGCTTTTTTTAACAGTTAAATTTGATGTCGATACTTCCGCTTGAAAAAAATTAGCTCCAAAGATGGGTTCAACTGGAATACTTGTCAGTTTCGATTAACTTTTAAACGAGTACCGAAGATTTAAGAACAACGATCAGCACTGTTTAATGGTTAAGCGGAAATTGGATGAGAATAACGATCTATATAGGTCGTTGTCGAGCAAATTTTATGATGATGCCTTTCCTTTATGATGAAGCATTGAGTAATGCATTACGGCATAAAATTAATCAACCATCGTGTTTTATTGCAAAAAAAAACATTAAAATTGGTCTCTATTGGTACAACAACCCAATGATGAATTTAGTAAGGTCTTTTCATAAAAGAAAGATTTTATCGTTATCCAAACAAAAGCAACTGAAAATATGTTACTCTTGAGAAGCACAGGCCCATTGCAGCCACCGTTACGTTTTCGGGGACAAGAAAACTTAGCAAATAAGTTTCCTGGATATCAGACAATTACTTAAACCACTTATTTTTTATCAGAGCGCGACCCGGGTTTCAATGAATTATCATCATCTTCAGGCGCTAATTACGATTTGTTTATCTTGTTGAATTTATCTTATTTATTTAATTTGTTTATCTTATTGTTTATTTTATTTTATTATTATTTGTTTATCAATAAGATAAAAAAAATCATAATATGCGCCTGAAGATGATGATAATTCATTGAAACCCGGGTCGCGCTCTGATAAAAAAATAAGTGGTGTAAGTAATTGTCTGATACTTATCCAGGAAACTTATAATGGAATACCATTAAGTAAAGCAAGAGTAAGTGAATTTTGAAACTTAGCAAATATTTTGGTGTACATTTATGCCGACTCCCGGCGTCAAAATGATCTCGCGAATAAATTAAACCTGAATCACACGATCATATTTTCCGTCCCTCCATAGTGATAGTTCCTGCTAGAGGTTTTCAAGGACCTCAGTGATTACTCGACCCATAGGTTTCTGGATCACACGGTCATTCCAACCGTGACTTTTTCCATCATTTATTCTGTTACTTTCCGTATTTTCAACTGCTATTCAAATAAAAGCCTAGCGTGGCGTTACAATCTACATCATACCCCGCAAGCCGCCTAAAAGGCGTGTGGCAGGGGGTGTTGGGTCACCGGTCGTTTACACATAAAAAGGAAGTGCTCTAAGGTAATAACGACTAGCATTTATTAAAGTCCATTATGGTTCGGGGGAAAAACGAATTCCCATATCTATCCGTTCGGCAAAACATCTCTCTTAATTTATCGCTTTTAGCGGTCATGTCTCCTGATTGGCTGAAAGGCAGTACCAACGATGGTTTCAGCGACGAAAAAAGGGTCGTGCCTAGTGATGGAAAAAGGGATGGCGAGCATTGTGTTTCTTTGCTCCAAAAAGTTCGAATGAAACGTAATTCTTACAATCAATGAATTATTATGTCATTTGGCAACGTTTTTGTAACATCGCTTTGCTGTTTGTTATCTTGTCTGGCTCAAATCTTGCAACTCAATTTTATCCCACTTTCTGACTAGTTACCAAGCTGAAATTTTCAGGGCAACTCGAAACCTGATGGCAATACAATATTCTAAAACTTTTATTATGATTGGAACTGTATCTCAATTTTCATTCGGAATTTAAAGCTAAGTATGGAGATTAGTTTTTAAAAATGGCCACCAAAATCCGATGGCAGTGCTGCGAACATTTAAAGGAACAAGAATGGTAGTCATAACAACAGAGTTATTTGCATCAACGCTAATTGAAAAAATGTCGCGTATAATTTTTTTAACATTTTATTAATGATTTATAACATAATTCTCACAATTTTTCAAATATTGCATCGTCTTTCTTCCAAACGCTTTTTCATAAAGTCGTCACACCTCCACGCAATACACTTTTACCTCTCCCAAAGCCTCAAATCCTCCACTGCATTATTCACAATGGCTCAAATCATCTGACAATCTCCTCCACCAACTTCTTTTCCCGTTCCATTGCATCGAGCATTTCCTCTACGGTGTTCCCAGCCTCACAGCTCATCCCCTACGAGACGCAATCGAATAATTACCCGTACGCCCCCGAGAAGGAGAATTAGAGAAAAACACAAGCATTTCCCTCTGACGTATCCGAAGAGATGATGATCTATAACCATGAAAAATTCATGAGCCCCAGAGAAATTTTCCCCGCGTTGCATATGCATAGAGTTCCTCTATCGATTAATGAGGCGGGTAGTTTTTCTAATGCAACCGACTCTTGTCTCGGAAGATTTATTCGCTTAGAAATTGAGGCGTTTATAGCTAAGGGGTGGTAGACCGAAAAGATACTGCATGGAGGTGGTTGAAAAGATCCGTTCGGTGAAGGGGAAAATGTCCTCTCCACTTCGGATGGGCACTGCGGGGGCTTATGATGACGACGGCCTTGCATATGCATTAGCAGGCAAACAGACCGCAGTGACAGGTTAATGGCGGCTCGGTGCTGACCTCGGGGTCTTTTTTTTCACCCATCCTCAATCCTACCCAAGCCTGCAAATTTTTATCTCGTGCCTTATACTCTTTCCCTTCGGAAAGATTCGACCACGGATATTGCATTGAAGGATCTGTAATGTAATGCTACATGTGGTTCCTGGGAGGATTCACCGCCAGACATATATTTGTTTTTTTTTTCAATGAAGATACTCAGAATTATCGGTATCTTGATCGGTATTTAACTATATTTGTGCGGTTAGTCGCTAGAACTAATTACAATCAAAACAGCTGAAAATAATATTATTTAAAAGTTTCTTATTTTAAATTGAAATTTAAAATTTTAATAAGATATCGAAAAAGACATCTTCATAATTTCTGTTCTTTACCGTTTACAGTCCAAAGTTCTAATTTTGGGAACAGACTTACAAAAATTAATGAAGATTATATTTCGTATCTGTGATTACTTTTATAGATTTTTTATGCAAATAAAGTATAGAATTATTTTAAAAGAGAATCGCATGCCTTGTTTATAAATTGGTCGTTAATTATACCTTTTCAAAATTGATTATTTACATCACCTCTGTAGTGAGTGTGCGGTTTATTCGATATTTTCCCCCACACTCGCTTTCCAGTAACAAATGCTCATTCATTCAAAAGATCAATATATATTACGTCGATAATCTTAGTTTATTAGTCAAGTGTATTTTTATTTTTCAAGCAATAGCAAAACTTTGTGGCGTGTTCCTATTTGAGAACATGTTTGAAAACGCATTTTTGTTTGGGTTTTCTTTCATAATATCTCTTAATTAGTCGTAAAATAAATAAGGTATGCATAAAAATAATAAAAATCAGTAGGTAAGTTAGTTCGGTGTTTAAAGGGTTAAGTTTTACTTTTTACTGTTTAACCCTTCACATTTCTTGCTAGAACCTCTGACAGTAGGCTGCCGCTAAGAGGGTTAATCTTTGTTTTGAATTCTTAATTTTTGGAACTGTATTAGTGAACACGTCGCGACGCGTCGTGCATACCGTCGATCGGCGTAGACCCCTATGCGTGACGCACGCTACTAGAAATTCTCCCGTGCGCTACACCGTAATGGCCTTATTCTCAGTCAATTTATTTTATTTAACTTATGAAGCCAAAATTTCAGCAAATGTGTATTCGTCTTTCCAATTTGGTTGGCTTGCCGGCCATGCTGATGGTCGTGGGTTCGAATTCCGTATATTTCACGCCGAAATTTCTATCATGACTTTTAATTACTTACAGTTTATTCCACTTTTACCTTAAAATTTTATTTTTTTAAATTTTCTAAACAAATTTTTATCTCTATGATTTCTGTATCGAGATTTTATATTTTTTTAAAGTAATTACAGCTCGGATAATGTTACAATGAAGTGATAGCGTTAAATAATTTCATAATCAGATTTAGGCGTTCAAAACCGAGTCTTTCTGCACCGGATCCCATAAGCTCGCTGCATATTCAAGGTGCTGTCGGACGAGAGCGAAATAGGACCTTTCTTCTACTTTCTCATCCGAAAATCTTCCCACAATACGCTTGACGAATCCTAATTTCTTCAGGGCTATGACGCAAATATTCCTTATATGTGTTCCTCACGTGAGGTTCGAGGTTATCGTAACTTCCAGGTACTTCACTTCGTCTGTTGCCTTTATGTTAATACCATCCACAGCATAAACATGGTTAAACTAGGACAAACTCTGCAAAAAATGTACCGACATGCATTTGCTCAGATTAAGGTCGAGTCCCCACTCTTAGCTCCACAAATAAACGTTGTTTAAATCCGATGATAGAATTTCATAGTCATAGTGATCGCTAATTTCGCGATAGATGACAGCGTCGTCAGCAAATAAACGTATTTTACTGCTAATTTGGGAGGAGAGGTCATTAATGTATATATAACGAACAAAAGAGGGCCGATTACTCTTCCCTGTGGAACATCTGATGTCACTTTAACTACATCACAGCTAATTCCGTCAATAACTACTTTTTGTTTTACTATCATTCATCGCGTGTCCAGTTTACCACTGTCTCGTTTAATTCACATGGCTGTAATTGGCATATAAGTTTACTGTGAGGTACTGTGTCGAAAGCTTTCTTAAAATCTAGAAATAATGTATCAAATTGTCTTATCGATTCACCAGATTTGAGAACGCCGTGAAGAAAGAGCGCGAGCTGTGTTTCGCATGATCTACCTTTTCGGAAACGGTGCTGACAGCCATGGAGGAAGTTACGACTGCCCAAGAAAGTCATGATATTGCTAACGACGATATGCTCAAGTGTCTTTCCTGCGATCATTGTTTATGATATTGGACGATAATTGCCTGGGTCATGTCTGTTTCCCTTTTGAATATCGGTGTAACGCTTGCAATTTTCCAGCCCAGCTGTGACTTTCCTTCAGATAGTGACTTCTTAAATATTATCTCTAAGTAAGGTGCGATCTGTGGAGCTAACTCCAAGAGTAGATGAATATAGAGCACGGAGGATAGAGGTCACTGATATGCGCTAAAGAAACAGGTGTTGGGTAGGTGGCAAAGAGAAAAGAGGAGATCGGGGTTGAAGGCTACCAACGGATTAAAAAAAAAATTTGACTTGTCTCTGCAAATTAAACGGGTGTTTCAAGGATCTTGGTGGAGAGAAGATTGAATCTAAGAATTTAAAAAAAAACTAATTGATTTATAAAAGTCGTATACGTGTCACTCTATAGGGAAATAGGGTGATAAAAAGTTTCTGATTAACCTTAATGTGAAATGAATGTCTCATACACTCGAAAATCACCAGCTTTCTCAAGATTCCTACTTTTTGAGGAGGCATAAAAAATCCAATTTCGATAGCTTTTATCTTAGAGATTTTCAATTATATCGCGCATCAATTTTTATTCGCAATTCCTGCACCCGTGATATGCCCCGAGAAAAAAAAGCTGACGATTTCAATCTCTTCCACGACCTGAGGTGGCCTGTAATAATTCGGCTGGACCATTTCAAGCAGGAACCGGATGTAATTCCAAATGTCTTCCTGCTGTTATTTTCTCCGTACAGAAGCCGTACCTAGCGATTACTGTGGAAAATCAGTCGACGATAATCGCGTTTTTTATAAAAGCTGGTTAGTAATCATTTTTAAAATGCACGGAGGAGAAATAATTTTGCGCTCGAATTGGATGTAAAAATGTTCTCTGATTTGATTGGAAACAATGCTTTAAAATAGTTTTTGATTAAACGTGAAGATTGAAAAATATCAAGGGAGAAACTATGAAAAAAACTTCAAAATGACGTTATGGCATGATTGTGAGCTGCAAAAGTACCTATTTCCTGAGAAGAATGGAAATCTCACGATTTTTTCTGCTTCCCACCACGATATATCCTTTCAAAGAAATCATTGTTATAAATATATTGTCTTCCATTGCTGAAACCAAACAGATCGTTGCCCTCGCCTCCATTCGTCTATTTTATGTCCTGGCACCACTTTCGCCGCATGCGATATTGGCCAAATGGTTCTAACTAGTATCTGATTCTACAGCCTTCTTATTTTTCAGTAACGGAATTGGGAGTGTCTTCATGAAACCCTACGCCCAAGACCCCTTCTTCTACTCTCCCATCATATGGACTAGAGATTTCCAGAAACTAATGGAGAATATGAGAGGTAAAGAGGAGAAAAGAGAAGATGAAATGGTTGCAGACATATGCAAACGAGTAAGTTTTAAACTTTATGAGCGAAGATAATCTTCAATTTTGGAATTCGGGTTGATTCTCAAAATACTCATCGTAAACCAAACTTAACGCTTTATAGGTCAATAGTAATAATAATAATATAATAATTCCAATTTTAAAACGAACATATTATTTTACATTCAAGCATATAAAAGTCAGCGTAAAAGACAATACGTACTGATTTATTTGCAAAAATGTTGATTGATTATTAAAAAACGCAATTTTCTCCTGAGATGCATTGCCCATTTTGGCTAAATAATTAATTTTAATCGTGAAAAAGAAATTTGAAAGAGAGCCCATGGAAAACACAAAGAAGAATGGTTTGGGCTTCCGCATATCCATAAACAATAAATTACGTAAATAAAACTTACCAATTATTCACGGTGTAGTGATCTGCTCACTATCTGCTCTGATCTGCTATGCTGAAACCATTAGGCAACATCGTAGTACAGGAAAAGTCCAAGAAATGGCGGTACTTTATTATGCCTTTATAACACGTGTTTGTTCAGAGATACATCGCCCAAAATGCAAAGAAATAAGCAAAGATCTCTTACGTCCGCCATTTTCAATGGATTATCGTATGAGATACATTGCCCAACAACAGGTTAAGAGAACGCATTACTCCCACTGTAACGGTTTTCTGATAACACATTTCTTTTACAAAACTTAAACTTATGTGTTAAAAATTTCAGAGTCGGAATAGTCATAGTCATTTCAACATGTACATGTTTCTAATTCCAAAATTGTCCCTTGGTTTACCTCACATTCACTCAAAAATCACCAAAAATTATACGAGGGGTGTGAAGCCAAGGGATGCAAGTTATTTTTATTTCTAAACAGAGTTAGGTGCAGAAATTGCCGAAAGAAATATTTTTTTGAAACTCGGTGGCCAACGGTTACGAGTGGGTCTCTGTTCTGTGCTGACGTCGAGTGAAAAATCAAATTCACAACAAATGTCCAGTTGATCCCGTATTTTTTATTTACCTAATTTATGTACCTAACTCTGTTTAGAAAATATCACTTCTACCCCTTGGCATCTCACCTCGTCATATTATCTCGGTCAGGGATGCCGACTAAAAAATATATTGGGGGCCCAAACCGTGGATCTTGCCCCAGGAAATTTTATAAGTAGTAAGTTTTAAGTTTTTTAAGCATTTTAGAAGAGTCATATGGTCAACATTGGAATCCTGATAACTCGAATCTCGATATCTTGACACTCCGGGGAAAATCTTCAAGCCCGACACATTTTTTCTTCACACCCTTAACGCATTTTTGAGGGGGCTCGGGCCCCCTCAAGCCCTATGGAGTCGGCGCCACTGATCTCGGTCAAGGCGAATGATTTTTTCTCTGTGGAATTTGCGCACATGAAAAACATTTTTTAGCATGATCATTTCAGCTTGTATTTCCTCAGTTCTGTGCATGCAACCTCGTTCATACGGGAGGGGAGGGAGAATGAATAAGGGTGGAGTCAATAGGGGGGATGAAGGGATAAATCCTCCCCAAAAGCCTGAGAGAAATAAAAAAATATTTTAAAATACTGTCAAGTTTTAACAAATAATAACTTCATCTGCTTAAAGTTCAATTTTAAGTGCCAAAATAATGTATTTTGTATTTCCAGGGATGTGATTTTTCAAATATTTTACCAGATATTCACAAAATATATTAAAAAATCACTTCTACCCCTTGGCATCTCACCTCGTCATAAGATCTCGATCAAGGCGAATGATTTTTTCCTCTGTGAAATTTGCGCACATGACAAACATTTTTTAGTATGGCCACAGCTTGTATTTCCTTCGTTCTGTGCATGCATCCTCGTTCATACGGCAGGGGAGGGGGAGTGAATAAGATCGTCTTTTGTCCACTCCATCCTCAACAGTCGGTCGCTGGAGGGGCCGACGACGCGTGCCGGAATAAATTTCGCGCTCGGCATCTGTCTCCTCTACCCCCACCCCTCTCATCTCTCCCCCAACCCCCGCCCACTTGTTACTCCTCCCCGCCTCCTCTGCACCACCACTTCTTTGCTTCGCCAACTCGATCCCAAGGCCGCGCCTGAGGAGGGCTTAATTCTTCTCGTTTCTCTCTTCTGTGGAGGGAGGCCCTGCGCAGTGGTGTGTTGTATATATGGGAGGGGGAGGGTTGCAAGGAGATGGGGTGATGCAAAGTCGGTTGTTCAGATGAGGGTGAGGCGGGTGAGGCTAGCCACGATGCCAGAGGCACCTACCTTTATCTCTCCGAAGCGATTAGTCCTTATGTAAATAATGCCTCGTTCACATTACGATTGTCCGAGCGATCGTTCTAACGATAGTTGGCCGAAATAGCCGTGTGAATGCATGTCCTGACAATAGTTGACGTAGTTCCGAACGTTGCCACTTTACGATGGTTAGGCGCTGGGAGACCGGAAACGGAAGCGACAAGAGAAAGACGAAAAGTTCGTGACGATCTCTTCGCTCTATTTTTTTTCGTGGATTTTTCCTAGGAAGGAAGAATATGGCAGAAGAAAAATTATTCGGTAAATTCACGTTGCACACAGTAATATCTTGTCCCTGCATACCTCAACAGCTTTGCTAACCGTCAATTTCCCGTTCACTTTAGATGGCAGCACAGGTTTTAACCATCGTTGTGTGAATGCACGATAGTTCCGACAATCGCTGGATCAATCGTAATGTGAATGAGGCATAAACTACTATAGGGATGAGTCGATTTTCGATTCCATCGATTCTCGGGCACGGAATCGGAATCGAGAGTCGATCGCTTGAAGTCGATTCCGATTCCATCGATTCCAGGAAGATAAATATTTTGAAAACTGACTTGAAATATGGTAATTAAAAATGGTGTTCATTGAATAACATCAGTAGCCTACTGCTATAAATATTATACGGGGAAAATAAAAGCCACTTTGATTTCAGGAAGTTTGAAATTCAATTCCATTGAAAAAACTAGATTAAAGTACATAATATTTTCTAAATAAACCACATGGGCTACAAATACTTCAATTTATCATTTTGAATTATCAAACTTTTCTCTTATAATATCGGCATTGGAGCATTTGTGGAGACTGATAAAACTCATCGCCAAAGGTAGAGACAAAAAGGCCGCCACACACCTGAGCCATTATTCACTGTGCCTTATTAAGTTTACTATTTCAGCCTGAAGCAGTTAAAGCGTTTATTATTTGGTTTAAGCTGAGAATATATTACTTTAATACAAATTCGCTATTTTTAATATTTATGCATACATTTTAGGCCCATTAATAGGGAAGTTACCTTTTTTAATGAATACGAAATGCATTTATTGCGATTCCTTACCCACCATTAGTGTATTCATAATATACAAATGATTTGGTTTTAGAAATCCCAGGTTAGACGAATGGCAATGGTCAATTTTATCCTCATTTGAAAAAGGCCAGATTGGCGCCCATGCGATTCCACTCCACAGGGACCTAGTTACGAGTAGATAGGAGTTTTACATCGTCTGAGATTACCAATGCATGTATGAGGCGCAGACTTCAGGGAAACATGTCTTAATAATCACCTATTAAAACTGGCTAAGGTTGGAAAGAATTCTTCGTTTGATAGGGTATTAATAATCCTTATTCAAGCCAAGCGCTACCTGCTAGTAGGTTACTCTGCTACCTGCTAGTAGCCTGCATCGCAGTGGCGCACAATATCCTCACCCCAAGGTCACCTCACACGACGGAAGCGGGAACGAGAATGACGTCACACGGGGTTTTACCAGCATTCATACTTAGCCGTCACGTTTTCGCGTGCTTGAAAATTTTCACTTTTCATTTAATCGCGAAAAATAGATATCGTCATTTAAAAATCTATAAGCGTGAAATACGTAGTCCAGGAGTAATAATCTTTCGATTTTGGAAATAAAAAAATAATAGGAAACCACCCCCTTGTCTTTGCTATTTAATTCTATTCGATTCCTAAATTTGAAAGACAGCAATGCTACTGAAAAATCATTTTCCACGTTTTAGTAAGAATATCAATCTATGGAGTGGGAATCGAGAATCTGGAATCGTTTTGAAAGAATCTGTATAGGAATCAGAGTCGAAAAAAAGTGGAATCGGTTTATCTCTAAAATAAACGGTAAACAAGGAATTAGTTTAACCCCAGAAATCTACAAATTTATATAATATTTTAACCGATGTCAAGACACGTTGATTAATTAATAATGGTGCTAATATCCATTGAATCGACTGGAAATATGTCAATTTTAAAGTACGTGCATGTGCTTGGAGGGACGGGAAAAATGATCGTGTGATTTAGGCTTTCTTTTAAAGCAAAGTGCGAATGGCCGAATAGGGCATATATTTTTAAGACAAAGCTTTCCTTCCATCAACCGAACTTTTTAAAATAATTCCGATTTCTGAGTGAATTCTTGGCACTATTAGATGCGTTAAGGAGACGAATGCGAAAGCTCTTTGGCTCTTACTTTTTAGGAACGTGGTAAATGTTTTACCTAAAGAAAAATGGCCATTTGATAAAAAAAATTGACCTGTAACAATCTTGCCTTTGAGAGATAGGCAAGAGCTCGAATATAACATGAAAAAAAGCATTCCAGTAATCATGGATCATAGACATACTTTTTTAATTTTACACTTTACTGTTCTGCATTTGCTTCAAATAGCCTCACCAATTTCAGTCTAGGACAAATATTCCATTCATCGCCCTACAGCTTGCTTTGAAGGCTTTACATTACAGCTTGCTAGCGTTTCTTCTAATCATTCTCTGAGTCAATTAATAAATCTTGTATTTCGAGCCGTGATGAACCGGCAGATTTTGACGGACAAAATCAATAATTTTAATCGAATAAAGAAATGATCATTTGAGCTAACGGATTAAAAAATTTGAAATGACCCAACCGGGTCAAGATTATAGCGAAATGACGCTTCGAGTACCGAGTACAAAAATACCTATTTGTAAATGCTCTTCCTTCATTTATATATATCTATGCTTCCGATTCAAGTGAAATTTTCTGAAGTGAAGTGATTATATCAATATTTTATCTCTTATTGAATGTAACCTATCGTCAATGAATCGAAAGTAAAGCGCAGTTTGAAACGCCCAGGGATACGTAATAAGTATAATTGGGTTGATTGTTGACGAGTTCACTTTGTGCAAATTCATCGAATTAAGATACAAACAGCTGTAGTAGTTTTCCACATAATTTTATTTGCATAACCGTTACGTTTGAACGTTTCAACGTTTACACGGAATTACGTCATGAGACATCCCTTGATAATGTGGTACCAACTTTGAAACAGGTAGAGCAAATAAAATAGTGAGTAAAATTACTACAGCTGTTTGCATCTTAACACATAATAATACAAAATAAAAATAAATTGAAAAAACAACGCTTTTATCGTGAACTAGAAAGAATGCAAGTTAATTTTTGTTCATTCTATTTTTAAATGAACTTTTATATAAACGAATTTGTTATGACTCATCATTATCTCGTTCCTTTAAGCGATCGCCGCGCTACCATCGGATTTTGGAGGCAATTTTGTGAACTAATCTCCATAATTAACATTAATTTCTAAATAATAATCAAGATACAGTGAAAATCATGGTAAAAGGGCTATGAAATTTTTTTTTCATTTGGTTCTGAGTTATTCTGAAAATTTCAGCTTGATAGCTAATCGGAAACGGGGTTAAAATTGAGTTGCAAAATTTGAAACGGACAAGATGAGAAACAAAAAAGCGAGTTTATAAAAGCGTCATAATAAAATGTATTTTGTCAACCAATTTGTAAACAAATGAACCAGAAACTTTAATATTTCGAGTGGTCTAGAAGGAGAGTTTGCGGTCGACCAATCACAGAACTGCATGACTCAATTGCAGTGAAACAGATTACTCTTTTGCGGATTTCACTGAAACGCGGCGCTTAGGCCTCCTCAAGTATGCGTAGACGGCCATGCAGAGATCGGCAATTTATGACGGCAGATGAGGATTAGGGACGTTGGACAAGTGTGGAAGAGATGATGTATTAGTAAACTCATGAACTTGCTCGTATGATTAATGAATAATCCTCTTAAGGAAAATCTGTGGAGGAATTATCCCCAGGAATTAGCTTGCTGGAATTGGAAAATAATTGGTCTAGTGCTGCTGCACATAATAGTTTACTTAAGGGTAAGACATAATGTCAGTGGCAGATCTATGGGCGGGGGCTAAGGGGGCTACAAGGGATGAGGGCTCAGGGGAGCCCTTCGAGGATACAACACACCGGGGCCGGGAACCAGACCCGTGGCTTATACGCCCGATCACCCGGGGAGGGGCTGGAGAGGAAGGAAAAAGGAAAGAGGCGCCGCCGCGATAGGAGCCCGTGGACGCCTCTGGGGTAGGATAGGTGCGGAAGGGACGGGACGGGGAAAAACACTTCAACGCTATAGAAGCGGAGAGGGCCCAACTAAATAGCGAAACCTATTAATATTCTAACGATTTTGGAGGAACATTCTATGAGGAAGAATAATCCAACGATCAAATCGTTAGATATTAGATAAATAAATTTATCGATTAATTAAAAATTACTAGATAGATAGATAAAGGGCTAAGGGGGCTATATCCCCCCCTCTTGGACATCCAATTTACACCAAATAGAATGGCAATTTTTGTTCGGACCCGCAATACTTCTCGGAGTTTACGCCATACTTAGACCTTGCCCCTATACTGGATCCGCTACTGCATAATGCCAAACAGAAGTACCTTGTGGAGTACATATTTGATGGTTGGCCCAATGAGGAAGAAATGAACTTGTTCGATATAAAAATATGAGTTAGTGGAAGAGCTAAATCAATAGTATTAAACAATATTAATTAAAAATATGATGAATAATTTCAGGGCTTCCTTTGTGATTATTTTTCGTTATGGAAAACAAAAATAGTGTACTTGATAACGGAATGAGATGAGATAACATAAGCTAGCGGGTGGCAGCTCCTACTCAAAATGTGTGTATTTCACACGCCTCAGGTAAACCATATTTACCTCCTGCGGTTAACCATTTAGTTGGGAAAAATTCCCACATAACATGATACTTGCCACCACAAAGATGACAGAAAAATGATTTATATAAGCTCCTGCATTTTTAATACGTCTAAGGGCTACATAAGCGCTAAAATTTCTTGAGAGCTCTGCGTCGTTGTCATTTTTAATGCGGCTTTTCAAAGTTTTTTCACACTTTTAACAGAGAATCATGGAGGTAAATAAATTAAGATGAAAAATACCGTGGACCCAAGAAAAATGAGCTCTGGATAAGAAATAAATGTTTATGATATCGGCAATGAATATCTCAAAGGGACATAACCTAGGCTTCGTAGCATAAGACATAAGGGATACACAATTAACAGTGAAGATACACAATCAACATTTCGGACATTGAAAATGGCATTATGTACCGAAACCTGGGTCGTTAGAAATAATGGCGTATAGAAATTGATAAGTGCTTTCATTATGTTAAGTTACAATGATTTCCCTCCGAAATACGCTGGGAACTTTATCTGTAGACGAGTTTCAATCTAAGTATTTGAGTTGGCATCCTCACAAAATCACTGCTCAAAGAAATGGTCCATTGTTTTTTAAATATGTTAACCATGATTAACACATGAATGGGTATGTTGCTAGGAGAGATTTAAATGGGAATTGTATTTGGAATAACGACATTTAACTACTTTGTCCATTAATTTATCTGTAAGCTTAATTTGTCTCAGCTCATTCATATGATTATCATATATAAATTTTAATTTACTCCTTTAATCCCATGCTATCATTGATCACGATCAAATCCACGCGAAAGTGATGAAAATGCACAAATTATAGAAATCGTATTAATGGTATCAGACTATCCTAAGTACCTACTCATTTCTGCGCTTTGCAAAAACTATTTTTCAATTATACACTCTGGTTTTTTTACTTAAATTTTTCATTTTCATTATCTTGATAAGTTTCAGTTTAGTGTAACTATCAACAGAGATTGTTGATGCCCTTAGTCCTCCGCAGTGTGATAATTGGGAGGAATATTTAGCTTCACATATTATTTTTTCAACTACATTATTACAGTGAGCTTGGATTACTGAAAGTTTTATAAAAGTAACAGAGGCAGGCGAGATATAGTGGAATGACATCCTATAAGTATTGAAAGAACATAGAGATGGCACCAGCCCACAGGTTTATTATTGAAAGTACAACGCGTTTTGACCGCCAGGTCATTATCGAGTACCTTTCCCTTCCCCTTCCACCCGTCACCCATCTGTTTTGCATAAATACAGCTGCGGAACCAAAAATCCCTATTGTACTTGATAATGACCAGACGGTCGGAACACGTCGTACTTTCAATAATAAACCTGTGAAATAGTGTCATCTCTCTGTTCTTTCAATACTTGTGGAACCTTTTTATTTTTATTTTTTTCACCTTCGAGGTAGAGACTTTAATTTATAAAGATTTATGAATGCAACCTGATATAAAACGGGGATAAGAGCTTCTCTTACTACTTTTGATGCTTGTACCAAAGCGCAAGTTATCTCGATGGACGACTTTCACGACTGGAGCATCAACGTTAAAAAGAAATATTCCCTGAAACCAAGTCGTAAAGTTGCAGTTTAAAAAAAACGTGATGGCGTCAGTAGCATCATTATAATCTCCCGCCTATTAATCCAAGTGCTCCGTATAAAGTGAGCCTGGGCGTTGCGTACATGCACTGAGGGGTGATCCTTTTCATCCCTGTCTGTTTTTTTATTTCCTCGCCTGCAGCACTTGCGCGACTTTTGTTAGTGAGCAATTCACGACTTGGCCTTCATTTAATGGCCTTGCGTCAACCTCGGCTGTGGTCCCGCTCATATGAGTTCGGTCTCGACCCCAGTTGCCGGGGCTCACAAGACCTTTTGTTAAGTGATGCGCGGCGAGAATTTTCTACCCGAAATGCTTCCGCCGCATGTTAAAAAAAATGGCATTAGTTATTTGGAAATGTATCTTGCCTAAAATCCAAATACATGGTGCAGAATATTTGGTGGAATATTCCGAAAAAGTCAAATGTGTCTGAAAACGCTTTTTACGACAGCAAAATCCTCTTGCAATAACTACTTTTTTAATTTCAATGTATTTTAAATTTTCATTCCCAAATGCTTCCGCCGCTATTTAATTTTTTTTTTATGCCATTAGATAATCTTAAATGTATCTTACGAAAAGCCGAATTAAAATTGGAGAGTTTTGCATAAAGATTCCGAAACTGTCAAATGAATCTGAAAACACTTTTTTCGATAGAAAACTCCTCTTGTTATGATTACTTTTGTATTGTAATTACATACTAACTTAGCTCATTGTATACTGGAGTTTTACTCCAAACTTCGACGGCTTTGTAGTCTTAATTTTTATTCAAAAGTCTGTTGCCGTGTAAAAGGCGGATAACATTTAATAGGCTGATAAATGATAGCGTTTTAATTGGTTACGGCGCTAAACACTATTTTATATGAAAACATTCTGGCAAGGGGTTACCTCTCTTAAAAATACGATTAAAATTCATAAATGTACGAGCCATCGTAAGTAATCTGCCAGGATTGAGATTTCCATAGTAAGAGAGATACTCGTATATATTTCTCATCTCTTTCACCCTGATGAGTTCAACAATATTGCATGTCTTTTTGTTTTCTTGTAATTGAGTTGTTCCACCGTTTGTAAGAGAACTGGCCATGATCTAATTCATGGTTTTACTAAGCAAGTAGTCTTTAAATTGTTCCTGTTCATAGTGCTCAACAAGAGTTTTGATTTGTGTCAATACTCATCCTTAGGGCAACTTTTTTACACAAATAAAGTTATATTATTGACGGTGTTCATAGTGCTCAACAAAAGTTTGGATTTTATGTCAATACTCATCCTTAGGGCAACTTTTTTACACAAATAAAGTCATGCTGTTGACCGTGATAAATAGGAATAATTGATTAATCAAGCAGTACTTTTGCTCTCAAAAATCACCCTATAATGAATTTTTAAGCTCATAAAAGGCGTGGCAGAACTCAATTGCAGCTGTTCAGAAATTTTGGATTGCTTTTCATCTTCGACTCGTGAACTGCGCAGAATGTCGCGTTGACTCTCATCTCATGGAGTGACGCCAGGGCGTGTGTCCCGAACCAACCGTCCAATCTGTCGCAATTGAAGGAAATGATGCACCGAGTCCTTCATTTTTTCGGAATTTGGACTGATTCCCCGAGATGAAATGCACTTAGGCAATAAAAGAAACTGGATGGAGGGGACGTCATCCAAGTCTTAAGAAATATGACAAGAGTGGTCTTCGCAGAAAGTTTCTGTGAGATCTCATCGGATACGTGTCCTTTTCGGTGTATTATATTCGGTTTTATGGCAAAAAATAACGCTACTATTTAATATTTCAGAGTGCCTAGCGTGAGATTATGGAGCCACTAGGTCAATGGCAAAGAAAAGCGAACTACTGATTAAAAGTTTTGGAAAAATTAGAGAGATGTTGGATCGAGTACGTTTATCATTGTTAGAAGTACGTGACAATCGCACTTTCACTTTTACTTTATCGCACTTTCAATAACAGTTTATCGCATTTTGTAGCGTCTATTTTTTATTTTCATAATGAGGTAGATGACGATAAAAGGTAGTGCGACATAGTTATATGACAAAATACAGAATATTTTAAACAATTATGATGTAGAACAATGATAAATTAAGGAATAAGACATGTACAGGCGGAGGTGTAGCTTGCCCACGCCCACTTGTAGTTCGCGGCCACGTAGAGTCCCAGCCAACTAGCAGCTGGCCAGTCGCTCACATGCTTTAAGCGGTGAATGTCGGCGGAGCATTTAAACTGCGCTCGGAACAAAATGTACGAATTTTGCCGTCGAAAAGGCAAAAAAGTCCAGTCATCGCATGTATTTCGCATTTATTTGCGCACATCGCATCTCTAGCATTTATCGCATTTGCGATTTTCACGCATCTCTAATCGTTGTATTCATTTTCCGTCCTGTGATAGACCGCTTTAACCCTTTCGCTGCTGTTCAATCTCTGAAAACCTACTCCTCACATGCGGCGAAAATGTTAAAATGCGTTTCGTGGGCCCATGGAGCAGGTACTTCCAGGATGGGTGTGGTACACCCTCCGAAGGGTCACTAATCCGCGACTCTATCCTCGACGAGCTCACCCACGCAGGGCCGTCTCTTCGACCCTACCAGCGGGGGGCCTACCTCCCGAAAAATGACCGCTCTGACTTCATTTTGAAAATCAACCAATCAATCCGATCATCAAAAAATGATTGTTTGCATCGCACTCCTGCCAATCAGGCATTCAAGTACGTCTTTGAACCGTGTTTCTGCAATGAAAAATAACGATTTTGTTAACTTTTCTAGAAACGTGGCTGCGGACAACCGGAAAAATGGCCATTTTAGCAAAGTTAACAAAATCGTTATTTTTCATCGCAGAAACACGGTTCAAAGACGTACTTGATTGCATGATTGGCAGGAGTGCGATGAAAACAATCAGTTTTTGATGGTCGGATTGAGTGATTAATTTTCAAATTGCAGTCAGTGCGGTCACTTTTCGGGAGGTAGGCTGCCTGCTCGTAGGGTCGAGGAAAGGGTCCTGCGTGGTTGAGCTGGTCGAGGATAGGGTCGCGGATTAGCGACCCTTCGAAGTGCTTCTGCGAAAGTGCTGACCACATGGCAGGGACGACGAAAAAGTACGTCCACAGCAGTCTGCCGTGCGGACGTACTAGGTACGTCCACAGCAGTGAAAGGGTTAAATGGGAAAAATGTCAAAATCACTTGATGCCTCCAACCTCAAAGACTGCTCAAAATTGATTTTTTTTAAGCCCCGGAATTTTTAATACGTGTCGGGACTACATTAGCGTAATATTTCTTGAGTGCACTGCGCCGAAGTAATAATTTTTAATGCAATTTTTGAAATTTTTTTTTCTAGGGTTGGACGCATCCAGGATTTTTTTTCGGATTCGGATCGGATCCTTGATTTTCGGAGCCGGATCTTTCAGGTCGGATATTTTCGGATCCAAATGCATTTTCAAATTCCTGTTAATAAACGAAGTAATTATTCAAGTTTATTCTGGGTACAAACAATCAAAGGAATGCTTTTTAGATTTTCATGCACATTGTAATATTTTTATAAATTAAACATCATTTTCATAGGCTTTCAAGTTGTTTTTTTTTTAAACATCTTTACATGCTCAGGATTAGTGGGACAAGAATCGCATGCGACGGCGCATTCGAAGAGAGAATCGTAACTCTTTCCTTCCTTATGATGCATTGATGTTGCATTCACTGAAGCTATTATTTAAAATTTCGGATCCAGATCCGATGACTTCCGCGAATTTGGACCCAATGTATCCGATGAAGAGCAATATCCGCAGATATTTGGATCCGAGGTATCCGATCCGACCATCCCTCATTAAAAACATCATTTTTCCCGCGAGCAGTTACAGCTTAGTAGCTTCAGTGAATGCAACGTCCCATAAGGGTGGAAAGAGTTCCGATTCTCTCTTCGAATGTGCCGTCGTATGCGATTCTTGTCCTACGCCACTGGTCAGTGGTTTATCCGAATATTTTCCTATTTTCATTTCAAAACCCAAGCGTAACATTTTAGGCCCTGAGCATGTAAACATGTTTTCAAAAACAACTTGAAAGCCTATAAAAATGATTTTTAATTTATAAAAATATTAAAATGTGAATGAAAATCTAAAAAGCGTTCCCTCGATTGTATGTACCCAGAATAAACTTGAATGATTACTTCGTTTAATAGCAGGAATTTGAAAATGCATTTGGATACAAAAACATCCGATCCGAAAGATCCGGCTCCGAAAATCAAGACTCCGATCCGAATCCGGATCCGGTAAAAATCCTGGATCCGTCCATCCCTAGTTTTTTCTTAACTTTAGCCGAGAATCACAGAGGAAACCGTATTTAGATGGAAAATAACGTGGAAGCAAGAAAAATGAACTCCAGATAAGAAATTAATTTTAAATACATTGGCAATGAGCACTTCAAATGAATGTTTATGTAGACTATGGAACAGTTTGCTGCTATAAAAAGAATGTTATGCACAGTCCACAAAAGTTTTTCAAAAACGCCCCATGGGGGTAAAAAATGTTTTCCCATTTTATAATGAAATTATTAATTTTTTATTTTCATTAACCACTCGTTGCTCCGTATCCTTTGCCTCTGGGCGACTCAGGTATTATAATGTCAAATTATTTGTTAAAATATGATAAGAAAACAGTTACAGTAACCATTTTAGAATGTAAGATACTTAAACATCGCTCAATACGAATAGGACGTTTTGTGTATTGAAATGAGAAGTCCAATAGGGTAGTTTCCTTCATCAAAGAAAACGAAAGGCATGGTTGCGATTCGTTACCCACCATTAGTGTGTTCATAATATACAAATCATTTGGTTTTAGAAATCCCAGTTTAGACGAATGGCAATGGTCAATTTTAACCGCATTTGAAAAAGGCCACATTGGCGCCCATGCGATGCCACTCCACGTGACGTCACAGGGACCTAGTTTCTATACGAGTAGTCAGGAGTTTTACATCGTCTGAGATTACCAATGCATGCATGAGGCACAGAGTTCAGAGAGACATGTCTTAATAATCGCCTATTAAAACTGCCTAAGGTCGGAAAGTTTTCTTCGTTTGATAGGGGAATAATAATCCTTATTTAAGCCAAGCGCTACCTGCTGGCATGGTACTCCGCTACCTGCTAGCAGCCAGCATCGTATCAGCGCTCAAAGCCTCGCCCCAAGGCCACCTCACATAGCGACAGTGGGAACCAGAATGACGTCACACGGGTTTTCCCAGTATTCATACTTAACCTTCGCGTTTTCGCGCGTTTGGAAACGTTCACTTTTCATTTAATCGCGAGAAATAGATAACGTCATTAAAAAACCTAAAGCGTGAAATTTGTACTCTAGGAGTAATAATCTTTCGATTTAGGCAATAAAAAAATACTAGGAAACCACCCTATTTGGGAGGGAAGACACGATTCGCAGTACCTACCCGATCTAGAGCAAGGATAACCATATTTATAACGATAATCATCACGGAAAACACGATTTCGGCGATAGACCGTGTTGACCACGGACACTGACCGATAAATAATCGCCTCCTTTAAAGGACATATCCCTAAAGAACATTTGACGATCTTCTGGCTCGTCTAACATAAATATTGATCGTGGTCTTTGTCATTCACCATTAGCTTTTCCTTATCAATCCCTGAGTTCTCCATGAAGCGACTTCACATTCTGGCAGATAATCAGTCACGTTAGACTTACGTTCACGGCAATCTTTATCTTACAAGTGCCAGTGCAGGCATTTTGACTCCTGATGAATTTTAATAAGACCAAATCTGCTTCTTTTTTTTTAATTCAAAAGAATTTCATTTGGTGACTCATTCTAACTTAAAATGAAGGCATAATTTTGATATAAATATTTCATGCTTGGTGAATATAATTCTCAAAAAAATAATTCTGTATGGAACGCCGGAGAGGTCATTTTTACCACTTCTGAAAATAATTTGATGTCAGTTTAATTATTGTTATCGTTGTCTTTTAACTTTTATCATATTTAAACGTTAAAATTAGTAGAAATAATAAGATACAAATTTATTTTATGCAAAAATGAGAAAAAAAATTATATGCCTATGAACATCGAAAAAGGGTTTGTTTTTCAGGAAACGGCCACGTATTGATTCTTAGTAAATAATATTGTAACAAAATCTGAGATCCCAAACCACATAGGTTTTGGATTGACTTAACAACTATTAACAATTTCACTGTCATAATTCTTACTTAGCAGTATAAAATATTCCAAATTTTGAAAAAAAAATTCATTGATATAATATAGGCTTCCTCAGAATGTGTCAAATATAAAAGTATATAATACTCATAAGATAATAATTCTCATAATTTACTAACAGCAATCAGAAGGGCTTTAATTGGCCCATTCTTAGTTCTTGTGTTAAGCGGCCATATTTGACCGTTTTGGGCTGACAATGCACTGTCAATCAATATAATATTTGGTGTGCAAGTACAATACCTTTCAAAAGTTTTCGATTACCAATGCGCAAAACTAGATCTTTATTTCAATGCACAAACACATCGTTAAAACTTGTTTATTATTATTATAGTATTCTACCGATTAAGGTAGGTTTCCATGGAGTATTCAAGAAGTGATCTGGGAGCCTTCCTTCCAGCACTGCCTTCTTTAATTCACTTTAAGGCCTACTCCCTTTCAATCTATCTAAAAATCCTATTCTTATCCTTCCCTCCCTCGTTTCCCTAACATTCTACCCTCTAACACCATTTTCAACATCCCCTCACCGCTAAGCACTAACTCCATCCATACCTTCTGTCTCCTCCGTGTCTCATCCGTATCTCTCTAACATATAAAGGAATATGTTGAATGGGGCCAGCTTACCTTGAACATATCAAGATAATAGGGTTAATTTTACGCGAGAAATCTGCCAACAAAAATATCGATCAATAAAGCTGCCTCTCCTCGCCAACCATGTCCAGCACTTCGTCGTTCCTTTTCCTCTCCGTCCATTTCACCCTCTCCATTCTTCTCCATACCTACATCTCGAATATCCCAATCTTCTCTCGTCTTCTTTCCACAGTGTCCACGTTTCCGCATCGTAGAGAGCTACACTCCAAATCAAACTCTTCACTAACCTTTTCTTTAAACTCTTAAGGCCTGTTTACACGGTACATTAACACGTACGGGTTAATGTCTAAATGTATGAACGCGAGAATGAACGCCAAAATGCACCGTGTAACCACCCAACTTGTGCGAATGCATGCACAGAAAATAGAACCTGTTCTAATTTGGTTCATGCATTCGTACATGTTCCGTTCCGGTCCACAAAAATCATTCACGCAAACGTACATTAACTCGTACGTGTTAATGTATCGTGTAAACAGGCCTTTACATAACGATCCTCTCAGAAGCTCTTCCTGTTCATGAACGCCTCCTTCGCTAATGCAATTCAAAAACTAAATAGCCCAATAAAATATATATTAATATCGTAAAAATTAAATACGTCTATTTAGTTTTTAAGATGTGTTTGTACATTGAAATAAATATCTAGTTTTGTGTATAGGTGATCAAAAACCTTTGAACGGTAGTTTAGCAACCTCTTCAACCAATCGCTTTATCGCCTCATTTCTTCAGCTCTCGTCCAGTCGGAACAGTCCTAGTGGTTCTTCCTCGTTCTCCATTTCCGTACGACAGTGAACGAGTGTCATGTCTCACCCCATCCCATGCCATATAATTAGCAACGGTCTCTTACGTGATCCGATTAAGTGTGGCACGCATCTGCGACGTCTGCTGTCTTTTTTTTCGTCCGTCTTCGTAACACACACAACTGCGGTCTCGATCTCCAATTAGACAAGGCCGAGTCCATCACACTGGTCCTCGATTTAATGGACTATCTTCTGTAATTATCGTATCGCTTGACTTCCATCCTCTTCCGCATCTAAATAGAATGATATCGGATGGCGTTTAAGAAGAAGCGTACCTCCTGCCCTTCCGGTAGTTTTTGCGACGGACTACTCGCTTAAAATTTGAGCATCACCATCAAAATTTTCAGATTATATAATGTAGTCCGTTTTCAAAATTTTCCTGCACCTAAAAGTCGAAAATTTTGCCTTTTAATTATTTCCTATAAGATGTAATTGCATATTTTCAAATGTAACATAATATAGGAATATGTTGAATAGGGTCAGCTTACCCAGAACATATCAAGATTATATGATTAACTTTTACGCGAGAAATTTGCTAACAAAAAGATCGATTGAGTTGCAGGTGAGCGTCTCCATTGGGTTATTTTGTGCCGTATTTATTTGTTTATTTAATAATGCATAATCTTCCGATGTTAACACTTGACAATTGAGTATAAAATTTATAATCTGCAGACAATTTCCAAAAGCGTTCTTTTCTATCTTCTTAAGATTCAAATACGCCTCTTATTTTACAATTCCGATCACTTTCTATAAACGCTGTCTCTTTTGTTGTCTCGTAGTCTACCTTGGCGTTCTTGATTCGATGATCTTTCTGGTTTTCACTGCGTGGTTTGTCAAAGAATGACGAAAATTTCACTTGGATTCCACTAGACGTTTTCAGAAGCGCCAATATCGGCATTTTTCATCTCCTATGCACTACGGTTTCTGACCCAGAAAAATCCAACGTTTTGTTATTTGCATGCGCAAAAATAAATGTTTTTCGATGTCCCAGGAAAATTATTTCATTTTGTCACTGATGTGTGTCTCCCATATTCAGTTGTGAAAGCCGTAAACGTGATCAGAAAATTTGCAAACGTGCAAAGAGAGTAAAGAAATACGTACCTAGAGACTAATTTTGAAATATGAAATGGACGGTGAGGAGGAAATACGACGAAGTGATGGACATGGTGGATGAGTAGAGGCAGCTTCTAGATGAGGTACGGAGGAGACAGAAGGTATGGATGGAGGGCGTGCTTAGCGGGGAGGGGACGTTGAAAACAGAGTTAGAAGGTATAATGTTGGTTAAACGAGGGAGAGGAAGGCAAAGAATAGGATTTTCAGACATAATATTTGGGGAATTGTGAATTTCCTTATTGTCAATTTGATATGGAAGTCCATGAAGGGAAGGGAGACTGCCAGAATACTTCGTAAATACTCCATGGAAACCAATATTAATCGGTAGAAGACTTAGATAATAATTATAGAAATAATAAATAATAATAACGAGGGAGAGGAAGGAAGATATAAGGATTTTTAGATAGATTGAAAGGGAGTAGACCTTACAGTGAATTGAAGAAGGCAGTGCTGGAAGGAAAGGGAAGGCTCCCAGATTACTTCTTTAGTACTCCATGGAAACCTACCTTAATCGGTAGAATACTATAACAATAATAATAATAATAACGCGACAAGTTTGGTGTGTATCACTGCTCACAATATCGCTGGGAAAGCATTAAATCATGTATCACTGCTCACATTTGTTCCTAGAAAATAATTGCCGGCTCAATGAGCACAATGAAGACTATACATTTATTTATCAATTTTTTTACTAAAGGCCGTTTTACACGGTACACGGAATTGCGCAGGTTAGAGCTGCATTAATTTCTAAAATGGCGTGGAATTGCGCGAATGCATGAACGAAATTAGAACAGGGGCTATTTTGCCGTCTCGCATCCATGCATTCTCGCATGTGTTCTAGCAATTCACCGCTTTACACGACGCAATTTTGATTGCGCCTTCACACGTACGTCAGACTGCGCAATTCCGTGTACCGTGTAAAGCGGCCTTAATATGCTGTAGGGGAGACCGGGGCACGTTGGCCATAGGGGCAGGATGGCCCAGTCGAGCTAATTCATTCAATAGACTCTGAATCCTGCTAGGAATTCATCAGAAGGTTGGTAGCACACTTCCCCTTCCTCCACAAGACCATAATGACTGGCGGAGTAGTTTTTGGCAAGTTGTAGTGATTAATTGTATTTGCGCGTGTTTCAGTAAAATTCTACTCCCAGGTTAAATGTGTGTTATTTTAGTTTTGCTCTATTTATGGCGCAAAAGTGGAGTACTATAATTAAAGGTCATAGTTTAAGGATAATTTCTAAGTGGCATAGAATCTAAATTGTTTCAGTGAGTTTTGTAACGAATAGAATTTATCGTAAACAAGGCGATGGGGCAGGTTGGCCCAGCGACGACGGGGCACGTTGGCCACCCGCGCTAACATCTTATGCATTCCTACGCCAAAAATGGCCAAATTTTGAATAGACGGTCACTTCCATCATCAAATGAGCTGTCATTCAGGTGTAAATGACTAAATATTGTTTCAAATCGGTTGCAATGCATGCTTGCCGACAAGAGTGTGGGCATGTAACTTTTGTCAAGTTTTGTTACCTATTTGGACCAGTAAATACGTTTATTAGGGTATTTATCGTAGCATGTATTAGCAATTTATCAATAATTTCATAAAGTTAAATATTTATAAGTAAATAATATTTTTTTTTATTAAAAAATCGGGCCAACGTGCTCCGGTCTCCCCTAATCGCTTTGGCTGTGGAGCAAGATTATATTCTTCGGTGTCTTCAGTTCCGCAAAATTCTCTCTCGGAAACATTGGACTTCCTGCTTGCTCCAGTGCCTGGGCCACACTCAAACGAGCCTCATTTGCTACGTCCACCGCACGTCACCCTCCTAATTGTCTCCCGAAAAGGCAGTCATCCGCACCCTGGCAGATGTCTAGCGGGACGAATGCAAATTCTTACCATCGCCCGTTTCGATGAACCGCTTGACGCTCCCCTCATCTTTCTCTCTCCAAGGGCCTCTCTTCGTTTTGTCTGGTCGGCTCGTTCGTTTGTAATCCTCCCGGGCAGCCGCCGACATCCTTCCTTACACTGCCGCATACTCCACGATCCATCTGGCGTATCTTTGATCTTTAGCGCTGCCAGAAAACCACTCTGTATGGTTTCACAACAATAGGGTAGTTTCCTTCATCAAATAAAACGAAAGGTATTGATTGCGATTCGGTACCCACCATTAGTGTATCCATAACATGCAAATTACTTGGCTTTAGAAATCCCAGATTAGACGAATGGCAATGTTCAATTTTAACCTCATATGAAAAAGGCCAGATTGGCGCGCATGCGATGCCACTCCACGTTACGTCACAGGGACCTAGTTTCTATACGAGTAGATAGGAGTTTTACATCGTCTGAGATTACCAATGCATGCATGAGCACAGAGCTCATGGAAACTTGTCTTAATAATCACTTATTAAAACTACCTATGGTCGGAAAGTTTACTTCGTTTGATAGAGTATTAATAATCCTTATTATGCCAAGCGCTACCTGCTAGCAGCCTGCATCGCAGCGGCACACATATCCTCGCCCCATGGGTCACCTCACACGACAGAGCCGGGTAACAGAATGACGTCACACGGGCTTTTCCCAGCATTCATACTTAACCGTCGCGTTTTCGCGCGCTTGAAAATTTTCACTTTTCATTTAATCGTGAAAAATAGATATCGTCATAAAAAAATCTAAAAGTGTGAAATGCGTACTCCAGGAGTAATAATCTTTCGATTTAGGCAATAAAAATTGATAGGAAACCACCACATTGAGGGGGCAGATTCGCGGGACGGTCTAGTTTTATCGAATCTTCACGGTCTATCTGATGAATACTTTTATGTACATGCCCTCTATAGTGTTTGTACGGGATTGAGTATTCCGAATTATGAAGTAAGTAAAAATTGCTGATAAATTTTACGTTACTGGCCACTTTCCATTAATACTTTAAATGCAAACGGTTTCAATAAATTATATATTATTAACAAGTAGACATAGAGGTTGCTATTGAAACTGGTCATGGAGTGAAATTAAATTTTTCTTGTAAAATTGCCGGTAACTTTTAATTTGTTAGAACTTTTACCTGCCTCTATCGGCAAAATCATAATTTATCGTATTTAAGCCGGCCTCGGGGGTGGTAAAGTCCTCGCCTGGTAATCTAAAGGTCGTGGTTTCCATTCCCACCTGGGTTTGTTACCTCTGTCCATGGCATTGATTTTCGTGCTTGAACAATTGTAAATTACTGGGTTCCTCGATTTAAAGGCTATTGCGAGATTATTTCGGGTGAAAAAAGAATTAATGGATTTATAGTGAGGAATACCCAATCCTGGTCAAACATTAACGCACAGAGGGCTGAAATCGAAAAAAAAGCTGGCCAAAAATTATTCTTTTACTCTTAATCTCGGAAAAAAACGATGATGTTTTCTAATTAAAGAATAATCAGTGAGTACATTACTGAAAGAATTTTATTTAATAGTCATTTTCTTAGAGCAAGAGACTTCTGTCAATTTAATTCAAAATGATCTCAAAAACAATTACCTAATTGTTTCAGAAAATTGACTGAAGTATTTTGCTACCGATGCGTTTTGTTTTAAAATGCCTAAATTTGAAGCATACCAAACTAAAATTGAACATTTTTATGATCCACTGTAGAAAAATTTTATTGTATCGATAGCCTTCATTACTTTTTATTGAACAGTTAAAAAATTTCCTATATTTTCGCGTATTTTTAGCATAAGGGTAGAAGAAAACTTTATGCTTTTCACTTTGCTACGCAAACGTTTTTCATCAGATTACCAAACACAGTGTCTACCATAATTCTCAAAAGAAAAATCCTGCCCCAACTTATTACGTGGGCTTTCAATAATTAGATTTTATTTAGAAGAAGGTAAACGAATTCTGTTTGCGATTTTACGTTCTCTCGTAGAACAATAGGGTAGTTTCCTTCATCAAAGAAAACGAAATGCATTTATTGCGATTCCTTACCCACCATTAGTGTATTCATAATACACAAATTATTTTGTTTTAGAAATCCCAGTTTAGACGAATGGCAATGGTCAATTCTAACCTCATTTAAAAAAGGCCAGATTGGCGCCCATGCGATTCCACACCAAGCGAAGTCACAGGGACCTATTTTCTACACGAGAGGATAGGAGTTTTACATTGTGTGAGATTACCAATGCATGCATGAGGCACAGAGCTCAGGGAAACATCTCTTAATAATCACCCATTAAAATTAGCTAAGCTCGGATAGCAACCTGCGTCGTATCAGCACTCAAAGCCTCGCCCCGAGGTCACCTCAAACGGTGACAGCTGGAACTAGAATGACGTCACACGGACTTTTCCCAGCATTCCTACTTAGCCATCGCGTTTTCGCACGCTTGAAATTTTTCACTTTTCGTTTAATCGCTAAAAATAGATATCATCATTTAAAAATCTAAAATCGTGAAATACGTACTCAGGAGTAATAATCTTTCGATTTAGGCAATAAAAAATAATAGGTAACCACCCTAATCCCTTCGATACATTGCGTACCTCCCCTTCCAAGCTCGTTATGAATTAAATGGAGGGGGAATGGACGCACCGCAAGCTGCTCAAAATCAGCCGGTTAATAAATGTCTCTCCATTTCGACATTTTAACCCTGTTTGTGTCCACGCTGATCCACTTTGGTCACGTCTGGAGACACATAACGACGTCGTTTCGTTCCTATAATCGTCGCCGTTAACCGGAGGACGCATGGACAAATTCATTTTGACTGATTTATGCCCGACTTATTGACCGTTGGAGATGGAAAGATGTGTTCCTTGTGCTGGAAGTATCTCCTCTGTCTCGTCCTCCTGTTATGATCAGCGGAACATTTGTCGCCCTAATTATTCGTCGGGCGATCAAGATACTTACTCCCCTCGTCCACTGCCCGAGCAGGTGCTGTGGGTATATACTTATCGTTTTGCGGAGAGGAATGTGGAGGCATCACGGGATGCTTACGTGATTCATGCACGCCTGGGTCACGTCGGATCCTCATGGTTTTTTGCATCGTTACAGTAGGTTGGTTTCCTCTTATTTTTTTTATTTCCTAAATTGAAAGATTATTACTCCTGGAGTATTTATTTCTTTAATATTAATATCTTTTAATGAAGATATCTATTTTTCGCGATTAAATGAAAAGTGAAAATTTTCAAGCGCGAGAAAACGCGGCGGCTAAGTAGGAATGATGAGAAAAGTCCGTGTGACGTATTTCTGGTTCACGCTGCCGCCGTGTGAGGTGACCTTGAGGCTTGAGCGCCGATACGACGCAGGCTGCTAGCAGGTAGCGCTTGGCTTAAATAAGGATTATTAATACCCTATCAAACGAAGGAAACCTTCCGAACTTAGGCAATTTTAATGGGTGATTATTAAGACATGTTTCCCTGAGCTCTGTGCGTCATGCATGAATTGGTTATCTCAGACAATGTAAAACTCCTATCTACTCGCATAGAAACTAGGTCCCTGTGACGTAACTGGGAGTGGAATCGCATGGGCGCCAATCTGACCTTTTTCAAATGGGGTTAAAATTGGCCATTAACAGTCGTCAATTATTCTATCTGGGATTTCTAAAACCAAATAATTTGTAGAGGCTTCATAAACTAATGGTGGGTAAGGAATCGCAATCAATGCCTTTCGTTTTCTTTGATGAAGGAAACTACCCTATTGTAGCAGGGGCGGTTCGTGAGCCAAATGCTCGGGGGGGCATACTTCACCGGGGCGTAAAAATTTTGAATATTTTGTGTATTTTGATGAGTTTTTAAACCTATGTAGGTATTAAATTTGTTTAATTTAAATAATATAATGTATATATTTATAATAATAAAATTTAAACCAAAGCAAGGTATTCTGCAACACTGCAGCACAAAGTAGACGCCAGATTATAATGCCGCCAGCCGTAGCGGCGATGTCATCTCACTAGATACGTCGCCCTGAGCATGCTCGAACGGCGTCCCAAGACTTCCATAAGGCACAAGCTTAGACGTATCATAGCACCAGCAGCCCCCACCACTACCACTCTTCATATAACTAACATATTAAAATCAGAATAAACCTGAAGATGAGAATGAAATCGTTTCCCGAAACGTCTGCGTAATTGAAATGGATCACCCGATCATCTAATTATGCAATGCCCAAAAAACGTTCTTGCTGGTCTCCTTATGGTTTCATTTCAAGAGGCTTTGCTATTTAGGGTTCGTCTACCATAATTTCCTTAACGTTGACTAAATGAAAGCTTCACTTCCCAATAGAAAGCTTAAAACGGATCCGATTCGAGTCAAGAACATGCGTTTAACTCGTTTTTCCCAAGAGTTTGATGTGTCGTATTGATTTTTTTTGGGGGGTGAGCTGTTGTGTGCTTCCTCCGAAGTTAGAGTCTTACTCAAAATGAACATAATGTTCAGACAAAGCACGGCATAGAACAAGTGACTTTGTACGCAGCCGTGTGCACGGGTGCAAAGTTATGTAGACCAAGGGTAAAGTTTGCCATGAAAAAAATCATTTGGTTTAGCCGAGATTCTGTGACACAGTTTGGATTAGAGACATCAACACCTTCCTCGGTAAACCCAGTCTGAGATTCGCCTAGGAAGAAGATGGCTTGTTGGTGTAATAGGGTAGTTTCCTTCATCAAAGAAAACGAAAGGCATTGATTGCGATTTGTTACCCACTATTAGTGTGTTCATAGTATACAAATTGTTTGGTTTTAGAAATATCAGTTTAGAGGAATGTTAAAGGTCACTTTTTAGCCTCATTTGAAAAAGGCCAGATTGGCGCCCATGCGATGCCGCTCCACGTGACCTCACAGGGTTTCCTAGTTCCTATACGAGAAGATAGGAGTTTTACATCGTCTGAAATTACCAATGCATTCATGAGGCACAGAGCTCAGGTAAACATGTCTTAATAATCACATATTAAAACTACCTATGGTCGCAAAGTTTTCTTCGCTTGATAAGGTATTAATAATCCTTATTTAAGCCAAGCGCTACCATCTAGCAGCGTACTCGGCTACCTGCTAGTATTTGTTACCCACTATTAGTGTATTCATAATATACAAATTGTTTGGTTTTAAAAATATCAGTTTAGAGGAATGTTAAAGGTCACTTTTTAGCCTCATTTGAAAAAGGCCAGATTGGCGCCCATGCGATGCCGCTCCACGTGACCTCACAGGGTTTCCTAGTTCCTATACGAGATGATAGGAGTTTTACATCGTCTGAAATTACCAATGCATTCATGAGGCACAGAGCTCAGGTAAACATGTCTTAATAATCACATATTAAAACTGCCTATGGTCGCAAAGTTTCCTTCGTTTGATAAGGTATTAATAATCCTTATTTAAGCCAAGCGCTACCATCTAGCAGCGTACTCGGCTACCTGCTGCGATTTGTTACCCACTATTAGTCTATTATTATTGTTTCGTCGTATCAGCACTCAAAGCCTCGCCTCCAGAAATAAGTCACACGGACTTTTCCCATCATTCCTACTTAGCCGTCGCGTTTTCGCGCGCTTGAAAATTTTCACTTTTCGTTTAATCGCTAAAAATAGATATCGTCATTCTAAAATCTAAGAGCGTGAAACGCGTACTCCAGGAGTAATAATCTTTCGATTTAGGCAATACAAAAATAATAGGAAACCAATCTATTGGTAATATGCCTAACCGCCAAACGTGAGATACGTGTTAAAATTCCGGCAAAGCAAATGATTTTTTCATGGCGAATTTTATCCTTGGCATTGATATTAATGTGTGTCTTATATATTGCTATATAGTTGTATTGTTTGTGATATATTAATGCTTAAATTTCATGTTCACCTGGCCGCTAAATTGAATGAATCCTTTAAAGGTAAATTCAACATTGACTGACAAATTGTTCCTTAATACAGCCTATTGCTCCGTTTAGTACCACAGTCTCTGATAGCAAGTCATCCTAAATATAAAATGTACTGTATCAACTTCGCCTATTTCTGACATTATTTAGCATTTTCAAGGTATATACAGTCAGAAAAAGAACTTTTCCGCCGTTTCTTCTTACGTTATGCTCATGTCATCGACGCCACGCATTGAATTTTGATCATTTTAAATATTCATTTACTTATCATAATTTCAATACTATCCTTTCCAAAAATTAGATTCCCTTCCAAAACTTTACTACCCTACTTTCCATTTCTTTTTCGAGTTTTCTTCTCGAATGAACAACTAAAAACAGAAGTTGTTCGTCTATTTTGCTAAAAAGACTTTGCTTCAGTAAACGACATCGATAAATATTAAAAAGCAAAATATTAGCATTCGGAATATGAAAAACTGATTGCTTTTACATTTAAATTGGTGCTTTTTCAAAATTCAGCGGTGGCGCCACTTTCGCCTGTAGTTTAACATTTGATTACGTGACTACATGAGTTCGACCCCAAACCTATGATTTATAGGTTAACTTATTCCACACTCCATTCATTTGAATGCTAAAAATGCATTCAGTAGCTTTAAACGAACTCGATCATGTAATTTGATTTCGTATATTTCCTGGAATGTCACCAAATAAATAAGAAAGCGAAGTTTAACAAAATTATGTATGTATAACCAAGAAAAATATCCAGCCACCTTTTCACGAATCTTAACCCCTTGCGCTGTAATGACGAGTCTAGCTCGTCATGAACTTTCGGCGCCAAACCGCGCAATGACGAGTGTATCTCGTCATTGTATTTTCATAATTTTAGTACTATTTAGAGGAACAATATAATTATTTTGAAAGCTTAGTAATGTCAAAACATTCATAGTAAACATGAATATAATTAATATTTAATGAAGCATGATGCATTGGAAGGATTAAAATGATTTTATTCGAGTAGCGATAGCTGTGTTCTCCATGTTTAATAATCACATTTTATTTCACGGTTCTACGTTGATTACAAATTACAAAATATCATTACATTACCTACCATTTAAAAGAGAACCACAAAGAAAAATAAATAGAGAATAGGAGCACGATATTCAGAAAATTATTCGAAGTGGAAGGGGATGAGATGACAGCGACCACGGACAGCCATGGGTGGATAAAGCCATGGATGAAGCATCGGATTCAACGGCCAGCAGGAGTAAGAAGAGAGTAGGTCACGCGCCTGGCTGCAGATGGCAGCTGCTACGCCGCGCCGCGATTTCGGCGTCATCCTTAAACGGCGAATGGGAGTGGGTGAGTAATTGCGGGAGAAAAAAGCCCTTCAAGAAGGGCCCGAGTAGTTGCATATCCAGGACACAAAACGTACACTCAGCCGACGAGAAAATAATCCAGTCGGGGTACTTGGCTTTCCAAATGGACCCTTCGCCGAAGAGAGGGAGACAGCCAGAGTCCTCTCGCGTGGGACGGACAAATAAGCCGACATCAAAACAAAGGAAGGCACTCGTGCGTCGCTCCTACACCCCTCTCGTGTCAGGGCAGTGCGTAATTATCTTATCTGTCTCCCATTCTCTCACTCTCTTGACACAAGGAGCTTCTGAAGTGTCGCTTGGCTACTGCCACAACAACCAAAAACGACCAAGCTGTCTTTCCCCCTTCATGAGCGACTGACATCCATCTTCAAGCTCATACGGACAGAAGGCATTACTTCACTAGTATTCAAGTACTATAAAGAATAATGGTAAATTATTTTTTATTGAGATACGGATAAAAGTGACTATTAACCTCCAATTCAATGAAACACATTAAAGAAAGTGTCAGGCTAAAGTTGTTGAACTAATGAACGGGGAAAAAACTGTGTTTTACACACAAAAATGCTGTATTAATAAGAAAAAATCAGATAAATAATTAGATACGGTCATTTTCTTGACCTACACACACCAGACTCGACAAACTTGTTCAATGTTCGGAATTTTGTTTCGAAAGGAAATTTCAATATTGCCCACTCAGAAACATATAGGGGTCTCGGGCAATGTTTGCCTTTCCTCATCTGCCACCGTATTTCCTCAAGATACTTCCACTAGCCATAATGAATGTGCAGATAACCTTTAAGGGATGAGGTCATCGCAATACATACATACTAAACCCTTTTTATGGAGTTTACCACTTCCCTGTATTGAGATTTTTATTGCGCCGCCGCGGTGGTCACATTGTTCTTTTTATTTGTTCAATCTATATTTACACATGTTTCAAAGGTATTTCCAAACCTGAATAAATTACTTCAATGCAGAGGGTATTTACTTCTTTTCATTTTGAAACAAACCTTTAATAAGATAGATATAATGAATTTATTTTTAGTATAACTCTCTTCTCTTCCATTGCCTAATCTGAGAAAATTATCCTGTGCATCTATTGTGACCAATATTTAGTTTATGACTCTCGCGTTTTTTACGTAAACATCGCCTTACTGTGATGAGAATCCGCTCGTTAATGTCGTAGATCATTTCCGGTATTTACTCCATTGCTTCAAGGCGTACTTAGCAGTTACAAGTTTGTAGCTTAAGGGAATGACATAACGGCATATAATTCGCAGTATTAATGTACAGGAGTGTTAGAACCCCTGCGTAAGCTTTTACAGTTAACGTGAAAGAGTGGTTATTGAATTTAAAATAATTAGATGTGGCCTTATTTCTCTGGAATCCAACATATTCTCCACAGAATTTTCCTTAATTTGCACGGTATTCAATGCCATAACGTCGTCTGCCTGGGCGAAGTGTAGGTGCTGCCACTTAGTTCCGACTTTCACCGCGGCTTCAAAAACAAGTCACTTTTTTCTCGGGAGTAACATCGGCGTGCTTCCACTCCTCGCTCACCTCGACCAATACTTCGTCGTTCCTCTTCCTCTCCGTTCATTTCACCTTCTCTATTCTCCTCTTTACCGACATCATAATGGCATCCGTCCTATTTTCATCCTCTTTCTTTAGTGAGTAAGTCTCCACAATGCAAAGCGCTACACACCAGGTCAGACACTTACTAGCCTTTCTTCTCACTTCTTCACTCTTAATAAAAGCTATTCTCTCATACTTCATGCCCTATTATAAAATTTTCATTCGTAAACGTAATTCTCTCCAATATACTGTCAGTATTAAGTTAAGTATTACTAAACGCGTTTATCTATATTTTCCTGTCCAAATGGTTAAATTGCTCCACTTCCTCTACTGACTGTCCGACTATTGGCCTGTGCCTCCGATAAGGAGATTTCCTAATTTTTTATTGCCTAAATCGAAATATTAATACTCCTGGAGTATTTCGTCCGATTTCCCATTCTAACTCGTGTTTTTCTCGGATTCGGATTTTCGACCGTCCGATTTCACTTACTTTCATTTCTTGCAAACTATTGGAATATATTATTTTCAGTTCGATAATGGGTCATCTAGATGGCCAAAATCTGTTAGCAAAAGGACAGCACGAATTTAGAAAAGGGAGGGAGGTCTTCTGAAACTCAATTTGCTCTCTTCGTTCACGATATCTTATCCGCGGGTGACAGACATGTTCAAGTCGACGTCATATTTTTAGACTTCAGAAAGGCATTCGATAAGGCTCCGCATTTAAAGTTGATTCAAAATTTGGAAGCGTACAGCAGAAACAGATTTGTGCCAGTTTTTGAGTTAATTTATTAATATATTCCTCCCATGAAAGATTAGAGTCAATCCAAATGCCTAAAAACTTTTGCCTAATGCCTAAACCTTTAGTTCTTTTATGGGGCAAATTTTAATTACTGGATTAAAATTTATTAACTTCTTCCTTAGATTGAAGTTTAAATAATGGGTTTTACTAACATTTAAAGATAGACTAAGTATATAGTATTACATAACGCATTTTTTCCAAATTTTCTTATTATATCAAACAGCTTGTCTTGAGTGTTCTAGATTTATCGACATATTACCGCAATGAGTAATTGGCAAGTTTTGCCTTTGCACGAATGTGGTAGTATAGTTTGTTAACGTTTTTTGAACATGTGGTGTGCATGTGGAAATCCTATTGCATGCTGGTGATTGATCAAACATTCTAGAGGTGGCTCGCTGGGTATTATGTGGATGTAGATGTATTATGCAAGTTTTAAACAATTCATACGTCTGTAAATCATAACAGGTGGAGGCAAGTGATGCTTTTTCTTGCCTCCGCCATCACGTGCATGCTCACACATCCACTCACGCATTCGCTTGGGTATTATTATCTTCTTCTTTAAACCCTTCGAACTTCCTCCGGCCATTGTCTACCCCTCTCGCCCTCGGCGCTGTCCCAAAAGGCAGAGATCCCTTTCTTTATATCTTCAACCGTGTTACGCCTTCCCCTTCTTTCACTCCCAGCCTTTTTTTTTATTCTCCTCCAACCAACTACCTCCCCAATCCTCCTTTTCACCCAGCCACGATGCGAGGAACACGTGTTCCCCTTCGGGCCAACTCCTCGGAAAATCTTCCCTTTTTCTCCGGAATTTTATTATTCCGGACCCCCCCGACTCATTCTCCGATATTTATTTATTTATTCCGCGGCTGTAATCGGGAGAAAGGGGAAGGTATAAAACATTTCTTTTATTGCTGCTCCCTTGTGTATGCCCGTGGGGAGAATTCATTCCGACGTCTGTTATGAAGGCTTTTGCCCCCGTAAGTTTTTTTCCCAATAAGCACAACAATGCCCTCCACGGCGATGGAGAATGCGCTCTGTGATGCATCATCGTGCAGGTCTGAGAATATATAAATATTAAAAAACTTCAGGGGCACGTTTCTCATTATGATCGAATCGTATGGGCGTTTCAGTGCCAAGAATGCCTCCAGCACCGATCCCAGAAGTAGTAATAGCAATAAAAGTGTGGCCTCCATGCTCGGGGCTGGTTATGGGTGCAATGATGACCTAATAGCAGGAATAACATTACGAACTGATGATATTAACATGCTATTGCTGGTTTATGAAGGTTAATATACGATTTTACTACTTGAACGAAATGTAAGTTGGCTCCCATTATTTAATTTACGTTCCCATTTTTTTCCTCTTCCTAATTCATATTGATTTTCAAGGTAGCATCAAGAGATATTTCAGATCATGTTACGATCAAAACTTATCCCATACAGTTGCATCAAATAAAAAAAATTGGTGAAGAGTGTTTTTCATGAAAAAAAACCTTGGATAGTCTTGGAAGAACCCTCGAGTTTTCTGCAGCGGCCGCTGAGCGAGGATATATTTTATGCTTTTTGCCACAAGGAAATATTGGCGTTAGTATTTTTTATTGCGGTCATACTTATTTTGATTGTCCATCTTTGCTATCGAATGAATCCAATACTGGTATTATAAAACATAAATATCAATTTGAAGGCAATGGAGAAAATGCTCTGAATATAAATGAAATATAGCTCTATATATTTTATTCTATTAAAGCTCACCTATTGCATATGCATCAAATTTCCTCCATAATTTGGTCATATGCTGAACTGGAGAAGGGTTTTCAATATACGAGGAGATTGGGGAGATGTGGGTAATTCTATCTCAACCAGTGGATTGCGAGAATAATAATATTTTAATCCACTTTAGATAGGCCACAAATGTTGTGGTTTAATCACCGAATGCTCAGGATTCACGAAGCTGCGAAGACTGATAGAAATTAAGTAAATCACGCTTTGAGGCAGCTTGGAAATACGAAGGAATTGCAACTACCTAAACTTCAAGTGTTTGTTATATCGGATTATTGAAGTATACTTCAATGATGAGATGTAATTTCATCATTTCAATAACATTTTTCGCATGAGTAAAGTTTGAATTTTTCAAGAATTTACATCATATTTTCAAAACAGTTTGTGCCTCGATAAAAACTACTATGCAGATCACTATATCATAATTCTTTATTTTTGCCGTAACTCATAAGCTCTTTCTCTTGAAAATGAATTTGCTTCCAGCGCACTCTCATAAGGTGGAGTTAATCGGTAAGCTATTTCTTCAGTGGAGCGTGAATTTTTGTACTATATTTGACAAATTTTAAGTCCTGTAAATCAAATTCACAGCTATTCTGCCTGGCGTAACTATGGAACAGAAAATTTATGGACAGTCTTCAGGTTAACAAAAAACATCAAAATGACGTCGATCGACTTCGCATAGCCATCAGTTTAGCAGAGCTTAAATTTCTATTTAAATAAACTAGTAGCAAAGCAGATAGTACAAGCGACAATTATTTAAATTATTTTGAATCCTATAAAATAACTGTCAAAATTGGTTAGCAGGCTGACAATGAGATGCGATTGGTGGAATATTTCAGCAATCGATTTGGGACATATTGAGTATATTAAAAGAGTATTTTAAGTAATTTATTTTATTTATTTTATGATGGAGCAGTTCCACAGAGTAACGCCTGAGACCGTGTCTTATATTAGAGAGTAAAATATTTAAAAGGAGTTTAATATTAAAAAGGAGTTTACTTCTGTTTAGTCCGGCTTGCTTGGCGTTCTCCACTTCCGAAGATATACATCCGACCTCTGTGACCTCCCCTCAGGCCATTTCTCAGAATTTCGCATTCCAATCAAGTCTCATCTCGAGATAGGTCGTCGTGATTCTCGCAAAGGGCGACCTGAGCCCAGGGCGGTGGGGTTTTTTTTACGATATCAAAGATAATGGAATTCACGATTGGAAAATCTCAGCGTTGGCGAGCTTAAGGTCGGAGGACATAGTTGTAGTACGAATGGGTCAGTAGTTTTTATGTACCGATGCACTTGATAATGCTCCACGGTTTGGACATCCCTCATATTGCGAAAATACTTCTACATCTACATAATACCCTGCGAGCCCCCTCTAGGGTGTTTGGCAGGGGGTGATCAATCACCAGCATGCGGCATGCAATTGGACTCCCACATGCACACCACACAGTCCAAAAAACTTCACGCATACTAATGAATTATACTACCATATGCTGTTAGAAATAATAATAAAATTAAGAAACATGCATTAGTTTTAGATAGGCTAGTAGACTACACTACAAGTCATCTAATCTGTTTATGAGTTCTATCGCTGCCGTTATATCTTACTGTTCGTGGAAAAAAAGACATTCTGAATCTGTCTGTTCTACAATCTATCTCTCTTAATTTATTTTTATGATCTGATCTTCCGAAGTATGTTGGCATCCGTAAGATATGGCTAACTTCGTTAGAAAAGACTCTTGAATTTCTCTAAAAGGCTTAGTCTATTTTTCAATCTACGGTCTGACAGAGATTCCCATCCGAGTTTATCTAAGAGGTCAGTTACACTAACAAGACTATCGTAACGACCTTTCACGTACCTGGCAGCCCTTTGTTGCACGCCTTCTAACTCTGTTACGATTAGCTTGACCAGTTATTTCCCGAATATGGACGTTAATTTCACTGAAATAGTTCAAAATTTCACTGTGTAAAACTCTCACTTCTAGAATATATTCCTATGCAGCGAGCGTATGGGATCCGGTGCAGATAGACTTAATCCGCGAACTGAGTTAAATACAAAGTGAGGCGCCGCGGCTCGTCAAAATCTGCTACGGGCGTACAGACAGCGTTACCCAAGTGTTAAGCGGATGAGGCTGGGTCCGCTAGAGACTCGGAGGCTGCGCGCTAGGCTTAAATTGCTTCAGCAATTGAGAATAGATACCTTAAAAAGCGACACGGAGATCATAATATTAGAGCCCCACTATATTTCCAGGTCCAACAGAGGCAATACATTAAGAGAGATATTATACCGAAGGGGTAGATGTGTGAATTCCTTTTTCCCCCGAACCAGGAAGAACTTTAATAAATGCCAGTCGTAATTTCGTTAGAACATTTCCTTTTTATGTGAAAATGGCCGGTGTCCTTACAAGCCCTGCCACACACCTTTTAGGCTACTTATGAGGTAGTATGTAGATGTGGATGTCGTATTACATGTATCGGTAAGTGGAATAAATGAGAGAAGATACCCTTAGGGAAATAAAAATCCGTTTGCGACACCAAAAATTAATTTAAGGCGTCGTGACCATTTGAGTCCATCTTTTTTCCGAAGACTCCGTCTCCCTTGCCACCACAGGCACTGCACGCTAGTCCAAGTGAAAATGACATCACATTTTGACAAGTGCGCAAAACCTACCTCATCAGTACAAGAAAAAGTTAGCACGATGTTGCAGTCATACAAGTCTCCCGCCCTTTCCAACTTTTCTTCTTCATTCCAGGAGGGTAGTTTCCTTCATAATGAGCAATTTTCTAGTAATAATGGGAATTAAAATGGAAGAAATAAATCCATTTCTCTAGGATATTCAATCCAGTTTGAATTCTAAGTATGAAACTCTTAAACTTGCTCCAATACATACATGGATTAAATATCAATGCCCGATCGGAGAAAAAGATATGGACGTCAATATTTTGGTAATTTTCATTGTTTTGAGAAATATATGGCAATATTTCCATGTGAAAATAAGCTTTAGTTCAAAATTATTTCTCTTTAAAACAGGAGCAAAATCTTTGCTATAAGTTCCTTTTCTGTATAAAAATGTTATCCTTGATAAGGCTGGTGAGCAATAAGGACTTACCGATGACGGCAGATGTATTGGCCTTTATCATCAATTCGTCACAAAAACTCCGTGAAAAATTGACGATTCATTTTTTCTACTCTGCTATTATTCTGATACTCTTTATTGGGATCTCCAAAATCCCGGAGCGGTAGATGGCCTCGTGGGATAGGCGCGTCGAATGCTTGGCCTCCATAGATAGCTTCTAGCGTATCCAAATCCGCTCTTGGCCCCAGAACCAGCTAGGCCGAAAAGGATGCCAGGAGAAAATTCGACGTGCTCCACCATTTCACTGAACTGAAATTGGGGGTTCTAAGACGTCGATCAACCTAAATTTTCACTGTTGCCTTTTTTCCACGCGAACATTTTCTTTAAAGAATTTTCTAAGGCCTTCTTTGTCAAAAGTGGCACTGGTGATGGATACCACCCATGCTTTAACGCAATTTTTGAATGCCTACCATGCCTTCGATTTAAGATAGCCCTATAAGGGAAGAATTGTATCACGTAACCAACCTCAAATTTGGATTCGAAATGCTTTGATTTTTGAAAACGTTCCGGAATCTTGATTTACACTAAATCAAAATTTCGTCTCGCTTAGAACCATTTTCTTCGGAATGGTAAACCACCTCTTTCACTTTGTTAAATGGATCAGATTTTTATAGTTATGCATGATTCTGGTATTGGGGTGCTTTCACGTAGAATGCCGGTTGCTGACGCCTACATCTAGGCGCAGGTAAGCGAGAATAGGCGCGAGTAAAAGTTTGCATTGTTTCATATGTGTCTGTTCACAGACAGAGCTTGTGCAAACTTGTCGGCGCCGTGCCTACCGGCGAACCAGAATGTTTGAAAGGGCGAACCCAGGATCAAAACTGGGGGGGGGGGCATGCCATGGTTGTTCAAGTTATAACATTTAAGTATGGAAAAGGTGGATGAAACCAGCATTTTAAGAGAACTATAACAGCGCTTTATTATTTTTTTTAAATTATTGGGTTGAAAGAAATTATTTAGTTACATATCTTATACTCACACAGGGTTCTCCAATTTACTAGGCCACGAGGGCCAAATTCCAAGTTCCGAATCGCCACGCGGGCCGGATAGCAAATTTGCCGATGCCTGAAGTATTCGATACCAACGAGAACTGAAGAATCCGGTGGCATATTTCTTATTTACGAACTGTTGAAGGCGACTTTGACGTGCAGTACAGCGCTGCAATGCTACTAGCGGCGTCTCACAGAAGTAAACGGGCGAGAATCGCGCGCTACTTAAAACAAGTGCGCGGGCCGGATCCGGCCCGCGAGCCGTATTTTGGAGACCCCTGACTTATACTAATATCATTTTCATGGGTTTAAAGAAAATTTGTTGACAACTTTCTTTTTTACCCAGTTCTGTTTTTCCTTAAAGACTTTTGCAATTTTTGCTTCTAGCGCCGTACCTCGGTGGCGCCGCGGTGCGGGGTAGCGCCCTAGAGAGTGGATTGCATTACGACGGACGATATCTCGTAAACGCTTAATGATAGGTAAAAAACATAATTCGGCCCTAAAGAGCTTTACTTTCACGTTTTCCATATGAATAGTTCCATAGAGTAAGTATATTATTATACTTACTCTATGATAGTGCCTTTTCGGCCCCAAAAAACTCAATTTATAGTCCTCAGTACTTAGGGCCCTTGGGGCACGAGTTGCCGTTATTTTAAATAAACCAAATTTTAACACGTGAAAATAAACCTCATTTGGACATTTTGAGATTAGGAAAACATAACTTTTCTCCATTCTGAAAGAAAGGACCGGCCCAGTGTACCTATAGTGATTTCTCGAAAGTTCATTGAAGTGGGTGATACCGATGAGCTTATAGAACAAATTTTCCAAAGATCAGCCATGTAGGAGAAGAAGCTCAAGCTACATCTCTTGCTGTCTAGCTTAAACCCGGCGTTTTCCAATAAGAAAACTTCATCATCACTTGACGAAGACATCTCGACAACTGAGGACTAGAATTAGTTTCCAGCTTTAAACGTGAAAGCTCACTATAATTTCCCGTACTTGTAAACTCCGCAAATAAGATTCTGGTTTTCAGGCGCTTGTTACCAGCGTTTTTCGTGAACGCACTCTTATCAATGAAAAACCGGAATGCCCTATGTGTTTCGATTTCAGGCGCTGAAACGCGTTATTACAGATTGTGATCGAATAGTTAAACTTTATTCATGATATTATGCCTGTGTGTATGTTCCTACAATTATTAACAGGCAGAGTGAAAGGATTTATAATCAATTTTAATTACCTCGTGATAAAAGAGAATAATTAAAAGCTTATTTCAATAGAAACCTTCAATATTTAAATATAATAATAATAAATATTAGTCATGGTTGAGCTTCCACGCGAGACAGACGTGGGCTGGTGCTTAGCTCGAGACAGGCAGGTGCCTTAGTGATGTGTTCAGTTGCGTCCAGAGTATAAGTGCATTCAATTACGAGGATAACTTCCTACTCAATTTAGAAGCTCGAGTTACTAATATTAAGTGGAAACCGCAGTTTAAAATGGCTAATTGCAGTGTATGTAATGTGAATGTTCTTAAGCGCCAGCTAAGGATTACCTGCAGTGAATGTCAAACTCAGTGTCACGCTACTTGTGTTCACTTGTCCAAAGAGGATATCGAGTATATTGGCGCTGAAAAGCAAAGTTGGCGTTGTCCTACCTGTGCTGCGGAAAAACGTAAGAGCATGTCAGTAGTTCCACTGGCGGATACGGACACTGCTAGTATCTCTCATATTATAAACCTTCTAGAAGAAGCTAAAGAGGACAGGAAACACATGGAATTGGACTTGAACAAGGCTATTGAGTTTGTGCACAATAGATTAGATGAAAATACTAAAGTGCTTCAAGAAAACTCAACGCAGATTGCTGAATATTTAGCGACAATAGACTTACTTAGGCAAGAAAATGTTGGCTTAAAATCTCGAGTGAGTGAATTAGAAAAGAGGTTAGACGACCAAGAGCAATATTCTCGCGTTAATGACCTTGAAATACACGGCATTCCCCAGCAACCAAATGAAAATACCTTAGAAATCGTGAAAAGTGTGGGGGACGCCCTTGGTGTTAAAATAACCGACGATATGGTGAACACATGCCACCGATTGGGAAAGAAGGGACACGAAGGCGGAACGAGAGGTATCATAGTCAAATTCGTCCGTAGGTATACAAAAGAAGAAATTCTTCAAAAGAGGCGAGTGAAAAGGACCTTCTCCACACGGCACCTGGGCTTGGCGACCGATACTCCGGTGTACATAAACGAGAGCCTGAGTCCAGGTCGGAGGAGACTCTTCGCTGCTGCGCGTCTTGCGAAGAAAGAAAAGGGATACAAATATTTATGGCTAAGGCATGGGACAATACTCATGAGGAAGAAGGAGAATGATCACTCTGAAATCCTCTGATGACCTGGAGAAACTGTAAGCATTCTGTGAGTGAGTTATGTATGTCTTCAACCTATCTTTACTAACAAAATGCAGAGTACTGTTAATGATAGTGAATTTAATGGTGGCAGGTTCCTTGTCTTGCATCAAAATATAAGAAGTCTAAGAGCTAATTTTGATAAATTTGTATTTCAACTAATTAATCTCGATATAAAACCCGCTGTAATTGTTTTGACAGAAATTTGGGTCAATGACACTGAAGTATCTATGTATCAAATAACTGGCTATCGGAGTTTTGATGTGTGTAACAATAACTATAGGGCTGGAGGAGTTATTGCATATGTAGCAGATACTTATGAGTGTTCTTCTATTGATCTGGGTGAATTAAAAACTGCTGATATGGTTAAAATATCAGTAGGGATAAATGATTCTTCTTGGATAAGCATTATTGGTGTATATAGACTTAATTTTAATCCTGTTGAACATTTTTTGAGTGAATTGGAGAATGTATTAACCATCTCTAGTGAGAGGAATTTAATTGTAATTGGTGATATTAATTTATGTATATTACAACCCAACGATATTTCCTTTGAATATCAAACCCTTATGGCTAGTCATGGACTGGACCAGCTTATTCGAGTACCAACTAGAATTAGCAAAACGGGTAGTACATGTATAGATCACATTTTTTGCAGAAGTAGAGATAACTATAAGTATGAGGGAAGAGCGGACGATTGGGGTTTAACAGACCATCATGCTGTATCATGTTCTTTAAATATTAATGTACCCATTACTATATACGAACGAGTTTATCGAAGCCATTGCCGGATAAACTTTAACCATCTAAATAATAGTTTGCTAAGATGTGACTGGAATGATGTTTATTCACAACAAAATGTCAATGAAGCCTATGAAATATTTATAAATAAATTGAAATGCTGCATTGAAAAAGCTGAATACGTGTCAGACAGTAACAGATCGGGAGGAATGAAGAGGCCATGGATGACTTACGCTTTGTGCGGGAGAATTTCTAGGCGAAATTTTCTGTATAAAAAAATGAGGAAACACCCTGAAAATGAAAAGCTAAATAGGTACTACGTATCGTACACGCAAAGATTAGAATATGATATTAAAAAGCGCAAAGAAAAGTATTACAGGGACCTATTTGATAGTAATGTCAATAATACCGCTGCTCAATGGCGCATTTTAGATTCACTCACGGGAGGAAAGCAAGGAAATGAGAATTGTGTAAAAATTAGAACTAGTAATGGTATCGTTGTCACTAAGTGCCAGGACATTGTAAACGAATTTAGTTCACATTATGGTAAAGTAATTCAAGAATTGACCCAGAACAATTATTTTGAAAGTAATACGAATAAATACATAGAAATATTCCCAACCTCCAATTCAATTGACTCACTGTTTTTTGTTCCTACTGATGCGAAAGAAATTAGCAGCATTATTAAGGAATTAAAGTCTAAAAAATCTAAAGGTGTTGATAATATTTCCACACAAGTTATAAAAGAAGTAAATGCAAATATTTCGGAGGTCCTTGCCCATATTGCTAATCTAAGTATGTATACTGGAATATTTCCTAAACAATTAAAAACTGCAATAGTGATACCAATTTTTAAAAAAGGTGATAAAATGAACGTAAATAATTACAGACCAATATCCCTATTATCTGTATTTGCTAAAATAATAGAAAAAGTTGTTAAAGTCAGACTTCTTAAATTTCTAAATCAGCATAGTTTTTTCAATAAAAACCAATTTGGATTTATGAGTGGTAAGAGTACAGAGGATGCATTATTAAAATTCTGTTCAGAGCTGAACGACGGACTGAATAAGAACTGTAGAGTTGCTGGCTTATTTGTAGACATTACCAAAGCCTTCGACTCCATTAATCATAACATACTAATGAATCGATTATGGGAAGCGGGTATACGTGGAACCGCATATGATTGGTTTCAAAGTTATCTTTGTGATCGAGATCAATGTGTGCGTCTCAAAAATTGCTACAGTGAAAAGATTCGACTCACCTGTGGTGTCCCACAGGGTTCTGTGTTGGGACCCATACTGTTTTTAATATATGTAAACAATTTATGTGCTGGCAGGTTTAAAGGTCAATTAACGTCATTCGCAGATGACACTGCACTAAGTTACTCTGTTAATAGTGTTGATGATCTATATGAACACATACAAAGTGATCTATTAACACTCAATATGTGGTTTTCGGCTAATTATATGTTGTTAAGTGAAAAAACGAAATATATTATGTTTAGCATGAGTAAATCTACCTCAAACAAAAGTAAACTATACTATCAATGTGCAAATTGTATAAAAGATAATGTTACTTCCTGTGATAAATGTATTTTGATCGAACAGGTTAGTCACATAAAATATTTAGGTATATATTTTGACCAAAATTGTAAATGGAAGTCTCACATAAATAAATTAAAATCAGAAATGATTACTATTGTAAGAAAATTCTACTTCCTCAGATACATATGCCCTGAATCAGTGTTAAAAATGGTATATTATGCTCTCGTTAATTCAAGATTGCAATACGGAATAGCCTGCTGGGGTGGAGCATATTTTATCAACATTAAACCATTGATAGTGGCGCAAAAAAGGGTTATCAGGGTTATAACACGATCGTATAGGAAAAGCCACTCATTTCCTCTATTCAAAAAATTAGATGTCCTCCCACTAAGGCATTTATTCATTTATAAAGTCCTTAGAATATTCTATAACCGTAGTGGTGAAAAGGCCCGACCACAAAACTATGACATTAGAGCTTGGAGAAACTTCCATATACCTAGGCCGACGACCGAAATTTATCGACAGTCATACAATTACTTAGGGCCTAAATTGTTTAGCATGTTGCCGAGTAATGTAGCAAACTCGGAAAAAAGATGGGGATTTAAATCCGCAGTTAAAAAATGGCTTATGATGTGTGAGGAAGTAGAGTTTCTACTAAGAAAGGTGGGTTAAAAAGTTTACAATAAAAGGTATATTGTATATTCTATGTATGTAATTATGCGTTTATATAAGAAAAATAAGAAAAATAGTTATCCTTGTCCAAATATTTGAAATACGTTTTGTAATAATGAATGCAATCGGCAATAGAACAAATAACTGAATACAAAGAAATTTTACTTCTCATGTGTGCTAGCACCAGACCTATGTAAAAAGTTTATGATGGTAGCCCCAAAACTACTAAAAGGGGTACCTATATATTCCAAAATATTTAAGTATGTTCTAAAATGTAATATTTGATTGTAAATGGAATAAATTATATATTATTATTATATTATTATTATTATTAAAGATATAAATTTAATATTTTTGTTATTTCACCATATATGGCGTCCTGGGTTTCGAATAATTGTTACGAAACTATTTTCATTTAAGGATAATTAAATGCATCGAAACTAAAACTAAAGTTGGAACAGGAGATACATTTTTTTCTGGTTATGTACTCTGTCCGATGGCCAGTAGTTTTTTATGTTCACTCTGGCATCAAGCGAAATAGGATGTTATGCATCGAAAAATCGCTTCGAAAACCGAAATCTAGACTTCTCCCAGTTTTTAGCTCTCCGTATAAGAGTGAGAGAAGCTTTTAATAGTACATGTTAAAATCTCAACGCTTGAACGTAGTTCATATTTTATAATGTGTCAAAATTTTATTTCATCCTTAGAGAAAAGACGGAATTTAATTTATAAAGTTATCTTCCATATTTGGTATCTTATTAGTTCAATTGTTTCCTGAATACGGGACAAAAATTGTAGATGATATCGGCAACATTAACTCATAATATTTACATTCGTTATCAGTAGACAGGAAGAACTTACCTTTTCACGAATCGCTTAAAGATTAAAAATTTTCAATCAAAGTGAATGTGGTAAGCTGACTTGAAGTAAATATTTTCTTAAAATAGCAAATATCTTATTCGTGCTATATATAATATTCTTAATGATTTGGAATTAACAATTTATTTATCATCAACAAAATAATTCCCGATTGTGATAGTAATTATTCCATGAACAGCTTTTAGTGTTATTTTTTTACCATTCCAACATCACCCTTATTTCAAATGTTTTGAAAGACCAGGAGTATCTCCTGAATTTCATTTCATATATATGTGTGGTTGATAAGTGTTATTTAAAAAGATTCGACTCGGATTGAAGGGTGAAATAACTGCAATGCTGCTTTTTTCATAACCGACGGCAGATCGTAATAACTGTCTACGTATCTCCAATTATTTGTCCCATTATCTTTTTTACCACCCATATTATCGTCATTAATTTGATACGATTTTAATGCCAAGGTACGCACTCTTTCCTTGATTGCCTAGCTGGTCGATTTGGTGGTGCAATCATGAGTGCTTCGAGTCGGAGAGATTGTGCGTAAAAAGAAACAACAAAAAATGCGTGTAGAACTCCAAGGGACCCACTATCACGGTGAATAAGCCTCACTGCAGACGCTCAGACAGTAACAACATATATACCTTCCTGAGCATGTGAACTTTTTTCCAACCAAAATGTCATAGAGGATATCTAATAGAAGTATTTTCAAACCATATTACTTTTTTATTTTGTTAATTTAACATCAATTTCATTTTCTTTCTTTACTGTATACAGCATAAGTGCATATTGAAAGTTCATCAGGAAGACATTTTTGTTTTTAAAAAAACTGACACAGAATTACGATTGTTTTCTGAAGATGAGCCCACCAACAGGCAAAAGCCATTGGTGCCAAATTCCAATATGGTCTTTTACATATAAATTGTTTTGAATGTTAAATAAATAAAAGATCGTAGCACTTTTCCACTAGATTTTTGTCTCGTGGAAAATTACTACGAAAATTGCTATTTATGTATTGTGGAAAATTTTGTGGAAAAGTGCTACGATGTTTTAATTATTTAAGTAACTTCCACCAATTGAAGCCTGAATCTGTTGAACTTATTTAGAATTGTTTTAAATATTCAAAAAGCAATATCACAACCTAATTGCTGCCATTACTTTTCGAGCATGAGATTAACGGCAGCCATGTTGTAAAATAATTATTGCAATGTCTTCACGCCGAGGTTGCGTGTCCTCATCAAGAAGGAGAAATACTTCGTGCGCAAGACGATGCCAGAATAAGGTATCCACAAAATGCCGTCTCCTTGATAATACGTCCCGATCTGGCTGGTTCGTGTGTTTTATATTCGCCCGTCTAAGTTGAGATCGCACGCATGTGCAATGCAATCGGCACGCGACCTTCCTAGAAGTGATCGAAAGCGTGCAACGTCGTTCGCGTGACGGTATTCCGTGGGATGAGGGGAGAAAAGTGACGGAAAAAATCTGTCTGTACTCGCATTTATGCATTTCCTCGGTCTCGCTTTAGTTATCCAATCAAACAATGCTTATCTGTTTTCTTTGGAAATCGCGGCCTCAAATTTGGCTCCTGACCAATTTTTTTTCACGTTCGGCGAGTGGATTGTGCCATATCGATAGCTAAGTTCTAACAACACGTATCTTCAAAATAGCAACTTTTTCGGAGAGCCAAAAGAACGATTAATATATTTCATTGTGCAGTGAAATTAAAAACCAATAGTTCATAAAACTGATGAAGAAGCATTCATTCACAAACAAAGAGTTGTTATTTGCTTGTATTTATTTTTCACTTTGTTTAAGATACCTGTCTCAAACTGGCCGAAATTCAGATACGTTTTGTTATAACTTAGCCATCGATATCTGATCCAGCAGGTCCATCCTACTATTATTCATTAATGCAACCAATGCTTTATCCTCGCCATCCGTGCTCGCTGTCATCCCATCTCACAAGTGTCCATTAACTAAGATTCGCGAAAAAGTGGCTGGATATTTTTCTTGGTAATTTATACATATTTTTGTTGAATTTCGTTTTCTTGTTCATTTGGTGACATCCCACGAAACAAGCGAAATAAAATTACATCATCGAGCTCATTTTGAGGTCCTCAATGCATTTTAGCATTCAAATCAATGGAGTGTGGAATAAATTAACCTATAAACCAATGATGAAGGTTATTGTCAAATGAATTTGTGGGTCACGTAATCAAATGTTAAACTACAGTTGACAGTGGCGCCCCTGCTGTGACCTCTGAATCGTTATTATTTGCTCGATATGAATAGCACTGATTCAATCGAAAGACTTATTATTTATATCCTGTTTAAAAGGGGAATATAACTTTGGCCCACTTGTACTAAAAATGCTCTGCATAACAATACTTAATGGATCGAAATTTTACTCTGTTCACTGTATTTTTTAGACGAATCACAAAGATACGGAGAAAATACATCGGTTCTCGCATTTATGCATTTGTTCAGTCCCGCTTTAAATAGCCAATGAAACAATGTTTATCTAATGCTCGAATATTTTTGGAAATCATGGCCTCAGTTTAGGCTTCTGACTATAATATTTCATGGTGAGCTAGTGGATTGTGCCATAGTTGGTCCTACAGGTATAGCCTACTACTATTCATGCGCTGATCTATGTATTGATATTTGTTGGTCGATATGAGTGGCATTGTCTCACTCTCAGTTATAAAATTTGCAGAATACAAAAAATTCAATCCTTAATGAGGTAATTGCCACATTTTGCAAACATCGGAACTGAAAGTGAAAGATTATAAAAAAATGAAAATATATCGACCTTCTAATATTTATACAGCAATGGTCTTATGGTCCAAAAAGTATTCAATTGAAGGATATTTTATTCATATCGAGCTAAACATGGGGATATTACTCTGGTCAGTTTACGCCAACTGAAAAAGCCCTGTGTAACAATGCTGACTCGTTGGATTTTTTACGGTGAATAATATATTTTTTTCTCAAATCCCTTCATAGAAATCCATTCTGTAATGCGGATTAACTCTGCAATATTTGAAGTCCAAAAATCGGCTGCGATCTGGATTTTTTGCGTGAATGGGCTCATTCAATTATTCTCTAAATAGTAAATAAGTATATACAAAAACGTCAGCAAAGAATCAGTTGCTTACTAGTTTTTTGTAGACCTCGGCTCGAGCACAGTAAAATAAATATTTGAGTATGAGAAACTTGTGGCTGAATCAAAAGCAGAAAAAAAGAAGTGGCTAACAATCGATTTCCGATATCTCGAGACTGTACCCGCCCCCAACGCAATCTCCTCATCTTGTTTGTTAGGTTCCACGTTTTCCGTGACAGGCCGATCTTGGTCGTGTCGTACCTCTGCGCCGCACCGGCCAATCGGGGTGTAGTCAATAATTTCTCTGTGATTGCCCTCGACCAATCGTGGAATGGATGGATGGATGTCGGCTGACGGAATCTTGACTGCCTGGTCATCGTTCCACCCTCCACGCTTATTGTTTCAATTGTCCACGAATTCCAATCTCCGTGCATCCTGTAAGGAGAGGTTTGAGTTTCAAACGAAAAATTGCAAGTCCCCACCGTGGGAACAAATCAAGGGTACGGTGTTGCTTCTTCTTTTTCCAAGACAAGACTCCCATGACCTCGGGTTCAGGACCAGTACTCTCCAGATCCATACCAACGTTTTCATTTTGGGGGGGGGGGCAGATAGTCGCTCTGGGTTGGATGCAGCATCTCGGGCACAAATTCGTTTTATTTAAGTACTATTCCATTCAAGTTAGGTTTCCAAGGAGTATTTAAGAAGTATTCTGTGGCAGTCTCCCCTCCCTCCATGGATTTCCCTCTTAAATTTAATATGAGGCGAACTCCCTTTCAATCTATGTAAAAGTTCCGTTCCCTTCCTTCCTCTCCCTTGTTTACTCATAATTTTACCCTATAACACTGTTTCAACATCCCCTCCCCGCTAAATACTCCCTTTATCCATACCTCCTGTCCCATGTATCTCATGTAGAAGCTGCCTCTCCACGCCCACCATGTCCTGCACTTCGTCGTTCTTCTTTTTTTCCGACCACTTCACCTTCTCCAAACTTCTCAAGACCCCTATCTCTAAAGCCTCCAGTCTTTTCTCGTCCTCCCTCCTAAATACCCTCGTTTCTACACCGTAAGGCGCTTCACTCTAGAGCAGACTCTTCACTAACCTTTTTTTTAAATCTTATATTCCTCTCATAAGCTCCTTTCTGTTCATGAAATAATCCATTCTTTACGTAATTCTATTCCTGATGTCAAAACAGTTTTATTCGTTTTCCTGTAATTCAGATATACAGGCATTCTTCCAAATTTCTCTCAATGATCATTTAACGTTACTTACGAGTATTTTTTCTTGGTTGAGTCATTAGTACATCTTTTTTATTTTTTAGCACATTTACTCAAAGTTCTTTTGCATACGTAAACTTTTTCGGGTGTCTCATTGGGTGAGTAACTTCATCTTCATTCTCATGTAATTTTCGTTTCCCAAGATATTGCGTTCTTCAGTTATTCTTTTGAAAGTATCATTTTCATTACTACTAGCAGCTTTCACTTCTACTTCTATGCACTGAAAAGGATTAGCGTGATGACTCTTTGGGGAGTTTGACTTTTAAACCGCAGCTGTTAGAGCACACCATCATCACAGCTTCCAGAATGGTACTATTAGGCACTGGTGCCATGTATGGATTCTTTTCCCTCCACTTGTGTGGCATAATTACATAAAACTAAAAATTTAAATGCCTCATAAAATAAAACTTTTTAAAAAATAATGCTTGGGAAAAGTGGGACACTGCCCCATTCTTCCCACACATCTGATGTCCCAGACCTGCCATATTGCATTTCACTGGTAATGATAGGCTTTTTGAAACAAGGAGATGTTATTTAAATTACCAGTTATGAGCCCGAAGGACATGAATTTTCATTAGTGCTTCCAGCGATAGAAGGTCGTGATTAAAATTCTAGAAATTTTCAGTTAAAGCATCTCACGATAGTTACCAAAATTGTTGTGAAAGCCAATATCCTCTTCTTTACTCAAATCCGCAGGAGGGCGCCAGGAGCCATTATAGGAGGAAATGCAGTGGCAGTTTCTATAAGTGTTAGAAAATCAAGAGCTAAATCAAGAGAGGGAAATTTGAACTGTCCCATTTCTCCCTTGTTTCCCCTGCTGAGTACTTCTCAGTCTATCAATAAATCTTATGTTCTTCCAACCTCTTCCACAATAATTGAAAATTCTTCCCATTAGCACTACTTTTAACATTCTTTCTCCTCTTTGGGTTCATTCCATTCAAGCCCTCTTATCTCCTGAGTGAAATAAATTTCACCCCTATTATTTTATTATTGGTGGTTTCCTATTATTCTTTGCCTAAATCGGAAGATTATTACTCCTGGAGTACGCATTTCAGGCTCTTAGATTTTTAAATGACGATATCTGCGATTAAACGATAAGTGAAAAATTTCAAGCGCGCGAAAACGCGACGACTAAGTATGGATGCTGGGAAAAATCTAGTGTGACGCCATTCTGGTTCCCGCTGCCGTCGTGTGAGGTGACCTTGGGGCCAGGCTTTGAGCGCTGATACGACGCAGGATGCCAGCAAGTAGCAGAGTATCCTGCTAGCAGGTAGCGCTTAGCTTAAATTAGGATTATTATTGCCCTATCAAACGAATGAAACTTTCCGACCTTAGGCAATTTTAATGGGTGATTATTAACAGATGTTTCCCTGAGCTCTGTGCCTCATGCGTGCATTGGTAATCTCAGACGAAATAAAACTCTAAAATAATGCGTCATCACGTGGCATTGCATGGGCGCCAATCTGGCCTTTTTCAAATGAGGTTAAAATTGACCATTGCCATTCGTCTAAACTGGGATTTCTTAAACCAAATAATTTGTATATTATGAATACACTAATGGTGGGTAAGGAATCGCAATCAATGCCTTTCGTTTTCTTTGACGAAGGAAACTACCCTATTGGCAGTACTCACTAATATGGAGTGATAGTTATATAATATAACCATGATCTTAATAAGATCTCATACGCATTACGCTCATAGCAATTTTTAGTTGGACCTTAATGTTATTTCTCGAAGTATTTACATAAATAAGGCTGACTCTGATAATTCAGTTTAGCTCTAGGTGGTGTTTCAGTATCGAAACCATTCTCCTTGTCTCCACCATTGCCATTGTATGATCGATATTGGTACACGTGCCCTTACCGCAGCTTAGAGTGAAGCTCCATCGATCTTCTGCTCCCCTCACATCGATAAAACAATGAGAGTTTCCTGTCAGCTTGCGGAATTTCAGCATTCCATTTTGTGTCACCCCCAAAGATGGAGCGACGTATTTTTATTCCCTGTTTCATGACTTCGTCGCCCTCGGGCGGCAGAATGGAGAGATATTGGCCGATAAGACCGCCATTGTGTCTTTCGCCCTCTTTTGGTGCTGTTTATATTCTCACCGAAACAATGGATGCCGGCGCTAACCCTTCGTCGGCTAAATTGAAACGATTAATATTCTGTCTACCCTTTGGACCTCCACCGAACACGCGGCGTCGGTCACTGCTGTCTCGGGATCGTATTGTTCTTTTTCCTCTTTTGGAGTCGACCATAACTTCGACCATGGTATCCCAATTATCTAATGCCTCATTCACATTACGATTGTTCCAGTGACTATCGTGCATTCACACCACGATGGTTAAAACCTGTGCTGCCCTCTACTGCTGACATCTAAAGTGAACGGGAAATTGACGGTTAGCAAAGCTGTTGAGGTATGCAGGGACAAGGTATTACTGTGTTCAACGTGTATTTATCGAATAATTTTTCTTCCGCCCATATTCTTCCTTCCTAGGACAAATCCATGAAAAAATAGAGCTTTTCGTCTTTCCCTTGTCGGTTCCGTTTCCGGTCTCCCAGCGCCTAACCATCGTAAAGTGGCAACGTTCGGAACTACGTCAACTATTGTCAGGAAATGCATTTACACGGCTAGTTCGGCCAACTATCGTTGGGGCGATCGCTCGGACAATCGTAATGTGAACGAGGCATAAGGGTAGAGGTACCCCAAATCCTATCCTAACTGAGCACTTGTTCCAACATCACTAGGAATCTGAGTCGGCAAGAGGTTAACCGTGTCTTCGTCATAGAAAATATGGTAAAAATGTTGACGCTTAACATCTCCAATTTAGATGAAAATTTTACGAATGCTTGACTTCCAGAATAAAAATGTCGTTTGAATCCTTTGCGAAAATTGAAATGAGAGCTGAAATACGCATGAACTTTTTGTCGCCACATTTTGAAGAAAGGAATTGATCTAAAAAAACTTGGCTATTTGTTTTATTGTACTCTAAATTCTATGAAAAATCCTAGAATTTAAATGAATTGATATTTTAATGTTTAATCGTATCAACGATTTACTGCGAAGGAATAAAACTTTAAACACTTGAATCATATTCATCAGTTTGAATTTTTTTACGAGTTATACCATGCACTTATATAATCATACCTCTCAAAGATTTGGGAGATTGATTTAATTTACAGTAAAAAATTTGGTTGGGTGTTCATTCAATGAGGAGAGAAAAAAATTTGAATCTCTTCGTGCGATTCAAATGCCAAGTGCCATGTTCAAAATCGTTAAATCTACATTTTCCTACTGTTTACCTCTTAACTAAAATTTTCGACTTCCGAGAGACGCTAAAACACATACCTGAAAAGGTATCTGGCCAAAACTTGACATACGAGTCTGAATTGAATAATCTTTGCCTTTTCGTATGGTATTAATCTTAACATGGCAAGAGGGGATTATTATTCTACCAGAAAGTAGGTTTATTTTTAAGGTAGCATTTTTAGGATCACAGTGACGTACCTCGATGCTTTTTCTCTGAAAATGACTCATCATTTACCCAAGGACAAATTCCGCATGGCTTTTAAACCTTATACCACTCTAAGGAGACTGATCGTTAAATGTAAGGATCAGATAGACCAATTGGATAGATGTGGAGTATATTCATTGAAATGCAGCAATTGCAATGGTGCATACGTGGAACAGACAGGAAGAAGTTTTGAAATCAGGAAGAAAGAACATTTAAGTGCTTACAAATATAACAAAGATGAAAAAAGTAATTTTGCTAAACACTTGATATGCAACTGCCATAGAAGCGATTTTAAAATGAATATTTTAAAATTTTGCAATGACCGCCGTGAACAGGACTCTAGGGAGCAGTTAGAAATTTTAAATATTATTAAAAGTCAGGACAGTACTCTTATAAATGAATATCTCTACCCATCCTTTTCCCCTATTCTGGCATCCGTTTTAAAATTCATCAAGGGACTAGGTAACAATAATATGATAAACAAATCATAATTTGCGCCTGAAGATGAAGATAATTCATTGAAACCCGGGTCGCGCTCTGATGTAAAAAATAAGTGGTATAAGTAGTTGTGTATAACCATGAAAACGTATAATGTAATACCACAAAGTAAAGCAAGATTTAGTGAATTTCATCACTTCTTCTCCAAATTGTACTTCCCTCTTTGTTTCCCTTCCCTCTATCCCCAGGAAGGTATGTTCCAATTTATTCAATCCATGAATTTTATTCTCATCCTCGCCCTTCCCTACTCTCCATGACACCCGTCTCTAGTACGGCTTTTAAAACATCCCTCCCCGTTCAGTGCTCGCTTCATGAAAACCCAGTGTCATCCCCGTATCTCATCTAGAACTTTTCTTTCCCCGCTCACCATATCTTGCACTCCTTTGTTCCTCTTCATACACTTCACCTTCTAGTTTCTCCTCCACAACCGCAAATCTCAAGTGCTTCCTGCCTTTTCTTGTCCTCTTTCCTCAACGCCCATGTTTCCCATCGCAAAGCGCTACACTCCACTCTTCACTATGTTAAACACGGAGAACATAATATTAGAGCCTCACTATATTTTCAGATCCGACAGAAGCAATAAATTAAGAGAGATATTTTGCCGAAAGGATACATCTGCGATTTCCTTTTTCCCTCGAACAATAAAGGACTTTAACAAATGCCAGTCTTAATTTTGTAGTCTGTATTTCCTTTTTATGTGCAAATGACTGCTGTCTTAATACCGCCTGCCACACGCCTTTTAGGCGGCTTGCGGGGTAGTATGTAGATGTAGATGTTTTTTGAAAATTCTTACATCGAGCCTCTCATTAACTCTTTTCTCTTCATAAACGTCTCCTATGCTAGAGTAATCCTCTTCATGACGCCTTTACTTCTGTATCTGTTTTCCTAATCCGATGATTTTCAAAACCGCGCATATCCTTCTGTTAATTTATTTTCATGCCATATTTCTCGTACCGTTCATCACATCCTCCAGAGTCTGAAAATCCCTCGCTCTGCGTGCTTGCTTAATTTTACCTCGAATAATTGTCATGACAACATCCAGTCGCCTCGCAGCCGACTGGATGTTATCATAACAATTATTACCTCGTTTTACGGATAGATAATGGATGACGACAGGTATTTTATTTCAGTATACCGAGTCTAGCCATGGTGATAACTCTCCTGCAATGCACAAATTGTGCGAAAAATCCATAGAGAAAAAAATCATTCACCTTAACCGGGATTCGAACTCTGATCCCTCGATTTCCGGTCGAGTGCTCTAGCCAGTTAAGCTAGTCGTAATTATCCTACTGCCATTATTTGATCTCCGGCTGTGACACTGTACGCACGATTTGGACTGCTTGTGGCATCATATGATCCATACCACCTTGTCCGTTAAAGCCCTCAAACATAGGGAGGAATGACGTCTCGGTAGCTTAACTGGCTAAAGCACTCGACCGGAAATCGGGGGATCCGGATTCAAATTCCAGTCAACGTATCTAATGTTGATGTTGCATCGCTTATTCGCTTAATAGGGTAGTTTCCTTCATCAAAGAAAACGAAATGCATTGATTGCGATTCCACTATTATTGTATTCATAATATACTCATTATTTGGTTTTAGAAATCCTAGTTTAGACGAATGGCAATGGTCAATTTTAACCTCATTTGAAAAAGGCCAGATTGGCGCCCATGCGATTCCTTTCCACGTGAAGTCACAGGGACCTAGTTTCAATTCGAGTAGATAGGAGTTTTTCATTGTCTGAGATTACCAATGCATGTGTGAGGTATAGAGCTCAGGGAAACATTTCTTAATAATCATCCATTAAAATTACTTAAGTTCGGAGAGTTTCCTTCGTTTGATCGGGGAATAATAATCCTTATTTAAGCCAAGCGCTACCTGCTAGCAGGGTACTCAGTTACCTGCTAGCAACCTGAGTCGTATCAGCGCTCAAGCCTCGCCTCAAGGTCACCTCACACGCCGACAGCTGGAACCAGAAATACGTCACACGGACTTTTCCCAGCATTCCTAATTAGCCGTCGCGTTTTCGCGCGCTTGAAAATTTTCACTTTTCGTTTAATCGCGAAAAATAGATATCGTTATTCGAAAATCTAAGAGCGTGAAAAGCGTACCCCAGGAGTAATAATCTTTCGATTTAAGCAACAAAAAATGATAGGAAATCACCCCATTAGAGCACATTTGCATAGCAGTAACTTTATTTCAAAAATATAAACTTAACTGTGTGTGAAAAACTTCCTCTTTGACTTAATCGTCATTTCTCTTGTCGTTGCTATGGCTGAAGGCGGTCTGTTCACTGTCTTTCCCGACTGTGTTCCATCTTCCCCTTGTCATGAACCAATCAAATCTTGACCCTGATACGGATCGCGGCCCGAAATCATTTCGACTCACCTAACCGAAAGAGACTTCCCTCTCGTGGCTTTTTTTTCCTCGTACCCCTTACTTGCGAGCCTTATTGACCTCTGCCGTGTAACTCCCACGACCTCTTTGCTCCGGGCCAAATCCTTTCGACCCTCGTCGTGACTGACTGTGCGTGTAGGGTGAGGAGGATTAGGGGAAGGGGTGGATTGGTCCATCTCTGCCCTGTGGCTTTAAAATAATCCTCTCCAATCACGACGAGGCGTGGAGATGGCAAAGACAGCAACGGTCCCCGAAGGGACATGGAAGAGAATGGTAGGATAAACTTATTAGGCTCCATCACGATGCCCTGGTGTACTTCGTCCAGAAATTTTTCCTTTACTTATTTTATTTTTTATCTAACTTCACCGCCACTTAAACGGCGCATTAACCCTTAGAGGACCAAGGGAGGGCTAAAAAATGTCCACCATTTTATTTTTTCAATATTTTAAGTACTCATTCACCCAATACAGATTTGTAACTTCGTTATATTGTCAAATATAGGTTTAAAAAGATAAATACATCTTGATGTATATGGACAATTTTGTTCATACAACGTTATGAGAGCGTTAATACGCGGTGGACACAAAGTAACCCTCCCTTGGTCCAACCTGTGACATATTTTTCGACCGAATGGAATTGTGTAATGGGAGAAATAGTTTTGTTTGGCATTATAATTTATAACTTAATTAGTGTAAATTAAGTATTAACGTTTATTTTATTCAACAATAGGCTCCATATTGCATTTATTTATTTAAACTATAGGATTTAATTACTTTGATTTTATTTCACAAATTTCTACTTTACATAGTTTCAATTATTATTCTATTCTAAGAAATCAGAATTCGTAAAAGTAGTTTTCATTGTATTTATCTTACATATTGATTAATTTTCTTTAAAAATTTTGAACTGTATGTTTAAAATAAATACTCTCTGTTTCTATTCACTTTGCTTACTCTTATAGGCTCTGCTTGACAGAATTATAAACTGATACATTATATCGAAAAAAAGCTTCTGAATACCCTTCTGAAATTTTGAATATTGAAGTCATTCCCTCTATAATACTTTCACAAAAACCTGTTTACTATATTTATTTTATTCGCTCATGAACAGGAAAGGGCGCAAAGAGCTCTATCCAGCCATTCATGAAGCATCTTTTACAAAATGAATTTTTGCATACCCCCGAAACACTTTGGTTACCTATCTAATCAGACTCGCAAGAATTCGAAGTATTTTACCTTCATGTCAAACTGGAATGCCATTGATACGAAAATATGAGTGCAACAAGAACTAGCCCACTTTCTTACCGTGATATTAGGGTTTTTAAATTTATGACACACCAGCTAATTTACTCAATACCTTCACCCTCACCCTCAGCTGCTGCGTGATTTGAACTCTCGCCATTCAAGATGCAATCTGTATACAATATAATGCAATTTATACAATCAGGATACAATCCCAAAATTACCTATCATACGGTGAGCATTTACGATGCATGGCATGCTGTCGGCAAAGCTCCTGTGAAATTTTGGTCCTCATGTTGACATCTAGAGCTACTATGCGGTGGCTTTTGAGTGAAAGGGTTTATATCTTTGAAAAGTTTTCCTATCTGCTTATCTACTTGACTGAGAGTGACATGTAATGAGAATTGGAAATTACAAGTGACACAGAATAAATCAGTAATGAAGAATTGAGTGAAACCGTAGTCCATGTTAGAGAAATCAGTTCAGATAATGAAGTAAGGCAGGTGAAGGAAGTGACTTTTGTAGGAAAAAAGGCAGCTAGGAAGATATCGAGTACGTTGCAAAAATGGCAAGGAAAAACCTGAGTGATCCTCCTCGCGTGACTAGGCGAACCGTTCAAAATATATTGCGGAAAAAGAAATGTTTACTACCTGCTGGTAAGGAAAAGGATATGCGCAAGTCATTTGAAAAAAATTTCAACCCTGAAATTCTTGACATGATTTTACGGCATACAAATGAAGAAGCAGAACGAGCTCGAAGTCTAAAAATGATACGGTAAAACTAAAATCCTTCGTAGGAGTTTTGATAGTGTTCGGTGCAAACAGTGATAGCAAGTTAGAATTGCATGATTGGTGGTTACATAGATTTGGAAGGTCCTCCTATATTGCTGCGAAGAGTTGAAACTGATTTCAGGAACTATTGCCTTATTTGATGAAATGTCTACTCGGGGAAAGACAAAGATGAGAAGACAAAGTTGCGCTTATTTTTCGGTATTTCAAATGGTCAATGGGATATCACCCAAATATTACATTTGTGAACCCGATATGTTAGTTGATGAAATGTTATCATTGTTTAGGGGAAGGTGTAGATTTATAGTATTCATGAAACAATAACCAGGGTAGTATGGGATACTTATAAGAATGTTCGCCAACTGTTATGAGAGGTATGTGCTCAACATGGAAATTGTTACCTCAGAAAATAATGAACCATCAACAAGCAGAGGTTCAAACGAGTGAACGCCTGGTAGTCCCAATCAAGAATTACGGGAGAAATATGTCAATGGGTAGATACTATAATTCTGTGGAAACAGCACAAGAACTTTATGGATTGACTATGGTTGGAACTATGCAGAGTAACAGAAAACGTATTCCTGAACAATCGAAGGGAACAGCTAGTCAGAAGATTTTTTCAAGTTTGTTTGAATTTACAGACCCGAGATCTGGGAGTCCACCGGTGACTCTTATCATTCATCACCAAAGAGAAGCATAAGAAAAATATCATTTCTCTATCCATACAGCATATAGAAATCTATTCATATCCGATATAAATGTCAGTAATTGTTTCAAAAATAAATGTGACGTAAATTTGCTCTACTACAAAAGGAGGAGTTGATGTTATTGATCAGATGCTATATGATGAAGTATTCCACCAAAAGTTCGACAAGACGTTGGACAATCTGTCTTCTTTACACTAATCGACATTGCTGCCCTAAATGGATTCTCTCTTTTTATACTCATTTTCCATTCATTATACTCATAACCACATTTTATTGATGATGGAAGGGGTCGCGGATAGAAAAATACATCCGTCATATGTTCCTGTCAAAGTAATTGGCACAGGAAGTTTCCACGCGTGCAGCAACACACTCACATCAAAAAGAGAAAAACTAAACAAATTATAAAAAAACTATGATTATATGTACTATATGTAACAGTTATATTTGCGGTAAACATGGCATAAAAACTAACGTATACAATACATGCAATAATGCTGCCTTATCAGAAGATTCGAGTTGATTTTTCATTAGTGATTGCTAATGTTAATAATTTTATAACATTATCGGAATGATATGGTTATTGATAAATAAATGCTACGAACAATATAGAACATAATTTTTTTAAATAGGAGACGTATTATGATTTATCATGTACTTTGAAATTAGGTAACTGAAAACGGAGTGGAAAATTTTAGGTTTATTTTAAATAATTATAAAATTGTTGTCCTGGAGTACGGTTGCTAAAAATTGACTTAAATTTGAAATACTATGCCTTATTGTTATTTTAGATGCACAGTTATCGGTGATTTAGAAACTTAATTTTCAAATAAGAGCATGAAATCCGGAACCTCTGTGAAGAAGTTTTATCGTAATTTCGTTTATGATTAGTTTAAAAAGATTTGAAAATTTCAATATTTTTATTGCGATTTTATGACTTTCAGCTGGATAAACAACTTTTAAAATGTTTTAACAATCTAAAAACACAATTGTTGAAGATATATTCTGCTTCATGATTAGTTAAAACGAAAAAATATAAGTGGACATTTTTTGACCCTCCCTTGGGCCACGGTGTAACCGGAAAAAGGTTGGTCCTTTAAGGGTTTAAGGCTTTCACAACGGGGGAATTTGACGAACAACAACGTGGAACGATCAAAAACACTCATATCCTGACGGGACTCGATCCCGCGACCTACGGCTTGGTAGGAGAGGAGTGTACTCTGCCACAACAGAGGCTGGAAAATTTCTTCGTGTATCTCCACGATATTTTTCTTGCATTCGTACGGTGCTGTAAAATAAATCGTGTACATTGAAGAATTTCGACAACAAATGTATACGTTCGCCACTGTTAACAACAGCCCTTATTCTAACTTTTTAGGCACACTGTATATTATGAATTACTGGATGTATTAGGTGTACATTTATTCGTGTCTAACGACTTTGAATCTTATTTCGCAGAATGAGATCGCCGTGGGAAAGAGGAAACGCATGTTTAAAACACTAATTTGAGAAATGAAAACAGGGGCTATTTCCATGGTTCAAATATCACTTAATTGTAAGTAATTTTAATTTTCCATTAATCATATGGGAAAAATTCCCATGAACCGGGAATTGAGCCACGGATCTTTGAATCTCCGGACCTTGATGGTTAGCTGGAACCAAACATCTAGAACTAGCTAGAACCAACACCTTGTAAAGCTCGGTAAAATTGAATAGGAAATCAAAGAATCTGTGCAGCGACCTAGAAAGTCCATGGTTCGAATCCCGGTTCACGGGAATTTCTTTCCCTTGGCAATTTATGCGAATTTCACTACCGTTCTTGCGGGAGAATTGCAATTTTCCACATTTTAATTCGTGAAAACTAACTCAAGTCTTGATGAAATTCTATTATCATTTACCCCAATGGTAGCCGAATACCTTTCTATATTAAATCGCCGTAATGATGAGATACAAGTAAGCTGTGTCCTTGGCAACCTTTTTGAAAGATGAATTTGGTATGATTCGTCGAAAATTACAGTTTTTATTACGAGATTAGATTATCTACCATCGAGAAAAAGGGGAACCAAGAAATAAGTGGCGTTAATTACATTGCATTCGCTTTGGAGACTGAAGGAAAGTGCGTATTTTCTCCATCTCTTTGGATGATTTCATCTTCGTGTTGAATGCATGGGCTGTGGGACAGAAGAGTCTGTACGTCTCATTGCCGCATCGTTTCGCGGCCCTTGAGCCATTTGATGCAAATTATCCCTTATTTCCCAGAAGCACCGCAGAACAAGCACGCCATTCGATGATTTTTTTATAACGTCTCCCGCTTGATGTTGCATGCTTTCGCATTCTTGCCAATCTCGAGAGAAAATTGCATTTTTTGCCCGCCGGACAATAATTTGATGCATTTCAGGATAACAGCATGGGGAGGTAAAAGCGAAGAGGAGCTACAGGGTTTTAATGAAATTGAAAAATGCCTAACCGTCGTTTTTTCTACTTTTATGCAAATAAGTTGAAAAGAACAAGGGTATTTGAGGTACGGTTTGGTGTGGTGGCTAATGTGTTGGCTTCCCACCCGGTGGGCCCGGGCTCAAATCCCGGCAGCGAATTTTCAGAGACTGCCCGACCCCTGCTTGAATGTTGTGTGGAGGACATTTCAAGCGCTACACTCCGTCCGTCGGATGGGACGTTAAGCCGTGGTCCCCTTGGTGCCTTTCGTTAAGAACAGGCTAATGCCGTCGCCGGGTTTCTCTCCACCCTTCCTTTCATACCCTTCCCTCATGGCGCAAATGTCTTAGATGCCGGTCGCCTCCTCCAAATACCTACCTAACAGGGAATTTAAATTTTTTGGCACCTAGGAATCGTTCATGAACAGGAAGGAGCTGCTGAGAGGATCGTTATGTAAGAGTTTGAAGAAAATGTTAGTGAAGAGTTTGGTTTGGAGTGTGGCTCTCTAGTGTGCGGAAAAGTAGACACTAAGGAAGGAGGACGAGATAGATTGGAAGCATTCGAGATGTGGTTATGGAGAAGAATGGAGAAGGTGAAATGGACGGAGAGGAAAAGGAACGACGAAGTGCTGGGCATGGTTGGCGAGGAGAGGCAGCTTTATTGATCGATCTTTTTGTTGGCAGATATCTCGCGTAAAATTAACCCTATTATCTTGATATGTTCAACGTAAGCTGGCCCCATTCAACATATTCCTTTATATGTTAGAGAGATACGGATGAGACACGGAGGAGACAGAAGGTATGGATTGAGCGAGTAGTTAGCGGGGAAGGGATGTTGAAAATAGTGTTAGAGGGTAGAATGTTAGAGAAACGAGGGAGGGGAAGGATAATAATAGGATTTTTAGATAGATTGAAAGGGAATAGGTCTTACAGTGAATTAAAGAAGGCAGTGGTGGAAGGAAAGGGAGGCTCCCAGATCACTTCTTGAATACTACATGGAAACCTACCTTAATCGGTAGAATACTATAATAATAATAAATAAGTTTTAACGATGTGTTTTTGCATTGAAATAAAGATCTAGTTTTGCGCATTGGTAATCGAAAACCTTTGACCGGTAGTGTACTTGCACACCAAAAATTATATTGATCGACAGTGCATTGTCAGCCCAAAACGGTCAAATATGGCCGCTTAACACAAGAACTAAGAATGGGCCAAATGAAGCCCTTCTGATTGCTATTAGAAAATTATGAGAATTATTATCTTATGAGTATTATGTACTTATATATTTGTCACATTCTGAGGAAGCCTATATTATATCAATGAATTTTTTTTTTCAAAATTTGGAATATTTTATACTGCTAAGTAAGAATTATGACAGTGAAATTGTTAATACTTGTTAAGTCAATCCAAAACCTATGTGGTATGGGATCTCAGATTTTGTTACAATATTATTCACTATGAATCAATACGTGGTATTTCCTGAAAAATAAAACCTTTTTCGATGTTCATAGGCATATAATTTTTTTCTCATGTTTGCATAAAATTAATTTGTATCATATTATTTCTACTAATTTTAACGTTTAAATATGATAAAAGTTAAAGGACAACGATAAAAATAATTTAACTGACTTCAAATTCTTTGCAGAGGTGGTAAAAATGACCTCCCCGGCGTTCCATAGAGAATTTTTTTTTTTTGAGAATTATATTCACCAAGAATGAAATATTTACATCAAAATTATGCCTTCCTTTTAAGTTAGAATGAGTCACCAAATGAAATTATTTTGAAGTAAAAAAAGAAGCAGATTTGGTCTTATTAAAATTCATCAGGAGTCAAAATGCCTGCACCGGCACTTATAAGATAAAAATTGTCGTGAACGTAAGTATTACGTGACTGATAATCTGCCAGAACGTAAAATCGCTTCAGAGAGAACTCAGGGATTGATAAGGAAAAGCTAATGGTGAATGACAAAGACTACGATCAATGTTTATGTTAGACGAGCCAGAAGATCGTGAAATATTCTTTAGGGAAATGCCCTTTAAAGGAGCAGTTTATTTTTCGGTCAATGTCTGTGGTCAACACGGTCTATAGCCCAAATCGTGTTTTCCGTGATGATTATCGTTATTAACATCGTTATCATTGTTCTAGATAGGGTAGGTACTGCGAATCGAGTCTTCCCTCCCAAATTGGACTTCTCAGTTCAATACGCAATACATACATCCTATTCGTATTGAGCGATGTTTAAGTAACTTACATTCTAAAACGGTTACTGCAACTGTTTTCTTATCATATTTTAACAAATAATTTGACATTATAATACCTGAGTCGCCCAGAGGCAAAGGATACTGAGCGATGAGTGGATAATGAAAATAAAAAATAAACCATTTCATTACAAATTGGGAAAAAAATATTTTTACTTCCATGAGGCGTTTTTGAAAAAAAATTGTGGACTGTACATAACATTCTTTTTATAACAGTAAACTATTCCAAGGTCTACATAAAAATTTATTTGAAGCGCTCATTGCCAATGTCTTTAAACTTAATTTCTTATCTGGAGTTCATTTTTTTTGCTTCCACTTAATTTTCCATCTAAAGATGGTTTCCTCTGTGATTCTCGGCTTAAGTTAAGAAAAAACTAGGGATGGTCGGATCGGTTACCTCGGATCCAAATATCCGCGGATATTGCCCTTCATCGGATACATCGGGTCCAAATTCGCGGCGGTCATCGGATCTGGATCCGAAATTTTAAATTATAGCTTCAGTGAATGCAACGCCTCATAAGGGTGGAAATAGTTACGATTCTCTCTTTGAATGCGCCGTCGCAGTGCTGGACATGGTGGGTGAGGAGAGGCAACTTTTAGATGAGATACGTAGGAGACAGAAGGTATTGATGGAGTGAGCACTGAGCGGGGAGGGGATGTTGAAAACAGTGTTAGAGGGAAGAAAGTTATGCATACGAGGGAGAGGAAGGAAAAAAATAGAATTTTTAGATGGGATGAAAGGGAGTAGGCCTTATTTGAATTGAAGAGGGAAGTGCATGAAGAAAAGGGATTTTGCAAAAATGCTCCTCTAGTACCCCATGGAAACCTTCCTTAATCGGTAGAATACTATAATAACAATGCTTTAAATATTTTGGGGCAGTACTTATCACTAAAAGCCTATCACTAGATTAACAGCCTTTAAATGAGATTCACATCACTCTTCTATTTTGCATAAAAGGTGCAAATATTTAGGAAAAATATTCGTATCAATATGGAGCGAGTTCTGAATAGGGCGGTTTCCTATTATTTTTTTATTGCCTAAATCGAAAGATTATCTCTCCTGGAGTTCGTATTTTACCCTTATAGATTTTTTAGCGACGACATCTATTTTTCGCGATTAAATGAAAAGTGAAAGTTTTCAAGCTCGCGAAAACGCGACGGCTAAGTATGAATGCTGGGAAAACCTCGTGTGACGTCATTCTGGTTCCAACTGCCGCAAAGTGAGGTGACCTTGGGGCGAGGCTCTGAGCGCTGATACGACGCAGGATGCTAGCAGGTAGCAAAGTACCCAGCTAGCTGGTAACGCTTGGCTTAAATAGGGATTATTATTACCTTATCAAACAGAGAAAATTTTCCCACCTTACGCAGTTTTAATAGGTGATTATTAAGACATGTTTCCATTAAGACCTCTATGCCTCATGATGCATTGGTAATCTCAGACGATGTAAAACTCCTATCTACTAGTATAGAAACTAGGTCCCTGTGACGTCGCGTGAAGTGGCATCGCATGGGCGCCTATCTGGCTTTTTTCAAATGCGGTTAAAATTGACCATTGCCATTCGTCTTAACTGGGATTTTTTAAAACCAAATAATTTGTATATTATGAATACACCACTGGAGGGTAACGAATCGCAATCAAAACATTTCGTTTTCTTTGATGAACACTACCCTATTGCCTATTGACAAGCGAAAAATGTGATGGAAAAATCGTCAATTGTTCGTTAAAATTAGTTGTAGTAAATGAAATTGACGCGGCGACATATCCCAAAAAATTTTATCGTAAAAAAATAATCGTCAATGTTATAACGATCTATTTCTTAAAAAGGTAATGTTCTATATCTCTCTATGGTGTCAACTTCTCGAACAATAGCAATTTCCATGCATGAATTCCACAAGTTAATATAGCAATTAAATAACCCTGTCATTTTCCCCCAAAGCTTTCATAAGGAACCGTGGAGCTTGTAAAGGGATCACGAGCAGCGAACAATGGGAAGGGCAAAGAATATGAGTGAGGGACATGACTTAAACGACCGGAGTGCAAAATGAACCCATCACGCCAACTACGGTTTCAGTGGCTACCGCAACCTAACTGCTACCAATGTCACGTCTGAGGAGGGAACGATCGATTTGAAAAAAATAATATATCCAACACGAAAAAATGAAAAAAAAGACGATCGAGATGAAATAGAGCGGACGAGTCGGGAAATCGGCGCAAAAACACACCAACGGCGTCCCAACCGGTAATTTCTATCCCTCGTGGAGGCTCAAATTAACGCATTTTGTGTCTCGTTGCTCTTCTGTTTTATTTTCTTACGGGAGTAAATGGGCGTTGCCATGTGGGGAAAGAAAAAAAAGCCGGTCTAGAAGGGACTGTGCGAAGAAAATGATGCCCTACGGAGGCAATTATGACTGTGGTCTTTTGATGGGCTCGTAACATCGAGGGCAGTGATTGGCCACCGCGCAGCTACGTGTCATCTCAACTGTATCCACCTGTGTAGTACACAATTTGAAACCTTCTTATACCATTGAAGTGCTATTAAACACTTCTTTTTTGGGAAAGTGAGAGGAACGAATAAGGTCAGAAGGATAATAATAATTAACTCATTTATTGCTCTAGGAGTTTTAACTCCTTTGGAACGTAGAAATTGTTAAAGTGGTGAGCAGTACAATTAGCATGGTAAAACTGGAAAAGAATAATTTCTTTTTCTAACAGAAAAACGAACATTAAATATACCAATAAATAAATAACACAACCTTAAAAAAGGAAATTTAGCTTAGCAATTGGAACAAGAACTAGATTACTACTTCTTACACAACAATAGGTATTAATCGCTTCAATGAGGAGATAAATGATTATTAAATTACATGATCAGTGTTCATGGGTAACAAGAAAGTAGGTGGGTGACAATCCTTTTCTTAAATATTTCCAGTGATGCTGTGATATTTTACATGTTTCGGTAAACCGTTCCATAGCTTTTAGGCAACAACAGTAAATGACTTCTGAACTGTAGCTGTGCGGAACTGTTGGGCATACAAAAAACAGGGGTCTTGTCTTGTAAAAACATTAGTGATTTTGCAACTGGGGAGGAAAAGATCCTTTAAATACAGAGGGCTACCATGTTTAAAGAGATTGAATATAAAACAAGCCATGCTATATTTTCTCCTTGATTTAAGATCAAACCAGGACAGCTTTTTAAAATAAGGATAGGAGGAACGGAACAGCTTTGGTAAAGGATATATTCCATGAATAGCAAAGAGGCAATGATAGCCTATTTTAATCCTATCAGGACGCATTTCTTGCTCATGATGCTTCACGAAACTGCATGACCTTAGTCATCGTGATTTTTTATCTTATAATTGAAAGGTTGTCCTAAAGAACTGTTTGATGCAAATGCCGCCTTTATAAAAAGTGAATTTATGACTTTATAGTCAGTCCTTTTTCACGATTTGCTTGTTTGACTATCAATTACATCCATGCCCTAGATCAGGGGTGTCAATCACGCGGCCCGCGGCACCATGACTTCTTCAATCACAATCGACACTTCCTTTGCTACTTTAATAATTGCAGCTCTTGCAGTTGGAAGATCAAAACTTACTGGCACTTCATCCATATTACCCACATGCATTTCTTCATGCACTTGTACAGGCAAAGAGGTGTCAAGTATCTGGGAGTATTTGTACCAGAAATTAACAAGTAAATAAACACTTTATTCTCTTTTAGTTGCCTTATTAGTAATTATAATATAGGTGCGGTAGAATTTTATATAATTCCCCCATGGTTATTGGTCCTGAAATACATACGCGGCCCTCGAGCTGTATGAGTTGGCTAATAAGGCCCGCCAAGGTGAATGAGTTTGACACCCCTGCCCTAGATGGTGTTATATTTAGCCAAGCGGGATATATCGAACCCGCGACCTTTTGGTTGGCCAGCAGGGATTTTATCCTGACGCCACCGAGGCCGGCAATGTCCCTGTAGGCCTCGGGAGATGCCTAAAAATGATGACCTCGGGAAGTAATTATGTGGCTGTGGGCTTCTATATCATAATTCCGCTTAATGCATTTAAAATTAATTCGAACATATTTGACTGTCATGCAGCATCATCAGGAGTGAACACGTATTTGCTGTTAATGGGAGAGTTTGTTTTGAGTCAGTGGCGTAGCCCAGGTCCAGGGGGACCGGACCTCCCCTCCAAAATATGAAAAAACAATTATTTCCCTTCAAAAAATAAAACAACATGTTGAAAAATCATGAATTTATAGAATATTTCTGTAAAAAATGAAGTTTTTTCGATTATGAAGAATGTTAAAATTAGTTTAAAACCTATTACTCAGTACCCTGTATTTTAAAAAAATTTCCCCCTGGTTTTGGACCCCCCCCCCCCCCCGAAAGAAATTCCTGGCTACGCCACTGTTTTGTGTCATCCTTTGGAGGTACTTCTGAATTCCTCATTCCTTGACATTCTTACATTCACAAAACTTGGATGGTTTTCCTGTGCTTTTGCGGTCATTCTGAATTTAAAAATACATTTTCACGTGTTAATCCATCGTGTAACTGGGTCTTTAGCGTAAGGAAACTCTCGGGAAAAAGCAAAGCGTAATAACCCACTTGTATCGTCATCCGCGGCAAATAGTCCGGGAATATTTCATCCGAGTCTCGTGAGCGGAATATTAAAACATGGATACCCGTCCGTAACTCCCGATTAATTACGTCGGCGTCCGAATTTTGACCGTTCCAACCCATTGGGTTCTCTGATAAATTCCTCCTCCTCGACCCCCGGTCTTAAAAACACGGTAGCTCGCTCCGTCGCGATGGACGAACCAAACACCTCTTTAACGTTCATGTTCTCTCCTTAAAGGCTTTATCTGAGAGGTCGTAACTCAAAAATATGGAGAATCTCAATTTTTATTTCTCTCATTTTTCACGGTCGAGTTAAGCCTCTTCCAATAGGGTGGTTTCCTATTATTTTTTTATTATCTAAATCGAAAGATTATTACTCCTGGAGTACGTATTTCACGCTTTTAGATTTTTAAATGACGATATCTATTTTTCGCGATCAAATGAAAAGTGAAAAATTTCAAGCGCGTGAAAACGCGACGCGTAAGTAGGAATGAAGGGAAAAAGTCCGTGCGACGCATTTCTGATTCCCCCTCCCGCCTGGTAGGTGACCTTGATCGAGGCTCTGAGCGCTGATAGGACGCAGGATGCTAACGGGTAGCTGAGTACCTTCCTGGCTGGTAGCGCATGGCTTAAAAAAGGTTTATTAATGCCTTATCAAGCGAAGAAAACTTTCCGACCTTAGCCAGTTTTAATAGGTGATTATTAAGACATGGTTCCCTGAGCTCTGTGCCTCATACATGCATTGGTAGCCTCTGACGATGCATAACTCCTATCCTCTCGTGTAGAAACTAGGTCCCTGTGACGTCACGTGGAGTGGAATCGCATGGGCGCCAATCTGGCCTTTTTCAAATGAGGATAAAATTTGACCCTCGCCATTCGTCTAAACCGGTATTTCAAAAACCAAATAATTTGTGTATTATGAATACACTAATAGTGGGTAACGAATCGCCATCAATGCCTTTTGTTTTCTTTGATGAAGGAAACTACCCTATTGCTCGTAATATGTAACATTAATTGCATCTGTTGCATTAATTGAGTTTTCTTGGCAGTATTTACTCTCCCAATTAGATATGCAAGCAAGTACAGCAGTGTGAGGAAACAAAGAATATTTCTTAAAAATAATTTGCTGTGGCCGATCATTGTGGTAATCCAGTTTTCATCGTATCCATATTTTCTTTGTGAATTCTAAGTTTGCGATTAGTATTAATAGTATAAAATCCGAGTATTCAAGGGTAATGGAGTGGAATTTTTACATATTGAAATAAATTTATACTTTATTTCAATAAAGTACTGATAGAGCTCGCCTTACTCAGAGTATCTGTGGATTTTAAGTATCTACAGCGGCTTTCCGCCAATACGAACATCCGCTAAGTCCGAATAGCTCGGAGACGAACTTTTTTCTGAGCTAGTGAGTGCTCACTGAGGCGAAGAGAATAAAGCTGAATGTGTAGGTAAACGTTTACGCTGAGCACTTTTCCAAACTGAGTTTTAACTAACTCGTCACAAGTCATGCCATATTAATGCAGGCCCACAGGGGCAACTCTCAGGAGATTCTAAAGGCCGTTTTACACGGTACACGGAATTGCGCAATCTGACGTACGTGCGAAGGCGCAATCAAAATTGTGTCGTGTAAAGCGGTGAATTGCTAGAACACATGCGAGAATACGTGCATGCGAGACGGCAAAATAGCCCCTGTTCTAATTTCGTTCATGCATTCGCGCAATGCCACGCCATTTTAGAAATAAATGCAGCTCTAACCTGCGCAATTCTGTGCCCCGTGTAAAACGGCTTTAAGAGACGGCATGAGTGTGGTGCGTTGAAGAACGAGTAGGGCGAGAAGAGCCCTGTCCAATCACGCGTTCCTTTTCGCTGCTTGTGATTCCGCTTCAAATCGATTTTTTACTATTATTTCGACTAATCCGAGTAATAAAGTGAAACCGAATAGAGCTCACTCCCAATTAGTTCGGATTAGCAATACTCCACAGTACTGCAATTAATTGCTCGCTTTGGACAATTTTTTGCTGAAAAAAGGTCGTTTTACACAGGGCACGGAATTTCGCAGGTTAGAACTGCATTAATTTCTAAAATGGCTTGGAATTGCGCGTATGCATGGACGAAATTTGTACAGGGGCTATTTTGCCATCTCACGCCCACGCATTCTCGCATGTGCTCTGGCAATTCACCGCTTTACACGACGCAATTTTGAATGCACCTTAGTACACACGTTAGATTGTGTAAGTACGTGCCCAAAACGGCCTTAAGGATGTGACTGCATTCTCCTCGGGAACTCAACCGTTTTAGTTGCGGTGGACACCGAAACATAGCGATATCGGGAGAAATCTCTGGCCATCTCTTCTTAGGATTGTCTTTTTATTCTCTAAGAACATTACATCTCGGTTTTTTCTTGTGGTAGATCGCGCCACCGCGACGATAAGCGATCAGGCAAGCTATATTTGGTGGTCAATTCAATCCGGTCATATTTCAAAAACGATGGACGATGAATTAACAATTAATTCGGAGATTTTGTGGACCCAAAGCACAATAATACGCAGGATTTAGTCCTTAATAACAAAACAGTATAAAGGAATTTTATTCATGAGTAACGTGATAAATACTTGGTGAAATTTTCATCTAAAATTTTACATGAGTAGTATTTATTTTCATTTATAGCCATGAAAAATCATAGCTTCTCACTTAAATCTTTTTGCTGCAGTATCCAGTTCTTACTGTTGGAATAGCTCATCAGTATGCGTTCATGAAATAAAGACGAGAATTACTCTCGAGCATAACATTTGGCTGCACTAGGGCTTGTTTGTCATAAATGACAAGCACGATACCCGATCTCAAGCAGCTCTACTCTTGAAAATCCGCAATTAATTCCAACGGAGCAAAATTCATAGTAGAAAAATCAAAAGAAATATCTCATTTCTTCATTGGATTATGTACTTCATCAATTTCTTTTCTGTATGGTATTTTTGTAAAAACTCTGACCATAGGAGGGGGAGGAATTTGTTGTGCTCCGATTCTTTTCAAACATTTCGGTAATTGGGTAATTCCTCTTATTTTTTTATTGCCAAAATCGAAGGATTATTACTCCTGGAGTACGCATTTCACACTTTTAGATTTTTAAATGATGATATCTATTTTTGGCGATTAAATTAAAAGTGAAAATTTTCAAGCGCGCGAAAACGCGACGGCTAAGTATGAATGCTGGGAAAACCCCGTGTGACGTCATTCGGGTTCCCGCTGCCGCAAGTGAGGTGACTTTGGGGCGAGGCTTTGAGCGCTGATACGACGCAGGATGTTAGCAGGTAGCAGAGTACCCTGATAGCAGGTAGTGCTTGGCTTTAATAAGGATTATTATCACCCTATCAAACGAAGGAAACTTACCGTCCTTAGGCAGTTTTAATGGGTGATTATTAGACATGTTTCCCTGAAGTCTGTGCTTCATGCATGCATTGGTAATCTCAGACGATGTAAAACTCCTATCTACTCGTATAGAAACTAGGTCCCTGTGACGTCACGTGGAGTGGCATCGCATGGGCGCCAACTTGGCCTTTTTCAAATGCGGTTAAAATTCCCCATTGCCATTCGTCTAAGCTGGGATTTCTAAAACCAAATAATTTGTATATTAATAATTGTATATAATATAGATACACTAATGTTAGGTAACGAATCACAATCAATGCCTTTCGTTTTCTTTGATTAAGGAAACTACCCTAGTAACTCCAATGGAGCAAAAATCATAGTAGAAAAATGAAAAGAAATATCTCATTTCTTCATTGGATTATGTACTTCATCAATTTCTTTTGTACATGGTGTTTTTGTAAAAATTCTGACCATAGGAGGCGGAGGAATTTATTGCGCTCCGATTCTTTTCAAACCTTTCGGTAATTCAATAACACGTGAAAGGTTGCCCCTATACGTATCGCGTTCTTAGGGAAAGCCTGACCCTCTCTCATATTCTGTGCCGGGCTGAGCCCTATTTTTTTTCGCTACCCTCCGTGAAAAATCGGTAGTTTCCATAATGGACACGCCATCTAAATCTCATCACCACACTGGCTACCGGCTCACGCCATTACCATGGGGGCCCTCGGGGGAAAAAGATAGGCCTCGGTGGCTGAGGTTGAAAAGAAAAATAATAATACTCGAAGATCTCTTTCCTCTTCCTCTCCGCTTCGTCCAGCGACTACCTTTCCGTATAAATCGCTCCTCCTTCCCGTGATGCAACGCGTAGACGCCACCCCTATCCTTCCGCATCCCATCCAACCTTTCTCCTCCCCAAAAACCAATTCTCTAAGGGTTTAATGAGTTTCGTTGTCCTTTTTTTACCATGGTTTGGTCAGCGTGCCGGGAGTAAGCCGTGTCGCCATCCGAATTCCAGGAGCCGGCGCACTAATAGCATCCTCCCGTTCTACGCGCTTAATGGCTCGCCTCCCTTCTACCACCCAGCAATCCTCTCAAACCCCAGCCTTTTTCCTTAAGGCTCCCGGATACCTAGTCCAAAAACTACGCTGCAGACGTCTGGGCAGATTCGTCTGACGCCTCTGTTATTCTATGCACATAACATTTGAATGCATATTTACGAAGAAGAAAGATCGATATTTGAAAAGATTATCGTAATTTTTCATTTCTCGTTTTTCACGCTGCAATATTGACCACGGAAAAACACGAAATCCGGTAAAATTGGCTGCCTGCTACGGCGTGTATAATGACGAAACCCAAAATGTTTTACAGTCTTTATAAACTTTAATCCTTTATCTTCATATTAATTTATACTATTTTAATGTAGTCCTCATAGAAGCGGCACTAAATCAATCTATGCGAACCTTTGCACGCTATTTTTGCGCTCTCCACGGCGGCGACGTTCTCCCGTTCACATCGCCCTCAGCCACTGAGCGAGTCTCATCGTGGCAGTGGAAGGGGACAACGCTTGTATGGAGTCTCTTGCCTTCAGTTCGCCGGCAGCCGCCGAGCTGCCGGGTATGGCGGGAGAGAATGCTCCTGAAAGGGTCGCTCTTGTATGTGTGATGCGTGCTTCGGAGCCGAATTTTAATCTTGTCCAACAACACGCTAAAGGACATGAATTGTTTCACGGTAGGAGCGCAGAACGCCACGTACTATTTAACAGTGCCTTATTGCCAAAATACTGTCATACCATGATGATTTTTCCCTGACTCTTTTGTTCCGATGCAATTACAAAAAAAAACATACCAATACAACCAAGATGCATTTCCCACATTGCATGCGAGGAGATATACTTCGTACATTTGCTATCGGTAATGCCGGTTTATTCTCAGCGAGGAGGATTGCTACAAATGACCCTGGTCAGTTTATATCCGCTTCAGTACTGCATTTTACCCTGATACATCTGTTCATTTCGAGATTAAAAGTTTCCTCTCATCGGTGCAATCTCCCTTGCCATAATTTTATACGAAAAATAAGATCAATTACATTAATTCTGCTAAAAATGAAAGATTAGCTTTATATTTATGAGTCTCGAATGTTTATTTTTTAAGAAATTCATTAGTTTAAATGCCTAAAATTATGTAACAAATATAATTCTTGATAGCTCGAGTCACGTCATAGATTACGCATCGTATACCAGCGTGCAGATTTACATCCGTGTGTTCTATCACCGAAATTTTCCATTTTTTGTAATTGAAGTTTTTTATAACGTGCAAGTCAAGAACTCATGGACAACTTGTACTATGCATGATGCATGGAAACATGTTTGCTTAATTCATAAAAAACTTGCTAATTCTAAATTGGCAATTGTAATAAAAAATGCTAATTCTTCGGTGCATGCATTTGTCAATTGACAGGAAAATATTTAAGACATCGGTCTCTTACAACCCACGCTTGCACTCTACGGTCCCTAAAATAGAATTTTTCTTGGCATCTTTTCTGTCTATTTGATCAATTGAGCCGGAAACTTAGATGAGTAAGTTATAATGCAAAAGATATGGCAGCATTTTCGAATTCGTTATTCCTACATACAGGGTAATGGTCTAATTTTTCTGTGGAATGAGTGTCGTTTTTTGGAAACTTAAAAATAGATAAAATATTTTAGGACTAGTTTTGTGTCTCTCATTATTTTAAACTTAAACAGAATATCATATCGCACACTATTTAATTGATTCAGGGACCCATAATTTTTTAAAGAGGTAACAGGATGCACGAATGAGGAAAGGATTCCGCACTCGCGTCATCGCAATCCACGCAACACCGCATATTTTGTTATTTTGCAGCATAAAAATGAGATAATTTGATTCTCATCTTCCCACTGTCCTATTCGTCTCTCGTCAATCCTTAGACCCTTGGTTTTTACTGCAAGTTCGCTCGCAGTTTCATCATTATCAAGTAAGCCTTATAAATCGAAAAAATAGGCATCAGTTTCAAATAATGTTACATTTTCATGGGTATCGAGTGAAGGACTTCTGGTTAAATTAGAATGAAATCACTATGGCAAATGCTTATTTCTTTTATCGGAATAATCTTATATTTCCCTTGGATTGGAACTGCCCGAAGATTTTTTTAATCTGGGACGGAAGTCATTGGAATATATGGTTGCACTGGACGCTTCCTCCGAGACGATACAAGTTCAAATCACGCAAGTGATAAAACAGAGTAGCTATTATGGGCTTATCTTGAACTGTTCGTGATATCTGGTGATTTTTCCGGGTATTCTTCCGCGTTTATCCATTTTTAGGACGATATTTCGCCAAGGTTCCAGTTGGTTTCCTAGGTCCACTGAAGTGTCGATGAAGAACAAAGAAGGCCGCTACTACCCGAGAATAATCAGGGAGGCAATTGAAATCGCCACAACAACAAAGAACTTCAACCTTGAAGACGGCTACACTCTCTCCAGCGCGAGGAAACGGGTCCTCAAAGATCGCAACCAATCAAGGCACACCTCCACAAAAAAGGCGGAAAACGGGGTGTATATAATATGAACAACTTTATGCATCTTTTCAGTGACATCAAAACTATCGAAAAACTTGCCCAACATCCTTGCATCTGGGCGGAGACCTCAATGGCAAAAATACCGACTGGGACTTCAAAACTTTCGCCAGAAAAGCGAAATATAAAAACACCACAAAAACCTACTATGGAACTGAAGAAATCCCTGATTCCAAGGAGGTAAAATTCCTAGGAATAATGCTGGATCCAAAGCTCTCTTAGAACAATCATATAGCTTACGCCACCAATAAGACACAAGCAGCAAACAATTCCCTCAACCCTCTGCTCAACAGGAGAAGCCGAATGAAACTCGACACCAAAAGAACAATCTACCTTGCCATGTTAGGCCCTCTTCTCACTTACAGCTACCCAGCATGGGCAGGGACTTCATACTCCAATCTAAGCAAACTATACGTCAGCCAAAACAAGATACTCAGACGAATTGTTGATGCACCATGGTTCCTCAGAAATGACTATATCGCAAATAACCTAAACATTCCTCCCCTCTCCCAACACCTAACCAACCTAAAGGACAAATTTGAAAAATCACTAAATACAATAGACAACACTCTCATACACGACATATGGGACTACCATCTTTTCAGTGGACCTGAGGAAGCCAACTGAAATGTAGGGGAAATATTGTCCTAAAAATGGATAAACGCGGAAGAATACCCGGAAAATCACCAGATATCATCATAATCTCCGCGGAAGCTTACTTGGAAACTATTGAACCGCTCGTTCACATCACTGGGCCTTAGGTCGTTGGCGGCGGAAGACTGACTTGATGTTTGTGTGTTCATTGATGTTGCCACTTGGTCCTCCACCTCTGGCAGCCCTTCCTTACTCTAGAATTTATACGCTATTATTATTAATAAAACATGTGCACCTTCCCATACACAATTTCGTCGATTTACCTGCGAAGCCAATATTTGCAGTAAATACGCCGCAAAAAGCATATTTTTTAACGATATATTTTTTTTACTCACGTCTCGAACTGAAAGCTTTGGTTGAATAAGTAATCGTCTCCAGAATCTCCCAAAGAACAAAGGAACATATTCACCAATAAAATAACTTTTTAACAATTTTATCAATTTACTTTTCATGCGTGAATAGATTATGTGAACATTCACGCCCATTCTAACATTGGCAACAACGTCCTCCAACGATACACCGCCTGAAAATAGCCAAAATTATTGAGTCCGTCGTGCATCGATACTTATTTGTCAATTTATCTGTAGCATTTTATAAAAGTAAAATAGTAAAAAAAATATAAAATTAATTTTTTGCGATAGATATGTTATGCTTCGTTAGTTTTTACCAGAAAGACTTCTGCCGGGAATTGCATTTGAAAAGGGATTTGAAAGTTTTCTTTACAGAGTAGCGCCATGCAAATTGCATTAACATATGAAAAAATATGATATAAAAGTTAAAAGCAAAGAAAAGAAAGCATATTTTTTCATGAAGAAAGCATTGGTGAAGTGGTATAGCACCCTTGTCCGAAACTTATTTTATTGCTGGCACTGATAACTCAACATTTTTATATATCTCACAGCGAGCATCATTGTAATATATGGTAATGAACAAATTGATAATATTAACAGTGACTCCAGAGATGCTACAAATACAGATCTAGAAGATACTTCGCAAACCAACAAAACAAAATCTGACGCAGAAATTGCCCATATGGTGATGGTAGAATTTATGCCACCTCCCATCCCACATAAATATTGTGGTGGATATATGTTATGGTAGAGAGGAAAGTTAACTTCAAAAGTAGCTTCAGTATTAATTGGGAAGCTGAGTAAGACAACGGTATTAATTAATCCGGTAAGCGGTATGGATTCTGGTTGTAGAGTTTGAGGAACGACCCACCGACTTAGTAGCAGTTCAAGTCTACAAGTCCGCTATCATTCGTATGGAGATAGAAGTAGACGAGGTAATAATAAGTGAAATGCCTGGTTTAAAAAAACCAAGTAATGATGGGGAAGTATAACGCCTCAGTCGGGGAGGGAGGAAGGGCTGGGAAATAGGAGATTTTGGGTTAGGAAACGCGAAACGAGCGGGAAGAGAAATCAAAAAAATATTGCAGGAGAAACAAGTTATTCGTCACAAAGACCTAGTCCAATTATCCTAAAGTGCAAAAGTCCACCAGGAAGAGTCCAAGGGATACGGAGATACATCAGAAAGACCACATAATAGTAAAACAGATGTAAAGGAATGGCGAAAAATATATCCCATTCTCCCTAAGGTGAACGAAACGAAACGAAATATTCAAAAGACTCGTAAAATAATAAAGGTGAGGAAATAGAACGTTGAAACTTTAATGGGAATGCGAGGATAGATTACTAGAAACCTCTGGAGATTCGTATGACAAAGAAAACTAGGATAACGAAGGAAATTAAAAAAGAAATGGCGGTGATAAGGAAGTGGAAGAACGTAGACACAGTACAGGGAAAATTCTAAGTAAACATAATCATCTATTACGGTGAGAAACTAAGAAGGGAGAAAGAATTGGTGGAAAACAAGGAGAGAGACTGCGAGGAAATGGAAAAGATTCAGAAGTAACGAGAGGTAGATGCGTTGTACGTCAAGGTGAAGTCGCTATCTGGCGGCAAAAGAGGACAAGCCATGTCAAAAATTAATGCTAAAAATGGAAGAATGCTAACTGAGCAAATCGAAGTTCAGAGTAGATGGATGGGGAAAGAGGAGGATCTGCATGGCATCGGAAACAGGCAGGAAAGATTTAACATGTAGAAGAAGCAGTGGTGTGGCATAATCTTGAGCCAAGGAAGAGGCCGCTTCTAAGACATGGAAATCAAGGGAGCTCTCCCTGATATGACCTTCGTCTCCCTGATTTCGCGACAATGGAAAATAAGGCAAAGTGGTAATGAGAATATTAAAGAGAAGAATAGAGAAAAGGACTATCGATTACTTGGGCGAAGATCAGTTTGTATTCAGAAAAGGTAAGTAGAGATGTTGTTGAAGTTTATTCGGGATTGCCACCGGATAAGGTTCTCCATCTCTGCCGACGTTTCGATGGCCATCGTCATCAAGCCCTGATGACGATGGACGACTCGGCCATCGAAACGTCGGCAGAGATGGAGAACCTTATCCGGTGGCAATCCCGAATAAACTTCAACAACATCATTTGCCGGGAAAACCTCAGATCTTTCTTCGGTAAGTAAAGATGCTATTGCGGTTATGAGGTCGCTCGTGAAGAGGAACCTAAGCTATAATCAGTTTGTGTTTGCCTTATTCGTGGATTTTGAAAAAGTATTTCATAGAGTGGACTGGACAAAATTATGGATATTCTCAAGAAAATAGGCGTCAGTTGGAGGGATAGGCGACTCATTTGTAATCTTCATTTGGCCAATACTGCGCAAGTGAAGGTAGCGGACGGAGAAACTGGGAGGGCAAGCTTTGCCCGAGTAGTAGGGCAAGACTTTTCACTATCTCCATTGTTTTCTGGAGTATACGCTGAGGTGATGGCAAGAGAAGCGTGGGATGAGGTGGGAACTGAAGTAAAAGTGGGAGGAATGATGTAAAATCAGTAAGGTTCACGGACGATCAGGCGTTGATTAGCCAGTCAGCAAGAGGGCTGATGAGTATAGTGGATGCATTAGACAAGAGATGCGATGAATATGGCATGAGGATTACTCACAAGAAGACTAAAGTCATAATTAAGTTAACCAAATTTCCAGGAAATATAAAATTATCCACGCAACGCTTTACTCCCTCCGAAGTAAATGTTACCATAGAGTAAGAATATATACTTACTCTATGATGTTACCCAAAATTTATTAAAACAATTAATAATGTGTTAGTACAATCATAATTAAACTACTTGATAACCTTCTGGGGAGGGGTATTAAAGTTCGAGCAATTGGTTGCTGATTCTCCAAAAAGCAATAGCTTGATTGCTATCAAATATAATTTGAACCGTCCTTACCTATATTTGTAGATTTACAGTTCTCCCTTTACGTCATCATAACCTTTTCTAAGTATTCAAAATTTTCTACCCCATAAGAGGATATAAACCTAAAGAAGAAGCTGAAAACAATGCATTAAATTTAAGATCTACAAAAATTTATATTTTGCCGACGCGTAATTTTTCCGTTCAAACGCTCATTTATCTATGTAAGACGAAATTGTTTTCTTGATGGTCAGAAATTATAAGAGGATCAAATAGTTTAACATATTTTTTAAAGATTAAGTAAGTGGTAACTTATTGTAGAAAATCCAAATAAATTAATTGGTTGATAGTGCGTTTAATGCTCAATATATTTTTTTTGCACGGCAGGCTGAGATTTAACAAAAATTGCTATTTTTTCGAGCATTTATTATGTTTCGTATCTGGTCTCAGCTTACTAATTTTTTCAATTCGTATTGTCATTTGTTTTGAGGTATCCTACAGGCAAGACCTAAATGGGATTCCTACTTTATCCTAATTTATTTGAAATGCGCTCTTAATGATGATTCCACGGATAAATAAAAATAAATTGGTCAACTTATTATTTATGCGGTTCGTAAAGAGTCACGAGCTACGATTGAGACACAAGATAAAAGTAGGTGGACAAGAACGGAGAAAGTGAAGCGGACGTAGACGAAGAAGAACGACGAAGTGTAGGACATAGTAAGGGAGGAGAGAAAACTGTGTTACAGGAAAGAATGTTGGTTAAGTGAGAGATAGAAAGGAAATAAGAGATTTGATGGAAAGGAATTTCATAGTGAATTGAAGAGGAAATGATAGGAGGAAGTACAGCCAGAATGTTTAGTAAATACTCATTACAAACCTACCTTAATCGGTAGGTTACTTTAGTAATTATATATAAATTTTGGCACATATTTTTGTACGGATTATAGTTATGAAATTTTTATAAGTGATTAAAATACCATAGCATGCGTCTTCGTTATCCCTAACGTCCAGTTGCAGCCTTCAGGAAGAAGAAATTTCCTCCCGAGATTCCACACTTGATGATTACTGTGAAATCCGATAAGGAAATATTTATCTGAAGCGAAGATCAAAAGTTTCTTTGAAATCCAGGGGAAACAGAATACTCCACGAAATATACGAAATAATATAGAAACGCATTGTATATTTTTCTTTTGTACTCCAAGTGGATTTAATAAAAAAATTAGATGGACAAGGCTTTATGGGAAAACCTCATGGACGAGAAGTTAAAAACATTTTACCTTCTTCCAGAAATACTTAAATTGGAAAAACTAAGAAATTAATATTTTTATGTATCGGGAGTTACGTTTTTCATTGAAAACGAAATCTCTAAAACATTTTGACGGGTTGAAACACCATGAAGAACAAACGATATTCTCAAAAATGTCAAGGAATAATAAAACTGTACCTTTCAATTCTTACTTGCCTGATTTTCTCGCTACTACATGAGATTGCTTTAATTAGTAACCAAATCAATTATTAGAAATTTTTTGAATACTTCCGGGTTTTTGGAGACGAAATTTCACCAATCTCTGTGCTCTACACTTCCGTAAATAATATCCATTTCCCAATCTCGAAGACCACCGTGTTGCCTTGAGATTCGTCTACTTCCATGCGGCGCAGAGGCTGAGCACGGTGACACTCGGCTGTTCAACAGTCGCAAACCCGAGCGAGAAGGTTCCCAAAATTTCAGTCATCTGAACCCATCCCCTCCACATCGCCTCCCCTCCCTTCCCTAAACACTGCCCCCTATGTTCCCTGCCTCGAGTCCAAGGCCAGTTGCTAGTCGGCTAGGCTCGCTAGCCACTAGGCCGAGTTTTTGAGGGGTGGGGGGAAAGATCCACTACTCGAAAGTGGCCGATGTATCCGGGAGCCTTAAGAGGGCGCTACACTCCGCCTCGTCCGGGCGCAGTTTGCCGTTTTTCTTTACACATAATTTTTTTTTACTTATGCAATCACCAGAAGACCAAGGTCATGCGGTGTTGTAAAGCATCGTGAGCTTGACACACAAGATAAAAGTAGGCAGGCAAAAGCTTGAACAATTGAGACAAAACTACTATTTGAGCAGCGAATTACAGGAAAACGGATACAATAGTAAGAACATCCGGAAGAGAATGGCGTTAGCAAAGGAGGCGTGCATGAAAAGGAAGAAGACTATGATAGGATACGTACGTAATAGTTTAAAGAAATTACTTGTGAAGAGTCTAATCTGGAGTGTAGCGCTTTATGGTGCTGAAACGTGGACACTTAGAAGGAGGACGAGAGAAGACTAGAGGCGATCGAAATGTGGAGATGAATGGAGGAGGTAAAGTGGACAGAGAGGAGGAGGAACTACGAAGTGCTGGATATGGTGGGTGAGGAAGCTTGTATATGAGGTGTGGAGAAACAGAAGGAGCAGGTATTGAGCGATGAGGGGATGTTGAAAACATAGTTAGAGGGTAGAATGTTGGGTAAACGAGAGAGACGAAGGAGGGGAATAGGATTTTTTTGATAGGATGAGGGAGAGGGAAGGGAGAGGAGTTCACCAAAGAGAGTACTTTTTAAATCTTAATGAAAATCTACCTTTATCGGTTTAATACTTTAATAATAATCAATCTACCAATTCTTTCTTCCTTCGGTCATTATATTAGTCATTACCCCAGGAGTAAGAAGTGGATTCTGCAGCAAAAAGAACCAAGTGAGAAGTAATGATTTTTCATGCGTGGAGATGAAAATAAATATCACAGGATAAATTTTAAGCGAAATACTCACCTCATATTTATCATCTTATCATGCATATAACAATCTTCAAGCTGCTCAGAGTAGACTCTATATTAATATCTACAAGTTGGGATGTGCGAGTACCCGAAAAATCGAGTCGAGTCGAGTAGTTGGTATTCGACTCGAGTGTTTCGAGTAATTTCGGTTACAGAGCTGTCGAGGCCAGTAGGTTCAGAAATCTGCCGACAGGTGGCGCTTATCGTGAAAATTTTATAGCAATATAGATTTTAAAGTCGATAAGTCATTCTAATGCCTTCGCTTAGGAGTTTCAGCTTCCAGTATTGCAGTCAACCCATATAGTAGTCGACGTGGACGCCGAATATCTTTAAGTCATCCGCGGCGACCGATCATCTTCCGATTCGGAGGCGTATTTGGGGTAATCGGAGTGGACCGCTGCATCGCTCATGCTTTCTTATGCGATACTTTATTACTCTACCCTACTCTCTCTTCTGATATGCCAAGAAAATACGTAGGAATGGTTACGGTTTCTACGAAAGAAATTCGTAAATTTTTCGCTTTGGCGGACAATTCCTGTGTTTCGCAGTGATTGATGCAGAGTCCTCTACATTGGCATATAATGACTGAGAGAGTAGTGTTGAGAGAGCAATCTAGAGGACTCTAGTTTGATGTCACAAGTTGTGCCATCTTTTAGCATTTTTGAACACTATGTACGTCCGATTTTAATTTTCATTTATTCCTTTGTTGCGTTTAGTTTACTTCTTGAACTTACAAAACAATATTGGATAAGTTTGATTAAATGAAGTCTGAAATAAAGAGAAAAATGTTTGGTCCACAAAACTAATGCTAAGTTCAATAGTTCGTTCACTTTGTCCACGTAAATTCCATGAATATTAAAGGTCCAAAAAAATCGTTGATATAATTTTTAGTTAAAATTCCCAAGGCTCCCAAATCTTGCAATTTTGGCGAGACATTAATTTCCCAGCCACATACGTGTGTAGCGATAGACAATTTTCTGCAGGCAGCAACACTGTAACATGGAGTCGTCAAAACGTGCTGCTTGAGCATGTTGAACAATGGTTTTTTCTGAATGAGAATTTGAAAAGGATCAAAAACGAGTAATAATAAATGATTGATTTACGTATATATTATGATTATTACAATTTTGAAAATTCCTTTTTTCTGCGATCTTCCCAGGCATTAAACTTCATCCATTTCCTATATCTGAAACAATAGGGTAGTTTCCTTAATCAAAGAAAACGAAAGGCATTGATTGTGATTCGTTACCTAACATTAGTGTATTATTAATATACAAATTATTTGGTTTTAGAAATCCCTGCTTAGACGAATGGCAATGGGGAATTTTAACCGCATTTGAAAATGCCAGGTTGGCGCCCATGCGATGCCACTCCACGTGACGTCACAGGGACCTAGTTTCTATACGAGTAGATAGGAGTTTTACATCGTCTGAGATTACCAATGCATGCATGAAGCACAGACTTCAGGGAAACATGTCTAATAATCACCTATTAAAACTGCCTAAGGACGGAAAGTTTTCTTCGTTTGATAGGGTGATAATAATACTTATTTAAGCCAAGCGCCATCTGCTATCAGGGTACTCTGCTACCTGTTAGTAGCCTGCATCGTATCAGCGCTCAAAGCCTCGCCCCAAGGTCACCTCACTTGCGGTAGGGGGAACCAGAAATACGTCACATGGGCTTTTCCCAGCATTCATACTTAGCCGTCGTGTTTTCGCGCGGTTGAAAATTTTCACTTTTCATTTAATCGCGAAAAATAGATATCGTCATTTAAAAATCTAAAAGCGTGAAATGCGTACTCCAGGAGTAATAATCTTCAATTTAGGCAATAAAAAAATAATAGTAAACCACCCTATCACGATCAACGTCCCTTATTATCTTATCCTTTTTAGCGTGCATCAAGCTAAGCATTCAGAATAGAAAATTCACAAGGGGATTGGAACAAAAGGAGAATATTTTGGAGAATTCATTGTTATATTTCCTGGTCCAGATATTAACATACTCGACTGGACTCGATACTTGCGAGTAGTTTTCAACTCGACTCGAGATCAAAAAGTGCTGCTCTCACATCCCTATCTACAAGTATCACAAATATGCGTTTTTAGCAACGAGAGCAGGCAATGCGAGACTTAACATAAAAGCAAATGGGCACAAAATAGAGCAGGTCGGAATGTTCATGGTCTTCCGTGTTGCCTTGAATCGTTGCGGTGTGAAATACTTCAAGTCATTAACAGACGTTTAAATGGTTGATGATTGCGGATGATCAGGCGTTGGTTCGCCACACAGCACTAGGGCTGCAAGCTTTGGTCCTTAGTGGAGTTGCGAAAGGTGCGGCCCGCCGCCTCGAAGTCGCGGATCGCACGCTTTGAATTGCGTGTGGGTTCTTGCCCTTGGTGTCGGGAAGCGAATAATCACACACAAGTATTTTAAGTTTTTACCCAAAGTTTATTTCCCTTTAAAATCCCAGTTACCCAATCAATTCAATGAAAATACATAAAGTAATGATGAATTTGTGCGTCTAGAATAGCCAAAATTTAGAATATTACCAAAAGTCTGAGGAATGAGAGGAGCTGCTGGTGATGGCACGGGTGGATAGCGAGGCGCTTCGGTCGCACGGCCAATACGGCCCGCGCTTCGACTTCAACCGACGGATACATTGCTGACTGACCACTGGTGGGTCTACTGGTGACTGAGTAAATGCGTCAAGTAAGTGAGTGTGTTACTGAGTGAGTCTCAATAGCATCTCCACCGTGCCATTATATAAGCAAGTGGAACCAGGTTGTTTTCATCAAAGAGGAAGGGGAAAGGAAGGTTAGGCGTTCTTGAAAGTGAAAAGGTACAAATCCCGAGGCATAGTTTGTCATAGCTGGCTATTCTGAGGCGTCACACAACAACAAATTTATGCATTATTTGGAAATGGAAATCTTCCATTTACGGATCACTACAGAGGGGACCCTAGAATATGACCAGGACGTGTATGCCTGCTTCGTGAATTTTGAATAAGCATCTGATGGTGGACTGGCTAGAGTCCATGGGCGTTCTTAAGAAAATAGGCTTAGATTGGAGTGATTGGCGACTCATTCGTAATCTCCATATGGCCCAGACTGCACAATTGACGTTAGCGGACAGAGAATCTGAGTGGGGATTAAATGCCACATGGCACATTGGCGCCAGCGTTTACATACTTACGAAAAGCAAATACTCAAACAAAGTTATGACTTGTATGTATTTAAGTCCTTTATGAGGATTAATCACAATAAGACTAAGGTAATGTGGTTTTGTAAAGTATCGCGAGCGAGGAATGTGAGACTCAAGATAAAAGCAGGAGGGGAAAAACTTGAGCAGGTTGAGCAGTTTAACTATATGGGCAGCACATAAGAGGAAAACGGACACAGTAGTAAGGACATCAGGAAGCGAATGGCTCTAGCAAAGGAGGCGTTCAGGGACAGGAAGGAGCTTCTGAGAGGATCGTTATGTAAGAGGTTAAAGAAAAGGTTATGAAAGAGTTTAATCTGGAGTGTAGCTCTCTACGCTACGGTGCGGAAACGTGGACACTGAGGAAAGAAGACGAGAGAAGATTGGAGGCATTCGAGATGTGGGTATGGAGAAGAATGGAGAGGGTGAAATGGACGGAGAGGAAAAGGAACGACGAAGTGCTGGATATGGTTGGCGAGGAGAGGCAGCTTTTAGATGAGGTACGGAGGAGACAGAATATATGGATGGAGTTAGTGCTTAGCGGGGAGGGGATGCTGAAAATGGTGATAGAGGGTAAAATGTTAGAGAAACGAGGGAGGGGAAGGAAAAGAATAGGATTTTTAGATACATTAAAAGGGAGTAGGCCCCACAGTGAATTAAATAAGGCAGTGGTGGAAGGAAAGGGAGGCTCCCAGATCACTTCTTGAATACTCCAGGGAAACATAGCTTAGTCGGTAGAATACTATAATAATAATAATGGTTCGGAGGAAAAAGGAATTCCCATATCTATCCTTTCGGCAAAACATCTCTCTTAATTTATCGCTTCTATTGGACCTGGAAATATAGTGGAGCCCTAAGATGATGTCCTCCGTGTCGCTCTTTAAGGTATCTATTCTCAATTGCTCAAGCAATCTAAGCCTGGTGCGCAACCTCCGAGTCTCCAGCGGCTCTCAACCGAATTCGCTTGACATCTGGTCAACGCTGTCTATACGCCCGTAGAAGTTGCTGACGAATCGCACAGCTTTCTTTTGTATTTTATTAAGTTCACGGATTAAGTCTTTCTCCACCAGATCCTATGTGCTCGCAGCATATACAAGGTATGATCGGACGAACCTCTTCTAAACGTCTAACTCGCATGTTTTCCACTTATTACAAATAGTAAGTACAACCTGAACGGCGCCACCCCTCCTCCTCCCCCGCGCCAACAATGTAAAATATTCTTTCTCTTCTCGACCTCATTTTCCCAATCTCCCCACCCTACTTTCCACCCGAAGGTAACTCACCCCATTGGACGGTCTTGGAACACACTCACCCCACCCTTTCCTCATCCCCCCCTTTCTACTACCCCAATGCCGAGATTCAAACCCTATCTTTTTGAGATGGGTCTTTCGAAAAAAAAGGCGCCTCCCAAAAATTAACCTCAGGTTCGGGACGAGGAGGAAAAAAAATCTCCTCTCGAGAGATGGAGAAGGGGTTTGGAAAAAAAACGTAATAATCTTTCACCGCGTCGGAACCGCCCCCTTGACTTCTGTGGCCGCCAATCCAATTCCCTCAACCGCCGCTCTGCCGGATATTTTCTCGGAAGGATCAGCGCGTTGTTCCCGAATGATAGCGTGTATCCCGCTCGAGAGATTTTAGTGACGTATTTACCATTTAAAACATAATTCAAAACCTTAATTCAAACATGGTTAAAATGAGTTAATAACGACGATTATTTATGTTTTCACAGCATTTGTTGATTCTCACAAAAGATTTAACCATAATTTTTTTATATTACGTTTCACTGAAATATAACGTCATCACACCCCAAGTTTCTAAAGCATCATTTAAATTGTTTCTTTTTATTTTTATTAAATAAGTATCTGTTTTGTTTGGATAAGGTGACTCAATTTTTTGACTGTATAATTTCCATTGTAGAGCAGTTTAACTATTTGGGCAGCACATTAGAGGAAAACGGACACAGTAGCAAGGACATCAGGAGGCGAATTGCACTAGCAAAGGAGGCGTTCATGAACAGAAAGGAGCTTCTGAGAGGATCTTTCTGTAAGTTTAAAGAAAAGGTTAGTGAAGAGTTTGCTCTAGAGTGTAGCTCTCTACGCTACGGTGCGGAAACGTGGATACTGAGGAAAGAAGACGAGAGAAGATTGGAGGCATTCGAGATGTGGGTATGGAGAAGAATGGAGAGGGTGAAATGGACGGAGAGGAAAAGGAGCGACGAAGTGCTTGACATGGTGGGTGAGTAGAGGCAACTTTTAGATGAGATACGGAGGAGACAGAAGGTATTGATGTAGCGAGCACTGAGCGAGGAGGGGATGTTGAAAACAGTGTTAGAGGGAAGAAAGTTTTGCATGCGAGGGAGAGGAAGGAAAAAAATAGAATTTTTAGATTGGATTAAAGGGAGTAGGCCTTATTTGAATTTGAAGAGGGAAGTGCTTGAAGAAAAGGGAGGCTTCCAGATCACTTCTTGCCCAGGCATTTCAGGCTATGTCAACCGGAAAAATCTGCAGTGGCCGAACACGGCATCAACCAGAACCACGCCATCCATTGGGAAGACGTGAAGATCATCTCTCGAGAAAAGAATTATTGGGAAAGAATTACGAAGGAGACCATAGAGATCCGGCTAATGAACAAAAAATTCAACAGAGATGGCGGTTACTCCCTTAGTAACGTATGGAAACCCGTATTGAATAAAATACGATTGGCTAATATCAAGGGCCAATCAGAGGGAACCTGACATCCCGGCACACTATATAAGGCGAACACCTTCCGAGAAATGACACTCAGCCCTGAAGATGGAATACGACTCGTACCCCGAAACGTCGGCAGCCATGGAGGAGATTACCCGGTGGAGAACTCGAATAGCCTTCACTACCAAATGAACCATAATATTTTTTATCCGACCCAGGAAAGAGAAAATTTTGAAAAAAATGAATCAATGAATATAAACCATAATATTATTTATCCTACCCAGGAAAGAGAGAATTTTGAAAAAATGAATCAATGAATATGAACCATAATATTTTTTATCCTGCCCAGGAAAGAGAAAATTTAAAAAAAATTAATCAATGAATATGAACCATAAAATTTGCGATGTTGTTCCACTCTCCGTCACCTGCGCTTTCCTATCCATAGCGTCAAACTTCGCGCAGACGCATACCACGGAGTTTTGCTACCGCCATTCGTTCTCTCTGCCTTGGTAACAAAATCATCTCACCCGTCCCGTGCTTCTAATGATAATCAGACAGCTTCCTGAATTTGAAAAAAACTAAGGTTTGTTCAAAAAAATATTTCCCTAATGTCCCAAAAATCTGGGACGCGTAATGAGATGGGACGTCCTTGGAATGATATCGCGTCACGCGATGCCCCATTTGACTCTCCGCACTTTTTCTTCACCACGACTGCTAGGCGCCAATTTGTGTCTACCATAGTGACGGACGTCGCGTCTTTTTTTTAAACCCTTTTCGTTGGCGCCAATGGCCTCATGTTCCTGTCCCTCGGGCTCAAATAATTTCGCTCCAAGGGCTGAAAATTAGATGGGATTCTAACGGTTTGAAGAAAAGTAAAATGGCTATGAAATAAATTATAATACGCCACATCATCAGGTACATGGGTTTTCATTTTCCATAGGATCATACGACTAAATAAAGCTCTTACTTGTAATTGTAATTGCATCTTGAGTGTATTATCTCTTCGGTAGAAAATTTTATGTGTACGAAGATAACTAAGCCTGAAAACAACAACAAAATTATCATTCAATGCTCTCTACCGGTCAATTGGTTTACTTGGAGCATTTTTATAGAAGGCGCCACTGGCCTAATGTCCCTGGCCCATGGGCTCAACGTAAGTTCGCTCGCAGGGCTGAAATTAATTTGAGGTTATGGTTTCTAGCGGTTTTAAAGAAAATATAATTGCCATAAAATATGTTATAAAACGCTAATCTCATTGGGATTATGGTTTTTCATGTCCGATAGGTTCAGCTGTACATGGGTTATTCCCTCAATGCCCTTGGCTTAAAAACGTAATTATATTGTCATTTCGAACGTAGGGCTCACGTTTGCCCTTGCATATTATATTCCATTGATCCAGTAATTATCTCATTGCCAGTTTCAAAAACAATCCGAAGATCTCCGTCAAATTATAGCGTCTCTCATGATGTGAAAGTTCAAGTGAATAAGTTATTAAACAAGCCAGGAACTTAGTAAAAGCATCGCTGGTACACCGGAAGAAAGAAAGATTACAAGAGATCAAATCGTCAAAAGGCACTGTCAAAAGCATAGAATTTGTTGAAATCTCAAAGTTTTGTACAACAAGTAGATTTTTATATGATCGCTGTACATTAGTTTTGGATTTTCATAACGGATAATGGTGACGCCAGAAATTGCTTGCTTCGTCTGGTTTCAAACAATTTGTCCACCATCAGAAACCATAAATTTTGATCAAAATATAATATATTAGTCGATGTGCATAAAATTCACTTGTTGGCAATAATGACAGTTAGTTGTGACCGTAGGGTTATGTGTGCTACGAATTAGTAGTTCTGAAGTAGAGTCTACCGCTTCCCGGATTTGATATTCTCACTTATAAAAATACTTTTCACTTTTTTTGAAAAATATTAAAGCTTAAAGTTTAAATAATTTGCAGTAAAGAATTAATACATGACTCGATTAACCATTTGTGCAATGAGTTATAAAATTTAGCGCTTCGCTCCAATGCCCTCAAAGAGGGTAGTACTTTTTCGGTAAAATCATTTTCCGTCAATTTTATAATTCCGTTTTTTTCTTTAGACTAAAATGTATTACCGCGGTTAAAATGAGGCCCTGAAAACAGATAAATAAGAATAAAATATGCGATGCATAATAGATGACCCTGTATCCTTTTTTTAATTAAATAATTATTCATATTCAAAAATCGAATCTAAGAGATTTTCGAGCCATCACCAATCCATTTCCACCTAACCTCAACAATATTGTGTGTGGCGCTGGAATGAAGCGAAACCCTGACGGTAGCTATAGACATAAAAAGAGGACGTGTTTGTAAGTCCTTAGGATGAAGAGAGTGGAAGAACAATGCCCTGGTCTCAAGGTCCATAGTGGATGATGCATTCTTGGCTGAAAGATACAAGCAAGGGAAAAAACTATCCGTGTACTCGTGATGAGCTTCCATTTGTATTACACTCTTCGGGAAGAAAGAAGGTAGAAGAATTGACGGTTTGGTCCTGGGGCATCAGGAAAAGAAAAATATAAAGTTAACCCTTAACCGGTGACGTGCGGTCTGAGAGACCGCTGCGTTTCTAAAATTATGAGTATTTTCAAAATTGCTATTTCAAAATATCTATAATCCTCGTGAGAGTCATAATTTTGTATGATAAGGACAGAGCATTCTTAAAATTTAACGTTCTTATTATTTATTAGTGAAAATTTGCAACTGAATTTGATAAGCGGTCTGTGAGACCTCACGTCACTAAATTGAAAAAAAAACGATAAACGTAGTACTGGTGGAATTGATTCAAAAAGTTGTTAAAACAATTCTTAGTGATATGTCAAGAATAATAATAATTTCATAAATTTCTAAGTAATCAGTTTTAGTTGCATAACGTGGATAATTAAGTTCTTAATTTAAAAAAAGTACGGTAATAAGAACTCAAGTGTTGTTGATATCAGTTTTTTTATCCTGTTTCAAATAACAATTTTTATTGAAAAATTGGTTCGTATTGGGAATGCATACTATTAAATATAAGTTTTAGAATAGATAAGCAGTCAAAGAAACATTAAACTAAGCAATAAAAAAGACTTTGCAACGTTTTATGAATTTCTGTTTGAAACGACAGTTGGCGTGTTTATTTCATTTGTGCCTTGGTTTTAGTAGCCTCTCTTGGAATTTATACATATCTATCTCCTGTACTGTCTTCTGCGCTTTATTCGTGGTAAATACCTCGGTAAATAAAATAACATACAAAAATAGAGAAAGTCAAATTATGACCAAGAGATTGATTGGCTCCTTTCAATTTATTGGGAAACTTTTTTGACCAACAGATGAAACGCATGCAGGCCAGAATTTAGTCATAAAATTAATTATTCCATCTTTCTGTTAACGAATTCGTGTGGGCAGTGGCTGTTCCATGAGGTATTTACCACAAAAAAGACCCAGGCATAAAATAAATTAAATGAAACACGAAACATAATAAAGATACACTTTTATACGTTCCACAGAAGTTTTAATAACCGACCCAGGTTTCGACAGTACACTATGTCATTATCAAGGTACAAGGACATAGTATACTGCCGAAACCTGGGTCGGTTATTAAAACTTCTGTGTAACATACAAAAGCGTATCTTTATTATATTTCCTGTCACCATGTTCCACCAAGTATCGCCTTCCAGCCTTAAGTTAACGGGACACGAATTTAAATTTTCGGTGGCACTATCAACAAGATTATACATATGTATAATTTATTTATTACATGGTGATTTTATAGGATAGAATTGGAGAGTGAAGGAGGATGTTGTGTGTATGGAAGTTGAACTTCGGGGCGTGAGTGAGTGGGGGAGAAGATGGAAGATGGGGTGAAAAACTTGTTGGGGCGGTTTCCAGGAGCCGACCCCGCGGCTACTGGAAGCTCATCCACGCCACGGCGGCAGGGGAGGTAGGGGAGGGAGACAGGTGGCTGCTGAGTGGGAGGGAGGGACTCCCCCTATTCTCCACCCCCTTTTCTCCTCCTCCAAGGGCCATCCACCCTCACGGCGTCAGATCCACTATCCTCCGGCAGCGCACAGTGGTCTAAGATGCCCTTTCCCGAGAAGTCGACTTTTCAATTTCCCCTCAATCTGTACCAAAACAATATTTCAGTGAACCTAAAGCATCGTTTCATTAGAAATGAAACATTTTGGCTCCCTTCACTGCCCATTTTTCGAAATGTAGGTACAGTTTTCAGCCGAAGCACACCAATCCAGGGCCGGATTTTGGACGTGGGTGGCCAGGGGTCCATATTGGTGAAAGGCCGGGAGGCCCACTGTTTCAATATGATACGATTTCATCTACATCGACATACTACCCCGCAAGCCGCCTAAAAGGCGTGTGACAGGGGGTGTTAGGACACCAGCCATTTCCACATAAAAAGAAAATGCTCTAACGAAATTACGACTGGCATTTATTAAAGTCCTTTATGGTTCGAGGGAAAAAGGAATTCACACATGTATCCCTTCGGCAAAACATCTCTCTTAATTTATTTGCTTCTGTCGGACCTGGAGATATAGTGTGGCTCTAATATTATGATCTCAGTGTCGCTCTTTAAGGTATCTATTCTCAATTGCTCAAGCAATTTAAGCCTAGCGCGCAGCCTCCGAGTATCTAGCGGCTCCCTGCCTAATTTGCTTAACACTTGGGTAACGCTGTCTGTACGCCCGTAGCAGTTTCTGACGAACCATGCAGCCTTCCTTTGTATTTAATTCAGTTCGCGGATTAAGTCTTTCTGCACCGGATCCCATACGCTCGCTGCATATTCAAGGTGCGGTTGGACGAGTGCGAAATAGCACCTTTCTTTTACTTTCTCATCCGAAAATCTTCCCAAAATTCGCTTGACGAATCCTGATTTCTTCAGAGATTTGTAACGTAATAACAGGAAAGGCAATGGTTACGTTCAGAGCCATGGGCGCAGCTAGGAATCAAGACTAGGTGGGTGGGGGGTTTAGGCGCAGCTAATACTGCGGGGTATGGAAACGGGAGGTGCGGGGGTCCTCTCTCAAAAATTTTTTAAGATAAATGGTTCAAAATGGTGAGTTTTACGGCTGTGCGAATGGTTTGACGTTTTCTTTTTGATTCATCCGTCTCCCTAATAATGATTACAATTTGTAATTAAAATTACGCTAAAATATTTTTATAAAAATATTCTCTAAGCTCTGGGGGGTGGGTTTATCCCCCAATACCTCCTCTCGCTGCGCCACTGTTCAGAGCTACAGTAACAATGCCAACGGGTAAAATGTTTTTTATCAGCTGCGTTAACCATTTATTAATTTTGACGACTACATGCCAACCAAAAAGCAACCCAGATTCACTTCGAATCCCCTAATCCGTGATGATTTGTTTTTTGTTTTTCCGATTCATGAGATATACCTCTCTATTGTCGGATTGCTCATGCTTGGTGGGTTACCTAGAGCCTTTTGATCTGGCCCTGCACCAATCGAAGAATGGCAGAACTATGAATGAACAATCATGATTTGATAGATTGAAGTTAGAGGCTTGAATTCACGATTTCACCATGTTATTCTCTCTTACATGGGCGCATCTAGGTACTAAGGCTAGGGGGGGTGGTTTAGGCGCAGTTAATATTGGGAGGTCTGGAGGGTATGGTAAGCGGGAGGTGCGGGAGCCCTACCCCAAATAATGTTTAAGGTATACGGTTCAAAATGGTGAGTTTTAAGGCTTTGGGAGGGATATTTTTTTAATCTTTAAACTATTCTATAAGAAATATTAATCCAATTAAGATAATGGATTTAACTTAAAAATTTCTCTGAGCTTTGGTGGGGGTTTTATCCCCCAAAACTCCTTTATTGGTGTACCACTGCTCTCTTGTGCCGGGTAAACCCCCCGTATGCACCAAACAATAAATCCCCGAAGTGCGAGATTGCCAAGGGAGGGCAACCACCATGATAGTGTGAAAATTTCATGCCTTTGACTTACACCGGGATTGGCTCTACCCTCTCCTAACTATACCAACCGTCTCCTTGAATCACTGAGTGAGTGATTTCACTTGTAACGCCTTTGTTTTCCATCCAAACTCCGGAGAGAGACTCCCTGTATTACTCGAATCCATTTCCTTGCCTGCCTCTCCGCCTCATTTTTTCCTCCATCCTCAATAGCCCACCCACTAGACAGGGCTCCATTCGTTAGCTATACTCATCCCATCCACCGCTAAGCGTCAACCTCCACAAAGAGAGAGACCAGGCACGTATTTTTTCCGCCTCGCCTCAGAGAGAAGGTTGCGGGAGTGAGAAGAGTTAAGTCTATCGAATGGGCCGAATGGGGATGATCGGGGTGACCGTCACGTCGAATGGGGATCGGAATCTCTTTGAGGTCTCGGAAAAAACCTCGAGAGATGAGTAAATTATGCTGAGGGGCTCTGCAACTCACACCGAAAACTTTGCTCGACCGCTACATCTGGCTACATTACATTCTCCGCTCTACGGTACTGAAAAGAGGTAGGCTGGGGACTGCGCGATTGAAAGAAAATACTTTTCACATTGTTAATTCATATAAAAATTAATTTTAAAGAATAAAACTTTCTAATCGCGAAATTAAAGGATGCAAGTAATTTTTTTCGATAAATTTTTCAATTAACTTAACGTAAACAAATTTGGTGCAATAACTATCATTTCCTCGTTCATTTAAACGATCGCAGCGCTTCCATTGGATTTTGGTGGCCATCTTTTGAACTAATTTACAAATTTTATTTTAAATTCTGAAAAAAAATCGAGATACAGTTACGATCATAATAAAAGTATTATAATAATATATTTTCATCTCGTTCTTAGTTGCACTGAAAATATCACCTTGATAGATAATAGGAAAGTGAGTTTAAATTGAATTGCAAGATTTGACTCGGTCAAGATAACAAACAACAAAGCAAGTTTATAAATACGTCATAAAATAACTTGAAATCGTACGGGACATTCATCGGTTAAAAATCAGAGTAAGTTTATAAATAAATTGGATACTTCAATTATTTTATGTTTAACTTGACTTTTTCACTCTAATTCCCCCGCCGGTTCCGGTTGCACTGTACCTTTATTAGGTTCAATTAAACCATTCATTTGCTCATAATTCAGAAAGTAGTGCGGTTATTAGCATGAGTTTTATTTTTATCATGACTCTTAAGGAGACCTCTAGAACGGCCATGATAATTTCAGAATATATTTGTCAAAGGGATAAACATTTTTTTCGGAATTATCAAGGTCCTTTTGACAAATATATTCTGGAGTAAAGCGAAATGTTTCGTGAACGTAAACAATTACCACGATGAGGACCGGGCCAAAAAATGCTGATTTATAAAAACTGTTTCCAGACGAAATATCACGGAAAGTTTATTTTTGATAGCCTTCAGACATTTTGGTACAATTATGAGTAATTTCATGAAAATGACATACACTTCGTCTGCCAGTCTAATTTCCCTAAAAAAATCAAGTTTTCTTTCCCGATTGCTCCCGAAAAGTAAAGGCATAGAGGCAGTTGGAAACACTGTCATAGAAAATTCGGCGTCATAATTTTTTCTTCGAATTTCAGACAAGTTTAGTTGAAGTCGATTCTATGAATTTTTGTCATATCTCGTCTCGTTCACCCCAAACATTTGTATGAATCAGTCAGTCAGTCATTGGTCGGTATCGGTTTTTATTGTATATTGGTTAAGAAAAATATGCTTAAATGATAAAGGCAAAAAGTCCCTACAGTTAAGAGATAACTTTAAATATTTTAAGAGGTTGGGTTCGTCTTTGCATTCCGCGGAATTTTTACCATTAATTCAGAATTTCTAAGCCAGCGGAAGCGTTCAAAATGAACTGAATATGACGTATATACATGGAAAATAAAATTATTCACATTGGTGTAATTTTCTGAAATTTGTTTTTGCTCGTAAAATCTTAAGTCTTGCATTAATTTATCACCTGCTGAGCCTAAAAAAGTTCAATAAGTCCATATTTTTAGAGAAAATCATGTAAGCTAATATAACCTCCTACATAAATTGAATAGGTAGGTAAGACTGAAATATTTCATTTGGACTGTTAAAGAAGTGATTTACTGTTGACAGTAGGTTTAGATAAAGGATGAATAATCCGATCACCTTATTCAGAATTTTCTTGCTCATAATTTATCAATGAAAATATTTGCCCCTCTTTCCCTAACTAAATATTTGTCTGCTCTTCCTCCTTCCATCTCACTTAACAAGTATGTATTCCACAACTTGTATTTTAGGAATCCCTCGCCCTTGTATACTACTTCAAAAATCAGCTCCGACATTTGATAATCTCATTCCAAAGAATCCATTCCTTGCAAGCCATTTAAAGAGCTTCGTCTTTCGCAATATCTCATCCACGATATTTTCTCATTTGCCATACTCCTCGCAACGCTTGTATAACGCTTCCACTAGAGTCTGAAGCTCCCTCGCTGACCGGCTAATAGGCGCCTTATTAGCCGCGTACGTCTCTGATTTAAATATAATTCTCCTCACTTTTACTCAAGCTTCCAACTCAGAGTTTGGCAAAAGTAGAGTAACGTTCCTTTCATAAGGTCCTTCCTGTTCATGAGCGTCTCTTTTGCTAACGCAATTCTCTTCCTGATGTCCTCACTAATGTATTCGTTGTTCTCCGATGTGCTGATCATGGAGATAAATAAATAGCGATTAGGGTTCGAAAAACAATTATACTTCGCAAATGGGCACATAGTGTGGGTCTACATATAGCGGGCGATCGTTTTTTCACAAAAGTGCATAATATACTTATCTCTATGCAATTTTTCTTCCCTAATCAACTGCGGTGCAAAATGCCGTCGACGCACCCTAAATCTCAACACTACCACTACTACCTAATCGACTGTGCTTTCGCGATTAATGGAATGGCAATTTGCTTTCGAGACCTCTTCGCATGTGAACAGCAGTAATTTCGAGCGATTGTTACCCTACTTTTGCTCAACTCTGAGTTCGTATCATACGAAATCCTAGCATAGACTAATCACCATCAGCAGCGGCATCCGAAAAAGGAGAAAAGAAGGCCAAGAAGATGGAGAAGAAGACAGCAATGAATGTTAAGACAATGATAAGGGCGGGTAAGGTAGAAAATATGAAAAGGGAAATGAGAAAGAGGATAGAAATCTTTAGACTAACCGAATGGAGGTGGGAGGATATCGGGAACTAATGTAGTAACGGGTATAGCGTTATCTATTGCGGTTGGTGGTAAAGTCAACGAGAGTAGCTTTGGTACTTTGCGGGAATCTCGGTAAGAGTGTGATAGGTATACTAGAGGTAAACGATCAGATTCTGGTGGTAAAAATTTATGCTCTTTACTGCAATCTACTTTTGTCCTACTCAGAGTTTATTTCTTTATTTATATCACAACAAAAACAGCACTAAGGCCTTTACATTGTGTTTATAAACCAAATCAATTATGTAAATATAATTAATAAACATGTATAAAAATAATATCATAAATAACAACCATTTTCAACATATACAATACATACAAAAGGTCGGTGTCCAAAAGATAGACTTTTCACTTGGTTATTAAAATTGGTGGGGGAGGCAAAGATGTCAAGAGAAGAAGAAGTATTGGAGATTGAATTGAAAATAGAAGGTAGGCGGAAAAAGAGGGATCTATGAGATATTGCCAGACGGAAATTGGGCTGGTGTAGAGCTTCAGTATTGCGGGTTTTGCGAGCAGGAATGCGTAGTGAGTTGGGCAAAAGTAGAAAAACGATCCTATCATAAGCTCCTTCATGTTCATGAGCGCCTCCTTTGATAACGCAAACCTCTTCCTTCTGTCCTTGCTGATGCATCCATTTTATCTTCTCAAAACTTTTTTGAAAAATGACCATTGCATAACGCATCTTACACTCGCCTCATTTATTTGTTTTTTTTCCCCCGTCCTCCCGTCCCAAACCATTACTTATTTTTTTTACGAACGGGGCACGAGAGTGATTTTTTTTGTTAATATAACGCTGACCTTTCTCTCGCCCACCAAGCGAGACGCATTATTTACGTTCCGAAGAAAAAAATGCCGACTAAGTTTCAGTCGCTCATTTTTTCTCTCTCTACACCCCTTGATGTTTTCCCGGCGAGTCGTGAACTTCTTCTCGGAATCACTACCCCATTTATTGTCACAAAGGATGCCGCTCTCCGATAAGCTTGGTGCGACGCGTCGACTCTTTGAGGAAATACAACGACTTGTTTTCATTGCTTTCCCTTTAATTCGGGATTTTTATACACTATTCGACGGTTTAAAGTAAAGCACCTGTAATTTGACCTCAAGGTTAGCCCTTGGACGAGTAAAAAGTAAAATACTACCAGCTTTGGATAATTTTTAAGCAATGAAACTAGTAGGTAGTTAAATAGATCATTGTAATATTTCCACTTATTACATTTTTATTTCAGTGGAAAGAATGCAATGCCTTATTAAACTAATATTAAAAATTTCCGCCACATTGTGCTTCATATAAAACAGGATACTGAAAATAGTTATTGAATGTTTTTGTTTTTGGAAAAACATTGAATTAATCCCACTGCTGTTTATCGATCTTGAAAACCTAAAATATTTGTTGCAAATCAAGCTATTTTTGTGAATCGATGGTACCGTAAAGCAAGAAATATACACCTCTGTAAACTTGACAAGCAGTTACAATAATTCAGGGAAGCGTGCGTAGTCCCAGAATATCTGTCGTCAACTTGCCTCCCGGAAGAGGACATTAGGAAATGATGGCACGAACATATTAATGATGAAACTGGCAGTGAAAAACGACAACGCATTAACAAATACTCAGTATAGCACAAATGATGATCCCCCGCGAAAATAGGGTAGTTTCCTTCATCAAAGAAAACGAAAGATTGCATTGATTGCCATTCGTTACCCATCATTACAGTATTCATAACGTGCGAATTATTTGGTTTTAGAAATCCCAGTTTAGACGAATGGTAATGGTAAATTTTAACCGCATTTAAAAAAAGTCAAGATTGGCACCCGTGCGATGCCACTCCACGTGACGTCACAGGGACCTAGTTTCTATACGAGTAGATAGGAGTTTTACATCGTCTGAAATTACCAATGCATGCATGAGGCACAGAGCTCAGGGAAACATGTCTTAATAATTACCTATTAAAACTGGCTGTGGTCGGAAAGTTTCCTTCGTTTGATAAGGTATCAATAATCCATAATTAAGCCAAGCGCTATATGCTAGCCGGGTACTCTGCTACCTGTTAGCATCCTACGTCGTATCAGCTCTCAAAGCCTCGCCCCAAGATAACCTCACTTGCGGCAGCGTGAACCAGAACGACGTCACACGGGGTTTTCCCAGCATTCATACTTAGCCGTCGCGTTTTCGCGCGCTGGAAAATTTTCACTTTTCATTTAATCGCGAAAAATATATCAAGTGAGGTTATCTAAAACCGTGAAATACGTACTCCAGGAGTAATAATCTTTCGATTAACGCAATAAAAAAATATAATAGGAAACCACCCTATTGCGAGTATTGAATTGAAAACTTTATTTCATTTCTAAGCTCTTGGCTTTCGTAGTTTATATTTTTGAGCCGAGATCTTTTTCTTAATGATGGTAGGTATATTACATATTATATTCATTACATAATACATATATGTTCATTTAAATAGAATAAATTTGGCATTTTGTCCCGTGAGATCTCATCCGTTTTGTAAATGCCAACCATGCAACTCAGGATTATATGGCTCATTTTAAAAAATAATGCTGCACCTAATTTATTTGGATTTCAATTTAGCAAGAGCGACAAGTGTTGCAAATTTCATATTCCGCCTGTAAAGCGTACATACATATTTCATAATTGATGACTCTTTTCCTGGTTAATGCCGCGTTGACTCATTTTTGTGGACGACATTTGCGGGCCCATTCCAGCTCCCGTCTTCGTGTCCTCGTATATTTTGACCTTGCGACTTCTTCGCTGAATATTTCAATCGGCCAGAGTTTGACTGATAGTGATTGCAAAATTCACGCCACTCTTGCGTATTTTCATTTTTCATCGACAAAAGAAGAAAACGAGTGATTGATTAAAACTTTTCGTTGCGTGAGTGAGGAAACAAAAAATCTGTTTACGAGTGCAATAGATAATTTCTTAGAGAGAGTGAAGGCGATATTAATTACTTTCAGATTATTATAACACACGTTTTATGTAAAATTATTTAAGATTGTTACATATGAAAAATTTATTTACCCATACGAGCGAATATTTTAGTACCACATTGGAGGCGAAACGTTCTCATTCGGTACGAATTTACGTCATTTTAAGTAGAATACTTAGCTATCACCCATTGCGTTGGATCGAAAATTTAGTGTCTGTATTTCTTTATTATCGTCATATATTTCTGTCCTGTCCATCATATGGTCCATCATCGTTCTCCGTCATACAACCACCACGAAATCAATCCCTGACATATCCACTGTACATTGGAAATCCATTTATTACACAATTCTCAGCCTTTTATTGATTTAGTGAAGCAGCTAACTTTCTTCAATCCCCGTAGCACTATCATCGTTCACCAAGTTTTCATTTTTGATACAAAATATTTTTCTTACACAAACAGTTAATTATTTGACGCCATGAACAGCACATTAGAGGAAAATGTATATGCAGCACTAAGAACATGAGGAGGAAAATTGCGGTAGCAAAGGAGGCATTGACGAACAGGAAAGAGCTAAAAAGAGGATAGTTATGTATGAGTTTAAAGAAAAGCCTAGTGAAGAGTCTGATCTGGAGTGTAGCGCTTTACAGTGCGGAAACATGGACATTAAGGAAAGAGGACGAGAAAAGACTGGAGACGTTCGAGATGTGGGTGTGAAGAAAAATTGAGAAGGTGAAGTGGACGGATAGGAAGATGGACAAAGAAGTGCTTTATAGGGTGGGTGAAGAGAGGCAGCTTCTAAATGAGATACGGAGGAGACCAAAAATATAGATGGAGCGAATACTGAGCGGGGAGGGGATGTTGAAAACAGTTTTAGAGGGAAGAATGTTGGGTAAACGTGGGAGAGGAAGTAAGAGAATAAGATTTTTAGATGTAATGAAAGGGAGTTCGCCTTAAGTATTGTAAATTGAAGAGGAGTCCATGAAGGGAGGGAAGTCTGCCAGGATCCTTCTCAAATACTCCGTGGAAGCTTACCTCAATTGATAGAATACTTTAATATTACAACAATTCGTATGCTTCTGCGAATGCTATTTTGAATTTTCATTTTTCTGGTATTGGAATAAATAACCGTTAGTTCGACCATGAGTTCATTGTTGCTGATGTCTTGCTGAGGTTCATGAAGGGAAGGGAGGCAGGAATATTTCTTAAATACTCCATCGAAAACTATCTTAATCGGTAGAATACTTCAAACATAATAATAATAGTAATCCTTCTGCAATTTTCCCATTGCATACATCGAGTGGCGAGAAGGGAACAGTTAAAAAAAAGCAGGGGTATTAAAACATCTCGAGCATGTTGTGGACTTGGCGAACCATCTCACGAAGGACCTCCGGGGAGACAAGTTAATCGCTGGAAATTACTGCAATTCGCGATGCGAATGGGTCCCGTCGAGGAGAGGAGGGTTGGCCGGCCAGGCTGTGGTGTAGAGTCCCATACTTGACCTTCGCCCCGGCCCACCCCCGCGGCCACGGATGCAGCTTCGTGATTGGCAGAGGTCACGAGAGCTCACAACCTGCGAATCCCCCACTCTCGCAGCATCTTTTAAGGTTCTCGATCGTCGGACGAGGTCGATACGAGTGATTGTGAGGTCAGTATTCTTTTATTTTTCCCCAAGTCACCAGATGCTCTCTCTGAAGCAGGTGGTCCTTCAGCTGAGAAAGATTTGAACGTCCATCTCGCGTGGTAATACTGGATACGGTAGCAAAACTTCCTTTTTCCGCTCACCGTATCCATATGGCTACATCCTATCAATCTAAGTACTGGAGGCTATTGGGGGGTTTCCTATTATTTTTTCATTGCCTAAATCGAAGATTCTCACTCCTGGAGTACGCATTTCACGCTTTTAGATATTTTAATGACGATATCTATTTTTCGCGATTAAATGAAAAGTGAAAATTTTCAAGCACGCGAAAACGCGACGGCTAAGTATAAATGCCGGAAAAACTCCGTGTGACGTCATTCTGGTTTCCCCTACCGCAAGTGAGGTGACCTTGGTGCGAGGCTTTGAGCGCTGATACGGCGCAGGATGCTAGCAGGTAGCGGAGTACCCTGCTATGGTAGCGCTTGGCTTAAATAAGGATTATCAATACCTTATCAAACGAAGAAAACTTTCCGACCTTAGCCAGTATTAATAGGTGATTATTAAGACATGTTTCCCTGAGCTCTGTGCCTCATGCATGCATTGGTAATCTCAGACGATGTAAAACTCCTATCTACTGGTGTAGAAACTAGGTCCCAATGACGAACGTGGAGTGGCATCGCATGGGTGCCAATCTGGCCTTTTTCAAATGAGGATAATATTGACCATTGCCATTCGTCTAAACCGGTATTTCTAAAACGAAATGAGTTGTTTACTATGAATACACTAATGGTGAGTAACGAATCGCAATCGATGCCTTTCGTTTTCTTTGATGAAGGAAACTACCCTATTGAAGAAAACCCGTACTCCGATTTGCTGTCGAACTCTCAGACAGTGGCGGATCTTTGGGGTGGAGGTCGGCAAAGCGGGCTCTATCCCCCTCATTGGGTCGAAACATACACTAGATAGAGTTGAAATTTTTGGAGGTATCACTTAGCACAAAAATATTTAGTTATGTTTTCCGGTAAATTTACCTGCTCTTACGAATTGATTTACAAATTAATTTTAAATTTAGGGCTTATTTTTTCATTTTCTTGTGAAATAATTATCCCAAAACAGTTGTTTTTGAGTCTCAACAATCCCAAATTTTCAAAACTCCCGGACTCCCCTTCAGCTGGGAGAAATTCCCAATACTCCCCCCCCCCCCTTCCCTTGGTCCCAGCCTAGATCCGCCTCTGCTCTCATAAATATATCGCTGAAGCTTACAATAACTTGATCCATCTTTTAGTTCATCTGAAGCCGGTAGGAATAAGCCCATCGATGAAAGAGATGCAAGGAAATTCAACTCCAACTGTCAGCAAAGTACATCCAAGTATCATAAAAGTAAACACAAAAGGGCATTTTATAGATTATTTTACCATTCCTTCATCCAAATGTACGCGTACCCTGAAGATTCTATATATCTATTAACGTCACTTGTAGACATTTAAAAACATTAGATTCTGACCTCTATACCATCCAGTGTAGGTACATGGCTACGGGTCATTCTGAAGACACAAGGTGACGTATCACCAAAATATTTACTGGGTCACTAAGGACCTAAAATAAAAAGACATAATTTAATTCGAGGGCCTTTCTTTCAATATCCGATAGCTCAGTAAAAACGCCATGCAAGAGAAAGGTGGGAACTGGACGGATAGGGCAACTGCGCGTCCTCCGCACCACACGCTCCAGTCATTTCTAACAGTAAGCTGTTAGTTTTATGTTAGTAGCAATCTAATTAACTACACTGCCTCAATTGATTCTCCCGCCAAGCGTGCAATGCGGAGAGACAGCCAGAAAACTCACCGAAAGTCTTCAGCATTGACATGTTTGGACCTTTATGCCGATAAAAGAGAATTTTTTTAATGCACCGTGACTATAGTGTGAAACAGTGTAAAACATTACGCCCATTCTCATTCAAAACGAAAGGAGAGACATGCTGACTTCTGTAGGTGATCTGATCCATGACAACGCCCGTCATCATGGTGCTGATGCAGCCCAACTGCTCCTGGAGCAATTTCAATGGGACATTTTCGATCACCCACCGACCTAGGTACTGTCTGTAAAAAATGCAAGACACCCGAGTTTGAGTAGCTCTATCGTCTGAGCGAGGCAATCAATTTCAATGCAACAAAAAGCAAACGATAGTGAATTTATTGCTGCGTTGTATCATTTACTATAAAAAAATTCCTATAGGTACTTAACTTTTTCTAAAAAAGTACCCGTTTTTTGCGCGTAAAGTCAAGTTGCCCAAATTTGAGCGCTTGGTATTCCCGTAGTTTCCGTTCTAATAACTTGCAATTTTGGCATGAGAAATCCAGATCTATTATTAACAATTTGCATAAAACAAATTGTTTATAGCAAGAAAAATTATGGATTTGCTGTAAACAACGCAAATCTCTGCTAACTTGGATACTAATGGATCAGTTGAACATTGATGTAGTAGTGCCGTGTGGCTTCCATCTTTACGCTGAAATGAAGATTTGGCTTGTAGGGAAGCCTTTTCAAACGGGCGAAGAGTTACAGGACTAAGGCAAAATCATTGGAAAACATTGGCGGCAACATCCTATGAAGAAGGTATAGTTAAGCTCGTCCACGGTCACGACCAATTCCTCAATTGCCGAGGCGATTATGTCGAATGGGCACCACAAGCGAGCTCAATATTTATCAATAAAGTCATGTTTAATCGATCATTTCGTCTTCCGTTCATGGCCCATCGGAGCTTGAAAAAAAACGGCCCTCGTATCTTCAAAGTCACCAGAGGAAGTTTTTCTGGGTGTAAATGGATTAATCAAATTTTTTGCATAAATCAGGATTTTTATTTGTTTCTCATAATATTGTCCATATCTGTCAAGTTCTGCTTTACACAGTTTTAAAAGTCAAATAATGTCGGTGACGTCCCTCTATGCCCTGAGTTAACCAATTTCTGGCGCTTGCCATGACACTTCCGAACATAGGAGAGGTTGGTGGTGCGGTAACACAATAGGGTGGTTTCCTATTATTTTTTTACTGTCTAAATGGAAAGATTATTACTCCTGGAGTACCCATTTCACGTTTTTAGATTTTTAAATGACGATATCTATTTTTCGCGATTAAATGAAAAGTGAAAATTTTCAAGCGCGCGAAAACGCGACGGCTAAGTATGAATGCTGGGAAAACTCCGTGTAACGTCATTCTGGTTCCCGCTGCCGCAAGTGAGGTGACCTTGGGGCGAGGCTTTGAGCGCTGATGCGATGCAGGCTGCTAGCAGGTAACAGAGTACCCTGCTAGCAGGTAGCGCTTTGCTTAAATAAGGATTATTTATACCCTATCAAACGAAGGAAACTTTCCGACCTTTGGCAGTTTTAATAGGTGATTATTAACACATGTTTCCCTGAGATCTGTGCCTCATGCATGCATTGGTAATCTCAGACGATGTAAAACTCCTATCTACTCGTATAGAAACTTGGTCCCTGTGACGTCACGTGGAGTGGCACCGCATGGGCGCTAATCTGGCCTTTTTCAAATGAGGATAAAATTGACCATTGCCTTCATCTAAACCGGTATTTCTAAAACCAAATAATTTGTATATTATGAATACACTAATGGTGGGTAACGAATCGCAATCAATGCCTTTCGTTTTCTTTGATGAAGGAAACTACCTTATTTCGTTTTTTTAAAATGCGCGCCAGTCAGTGGGTTGAAGCTGTGCCAGAGCGCTATTGGTCCCGTTTGAGAGGGGTGACCATAAAGTTTTGATTCCACTAAGTTCAACTGCAATTAAGGGTTAAATTATTGCGATTCCGAGAGGCGCTCTGGGTTACGATCACAGAACATCCGCTCGAAAAATAGGCCTCAATGGCAAACGTTCGCTATTCACTTTTCCAACGTGTATGCATGCAGCAGCGGATAAATAAAAAACTCGTGGGGGGACGCAAAAGATACCTTGTGCTACGTTTACTTTCATCGTAGGAAAATAGTAATCAAGTCCCATTCAAAGTTTATGAAACTTTTATTTAAACTAATTATAAAAATATGTGAGACAATGCCATTTTATGATATAAAAAATTTACAATAGGGTGGTTTCCTATTATTTTTTTTTGCCTAGATCGAAAGATTATTCCTCCTGGAGTACGCATTTCACGCTTTTATATTTTTAAATGACCTTATCTATTTTTCGCGATTGAATGAAATGTGAAAATTTTCAAGCGCGCGTAAACGCGACGGCTAAGTATGACTGCTGGGAAAACCCCGTGTAACGTCGTTCTGGTTCCCGCTGCGGCCAAATGAGGTGACCTTGGGGCTTGGCTTGGAGCGCTGATGCGACGCAGGATGCTAGCAGGTAGCGCTTGGCTTAAATAAGGATTATTATTCCCCTATCAAACAAAGGAAACTTTCCGTCCTTAGGCAGTTTTAATAGGTGATTATTAAGGCATGCTTCCCTGAGCTCTGTGCCTCAGGCATGCATTGGTAATCTCAGACGCTGTAAAACTCCTATCTACTCGTTTAGAAACTAGGTCCCTGTGACGTCACGTGGAGTGGCATCGCATGTGCGCCAATCTGGCCTTTTTCAAATGCGGTTAAAATTGACCATTAACATTCGTCTAAACTGGGATTCCTAAAAACAAATAATTTGTATATTATGAATACAGTAATGGTGGGTAACAAATCGCAATTAATGCCTTTCGTTTTCTTTGATGAAGGAAACTACCCTAATGTGGTTCTGCAATGTTCGGCCATGCGGGCAGCCCCGTAAAGGCTCAATTACACTGGGCTAGTTTACACGCTACACGCCGGCGACTAAACAAGCTGGCGATAATCCTAACTCTTAATTCTTATTATAGGCTAACGATATATATACATATTGTTTTAATATATTTTTTTCTGTTATAAAGCTCTTCATATATTATTTGTTTTACCGTTGTTTTGAGGTCTATTTTGACTGTTAGGTTTCTTATTGTAATTTTCGTAGCGCAGCACTCTCATTGTGATCTTGAAAACTCTCGTTCCGTTCTCCAGTAGTGGTCATTTTAGCACATATCTCCCCTTGAAACACAGGTAGTTTCTTCCGTCCCTCTTGTTGTTAGTCATTGACTCACCCCTTCACTCCTAGCCCTCTCAAAACAACACCTGCGTCCTTGAAGAGCTAGGCACACCTCCCCCCCTGCTATCAATCCCTTTTGCTAATCCGTTTCTTCCACTTTCGGTTAACTCGAGTGACTATTTAGAGGGTAGGAGGTTGACCTTTTTCTTCTTCAGTTATTTTCCATTGCATTTTCGAGTGCGGTTTTGATATTTTTGCCTTGTTAGCGTTTTTCATGTGTTAGGATATACTTTCACCAAACGCATTGCAACTGATCACACTTTTATCTCAAGGACTCATATACTCTTTTTTACTTATTTATCCAAAGTCTATTTATACTTATTTATTGAAAGTCTATTTACGCGTATTTATATGTTGTTGTTAGTACTTTTATTACTTATTTACCCTTATTTATACATTTTTGTTAGTCTATCACCCTTTTTATAGCTTTGCTCTTTCGTGGGGATCATATTGCGGGGAATTTATATTTTAGCTAGTTAGTTTCGTCTTTGCTCTCTTGTTGATTATTATCGTTAATCTATTTGTCCCACGTTAAGTTATATCTTAATTTCGTTAATTAGTCTTCTTTGGAACTATATAGTTTTCTAGTTTTAAACCCATTAATCGACTTAATCCATATCCAGGTAACTACATTCCCTTATTTACGTTTAAAAAGAGACAAGTTAGTAAGTTTATCGGTTTGTTTTACTCTCTCTCAAATATCTATTAAGCGTAAATATCTATTAAAAAGAGACAAGCTAGTAAGTTTATCGGTTTGTTTTTACTCTCTCAAATATCTATTAAGCGTATCTCCCGTCAGGTAAGCTTTTCTGAAATCCAAAGTTGCGATAGTGATAGGATGCCTTCGAATAGGTCACCCGTTGCCGGAGTTGAAAACGCCGGTGAATGCGAGGCTCTCGGAGACCGCATTACCGCGTTGGAGACGATGGTGCGGGAACTTCGGGCCCAGTTTGAAAGGGTGGCTGATACCGCTGAGGGGAATGGTCCGAGGGGTGGTTCTTCGAAAGGTCGCCGTGCCACAGGGGCTGCACGGGTTCGCCCGATTGCAAATAGCGGCTGGTCGATCGAGAGCCTTCCTCGAGGTCCATCTCTCGATGACGGGGTCACGTCACCCCGTAAATCTGAGTTTTGGAGGGTCGTGTCTCGGAGGGACGGTGGTAGTGTCACTCTAAGACGGGGTTTGGGGGATGCTGAGGCAAATCCCGTCCCCGTCTCGAACAGGTACCAGTTGCTGTCGGATGGAAACTCCGAGGTGCCTGACGTGCCTACTCCTACCCCGAAACCGGCACCTAGGAAGGGGCGTCAGAGTGGGAAGGGGGGGATCATAGTGTTAGGGAGTAGCAATGTCCGTCGTGTGATGGTCCCGTTACGGGAGAGGGCAGACCGCGAGGGTGTAAGCGACCGTGTAACGTCATGGTGCATCCCTGGTGGCGGTGTTCCTCAGGTGACGCAGGCGGTTGGTGCGGCGGTACGGGGCACGAAGTGCTCCAGACTGCGGGTCGTGGCTCATGTCGGCGTCAATGATGCCACCTTCCGTGGATCTGAGGAAATTCTAGATTCCCTCCGGGATCTGAATTCCGAAGTGAAGCGGGTGGGTGGGACCATTGGAGTCGGCATTGAGCTTTCGATTTGTAGTCTTGTCCCGAGGATCGATCGTGGTTCTCTGGTTTGGAGCCGAGTGGAAGGCATAAACCAGAGGCTGCGTCGTTTCTGCACGGACATCGGAGCCTCCTTCGTGGACCTTAGGCCGGCAATCCGATCGTGTAGGATCCCTCTGAACCGTTCGGGAGTCCATTACACGGCCGAGTCGGCTAGTCGTGTAGCGAGTAGCATATTTGAGCACTGTAGGTCTTTTTTAGAGTAGAGAGTAGGGCAGAGTGTAGATATATTAGTGGGTTGAAAAATAAAGGGGTAAGTTCAAAACTTTTCACAGACAAAGATTCTTCCAGAAATGAGAATAAAGAAGTAGAGAGAAAAATCAGCGTTTCAGGTATTACATTTAAGCATGAGAAGCGTCAGTCGAGCAACACGTTCAAAGGCAGTCAAGGCTCAAGTCATTTTGATAGTGTGTCAATAAGACATGCATTTCCATTTATCAGCGGTATAGAGCCTGTGAATAGTCTATTCGACAAAAGCAAATCAGAGTTATTCCCGAATCGCAATAATACTAGTTCCGAAGTTTTAATCGTGGCTGTGGTTAATTGCCGTAGTTTAAGAAATAAGATTCCCGAATTCCACCATTTAATTCATAGTACGAAGTGTAACGTCATTTTTGGAACAGAAAGTTGGCTAACAGATGATGATTCAGACAATGAGATCTTCCCAAAATCGTTCACTGTTTATCGGAAAGATAGAATTAATCGAGTTGGGGGCGGAGTTTTTATAGCTGTAAAGAATTCAATCGTCAGCCAAGCGATAACCGTAACTGAGACCAGCGTTGAATCTGTGTGGTGTTTAATTAAATGTCCAAAATTCAAAACTATTTTATTATGTTCGTATTACAGACCACCTAACTCAGATATAACGTCAATGTTGGATTTTCAAAATCAAATAAACAGCGTAGCATCCAAGTATCCTGAAAGAAACTTGATTGTGGGTGGAGATTTCAACGTACCTTCTATAGATTGGGAGACTTATAGCTTCATTCCTGGTGGGAGGGATAAAGTGATCTGCGAGGCTTTATTACACACTTTCACATCTAATTCATTGTTTCAAATAGCATCCGCACCGAACAGAGGAGAAAATATTCTTGATTTATTAGCGACAAATATACCACATCAGGTAATAAACGTTGGCACTGTCGAAGGAATAAGTGACCATAGGGTAGTAACTGCAAAGTTTTCTCTAAATACCGCTGTAAACTTTAAAAAAGAGCGTAAAGTTTTCATTTTTAAAAGAGCTAATTTTGATGGGTTTAAGAGTAATATGAAAAATGCTTTCCCCGAGTTTCAAGAATCAGTATTAAAGTTAAATGTAGAGAATACTTGGAAAGCTTTTCTTTCGCTCGTAACTTCGGGAATAAATAGCTACATCCCTAGTAAAATAGTAAAAGAAGGCAGCGAACCGAGATGGTACGACGCGGAAGTGAGAAAATCATTGAGGCGACAGAGAGCGTGTCATGCTAAAATGAAAAAAGTCAGCACGGATTTATCCGCTAATGAACGCGAGCTAATAATTAAAAAATATAGGATGACTAAAGCCGCCACGAAGGAAGCGTTCAGGAATGCGTTCACGAATTTTAAAAGAAAAACACTAGTAGAGCAGTTACAGGATAACCCAAAAGCATTTTGGTCATATGTTAGGGAAGTTCAAGGTAAACGATCTACCGTATGTTCGCTGAGAAACGACAATGGAGATATGTTGACAAGCAGTTACGATAAAGCCAATTTATTAAATTCCTACTTTAAGAGCGTGTTCACGGAGCCTTCCGAAAACTCACCCGAGACCGATGACAATCCCTGTATTCATAAGATGCCAGCTATTGACATTAGTACGCTCGGAATCGAAAATATATTGAAATCGCTTAGTCCAAATAAATCACCTGGTCCAGACGAAATCCCTTCTCGCGTATATAAAGAACTAGCCTCAGAACTTGCCCCCTACTTGCAGTTAATATTCAGTAAATCCATCAAGCAATACGAAGTACCTAATGACTGGAAAATCGCTAATGTAACGCCTATATTTAAAAGTGGAGACAAGGAACAGCCATCTAATTACAGGCCGATATCTTTAACGTCCATCTCTTGCAAAGTCCTTGAACACATCGTAGTCAGCTCGGTAATGAAACACCTAGACGCGCAAAACTTATTAATGGGAAATCAACATGGATTCAGGAAAAGCAGATCGTGCGAAACTCAGTTAGCGCTTTTCGCCCACGATATTTTAGTCTCCGGGGAAGACAACATTCCAGTAGACGCGATTTTTCTTGATTTCAAAAAGGCATTTGATAAAGTACCCCACGGAAAGTTAATATTAAAACTGAAATCTTATGGTCTAGACGAAGATGTCATTTCCTGGATTAGAGAATTTTTGAGCGACCGCGTCCAAAGAGTAGTATTAGACGGTGCAGTCTCCAATGAGGTTAGAATGACTTCTGGCGTTCCTCAGGGTAGTGTCATTGGCCCACTCCTATTCTTTCTTTATATAAACGACATTGGCGAAGTAGTGCAGAGTAAGTTACGATTATTTGCAGACGACGCTGTAGTTTACAGAGACATTCGTTCCAGCAAAGATATAGATGAACTAACGAATGACCTTGCTGCTATCCAAGCTTGGTGCGATGCTTGGCAGTTAGAATTAAATTTGGAAAAATGCGTCGTAATGAATTTCTGGAAGAAGAATAACTCCCTACAGCGTAACTATGTCATTCGGGGCGCGCAGTTAAAGGCAGTTGAATCTGTGAAATATCTAGGGGTTAGACTCAATAATGATCTATCGTGGAATAAACATATTCGAGAAATAACCGGTCAAGCTAATCGTAAAATGGGTTTTGTTAAAAGAATATTAGGAAAGTGCGACGACAAAGTGAGAGAAATTAGCTACTTTTCCCTCGTTAGACCACATTTGGAATACGCTGCCAGTGTTTGGGACCCTCATGAAAAAGGCTTAATAACAGAGTTAGAAGGCGTGCAAAGAAGAGCTGCCAGGTATGTGAAAGGTCGTTACGATAGTCTTGTTAGTGTAACTGACCTCTTACATAAACTCGGATGGGAATCTCTGTCGGACCGTAGATTGAAAAATAGACTAAACCTTTTAGATAAATTCAAGAGCAGTGTCTTTTCTGACGAAGTTAACCATATCTTGCGGACGCCAACGTACTACGGAAGATCAGATCATATAAATAAAATAAGAGAGATAGATTGCAGAACAGACAGATTCCGAATGTCATTTTTTCCACGATCAATAAGAGATTCTAACGGCAGCAATAGAACGCGTAAATAGATTGCATGACTTGTAGTGTAGCCTACTAACCTATGTAAAACTTACTGCATGTTTCTGAATTTCTATTCTATATTCTATTTCTAACAGCATATAGTAGTATAGTTTGTTATTATACGGGACGTTTCTTGGACGGTGTGGTGTGCATGTGGGAGTCCAAATGCATGCTGCATGCTGGTGATTGATCACCCCCTGCCAAACACCCTAGAGGTGGCTCGCAGGGTAATTTGTAGATGTAGATGGCTTGTTGGCGAGTGAGCTTGTTCCCGAGTACACTGGGTTTTTTCCACTCGCTCAGTAGCCAATAGGCTAGCGTGTGGACACCACCTGTTTTTGCCTTCATCCGTACGGTTGAGTGTTTACTAGTGGTTTGTGTTCTGTAGTGTGCAAGCAGTGCCCATCATGAAGTGGAATGTGAGTAATATTTCTTTGTTTTTACAAGTTTATGAACCGTATGCTGCATTGTGGAACGTAAAACATAAAGACTACTGCAATAAATCGTTGAGAGATACGTTGTTTCAACAACTCATGTCTGATTTGGAAAAACATAAGTTGTTAGGGTCAATGGATATGAAGCAGGTTAAGGCTAAAATAAAGGCCCTCAAAGATGTCTATAGAGGAGAATTGGCTAAAATTGAGAAAAGCAGGAAGAGTGGCTGTGGGACGGATGATTTGTATGTACCTAAGCTACAGTGGTTCAACGAAGCAAGTTACTGGAGTGAGGTTTTGGCAACTAGAAGCAGTACATCAAATTTGGTAAGTAAATTTATTAACACATCAATGTAGCATAGTACAAATGATTTTTTGGTGCTCAGATACATTGTTTAAGGTTTCTTTAGTCCAAGTTTCTCCCATTGCCAGGGTAGAGGATTAACTTCCGTGAAGTATTTCATGAAATCTTGTCTGACTTCCATAGCAGTTTTACTTGCATTGCTATTGCCTCGTATGTTTACTGGTTGTATTATGTTAGTTTCTTGCCTCCATTGACCTGGTGTAACATCTCCTGTGTACAAATTTTCTCTGTCCACTGCTTGCTGTGGACAGTAATAGCCTGGGGAAGTTTTTCGAAGCCAGTTATGCAAACTGCAGGCAGCCCAAACTACTCTATCAACTGTGTCGGTTTTTAGTTGAATTGGTCGGGAGAACACTCGAAAACGCCAGGTTAGTATGCCAAAAGCATTTTCTGAAACTCGCCTGGCTCGGGATATCCGATAGTTAAATATTTTTTCTTCATCACTGAGTCCATGCTTACTAAAAGGCTTCATCAGATCAGTGCGTAATGGGAAAGCATCGTCTCCAATGATAACAGAGTTCTCAGGAAACCCAATGGTTTGATTTTCAATTGCAATGTTGAGAGTACTATCCCTAAATATTGCACTGTCGTTCGCTCTGCCATTTCCTCCTACGTCTACATATGTAAAACAGTAATCAGCATCCACCATTGCAAAAAGTATAATACTGTACGCTTTCTTGTAGTTGAAGTATTCTGAACCTGAACAAGGAGGTCTTTTGATGACCACATGTTTGCCATCAATCGCCCCACAGCATCTGGGGACATTCCAGCGTTGGAGGAATAACTTTTCAATTTTTTTCCAATCCTCAACAGTTTTGGGCATCTGAAAAACGAAAATAATTTATTATTACTTCTTTTCCAGCTGAAATAAGTAAGTAACATATTAGTACAGTCTTTGTTGTAATTGTTGTGCCTCTTTTCAGGACCTAAACCAGTCTGAAAATTCAGAACAAGGTGTAGAAGAAGAAACTGATCCTGATGAGCCTGGTATACCAGAAAATACGCCGGCCAAGAACAACATCACCAAATCGTCTCCAATAATGAAGCCACCTGAACCGCCTAAAAAAATATTTAAAAAATCTGTAGATGTAGCAGACAAAGAAATATCGCAAGCTATTCAAAAATTAGATGAAATTGCAAACAAAACTACTGTGGACAAGCCGTATGACGAGTTTGGCAAGTATGTAGCTGCTGAATTGCGTCAGTTACCTACGAGAGCAGCCATCATACTACAACAAGAAATACAAAAGTGTATCACCAATTGTAAGTTACAGTTATTGGACAGTGAAACAGCTCCAGAACAATTCGGTAGATATCTTGAATATCCTCAATCAGTTGCTTCTAGCGACGAGGCAAGCAGTAGCTCAAGGCAATCCCATGATGGCGAGGACATATTGAGATCATCAGTTTTGCAGTCGTTTTCAACATTTCAACAGCTGTATTAATTTTCACATGTCAACAGAATTTGTGCTTTGGACAAATGGTGTATTAAAACGACTGTATTAATTTTCATGTTGTCAACAGAATTTTTGTTCATTAAAAATTGTTTATTATATAATTTAAAACTTGGAATGTGTTTTTATAATTATTACGTCATTTTAAAACCAATTTTTGTCATTCTGCACTAAAAACAGCTGTTTATGACACTAGCGTTGAAGTGCTAAAGTGGCTCTTTTTCTCCCTAGGTAAATAAACATCATTTTGATGATCTTTATATGTCGAGGGCAACGACCTTTTGACACTTCTGTTGTGTATTTCAGTTTTGCCAGCTGTTGTTGTCGGTTCACACAAAAATGGCCACGGCCATGAGCTCGTATCAAAAAGTGTCACTTTTGGACCTAGTGATGAAATATACTATTATCAAAACAAGGGATGTGAAAATTAATCTAAAAGGGTCATTCCGAAAAAAAACAACCATTTCTAATTTAGGATGTTTAAACATTACAAAATACTGTACTTATCTTTTGCTTTACCCATTTTTTGCTTTCATTTTCAACTCGGGTATAGAAAAACTCTTGAGTGTGTATATAGGGCCTATATATAATTATCATAAGAAATTTTCACTTACCTCGATGAATGGTCGAAGAACACAACAAATTGCCGTAAGTACATAGGGTATGAACTTTGATATTGTTGTTTCTGGTACTCTAAATAAGTACTCAAAGACTTGAACGAATCACCAGTCGCTAAATAACGTAATGTTATCTCTAGTTTTGTGGTTACGGGGATTGCCATCCTCAACTTTGTGTTCTGTTTTGACAACATTTCCTGTACCATTTCAAGTAGTTCATCAAACTTATCAGCTCTAATTCTTAGTAAATTTCTATAACCTGCAGGGTCCTCGTTCTTCAATTCTTTAACTAATGCACTTGATGCGCCAAAACGAAAACGTCTTTCTACCCATGGTTTCACCCAAACTTACCTATTTTTTCGTTTTGCACTATGTCGTCTTATTAACGCGTTTTTTAGCACTGTTGACACGACTACCACTCCCGCGAGAACCACTTCTTCCGACATTTTCTACACAACTGCTTCTTGTCGCTTGTGCACACGCCACAAGCAACTGTGAGTACACTTGGCTAGTTTGCAATCGCATTCGCTCAAAAGCAGACAAGCAGCGTGTAAAGTCGCCGGCACCATGAGCTTGTTCAGAGCTTTTTTAAAAGCAGCGTGTGAGCGAGTGCGGTGAGTACACTTGGCTAGTTTACAATCTCATTCGCTCACAAGCTGGCTTGTAGCGTGTAAACTAGCCCAGTGTAATTGAGCCTTAAGGGATGAGGCTCGCGCCCCTAATATGCATCCGCCACTGCGTGTAAGACATCCGGAGCGCAGAGAGTTTATCTCCTTTGCTAACTTTTTCGGCCGCTATGTTATCAGTGATTTACCGGGTTGCATATATTCAGTATACCACTGTTCTCGACCGTTATAATAGCCAATAATAACTTTTGTGTCTTCTACAGGAATGTGATTTGATCATTTTGATTGACGAAATAAATTTATTTCACCATTGGCAGTACACACATCTGCAAGGCTAAAGTCAAATATAAAATTTACAAACAATTACATACATAGGTACATGAATATTGAAATCACCAGGATAAGATTCTTGGGAATTCCCAAGATAATCATTTAACTATGATATGTACAACATTAAAACAGAGTCCACAGGGTTAATAAATATTTGACTGTTAGACTCGAAAATGTTACATGAATGAGAGTTTTTATTTCACCATATTAGCATGCAATATATAATATGCATTAGTATGCAATAAAATTTATAAGTACATACCTCATTGAAGAAGGATAAGCAGTTCAACAGCAGTGAGATTTAGAAGACACTTCTTCATGGTACTGAGCCATGGACAATCACAGCATCAGAGAAATCAAGCTTTTGAAATGTACCTAATGTTCAGTGGCGCCGACTCCGTGGGGCCTGAGTGGGCCCGAGACCGAAACCGAAAACGAAAGAACCGAGGACCGAAGAAGAGGTGTGAGGAAAAAATCCATCAGGTTTGTCAATTTTCCCCGGAGTGTCCAGATATCGAGATTCGAGTTATAAGGGTTCTAATGTTGGTCACATGACTCTTCTAAAATGCTTAAAAAACTTAAAACTCACTACTTATGAAATTTCCCGGGGCAAGATCCCCGGTTTGGGCCCCCCCCAATATTTTTTGTAAGTCGGCACCCCTGCTAATGTTACAGAAGAACGATGAAAATCAAATGGGATCATAAGGGACAACGGGTGGAAAGTTATGTTGTTGTGAGAATAAAAGAGCACCCAAGGACAGACATCAAATTGCAAATCAATGGGAGAAGATGACCATTGGATGGTGACGATTCTTTTATTCAGTGCTCATATTCTGAGCTAGTAAGAGACTCCTCTTATGAACCCTCTTTGCTAAGGTTACTAATAATACAATATGTAATAAGTTTTATTTCTTCCCAATAAAAATATTGACAAAAGACTTAACAGTAATTTCATGAAAAAATATGGAATGCTTAATGCTCTATAATGCATATCAAGCCTTAGGGTAAATGTACTCTAGAACAGCCAAGACCATGACCAATACTTGTCTGGCACAGCACGACCAGACCGTTGACTATGACCAAGGCAGTGTAGATGTGGAGAAAAACAATATTCAGCATTGTAATTTCTTCCCATTTTTGCTTCTTCATTATTCTAATGGCGTATTCATCTGATGACAAATCCCACAAACAAGGTCTTTCTTTCTTTTACCTCCTGTATCAAATGTTCTGTATCAAACACTGATTCTGCTGCCATTTTACAATATTGTCTTCTACACTTTTTCACAAACCACAAACAGCTCAATCGCATAGCACAGCCTCCCCCAACTATTCGTGGTCGCAGACTGGCGGTAGGCAGGGTGCATTGTCCTATAATAGCCAATGGCAGCCCAGCTGCAACGACAAGCAGGTCTGGCAGAATTTAATTTTATCCTTAGGTGCCTTTTTGTAAATCTTCGTCCCGATGTCCTTGAAATAAAGGATTCTACACCACTTGGCCATGGATTCTTGTCACGTTTGGGATCCATAATTTTCTCTCACTGCTTGTTTTTATTAATTGTTTCCTATAAAAACTACCAATTAGCTGTTCGTTGTAGCCATTACTTTTAGCAATTAGTTTAATTGTGTTTAATTCCTTATTGAAATTGGTAGGGGACATCGGAATATGAAGCAACCTATGCAACATGCAGTGAAAGACTGATAACTTCTGAGAAAAACAATATCTCAAACAGAAGTGGATCACTTGACTTTGATTTTGCTGTTCATTTATCAGGCCCAGGTGAGGCCACAATCCGGCCCCCTCTTCCCCAGGGCCTAGGCTCTTTTACATGGTATTTGTATTATGTATTGAACTTAAATGCAGGAATTGGTACTAATACATTCTTTCGTCTAGTTGTCCATCGAGATTTTATAGAATTTCTCCTTCCTGGCATCTTGTTGAGCTGGTCAAGTCATTGAGTAGCCTCCTGTAGCTGTCAACACTCAGGAAGTCATGATACATGGTAGGAATAAATTATAGATAGAATTTAAGCAATTAGAAGTTAACACAAACCAGGTTAAAAAGGTATGATAAAAACAATGAATAAAAATATACATCTGTGAGGTTTTAAGAAATTAAAAACTGATAACTGAACAAATTTGTATAGAATATCAATAAAGAATCATAAAATGTTGGGATGGTAGAATAATTAAAATAAGTAAGTTTAAAAAAATAAAAAGAATAGATAATGAAATTATGGCGTATAGGGTGTAAAAATACTAAAACGGTAAATCCAGTAAAAGATTGATTACAGGAACATATAAAATCAATAAATAAGTAGATAGATAATTAAATAAAGAAAATTGGTCCGTTTAGGAGTTTTTTCAAGAAATTGAGAACTCGAGGTGATTGTTGACCTTAGTGACTTAAAGATCTAGGAAGTTGAGAGAGTTATTATTTTCTATTTTGTAAGTGAAATTCAAATTGCTGTCCAAAGAATTCAAAAAAGATACGAACATTTGTAGTTGTCTTTTTGAGCCAGCCCAAATGCAAAACACATCGTCTACATATTGATGCCAGGATAGTACATATATTTTCGGTATGTCGATTATTGGGGGAAAATAGGTTCCTTTAGAAAAAGCCCATATGTGTACGTGTGCGCCGGGAGAGAGTACAAAGGAGAGCTGGGCTGGCTCCATTGGGCTGTTCATAAAATAAACCATTAAATTTGAAATAATTTTGAGAGACACAAATATTCAATAGATCACACAACTCACTGATAATGGGAGCTGCCACACACTTCTGGATGAGAATAGATTCTGCTGTCTACGGCTTCTTTGGGTGGGACACTGGTGAAGAGATTGCACACATCGAACAACACTAACAAGCAGGAGTAACCCCATACTTTGGGGTAGTTACTAATCCCATTGACTTCATCCAACATGTATCTAAAATTGATATCCCCAATAAGTGCTATAGCTTGCTGCAGCCTGTTGTTTCCTAGATTTCAGATCAGATCCTCTCCTAGTTTAATCTCCACTACCTCCTGAATAGGGTGGTTTCTTATCATATTTTTATTGCCTAATCGAAAGATTATTACTCCTGGAGCACGCATTTCACGCTTTTATATTTTTAAATTACCATATCTATTTTTTATGATTAAATGAAAAGTGAACATTTTCAAACGCGCGAAAACACGACAGCTAAGTATAAATGCTGGGAAAACTCCGTGTGACGTCATTCTGGTTCCCGCTGTCTCTGTGTGAGGTGACCTTGGAGCGAGGCTTTGAGTGCTGATACGATGCAGGCTGCTAGCAGGTTGCAGAGTACCCTGCTACCTGGTAGCGCTTGGCTTAAATAAGGATTATTTATACCTTATCAAACGAAGAAAACTTTCAGACCATAGGCAGTTTTAATAAGTGATTATTAAGTCTTGTTTCCCTGAGCTCTGTGCCTCATGCATGCATTGGTAATCTCAGACGATGTAAAACTCCTATCTACTCGTATAGAAACTAGGTCCCTGTGACATCACATGGAGTGGCATCGCATGGGTGCCAATTTGGCCTCTTTCAAATGAGGATAAAATTGACCATTGCCAATCGTCTAAACCGGTATTTCTAGAGCCAAATAATTTATATATTATGAATACACTAATGGTGGGTAACGAATCGCAATCAATGCCTTTCATTTTCTTTGATGAAGGAAACTACCCTATTATTTAGAGAAAAAATTGTGGAATCTAAGTTATCTAAATCTAAATTAAGGAATATTATTCCATTTCTAAATGAACAGCAAAGCTTGGTTTCACCATTGGTAGACCATGCCGCCTTCATGGCAGCATTCTGGGATACTTTCATCCTAAACCCTTCCTTCCGTATCTTTACCCTGGAGGCGTCGTCGGGCTCCTATCGTGGCAGCGATTCTTTTCCCTTTTTTCCTTCCTCTCCGTCCCTCTCCTGAAGAGTATGGGCATAAAAGTTTGGGCATGGTTCTCGTCAGGCACGCAACTAGCAATTAAGGCTGGGAGGTTTTAAGAGCAACTAATACTAGAGGTATGGAATAGTGGAGGTGCGGGGGCCCTCTCCCAGAAAAATATTAAGATAAATCGTTCAAAATAGCGAGTTTTATGGCTTTCGTGGGGATATTTTATAAAGTCTTGCACTATTCTGTAAGTAATATTTAACCATTTTAGTAAAATGGATTAAATTTTAAAATTTCTCTGAGCTCTGGGCGGGATTTTATCCCCCAAAATCCCCCTTTTTTTTATACCTCAGGAGTGTAACTCCGCAAGCCCACCTTGAGTATTCATTCAAATGCCTCCTGAAATACCAACTGGAGTTAAGACTTCGGTTTTTCATCTTGCTGTATTTTCTTCAAATTTTTCCTCTGTCTTTTACATAAGATGGAACTTCATCATCTCCCATTAATATTCTATATGATGTCTGCCCCCAGGTGCCCTTTTAGTCCTTCACCAATTTAGCTTTCCACCTCCTTGTCCCTTATGATATTCATGAGGAGAGAATGAATGACTCTCATAAACTTCCTCACAGTTTTAATGTAGAGCGACCCGGTTTTGACACTTTGAATCCGGGTGGCTCAACTTTGAAATTGTGTGGAAATTAACTATGTACTGTCATTCATTCTCATCCCTTGCAGATAAGGCATTCCTACAAAGTTTCTCCGAATACCCTTACATTACTTGTAAGTTATAATACAATTTGATTTTCATCATTCTTCTCTAATATCACATTATGAAAGCTTTCAACCTACATATATTTGCTCCTGTCATTATCCACGCCTCACTAGGTACTATGAAAAGAACCTTTTTCTAAGTCTTCCTTTCTTGCTTCCTTTCTTCAATGATCAAATTATCAGATGGTGAGAGTCACCTCTTTTATAGGAATATCCTCTTTTCTTAGGCTATTAATAATACAATGATAATATTGCCAAAAAAATATTAACAAAATAGTTTACCTACAGTAATCTGATACAAAAACAAGGGAAACTTTAATTAGCCTTGAAAAAAACTCAGTGGCAAGGCTCCCAGTGGCGTTCAAATATCTTCTCTAAATACACAAATGCAATGAAAGTTGGTTTGTTCTTTTCCAGTCTCTTCTCTATGAGCAGCCTGAGAGCCGAAATTGCTTCTCTTGTGCCCTTGCTTTTCCCAAATCTGTAAACAATCCAAACTGTGAACAATTCTACAATCATTGTAGAGCACTTCAATTTCTTTCAGAATTTTAATATAAGACTATTGCTTTTCTGCCAGAAATATTGGGCAAAACATCCATTATAAAGGATAGGTTATAAAGGATGTAAAAGAGAAGAAATACGTCGCTATGAAAAGATTAGCGGATAGGAGAGAGAAATGGAGAGCTGCGTCAAACCAATCTTAAGTATTGTTGACTAATAATGATGATGGCACAAGAGCTCAACAGTACACAAAAACAGCTCCTACTTTCTGGACTTGCCTCATATATTTTAAGATATTTTACTAGTTAATTTTGTGTGGCATTATGTTGTCAAAATCTTGGCCATTTTTAACGTAAGCGCAGACACAGGGAACGACTTTCATCTGCCACTGATCAGGTGAGGGAAAAACTCCACAAAGATGAGAATAATAACCAACGAGAGAATAATTATATCAAAAGTACATGTCATGTTCATTTAACTGGTATTTGAAGGTACATATTTAATTTCAATTTAAGAAGTATTTCAATAATAACCATATAAAACTAATATTCTCAAAACGAACGTTAACTAAATAAAAAAAATATTGAGTGTGTCAGCACCAAAAACTATGTTGAGAATCTCTGTCAGAGGTCGAGTGATGTAACTGCGATGATAGCCAATTCAAGTGAAAGCAGGGTCAGACCCAACAAGACAAAATGCACCACGAAGGAAGGAGGGGAAATCCATCAGCAACGGAGGGGAGGTTACTTCAGGGGTGAGGAAACAGCCAGCCCCAGATGCTGGTCAGCTCAAACAATCCAGTAGCGTAGTTTCCTTCATCAAAGAAAATGAAAGGCATTGATTGCAATTCGTTACCCACCATTAGTGTATTCATAATATACAAATTATGTATTAGGTTTTAGAAATCCCAGTTTAGACGAATGGCAATGGTCAATTTCAACCTCATTTGAAAAAGGCCAGATTGGCACCCATGCGATGCCACTCCACACGAAGTCACAGGGACCTAGTTTCTATACGAGTAGATAGGAGTTTTACGTCGTCTGAGATGACCAATGCATGCATGAGGCACAGACCTTAGGGAAAAATTTCTTAATAATCACCTATTAAAACTGGCTGTGGTCGGAAAGTTTCCTTCGTTGGATAAGGTATTAATAATCCTTATTTAAGCCAAGCGCTACCTGCTTGCATGGTACTCAGCTACCTGCTAGCAGGGTACTCTGCTACCTGCTAGCAGCCTGCATTGTATCAGCACTCACAGCCTTGCCCCTAGGTCACCTCACATGGTGACAGCGGGAATCAGAATGACCTCACCCGGGGTTTTCCTGGCATTCATACTTAGCCATCGCGTTTTCACGGGCTTGTTAGTTTTCAGGAGCACTCCAGGAGTAATAATCTTTCAATTTAGGTAATAAAAAAATAATAGGAAACCACCCAATTTTCCCAGCACCGGCCATGTTCACAGGAGACTCCAGAACAAAACTCATCATCCAACAATTGTAGAAAAGTCAGCATGCTGAGCGGGGGAGAGCTCCATCTCCACAATCTTCTCAGTGGTGAAGTGGTGATCCTCTCACAGGTGGGGTATGGACTCATGGATTATGCCTCAGCACCAACTTTTCCCTGGATTTCCAAATCCAGTTATCTCTAGGCTCGACTGCTACATATATAACAGTTGAACTCCTGGTGTGGCGGGTTCAGATGGCAGAGTTCAGATGGCAGAGTTCATATGTCAAAGTTTGGAGACAGAGTTCAGAGACAGTTCCAAGACTTAAGAGTCTCCAAGCCTTTGTTCGAAAGTCATTTGTGCAAAAATCCTCAGTGCGAAAAGTCCTAGGCAGGAGAAGTTATGGATAAGTTTGGAGGATTTTCGGAGGATTTTTGGAGGAATTTTTGGGGGTAGGGGTGCCTGAAATTTCAAGGGGGAATGCACTAAAAAATGACACAGTAGGTTTACATTGAGCTTTCTTTTAAATCATCCTGGCCTTTACCCCTCCTATTGAAACTCCCTCTTCAAATATCAATAATGGCTAACCCTTTATTCTATTTGTAAATATTATTTAAAAATCCTCCCCTTAACTGAAATTCTTCACTCTAACAAAACTTCTCAGCATCCCCTTCCCTTTTATTGATAGTACATAATTCATCAGTGCTAGTCCTTGGTTTCCTCTGAATGTCCCCTCATAGCTTCCTCTCATAGTATATCCTCATTCCTTTTCCTCTCTATGCATTTTGCTTTCTCAATTCTCCTCCATATCCATATATGCAATGCCTCCATTCTTTTTCTTATCCCCTTGTCCCTTTTCCTCTGCATCCACTCTCTTCACCAATAAGTGCTACACATTAGATGTGACTTTTCATTAGCCTTTTATCAAAAATTCTTCTCAACAGCTCTTTCCTCTTTGTTTATATTCCTTTCTATGCCATTTCTTGCTGTTGTGATTGGGTGACTGAATACTTATCCTTGGTACCTTGGCTCTTACAGGAAAAGGTAACCAAAAGGAGAGCAATAGAAATACTAGTCGGGGGTTGCGAGAATCAGCTTTTATTCGAGCTTACTCTTCAATCTTTACATGTGTACTGGGGGGGACTAGAGGCTGGCGACACGTGATGGAGTCTGGGATAGAAAAATTAGATAGCGGCGAGTGGAGAGAGGTGGAGCCAAAGGACGGAATCCTGCAAGTCCCTGGTTCAAGGTCCGCAAGAGTCGTCATTCGAGGTCTAACGCAGTAAGTTTTCCTCAATATACACAATTACTTATACCACTTTTTTTATATCAGAGCACGGCCCGGGTTTCAATGAATAATCATCATCTTCAGGTGCAAATTATGATTTGTTTATCTTATTATTGTTACCTAGTTACTTGATGAATTTTAATGATAAATGATTAGAGCATTTACTCAGCCAGCCTGTCGTTGAGGATGTGGTTTTAAATATTTATTCAACTTCCAATCACTTGCTTTGAGGATAATATGACAATCTCAATGAAACATTTCTGACAGTTTAGACTCAATGAGGTGAAAAGCAGGAATTCCTTTTGATATGGATCTTTCTACATTAAAATTCACTAACTCTTGCTTTACTATGTAGTATTCTATTGTAAGTTTCCTGGATATCAGACAATTACTTATACCACTTATTTTTTATATCAGAGTGGGACCTGGGTGTCAATGAATTATCATCATCTTCAGGCGCAAATTATGAGTTGTTTATCTTATTATTGTTACCTAGTTATTTGATGAATTTTAAAACAAACGCCAGAATAGGGGAAAAGGATGGGTAGAGATATTCATTTATAAGAGTACTGTCCTGACTTTCAATAATTTTTGAAATTTCTAACTGCTCCCTAGAGTCCAGTTCACGGCGGTCATTGCAAAATTTTAAAATATTCATTTTAAAGTCGCTCCTATGGCAGTTGCATATTGAGTGTTTAGCAAAATTACTTTTTTCATCTTTGTTATATTTGTAAGCACTTAAATGCTCTTTCTTCCTGATTTCAAAACTTCTTCCTGTCTGTCCCTCGTATACACCATTGCATTTGCTGGATTTCAATGAATATACTCCAAATCTATCCAAGTGGTCTATCTGATCCTTATATTTAACAATCAGTCTCCTTAGAGTGGTATAAGGTTTAAAAGCCATGCAGAAGTTGTCCTCGGGTAAATGATATGCCATTTTCAGAGAAAGTGCATCGAGGTACGTCACTGTGCACCACTGCTTCTTTTTATTGTCGTCGTTTGGAATTCATCTCGTAACTAGGTAACAATAATAAGATGAACAAATCATAATTTGCGCCTGAAGATGATGATAATTCATTGAAACCCAGGTTGCGCTCTGATATGAAAAATAAGTGGTATAAGTAAAAGGGTGGTTTCCTATTATTTTTTTATTACCTAAATCGAAAGATTATTACTCCTGGAGTACATATTTCACGCTCTTAGATTTTTAAATGACGATATCTATTTTTCACGATTAAATCAAAAGTGAAAACTTTCAAGCATGCGAAAATGCGATGGCTAAGTATGAATGCTGGGAAAACTCCATATGATGTCGTTCTGGTTCCCATTGCCGCAAGTGAGGTGACCTTGGGGCGAGGCTTTGAGCACTGATACGATGCAGGATGCTAGCAGGTAGCAGAGTACCCTGCTAGGAGGTAGCGATTGGCTTAATTAAGGATTATTAATACCTTATCAAAAGAAGGAAACTTTCCGACCATAGGCAGTTTTAATAGGTGATTATTAAGATATCTTTCCCTGAGCTCTGTGCCTCATGCATGCATTGGTGATCTCAGACGATGTAAAACTCCTATCTACTTGTTTAGAAGCTAGGTCCCTGTGATATCACATGGAGTGGCATCGCATGGGCGCCAATCTGGCCTTTTTCAAATGAGGATAAAATTGACCATTGCCATTCGTCTAAACCGGTATTTCCAAAAACCAAATAATTTTTATGCTATGAATACACTAATGCTGGGTAACGAGTCGCAATCAATGCCTTTCATTTTCTTTGATGAAGGAAACTGCCCTATTGGTCAACCCAACTGAAGTAATCATTGATCCCCTTGCTTAAACACCAGCTTCCGATTCTTCTTGCTCCCCTACCATCTCCTTTACATGTATAATGAATAGCAAGGGCAATAGTGAATAGCTTTGCTTCACATCACAATCAGTGCTTGCCCACCTGACTCTCCGTTGGCTACTCCCACTTTTACATGCTGAGCCACATATTAGTTACCAATAAGTTGCACATTTCACCAATCAATGCCTATTTGCCCATTTACTTTACCCTTTTTAATCCATCAAATGCCTTTTCAAAATCCAAAGAGGAAGCATATTTGTTGTGGGTATTATCTGGGTTCCTCTCCACTGAGGTCCTTATTACAGCTGCCCTCTCATTCTGAAATGCGTCCACTACATCTTCTTCTGAAACCAAACTGTTTGTCACCCAAATTTATGTTTGCACTTTCTTCATTCTCCTTTTTATAATCCTCTGTACCGATTTTTCTACAGGCAAAATTTGGCTGCTGGTCCCATAGTCTCCACATTCCACAGCTTTCTTATTTTCCTGTGTTGAAAATTCAACTGCCATCACAAAATCCTTTGGGCGAGACCCCTCCTCATAGAGTCATTCAAAATGCCTTTTCTTCTCAATCTTCCCTATATACTTCAGAAACTCAGATGGAATGTTCTCCATGCCCACCTCAGTTCATAATCTGTAGGGCTTGCAAAGGGATGGTGGTTGTAGCATGTACTTAGTGGAGAGAGGATGCCAAAAGCCATGATGGAAGGATGTTGGGTTAGGGATATGAAGGCATAAGGGATCAAGGATGGAATGAAAAATATATAATGAGTAGTAACTTTACTGCACTGAAAAAGAAAATTAAAGAGGAAAGGAGACAGTCGGGCAGGTTGATCATTGTGCAAATCACAAGCCTACCTTTAACTGTAGTATATCTGCGATAATATTAATGAAGATTCGACTAAATGTCATGATTAATCTTCCCAGTCAGCACACGAGGTATAATATACATATTTTTTAAGTCAATCTTGGTAAACTATGTAAAGTATATTGAAATATGTAAAATTTACGTATCATATACTCGTAAATATTTACATGGAAAATGTTGTTAACTTTTATTTTAGGTCAACATAAAATGCTGTCTTATTTAATACGTAATTGATTTAAACCTATTTTCTGACCCATTTATCGATGCATTTAATGTAAACTGAATGTAAATTATTTACATTCCATATACTTTTAGAATTGACGTAAAATATACATATATTTACATCCAATATACATAAACCATTTTCATGGATTCATGCCAGATAGTTCATTTACTGGACTACCCACACAGCAGAGGATATTCCAGGAATATCCCATTTTGATCCCCAATATTCCTATTTCGTCCAAGGGCTATTGCGAACCATTACGGGATATTCCTGGAATATCCTATTTTGATCCCCTATATTCCTATTTCGCCCACGGACATTGGAAACCATTGTGGGATATTCGCTGACTATTTTTTGACAATAGGCTTTTGTGTATGTAATAACTGAGTCACAGGTGTTACTAAATGATATTACAACAAAATAAGAATAACTTTTTGACCCTTTCGAGACGGGGGAGTTTTCGTCTTACAATTAGTATGACTGCTGTACTGAGCCCCAAGAGAGACTTCTTTCTAGTGGTACGGAGCAGGGGGTTCCTCTTTTTTTGCACGTTCGCAAACGCTGTTCCAGAAATGCACTATAGGAACACAGTAGAACACCTACCTATGGTGTTTGCGCCTTTCTGTTCTGGAACACTCATGAGCGCTATCCAACTGGGCTGTGTTGGAACGCAGGTGAACGCCCGAGAAAATGCCTACCACGTTTGTTTTATCATTTCTGTTCGGAACATCCAAGAACGCTGTCCGCCTGGGTTGCTATGAAATGCAGATTTATTAAAAGATCAATCAATTCCCTTAAGATGTAAAAAAATCCTGCCATGAAAAGTTTCCCTCGTTTCATAAAGAAGAATGCTTTTCAAAATGTGATTTCACTCGTGCTTTTTAATCTACTGAGGCGATGACACAAAAAAGATATATTTCTCAGTGGGATTTATTCCTCAAGCCGTAAGGCGAAACTTAATTTTTTGAATGCCAAGATTGACTCCCGCCCGCGATTTCGACCTATCGATTTGGGATACCATCGATGGTCGATTCCACCAATAGTCGATTTCCATCGATACACACATGGCGCACATGCGTCCCTTAACTACTTCGACGACCACCTGCTGCAACGATTGATGTTACGTTAACTGTGTTGTGTTCGTCGTTAGCGAAATTGATCCTGCCGAAGTTTATCAACCTCTAAAGCTCTTCTTTTACTTGTTTCACCAGCACCTGCGTAATCATCTGCCATTACAACGAAATTTGTAGTGTTGTTTTTTTCGAAACTTCTCCAACAAAAGTTTATCAACCGCTGAAGTTCTCTTTTTTCTTCGTTCACCAGAATCTGGGTAAGTAGAAGTGTTGCTCATTGCAACAATTTTTATTTTAAGTGAAGCGTATTCTTAATATTTTCAACCTTCTTACACTTCCTGAGACAGCTCAGTCAATCATCTTTTCAATCCATCTTCTGTGGATTGAAAAACGTTGCATATGCTTAAACTTAATTTTATTTTTATGCTTGACGCATTTTATCACCGTATGGTGGGAGGATTATGAAGAAAAACTTCCCGGCTTAACTATTTATTGAGTCATTTAAAGTTATTTCCATTTTTTAAATTCGCTGTCGAGTCATAAGTTTAGCTTCCTTCAAAATGTAATCATATTTGTTGAAGGGGTATTTTAGTCTTTAGGTTTGTACGCATTGGTTTTAAGTTATTGCGAATTAAATTCTCACATCAAATTAGTACTTCGAATTTTCAATGTGAATAATTTGTCAATTTTTACACTTAGAACTGATTTTTTCGAAATTTCCTTTGTTGACTGTTGGGGGATTTCATTTCAAATCGGCAGAGGGGTGTCAGGTGACCATCACCGATTTCTCTGAAATTTATATATGTGAAAGCAGTATCCTTATGATGAATAATGATGCCTTTATCTCAGCTCAGAACCGAACCGTCCTAAAGTTACCTTCCTTTGAACATTGCAGTGTCAGGCCTCACAGTAAAAAATGAAAAATCACATAAATGCTGATTACTAAGGAACCATGGCCTGTAATGCAGTGGTTATTGTTTCATTTTGAAGAGAATTCATTCATGCACATTATGGCATAACTTGAAAGTCATTTAAAGCAATAATAAACAAATAGGACTTGTTTAAACAATAAAAATTAGTCATTATTTAACAATTTATTACTAAAAAAAGGCCACCTTTTATTTTCTTTAAAATTTCTCAGGGGGTAGTTTAAATGTTCTGCTTTCAATAAAAAAAATAAAAAAAAGGTAGTATTTTTATACTTTTTGTTTTAAGGCATGTCAAATTTAGGCATGTTTTCGACTCTTTTACACCAAGATTGCATACCTTCATGGGGATAAAAAATGAAGTTCCATTCTACTTAGCATTCATAACAGTGAAAAGTTCATATCTGAATGATTGGTTACATCTATTGAGTGAAAGCAAGTTCAATCTTGTTTACTTCCACGGCATCCAATGTGTGCAAACACCCACTGCTAGCGGCTGGAAACTGTGAATGAGTCGCAATTTGTACAGAGTATTTTTCAATGGCACTTCACATAAGTCTTCTACTTTGGGCCATGTGAAACAATTTGATGGACCTTGTGGATGTATAAGCAAGACACTAATGTCATTCTCTTCTAAAGACACTGCAGTGATTTTTTAAATTGACCAGGTTTTTCGGAAACACACGAGTCATTCATGGTGAGATTTTGAGTACTGTACATGTGTCATTATATCTGAATTTGTTAGAGTCACAGCCTGTTTGATTGTGTGCATTACAGAGCGAGCTTTAGTTGTCCCGTGTCTGTTAACTACCAAGACATAAAACTGTCGATGCCATGTACAGGTGCTACTTTCACCTAATTATTTTTTGTCTAAATTGAGCTAATTAGCATGTTTAAATGCAAGTTTCATAGTAGGCAAGAATTTACTTACTTAAAGAAAGTGATAAATATCAAACATGTACTTCATGGGAAAATAATGTCTCAGCAGCTTTTGAAGAAGTGAGAGTGAAATGTCTATGAGTGGCCATGTTCAAATTTTATCATTCTTTACACAAGTTAATCTAAACAACATAATATGGCTGATTTTCCAGTTTCAACCAAACATACAATTGACATATAATGCAGAGCTAAAAAAACTACCAAGACATGAAAGTGTTGATGCCATGTACAGGTGCTCCTTTCACCCAATCATTTTTTGTATACATAGGGTGGTTTCCTATTATTGTTTATTGTCTAAATCGAACGATTATTACTCCTAGAGTGCATATTTCATGCTTTTAGATTTTTAAATGATGATATCTGTTTTTGCAATTAAATGAAAAGTTAAAATTTTCAAGCCTACGAAAACGCGACGCCTGAGTATGAATGCTGCAAAAAGCCCGTGTTACCTCTGGCTGCTTCGTGCCGAGCATGGCGGTAGCGTAGAGTTCCCTTCTCGCAGGTAGTGCTTGGTTTAAATAAGGATTATTAATACCCTATCAAACAAAGGAAACTCTCTGACTAAAGACATTTTTAATAGGTGATTGTTATGGGATGTTTCCCGGAGCTCTGTGCCTCATGCGTGCATTGGTAATCTCAGATGATATAAAACTCCTATATACTCTAGCATCTAGGTCCCTGTGACGTCACATGGAGTGGCATCGCATCGCCGCCAATCTGACCTTTTTCAAATGAGGTTAAAATTGACCATTGACATTTGTCTAAACAGGGATTTCGAAAAATCAAATAAATTGTAAACATATTATGAATGCACTAAAGGTGGGTAACGAATCGCAATCAATGTCTTTCGTTTTCTTTGATGCAGTAAATTACCCTATTTGGCTAGGTTAACATGCGTTAAATGCAAAAGTTTGATATTAGTCAAGGAAATACTCACATGTTATACAAAGGACTTTTTTAAATTTACTTGCCACAGTTGAAATATCTCAGGTTTTAGTTTGTGACATAATTTTTGACCAATTCCTACAACTCCATCAGATGGCCCCTACTCATGACCAGTTGCACTGAACAACCATCTATGACTTGCTTCCCGTTTAAGACCTTTCCCCAAGTCAAATATCTGAAATGTTTTTTTAATTAGCAGCTGACTTTTATGAAATATATATGATTTATTTCTCATTATGATATCTTTTTACACTATTGTTCTTCTATATGATTCATCTTAAGAAAAGCATGTGCAGTGTCATGTGAGAAATCATCTGAAGTGCCTGCATACCTTAGTTATTATATTCCATACAGGTAAATATTGATATCTGTACTTTTTGCCAGCGATAGGGTTGTACTTAATCTGGAAGAATCACACTCTAATTCTCGTAAAAGTCAAAATGAAGCATCAATGCCACACCAATTAGTGTTACCAAATTATCTTTTTGAATAGCTTCCCTTTCTATTTTACGGATATAGTGGTGATACACACCTTTCTTGGTTCAATCCTAAACTTCAGCCATGAATTTGTCTGAATGATTCTCAATAGCAGTGAACACATCTTGCTGATAAGGAGTTACACAAGAACAATCTTTATCATCATCCAAGTAAAATGAGAGCACAATGTTGATTGAGCACTATGAGGAAGAGGATGCCAACAGTATGCATCAGCATTGGCCCTTAGTCCTAGTTTTTTTTTAGCTCTGCATTATATGTCAATTGTATGTTTGGTTGAATCTGGAAAATCAGCCATATTATGTTGTTTAGATTAACTTGTGTAAAGAATGATAAATTTTGAATTTGAGGCCTGACACTGCAATGTTCAAAGGACACTTTATGACGGTTCGGTTCTGAGCTGAGATAAAGGCATCATTATTCATCATAAGAATACTGCTTTCACATATATAAATTTCAGAGAAATCGGTGATGGTCACCTGACATGATTTTGCGCAATCTGCCTGATTTGAGATGAAATTGCCCTGTTGGCATTTATATAGCTTTAGGGAAAATCCCATTAATAGAGATTACTTTTTAACAAAATGACTAACTTTAATTAGACAAATTAGATGTATCACTAATAGATTTTAATAAAGTGTTTATCTAATATTGTTCACAGGTGTAGTAAGAAAGAATTTTCCAAATGCCAATTATGAAGAAATACGAGGAAAAGTGAGCTGGTTCTTCATGGATTCTGTTGACCTTAAGGAAGGATGATCAGGCAAAAACATTGATATTGATCCTATTGGCCTTTATTTTTCGTATATATTGAACAAGGGCATTTCTTACGGTATCTGTTATTTATCAACACTTATCAAAATATTCAGAAAATGTTTGGCTGGTTTTATTTGTAATCGAAATTCTGACTACTTCTTGAACTGACTTTTAACTTACTAAGCTTATTGAATTAACTCATGCAATACGATCGTTTTTTTACATTTGATGATAGACTGATTAAATAATTCCGTGAGAGGATTCGCTAAAACCTCTTGACAATAATTAAGCACCAGAGGTGGAATACCATCTGGGCCTGGCCCCTTTGTTGTGTCTAATGAATTCAATTTCTTATATATTTCTGAGATTGTGTGGTATATTTGTAAAAATATGTGTAATATTTAGTTAAATAAAATTGTTTTGTCAAAGCAGCACTCTATGTGTTTTCTATTTTCTCCGTAGACCATGTTAAACCAGAATCTCACTGATTTTATTCTTTATTCAATTATTTGTCAGGTAGAAGTCTAAAACAAACTGGTAAGTGTTCCCACAGTGTTCCAGAACAATGCAAAACACATTAGCATGGTACATTATGTTGATGAAGGCTCTCTACTTCCTAGACAGGATGTTCTCAAATGCATTTAAACGCCTCAAAATGCTGAAGCTGTCCCTCACACTAAATGGCACAATGGATGCACTAGTACTTCCATGATTGCACTAAATACATACTGCCACCAGAACAGAGTTTTTAGTTTTTGTTTTGCTAATTTTGATACTTTTTGGATATTCATGCAATATTATTGGATGAAAATTGGATATTAGGTAATATACAAAAGGATATTACATAGATGGCATTTGGCGGCAACTTCGGATATTATGTGGAGATCTAGGCAATGTTGTTGGATGAAAATTTACATTCCAGATACATATATCATTGACGTATTATTTATGTATATCATTTACGTAAATTGACGTATTAGTAATACGTATTATTTACAAAATAAAGTGGGACGTATAGACGTATTATTGATGTATTCAATATCAAAGCAATACGTATCATTTACTAAAGATTTACTTTGGCTCAAAGTAAATAATACATATTATATACTTCTGTGTGCTGACTGGGTTATGAGTGGGTAAACTCAGCTAGACTTTTAGGTGTGCATTTGAATGCCTTAGTGAGGAGTATTTATCAATTTACTGGATAACCCAGACAAATGCCCAGATAGCACAACCATTTGTATACAAATGGTAAATCTTCTGTAACCTTACAAATTGTACCGATTTTTGTAATACAACTGTATTACAGTTGTATTCAAACGTTTTGTATACAGATGATTTGTAATACAGTTGTAATACAAAGGCAAAATACAAGGGAATTTGTAATACGATTGTAATAGAGGACATTTGACACTGTATTACAATTGTAATACGATTGTAATAGAGGACATTTGACACTGTATTACAATTGTAATACAAATGTATTACCACAAATGTGCTGTCTGGGTGTATAGGTACTGGGTATAACAGGGTAGTTTCCTTCATCAAAGAAAATGAAAGGCATTGATTGTGGTTCGTTACCCACCATTAGTGTATTCATAATATACAAATTATGTATTAGGTTTTAGAAATCCCAGTTTAGACGAATGGCAATGGTCAATTTCAACCTCATTTGAAAAAGGCCAGATTGGCACCCATGCGATGCCACTCCACACGAAGTCACAGGGACCTAGTTTCTATACGAGTAGATAGGAGTTTTACGTCGTCTGAGATGACCAATGCATGCATGAGGCACAGACCTTAGGGAAAAATTTCTTAATAATCACCTATTAAAACTGGCTGTGGTCGGAAAGTTTCCTTTGTTGGATAAGGTATTAATAATCCTTATTTAAGCCAAGTGATACCATAGCAAAGTACTCCGCTACCTGAAAGTTCGGAAAGTTTCCTTCGTTTTAGGGTACTCTGCTACCTGCTAGCAGCCAGCATCACAGTGGCATACAATATCCTCGCCCCAAGGTCACCTCACACGGCGAGGCCGGGAACCAGAATGACGTCACACGGAGTTTCCCCAGCATTCCTACTTAGCCGTCGCGTTTTCGTGCGCTTGAAAATTTTCACTTTTCATTAAATCGCGAAAAATAGACATCGTCATTAAAAAATCCAAAAACGTGAAATGCGTACTCCAGGAGTAATAATCTTTCCATTTAGGCAATATAAATAATAGGAAACCTACCTATTCTTCATTTCACAATTTTTGAACTGTTATTATTTAAATAGTTTTTAGAAAATCTCGATATCGTAGTCATAGCGACCGGCGATAACTAGCTGGGTATGGAGGACGTAAAAAATTACAATGTTAAGTTAAAATAAACATTGTTGTTGAAAGCCACGATAAAATTTACGATACGAAATTGACTGGATTCTATCCTGCTACCGTCAGCATAGATGGCGAGCTACCGCAAAATCTCAAAGACTACCTCACATTTACTGAAATTTTGGCTTCCCTGTATTTGAAAATTGCAACAAATACAGGATTGCATAAAATAAAAAAATAATTGAGATTAAGGGCATTGAGGAAAAAATTGTTTATATTTAATTAAAAATCACTTTTATTTTATCATAGGAAGTGAATTCAAAGAAAATCATCATCTGATCATCGACCACATCTGACTCATTTCCACTGCGCGAACCACTTATACATAACAGATTTTTAAATATCATGGAAGGCTGACCTCGTTCTTTTGAACTCCTCATATAATTAAGATATATGGGTCAGACGTTTAACGAAGTCTCCAAAATATATCTTAATTATTTAAAACTCTTGAGGATTTTATTGCATGGCTCCAAAACTTCCTCCTATTGTGCTCCATTTGAAAAAAGGAATTCTTTGGAAATTGCTGTTCCGAGTATTAGCAGTTCATGTGCCGTATGCGGTATGTAATGCGGACCATTAAGCTCGACGTACCTACAGCGCAGCTGTTTCCATGCAATAGTGGCTGAAGGCTTCATCATTATAATCTCATAAGCATTGGATAGTGATTTAAATGTCGCTGAAAATCGATTTTTTTCAATCGAAGTCTTTCTATCTATACCAGTACTCAAATTTGCAGATCATAAGAATAATTACTTTTCTTTCATCACAAGCATCTGTTCGACGATTTTTCAAAATTATGGAAACAGCTTCAATATTTAGTTAAATGCCAATATGAAAAATTTCCTACTTGTTCGTAATAGTTTTATACTAACCCGTAATTTTAGGTGATGGCTTGCTATTTGCGAGAAAACCCCGTTCACATCTTTCGAAGTTCCAGAGCCTTGCTTTGGCGCGTAGGTTATCAGTCCCATCCTTGATCTAAACTTAATCTGAACGTCCTTTTATTCAACAGCTCTTAAGCTCCCATCATTATTTCTTGTCTGAAATTAAATCCCAAATTAATACTCACTTTCACTGTTAAAAGTACATATTATGATTAGAGATTAAACAATATATGTTGATTTTTTCTCGTTTACCTTCGATTTCTCAATTTCCAAACGATAACTAATGTGAAAACACTGTTGAAATTCCTAATTAATGTAGTAATGGAGGAATAATAAGCCGAACGATCATGTGCATTCGTTCACCGGCCTCCTCTTTGTGGGCTTTCAATTATTCATATCAGAAATTTTTGCGCCACAGACTTGGCATGTCATGATGTTTTTTTTAAGCGATGTAGACCTGTAAAACAATGTATTCTACATCTACATAATACCCCGCAGGCCGCCCAAAAGGCGTGTGGCAGGGGGAGTTAGGACACTAGCCATATGCACATTATAAATGAAGTGCTCTAACGAAGTTGAGACTTCATTTATAGTTTTTAAAAGTCCTTTATGGTTCGGGGAAAAAACGAATTCCCATATCTATCCGTTCGGCAAAACATCTATCTTAATTTATCGCTTCTATCGGGCCTGGAAATATAGCGTGGCTCTAATATTATGTTCTCTGTGTCGATCTTAAAGATATCCATTCTCAATTGTTCAAACAATCTAAGCCTAGCGCGCAGCCTCCGAGTCTCAAGCGGCTCCCAGCCTAATTCGCTTAACATCTGAGTAACGCGCGCTGTCTGTACGCTCGTAGCGGTTGTTGACGAACCGAGCAGCCTTCCTTTGTATTTCAATTCAGTTCGCGGATGAAGTCTTTCTGCACCGGATCCCATACACTCGATGCATATTCAAGGTGCGGTCGGACAAATGTGAAATAGCACCTTTCTTTTACTTTCTCATCCGAAAATCTTCCCGCAATACGCCTGACGAATCCTAATTTCTTCAGGGCTATGCCGCAAATATTCTTTATATGTGTTCCCCTCGTGAGGTTCGAGGTTATCGTAACTCCCAGGTATTTCACTTCGTCTGTTGCCTTTATGTTAATACCATCCACAGCATAAACATGGTTAGAGTTGCACGAATTCTGCAAGAAATGTGCCGTCATGCATTTGATCAGATTAAGTTCGATACCCCACTCTTGGCTCCACAAATGAACGTTGTTTAGGTCAGATGATAGAATTTTATAATCAGATTGATCACTAATTTCGGGATAGATGACAGCGTTGTCAGCAAGTAAACGCATTATTGAATTTTAATAGGCGCCATTGGAAACAGTTTATTTCTTTAAAAATAAATGTCAAACGTCTACTTTTCCATTCACCATTGTGAGCAGCATATGCATTTTTATCAGGATATTTCCAGCATCAACTGCTAAAAGTTTGTTGATTTTCTTCAACAAATTCCGTTCTTTGCTATATGTTTGGTTTCTAGCAGTAACTGGAAACGAAAAGGCCGTCAGAAACGGTTCGATAAAGGCCGAGGGTTTAACCAAAAAGTTTTCCCAGCGGTGAAGTAACTGCTTTTTTGCTTTCCATAATGTATTGAATTAACGGAGACTGTATCATATAAATATCAATCCTTACCTGAGTCAATATCTTACAATCGTAGGGGTACCAAAAAACTTTCGTAGATATCCGTCAAATCTTCTTGTTTCCATATTTGTTTGTCCTGGGAGATAGGGGCGCAGCTAGGAGTTAAGTCTAGGGGGGGTTTTAGGCGCAACTAATACTGGGGAGTATGGGGGTATGGCATAACCTCCAGGGGAAGCGGGAGAGGCGGGAGGCCCTCCCCCAGAACTTTTTTTTTAAGATAAATGGTTCAAAATGGTGAGTTTTACGGCTTTCGGAGGATTATTTTATTAGTTTTTTACATTACTCTATAAGTAATATTAATCCAATTAAGTAAAATGGATTAAAATCATTAGCGGTACAGAGGCTACAACGCAATTAAGGAGCATTCATTGTCCCTACCCTTAGCGAAAAAACTGTTGGATTTTAACAGTTACTGTTGGATTTTCTACGGTTACTGTTGGATTTCAGCAATTACTGTTGGACTTCAACAGTTACCGTTGGGTTTTATTAGTTACTGTTGAATTTTTAACTGTTACCGTTGGATTTTAACAGTTACTGTTGGATTCAATAGTGGTCCCAATAAACTTGAAATTTTCAACAGTTTTTTTAAACAGTTTTTTAACAGTTTTTTCGCTAAGGGTAGCGCCATTATCTTTTTCGGTATTTATTAAAGTATTCTAACGATTAAGTTAGGTTTGCATGGAGCTTCACGACGCACTTTGGAGGTTCCCCTCCCCTCAAGGGCTTCCCTCTTCGATTCAAAATAAGGCCTACTCCCTTTAATTTTATTTAAAAATCCAACTGTCTTCCTTCCTCTCCCTCGTTTACCCAACATCCTTCCCTCTAACACTGTTTTTAAAATGCCCTCCCCACTAAGCACTCGCTCCATCCATACCTTCTGTTTCCTCCGTATCTCATCCAGAAACTGCCTTTCTTCACCCACCATAGCCAGAACTTCTTTTTATTCCTCTACCTTTCCGTCCACTTTTACGTGCAGATAACGTGCAGAAAATGCTACACGGAGTGTAATCATGAAACTCATGATGCATCAAATGGGAATGGTACGGAATGTTATGAAAAGTACACACCATGTGTTTTCAACCACCGATACAGGAATATTCGAGCCATTCGGCCCATTCTTTCTTCCGCCGGCCAGCCGCCTGAGCGGAGCGGTGTACCGCTCACCTTAAAACGTTCTAGATGTCGGATAGGCAAGTATAGGCAACATATTTTATGTCAGCCTTGTTGTATGTAGTCTTCCAAAGGATTACGCATAGGATTATTTGAGGAGCACGGAGGAACGCTAAACCAAATCGATGCATTTTACTAAAAAATCCCAAAGACAGTTAAAATTATACATATTTAAATATTGTCATAAACAATACTGAAGTGGAATGAATTTACTGATTTATTGTGTAAAAAGAAGTAAACCTACCGTGTAAAAATTAACAGATAAATCCTATGAAACTAAAACTGACATATATTAACTTGAACTTACCTGAAATCGACTATTTCTTCGCGCAGTGCGTTTTTCCCTCAAAATGTCCATGTTTGACGGCTAGCACAGGTCAACACTATTATCACACAGACCTAGAAGGTAAGAAATATTGTAGGCCATATTCTGCAGAATCCAAATACTCCATTTAAAACTTCCTAAAAAGTAAAAAAAAATTGTTACTTTTGGACAGTTTTTTTTCGATTTGGGACCTCCGTGCGGCGCGGCGTTAGAATTCACAATAATTTAAAAATATTGAATTGTTTGAATAAACTGATCCTGAATTCGCAAAAATGAGAATATTGAGATTTCAACGCAATACATTTTTAAATTCTTTCATTTAATTTTCCGATTTCTATCATTATCGAGGAAAAGTTAGGCGGTTTAATTGCTCTCCTCAACTTTTGGCTCTGTTTATGTTTTTTCCGAGAGTAACCCCATGATATTTTCAGCCTAATCGGAACTGTGTGCCAAACGGCTTTCTAAAGACCGGTCGGCCACCAGGATTGTCCGGGACACGGTTGTAAAATATCGTTCTATCATAATGTAAATATTTTGACATGCCTTTCTGTAACAAATTCAAACTTTAGGGCCATGTGTTAAGACTTCCGCAAAATGTATTGGGTGTTGAAAAGAAGTGCCTTGTCACGTTCTATTTATATCTTATCAGACGGCAAGGAATAGCCAAGAGGTTAATAGCGAGTGCGTTTCCGTTGGGGTGAACAGTGCAAAACACGCCAGCGGGAGAGAGTTTTCAGTCAGTGGCTTTTCTCCGTGACAGCGTGCGTCTCGGAGCGATACTGTGAATTCCCGTATTTATTCGCTCCCAAGAAAGTTGCAGAATAGGAATCATAGCAGCGGCACGGTGTTTTCAAGCTCCTCTTCCATTCTTAAGATCTGAAGTGACCAAATAGCCACTTGAGGTGAGATACATCGAATTTTCAAAGGCATGCTTCTTCCGTTACATATTCGAATTTATCTGGAAAGTAAATGTTCATTTAATAACCACCATGAATCTCAATGTTGACATTCATACACCCCAACCTAAAACTTCTCTCTTGAATAAATTTTTGATGGTATCAGCTGCCAGAATATGGAATTCACTGCCAACTGAAATTAAAAACTTGTCATCAGTAGGTGCATTTAAGACAAAAGTGTACAAGTTGCTTCTCGATAGTGCATGGCAATTATCCTGGATATGAAGCCATGCTGGTGTGATGTGATGAGAAAGAGAATACAGTTTAGTATTTTTGATATAGTATGATGTGTTTTCTACAAGTCTTGCGTTTTACTTTTAGTCTTGAATATATTGTTTGAATAAGTAGTCGTATTGTTTCCAATGTATTTCATCTGTGTGAACATTTTGTGCGCCTGTATTCCCGGGTATCCGCATTCAACATGCAAGAGTGCGTATGTGTTTGTATTGATATATCTTATTTTTTTCGTTTTTCTTTGCATTTGCACTTACTGAGCCTTGTCGGCGTGGTTTTTTGTGCCTCTATTAATTGTAGTGTTATTGTAAAATACTGAATTTTTATCTTTGCCATTTCCATTTTCTGCGTCGGATTTCATGGAATGCGCGAACTTAATAAAGACAGCCCTGTTATCTCAGGTATTTCCACGTTACATCGTGTCTAGGAAAGGTTGGCGAAGTAGACACATATTTTTATTTGTTCATTGCAATTATCACTCCACGGAAATGTATCTGTGCACTGGCTCAGCGAGGGGGGAGGGGGATAATGGATATTTTATTAATCCTTGCACTATTCAATACGTAATATCAATCCAATTAAGTAACATGGATGAGGTCCTGTGCCTCATGGATGTTACTTCATTGGATTGATATCACGTATTGAATAGTGCAAGGATTAATAAAATATCCATCAGAAAGGCGTAAAACTCACCATTTTGAACCGTTTTTACTGGGGTGTCTGGGGGTATGGCATACCTGCCAGGGTTAGAGGGAGGTGCGAGGATTCACGCTTTTAGATTTTTTAAATGACGATATCTATTTTTCGCGATAAAATGAAAAGTGAACATTTTCAAGCGCGTGAAAACGCGACGGCTAAGTATGATTGCTGGGAAAAGCCCGAGTGACGTATTTCTAGTTCCCGCTGTCGTCGTGTGAGGAGACCTTGGGGCTAGTATATGTATGCACTGCTGCGATGCAGGCTGCTAGCAGGTAGCAGAGTACCCTGCTAGCAGGTAGTGCTTGGCTTAAATAAGGATTATTAATACCTTATCAAAAGAAGGAAACTTTCCGACCTTAGCCAGTTTTAATAGGTGATTATTAAGATATCTTTCCCTGAGCTCTGTGCCTCATGCATGCATTGGTAATCGCAGATGATGTAAAACTCCTATCTACTCATGTAGAAACTAGGTCCCTGTGACGTCACGTGGATTGGCATCGCATGGGCACCAAACTGGCCTTTTTCAAATGCGGTTAAAATTGACCATTACCATTCGTCTAAACCGGTATTTCTAAAACCTAATAATTTGTATATTATGAATACACTAATGGTGGGTAACGAATCGCAATCAAAGCCTTTCGTTTTCTTTGATGAGGTAAACTACCCTATTGACTATTACACCTTCAATATCATGTAATTAAAGAAATTTCTTTTTTATAAAAAATAAAATCAGTGCCCTTACTTTCTGGGCATCCCTCGTAGTAAAAATATGTTCTGGAAACGTTCTAGGTCTTGGCGAAGGCCGGTGGTTATCTCTTCGTAGCCGGAAATCCCGCCGGACGTATGTGTTCATCCAAAATGATAGCCTATAGTGACTTCTCGTTTCGATGGTGACAAATGCATCGCAATATGTTTGGAAATTAGGCTTGTCCATTGAACTGTTTTATGCAAACCGTTTCACTGCCAGCTTTTGCTTTGAAAAGTACATCATTACGTAAATAATAATGAAATAAAATTAGTATAATACGCAGTGGCGGCTCGTGAGTCAAATGCTAGGGGGGGCGCACTCCACCGGGGGGTCATAATTTTTTAATATTTCGCGTATTTTATTAAGTTTTTACGGCAATCTAGGAATAAAATTTTGTCATGCCATATGTTCCGTTTTTTTCAACAAAAATACGTAGTTTTCCTAAGAAAGCTTGATTAATAAATACTAAATGCAGTAGACTCTCGGTCATACGGATCGGCTTAGTCCGGACTCTCGATTATACTGATCAATGATCTTGAAGAATAGAAATATATTTGCTGCGATATTTTGCTAATACAAACGAAAATACGTAACATTAGGTTTTAGCGCCTACATTCTTCGTGCGGATATGCCCGCAATACACTTACGTTGTTCGTTTTTCAATCATAATGCGTTATTTGTCAAATCTATACAACATTTGCAATGATTCAGGTAGCAATGACACTTGTAACACCTGAGGAGGGAGGGGAGTGTCACTGACTTCCACTGGGCAACAAACACTACTAGAATGCGCGCGCTTTGCTATTGCATATGTAAACTTTGATTGCGGTGTTCGCGTTGCTTCTTGAATACAGTATGATTTAAAATCAATAATTAAACATTTCTCACACATTTTTAACAAAATCTGAAATACTCACATGCCTTTAGTTATATTGCAGAAGTCCATCCTTCTTTCCTTTTGTCCAGCAAAGTGATCAATTACACGTTCGTTGAAATCAGCGCCGGACAACAATTTCTTTCCGATTGAACACATGGCAAGGGCACTAGTCTATAAATAAACAAGGGACTTAATAAACAAGGGACGACACAAAATGGGCCGACGAAAAATACGACCAAAAAGAACAAGGTGCCTGGACACAGAATTGGGGACAATTTTTCCCTATATTTCCCTAAAACATAAACGAGCACTGTTGATTAATTCAAAATTGTCTTCTTGAATGTACACACAGCACTAAGAAACTTCTTAATGTGCAATTACGCATAGTTAACTCCTCGAAAATGATGTCTGAACTCATTTCACTCCGTTCTTTCCGAGAGTCTTGCCTGGTCTTGCCGTTACATTAAGGACAACTCAAGGGAGATAGAAGTCTTGGTCCACAAATGCTGATTCAGCTGAGGGACGAATTTAAGGTCAGCAAAGGCATTCAAGCAAACAAAAACGTCACGGACCATCGCCATGAGTATAAGATTCATATGTGGTAAACACACGAAACGCCAACGGGTCGCACTTGGAATAACCATGTCTTCGAAATCATTGCCATGATATACATAATAGAATATAAATTCTAGATCGTAAAAGAAGACGACTCTGAACCACAGATAGGAGCTGTAAGGATCTCCGCACTGATATGAACTCTTCGAAGCCACTTAAATCAGACCCAAGTGACATTTTCCGTCAGACAGCTACCGCTCTGCCGCTGAGGAATTAGGTGAACATGAACTAATAGAACAAGGACGGCTAGAAAAATGATGAACCTACACACAAAAGGTGCATTGTACGCGGCACGTCTTGACATTCATTGAATGACTCTATTTAAAGTCACTTTTACGGGTTAAATCATGTTTAATCCTTCATGTTATCACGCACGCACCTATTTCTTAAATTATAAATCAGTGGGGAATGTTATCTGATTTTTCCTAATACTGCAGGTCTTTTGATAAATTTATCTGAAAAATAGGTATCGCATTTCTAATCATCGGGAAGATATGAATACATTGTTAAGGCCTAAATATAATAATATTAGTTTCCCCAAGGTTCTTAAAATTCGTAATCATAACAGAACTGTGGCAAATACTCGAGAATAGTTTTCCTACGTCAATACGGCCTTTGACTGGTTGGATTTTATGTGTTCCGGAATTCAAACACCAAAAAACGCAAGCATAATGGTATAATTTATTTTCCGTAGCAATACCTACCAGTAATTAAAAAATTAAAATCGTTTAACTACACCCAGTACAGTGACCATTCTGATTCCGTACGTCCCTTTTCTGTGGCAGCACCAAGCAGACGCCAGATTAAACGCCCGCCGGCCTGCGCAGCGATGTCAACTCACACGTCGCTCTGCGCATTCTCGGACGACGTCCCAACAAGGGGGCGACATACCCATAAGGATAATGCGTATAGGTTTTGATACATCAGTGCCATCTATGCCAGTGGTCCAAGGCTGCCGCGAAATTTGAATGGACATCTCGGCGCCTGTTCTTTTACGCGTCACGATAGGGCGTGCTATTCAGGCTTAATAATGCTACTGCGATTGCGAGAAACTTAAAAGCAATGAATGTAGGAAAATATTCCTGATGAACTTCCCCAGGTTACTTAACTAGTAACCATAATTCAAGATTCATGTACAAAGTCAACTGGCGATCTGGTGGTTGGTAAGAATAATGATCTCGGAAACTTACTTCAGTGGACATTGGTATTTATTGATACAATAACTGGTAAAAGAAATACAACAATAACAATTTCAATATGACATACTAGAGATGAAATCTGTGGAAGTTAACAATTCTACAAGCACATGAGATGCACAAGCAACAAAAATCAATTACAACATGAGATAGCAGCCTTTGCGTAATAGGAGAAAGATTCCATTACTTAAGTAAACACTCCACAGTTACAGACAAAGAGGGTGACCCAGTATTCCTTGAGGTAGATGTATCTTGCAACACCTCTGGGACAGGGAAAATCATAGGCGGATCCAGAGGGGGGGCACGGGGGCACGTGCCCCCCCCCAGACACTCAAAAATATGCAAGATTTTTAATACGGTCCCATTATCATTACGTTCGTTTTGTATTACGAGGTATCCTTGTGCCCCACCCAGAACAAAATCCTGGATACGGCCTTGCTTGTGCCCCTCCCAGAAAAAAATCCTGGATCCGCCCCTGGGGAAAATAATGCTAATCCTGAAACCATAGACCATAACATTACTTCACTAGAAATAAGCATGCAATTTTGAATATCATTTCATGGAAGATAATTATTTAATTATGAAAGGAGAAGGACATTATTTCGTAGGAAGTTGTTCATGATGAGTACCCATTAAGATATGCAACATATCTTGGCAGAGGAGTCTTAAAATGAAAGGTTCTTATAAGTTAATATCAATCACTTATACGAAAGAAAGTATTCCAAAAGTAGAAAACGAGAAAAGTGAAGAATATTTTATACCAATGTAGTAGAAATTAAGTTCTTACTTCAAAATGAAAGAGATTAAAGTTTTAAGAAATGTAAACATCGTAGAACACTTAATGAATAATGCTCAATTAATGACAATTAAACAGTTGAAAGGACAGAGTTGAAATAGCAAATTACATACATAACCAACAAAATGATTAGCATTAAACAAACGAAAGCATAGCACTAGCGATAAATGAGTAGTTTGAACACTAGAAAAACTGCAAGTACAATGAAAAACATATTGAAATATAAGGAATACAAGACACCATAAAATTTTGAAAACATGAAAAAAGGTTAGCTAATCACAGGTTGAAATCAAAATGGAATAATGAAGGAAACAGAATTACTCACACTTTCATCACCAAATACATTTCATACCCACGCAATTTAGCAATAACCAAGATCATTGAGACTCGTATCCTTCATCGAGCACATTCCAAAATCGTAAGGGACACTGTAAGCAATAAAAAAAGTCTGCAGTTAACACTAATGACTATCAATAAGCCTCAATATCACGTTTGTTTACAGCGAGATTCAATATGGCAGCCCCCAGTTCGTTACTGCTCAGAAAAACAGGCTACACCAGCGCCTCTATGTTGGGTAGGCCGTTGGACCTCCGGAAAAATCAAAACAAAAGAGGTTTTCCATACGATATATCGCAGTTTTGTCGCCCCCTTGGTCCCAAGACTTCCATAAGACACAAGGTTAGACGCGTCATAGCACCAGCGGCCCCCACCACTACCACTCTCCATATAACTGCATGGGGATGGATTGGGACGTTCTGGCCAGCGCCCCACGGCTTCTTCTTCTATACGAACTTCTCGCGCTATTTCTTTTCGTGTTTTTCCAACACTTTCGATGTATGCGACTGAGAAAAACACTTTGATTAATTAGATGTATAATTATAAATTAATGGATATTTATTTTTTTTACTTTTTCAAATATTTGGGAGGGGCGACGTCCGAGAGTCCTTACGGGCAAACCGCCACTGATAATACGCACACTGTCATAAATTAGAAATTAGAAAATCGATTAATAATAATTCTTTGCATTGATAGTTACCAGGGTTGATCAATCAATAACGCAAATCAAGTTATTAAAAGTGGTAATGTGACAGCCTGTGTCTCACAAGGAAGCGTAATCGCCTTTACTTAACCTTTGAAATATTGACAACGGAAATGATTAAATTCATGGTTACAGGGAAACGTACGTAGGAAAGAGTTTCTTTACGTCGCCCTTGATTACCGAGATTAACATTTAGAAATGCTGAAAGTCACCGAAAATTTCGATTTTTTAAAGATTAAGACATCATTTCCTCAAAATGTATCCAAATGAAATCAAATTCCATTAAATTTCGTAAGTAGATGAATGAACAGGGAAAAAATTCTGAAAACTCCCAGTATCATCCTATAAAACCCCTCTCTCAAAATAGAAAATGGCGGAAAAGTCAACCTTTGGGCATCAGACGCCCGTGGTAAAGAACGAGGAACGGCGAAGCCGCGGAGCGCCAACCTTCCCCCTGGCCAGCGAAGCCGGCCCTGGGGACTTAGTGGACAGAGCTTCGAGGAACGGCGAAGCCGTACCGAGGAGTGTGCCGGCAAAGCCGACCGTGTCGTAGCGGAGGGTCCGTTTCCCTCCCTCCCCGGCTCAGAGACTTTCCGAAGCGGAGCTACGAGGAGCGGCGAGTAAGGACTTTGGGGTCATATTACTCGTATAAAAATTGCTTGAACACCCAAAAAATTAGACGGCGAAGCCGGATCCGGGGATTCTAAGGAGCTACGCATCTTAACAAGCGCGCGCGGAATGCCGCGAGTTCATATACGTATTGCATAAGTACAGATATTGTGGTGGTTAGTCACCTTAACTATTGTATGAAATCAGGGTGAATCTTATGAAATCTTAAACATGTTTGTGTTTCCCGCTGCAATAATTGGAAATTTGTACTTATTAGAAACATTTTTATGTGTGCCAAGATAGTAACAGATACTTTTGTGTAGTTCTTACAGAGATGGGGCAAATTCTTTCAAATTGGAATGAGGAAGAGGATAGTGCATTCAACAATCAAGGATGTGGTGTAGTGCCATTTCGGCCAGCCCAGTACCAACAGGAAGAAGGTAGTATTTATCTTATTTATTTAATAAATGCCAAAAAGACATTTGCAGGTTAGTAGCAATAATGAATTAATTCGAAAATGGTAAAGAAAAGAGAACGGAAAAGAAAATGTGAGGCAAAGGAAAAATTTCAGAAGGAAGGAGAGGTAGGTGCATTGTATGCCAAGGTAAAGTCACTATCGAGCGACAAAAGAGGGCAAGCCATGTCAAAAATTAAGAGTAAGGATGGAAGGGTGCTAACTAAGTAAGACTAGGTTCCAAGGAGATGGAAGCAATATGTAGAGTGTCTGTATGATGGCAGGAACAGGCTGGAATAAGTTCGAAGTTGAAGGAAGAAAGTACAGTGGAGAAGGATAATTTTGGGCTGGGGATCTTAAATGGGGAAATCGAAAGATACCTCATGATACGTAGCCAAGGGAAGATGTAGGTATGGACAATATCCTATGTGAGCCTCTTAAGGATCTAGGGAGGGATGGTAAGAGAAGGTTTATTGACTTAGTATACTGAATTTGTGAAGAGGGATGTATATAGGAGGATTTTGTGAAAATAGTTCTATTTCTTCTACAGAAAAAGAAGAATTCCGTAGAATTCTAAGACTTTAGGACCATTAGTGTGATACCGCAAGCGGCAGAAGTGGTACTGAGGATTTTAATCAGACGAATAATCAGGCGAATAATCAGACGAATCAGGCAAACGAGTATTTGGGTGAGAATCATTTCGGTTTCGGAAAAGGGCAATTGAGCTAATGAGATCTCTGGTGGAGAGAAACCTTGAATATAACCAGCACGTGTATGCTTGCTGCGTGGATTTAAAAAAAGCATTTGATAGAGTGTATTTGGCAAATTTAATGGATATTCCCAAGAAAATAGGCATAGATTGGTTACTCTGAGGAGATGGTAAGAGAGGCATGGGATGAGTCAGATGCTGGAGTAAAAGTGGATGAATGATGATTAAATCAGTGAGGTTTGGTGATGATCAGGCATTGATGAGCCAGTCAGCAACAGGGCTGCTGACTCCAGTGGATGCGTAAGACAAGCATTGCGAGGAGCAGTGGAATAACTATGGAAGGCATGAAGGGGATAGATCTACCCCCTAAGACTCAGATAAATAAAAGAATTATTTAAAACTATTGTCTACTTTTGACACATAATAACTGAACCTGCATAGAGTGCCTAAATGATGTAAAATGTATTTCCAGGTACGTCATTTTTGAAAAATTTTCCTCCAGGGCCCGCATTGTCAGGGGGGGGGTTGCCCCCTTAGGCCTCCCCATTCCCCCAAAGCATATTCCTAGTTACACCACTGGCAAGGAGTATGGCATAAGGATGAATCACAAGAAGACCAAAGCAATGTGGGTTTGTAATGCATCGCATGCTAGGAATGTGAGAATCAAGAAAAAATTAAGTGGTAAAAAACTTGAGTCAGTAGAGCAATTCTATCATTCTATTCTAAGCAAAGTTATTTGGGAAGCTCATTAGAGAAAAGTGCAGAAAATAGGATGACATCATGAAAAGAACTGCATCAGCAAAGGAGGCATTCATGAACAGGTCGAAGATGAGAGGATTGTAACTTAAGAGCTTAAAGAAAAGGTTAGTGAAGAGTATGATCTGGATTGTAGCGCTTTACGGTATGGAAACGCAGACTCCTTGTAAGGAGGACGCGAGATGACTGGAGACATTCAAAATGTGGGTGTGGAGAAGAATTGAGAAGGTGAAGTGGACAGAGAGGAGGAGGAACGACGAAGTGCTGGACATGGTGGGTGAGGAGAGCCAATGAAGGGGAATGAGGTTATCTGGTAATTAACCTCATTTCAATAAACTACACAAAAGTAAATTCGACCACATTTATTACAATGGTAAGGGAAACAGATGCTTCTATGTCTCTTGTGCATGGAAGTACTTCTCCGTTTCCATTTCGTCAGCGTCTCTCTCTCGTGGCACCATCCTGCTGCTGGGTTCTATGTACCCTGGTGGCAGCTGCAGGGACCTCAGGGTCCCAGGGCACCGACCTCAGCTAGGTGGTTGGCCTTGGTGACAGCGCTTGAAACTAAGAGCTCCGCCACAGTCAGTTTCTAGAAGAGATACAGAGGAGGCAGAAGATTTGGGTGGAGTGAGTACTGAGCGGGGAGGGCATATTGTAAACAGAGTGAGAGGGTGAAATATTGGGTAAACAATGGAGAGGAAGGGAAAGAATAGGATTGTGAAATAGAATGAAAGAGAGTAGGAATTATTGTGTACTGAAGAGGAAAGTCTACGAAGGGAGGGAAGACTGCCAGGATACTCTTTAATTACCCCATAGAAACATACCTTAACCCTTTTAGCGCAGCAGGCTGATATATCAGCTCTTACGTTGTCCATTATTTAATTTGCTATATGTTATTACATTCCTATAACTTATTTCAGTAAATATAAAAATTATTTGTGAATATTAACCAGTTAAACCTCATCAATTTAAAAAAAAATACATACATGGATATGTAATAAAACAGCTTTTAATTGTTTTTTTAGTTGCTACATTTCATGAAAATACCCTCCGCATTTCTCGCCAGTACACCAGGAAGAAGGATAGCAATAAGAGGGTTAATCAGTGGAATACTTTACTATTAATAATTAGTCAATCTCCAACCCTTCCTTAATCCACTCTCTATGAGTTGAGGATGACTGTATTTTAGGAAATATGTATTGCTGGGGTGCGTCCAAGGAAAAACTGCTCAAAATGTCATGCTTGTCTCAACTTCATCAACTTGCACCAACTGCAACATTTTTAACTATGATGCTAGGAAGTGGCGGATTTGGGAGGGGTCACGAGGGTCATGACCTCCCTCCAAATTGTATCAAAATTTTCGAATTTTATCAATTAAATGGTTTTTGTATCCATCTGAAGGAGTAAAGGGAGTGTATTTGCACATGAATGGTTACAATTCCCATACATGAGAGAAGTTTGAATTGTAGCACTCCCTACCGTAAAAAACAAGCTCAAAAATAAAATAAGATGTGTTCCAACTTTTTAAGCATTAGGGAGTGTTGAATAGGATGCCTAAAATTTAGCTGGCTTAATGCAAAAGGGAGAATGAATTGGTATTTCTTTTCTTTACTTGGGAGAACGTCCCTCTCTGTCCCTCAGTGGTATTCAATACTCTCCGGACCTAGGTTATGACCCCCAAATTCAATGCTGAATCCACCCCTGATGCTAGGAATAGTCAATAGACATGCACCGACTCTCTATTTTGTGGTTGATTTTGCTAATGTCAATAATAAAGTAGACAAAAATTTCCATAAGTGTCCAGTCCTCTTTATCTAAGTCCACGCCCCAGAATTTGTCAGGTGAATGAAGTTTGCTTAGTCAAGGTAAGGAGGACATGTACAAGGCCGTAGCCAGAAAATATTTTCGGGGGGGGTGTTTATGAAATAGTAGACAAACATAAAATTATTTAAATAATAAAAATAAAATAGTGCATACGGTTAACTACACGTATTTATAATAAACCCTTAAAGGAAAATATAAACATATTATTAAATAATTAAATTTAGCCTTCTAGATTTCTTTGCAGCGAACAATTTAGTTAACTCCTCGGTGTCGATGTCAACTCTGCGGCCAAACACAGATGGTATTAAAATATTGAGAAATGATAATGTGTCTTTGTGATTTTGAAATCTCGACGTAAGCAGATCAATGAAATCATCCAAAAGTGGAATCATTATAGTAATTCTAAAATAAGTCTCAGGCTCTTTTGTGTTGTAGTTCACCCTATGATCTAGGCGGACTGTTATTCGCGGAATGTTCATTTCCTCGTTAACAGTTCTGAGCAAGTTCTCCGCGTTCATGAAAAGTTCAGCAAATTTTGTATCAACATTTTGACGAACATCTTCAATAGTCTTAATAATTAAATCGACATGTTGTAAAGCTGCTGCCAAATCGCATAAGGAGATTGGAGTATTCTGCATAGCGACAGTGTGTAAGGTAACAACATTCCTAAGCAATATAAGCCTACAACAAAATCACTTGAAATGACTGCTCTTAGAAAAGAATCAGCCTTTAAAGATGTTTCAGAATCCATGTCACTGCATAAGTTGTATAGTGTATGCACAATTACTTTATAGGTTTCTTTAAATCTTAACAACCCATCATGATTTTCATCCCGACGGGTCTGGCACATTGCCGCAAGGCTTTTCCATTGCGTTTCGGGGAAGTTTTTTCGAAATTCTGTTTTAGGCACTTTGATCGTTTTGCCTAGGACTAGATAAAATTTCCAATCGATTTTATGATTCCAATAGCATTTCGAATAAGCTGAACCTGGCAAGGGTGATCTGAAGCTTAATTTAGATCCAATTTTCAGCTATTTGCGCAGTGTCAGGTTGAGATTTTAAAAATAAATATTTAAATAATTTTTTTCTTGCCATCTCAAATGATGAACAGACCTGTAAAAATTTAATTGACTAGGTAATCGTCATATCTTTGAATCTAAAGCTATGATTTTCACTCTTGAGCGAGCGCGCTATAACGCGTACCTATGAAGTACGCCAATCTTTGAATACTAAGGATTTCAACATTGTACGTACGTTAGAATGGCCTTGTCCATTATTATAATGTACTTTGACGGTCTATTGTCTGATTTATCAAAGCCTGACGAAGTATTGCAGCTAATTTATTTTTAGATCGGCAATTGCTTTAAATAAATGCAATATAAATGCAATCGGATCTTAATAGGAACCGACACCCGTGGCGTTCAAAGTAAGCCGCACGACCGGCCGGGTACATCGTGCTTCGCTTTTCTTGAATAGTCTCGTGTATTCTTACAATGTAATTTTCACTATCTGCAGCGTGATTTTTTAAAGTACAAATTATCGTTGAAAAATTTTTTTAGATCGGCAAGAGGGACCCGACACCCGTGGCGTATAAATTACGCCGCGCGACCGAGCGTGTGCCACCTCTACCATCTGTGTACCCTTTATATCAATATCACCTATAAATGAACAAGCTTGAACTAATTTCTACAAATAAAGATAATTTTTAACAATAATCGAGAGTTATCATGTAAATGCATCTATCGAGGGCAAAGTACGCCACGCGTCCGGTCGTGTAAAAATATCAGGCGCGCCCGCTCGATAGTTAACAAAGCCAAACACAAATATCTACATACCTTCAAATGTACCTGCCACTAAAGATTCGTGATCCTTTTTTCAAAGTTTTCTATCTCCGAAACGGCTTGTTTGATTTAATACAGTGCCCTAAAAAATACAATGCCAAATTGAAATACCTACCGATTCATATTATTAAACTGCTTGATATTGATAAATTGATAGGTATATGTATTACACTTCGCAAGTTTCACTTAAAGTACGGACTCTAAAAAATCATAACTCACTCATCTCTGTAATAATTCACAGCACTATTATTTCACACACTGCCCCTACAACTTCGCTTAGATAATAGGGTGGTTTCCTTTTATTTTTTTATTGCCTTAATCGAAAGATTATTAATCCTGGAGTACGTATTTCACGCTTTTAGATTTTTAAATGATAATATCTATTTTTCACGATTAAATGAAAAGTGAAAATTTTCAAGCGCGCGAAAACGCGACGCGTTAGTAGGAATGATGGGAAATCTCTCCGTACGTCGTATTTCTGGTTCCCCCTCCGCCCGGTGAGGTGACCTTGAGGCGAGGCTTAGCGCTGATACGTCGCAGGCTGCCAGCGGGTAGCCTAGTGCCCTGCCGCCTGGTAGCGCTTGGCTTAAATAAGGATTATTAATACCTTATCAAACGAGGAAAACTTTCCGACCTTAGCCAGTTTTAATAAGTGATTATTAAGACATGTTTCCCTGAGCACTGCGCCTCATGCATGCATTGGTAACCTCAGACGACGTATAACTCCTATCTTCTCCTATAGAAACTAGGTCCCTGTGACGTCACGTGGAGTGGCATCGCATGGGCGCCAATCTGGCCCTTTTCAAATGAGGATAAAAATGGACCATTGCCATTCGTCTACACCGGCATTTATAAAACGAAATAATTTGTATATTATGAATACACTAATGGTGGGTAACGAATCGCAATTATTGCCTTTTGTTTTCTTTGATGAAGGAAACTACCCTATTATTGACTTAAGTCGCATTGGATCACTCTCCAAGACGGAACTGCCTCTCCGTGATTGCCGGCGCGCTTATTTATTTCGTAGACGCGGCACCACGAAACATCAAGAAAAATCTCTAAGCCTATCCAATATTCCTGAATTCAGCTCGAATACGACCCCGAAGTTTCGTTGCTTCCTTAGTTGGCGTAGTACGTGCTATCTAATGATATTTAGTAGTGAGTAGTTATACTACGTAGCAGTGGCGGCTGGTGGTAATTTATCTAGGGTGTGCATTAGAGCAGATATAGGATGATTTAATTATATTATGTTAATCCTAATCCATGAGCGTCATATTTCGTCGTAATAGAATACATAGCAAGCAAAACATATCACTGGTACACTCTACCTTTAAAATTGCATGAACAGAAATAATATTAGCATGCATGAAAATAATTATTCTCAACACACCTTTACAAGTGACGGTAGTTGAAATTCATTCTCTTTTCCTTACACCCTATGAGGAAGTAGTGTAGAAAACGGCTATACAGATGGCTCTGTAGACGGACTAGGATCCTGGGCGCAGGTAGTGTAGGTGGCGGCTACACCACTGCACTACCTGCTAGTCAGTCACCAAAAACATGCGCGTGCGCATTCGCATGGTTTTGAGTCTGCTCCCCTCGCCCCTTTGATCAGCACATACCCCCCCGCTTACCTCGTCCCGCCAGAGCTCCCTCAAGCAATCGCACAAACCGAAAATGCGCCCGGCATGATGCCACGGGATCGCACACTCGTAGAGCGGTGAATTCGAAAAGGAGATAGCTGTAGCGTTCGGAGGCTCATGTTTCTTGCATATGCAGACAGTACTTTTATCCTTCGCGTTGCAAAGGAATAGTTTTCTTTTATAATTTATTCATCTTTGGGTGTGCACTTGCTAACATGCGTATACGCACGCGCCGCCACTGCTACGTAGTATCATTACTCACTACTAAATGTCACTGCGCCGCAATGCAACATCGTCGCGTGAGCACCAAGCAAGCATAAGGTAGGTAATAACTATTTAATTTTTGTTTTCATTTCGGGGGGGGGGGATCTATCCCCCTTGATCCCCTCCCCCCTGGCTACGGCCTTGGACATGTATAAAATAATTGTGAGAGAATCCTGAGGACAGTGGCACAGCGAGGGGGATTGTGGTGATAAAACCCCCGCAGAGCTCAGAGAAATTTTTAAGTTTAATCCATTTCTCTTAATTAGATTTTTATTACTAATAGAATAGTGTAAGGATTAATAAAATATCACTCAGAAATCCATAAAACTCACCATTTTGAACCATTTATCTTAAAATTCCGCAATTTATTAATCTCGCACCTACCGCTTATCCTGGTGGGTGTACCATACCCCCACACACCCTGGTATTAATTGCACCTAAACCCCCCAGCCTTAACTCCTAGCTGCGCCCCTGCCTGAGGAAGCTGGGATTCATAAATCTCATGGTGGTAATTGAAAAAAAAAGAATGCATAAAATGAGGGAAGCTGCTTGACACTTGTCAAACTGCACCTTCAAGCAATGGAATTCAATGAAGAAATATTTAATCTGTGATCAAAGTGAAAAACAAAGGAAAATTGCAAAATTAGTCAAAAGCTGTTACAGAGAGTACTATATGTACAGCTTTTGTGAAAATCAGATTGGGAGTCAATAGAGACTCAGAACTATTTGCTTTACATAGATTACTTGAGGAATTTAGAACAAACACTTAATGGAAAGTGTGTCATGGAGAACATCCTCCTAGAACTACTCTCCATTTCCAAGTCTGGAGACAATAAATCTGCCTAAGGGGTAGGTGCATTTGTGATAGATATCTGCAAAGGGATAGTATTTTATTTTTTGACCTAACAATTTAGGACCTGAATAAATGCAAGGTCGATTCCAGGCAGTCGTATGGTGCACTTTATTTTATAATGTTCTAGTGCAGATTGACATCTGCTGTACTGACACCTTCACACATCCCCCAGCCTACAAACACCTAAATATTGAGGCTGCCCTCAGAGTGGTACATATATATATATGTATGGATGTCTTCTTATACATGAATACATCCAAGACAAACATATTGACGGCAATATAACTTAAGAATTTATCATTAGGGTAAAATTTTTCACACATGATATTTATAATACAAAAAGGCCTTTTTCCAAGCCATTTATTTGCCATAAATATGCAATTTTATGGATGAACCAATTTGCATACTTAGTTAGTAACAAATAGAGGCTCAGAATTTCATTGTTTAACACAAAACCAATTCATATCTTCATAATTTCCACTTAACTTATTCATAATTTCCACTTAAAGCTATCTTATTGTGTCAAATTCAGTCATTTTTTGTTTGCAATAGGATTAGATTCTATATAAAAAAATGAAAAACACATTATTTTGTACTCCTTGTCTTTAAGCCTCCATCATAGGAAAACCTTTTATTTGATGAAATCTATACTGCATATTGCTAAATTATTTAGTGGTAACATTTCCATTGATGTTGCTTCATTTATAACTGAAAGAAATCTTTTCACAGCTCGACGACAAGATGCTGAAATAGCCAGGAAAAAAAAGGCAGATGCTGAAATGGCCAGAAAAAATAGGTCAGGTAACAATGAAGCAACCAATGATCCCAATAACGGTGGAAAGCCCAAAGAAGAAAGTTCTCAGGGCAAAAAATAGACTGCAGCATAATGGTTTAAAAGCCTAGGATGTACACAGGGGTGGTCTGAACAGGTCGGCTGGACAGTAATCGCCAAGGACCCTGAGCTTAGGGGATCCAAACATCGCTCGCCTCTATCGTGAAGGTGTAATAAAAAAGAGTCAGATTACTTGTACCGTTTTCTTTTGCAATTATGAAATTCTAAGTTTTCATTAGTTGCCTATTTTTACAACATACTCAGTGTTAAAAGATTATAAAAGTATAAATAAAATAAAGGTTTCAGAAAATAACAGAGAACCTGATGCTTTTTTGAAAGGGATATTTGAAAAGGATATAGGTTTAGAGGTGTTTTTTTTTTAGATTTCGTTGCAGTTTCATGTATTATGGTTCTTTTCTAATTTCTCACTGAAATTAGAATAGAACCATAATTCATGACTAAATTTTATAAGCTGTGAAATTATCACTTTTCATAGAGTTTTTTCTTACAAAATTGCTATTTTTTAAAACTTTTATCTAGCTTTTAAGAGCCAGAGTAGTGCCAAAAATCCATTTCTGGGCATGCAATTTCCTCAAATTTTCTGAGTGAGGACTCGCAAATTCCCCAGTAAGGGTGGGTAGCATCATGACTCGAGGCCCCCCAAACAGCTCAGACTGCCCCTGAATGTACAATATAAATGGGCTCGTTGGACCCATTTGTTGGACCTCAAGGACCTAATAATAAGAGCTGAGGAAGAGATATGAAGATGTATGGAAGAATGAAAAAAAAAATGCAAATGCAAATCAATAAACCTCAAGTCAAAGTCATTGTGAAATACTAAGTATGTTCCTATGTACATTTTTACATCTGATATGGAATAAACATTGTATGTAATCATGTCGTTCTCAGTAAAAATTGATTGAGGATAAACTGTTTTGGTACCACATACCCATAATATTCCCTAATTTGAACCAAAATTACTTGTGCAGAGTTATTTGGAAAAGGTTAATGATGGGTTCATACATTCAGAATTGAGACCGGATTTCGTTAAAAGAATTGGTTAGATGGGAAGGATTTCTTATAACTAAAAAAAGGTGAAAAAGGTAGTCCTCTGTCAGCCATTTCCTCATAATTTTAAAATAAAAAAACGTGAAAGCTGCCACCCACTTTTCATGAGCTTGTGATGTCATTAAATGTCTGTTTCATTTATTACACATACATTTGGCTATGTTTGTTGCAGAGTCTAATGTTTCTAGTTATGAAACTGTAAATACGGTGTCATTTACAATGAAATTAAAGGTATTCCCATGCAAAAAGATTTAATATTCTGTGAATGATTATCAATCTTGAATATTGTAAAAATCAAATGAAATTTGAATTTATTCTTCATACTACTCCATTTTCTCAATTTCCAAATGCATGCGTTCATAGGCGGATTAAAGGGGGGCACGGGCCCCCCTACACACTTGAAGAATAGACAAGATTTTGAATACGGTTATCATTATATATGTTCGTTTGTTTTGTATATTACAAAGCCTAAATCATTTAATTTCATATTAATAGCTTTCATACTAAAATAATCAGAATATTTAATACAGTAATTATGAATGCTATTTTTAATCTCAAATATGAGAAGATCATTTGCCTGTCAGAGCCTTGTAACCCCAGAAAAAATCCTAGATCCTCCCTTGCATGCATCTTTAATATTTTTAGATCAAACGAAGTTGCTTGAGGCTGAAAGTAAATTCAATACGAATTTAATCTATAGTCTTAAATGTAGATTTGCCATGCACGATTTCCTCAAAATAACCGCTGTGTTAAAGAGTGGGTGCGTGTTAAGCCGGGTAAACCTTACTCTCACTTTTGAAACGCCCGCTGCGTTGTGGTCAAATGAAAGCTTGAAATTGGCAAAGACAGGAATGAAGCTCTATTATACATATTTGATTCTTTCTTCGATTTTATTTCATTCATTGACTCTTTTGTCTAGAAAATTTTTATTATCAGAATTCTTAAATGAACTTTGATTTTTGATAGTTTGATTCAGTGCGAGATATCGAATCGAAAGATTGTCAAAACGATTGTCACTTGATTGTCATTTTAAATTCACAAAACCGTAGGTGTAGAAATCATTTATTGGATTTAGTAATTCTTTCTGTGGAGGTATTGCGGAGGTATTGAGTGTAGATACCGCTTATAGATCAGTTTTGTCTTCTTTTGTACCGTGAAGGGGATGACATACGTTTTAGCTGTTTCCCTGTTGAAGAAATACGAATCCTACGAACTCTCATGTGCGTGCGAATGTCATTTTTGAAGATTCATCATTGTCTGTGTCTTCAGCGGCGAATCCAGGATAGCGACAAAAGGAGGGGGTGGATAGAGGTAACCTCCTTGCATTACTGGGGGGTCCAAACAAAATTACCGTTTTATCTAGTGTAAACTGGATATCACAGGCAATCTCTGAATCCGTCACAGTGTATTTTCGTGGGATATACGGAGGTGAGTTAAAAATATTATAGTAGAACTACTTTCTCTCTAGATTTATTGGGCATAAAATATTACATCATTGGAGCAAGTTAATTTACCTAGTATTTCCCGTGTACAAATATCTGTAGCACGGGAACAGCCAAATTCACGGCTGATATATAGGCTGGCAGTTTCGAAAACAGTGTTTTTGTACGGTTGCAGAAGCCTTTAAAATTTTCGCTGATAGTAATTTCTTTCTTGAAGGTCAACTGCTATGAATTTCTATACTTATGTATCCCGTTTCCATCTCCAGTAATTATGCTATGACAACTCTACTTACCAAGTGCTGTATGCTGACAACGCCCAGCAATATAGTGGTGGAAACTGGGAAAAATTGTATGTACAACACGCATGTCGCTGCCGATTAAGGATTGCCATTACATTTTAAAATTTTTTGATGAATATTCTTACGTCGGTATTATTATTCGTTTACATTACCTATTTACTTTGTAGAATATATCTCAAAATCGCCAAATGGCATGGATTTATTATCTACCTACGTAGCTACCCCGTACGGGTTAATATTTTTGGTTAATATTACTCTAAGCAATGATATTAACTGGAGTTTGTATGGGCTAACATTTTTATTTGTTTTTAACTGCAAAATGCAGTCCATCTGGAGCGTTTTATTAAAACATCGTTCCTGGACAGGCTCATCTAGTTGGCCTTTCAGGAGGTATTTATGCATGTGTTTCTGTCTGGTATACTTCCTGCAGTGCAGTCCTCATGCCCTTCAGAAGATCATCTTCTTTTATGAAGCGATTCATTCTTCCGAGTGATGATAATGCATTGCATACATTTTATTGATAATTTAATGATATATATGATATAGCATTTGAATGATTGATGATAATAAGGCGCAGATGCACTGTGCTAAAATGAAACCTGGAGAGCAATAAATTTCATGTTTTCCCTTCCTAGCATTCAAACTTCCTAATATTAGTGAGCAGAGTTGTATGAGCTGAAGCTTACTGACCAAGTTTTGGTGGTAACGGTAGAATAGAAAGAATTAGGCAACTATAGGGATCAGTACATCATTCTAACCAGGACCCATGCTCCAATGCAGCTGGGCTACAAAATATCTTTAGTGAGGTCCTACTCTCAGTATTCTTGGTGTGTTTACTTACCAAAGTGAGAATACCCTGAGACAAAGATCTGAATGATAGTTGAAGATGGAAAAAATTAAAATCTCCGAAAGTAGTTTTCTCAATTGATGGTGTGCTCCTGCTCTTAGTATAACCTTTGGCTGGTTAACATGCACTCTTTCATGCTAATGATTGCTAAATCAATAGGCATTTTATATTTTACTATCACATATTATTTTTTCACGCATTAAATTGGCATTCCGAGATTTTTTTGCAATGCAGTCAGCCATAGCCATAGAGTGTTCTATTTATTACAAACTCATGAAATAAATATAGCATTACTTTCATCTTTTTACATTCACATGATACCCATTATTTCTCCATTGTAACTGTCATGTTCCTCTTGCCTCATCTTTGTTCCTTTGAGTCCCTAACCTCAAGCTTTCTGTTCAGTGATAGATGATCATGGAGGAGTTCATCAGGGGGGCAAGACCCCCAGTATGGGCCCCTCAATATTCATACAATATTATTGGATGAAAATTAGATATTAGGTAATATCCAAGTTGGATATTATATAGATGGCATTTGGCGGCAACTTCGGATATTATGTGGATATCTAAGCAATATTGTTGGATGAAAATTGGATATCCTTTGGATATTATAGTTGGATATTATAGATATTGTATAGATATTGTATAGATATCAATTGCTACTAGGGGACTTAATCATTGTCTGTTTCATCTTGTCATCATTTTCTCAACTCAAAACCCATCTACCCATAATTGATTAATTTTAAAAATGTATTTCTAGTCCTCTCAACTCTTCCTCCACAGCTTGCATTTCCTCTCTTCTATATGTGCCATGCTACTCAGCCCAAGTGTTGGACACTAGCATCCCAAAGGCCTCCGCTACGCTTATTCAATAATGTAGTGTTGCGGTGCTCCACCTCCTAAATATTTTTTTCAATACACTGTCCGAGAGGTATTCGAAAATGCCTCTGCAACTTTTTCTAACCATTCAACAAGCAAAACTTAAAGCTTAATTTATAATCTTCCGATGCATAGGAATTTACAACAAATAACCAGTGAAGACAACCTGCTTACCTCCAAAGCCCTCCCCAAAGCAAATTTCCAACTACAGGCCAGTGGGTTGCCAGGAATCTCATTTGGGGTCCAAAACCAGGGGGGAAATTTTTTAAAAACTTGGTACTAAGTAAAGGGATTTTAACTATAATCACTGTTCATAAAAAAAAACTTCATTTGTCAAACAAACCTTCGGTAAATTGATGATTTTTAAGTATTTTGTTTTCTTTTATGAAGGAAAGTAATTGTGTTTTTATATTTTTGGGGGGGAGGAAGGATCTACACTCCCCTGGACCTCCCGCTCCCTACGCCACTACTGCAAAACTACCTTATTGAATAAGCACAGCGGAGGCCTTTAGGAAGCTACTTTATAATAGGGTAGTTTCCTTCATCAAAGAAAAGGAAATGCATTGATTGTGATTCCTTACCCACCATTAGTGTATTCTTAATATACAAATTATTTAGTTTTAGAAATATCAGTTTAGACGAATGTTAATGGTCAATTTTAATCTCATTTGAAAAAGGCCAGATTGGCGCCCATGCGATGCCACTCCACGTGACGTCACAGGGACCTAGTTTCTATACAAGTAGATAGGAGTTTTACATCGTCTGAGATTACCAATGTACGCATGAGGCACAGAGCTCAGGGAAACAAGTCTTAATAATCACACATTATACTTACCTAAGGTCGGAAAGTTTCCTTTGTTTGATAGGGGAATAATAATCCATATTTAAGCCAAGCGCTACCTGCTAGCAGGGTACTCAGCTACCTGCTAGCAGCCTGCATCGTATCAGCGCTCAAGCCTCGCCCCAAGGTCACCGCACACACCGACAGCTGGAACCAGTAATATGTCACACGGACTTTTCCCATCATTCCTACTTAGCCGTACTGTTTTTGTGCGCTTGAAAATTTTCACTTTTCGTTTAATTACAAAAAATAGATATCGTCATTCGAAAATCTAAGAGTGTGAAATGCACATTCCAGGAGTAATAATCTTTCGGTTTAGGCAATAAAAAAATGATAGGAAACCATCCTATTAAGAGGGTGAAAAGTCCCCCCTCCGGCATTTTTCACCACTAGGGCCTGTCTGTTCGAAACTCAATTTTTCACTGTTTTTGAGATATCTCGTACTAGAAAGCCTCTTTTTTATGCCGTTTGCGGAATTTGAAGGCTTTTTTAATGGTGCAGTTGTCCATTTTTTTCCAAAATATTCAGTGGGACAAGGAAAATGGTTTGAAAATTTCTAATGCTTATTTTCATAAAATATTTTTGAGAGGGCCACTAAGAAAAATTTTTGATGAGGCGTTTTCGAATACCTCTCGGACATAGTATTGAAAAAAAATATTTAGGAGGTGCACTACCGCAAAAAATTGAAATATGCGATTTGGGCCTTTTTTGCTGTTTTATTTTTCATGTTCTGGAACTATAGGTAGCTCTTTACTATACTGTAGTAGCTCCTCGGATGGCCGCATTCAGATGTTAAAGGAGTTGGTATTAATTTTTTCTGCCTCTGAGCAATTGAAGGAGGAGACTATACCTTCCTAAGTGGGTTTATAGATGAAGCTGCAGCTAAACAATGGCAATGAATGCCACAAATAGAGTACATTGCCATTGTTTAGCTGCAGCATCCTAGGTCCAGACCAGCGTCTCTGGTCTCAGGCTATGACCTTAGACGCTGGTCTTCTTTGTCTTAAGTTTTACTTTGGGCACAGAATTGCGCAGGATGGATTAGTTTCTCATTATGGAGTGAAATCGCTTGAATGCAAGAGTAAAATTAGAACAAGCTTTTCCATCTCACGTACACACATTCTCACCTGTGTTCTAGGAATTCACTGCTTTAAATGTTGCAATTTTGATTGCCCCTTTGTGAACACATCAGATTGTGCAAGTGCATGCCCTGTGTTAAATGGCCTTTGTGCCCTTTTGCGTGAGTTTTCAATGATGTCTCTCCCTAACCTTTGATTGAACGTTAAGTCTTCTTGTCGTCAATGCTACCTTTGTTTGCACATTTTTGGCCACAAGTTGTGGGAAATGAACATCAAGGAACAACTTTGTTAAAAAATGTTTGACCTTTATAACAGTCAGGACAGGATATTCCTCATGATACCTTGATCAAATGGCTGAGAGGGAATATCACTGTTTTCATTCTGCAGAAAAGAGGGACAGCATTGAATATTTTATTTGGAGAGTGGATGGCTTAAAACTTAGCTGCCACAGGTCTAGGTGTGACAGATATCACATTATTTTAATCTTTACTCTTCACTAGGCTAGGAAAACTCCTGCAATCTATTGAAAGATGGGTGGATTGAGTTAGAATTGTAGCCACCATGGCTTCCAGCAATATGGTAGTTTCCTTCATCAAAGAAAACGAAAGGCATTGATTACGATTCGTTACCCACCATTAGTGTATTCATAATATACAAATTATTTGGTTTTAGAAATCCCAGTTTAGACGAATGGCAATGGTCAATTTTAACCGCATTTGAAAAAGGCCAGATTGGCGCCCATGCGATGCCACTCCACGTGACGTCACAGGGACCTAGTTTCTATGCGAGTAAATAGGAGTTTTACATCGTCTGAGATTACCAACGCACGCATGAATTGTAGAGCTCAGGGAAACATGTCTTAATAATCACCTATTAAAACTGCCATAGGTTGGAAAGTTTCCTTCGTTTGATAGGGTATTAATAAGCCTTATTTAAGACAAGCGCTACCAGCTATCAGGGTACTCTGCTACCTGCTAGCATCCTGCGTCGTATCAGCGCTCAAAGCCTCGCCCCAAGGTCACCTCACTTGCGGCAGCTGGAACCAGAACAACGTCACACAGAGTTTTCCCAGCATTCATACTTAGCCGTCGTGTTTTTGCGCGCTTGAAAATTTTCACTTTTCATTTAATCGTGAAAAATAGATATTGTCATTAAAAAACCTAAAAGCATGAAATACGCACTCCAGGAGTAAAAATCTTTCGATTTAGGCAATAAAAAAATATGTAATTGGAAATCTCTATAGTCACAACCTCAACTTGTAATAATATGTAATAGGAAACCACCCTATTATTCCTTCATTAAAACTATACAAAACTAAGATATTTTTGTAGCTATTTGGTATTGCTTGTTTTTATGACTAACCAGTAAGTGCATAGTACCTAATTTTGTGTACCTAAATTGACCACTAATTTGTAAGTGTTTGACATTTATATGCATATGAGTGCATTAGAGCTCTTTAGGATTTCAAGTTAGTGTGAGTTACTCTGTATGAAAATGTTACTCAATGGATATCAGGTACTTCCTCAACTCTTCGTGGGAAAACCATACTGGGGACTGAGGCAATGAGAAGGCAAGGCACCTATGACCTCAATGCCATAGTAGCCCTGGAAGCACCTGTAAGGTTTATTCGGAAAGGATTATTTGGATGTATTTGAAGATACAGTTAGAAACCTGGTAAGAAATTTTTCTAGGTATGTACCAAGGTTTGAAAACTATTAATGTGGAAAAACTTTTTATGATGGAGACCAGGTAAAATTTTATGGAATACATATTCACTCTTACATTAGATCTTTTGAAATACATAATTGCAAATTCAATTCATTTAAACAAGAGCCGTTTATTAATTAAAATTTGAGAAGAAAAGCAGTAATCCTTCCTTATCATCCTTCAATTGAGGGAGTGTATGAAATCCCATGCAAAACTTGCAGCTAGAAATACGTTGGGGAAACAGGATGCTCAGTCAAAGATTGACTATAATAGCATAAGGGGGATGTTTGACTGGGTTATTCGATGGAGTCAGCCGTAGCGGAACATGAAGCCACAAGACATGCGACCGATTTTGAAAAATCGCTCATCAGTGAAGCCATCAAGATAAAGAAAAACAAAAATAATTTCAATGGAGGCACCAGATTGAGGATCAGTAATACAGTATCCCTCCAAAATCTGTAGAAGAATAAAAATAAAAATAGCTTTCTTTAGAGCTTTATAAAATAAAAGAAGCATTGAGTAAGACACTGAGGGAAAGGTCTGATCTAAAAACATGATTTTATTGCAATTATTTTTAATTACTCGGAGTAAAGATAACTACCAGTCAGGAGAATTTTCTGAACATGTCATGTAGAAGGAGGACACTTAGCTAAACTAACTTGGGTTAGATTGTTTGGTCGTCAGAAGACCACATTGCGACTATCGTTCAAAATATTGATTGGGGAGATGAAGAGACTAATTGTGTGTCGAAGGTGTCTCTTCCGCAGCCCTATTTTAAGATATGTTAAATATGTACAATCTTTCTTATAAATTATATAGGAAACAGTCATGATTAATTCAAAATACATGAAATTTAATATCAGAAGAATACATATTTACAAAAATTATAAAATGAAATGGTAGTTTATGCTTTGTATGAATATAAAAGTAATGATTGATTCTGATGCAATGGAAAATTTTCCTGATGATTCAAGCCTAATGTTTACTGAGTTAATATGTAAACACAATCATAAGACTTAGTATTTGACTAGGAAATTTTTTGGCAAGATCCTTGATCCGTTGCAGTGGATGAAAATGTTCTTAACTACACATTAGGTTACTATGCTCTACAAATTTGTACGCTCGTCACTCGCAAATAAAATCTCCATCATTGCGGATGATATGACACTAGTGGTAGTTTGCTGCTTGTTTGTTGACAAGACTCTTCATTGAAAAAATTGCCATCCTTCAAATAATATAAACTCATATCTCACAACAATGCAAAGTCTAGGAAAGTCTTATCTGAAATCTGTACGGTAGCTTTTTCTCACTGGACATTAAAGGAAAAACAAGACGCTCCTTGCTATGAGTCTTTCAGCCCACATGTGACATACTTGGGAATGTATGGGTGGATTGATAGAAAGTAAAAGGAAATTTCACTTTCCTTCATCTCGAGAGACAGCCTGCATCTTAGATTTTGTAAAATCTAGCTTAAGCCACCCATTTGCTCAGAGGCCCAATTCATGGGGTACGAATCCTTCCCTCAGGATGGACTGCTTCCCTGGAATGTTTGGTTTGAACACAGAACCTGCGAAACCTCAAGATCACAGGTCCGCTTTATCTGCCTCAAGTGACAATTTGAATTGGCACTTCATATGGGGAGACGTTCTTGGACGAAGCCACCGGAGACCCTTCTTCCACCTCTGACTGGAAACCGCTCGACCGATCAGATTGCCTTGCGGCTTTGGCTGAGATTTCTTTGCTTTGGGGCATGTTTACATAGCCCGCCTCATTCACTTCCATGTTTGGGGGCAGGTGTCCGTTGGTGTTTGGAAGGCTCCGGTAGGTTGGGTTAAAGTAGGAATTTGGGCTTCCCATGCCAGAGTCCAGGGAATCCTCCTTGCGGAGGACATGTTGTTGGGGTACGGCACCCAGACTGGGTGAACCCTCTTTGCTGACCCTTCCGTCAGGGAGCATGGGGCTCAGCTCGGGGCCTTCCGCCCCTTTTGTTTCGACAGGTCGTATTCTGGGGGCGAGTTTGGATTGGGTTCGTGGCGATGGGACATCGAAAGTGAAGGTTTGTGGGGGAATGGGCCGTGGGCTGAAGATCACCGAAGGATTTCCACCACTTCCCATGGATGCGCTGCGCATGCACAAATAACCAGATTCGCTCTCTCCTCCGTCCTCCGATGGGGGCACTGGGCTGCTCATTGTCATGTAGTCCTCAGGGTTTTCGGGCTTGGTTGGGACGTTGACGTAATCTCTCTGAGGTGTTGTCTCCCTGATTGCGTTTGCGTAACTAGGTTCGCTCATCATCCCAAGGTAGTCAGTGGCCTGCTTTGCCTGGTCATTCATGGACATGTACGGGCTATTCAAGTCAATGTAATGCTAAAAAAAGAGAGATCAAAAAACTAATCAGAACCCCTCTTGACACCAAAATATAAGCATTGCCACTAGTAGCTGTCTCGTCAGTACAGAGACTCATCTGTTTGCAGATTGAGTCAAAATATAATTTTGCATGTACTGAAATTCTTATTTTTTGGAAAGTACTATGATAGAGTGCCATTTATACATTTTTAGTGTAATCTTTGAAGTCATTCTTTTCAATTTAAAACTGATGGCTCCTTAGGAATAAAGTATCAAAGAAATGATATGAATTATTTAAATACTGAAAGAAATTGAATATGACCAATCATCCTGATTTCAGTGCAGGATTAGTATGGAAGCATGAGGAAAGTGATACTTACTCTTTTGACTGCATCTTCTAGCATTCCACCAAGAATGTCTGTAAGCTCTGTGAAACTAGGCCTTTCATTTGGCTTTGCCTTCCAGCAATCACACATGGTGTTGTATCTGATGGAAAAATATGTATTGTCATGTTGAAAGAGTATTTTTGAGGCAAAAATATTGGTGTAAATTTTTTGAGCAATAATTCATAATTTTTTCAGGATAGGCCATTAACAGTTATCTGCACATTTTCATTCTTTGTCATACTTTCCACAAGAGCTTAAAGTAGTAAGGCACATTTTGGATTAAAAAATTCTGAAAACAGTAATTTTACCTATCAATTCTTATAGCTCGCTACTTATGTTACATATTTTATCAAGTACCTAATAAATACAATTTATTTTTTGTTTAGGAAAAATCCATTCATTGGGGACAAGCTTTTAATGAGCTAATGAGTGAAATTCTTCTGCCAAGCCAGGTACTGTTGCTCAAATAGTAATGGCTTTCACAACATTTTTTTTCATTACAGAGGATAGCCTCATAACCATGACTGTTAAGAAGATCACAAGCTTTTAGAGCTGCCAATGACTTGGCAACAGAAGTTTATTCTTTTTATGATTTTAATTTTGTTGGTCAAATAAAAAAATTAAGCATGTGAAGTGCCTAAGTATAGGTGAAAGTCACTTTTAAAAATAGCTCAGGGTGTGACTAAACTCTGAATCCAGTATCATGTTGCTTCTGAGCCTCACGCTCTAAGCAGTAAGGACCTTAATGAGGAATTATAAAAATGATTGGAGGGTATTTTAACAATGCATCGCCTTGTTTTTACACTTACATGTCATCTGTTGCATACTGAGGTTTTTCCATTCGGTATCCTGCAACTAGTTTATTGTACAATCTTTCATCAGCTTCCATCCCTAAAACGTAGGTAAATTAATGTTTATTTAAGTCAATAAATTTTTATCAATATTAACACTATACAAGAAATTAGAAAATAAACTTTAATTACCTGGATATGGAGTTCGGGCCAGTGAAAAGAATTCCCATAAGACAATTCCAAATGACCAGACATCTGACTGAGTTGAAAATACGCGATCCCTAATGGATTCAATAGCCATCCATTTTATTGGGAGTGGACCCTGTGAATGTAAAATTTGTTTCAAGATAAAAGAAAAAGATTTCATTGACGAAGATAAAATGAGGGATAGTTATATAAGATTCTAAAAACTATTTCTATAACCAATTGCTTTAAAATGTAGATTCTTTTCAAAGATTATTTTAATACATATTAAAATAAATGACTTTTCCTGTTTAAATTAGGTTTGGTTCTCAGGTCCGCTGGTTCTTGAGGCTGGAATGAACACTAAAACCGCTAGGCTCATATTGCTAGAGCAATTGAGAATGGATATCATTCAGAGCAATGCTGGGAACAACATATGTATTAGAACCCCAAAAATTATTTTTCAATGACCAACAGATACCATGAATTAAGAGAGATTTTGCTGAACAGATAGATATGGGAATTTTTTTCCCTCAAACAATATGTATTGGACTTTAATAAATTCTTGTCGAAACTTTGTTAGAGCATTTCCTTTTTATTAATGCTTGGTGTCTTAACACCCCTGGCACACGTCTACTGAAGTAGCTTGCGGATGCAGATGTAGATGACTGAGGGTTGAGGAAAGTTACAATGCATATATAGTGCAGGGCACTGAACAAAATTGACTCATATTGTATCACATTGTATTTAATGCAAGAGTTAAATGAAACATGGGTAGAACTTGAATTACTATCCACTAAATTCTACTAGAAGAAACACTTAATTCTTCAACAGAGTGGGTATTATAGAAAAAATTGGTCTATGTGGAAGGAGAGAAGGGCAAGGGACGGCCCCGAATGAATTTCTTAGTACAGGTTAAAGAGGATATAAAAGAGAAGAAATATGTCACTATGAAAAGGCGAGCTGATAGGAGAAAGGAATGGAAAGGTGCATCAAACCAATGTTAGGATTGTTGACTGATGATGATGATGATGAATATTTTTGTGAGACTATTCTTGCTATCATATTGTCGCAGACAATAGGGACAGAGGAGCTGCAACCCATCTCAGGGCATGACGCTTCAGTAGTGATAAGACCTTGCTTCTCGGAGTTCTGAGTCCCCTAACCCTTAGAGCTTACTTCATGTTCATGTAGTAAACAGTTAAAGTTACTGATCACTGTAATACCACATGAAATTTTTGTCCCATGGAGGGGTCGTTCCGGCAATTACTTTTCTGGACCGACAATATGATTGCTATTTGAGATGGCTCTGATTGCCTAGCGATGTTTATGGAAGCTTTCTTAAAGATGCAATTTCTAACCAACATTAATATTTCAATCGCGCAAAAACTCTCTTGTTATCAAAAATTAAGCTATCTGAGCGCTAAATTAAGAATTGGACTAGAAAGCCAAATCGGAATTGAAAAAATGAAGAACTGATTCAGTCTCTAATTTTAATCAAATCGAAAGTAGAAATGCAGCCACCTTTAAGAATGAAATGAATGAGCTATATTTATTTGAAAGCATACTTATACCTAAAGCAGGTTATTAATTATATCTTTAGTGCTTACGTCTCCCTTCTTCTTGTAGTTGTCAGAATTGTACATGCTCTTTGCTAGTCCAAAGTCACAAATCTTGACTATGTTATCTTCTGCCAACAAAATATTTCTCGCTGCCAAATCTCCATGCAAAACCTGAAATTGTAAAATATTTCCATTTTAGCATACCATGTATGTAATACTTTCCACAGTATAATTTATTTCGCTGAAGTTTTTCGTAATTATCAAGTGACGTCTGAAGCTTTTAAAGTTATCTTTCCAAGTGAATGATTTTTGGTAGTTATATCAGGGGGCAATCACGACAATGTGTAATCGAGTATTTTCTATAATTTCAAACTACTGATTTTCTTATTTTAGTATTGGAGCACATTGCACTGAATATAAGTTTTCCTACCAAATTATTTTAATTTTAAATTAAATCACTAGAATACCCAAGGTTAACATATTCTTCCAAGCAATCTGCAATAACAAACAAATGACCAGTGACATCATTAACATTGACCCTGACATTTATTTGTGCCTGCTTGCAGTAGTGGAACCCCAATCTATCGTACCCACATTGATGCACAAAGGTTAAGAAAAGACCGACGCGTATCATCTTCTGGGCTTATCTTACAGCGTATCATCATCTGGCCAGGCCAGATGATGATACGCTGTATCGAAACCGGTCGCAAATATATTTTATTTTGTGAAACAGCTAAGTCTTTTCTTAACCTTTGTGCATCATGAAGGAGTTTCACCATGTTACGCCAACCACCATCGCATGTACCCGCATTGATCGTTTTCCCACATTCATCATTTGCTGTTCCTGGTCCCAAGTAAAGTTCCATAAAGACAATGTAATTTTTTCCCCCATTTATAGTTCCCCTAAGTATCGTTTTCCAGCAGTGATTGTTTGAAGATTGCAGTCCTGTCGTATAATTTTCCCGCATCCGTCGTTTGACGAAAATGGGACAAAGTGTTTACAATGTGTTATTTGTCACTAATGATGACAGACACATAGTTTGAATCTTCCCCAGAAGACTGAAATACCATAGGGAGAAGCTGAGTGCCGTGGGATAGTTACATTAGCGCATTTCCCAAGATCCCCCTCCTTTCAGCAATTGCCTCTCCCCCTCTGAAGCTTTACTCTTCTCCGAAACAAAAAAATGGTCCCAACTCGCTCAGGGATCGTATTACGAAGACCTTAGCTTTGAAAGAAAATATCAAGTTACACAAGAACAATAGAAACGTGCTTCCTGCGAAACGTGTTTAAATATAGGTACAATACTATTGCAAAATTATTAAGGTTTGCTGTGCACTAGCCTTAACATTGTGATGCTACAAATGATTATGCTACAACGTACATAAATTATCATTTTGGAGAAAGTTTATGCATACAAATATTATTTAGCTACACAAAAACTTTTTTGTGTCATAAAAAACCATTATGAAGACTGAATCCTAATCCCTACGATGCTTAAAAAATATAGCTCTCTTTATGAAAAGAAGATATATTTTTTATAATAATATGTTCTTAATATGAAAAGAAGATATATTTTTTATAATAATATGGTCTTAATATATTTCCATGTTTTGAGGGATAGTGGAAAAAGTCATCTCTTAAAATGAAGGTAAGAAGTCACAATGGAATGTGAAGAGTAAGCATATTTTGTGAAATCCACTGTTACGTGTGCAAGGGAAATTGATTGTGCTGCCACTAGAGCTTATGACTTTCTCAAAGAAAAGTTAAAGCTCTCTATTTGACCTGAACACTCACTACATACTTAATCCAAACAAAAATTCAAGTATACTTACTTTTCGAGATGCCAAGTAGTCTATTCCCCTTGCCACTTGGAAAGCCCAGCAAATGAGATCACTTGTGCAAATAGGACGTACATCTCGTCTTCCATAGTCACCGCGATAGTTTGTCCTCCATTCAGGTTCTGTGCCACTTCCTCCAGTAACCCCACACTCATCGCCTGCTAAAGATGAGAAATAGCCCATATTTTCATTGCTTTATTCAGTATGAAGACATATCATAAAATTTGTGCTTGAAATTGGCATCTACTCACTTCCATTTAAAACTATAAAATCCATAAATTTATTTATTTGCAATAAACCTAAAAACAGTACATGAGACCTTTTACATCGGATTTTTAAACAAATGGTTAAATAATAAAGTATTACAAGAAACAATGACAAAAAAATGATTAAATACACTCAGATATCACGTAATACTCCACTTCTATGAACGCCTTATCCGCTCATATGTTATTTGGGAAGGGCAGAGAAATAAAGAGGGATTTAAAGAGGAAGTTTCCTGATGGCGGTCGTAAATGATGAAATTGATGATGTTATGTCAACAGAAGGAGCTTTGATTTGATTTGATCTTCAATTAGCAATGAAGTTATGTGAATGCATATATTACATCGAAGTACCTATGTACTCGTATTGTTTTTAGGATTCACTCTCAACATTGAAAGGGTGGAGAGTGGTTATGTATAAAAAATGTGTGCATTTTCTCTTTACTCTTCAAAATTGAACCTCGTAAATAAAAAGCAACAAGAAGGCCAGTGTGTAAATGCTGACTATTTATGATTCTGTGGAGAGTGCTAAAAGCAAGTCGTGTTTCTTCTCTTGTGAGTATACACTTTTCGCAATACCAGTTTTGTCATTCATTCAGTGGAACCCTACTCCCTACAGAGAAGCCCTTTGAAAGCATCTTGAGTTTGCATAAAGGGCACCCACATCTTGATTTTTCCCTGTCACCCACTAAGATACATACAATAAATGCAGTAAAACCTCCAAATATCAAATATGTTGGTACCGGTAAAACCATGACTTTGCTCTGGCGAGTTTCATTGTATGGATGTCGTATGTGGGTTAAATGCAGTTCATAAATGCAGTAAAACCTCTGTACAACGAATATGTTGGGACCAGAAAAACCATGACTTTGCTGAGGGGCATTTCATTGAATGGGGGTGAAGTGCAATGGGTGACGTCGTCGTCAGGGCATCCAAGTGTTCCATGTGCTTTACGATGCAAGTCGAGTAAATTTTTCAGTCTTGCTTTATTCACCTTAAAAAAACTTTCCTATAGCAATGATAAACAATTTTTATCATTTACCATCAATAAGTATACCCTGGCTATCTCCACGATCTGCATTTTTCTCCTCCATTCTGCTCTATGCCTCATCGCTTACTTTATTTACAGTCTGAAGTTAAAGTAGCGCCAGCATTGATGCCTGTGGATTACGCATTTTTAAAGTGATTCATAATTTTCACAAATGTCTGCTCATTATCATTCTTAGAGTTCAATAATTTTAGTCCATATCAATTGGCAGTTTTATGCAGCAATTTTGTTTGAAAGATCACACATTGCCCTATAGGATCACAAAATAGAATGCAGTGTTGGGAACCCATTGAAATACCTGTAAAATCTTTGTTCCTGACCCATGTATACTATATTGTATCGATGAACAACGATGGAAGTTAGGTGGGGCGAGTTAGCTGCCACGAATAAAAACATGGCAGTTGGCAATGCATTGAGGTCACAGTGGAAATTGCAAATGATGATGCCCTCATAGAAGCTGAACAAGATCGTTCACAAATCCGTTTTCTTCTGCCAAAACTCAGTACCATCCACCAGTGGCGCAGCAAGGGAACCCCCCCAGACCTAAGAAATTTTAAATTTTAATCCATTTCACTTAATTGGATTAATATTACTTATAGAAAAGTGTAAATATTAATAAAATAACCCTCAGAAGGCCGTAAAACTCACCATTTTCAACCATTTATCTGAAAAATTTTCGAGGGGAGGGCCCCCGCACCTCCCGCTTACCTTGGTGGGTATTCCACACCCTCAGACACCCCAGTGTTTTGCGCCTTAAACACCCCCTAGCCTTAATTCCTAGCTGTGCCCCTGCCATCCACGAGATTGCCATGTAATATTTGAATCCTCGCCTTATAGCTGGCAGCGCTAAGTGCAGAGCAAAGCAATAGATGGAGCCGCACAAGGCCGAGCTTTGGCTTCTCTGGCACGTTTCTTATGGAGGGAACCATAAGAGTTGACTATGGCCTTCTCCAGGCGAGAGCATCAAGTTTCCTCCACACCCTCCTCTCTGTAAGTCTCGGATGTTGAGCCCTTCGAAGCTCTTCCTGCTTATGATGTAAATATTGTAGAGAAAAATTACCTCTAAATGCTAAACACTATGTTTTATTCCCAATTATCCATTCTAGAGGGTGACTTTCTACGTTTTGAGCCCAAGCACAGACTTGATCATGGTAGGGACTTTTCGTAATTGCAAAGTTTTGTTTGGGGAGGTTTCTTTTTTGCATGCATTGTCCATTGGACCGGTCCAGGTCCTGGCCCATGAATTTGAAACAGGAGGTTTCCTTAAAAGTTTGCTGTGTGGGGGTTCCTTTAATAGAGGTTTTACTATACAGTAGACTCCTGATTATCAGGGCTAATGATGGGGAGGGATGGCACGAATAGGTAATCGGAAAACACAAACTTTCACTCCAATGTCTTGAAATGTTCATAATTTATGTAAAACAAACAATATATTATTTATGCCATTATTCTGCTATTTTAGAGTGCTTCCCAGACTCAATGGGAGCTTTCTTCGCCAGTTCGTGATCTTTTTAGCGGCGATAACATGGTTGTACTCGTATTATTAATGCTCCATGTAAGGACTGGTTTCGAAAACCACACATCCGTGGCTGTGTGATCGTGGATACAGAAAAGTGGTTTGCACGAATGCTTCAAAACCAATAATCGACGTCTGAAACTACATTGTCAGGCACCACGTCACGCAGTCGCATTTTTCACAAGTTGCCCGGGTTGCAACTGCTGCCAGATGTGTATCTGTCGCGCACTGCGGGGCTTGTAAAACACGAACACGGTGCTCCCGTGAATGCAGCTAGCGCACGATCGCTTCCGTTTTACGAACGGGATTCTGATGGAAATGATAACTGCGGTGTATCCTAGAATTAATGCAGTAATTCCGATGATTTTTCGTCTGATTTTATTCTTTTATAAAGATAGCAGAAAAAATTGAGCGAGAGTGAAAATCATGCACAGATAATCCGCAACCCGGATAAACCGCAGCTGGATAATGGGGAGTCTGCTGTATTTGGAACTCATTGGAGGTGGCTGGATGTGTCTCACCATTGCAGTGGAAGGGTGGATATCGCAAAGTTAAAAATAAAGTTTGCATTGCCATCAAAATACTTGCCTGAGGGTGACATTGAGACGAAACTCATATCGGTGTTGATGATATGTCCACTGACACCATTGCAGGCAGAGTCATCGATTTTCACCACTGGTGCTGCCCTATAATCTTGCACGGATCCATCCTTAGTTTGACTTCCCTGGCTGCCTTGGCTACTTGCACTGGTGGAGAATGACAGCGCTGCATATTTAATCCTGTGAGTGGTCAGTGCAAGCAAGCAGGGGAAAATACCTTGTTAATGCGCAGGCTACACCACAACCACATGCTGGGGAAACAATCTGTCAGTATGGTAAAATTTACCCATGCATCAATACCATTACCAAATCATGGCAGGTTGATGCAATATTCAAACTATTACAGGTTACTCCAACTCTACCCTCATTTTTTGAAGAGAGGACATAAAAGACTTACATTCAATCATTAGAAAAGAAAAATCATGCATTTCATTAATATTGTTGTGGAAAACCCCCTTATCAAAGTACATTTAGCAGATTCATCACATCATAAAACAACTCAGGCTTGTGCTACGTCACAGGAAAAACTGTTAGTGTTTTTTTTTTGTAGTCATGTTGTCAATTTCTACTGCATGCACATTACAAGGTCAGAAGTAAAAAAATGTGTATTTTCTGCCTATGAGAGACCTGATATTTATCTGTATTTTGCTTCTGAGGTACTAATTTTTTACTTCAAGTCAATTCACTTTTTAAAAATGCACTTTTCCATCTGTACTGATGAATAAACAGAATCCATTATTGTTGTGGATACAGATGAATGCTCCTACAATGCTCAGACTGAGTGCTCGGTTACTTTTCTGAGTAATCTTTTTCAGCTTTACATGCCTGGAACTCATCGCTGATTGTCAGGAGTTTTAATGTTAGTTGTTGGGGGCATCTGGTGTGTTGCTAAATGATCCAAAATCCCCTACGCCATGCTCATTCGACTACTCTACTCTGTGATGCCAAGTGTATGTTACGCAGCTGTCTGCTCCCATGCTTTGCTTTTCCACATGGTGAGAAAAAGCAATGTTTTCATTACTTCAACTCCTACGGTAAAGGATTTCCACAAAGTGGCCTGCTACTATAGCTAATAAAACAATCAATTTTAGGGTCAATCAAAGAAGTTTGATTTTGTCTTCTCATGCTGTTGTCACTGATAAAAGAGGCAATTTTGCCAGACATTGGATGTATTTCTAACTCGGATGAAATTATTTCTCAAATTAGCTCTGAAATATTGGTGCATTTACCGTATTTCTCTGAATTTAGTCCCCCCCTAATTTTGAGGCTTGAGTTTCGGGAAAAGTTAAAAAAATGCGTTTGAATGTTGTCCCCCTCTTTCCTTTTACCATGGGCATTTTGGAAAAAAGGGGGGCTATATTCAGACATATACAGTATTTCTGGATAAATAGATTTGCTTGAATAAGCCATATTTCATCATTAGTCAGTTTTTTACTCTTTGTGCTTTAGTAACTGGAAAAAGTGGTTTTTTTTTGGCAGCACATTGGATATAACGAGTGATTTCCCCAGGGTTTTCTTAACTCTCAAAACTGACTTCTACTGTACTGATATCAGTTTCCCAGCGATGTTTTATTGAGAGCAGGACAATCCAAGTGTTAAATTTACTGTGGCAAAGTCCATTTTAGTGAATAAAGTGTAAAGTTGAAGTGATTAGGCAGTAAGTGGTAATGAAATTCATTTGATCTATTTTATAACTCTCCTTCACATGCTTTCATCATCACTGGTCAACAATCCTAGGATTGGTTTGACGCAGCTCTCCACTCAGTTCTCCTATCAGCTAATCTTTTCACATGCTTTGCCATCGGTAACTCTTTCCTTTGTAATGAGCATGCAGAATACATAAAAAAGGGTGCAGGTGTCCACAAGACTTTCATGGAGTTATCCATTAACTTGTAATAAGCTTCAGAATTTTGATGAGCCTTATATTTCCCATAATCCATGCTATCTAATGCTTGAAAGGAATTGAGAAATGACTCAAGGCATCATGACAAACAATAGTTAAAAATTAAGGTTTTAGTTATTCATTCAGTTTTACTTGAAGAATCTCATGCTGTTGCAATATGCATTGTTTTGTTGAGGATATTAAAAAAAATTATGTCTCTTGTAAGCATTAACTATTGTTAAAAAGGCAGAAAAATATCAATGAAAATTTTCCATTTAATTGGTAACTTCTGAATTAGTTTTTAGCCATAACCGATATTGAAATTTTCATACCGCGAGTCAGCTTTTCCTGGCCCTTGGCCCTTGCACAGTGAACCTGCTCCTTGTCCATCACTTTCCAACCCTCTTTGAGGATCTACTTTACCAGTATCAGGGTCAATTTGGTTGATGAAATCTTCCCGGTGTCGTAAAAGATAATTTTGAAGATTTCCAAAACGACAGTATTCAACAATGACAAGCAACTCTCCTGAAAATAAACACATAGTAAAGATTTTCTCTTTCTGAAAGAAAAAGGCACAACTTTATCTTAAATATAAATATAAAATGAAGTAATATCGATCCCTTTGAAAATTAATTTTTCATTAATTGCAGTCAGATTAATACAATTTGATTGATATTTTTGGCTGGTATGTTATGCGAGAGATAAAGTTTTCAACTGGGTATTTTATATGTTAAGCAGTGTAGGTTGATGATACTCGAAGTAAACAAATTTCAAATATATGTTGTCTCATTAACATGAACCCATAATGACAGCTACAACTTTAAAATTTATGGTATACAAGACACCTACCCTACAGTGGGTATATATTGTAGCCGTTGCCGTTTGGCTAGGTAGGTACATGGTGAAGTAAAGAGGCATTTACGAGGTAGGGAAGGCTTGCGTAAGTTATGAAGGGTCTAATAAATAATGTAAAGTGTTTTTTATGTTATGTAAATGATCATGTAATTTTGTGTGAATGTGTGTGTGAATGTAAAATGACGAATGAATGACCAGATTTTGTATTTTCCCGTCCCCCCCAATTCCTCCCAAAATTCTCCCGTCTACGAAGTGGAAAATTCCGGTGCGTACGTGATGCGTAGCAGGTTTCTCCCCATCCCACTGTGAAGCCAGAACACCTGCGTACGGAGATGATGAAATCCTCCAACCCCCACCCTCCACAGAAACCACCCCTCCTCCCCTACGGAAGAATAGCCGAGAAAACCCGATGCCCGGGGTTTTTTCCGCTCACCCATCCCACTCCCAGAAAGTGGCTATATAAGCGAATTGCGGACAACGTGCAAGGTTGATTCTACTGAAGATATCGGCCGGAGGCTCTGCACAACCGACCATCCCATTCTGTAAGAGAGAGAGAAAGAGAGAGAGGCAGCCCAGCGTGGAAAAAGACGCGAGTATTAAACGGCGGTGACTTTGGAAAGAGGAGATAAGACGGTATCTTCCGAGCACGCGCAGCAGAAGACGTCAATCCACGGCGCCAACACAGGAGTTCTCTCATCCTACAGCAATACTTGTCGCAGCATCGAGCCAGCCGAGGAAATCTTCTCCACCAACAAATCAGCGAGTGATAAGTACTCTAGCCACCAATATCCCCAAATTTTCAACAAAATCAGAAGAGTCCCACTCCCCATTCCCCTCTTTCTTCAGTTCAAGAGAAGAAGAACAGTGATATTTTCCCATACATTTTTTTTTATATTTTTTTTGAGTTCCCCGTGTCCCCGCGTGTGTGTGAATGATTAATCTTAGTTTGTAGGACAATAAGAATTTATTTGAAATTGGCGTTTGTCATTTCTCAAGCATTTTTATAATATTTCACGCCAACAATTGTAATCAGGGTTTATTTTATTTTCTGTCATTTGTTAATTAATGTTATTAGGTTCATAACTGGCCAGTAGCAGTAATTTAATTTGTGTTATTCAAAGACTAATTCATTTATGTATTTTGTGAAACATTTTCTAATTGAAGTGCTCATTAAACGTGTTGGAATTGTAAACGGTTACGTAAGCTTTCATTATTTCGTACGCGCCAGCCTCCATTCAGCAAGTGAACCTACCCCAAATTATCTTTCCCTTTCTTTTCCCATCCCTCCATTTCCCCTAGCCATCGAACCCCGGCTCGCTCACCTTGAGCAATCCCTCCAAACCATCCTCCCCCACCCCTCAGAAAGTGAACCCGGACGGACGACGGAAAGGTGGGTGACACATAATTGGCGACCGAACGCGGGGCATTGTTAGATGGGAAGGCGGCTGCTACGATTTCACTGTTAGGTTGCGTCATAGTTCCGATTCTTTCTCGAGTTTATTTGCTTTTGAGTGTTTCATTTTTCCAACAGGTTGTGTGATTTTTCTCTGTCCACGTAGTTCAAATCTGAATCTGAGATCCCGAATTCATTGTCCATTACGATATTTTGTCCGCAAATCCCAGTTTGTTGTAGTGTCCTCCCAATTTTTTTTTCAGTGATTTGCCTAAGTAATTTAGAACGTAATGGATCACAAGGGCAAGAGTTTTCAGACTTATAGGGAGCCAAGTACCTATAATGAAGACGAGTCGGAGGGAGAGAAGTCGGTAGGGGTAGTTGATATTTCCAGTGATGAAGGTGACCCTATCGTAGGAGGTGGTGAATCAGAGAGTAGGCCGGAAGGTGAAGCTTCAGGAGGTCTAGAAAACCCGAGTGATATGAAGAAATTATTTGATTTGCTCGTGGGAATGAAGGGTGAAATGACTAAGCAAACGGAAGAGAGCAGGAGTAATTTAGCAGAAATGAAGGGTGAAATTACTAAGCAGGCAGATGAGACCCGAAGTAGCTTAGCGGAGATGAAGGGTGAAATTGCCAAGCAAGCAGAAACACTTGAGGAAATCAATGAGAAATTTAATAGGCAGGCAGAAAAGTTTGAGAATAATTGGGCTAAAATTAAAGAAGAGATTAATGAAGTCAGGGAGGAAGGTGAGAGAACCCGTGAGAAATTAGAAAACAGCATGGATAGAAAGATTGATGATGTAAAGGGGGTGATGAGAGTCCGTGTTGAAGAAGTAAAGAAAGAGTTGGTAGAAAACATCGAGGATAAGATTGAGGAGGTGAAGAGGGAAATCACTGATGTAGTCGATGAAAGAATAGTGGGGGTGACGAAAAGTACAGCGCAACAGGGTAAGAAATTAGAGGATGTCATCAATGAGATTTCTAACCTACACGTAGGAGGAACTAATAACACAACTAGTTCAGCTTTCCCCAACCCTCCGTCAAATCTCAAATTCCGAGGGAGATCTTACGAACACCCGGTGGCATTCATGAGAGGGGTAGAGAATCATTATTCTATTTATGCCATTCCTCAGCGGTTGAGAACCCGTTTATTTTACCAGATGTTAGAGGATGCGGCCAAAGAATGGGCCGATGCCATATTTCCCTTCCCACAGGAAATGGAGGAGTTAAGAAAGATGTTCTATGACAGATTTTGGGGTAAGGAACATCAAGTCAATTACAAATTGAGAGTGATGACGGGAAGTTATAGGCGTGCGCCCGGCAACAGTATGCAGGAGTATGCAACGAGAAAAATTGCCGCAATAAGACTTTGTGAACCACCCGTAGATGAGGAGGAGACGGTAGCCCTTTTAATTCGCCAATTCCCTCCCTATGCCCAAGACTTGTTGAGGGGAACCGACGTCTCGACATTCGAGAGGCTTGTTTTTATGCTGGGACGGTTCGACCAATCTCAAGGTGACGGAGGCAAGCCAGAAAGTGGGTCGCCGAAGGTAAACAGCATGCAAGTGAGTGAACGCCGCCGACCCTATTCAATGGGGCACGGTAAAAACGACAACAGAGGGTGGCATCAAATTAGAGAGGACGCTCTGAGGGAGAGAAACGAAACCGTTAGGGGAGTAAACTCAGTCAGTGGGTCAACTCAACAAACAACCCCGCCTCCCTTATTCCCAACCCCACCTCCCTCACTTCCAACCCCACCCCCATCGGGAAACGCGTGGAGTTTGGGTTGAAGAGCCTCCTCTGCCCAAACCAACCAAGTTCAACGATGGAGGTACCCATTCTATCTTTCCGTGAGGTGAACGACCCATTGACGTCAGAACCATACCTTGATGGCGAGAGTGAGTGTAGGAAGTGTCCCGAAGTATGTTTGTCATGTTTTGGACATGCAGTTATCGCGCTAGTTGATACGGGGAGCCAAGTATCCGCGATTTCTGAGGAAGAATTAATGCATATGACGAGTCAAGGTGTAGAAGTACCAACGCTACCCATTAATCGTACACGTATTATAGGGGCGGACCAACACAGGTCATCACCAATAACAAAACAAGTTTTGTTAAGTATTACCTTGGGAAATCGAGAATGTGATGTTGTATGTTTAGTGGTAAAAAAGTTAATCAGCCCCATCATACTTGGAATTGATTTTTTAAGGCAATTTAGAGCTGTCATTGATTTGCCACGTAATTCCATTGTATTAAAATTCCCAGACGATAAAATCGTGGTGCAAGAGTTTGAAGAGGGGGGCGATAAAGATTGTATCATTCCTCATGAATTTTCCCAATGTTATATTTTCTTTTCCTTCCCTCCCATCCATACCCTCCGATTTATAATTTTGTTCCTATTTTGGAACGTTTGTTCGCGAGTCGCGATGTTTTTTTTCTCTTCTTCCTTATTGTGCGTAAATACTTTCCGTATTTCCTCTTCTGAAGAGGGGGGCACATGTAGCCGTTGCCGTTTGGCTAGGTACATGGTGAAGTAAAGAGGCATTTACGAGGTAGGGAAGGCTTGCGTAAGTTATGAAGGGTCTAATAAATAATGTAAAGTGTTTTTTATGTTATGTAAATGATCATGTAATTTTGTGTGAATGTGTGTGTGAATGTAAAATGACGAATGAATGACCAGATTTTGTATTTTCCCGTCCCCCCCAATTCCTCCCAAAATTCTCCCGTCTACGAAGTGGAAAATTCCGGTGCGTACGTGATGCGTAGCAGGTTTCTCCCCATCCCACTGTGAAGCCAGAACACCTGCGTACGGAGATGATGAAATCCTCCAACCCCCACCCTCCACAGAAACCACCCCTCCTCCCCTACGGAAGAATAGCCGAGAAAACCCGATGCCCGGGGTTTTTTCCGCTCACCCATCCCACTCCCAGAAAGTGGCTATATAAGCGAATTGCGGACAACGTGCAAGGTTGATTCTACTGAAGATATCGGCCGGAGGCTCTGCACAACCGACCATCCCATTCTGTAAGAGAGAGAGAAAGAGAGAGAGGCAGCCCAGCGTGGAAAAAGACGCGAGTATTAAACGGCGGTGACTTTGGAAAGAGGAGATAAGACGGTATCTTCCGAGCACGCGCAGCAGAAGACGTCAATCCACGGCGCCAACACAGGAGTTCTCTCATCCTACAGCAATACTTGTCGCAGCATCGAGCCAGCCGAGGAAATCTTCTCCACCAACAAATCAGCGAGTGATAAGTACTCTAGCCACCAATATCCCCAAATTTTCAACAAAATCAGAAGAGTCCCACTCCCCATTCCCCTCTTTCTTCAGTTCAAGAGAAGAAGAACAGTGATATTTTCCCATACATTTTTTTTTTTATTTTTTTTGAGTTCCCCGTGTCCCCGCGTGTGTGTGAATGATTAATCTTAGTTTGTAGGACAATAAGAATTTATTTGAAATTGGCGTTTGTCATTTCTCAAGCATTTTTATAATATTTCACGCCAACAATTGTAATCAGGGTTTATTTTATTTTCTGTCATTTGTTAATTAATGTTATTAGGTTCATAACTGGCCAGTAGCAGTAATTTAATTTGTGTTATTCAAAGACTAATTCATTTATGTATTTTGTGAAACATTTTCTAATTGAAGTGCTCATTAAACGTGTTGGAATTGTAAACGGTTACGTAAGCTTTCATTATTTCGTACGCGCCAGCCTCCATTCAGCAAGTGAACCTACCCCAAATTATCTTTCCCTTTCTTTTCCCATCCCTCCATTTCCCCTAGCCATCGAACCCCGGCTCGCTCACCTTGAGCAATCCCTCCAAACCATCCTCCCCCACCCCTCAGAAAGTGAACCCGGACGGACGACGGAAAGGTGGGTGACAATATAAGCAGCAACATTAGTAACCATGTAATTTTGGTGCATTGTGCTAAATTCTTTGGTTTATTCTCTAGAGAATAAACTAAATAGCTATCATATTTTTAGGCACATTAGTGACTTTGTGGAAGCTTAGACAGATGGGGAATTTTTGCTCCCCTTACATAATGTTACATTGAGGTTAGAAAATTTTTTAATGTTTTTTCCCCACTAAGTACAGTGTAAAAATGAAAGCATTGATGAACATTCAGCATCCATTGCCAATTTGATGAAAACTAGTCTGGACCATACATACGTTATAACTTCTGTAGGTTTTTTGTATTGACCACAATATACATATGCAGTTATAGCCAAGAGGGCCTTAAGTTATTGATTAATATATGTAGTTGTTGGATAAGTGTGCAGTAAATACAGTACCTGTGAAAATGAGCAATATTACTCAGGTAATGAGGGTTATTACGATGGAGAAAACATTTCACTTATTGGGGTATTACATAGGGAGAAAGTGGTCCAAGGTATATGTGGAAGAATAATTTTTTCATGATAAGAGACTTTTGGGAATACTTTAATGACAATGAATGCAATTAGAAGTTCGTTTTTCTTTTACCTTGTTGACATGTTAAAATTTATGAATATTCTTTTTAGGCTCGCCACCAAATTTCAACTTACTTTTCGTAAGATTCTTCGTGCAGGCACCCAGTAGATTAACAACATTCAGATGCTTTCCCAGGTGCACCATAATTTTCAACTCTGATGCCAAAGCCTTGATGTGCATGTAATCAGCATTTCGTTTCACCATCTTCACTGCAACTGTGGTTACTGCTTCCCCTTCAATAATTCCACATGCGTCTGCCTTCATTACCACTCCAAATGCTCCTGATCCTAGTTGCTTGCCTAAAAAATTGTGAAATAATCATAAATTTTGCGTTAAGAAACATAATTTTGTGGTACTTCATTTCCTCAATTGGAGGATAGTAGTTGATGGTTGTTATCTGGGTCCCAGGCAAGGATAACCCCACCTCGATGTCATGACTAGGGTCTGAGCCCGAAACAAACTTTTTCTCAGATCCTTTCTTGACCTAGGAGGCATAATGCGAGATGTGCGGTTTTCTCTTGTGTCTTTCTCAGTGGATGGTTGCCAGAGCATGAAGTCTTCCTGGGTAAGGGCAGGCTTGAATCTTTGAGATTGATTCTCTTTTGAAAAAAAATCTGAATTACCAGTACTTCAAAATCCAATGTTAGAAACATGATTTGTTCATTTGTTTACCTCTTATTGCCTGAATTACTGAAGAAAATATTCTACCATAAATGGTCATATCTACTGGGAGAAATTAATGCAGAGAAGCCATTTTCTGAGGACCCGAATTATTTCTTGAAGTTCAAGAAAAGGCTCACATTGAACTCGCAAGCTATTCTTTCCTTTTGGTAATGGTAATGCATAACTTGTGTGATATTAACCTGGGAGAGGGGGCACAGCGAAATGTGATGTTAGAAGGCACCTGGGGTGTCATCAACACCCCAAAGAAAATATTTTTTTCCTCTTTCCTTGGAATGGTATGGTTATGTTGTTCTTTTTTAAATAAGTCCACTGAATTAAATTGATACCAACTATTTACATACTTGTACACTATAGCCATTAAATTGACAATGGGAGAAAAATATTCAACTGAAGTTTTCTATGTAGGTTATTTGCCATTTGGTAACACATTTGATGTTAACTTTACAACTTTGGGTTTCATGGTGTGAAATATCTTATTTAACGTGCTGAATGTAATGTTCTACGTGGTGAATGAGAAAGAAAAATAATTAGCTCTCATGTAAGGAAAAATCTTGGGAAAAGTCCAATGGCTCGGAAGAGGAATCTGGAAGGGTGCATGGGGTGTAGGTGACACCCCAGGACACTTTAACTCGTTCCGATCCCGAAGCGAAATGAAAATTAGATGGGATACTGGCAATATTTTGTCATAATGTATGAGACTTGAACGTATAAGAACTAACAACACTGTAGATGCAACAATGGACATACAATGTGTCGAAGAAGAGCCATGGGATGCCATCTACACCCCACGCCCTTTCCCGGGTTTAGGTTAGTATTGTTGATGTTGATTGAATACTGTCATTGTTGAACCATTTTATCTCAACACAGTATTAAATGGCATGCCATTAAATGAAAAAGTACATACTTTATTACTTAATTTAGTGGTTAAGCATGCACTTAAAATTTCCTTACCAAGCTTAAGTTTCTCCCTGGGAAACTCCCACTTCTTATCATAGGGCAAAAGTTCAGCTTGATCATCGACCCCCAGTTCTGGATTAATGCTCTCTAAGGCTCCTTCCTCAAAATTGGCAAGACCAGTCAACATCAACTCTTTGCGTAATTTCTGAAGAGAAAATTATTTTTACATAAAGAATCACATGATGCATGCAGTAAAACCTACATTAATTCACATTTATTGACACCTTAGCATGTATTGGAGATGAGGACTAAATTGCTTGTGATAGAAAGCTGTACATATTGAGTTAAATGAAGATTTATCGAATATCTGTCTGGAAGCCAATGAAATCCAGTAGGTATGTACCAAATAAAACTTTCCAGAATAAGACTCAGATATTTAACTGTCTGGTGTTCTATCCAATTCTCTCATTGAAAAATACTGTATCACAATTAGTCAGCTGCTCCAATAGTCATTTCTCCTGCTACTTCATCTGGTACATGTAATTATGTTATGTTAAAATTAGGATTCCAATCTAAATGTGTGTTTTTTTATAAAATTTTGGAAAAAAATCTTGTCCCTTATAATGGGAAATTCAATGCATCAATGTGTACATCAATCCATGATATGATGGAGTTGACATGTTTTTGAAGGAGTTTAATTTTATCATACCTGCTCTTTCCTGTTGTTTATAAACAGGTATAAAATGATGAGGCAGAGGAACGTTGTGCCCAGAACAAGTCCTATCCAAAGCCCTGCACTCACACCGGTTTTGTCTGCAAAGAAATCAACAAGTCAGAAAGTCTGCAAGAATGGTAAGGAACACCCAGTGCAGTTTTTTTATCCTTCTTAATAAATAAAAATTGGAAGAGGGAGCGTGTATGACATTTCTTGTGCATGTTAATATGATGGCAGGTTTAACTTCACTTTTGCGGCTGCAAGCACGTGAGCCAAAAATGAAACAACTACTTCACACTTATCTCAAAAACTGAAGAGGGTAGTTATTGCTGGATTGCATTAATGGAATGAGGGTTGTCACACAACAATTACAGATTGACATACAGATTTTAATTTTAAAAATTTCCAATTCTTAACTGCACCGTGCTTATTTTACCTGCTGTGGATTGCAGAACACGTACATAAGCAACTAATTATTTCATTTTTTGAGTTTTTAAAAATAAATTTTGTCTTTAAAATGGAGCACTAACCTTTCAACTCCAAAGTTCTGTAGCCTTCAATAATCCCAGCTTTATTTTTAGCTTCACATGAGTATTTTCCTTCATCCTCAACGCTTACGAACTTGATCTTCAGGGTCTGGCGATCATCGCTGAATTCAATTCTATTGTTGTTCTTTGTCACATCATATATTTCTCCATCCTGTGGAAAAAATATTTGCCAGATACATTAATTATGCAATTTTTACAGTAAATAACAGGTATACCAATGCAGTGAGCAATAATGTCTCATGGAATGTTTTCCCTTGCCCCGTTTGGATAATATTAAGAGAGTACGTATTCATACACTGCAAAGTAAATTTAAGGTAATACATGCTCTTAAAATAGTACACATTCATTTGCCCAGTCCTTTATTTCTAAAATTTTAGGCATCGGAATGCATACCAACAAATTAAATCCACACGATTTTCAAATTTAAGTCCCCCCTGTAAAATTCCGATTATTTTTAGACTTGTAATAAAAGTTACAATGAGGAATCATGATTTTCCGAGTGTTAAGAAAAAACAAATTTTTTGTCACAACCCAATTTTCCCCATGAGGTGCTATTTCAGTGCTTTCTAGCCAAAATTAAGTACTGCATAGGCCACATGTTTAATTAAGATAAAATTATGTGTTCAAATTTCATTAGCCACTACCGTAGAGTTCAATAAAAATGTGTAATGATGGATATAAACTGGAAGTGGTGGACGAATTTTTTTGCTTGGGAAGCCGGATTACGGGAGATAGGAGAAGCAAGAGGAAAAATTGTCAGCGTAATAGCTCAGGCAAAGAGAGTATTCCACCAAAAGAAAGATCTACTTACAGCGGGAAATTTAAACATAGAAGTAAGGAAAAAGTTTATCAGAACTTATATTTGGAGTATGATTCTCTGTAGAAGTGAGGCATGGAAAATGACAGCCACGTAGAAATCTAGGGTAGAGGCCTTCGAAATGTGGTGATATGGAAGAATGAGGATGATGAAATGGACTGACCAAGTCAGCAGTAAGGAAGTGTTAAGAAGAGTAGGAGAGAAGAAAACTCATGAAAATCTTAATAAAAAGACAGAATAACCTCATAGGCCACATCTTAAGACATGATGGCCTGATGAAGACAATTGTCAAAAGACAAATGGATGGCAAGACCGGAAAAGGAAGAGCTTGAAGAGCAATTCAACCATTTATGCAGCACATTAGAGGAAAATGGATACAGTACAAAGGACATCAGGAAGAGAATTGTACTAGCAAAGGAGGCATTCAAGAACAGGAAGGAGCTCATGATAGGATCATCATGTAAGAGTTAAAAGAAAAGGTTAGTGAAGAGTAATCTGTAGTGTAGCTCTTTATGGTGTGGAAATGTGGACACTGAGGAAGGAGGATGGGAGAAAATTGGAGGCATTCGAGATGTGGGTATGGAGAAGGTGAAATGGATGGAGAGGATGAGGAATGACGAAGTCCTGGACATGGTGAGGAGAGGCTTTTAGATGAGATACGGAGGAGACAGAAGTTATGGATGGAGCGAGTACTTAGCAGGGAGGGGATGTTGAAAACAGTGTTAGAGGGTAGAATGTTAGGGAAACGAGGGAAGGGAAGGAAAAGAATACGATTTTTAGATAGAATGAAAGGGAGTACTTAGGCCTTATTGTGAATTGAGGATGGAAGTGCTTGAAGGAAAGGGAGGCTCCCAGAATGCTTCTTAAGTACTCCATGATAACCTACCTTAATCAGTAAAATACTTTTATAATAATGCCATCCATCAAGCCTATAGCTAGAAAAAAGTTGTGGGGAAATTCATCCTGAGAGAGCTCTTTTAAAACTGTATTCTTGCCCATCCCCCATTTGCTGTGGCTTTGTTTACATATAGAATTCCCCTGAAATGTCCGTAGGACACTACCAGGACACTATGGTAGCTCTTGGGGACCTCTGCAATTGAGACAATACTGCAGGAAGTTTTTCCTATCATATAGCCTGAATGATATTCCTTGCTTTTGATGGACATCATTGAGCTGTGTTGTTGTAACATATCAAAGCAGTAAGCAGAATAAATAGCTTATCATTAGAATGGAATACAGAGGCTTTGAGTCAATGAATAAAATATGTAACATGCCTATGAGGAAGTATTTGATAGAAAATAAAGCTCTTAACATACCTTGTACCAAGTTATGATTGGTGTAGGTACTCCACTGACTGTACATTTGAATTCGGCGCCATGTGGGGAGCCAACATAATAGTGGGAGCCATTCATATTGCTGCCATTAAAAATTGGTGCTTGAATTTCTGTGGGGAACAAAGAAAAGATAAAATATTAGGGATGGGTGACTTCTACTCATGGTATATTAGTTTCATCAGTTATGGGAATCAGAACTTTGGCGAAAAAGAATTGATACCTAATTTATTTTCATGGAAGCTAATTAGAAAAATTTTCACCTGCTGTGAATGGTTGAAAGATTTGTTTTATAGCCTTTTTCACAATAACTTAATTTGAATTAACTTGCTGTTTCTGTGGAGTTGAAACACTTAATAAGTGCTTGTTGGTTCACAGCTACTTAAAATGGCATGTCTCAACTTAGCACAGCCATTAGAGAAGAAAAGTTTATATTTCTCTTTAAATTAACCATTGCAGAAGGTAGTCTCATGAGGAGTTAATAACTATCATTACAACCCTAAATTTTATTTTGCAACTGAAGCTATAGTTGAAAGACTGTATCATTAATTGGTGCACTTCAAAGTAAGTCAAGCTAAGTTGAGAACAAGTTAAGTTGTGAATGATACTTTAAGCCTGGTAAAATATATTTAAGGTGCTTTTCACAAAAGAATTGGTGAGAATTGAACAGAAAAGGAAGTGTGACTGGTACTGCATTTAAGTTAAACTCCATCATCAAGCGCTATAGTAGATGAACAATGCATCATATTTAACCGATTCACTGTAATGCATCCTAAATTTGTGAGGGAGGAAGCCAGTCGCTAGTGCAAAAGTTATGAATTAATACTTAAAGGCTCTCAAGGTGCCAAAATATCGGCTTTCGGTTTTCGCCTTGAAACGCTCAAGGTGTGTATTTTTTAAATCTATCATGTGTTTGCATCCTTGTAGAGAACCTTCACCTGAGTACACTTGTTTTTTCATTGGTAGATGTTTTGCAGATGTAAAAATATAATCTGCAGCAAAAAACTTTTTCAATTTGATTTCAGAGGACAAATTTTCTATTCCGTCCCTCCATCATAGATCACCAATATATCGGCCTCATATTCAATCCCTTGTAAAAATGTTTGTTTATTATATTTTGAATTAGTTTCACTTTTATAATGGAGATTATTAGAGATGGGTCGAATAGCAGATTTCTCGAATTCGAATATCGAATTCGAATATTAAATCATACCTCGAATATTCGAATACCTCGAATTTCGAATACCTCGAATACTAAATGATGAATGCTGGAATGTTTGACTCGGTTGCCTATGCAGCAGGCAACACAAGATTTTGGGGAGTAATTTTGATTTCCTTAAAATGATTCGAACAGGAATTTAGCTGATTAATGAATAATTTAATTTTATGGAAACAATTGGGCATATAATTAATTCAACTAACATCGCTTTACCCCCACTCCTGCTGCCAAGTGCTAGCTGACAATCTGAGGCATTTTGCAAAATACAAGCTCTTTTCCACCGGATTTTCTTCAGTTATTTTCAGTCCATCTTTGGGAGTTCTCACGAGATAAGAAGATGAATTGGAATTGCTATCAGGGAGAAACCAAATATTCTGAGAAAATATCCTTTTGTCTGTGACTGTAACAATAAAGATTTATAGCACCACTCATAAATTGTAACTTGATATATGTTTTCGGAAAAAAATACCGCATCAACTTCCGAGAAGCTCTGCTGCTCATATCGAGTTTCGCCAGAATGCTAAGTCTCCGTCGTGTTTTGACATTTATTTCTTTGCGTAAAATGCTTAAATAAACTCAGAAATACGTCGTGTTTGGTCTTATTCTTTTTGAAATTACGCGCACATTACTAATATTTCAATTCAATAAAGGTGTAACATCAATTGACGAAAGTCATTCTTAGACACCCTTTGTGCTAATAGATGACTCATGCAGCGGTTGACCTCCACAGAAATGGGGAACTTCGAAGCTGGTAGGAAAAAAAAGGTCAGTGGGGTAGGAAAGGGAGGGCCCGAAACACGTTTCTATTGTTCTCGCGTATTTTTTCGAAGCTAAGGTCTTCGTAATATGATCCCTGCGCGAGCTGTGACCTTTTTTTTATTTTGAAGAAGAGGAAAGCCTCAGAAGGGGGGCTAGTGCTGAATGGAGAGGGATACCGGACCTTGGGAAATGCGCTAATGTAAGTATCCCACGGTACTCACACAGCAGTTGACCTCCAGAAATGGGGAACTTCGAAGCAGGTAGCCAGAAAAAGGTCAGTGGGTGAGAAAAGGGGGGAGGGCGTGAAACACGTTTTTATTGTTCTCGTAACTCGATATTTTTTTCGAAGCAGGGGTCTTCGTAATGCGATCCCTGCGCGAGCTGGGACCTTTTGTTTGATTTCGGAGAAGAAGAAAGCGTCTGAGTGGTTGAGGCGAGTGCTGAATGGAGGGGGATAGAGGATCGTGGGAAATGCCCTAAGGTTGCTATCCCACGGCACTGAGTTTCTCCTGGTGGGGGAATCGGGGCTTTTCGGATTTTTTCACCCGACTATTTTCGGTTCCCCTCGTCGAACACTTTTCACCGCTAAAATCCACGAATTTGATGCAATTCGTCAACTTGCGTAAAACGGCGCTGCGAGCACTAAATGACTACAGTTCTCTACATTTTTCCGAGTCACTACCAACGACGTGCGTGCGACAGTGTATGACGCGAAATTCAAAGTATTCGAGGTATTCGAGGCGGTACTTTTCGCATAACTATTCGAAATCTCGAATATCGAATACTTTCTAGTATTCGAGGTATTCGAGTATTCGCGGATACTATTCGCACATCTCTAGAGATTATATTAATGTTTATCACTCCTGAAGAAATGATATTTCTTCTAAAGTACTAAGTGTTCTATTAAACTAAAGAATTTCTCTCTTCATCCAAATGTCTGATGCTCTCTTGAATTGGACTAGATATTCCTGAGAGTGAAAACAGAAATTACCATCAGGGTGAAAGGGTTGAAATGGTAATGTCAACTTACTGCGAACATCCATTGCCACAGTCATGTCTTCATAATCATTGAGGTCATCTGATATTTTTCTTACTGTACAGGTATAATTGCCTGAGTAATCCATTGTAATGTTTGGAATCACCACATTCACTCGATAAGAGTATCCTGTGCGACTCTTTACAATCTTGTAGCCTGAAACACATGCATTTTATCTTAGGTATTTACTTATATCTTACTTAATTGTATAATCAAATGATTATACAAAATGTTAGGAAGGAAAAATGTGGTATATCATAGCAGAGTATTTTTATTGAACTGATGGTAAAATGTAAGCTTAACTTATGTGATTTACATGGAGTTTTTAATTTATTTTGGATTAACGTTAACAATACTGTTTATAACTTATTTAATTGTCTTAATTATATACATATAGTATGTATTATAATTGTCACAATTATAATACTATACATGGGTGGAGCCCATATTCTAGATGAAGATGCTGTTTCTGTTGGGTGTTTTAGAAGGCAAAGTCCTTTAATAAGGGCGTTGTGATACATGATATAAGATGCCATGTTTCTTGTAAGCTAGAATATGAGAACTTCATTTCATTTGCGAAGTCTTAAATGGATTGGAATGAATTGCAAGTCTAAGTTAAATGGATTCAGAAATTATTAATGGAAGTTAAAGAGTATTAGTACTCACGGGAACCATCCTCAATCATCTTTGAGTCATTTCTGTCAGGATTATATTTGAACCATGATATTATATCCGTGTAATTGAATGTTGAGGCTCCACACTGCAGCTCAACATCATCACCCTCTACAGGACGAGGTGGGTTTACCATTGCGTTGAATCCGTCCATAATATCTGATGGAGTGACAAAGGAAAATATTAATTTTTGGACATGGATCTTTGCTAGAATCACTTTCCTAACAGCTTAGTGAAATTACTCTGCAAAAATATAGAATAATAAATTCATACTCATGATACAAATCTTGGATTATGTACGTACACGGATCAAATCCTCTTTTTTATGAGCCATATTCTAGGTTATTTTCTGATCAAAGACCATTTTTAATGGGGTGCCACAAAATGAACAAGTTTCTAGTGGTTGCTTGCAATTAAGAAATGCTCTTTTGATTAAAACTTGCACATATTATATTTTCACTTATTTCAAGTATTTATTGGGACTAGATTAGACGGTGATGGAGATGAATAATATACAAAATGTTAAATGGTTTCATTTTTCATCTGAAAAGCTGCACATTATGTACAAGGGAACAATTATTTGTCAATAAAATATAACCAAAAATTGATAATTAATCTTTGTCTATTCCTTTATTGAAACAGAACTCATTTTCCTTAAAGTTTTGGATGGAGATCAGATTTTTTTCTTTGAATTTGGATTAGATTTCATTATCCTATGAAACTTGATACCTGTGGATACTTAGATTGGATAAATCCAATTCAACAATTCCTGTTAATTATCTTAAGGGTCCCCAACCCACAATGATGGTGGCACATTCTTCATAAAACAAACTACAGTGAAACCTCTATTTTACACTTTTGAATGGACCACTTACAAAAAGTTCAAAATTGAGGATATTGTAAAATAAAGTATCATTGTTTAAAGGCGGTATTGTTTGGGACCTGATAAAAACTGTGCAAAATCAGGGAAAACGTATAATGGGGGAATGTAAAATCAAGGTTTCACTGTATGCCTCTGCCACTCTATTTTAAGTATTTTTACATCTAGGTACCCCAAATATTTCTCAGTGGTACAACTAATGCTATTAATTTTCCATACTGGTAGACCACTGGGGAAGGTTTGGGCAACAGGAGCACTAGTCTGGCTGGTATAAATTAAACAATAAATTTCAACATCTGTAAATTTTAGGCTAGGTTCATTATGTTACTCATTGGCTTCACAAATGTATATACAGTAAAACCTCTTTATATCGTAATGGAGGGGACCAAAATTTGGGCAATTTGATGTATGGAGGTTCACTATAGAGAGGTTTTAGTGATAGGCACCAATTTTTAATATCCTTTGGAAATGAAAGGCACTACTGCCTTTTTAAACCATTATATTTATGTACTTAAACAAACATGCATGCATCAGTGAACATACATATTTTTATTATTTAATAATTACAGAAAGTGAGCGCTATCGCATAATTTTTACCATGATTCGAGAGAAAATGATGTGATCTACCTCTAGGTATGCTCTCATATTGAAGAAAATAGCCACAACTAATGATTAACGTGAAAATTACAGCATATTAAAGGTATATAAGATAAAAAAACGAGTGAAATATTTATTGCTGAAAATGTCATTCCATGTACGTAATCGCAGCTGCATTAATTGTCTCTTTTTGTTTCGGAACGATTTGCAGAGGTAGTTAGGCTGTCTCGGGGGTATCTCCTTGGTATGGTTGGTGGAGGTTTTACGATATAAAGAGGTTCATTACAAAGAGGTTTGCCCATAAATTTACATGTAAATCAGACGGGACCGTAGGGGTGGTATGATGTATGGAGGTTTATGATGTAAAGAGGTTCACTACATAGAGGTTTTACTGTATTAAGATATTTACCTGTAACAAAGAAGTTGATTGTTTCATTTTCACAACCAACTTCATTGCAAGCTAAGCAAGTCAGGAATCCTGAGTCCAGAGCTTCAATTTTAAGAGTAGAACTCTTTCTTCCTCCATCCTCCAAATGGAATTCCTCATAATACTTCTTCTGTAAATGGAATAACAAGTATGTGTTATTTTTCAATGACTCATGAATATAGCTTGTCCTGAGTGACAATTTAGTTCCAGTTGGGATTTGAACTTTGACTTTTACTATCATTTTTTTGACCTGATACAGTGGATGGGAAATCATGCTTTAAAGTGTATAGAGATGTGGTTCTGCGACCATGCCATGCAATAGGTTTGTTTCCTTCGTCAAAGAAAACGAAAGGCATTGATTGTGATTCATTACCAACCATTGTGTATTCATAATATACAAATTATTTCATGTTAGAAATCCCAGTTTAGACGAATGGCAATGGTAGATTTTACCTGCATTTAAAAAAGGCCAGATTGGCACCCATGCAATGCCACTCCATGTGAAGTTAAAGGGACCTAGTTTATATAGACGAGTAGATAGGAGTTTTACATCGTCTGAGATTACCAATGCATGCATGAGGCACAGAGCTCAGGGAAACATCTCTTAATAATCACCTATTAAAACTGCTTATGGTCGGAAAATTTCCATTGTTTGATAAGGTATTAATAATCCTTATTTAAGCCAAGCGCTACCTGCTAGCGGGGTATTGTGCTACCTGCTAGCAGCCTGCATTGCAGCAGCATACTTAGACTTTGGGTTTTCGCCCGCTTGAAAATTTTCTCTTTTCATTAAATCGAAAAAAAATAGGTATCGTCATTTAAAAGTGTAAAAGCGTGAAATGCGTACTCCAAGAGTAATAATCTTTAGATTTAGGCAATAAAAAAATAATAGGAAATAACCCTATTGCATTATCTGCCACACTTAGGAAAAATAATCAGAAAGCTGTCATGAATACATCATGTGATTGAGTTATCTTGCATCATGCAGCCATAGAAGATGCATTTTCTTGGATACAAGAGAGTATAGAAACAGATATTTTTGTAGGTGAGGTTGCACTTGCTACGTAATTGTCATCAGTGTTGCTCAACTTTGCTTTTCTCTCTTCAAAATGGAAAACGACCAAAATAATATGGCATGGAAACAAGTCTGAAATCTGTACATGAGTAAGTCACTTTTGCACTCATGTTTTATTTTAAAATTGGTTTACAGGTCCAAAGATTTTCCTGGGAAAGATGCTGTTTCGTTTGGCTCCATTCATGGCATTAGCTGGATTCACATGGGAGAGGAATGGATGGGAGACGGAAAAGAGTATCAATCCACAGCAGAGATTCTTGGAGTGGGGAAGGTGAGGATTAATGCCAACTTTGGCTTTGGTGCACGGCCTTGGCGAACTATTGACAATGCCCCCAATCAATGAAAAGCAACCCATGTACCTATTTTTGGTGTTATATATTCACCGTCATAGGTGAAATGGGTGACCCCCATTTGCTTTCAAGTTACCTAGTTATGAAGGTGGTTGTTTCCGGCTAAATATGGTGGAATGACATAGTTTATTATTGACAGCTTGATCATTATTAACAATTTATTAGCTAGTTATGGTTCTCTCTGAAGAGATATGTCTCATGATACCATGCACATACCAAACGCATGCACAAGTGGCAGGGATTTGCCCTTGCGATAGGCACTCACATATTTTTACATGTTAATCATAGGCCTTTTGGCGGTTAACTGCCAATCTCTCATTATAACATGTTTTTTTGCTATATCCTGTGCTCAATAAAAAAGTGAGCATCCTTTGGTACCTTGGAAATGCATTCTGGATGAATATTTTTTGTGCAGTCTGCATTCATAGCTAGTTTTTATGAAGATTTTTCTCAGAGTGGCAAATTTGGTATTTATAAAATCTATCATGTGTTTGCATCCTAGTAGAGAACCTAAATCTAAGTACACTTGTTTTTTCATTTGTAGATGTTTTCCAGATGTAAAAATATATGTAATCTACAGCAAAAAACTTTTTCTCTTTGATTTCGGGGGACAAATTTTCCGTTCCCTCCCTCATGAATCCATCATAGATTCTCCAATACCTTTCTCTAATATGCCACCGAGTATATTTATTCAACTTAGAGAAAAGTAAATGACTTCCCTTCTATTCTTATGTTTCCGCTAATGCTTAAATCAAGAAAAAAAGGTAATTGGAAGAAGAGAGCAAAGTTATGATTTACCTCCAAAGCAATCTCATGTTCGTCGCAGTTGGGATATTTATTTCCACAGCTTCTGAAGTACCAAGTAATATTTGGCACTGGATAACCAACGACATCACATTTAATGGTGTGATTCTCCCCGTACATGTAAAACAATTTGGTTTTGCTCTCATCCATGACCACGGTAGGTTTATCTATTTAATGAATGAAGCAGAATGAGATTAGTACACAATATTGAAGTCACTGAAGAGCATCATAAAATGATAAAGGGCTTAAAGTGGCCAAAATGATTGTCAAATAAATCATGTGGTATCCATTGTATTAACAAATAACGGAAATGCTGAGAGAAAATTTTCTTTCAGTAATTCAATAATTTTTCTCAGATTTAAGGTGCTTCTAAGGAAAAGACTGTTGAAAATATCCTCTAAAAAGCTATGAAAAAGACTTCCAAATAGAATGTAAAAAGTATGCTAAATGTATTTAAACTCTGTATGTATTATTTTGGCCATCAAAATTCTCAAAATGTTACACATCAAAATTCTGTTAATTATTTTAAACTTGGATCCTCATTAGACTTTTCCTAGAAAATACATATATGTAGTGCAATTTAAAAATATGCATCAGGAGTAATTCACTTTGAAACTACCATGGTTTTATAGAAATGATGTTCTTTCATTTTCAAGCATAATTAGATAATTTGGATATCACAGCACAATTTCTTATTGGTGTTAGTTTGAAAATAGATAATTGTGTTGACTGTCCTTGTGGTTAATATAAGTTGCTATTAAACAGAAGAATATTGTTAAAATTGATAACCAGCTCACAAAAATAAATACATACCATGCACAGTGAGCGTTAGATTTACAGTCTCTTCTTTTTCTTCATTGATACCTTTCAGCTGATAAATTCCGGCATCTTGGACCATTATTTCTGATATCTTTAACATTGTAAAAGTTGGATCCGTTTTAATTTCATACTTCGTTGAGGTCACTGAGATTTCTTTGCCTCTGGGGTCATACCATATTAACTGAGGTGGAGGGTGGGCAGCCACATTGACCACCCATTGTGCCACAGGATCTCCATGATTCACAATTATTTCGTTACTCCCTTGCACAGTAAAGTTGATATATTTGGCATCAGGCTCTGTTGTAGAAAGTGAAATAAAGTACATATTTAAATTATAATGCTTGAGCTTTCTGTTTGATTGGCTGTTACCCTGATAACACAGCATTTGTATTACACCTGTTTTACATCAATTATACACAAAAAATATGTGACCAAATTCATATGTAAAAGATGAAATACGATTGTATTACGTCTGTATATTTCACGTAAAAGTGGCTCAAAAGTCCCTCAGAATGTATGTATACGATTGTATTACGTCTGTATATTTCACGTTAAAGTGGCTCAAAAGTCCCTCAGAATGTATGTATATGTGCATATTACAAATTGGAAATCTGAATACCCATGCATGAAATGTATATATATACAGACTGTCCCAAGGGTCGTGTGCCATTTTTGACTTATAATTTTAGTAACTTTGCATCGAGCAATATTCATGAAAATTGGCACACTTATGGGGAAAGGTCCTTAGTTTTGTTGAGTGTAAGCAAAATTTTTCAATTTTGACATCACAATTTGAGTCCAAACCAAAAATTTGAATTTGCCTTATGGGGTTTCAATGTTAAAAAAATCAAGATTGAAAAAAGTCTGAATTTCATTGACCAAGATGTCAATTTTAGGTTTTCGGACACGATAAACCTGAAAATAACCCTTTTATTTAATTTATTTTATTTAATGTAGGCAATGGAGGGGCAGGATGGAAGAAGAGCAGAAGAAGAAGAGCCTACAGAAGAGCACCTAACTTAGGTAATATTTTAAAATCCACCCACCCCCTCCTCCGGCACACACTCCCCCCACTTTCCTCCCTGACTCCATGCAACCGCCCCCGTTGCAAGTGCTACCCTCTGCTACGCCCCACCACTTCACCTGTCATCAATAGATCCTCCTCCACACCGTCTTGTACTTCCTTCAACGTTGCCTACAAGCTGTTTTGTAATTTTTGCCCCTCGTACTACATAGGAGAATGTACCACACCCATATCCATCCGAATGAACAACCACAGGCACTCCGGCAAAACCCCCCCCTTTCATGTACCCATCCCCATTCACACTGCCTCACACAATAGTTCTTTCGATAAATGTTTTTCCCTAACTATCATTGAAATTCTGCCAGAGAAGGCAACCATCATCGAGGTGAGAACGAGGGAAATGGCCCATATTTGGGTTTAAAAGGCATTTGAAACGCCCGGGCTAAACATTGCCCATTAAGAGTCAAAGCAAACCCTACCCCCCCTCTCCCCTTCCCCTTCTTCCACCCCCACTACTTCACCAAGGAGGGCCACTGGAGGATCTGCCTGCAGCAGTTCACTTTCAGCACTGAGGATAGCGCGTCAACCCACTGAAACGTTTGCAAGATTCTTTGTGAGTGTCCTTTTCTATGTGTTTCTATGTAATTATTAGTGTTTATTTTGTCCGTTCTCCTCGATCTGCCACATACTTATACTATCGCGTAGTGCGCTTTCCTCAAGACTTTATATAAAATTATATCATTTTTTGTTTACCAACAAAACTGCTTAGCTTAGTAGCTCGAATAGTGTGAAAAGGATTGCCAATCAATCACTTTGAATTTTAATTATACACACGAAGTGTCGTCAATGGGAGAAAAGGAGGACACATCCTATCTAATATTTGGGGTCTATGTTTATGCTCCCCTCAATATAAAAGATTGAAACAATGTATGTAGCTGTTTTCAGACTCTGATTAACTTCAGTAAAAATTTAGATAAATTTAGGATAATTTCTATAGACATAATTTCACCACCTAAATATGTAAAAAAACAGTGTTTTGAGAAGTGTTTTTGTAAAAATTACCCCCCAGGCATGTATATCCCCCCAATAAGTATTGCCTGATGATGCCCATAGACGTATCACCAAAAATAAGGCTTACATAAGTTTAAAAAAAATATATGTATACAGAAATGAAGAATTGCTCTCTTTAAAATTAAATCAGAATATTACTCAGTGGAAATTGTAATCAATTGATCATATTAATTGTAGGCCTTGTCAAAATTTTTCTACTTACTGTGTACTTGTACAAATTGCTTATCACTGTTGGTTTTGTAAGAGTGATCTTGCACAATGCACTCATAATATCCCTCGTCATCATCGGTAACATTGTTTATTAACAAATCAATTAATCCTATTTTGTATTCCACGGAATTATGGAAGATTCTGCTTGAAGTGGCATTTCCTTTTATCACTCTTCCATCCTGGTCAAAAAAAATAAAAATTAACCCATGTCTTACAATTTTTGTTACACAACCACTGATGTGCGGTTTGGGAGACCAAAATGAATCTAATATTCAGTGAATGTTGCATTACCATTTTTATTGCTTAGTTGAATGCTTTTTCATCCGCTTAAATATTCTTAAATTGTATTTAAATTTTATCCATTACCTATACGAACAAATTTTTTGTTGAAAATAGTTATTTGAAACAGGATCAAAAAACTGATGTGAAAAACAGTTGAGTTACTATTTTCATGTTTAATTATCAATGTTTTGCCAGATTTAAAAATAAGGCCAAAATTGTTGAAGTAGAAAGGCTAGTTAATAAGAAAAAATTGAATTTATCTCGTTTATTCCTTTTCTTGATGTATTCTGAGGTCTCTTGGACCACTAATTGAATTCAGTTGCAAATTTATAGAAATAAATAGTAAAAAAATTAACCCTTTCACTGCTGTTCGATCTCCGAAAACCTTCTCCTCACATGCAGCGAAAATGTTAAAATGCATTTCGTTGGGCCATAGAGCAGGTACTTCCAGGATGGGCGTGGTACACCCTCCATAATCCAGAACCCTTTCCTCAACGACCTCACCCACACAGGCCCGTATCTTGGACCCTCCGAGCGTGGGGTCTCCCTCCCGAAAAGTGACCGCTCTGAGTGCAATGTGAAAATCAACTAATCGATCCGATCATCAAAAAATGATTGCTTGCATCGCACTCCTGCCAATCAAGTAAGTCTTTGAACCGCGATTCTGCGATAAAAAAATAACGATTTTATTAACTTTGCTAAAAACGTGGCTGCGGACCGCCAGAAAAAGGCCATTTTAGCAAAGTTAACAAAATCGTTATTTCTCATCGCAGAAACACGGTTCAAAGACGTACTTGATTGCATGATTGGCAGGAGTGCGATGCAAAAAATAATTTTTTGATGATCGGATTGATTGATAGATTTTCAAAATGCAGTCAGAACGGTCACGTTTGGGGAGGGAGGTCCCCCGCTGGGAGGGTCGAAAAGAGGGGCCAGCGAAGGTGAGCTTGTTGAGGAAAGGGTTCCGGATTAGGAGCCCTTTTAACCCTTTCGCGCCGAATCCCGCACCTGTGCGGCGAGGATTTTTTTTCTTCAACTACGAATGCCACACCAGTGCGTCCTGAATGTTCTTACCCTAACCAACGAATGCCGCGCCTGTGCGGCACAGGTCAAAAAAAGTGACCGTGGCGGACACAATAGACCCACGGATGCGGTCGCCCCTTGTGATCCGCCTTAGCGCGAGCCCAGTCCCATCTTCGGCCGCTCAGGTCGACCCTTTCCTATCCTCTCCACGCAGTCAACTACTGTTATTTGCAGTGTGTTTTCCAAAAAAATATTTGTTGCGTACTTTTGAAATTCAATGCTAGAAATGAATTCATCTTTTTTTGCTGACCACATGGAAATTTCAAACAAAATTCTAACGTTAATCTCAACGGAGTTATAGAACAACAAGTAAATACATTAAATCTGTCTAAATCAACGTTAGAACTTCGTTTAAAATTTCTGCACGCTCAGAAACAAAACACAAAATTCATTTTGAATGTAAAAAAATCGGTGCGTGCAACAAATATTTTCAAATATTTTGCATTAACATTTTAGCCAGTTGACCGCGAACTCGTGCTAGGAAGGGGCTTTTAATCCTTCTAGGGTCTGGGACAGAGGCAGAGGAAAGGGATCGGTGCCCTCTGAGTTGGGTCCAAAAAAGGTTAGGGAGGGACCCACTGCCTTTAGTCGACGCGGAAAGGCTTCGTACAGAGGAGTAAAGAAAACTTTCAAGAGACTCGTATTGAGGACGAATTTCCTTCAACGAAGGTCCGGCGCGAAAGGGTTAAGTGCTTCGGCAAAAGTGCTGAGTGCATGACAAGGAGGAAGAAAAAGTACGTTCACAGCAGCCTGCCATCCGAACGTACCAGGTACGTTCACAGCAGTGAAAGGGTTAAATTTCAGGAGTGTTATTCACAAATTTGAATCAAACAAGAATATTAGACATTTAAAATGGTTTCTCAGGCCACCTGTAAGGAGTTAAGGGTTCAATATTGGGATGGTCGGATTGGATACCTTGGATCCAAATATCTGCGGATATTGCCCTTCACCGGATACTTCGGATCCATATTTGCTGAAGATATTGGATCTGGATCCGAAATTTTAAATTAATGATTCAGTGAATGCAGTGTCCCATAAGAGAGAGTGGAAAGAGTTCCGATCCTCTCTTCGCATGTGCTGTTGCACAACAACGCTTGTCCTATTCATGAACCATTTCGTTTAAAATCTCTCGTAGGGGTTATGCAGCAGAATTTCAGCTGTGGAAATTTTCAAGGCAAAATACGATATGCACAGAGCGTGACTCTTCCCTAGAGATTAAACAATCATCAGGGGAATCATAGCGTCATATGATAATAACCACGTTAAAAGTAACTACATGTCGCAGATTTCAGAAAACCACTCTCAGCCCTCCATCAAACCGTGCCTATGATATTTTCTTTTCCTTTCCGAGATAACACAGACCATAAATCATTGTCTTTGAAGGAAAATATCAAGTTTCACGAGCATAATCGATGGGTGTTTCATCCCTACCCAGTTTCACCGACTGACCTTTTTTGGCCTACCTGCTTCAATTCTCAGTTTCTGGAGGACAAATGCTAGGTGAGTGACCTTTTGGGCCTGAAGATGTCTCGATAGGTTAGGCAAGCGGATGACATGTACAAGATTTAAAAAAGAATGAGACCAAACGTGACACATTTCTGATGATATTTTAGTATTTTCAGCTCTAGTTGATTGCAACGCAGTTTTCTAGTTACAACTAACTATACTAAGACTCTACTAATATTCAACGTTGTCCAAACAGCAGAGTTTTTAAAGAAATAAGTGTAGCATTAGACTTTATAAATATGTTCTCTTGATTGCTTACAGTGAAAAATGGTTGTAATGTTGTAATAAATTACTGTACGACAAAGATTTCTATTAGATGAGTGAAGACGCAGCTGTGCCTAGCATATTGCATCAGTAGCTTGCTGATGAGATGCATGAGAGTGTCACATTGCGGAGATGGGCAAAAGAAGATGGATCAATGGAATTGGGGAGAATCTGTTTCTATTGTTGCGACCTGTGTGAAGAAACCCATTCTCTACAGGCAACAATCTTCCACATCAGCAGCTCCCTATGCATCAATGCATATTCGCACAGCTGGAGCATCCATTCTTTTGACACCATAGATGGCAGACAGCTCATTGTGGTAATTAAACACGATGTACATCTATTGCTAAGGGACTTCTATTGCATTAAAAAGGTTTTTATTTACTTTATTTTCTGACTAATAACACTTAATGCTTGATACTATGTGATATATTCATGAAGTGTCCCCAGTAATATCAACCGTTGGCCCATGGCAGGGGAACTGTGGGATGTTTGGCTCATTGTGGGTGGATTTGAGTATCTCGTTCACCTGTTGGCGTAATGGAGATCCCTTCCATCAGCCCAATATTATGTTGATTCATACATTACCGTATTTCTCCGAATATAGTCCCCCTCTGAATATAGTCCCCACCCCCCAATTTTGTGGCTTCAGTTTCGGGAAAAGTTAAATAAATGTGTTTGAATATTGTCCCACCCTTTACTTTTACCACAGGCATTTTTGAAAAAAAAGGGGGGGACTATATTCAGACATATACGGTATATTGCAGACTACTTTTATATTCCGTTTCATATCTACTGCAGACACCTATCTTTGGAATAGGATTTCTATTCGCTTTTACATTTCTATAACATATTTTTTTGCTTTATATACTGTGATTGCTCTGATTATCTGGTTAGATGAGTTTCAGAGATTAATTCTGCTTTGCAGGTATCATGCTAATGGGGAAGAGACAGTTTTTGAGGTTACCCGTTTCATTTCAGTTTCTTATGCCTCAGTAGCGGGAGAATATCTATCCTGTACCTTTTGTCTGTCTCCCAGCCTTTTACTTTAGCAGCATGGGTAACTGAAATTAATTCCCTCTTCATTTTAATTAAATTGATATGAGACTACACTCTTCCAAGGTGTTGCTCGCTGTTCAATAGGTAAGTCGTGCTTCACCATCACGGATTACATACTAGGAGGCCAGGTCCTTCACCCTTTTAAGATGGCAGTGGTCTCTCCTTGGCATGAATTCTGTACTGAGCTCCAAGAGACTCTTCAATCCCCTCTGTATAGAGCATTTTTGCTGGACATTCATTGAGAAGGGTCTTGTACATAAACACACACTCTCAGCTCCAATCTTTTTCAACCCTTCTTAGTGGGGATGCTGCATTATCTCGGACTCCGAGGGTAGTTGGGCTCCCTTCTTTCCGGATTTATGACCCTACCAACGGAATTGTTTCGCAGTCAACTTATGATTTGTTTATATGTATAAGCTACATGGATAATTGTTGCTTGCACGTTTGCTTGCAGACTTTAAATAGAATTTCTCATTTTTTCTGTACATCGCCAAATTTTGAACAAAACTCTACCGTCAATAAAATTATTATGGAGGCTTCCGCCGTGATTAAATTGATGATAATGAGGAATTAACCCGGAAACCAATCATCACTCTGTCGTCAATATTAACGGATTTAATACACAATAAATTCCATGTTGATGTATTTAGGTACATACTGATTTGAGTTATTAGCTAATATTTATGGCAGAATTTCATTTAAAATTGCAAATGCAGCTCAAAATACAAAGAATTTATTTCTTAGTTCATATTTTTTGAGGAAGGAACAAATATTTATATCGAAAAGTGACTGAATAAACAATTGTATGACCGCAGTCCCTTAGCACAACAAGATACAAAATGAGGGGTCTGGGCTCCTGCTCCCGGATTTTGAGGGTAAGACCTAAGCCCCCCTGCGTTGGGTCCCAAAAGTAAGACTTCGCATACACCCATTCATCATATTAGGGGGAGAGCAAGGAGATGAATATTTTCAGCATTTGTTCGCTTGCATAGGAAAATCTCCGATGAAAAATTTTGGCTTTCATCTCCTGGGTCAAGAAACGTCGTGACAAATATTTCCGTCGTTAGTAGCGGAAGGGTTAAATGTTTTAGTATTCATCAAAGAAATGGTATCCATCTTCAGTATAAATGGCATTAAGATGTGGGCGAATGGATATCATTATAAGAATTTTTTAATGATAAGAATACTTACATTAAATCCAGATGGGTTTGGAATTTTCCAATCCATGAGGAAGGTGATTCCTATGTCCATTTGAACCTTGCACACAAAATGAGCAGATGTTCCTAGAACAACATGCCGTGTGCTTTTCTCATCAATTTTTGGTTTTGGAACCTTATCCGTTTGAGCTGTAAATGTTTGAAATATACATTTAAAAAGATATAGAGATGAAATAAGAGTATAATTTCAATATAATTCCAAAAAAAATAGTCATTATAAGAATTCACATAAGGGTAAAGCATGCAAAAACATTCAACCGGACAAACACTCAGCACATGTAACACATTCTAGACAATAGACCATTTTTTAGAAAAAGACAAAAACGTAATCAGTACCTTTTTATACAGGAAATCCCACATTCAAGTACACCACGTTAGATATGTAAGGAATTAAGGTAGAATATAAACTAACAAAGCTGTTAATAGGAGTGAGTCAGCCAGTACAATACTAGGATATATGTGTTTGTGTGTTTTTTTTTTTGCAAAGTAAGGGGGTTATCACATTCCAAACGTTGATGAAGTTGCTTTCAGTAGGTGTTGTTGCCATAGTTATAACCAGGTGCCCATGTGTGTTATCCTCTAGTTAAAGCATATAACGGAACAAACTTGTGAGTTAGGAAGAAAAAAATTCAAGTCCATCACAGTTAAGCTAAAAAAAACACAAAAGCATCCAAAATAACAAAAAGAATTTTTAACTTGAACCACGTGCAACAAATAATGCAAAAAAGTAACTTTCCCTCTCATAAGACATATACTTACTATTTATAACTAAAGTAACGGTAGTTTTATCAGTTATGTTTCCTCTCTCTGCAATGCAAGTATAAATTCCTGATGAATGAACTACAGGATACCTAATGATAAAACCTTCTTTTGGATCATAGCTAAGTCCTGTATCACTAAGCTCAATCTGTAAAAACAGGTTAAAAATGTTAAAAAAAATATGAAGCAAGGAGTACAACATAATAAAAATGGTTAAACTATATAAGTACAGCTATTAACGGTGTTACAGTGGCTACTCAGTCTACTAGCTTGGTAGTGTGAGGTGTCATTTTAGTGCTTCACCGGCTCTCAACCTATTCCATTGAAAATAAATTTCACCTGTATGTACATTCCTATAGACTGATTATTTAGTGATGAATATGAAATCAGGAAAACATGTGTATCTACTGTTTGAGCTGTAAATATTAACACTTGAGTTTGGGTTCAAATAATTTAATGACCAAAAAGTATGGAGGGAAGTATCATGCCACAATTTTTCGTATTCATGTCCACATTGTATAGCCCTAAATTTTTACTCAGTATTTTTTCTTAAGGCCTTAGTGTAAAATATGTACTGGATGGATTTTGAGAAAATTGCTTGCTTGGACTGCTTACAACTTTAAAGTACTTAGCTCTTTTTTGCTACCTTTTACGCCACCTCTGTTAATGTAGATATCTTATTTACGGTATACTATGGTGCTTTTTATTCCCTGATGTAGTAAAAACATAATTTTTTGGGGCTCATCACCTCACGCATCCAAAATATTTACAATACAAAAAAGGGCAATTAGAATTATATTAAAAAAACCTTATGATGCTCCCTCTAGCCCCATCTTTAAAACTTTGAAGATCCTCCCATTACCATGCGTCCATTTATTATCTCTGCTAATATTTATGTGTAAAAATCTGGACATGTTTGAAATTAACTCCAGTTTTCATAATTATGAAACCAGAAATAGGCAAAGCCTTCACTATAATACAGTGAGGACAAATAGAACTAAATTAAGTCCTAGAGAAATGGGACTCCGAACATACAATAAACCCCCGCACCATTTAAAAAATCAATGTGAGTCATTGGTATCTTTTAAAAAGAAGTTGAAGGCATTCCTGCTTGAAAAGAATTATTATTCTGTTACGGAATACTTGACGGACTCCACAATCTAGTGCTTCATTATCATGTTTTGAAAACATATTAAACGTGAAAATACATACTTGTACATAACATTTCAACTATATGTTTCTAATCTACTAAATTGTATGAACCTCCTTCTCCCTTTTTTTTTTGACGTGTCTTATATCTTATTGTAGATCCTTGGACAAATAAAAATTATTATTATTATAAATTATTAAGTATTTTTTTATCACAATCCAAGTTAGGCGATCTTTATATGGATGTAAATTTGGCTCTGATTAGGCCTTAAATCTATAGAATGGAAAAATATTTTATTTTATGTAAGGCTACATTGTGCATAAAGACTGGTGCATTTCACAAAGATACTATGGAAGTACCTATTTCAAATCATATTATTTTCTTGATCATTTTTGTCATGTGATCATGGGCGTAGCCTGGGAGTTCTATTGGGTTGGGTCGGGGGGCATGTAACCACGCCATGATCATCCATATTCTAGGTGTCTGGGGTGTACCCCTGATTTAATAGTGTGTACATATTTCTTCCCAGAATATTTTTTCAAATTTAACCTTCTCAGAACTTAAATCAAGCCTAATTTCTGATGATATTTTTTCTTATTACAGAAATTATTGACTTTTCAATTGGTCAAATTTTTCTGGGGGTCCATGAACTAGTTTACATATTTTGAAGGACAGCTTTCCTTCGGGGTAGGATGGGGGGACAGGCCCACCCAGGAATCCTCCTCAGTGGTGCAGCAAGGGGGATTCTGGACCCCCCAAAATATAAAAATAGAATGATTTGCTTCATGAAAGAAAACAAAATATTGAAAAATCAGGAATTTACAAAGATTTGCCGTATTCCTAAGAATATATTCCCCCCCCTAGAGGCTTGAGTTTCGGGAAAAAATTAAAAAAATGGGTTTGAATATAGTCCCCCCCTTAACTTTTATCACTGGCATTTTTGGAAAAAAAGAGGGACTATATTCAGGCATATACGGTATTTGAAAAATGAATTTTTTTAAATTATGAAAGGTGACAAAATTAGATTAAAACCCTCTACTGTTTTACAACTACATATTTCCCCTCCCCTCTCCCCCATTTTGGACCTTCGCGAATGAAATTCCTGGCTACCACATTGCCCCTTCTAGCCACTCCCACAGAGCAGAAATACGTCTCGGATAAGTCTCTGAGACATCTCGAATATCACATGTTACGCCTCAGAGACATTCTGGGAGCTTCAGAGACATCTCTGAGACTTCTCTGAGATGTCACTATGTCCAAAAAAATGGTCTCTGAGATGTCTCATGAGACTTTGTACTATGGTATGCTTTAAATTTAGACAAAATTATAATTAAATGCAAATTATACAGTTATGGCCTACTTCTCTCGATCATTTTTTGCGACAAATTTTGTAGTGGATGACCTTTTGAAAATAAGAAACCCATACTAAAAGTTGTGATTTTAATAATCAAAACTGCAGAATTGCATCGAAAAATATATATGGAAGGCATTGATGGCATTTAAATACGTTTTTTTTTAATTCCTGAACGTCTCACGAATACATTTCAGAGACATCTCTGAGACATACCCGATATTCGAGACTTCCGAAACCTTAGTGAGACAGGCGACATGCGTCTCTGAGAGGTTCGTTTGCTATGTGGGACTGCCACTCTGTGCCCATGGCAATGATGTCCAAAATATTCACATATTTAAACCATTGATTAGTATTATTTCAGAGCAAAGTGAATGGGCCACTATTGTTGGTCAATGATAAATAAGCCTCTCCATGTTGCCTTGTTTCACAGATTGCAGTCGCCTCTGACCTGCTGTGGTGATGGCTATTTAAGATGTGACATGAATTGGAAAGCTTGAAATTCACTACTTAATTATTATTTACCTTGGAGAATGGCTTACTGGAAATGGAAACTGTGGAAAATAAGCTTAAATCAAGCTGGACATGCAAGTTACAATGCCAGCAAGAGCAAAAATAAAATAAGAGGCCTCCATTTTGGGATGCCTCTATATTTTTACGGCATGAATTTCCACCTTATTCCATTTAAAGATAAAAGATTTAGCTAATCATAATGTATCAAAAATCTTTATAATTCTGCCTTGCATTGGGAAGACTATGGATGGTTTGTATAGAATGACTGTTTTCCAACTTTCTAAATAAGTTGTGGAATATCAAGTTGATAGTCAGATTGTAGAAAATCTTGAAAGCCTCTTAGTAAAAATATCAAAATTCTTTTCCAATCAAACTTTAACCTAAAGTGATAATAAATAAGAAAAATTATGGCATGATTAGTTTGTATTTTTATCCTTTTGTTATTTCATTATTTTTATCCATACCCATAGTGTCAATAATTCCTTCTCAAAAATTACTTTTTTCATGATTTCTCCTTTTATTGTGTTAGGCCCTTAATCCTTTTCTGGGGAGTCATCTCCGGAATGTGTCACACATGCATGCGTCTTTGCCGGATGAGGGGAAAACATGTATGTGGCTTACAGAATACCTACGTAGCACTCTTAAGTGAAAGCTCATATTCCTCACATCTTCATCTCTCACACCCCTGCATTCATAAAATCCCCCATCATACATGTTCACTGAATTAAATATGAACCCTTTTTTAGGGTCATATGACATAATATCATCTTTGTATGGTACCTATAAAAATGAACACAATTGTAAATATTAGAGTTGATTCAGTGGGGCAAAAATATTTACAGGACTTATTGTTTTCTGATGGCTTAGGAATTTCTAATGAACTATCTACATGATGTGGATAATGGAACAAAGAATGTGCGTACTAAAAAAAAAATAAGCGGGATAATGATCATCATAATTTGGAAAATATGTACACCAATTTATTACTATTTACAAATCTTTTTCCTTCCTCATAAAATCACTATGTGAGAAACATCCATAGTTTTTGGCCATTTATAAATACATACATGAAGTTTCATTGTGGCAGTGTTTGAATTGTTGAAGAATATTCTGCTTTTAACTACATCTAAATGCTGCGTCCAAAGCTGCATCAAAGAGCATGTTGCAATTCGTGTTTGGGCTGAAAATATTTTACTGTATATACTAAAAATATTGAGATGCGGCTTGGTCGTGGGATTTGATTACTGCTTAGCATTGCATAGAGTCCTTCTTTTGAATAAAAAATGAATTCTTCTACCTATTCATTTGGTAGTGAATCTCTTCTATTATAATTGCTGTTAGACCTGGAAGTATAGTGCGATTCTAAGATGACGGCCTCTCTGTAACTCACAAAGCTAGCTAAGCCTATCATGTAGCCTCCAAGTTCCTAGTGGCCCCCAATGTATTTCATGTTAAAGTTGTGTAATACTCTTTGTTTGATCATAGCATCTGAATGAATGTGATGAATTTGGTGATACAATGCATTTAATTCAGTTCACAAGCTAAATCTTTTTGATGTTGATCCCTGTGCTTGCCACACACATGCAGTGTTGCCACATGGAGTGATCGGAAATAACATCTCTCTTTCCTTTTTCTGTCAGAGAATGCAAGAAATGTATTGCTGTACATTTTCTGTGATTTTGCTGTAGCCTCTTCTCTTGGCTCCCCCGTTGAACCTTGTTGGGGCGCAATTCAAAGATTTCAACATCGGAGTCTATGCCAATTTCAGGGTAGATGATGGCATCATCAACAAAAAAAACTTATTTTACTGTTAATCCAATGCCCCATCTGATCAACTTACTCAATTTACTTGAAACATTTTCTGAAACATATCCTTGAGGGCAAGAATATGACCGGGCTCTAAATTGTAGCAGATTTTTTCTTAGTCCCTCTGTACTGTCTTGGATTAAGTTATTTCCTTTTAGCTGAGGAGATTAGGGGAGTGGCATCCCTTATCATGGAGAATGAGGAAAGCAGCAACACTATTGACTAACTAGATACTACAAAGGGGATGATGTTCGGCAACTCTATAAAAGGTTCGATTAAATTGATAAATATTCTTAAAACTGATAGATGCAATTACTGAGGAATATGGGAAATAACCCCGTGAGAGCCTACAGCTGTTTTAACCAAAGAGTGAGGAAGTGTCTGCCTTATACTCTGCTGCTCCTCTTTGCTTCCATTGTGCATCAAAGGTCGATGGCTTTGTCATGAAATATGCCTTGCCACTTAATAATTAATAAATATATAATTTATTTATTTAATAAATTAATAAATAATTTAATTGGCTCCTAATGAATTTTAACCTGGAATGGTGAGAACATGGGTCTAACTGAACCTGGGAATATTGATTATTTGAAGTGGTATTCTAATTTTCATTGGGCACCCTTTGCTAAGGGCTGAACAGATGATGTCTGTAGAAATAGGTTTAGTTTATACTGAGTCAAGCAAGGTTTGAGTGTTAGGTGTTGTATGATAGGAAAGTAAGTGGATGAATTGTATTTTTGTGTTTGTATATGTAGTAATTTCATAGAGTGATTGGATCTTCCATTTCCTCAATTTATCTAACAAGCAAAGTAATTGATGTACCAATTAGGTGAGATTTGCGTGGAAAGTTTAAACATGTACCTTACAACTGCTCCAATGTATGACAGGTTATGAATAATTGAAGAATTCAATGAGTGCAAGTCTGACCACAGAACTGAGTTTCTTTAACACTGCCATTGATGGGTTCAACACTGAATTTGATGGATCGCAGTACAGTGGCAGAAAAATTTAATGCAAAGCTCATTGGCACCTGAAAGCTGCCAGCTCAGGAACTCCTTGAAGACATCTGACTTCCAAAATTTTGTCCTCATAATCCTCTCATTCAACTGGGAATTTTAAAAACAATATTCCCCTTATATGTACTGGGGAATTAAATCATATCCCTCATATTATGACAATGCATTAAAGATTATGAACTGCGAATTCTTCCCCATGTTCACCAAAGTATGCTTTACCCAGGTCTGGCTGAGAATAGAGTTTACACTCATCGGAGCATCTGTGAACAGAGCCGACGTGTTGGGAATTGGAACTGCTTAAGGGCACAATCAATGATGATTTCATGCTGCACAATCACTGTGGAAATATTTCTGATCTTTAAACTTTGAAAAACCTAGCATGAGGTCCGGAGGATGTCGCATAGTATTGAATTCTTACGCACTCATTTATTTGTTGAAATTCAACTCCTATCTTGCATAACCATTTTGGGCAGTCATCCGCCACTGAGATTTGATCCGAAGAACCTCTGGTTTGTTGGATGATGCTTTACCCACTACATCGCTGGAACGATTGTGCCCTTAAGCAGTTTCAATACCCTATACGTCAGCCATGTTCACAGATGTCCAACAAATGTAAACTCCATTGTTGATGAGACGTGAGCAAAGCATACTGCGGAGAACATGGGGAAGAATTCACAGACCGCAGTCCTTAACGCATTGTCATAATACAATGGATGTGATTTATTTCCCCGGTATAAGTGGAATAAGGTTTTTAAAATTCCTGATTGTATGTGAGGATTGCGAGGACAAAATTTTATAAGACAGGCATCTTCAAGTAGTTCCTGAGCTGGCTGCTTTCAGACTCCAATGAGTGTTGTGTTAATTTTTTCCACCACTGCGTAATGAATATGTGAAAATGACTTGAGCTGGAGTAGGTTGTATGATATTTGGGTTAATTGTGACTGAAAGATTGCAAAGTCTGGGTTACCTTTATGTTCTAGCTCTGAGTATTTTTAGAGTTAGTGGTTTATAATGAGCTCAATTTGATTGTCATCTATTATTTCTTGGACTGGGACTTTCACCTATTCAAAGGAAAATTTCATGGACATAGAATGTGGAATTGAATAGAATGCTTGAAATGAATTATTGGAATGGATTGCATGCTTGGAATTTTACTGTCTGAAATGTCATTTATACTAATGAAATCTGTAACTTAAAGGATTAAAATCTATTCATAACTTCTGAAATTATGATGAATGTGTCACATATGCATCACTGTTGCGTCAAGATTGAATGCAGAGCTAAGATATACACCTACGGAAGACACTCCAGTTAAACGTTTTGCTCTGCTTTTTTTGACCTCTCACACCCCAGCATTCGTAATATCCAGCATCTTTTTTTCTCACTGACTCGAATACATATCCTCTATGAGGATCAAATGTTATAAAATCACTTTCATACGGTACCTAAAAATGAACACAATTCAATTAGATTTTGTGCAAACAATTTGGCAACATGTTGCAAAAACATTCCAGTTGGTCAATGGTTGAATCCTTATTCAGAATCAGGGTTCCTTGTCATTATAACTATGGAACTAAAACAGTATTAATGAAAAAAAGGACAGTTAAAAAACACAAAATTTGGGAAATGAAGACGTAGATTAAGGGCAACATTAAATAATGTTTTGCTAATGTTATATTTTATAACCCTACTGATGCAATGTGATCTCAGAGGGACTACAAATTAGTAAAATTCTGAAAATTGGAGGTCTTATATTATTTGTTCCCTTTATGTTTGTGGTTGAGCTTTCGTGCGAGACACTCTCGGAGGGCTTCGCTGATGGGAGAGGGGTATTACCGAGATAGAGAGCGAGAACAAACTTAACGTACCAAATGTACATAGCCGCCCTAGTTTGTCACTGAAAACTGTCGCTGAAATTTGTCACGATGAGTGGTGGCCAAAGATACAGTAAAACCTCTTTACATCGTAATGGAGGGGACCAAAATTTGGGCCAATTTGATGCATGTAGGTTCACTATAGAGAGGTTTCAGTGATAGGCACTATTTTTTCATATCATTCGGAAATGAAAGGCAGTACTGTCTTTTAAACCATAATATTTATGCGTTTAAGCAAACATGCATGCATTAGTGAACACATTTATTATTTAATAATTACAGAAAGCAAGCGCTATCACACAATTTTTACCATGATTCGAGAGAAAACGATGTGATCTCTCTTAATTCAACAGTCACTTAAAATAATTAGGATAATTGAATACCTTTTTTCTAATTTACTTTTAGGTATGCTCTCATATGGAACAAAATGGCCACAACTAATGATTAACGTGAAAATTACAGCGTATTAAAGGTGTATAAGAAAAGAAAATAAGGGTGAAGCATTTATTGCTGAAAATATCATTCCATGTTTGTAATCGCAGCTGCATGAATGGTCTCTAGTTGTCTTGGTATGATTTGCAGAGGTAGTTAGGATGTCTCGGAGGTATGATATGGTATTATAAGTGGAGGTTTCATGAGATAAAGAGGTCACTACAAAGAGGTTTGCCTATTAAATTTACATGTAAATCTGATGGGACCATAGGGGTGGTATGAAGTATGGAGGTTTACAATGTAGAGAGGTTTTACTGTATTTTGTTTCCAGTGCCGAGACAATATAGGTACCTACTCATTTGGAAGGTATTGAGGATAATCCCTTTACAGAAGCACATGAAATTGTCATCTACCATGCTGAATGCGGCACTGTTGGTAAAATGCTTACTTAAAGACATTCAAGGAGAACACGTTACAGTCCGGCCGCCGGGAGTTGTCCGATGACAGCTAGAAGGAGTAGGGGGCAAGGTTGCCAGGTAAGAAATGGAAACGCCCACACAACACGTAAACAAAAGGGTTCCCTTAAGAGAGGAACCAGAAGGGACGACGAGCGTGAAGGACCCAAAGGAAGATTCCTTTGTTTTGGCGATTTGCAGAAAGGGCTTGTTTTGGTGGCTCAGGCTTGTTTCAGTGCTTCATATCCATGAGACAACGTTGTATGACTGGGCGAGGGTATGAGGTGCGTTTGGGGGACAGCAATTGGCTGCAAACCGTGCAGGCGCAGGGTTCTCCGCCCCTCCTTTTGAACTGTCATCGGACAACTCTCGACGGCCGGACTGTAGGTTTGGTAACACTGCTCTACGAGCAGATTAACGATGTTTACACGACGGCGGTCTGAGAGCGACTGAATTTTCGAAGCTTTAGGCCACGCCTGCTGTCTGCTGATTGGCAAAGGGAAAGTAACGATTCAAGATACTTTCCCTCCCCTCGTCCCCCTTGCTTTAGCCACACCACCTCACCCACAAAGATAAAATGAACAGAGTCTAACTTAGCTCAATCAGTTTACCTGCATGAAATTTGTGTATTCCATATTTTCCCTTTGGTCCATTTGATTAGAAAATATTCTGCCATTGAGATCAGAAGCACATGAGGGACAAACATTGAAGTAAAGGCACTACCTACATTTTTCAAGAATTTAAAACTTTGTGGTGTTCATTCCTATGCCCAGCTACTTTTTAAATTACCATTACGATGCCTCCTCTGCACAAATGCTCAACTACAGGGTAGTTTCCTTCATTAAAGAAAACGAAAGGCATCGATTGCGATTTGTTACCCTCCATTAGTGTATTCATAACATACAAATTATTTGGTTTTAGAAATCCCAGTTTAGATGAATGGCAATGGTAAATTTTAACCACTTTTGAAAAAGGCCAGATTGGCGCCCATGCGATGCCACTCCACGTGACGTCACAGGGACCTAGTTTCTATACGAGTAGATAGGACTTTTACATCATCTGAGATTACCAATGCATGCATGAGGCACTGAGCTCACGGAAACGTCTCTTAATAATCACCTATTAAAACTGCCTATGGTCGAAAAGTTTCCTTTGTTTGATAAGGTATTGATAATCCTTATTTAAGCCAAGCGCTACCTGTTAGCAAGGTACTCTGCCTCCTGCTAGCAGACTGCATCGCAGTGGCACTAATATACTCGCCCCAAGGTCACCTCACACGGTGATAACAGGAACCAGAATGATGTCACACGGGCTTTTCCCTGCATTCATACTTAGCTGTTGCATTTTTGCGCTCTTGAAAATTTTTACTTTTCATATAATCGCGAAAAATAGATAGATATAGACGTAGTCATTTAAATATCTGAAAAAATTAAATTCGTACTCCAGGAGTAATAATCTTTCGATTTAGGCAATTTAAAAATAATAGGAAACCGCCCTATTGCCCACCGAATCAAATCTGCTCATTTAGTACTACTAGGGCTGCTAGATGAGCAGATTTGATTCGGTGGGCAATTGTTGAGCGTTTGTGCATTGTAGGTATCGATTAGTAGCAAAAGTAATTTATTTCAATTTAATGTGATGCCCCTACACCTTTATAATGAAGTTTTCTGGCGTAACGGTGAATCATTGTCAAAGGGATTTGTCCATACAGTAAACTGCGATGCCTTTGAACGAAGACTAATTGAGGGCTATCTGTCATGGATAGATGCATCTGTATAAAGGAGTGACTGTTTGTGAATGCACAATGTATTGTGCTATGAAAGGTGAAATTGTACTTGCATATAATTAGTAAAATGTTGATCTTACCATTTCACCATCTTTGAACAATGTCACATTTACATCTGGAGAAGTAGGCCTGCAAGGTATAATTGCCGGCTCATATTGAGTTTGCATTGCAAACCCTTGCATTGGATCTTCAGTATTGACCAGTAGCTCTTTCGTGTCTGAAATGAGAATATGAAGGAAACATTATTGGAATTATTAAAATGAAAAGCTGGATAAAATTCCCTGAGGTAACAGTAATTTTCTCTTTATTGCTTTGTTTTGTCATATTCTAGCTCCTTCAGGCAATGGCTGATCCAGAGAGGAGCTGGGTAGGACCTGTGGAGTAGCCAGGAATTTTGCTTGGGGGGGGGGTCCAAAACTAGCGGTGAAAAATCTTTTAAAAACAGCATACCAAGTAGAGGGCTTTAGAGTAGTTTTAACACTCTTCATAATCGAAATAACTTCATTTTTTTGAGAAACATTTCGTAAATTCATGATTTTTCAATATTTTTTTCTTCTATTAAGGAAAATAATTGCATTTTTATATTTAAGGGTGGTCCGAACCCCCTACGAACCCTTGCTACGCCACTGGGTAGGACTTGAGGCCCCCTTTTGGTATCCAATTTACACTAGATAAAATGGTTATTTTGTTTCGAGCCCCACTACTGCTGGGAGGTTACCCACAGCCCCCTCCTCTAACTAACTCACTTAGTCCCTATCCTGGATCAGGCGCTGCCTTCAGGTAAAATGTGGAAAATAACTATTCAATGGGATGGTCCACCGATTTTCAAGAGTGGATGGCAATAATGAGTAGTAGGAGGTTACATGTAGGGGAATATGATAGGTACCCAGCTCATATTTTAATTGATAGCATATATAGGTAATATATACTATGATCGGTATATAATACTATGTATATGATACCAGTTAATAGTTTGTATATCTATACTTGATATTTTTTTGAGTTTTTGAGGATTTTTCAACAATTAACATGTATTTGTATGTGATATTAAATTAGACTTATTAAACTATTGAATTTAATTGATCAATTTCCATTTATTTGTTGTCAGTTTTCACGAAAAAGTATGAATGAGACACTCATTACTTAATCTTTATTTTAGACTTCATAGCAATTGGAACTCAAATTTTAGCTGTCAGTGACCAATTCACCGTGGAAGTCGCTCCGTTTTGAAAATTATGTCTCCATACCTTCACGATCATTTATGCAGTCAGTATACTGGTCTACTTTAGGTATATACAAGGAACAGCGGTGAAAGATTATGCTTACTTTTACCAGATTATTGGAAATATTTTATGTTTTTTTAAGCATCACTTATTTAAATTTCATATACAGTAGATTCCGATTAATTGGGACATATCGGGACTTGTGCACTTTGCCCCAATTAGGCGAACTCTCTTGTATATGGGCATAAAAAACTTTAAAAATGTAGAAAGAAGACTAAAGAATGTTTATAATGCAACATAAGTTTGTTAAAGTATTAATTTGATTAATAAATCAGTGATATTTGTTAATTTATTATCATTTTTAAGAATTATAACATTTTTGTTAAAAATATTTTTCACAGTCTCGGGCAACGCTGAATGAATGTCTTTTACTAAGTCATATTGAAGAAAAGTCCTATCCTCTTTCAGATAGTATAACAACAAGAGCTTTCAAAATAGGGTAAGAATAGGACAATTTGTGAAAAATAAGAGTAAATCAGAGGAGGAAAATATAAAAAGTAGTATTCTGAAAACAAAAAATTTTAATTTTGTCACCAGTATAGAGTCTATGTCGCCGACTCATGGCCCAATAAAGCGGCATGCTGTACCAAATAAAAGGAGAATACTCTAGGATATTCTTCTATTGGGTTCTGTTCTTCAAGATCTGCCCCAATTATGCGGCTGCCTCGAGTAACCGGTGGACCCATTAAACGGAATCTACTGTATTTCGATACCTCCACTGGATAAACGCTCAACAATCACCCACCAAATCAAATCTGCTCATCTAAGTAGCCCTTATAATAGATGAGCGGATTTGATTCTGTGGGCGATTGTTGAGCGTTTATCCAGTGGAGGTATCGATTTAGCTGCTAATCAGTGATAAAGTTCATGACAGCAGTGAACCAAAACAATGGACATAGGCCAGCAGTGAGTAAATCTTTCTTCTTGGCCCCCCTACCATCAAGTGCCACAAAGCCCTGTCATGCTGGTTGAGTTTAGGGTGAATTTATCTAATATCTACTCGTATTACTACTTGATTACTGCAGCTGCATGACAGTTTTCATTAATTGCATTTTCCTCACAAACATTAAAGTGAATACTATGGGTTGCCAGTGTGATAAAGTTTTGAATTATTACCTGTTCAGCTTTTAATTATTTCAGCTAATGGGAAAACTAAAATTATTCTCCAGAGAATGTTACTCACCGTTTACATAGACATATATCTTATCTACTTCTTCTACTGCTTCCATGTCATCTGTCTGTTGATAGTGGCAGTAGTAATATCCTGTATCCTCGGGTACGGAATGGTTGACTGACAGATGTGATATGAAAGAATATTCAGCTCCAATATTTCGGGAAAAGTTCACGGAGATTTGTGCCAAATCATCCTGTGAAAAAAATTAGGAGAAATGAAACTCATGAATGTGATAGTGATAATGCTGCCTTCCATGCTGCAATGGTCAGCTATGCTCTTCCAAGATTCAGAATAATAATGAATAGGAATTTGTCTTTAAGTATGCAGTCAGGTACCTAGGGCAGGCATGTAGCCAGGTGCTTTTGTGGTATGGAGTGTGACTATAGCGTTAATTTTTAGGGATGTGCAAATATGTAGTGCTTTTTGATCTTGAATCGAGTTGAAAACTACTCACGAGTATTGAGTCGAGTATGGTTAATTCTGGACCAGGCAATACAACAATGCATGCTCCAACATAATCTCATTTTTCCAATCCCCTTGTAAATTTTCTATTCCGAATACTTAGCCTGATGTGAAAAGGATTAGATAACGAGGAAAGATTATGGTAATTCTATCAGAATTATGATATGGATGCAAATAAATGTGTCATAAACTGTCCCATAAGCACTCTTGAATGAATTAACCTCTTAGTATGTCTACAATTCCAATGATACAGTGAAATGTCTTTGTAACGAAATTCTATGGACTGCCGAGATACGTTCGTTAAACTGAAATTTCGTTATACAGGAGGGAAAATAACTTTGTTATACTGAATATTTCGTTACACTGGCATTCGTTATAAAGACATTTCACTGTATATGTATCTAAACTGCCTGGAAGAGGCCTGAGTAAATGAATTTGCACAATTTTAACAAAGATTATATGCGTAAATGAACCATTATATATTTTATCCTTTAAAATCTCATGCTGAAAAACCAATTGTTCTACATGTTCAGGCAGGAGGTTTTGACTTCTCTATGTTACAGCATTACTACTGGCAGAAATTTCACTACACACTTACGTAGCTGGGCAAGTACTTCCTTGCCAACAATGCAAGATTTGACGACTGCTATAGTGGTTGAATGCTACGTATGCACTATGCAGTAAGGTTGCACTCACAGGCCTAGGCATTAGAACAACTTATCTACTTTCAAAACGATATTATCACATTAATTTCACGATAGCGCCTCTTTTTGGCAGTTTTCTGAACTTACTGGCCTTGACAACATTGTAAGCAAAACTACTCGACTCGACTTTCGTAATGGTACTTCGAAACACTCGACTCAAGTACCAACTACTCGACTCAAATGTACGAGTACTCACACATTCCTAGGAATTTTTTATATTCATTTCCTACTCACCAGAAAATAATACGTCCATTAAATAAGCTGTAAATTTTGTTTGTCGAATGCTGAAATTTATAGTTGCTTGTTGTTACTGACATGGCCATAGTTACAATGACTTGGGCTCAGTCGGCATTTGTTTTCGAAATCCACCTGATTTTTAAAATATAATTGAAAATTTTGTCTGCAGTGGAAGTAGTTAATACTATCCAATTCAGAGAAAATTTTGAATCAAATCTTTATTTCAGCCTACAACTTTTAATGGCTGAGAGATGGACGGAGGAGAGTGCCCTTGGCTTAATTGCTACTTTAGGGAGTTATGGAAGGCACTCACCACGAGGGAAAAAATTTGGGGGGGAGTGGGGAGATTGAACCGCACCCATACCTTCCCCACCCTCCCCTGGCTGCATGCCTGATTAAGGGTGAAGAAATTACCTAGATGAGCTGTAGCCATTTGAAGAAGAATCTCATGCTTTGAAAATTTTACTTGCTTTGAGAATTTTACTTTCCGTCTGATAGTCTGAATCGGACGATCATTTTTCACATCCCTCTTAGTGCTCACTTGGGCAATCGCTTTTCAGGACTATAGAAAAGTGATTGCTCAAGGCAGGGGCGCAGCTAGTAATTAAGCCCACACGGAAAATAGATATCAATCGATATGTATCTATATATTGTCTATTCCCAGCCACTGCAAGGTGTCCAATGGACGTCCATTTGACATCCCGGCATCCATAAGTCTCTTATGGATATCCTTTGGATGCCTATTGGATGCCATTTAAAGGACATCCTGTGATGGTCCCTATTGGGGCATCCATTGGATGTCATTGGAATGACATCCAATTAAGGTCACAACTGGGACCTTATTCTCATCTATGAGTAGATATATATCTAATAGATGCCTATTAGACACCTATTAGATATATCTCTCTCTGTTAGACATCTATTAGATGCACAGGTGACGAGGGGTGGTTTTGGATGCATCGCCGAACGTGCCTTTTAAAACGCGATTCATGAGCTATGGAAGCAATTTAACATTTGATTAAGGATTAAGGGACAATTTTTTTGGTTCCTTACTCGAGCGATGGCGGACTTAAAAAAATTATGCTACACGCCTAGGCTAGGAGGGGTTTTAGATGCAACTAATACAGGGGTGTCTGGGGGTATGGAATACCCCCCAGGGTAAGTGGGAGGTGCGAGGACCAGAATAGAATAGATTTTTAGAATAAATGGTCAGCTTTACGACTTTCCGAGGGATATATTATAAATCATTACACTATTCTGTTAGTAATATTAAAGCAATCAAGTAAAATGGATTCCCCTTAAAAATTTCTCTGTGCTCTCGGCAGGGGATGTTATCCCTCAAAATCCCCTTGCTGTGCCGCTGGCTCGAGGCATCACTTTTTTGAATCAAATGGTCATTATTTACATCACTCTTTCCGTCACTATTCTGTATTATCTTAGCTGGTCGTTCATATTTACCTATGTTGTGCCCATGATCGTCAAACTTTGGACTGCAGTCACTCTATATACGGCCATTTATTCTGATTGGCAGATGTGTGGTTTCAATGATGAAAAAGTGATGGGGACTCCCATCACTGGAGCCATTGAGAAAAACAATTGCGTGAGACAATCACTTCTGAGTGATCGCTGGAGTGAGCACTCGAAAGTGTTGAAAAAAATGATTGTGTGATTCAGGCTTTAATATAGAACCTTAACACTTAAACACATGAAATTTCAAATGTAGAAGGGAATTTATGAATTATTATTTTAAAAACACATTTGATTGATTATCATGCAAATTTTAGTTAGTCATTCAAACATTCTCAAATTGCCAGTACTCACCTTGTAGTACTCCGAGGAGTACAATGGAATGCTCCAGTTAATTGGCCTGTTCCCTTCACACTTCAATTGGATTTTATCACCTGTGTTGAATACCAGTTCCTCTTTATCCGGAATAATTCTTGGGGGCTTGAATTTCACAAAGGCTCGGCCATCTGAAATAATAAAATTGAAAAAATATTGACTCATTCCTTGCTATATCTTAAAATAGGGTGGTTTCCTTCATCAAAGAAAACGAAAGGCATTGATTGCGATTCGTTACCCACCATTAGTGTATTCATAATATACAAATTATTTTGTTTTAGAAATACCGGGTTAGACGAATGGCAATGGTCCATTTTTATCCTCATTTGAAAAGGGCCAGATTGGCGCCCATGCGATGCCACTCCACGTGACGTCACAGGGACCTAGTTTCTATACGAGAAGATAGGAGTTATGCGTCGTCTGAGGTTACCATTGCATGCATGAGGCGCAGAGCTCAGGGAAACATGTCTTAACAATCACTTATTAAAACTGGCTAAGGTCGGAAAGTTTTCCTCGTTTGATAAGTTATTAATAATCCTTATTTAAGCCAAGCGCTACCAGTCAGCAGGGTACTAGGCTAGCCGCTAGCAGCCTGCGTCGTATCACCGCTAAGCCTCGCCTCAAGGTCACCTCGCAGGGCGGGAGGGGGAACCAGAAATACGTCACGCGGAGAGACTTCCCGACATTCATACTTAAGCGTCGCGTTTTCGCGCGCTTGAAAATTTTCACTTTTCATTTAATCGCGAAAAATAGATATCGTCATTTAAAAATCTAAAAGCGTGAAATACGTTCTCCAGGAGTAATAATCTTTCGATTTAGGCAATAAAAAAATAATAGGAAACCACCCTATTCCTTCATACTTCGGACTTGAAAGTAACTCCTTAACAGTGCCAATGTTAGCCATTCATGTATTTGAATTGTGAATGAACCCTAAAAATGACATTTTTTATGATGCTTAAACATTTATGGCATTATGGAGAAATTGTAATGAATGAGAAAGTTGCAAAAATGTTATTTCAAACTTATCTTTTCACATTTTACTGACATTCGTAATTAATGAGAAGAGTGCATACGCAATCATTTGGGTCCAATTTTTTGTATGATTTAGTTTATATTCTAGATGAATTTTAACATTAGAATAAAATTATTTCTAAAATAATTAACCATATTATATGGTTAAATCAGGAAGGAGCTTCTGAGAGGATCGTTTTGTAAGAGTTTAAAGAAAAGGTGAGTGAAGAGTTTGATTTGGAGTGTAGCTCTCTACGGTGCGGAAACGTGGACACTGAGGAAAGAAGACGAGAGAAGATTGGATGCATTCGAGATGTGGGTATGGAGAAGAATGGAGAGGGTGAAATGGACGGAGAGGAGGAGTAACGACGAAGTGTTGGATATGGTGGGTGAGGAGAGGCAGCTTTTAGATGAGATACGGAGGAGACAGAAGGTATGGATGGAGTTAGTGCTTAGCGGGGAAGGGATGTTGAAAAAGGTGTTGGAGGGTAGAATGTTAGGGAAACGAGGGAGGGGAAGGAAAAGAATAGGATTTTTAGATAGATTGAAAGAGATTAGCTGGAAGGAAAGGGAGGCTTCCAGATCACTTCTTGAACACTCCATGGAAACCTACCTTAATCGGTAGAATACTATAATAATAATATGGTTAAATAGTATTGGTCACATAGTGTTGTAATCATAGTGTTGTTTTAAATAATGTTATATTGTTTAATGACATCTCTGAATTTAACTTAAAAACTTGGTTTACTGAAACGGATAGCTCAAACAGGATCATGAAATAGTAAACGTTCCACGAGGATTCTGATTGCAATGGTTCAATCATAAATTCCTCATGCTGAAAATGAAATCAAATAATCATAAAATAAAAATCATGAAAGGGAAGCTCAGTGATCTTTTAGTAAATAAGTGAGTAAAGTTAAATAAAAAATACATTGTAAATCATTTGGATGTCCCTAATTTTTATTCCCAGGCTCATTGATGGGTAAATTTCCCATGTCACAGTGCACATATGATGGTTTCGCGTGTTTTTTTAAAATATATAATTAATTTTTTATTAAAGTTTTGATTTCTGCGTACGATTTCATGAAAAAGAGAATAAGAATGACGTAGTTGTGTCAGCAATGGAACACTTAAAAAAAAGCTGAATGCAATTTTATACAACCTCTTGAGTGATACATAATTAATTGACGTAACTCCGTCGTGTTTTGACTCTTTTTTCATGAAATTCAACGTATAAATGAGAACTGTAATAAAAAATTACAAATTCCGCTTACTAATATGTGATATTTTTTCACAGTGGAGTGCGATTCGTGATTCATTAGAGCAAATGCGTTTGGCGGACCGCATAGGTAATGGTGGGCTCTCCAGTGATACCATAGGCATACCCAGCGGGGGGCAGAGCGGGAGCAAGCGAAAATAAATTTAATTCTAAACAAAAGCTATGAACAAATTTTCCTTTTGAAGAAAAATGATATTTGTATAAGACATGGAACAAAAATAAAAATCATTATTTTTTCAAGCAAATAATTATAAAAACTAATAAACTGCTGTCATAATTTCCTTAAATGTTTGGTTTTATTAACCTTTTCTGTGCAGAAAAGTTGATTCTGGGTACGCCCATGTCTTACCCGCCTGCCCGGTTTGTACAGACTGTAATTAATCCTGAATATTCCCCGTTTCGATCCCAGAAGTTCCCCCCCCCCTCCCCCGATTTTACTGATGAGTGTCCACTTACACTAGAGGCGCGAAAATTTTGCCGCATTCAATGGGTTGACGGTATATGGGAAAATGATAACGCATCATGACGTAACGTTAAGTCCTCAGAAAGATACCAGCTCGAAGATGATGTTTGATCGATTAGTGGCCCAATATTACAGGAAAAGGCCGAATACATAGCCTTGAAAAATAAAATTGACAATTTTAAATGTTCTGGTGGGTGGTTGACTAATTTTAAATCAAGATTCAACATTGTATCTCTGAAGATAAGTGGGGAAGAAGGCTCTGTTAATACTGAAATTACTTATAAGTGACACATCGATAACGATGATATACCTCAAGAATATAGTCCCAGAGATCGCTACAATTTTGATGAAACTGGGCTATTTTTTAATACATTACCTAACGCAACCTTGGGTTTCTAAGGGCAAAGGTGCCATGGGGGGAAAAAGAGTAAAGTGCGTGTTGCTGTGGGGCTGTGCGTCAACCAAACGGGCACGGACTAAATCAAGCCCGTTGTCATAGGGAAATTTGAAAGGCCACGGTGCTTAAAACATGTAAAATTGGAAGCCCTCCCAGTTTTTTACCATGCAAACAAAAACAGCTGGATGACCCGTGAAATTTTCCAGCAAACTATCATGCGTCTACAGAGAAAAATTGCGAGAGAGAATCGAGGGCGATGGCGTTCGCCCATGGTGGCAAGGAAAAGAATTTAACGAACACGATGCACAGGTTACCTCAAGTCAATTATTTGGTCGGTTAAACGGTGTCAGGTCATCAAAATATTCAAGGCGACTAATTTCCTCTAATTTTTGCTTTAATTATCTAGCACTCGTAGGAGTGCGGCGTTAAGTACCGCGTCAGACTACGAATTTGATTCTCTTTCGTGATATTTTGTTCTGGGCGTAATTCCATTCTTTGCAGTGGCGCAGCGAGGGGGGGTTTTGGGGGATAAAACCCAGCTCAGAATTTTTTTTAAGTTAAACCTATTTTACCTAGGTACATTAATATTGCTTATAGAATTTTGTAAGGATTTATAAAATATCCCTCAGAAAGTTATAAAACTCACTATTTATCCTAATTTTTCTCTGGGAGGGCCCCCGCACCTCCCGCTTACTCTGGCGGGTATGCCATAACCCCAGACACAAACGTATTAGTTGCGCAAAAAGCCTCCCTAGCCTTAATTCCTAGCTGCGCCCTGCTTCTTTGTATGCTTACATTTTCTCTCTCCTCTTAACCATGGATAAAAAATGGGGTTTAGTACAAAACATGATTGATATCTTATGAGAAGATCTACTAACTCACAAACGGAAAGTTTGCGGCTTTACCAAGGGAAGTTGTACACCTAAATTTGTATTCGGTAATAATTTATTTGGAGTACCTGTAACAAGTCTTGTTTACTAATGGGATAACTCGAGTCGTTTCGAAGGGTTTGCAACTTCGAAAGCAATCTACGTCAACGCTTCCTAGCAGGGAGGGTCTGGGGTGATTTGGGCCTCCCTTAACTAGGCGATTCGGGGGACCCCCCTCGGAAAATTATCGGAAATTGCATGCCCGGAAATGGAATTTAACTCTATTCCGGCTTCTATTCTTAAAAAATAGGTGAGAGTTCACAAAAAATAGCAATTTCGTAATAATATACACGGTGAAAAATGAGAATTTCACACCATGTAAAATTTAATAATGTACTATGGTTGTATTATATATTAGTTAGTGAATTTGTTCCTTCAAACTGCGCTGAAATATTAAAAAAAACCTTTAAAGTTACCCTTTCGAATAACCCTTTCAAAAAGCATCAGGTTTTCTTTTATCAGCATGATAAATCTCTTTCATCTTCTGAAACCTTCATTTAGCATGTTTTTTACATAATCTCTTTACGCTGAGTATGCAGACAGTGTTAAAAAACTAATGAAAAGGTAGAATTTTATAATTGTAAAAAACTTTGGTTCAAGTAATCTGAGTTTTTTTTTTAAACTTTCATATACTCTTCACGATAGACGTGAGTGTTGTTGGGGCCCTGTTAGCCCGGGGCCCTCGGCGATCGCCGACCACCCAACCTGGCCCGACTGCCCCTGCTGCCTAGTGTAAAAAAAATGACTATTTCCACCAATAGACAACCTGAAGGGCTACCTCAATCGTAGCCACAGTTTAATCGAAATCTCATCCCTTTTATTTTTTACGCATCTTAACCCTTTTGAGTGCCAACCGATTTTCTAGGTAGTATGCCAAAAGTGCCGAGGCATTTTTGCTGATTTTGCAGTAGGTTAGGGAAAAAATTAGGTCTCAAAAACAAGTAGAGGTATATGTTCAAAAACTTGAGGAAACTTTATTATATGTGGTTTAACCTTTTTATTATATTATTTAGCGTTTTTTGGTAATATGAGTTAGTTAATTTGAAGAAAAAAGTTTATGTTAAAATAAAATGAATATTGACAATTGTATGATTATATGAATTATCAGCATCTAAGAGTGACATTGCATGAGGAGCGTAATAGCGCTCATGGCACTTTTCGCGAGAGATAGGAGAAACGCGATAGCGCCTCCCGGCACTCTGAGGGTTAAATAATGAACATAAATCAGGAGTAATAAGAAATGAAATGATGTACAGAAATATTCTCGTCAAAATTCATCCTACCCTGATGGGCATAGGCCGTCGCGACAAGGTAAATTACGACGCGTCGTAATTTACCTTGTCCTGCTCTCTATTACTTCAAAAATACAATAAATATTATGAAAAGTAAAGAAAACTTTGTAGTATGACATAAGGGCCATTTCATCTCAAATCAGGCAGATAGTGCAAAATCATGTCAGGTGACCATCACCGATTTCTCTGAAATTTATATATGTGAAAGCAGTATCCTTATGATGAATAATGATGCCTTTACCTCTGCTCAGAACTGAACCGTCATAAAGTTACCGCCCCTTGAACATTGCAGTGTCAGGCCTCAGAGTAAAAAATGAAAAATCACATAAATGCTGATTACTAAGGAACCATGGCTTATAAAGCAGTGGTTATTATTTTATTTTGAAGAGAATTCATTTATGCACATTCTGGCATAACTTGCAAATCATTTGAAGCAATAATAAACAAATAGGACTTGTTTAAACAATAAAAATTTGTCATTATTTAACAATTTATTACTAAAAAAGGCCACCTTTTATTTTCTTTAAAATTTATCAGTGGGTAGTTCAAATGTTCTGCTTTCATTTAAAAAAATAAAAAACGGTAGTATTTTTATACTTTTTGTTTTAAGGCATGTCAAAGTTAGGCATGTTTTCGACTCTTATACACCAAGATTGCATACCTTCAAGGGGGTAAAAATGAAGTTTCATTCTTCTTAGCATTCATAATAGTGAAAAGTTCATATCTGAATGATTGGTTACATCTATTGAGTGAAAGCAAGTTCAATCTTGTTTACTTCCATGGCATCCAATGTGTGCAAACACCCACTGCTACTGGCTGGAAACGATGAATGAGTCGCAATTTGCACAGAGTATTTTTCAATGGCACTTCACATAAGTCTTCTACTTTGGCCATGTGGATCATTTTGATGGACCATGTGGATGCATAAACGAGGCACTAATGTCATTCCCTTCTAAAGACACTGCAGTGATTTTAAAAATTCACCAGGTTTTTGGGAAACACACAAGGAAGTCATTCATGGTGAGATTTTGAGTACTGTACGTCTTTATATCTGGATTTGTTAGTGTCACAGCCTGTTTGATTGTGTGGATTACAGAGCGAGCGATAGTTGTCCCGTGTCTGTTAACTACCAACACATGAAACTGTTGATGCCATGTACAGGTGCTCCTTTCACCCAATCATTTTTTTGTGTAAATTGAGCTGGTTAACGTGTGTAAAATGGAAGTTTCATATTAGGCAAGAATTTACTTACTGAAAGAAACTGATAAATGTCGAACATGTACTTCAAGACTCTGAAGAAGCCAGAGTGAAATGTCTATGAGTGGTCATGTTCAAATTTTATCATTCTTTTCCACGAGTTAATCTAAACAACATAATATGGCTGCTTTTCCAGTTTCAACCAAACATACAATTGACATATCATGCAGAGCTAAAAAAAAACAACTAGGAATATGGGCCAATCTGATGTATACTGTTGGCATCCTCTTCCTCATACTGCTCAAACAACATTATGCTCTCATTTTACTTGGATGATCATAAAGATTGTTCTTGCGTAACTCCTAATCAGCAAGATGTGTTCACTGCCATTGAGAATCATTCAGACAAATTCATTGCTGAAGTTTAGGATTGAACCAAGAAAGGTGTGTATCACCAATATATCCGTAAAATAGAAAGGGAGGATATTCAAAAAGAGAAGTTGGTAACACTAATTTTTGAGGCATTGCTGCTTCATTTTGACTATTTCGAGAATTAAAGTGTGATTCTTCAAGATTAAGTACAACCGTATGACTGGCAAAAAGTACAGATATCAATATTTACCTGTGTGGTATATAATAACTAAGGTATGCAGGCGCTTCAGATGATACCTCACATGACACTGCACATTCTTTTCTTCAGATGAATCAAATAGAAGAACAATAGTGTAAAAATATATCATATGAAGAAATAAATCATATATATTTTATTAAAGTCAGCCGCTAATTAAAAAAAAAAACAGATTTCAGATATTTGACTTGGGGAAAGGTGTTAACAGGAAGGAAGTCATAGGTGGTTGTTCAGTGCGACTGGACATGAATAGGGGCCATCTGATAGAGTATATCCTTGCCTAATATCAAACTTTTGCATTTAACACATGTTAAACTAACCGAATAGGGTAATTTCCTCCATCAAAGAAAACGAAAGGCATTGATTGCGATTTGTTACCCACCTTTAGTGTATTCATAATATACAAATTATTTGGTATTAGAAATCCCAGTTTAGACGAATGTTAATGGTCAATTTTAACCTCATTTGAAAGAGGCCAGATTGGCACCAATGCGATGCCACTCCAAGTGACGTTACAGGGACCTAGATGCTATACGAATAGATAGGAGTTTTACATCATCTGAGATTAACAATGCATTCATGAGGCACAGAGCTCCGGGAAACATCCCTTAACAATCACCTATTAAATATGCCTTTGGTCTGAGAGTTTCCTTTGTTTGATAGGGTATTAATAATCCTTATTTAAACCAAGCTAGAAAGGAACTCTATGCTAACGCCATGCTCGGCAGCAAGCAGCCAGAGGTCACACGGGCTTTTCGCAGCATTCATACTTAACCATTGTGTTTTCGTACGCTTGAAAATTTTCACTTTTCATTTAATCGCAAAAAACAGATATCATCATTTAAAAATCTAAAAGCATGAAATATGTACTCCAGGAGTAATAATCTTTCGATTTAGGCAATAAACAATAATAGGAAACCACCCTATGTAGACAAAAAAATGATTGGGTGAAAGGAGCACCTGTACATGGCATCAACAGTTTCATGTGTTGGTAGTTAACAGACACGGGACAACTATCGCTCGCTCTGTAATCCACACAATCAAACAGGCTGTGACACTAACAAATCCAGATATAAAGACGTACAGTACTCAAAATCTCACCATGAATGACTTCCTTGTGTGTTTCCCAAAAACCTGGTGAATTTTTAAAATCACTGCAGTGTCTTTAGAAGGGAATGACATTAGTGCCTCGTTTATGCATCCACATGGTCCATCAAAATGATCCACATGGCCAAAGTAGAAGACTTATGTGAAGTGCCATTGAAAAATACTCTGTGCAAATTGCGACTCATTCATCGTTTCCAGCCAGTAGCAGTGGGTGTTTGCACACATTGGATGCCATGGAAGTAAACAAGATTGAACTTGCTTTCACTCAATAGATGTAACCAATCATTCAGATATGAACTTTTCACTATTATGAATGCTAAGAAGAATGACACTTCATTTTTACCCCCTTGAAGGTATGCAATCTTGGTGTATAAGAGTCGAAAACATGCCTAACTTTGACATGCCTTAAAACAAAAAGTATAAAAATACTACCGTTTTTTATTTTTTTAAATGAAAGCAGAACATTTGAACTACCCACTGATAAATTTTAAAGAAAATAAAAGGTGGCCTTTTTTAGTAATAAATTGTTAAATAATGACAAATTTTTATTGTTTAAACAAGTCCTATTTGTTTATTATTGCTTCAAATGATTTGCAAGTTATGCCAGAATGTGCATAAATGAATTCTCTTCAAAATAAAATAATAACCACTGCTTTATAAGCCATGGTTCCTTAGTAATCAGCATTTATGTGATTTTTCATTTTTTACTCTGAGGCCTGACACTGCAATGTTCAAGGGGCGGTAACTTTATGACGGTTCAGTTCTGAGCAGAGGTAAAGGCATCATTATTCATCATAAGGATACTGCTTTCACATATATAAATTTCAGAGAAATCGGTGACGGTCACCTGACACCCCTCTGCCTGATTTGAGATGAAATCCCCCATAAATATTTAATGTACGACCTAGTTTTCGATGTAGCACGTCATCATATGGTAAAAATGCATGCAAGTCAGAGTATAAATTGTCACTCGTGTGACCGTTCTCTGATTTATTCACTGTTCTGTGATATATTTCATTATGTTTGGTAGATTCCATAAAGTCACACCTGAGACCAGTGGCGCAGCGAGGGGTGTGGTTTGGGGGATAAACCCTTCCCCCCCCAGAGCTCAGAAATGTTTTCACGTTAAATCCATTTTACTTAATTGCATTAATATTATTTGTAGAATTTTTTAAGGATTTATAAAATATCCCTCAGAAAGCCGTAAAAACCCACTATTTATCCTAATTTTTTTTCTGGGGAGGGCGCCGCACCTCCCACTTACCCTGGCGGGTATGCCATACCTCCAGACATCCCCGTATTAGTAGCGCCTAAATGCCCTTCCCAGCCTTATTTCCTAGCTGCGCCCCTACCTGAGACAACTAATTGTACAATAAATAGTTACGAGAATACTTTGAATAGTTAATTTAGGTTTTCATAGTAATTATTCAGTAATAATCTATATTTTAATCGAAATTTTATCACAAAATAAAATTCATGATTGCCATAGCAATGGCACTACGATAAGAAGCTTCAAGAATTGTCCATCCCTCCAATATCCAAATTACGGAAAATTCGAGCTCATCGCATCGTCTACCCCCTTTCACATTCAGGGGTCGCTGTCCACAACTAGTCGCCTCTAAGGCAGTCGATCCTGGGAATCTCTTTCAGTCAAACCCTTCTCCCTCAATAGGGTCGTTTCCTATTACTTTTTTATTGCCTAAATCGAAAGATTAGTACTCCTGTAGTGCATATTTCACGCTTTTAGATTTTTAAATGACGATATCTATTTTTTGCGATTAATTGAAAAGGGAAAAATTTCAAGAGCGCGAAAACGCGACGGCTAAGTATGAATGCTGGGAAAACCCCGTGTGACGTCTGGCTGCTGCTGTGTGAGGCCACTTGGGTGCGAGGCTATGAACGCCGCTACGATGCAGACTGCTTGCTGCCGAGCATGGCGGTAGCGTAGAGCACCCCGCTAGCAGGTAGCGCTTGGATTAAATAAGGATTATCAATACCTTATCAAACGAAGGAAACTTACCGACCGTAGACAATTTTAATAGGTGATTATTAAGAAATGTTTCCCTGAGCTCTGTGCCTCATTCATGCATTGGTTATCTCAGACTATGTAAAACTCCTATCTACTCGTATAGAATCTAGGTCCCTGTGACGTCTAGTGGATTGGAATCGCATGGGCGCCAATCTGGCATTTTTCAAATGAGGTTAAAATTGACCATTAACATTCGTCTAAACTGGGATTTCTAAAACCAAGTAATTTTTATATTATGAATACACTAATGGTGGGTAACGAATCGCAATCAGTGCCTTTCGTTTTCTTTGATGAAGGAAACTACCCCATTATTTCTCGACACAGTTCCTCCATCTTCTCTTCGGTCTGCCCATCGTTATCTTCCGGTCTAGAGGAAGTATATCGACCTCTAAAAGGAACTGGGAGGAACATCGTACGAAATACTATATGCTATCATGTACCCGTAAAAGTTATTAAATCTCCTGTTACATCTATGATGTAGATTGCGTCCTGCCTTTTCTCATCACTCTGACTTCCTCGTTCTCGTCCCGCGAAGAGCTTTTCTTCACATCAAATTCTCATCGTTGATTGATCGAGGCCAATGAACGATGTGTATATACTTAAAGATTAAATATCAGAGTACTTACGTCCTCAGCGTCTGTCCCTATCTTTTATTTCGGGTAATCCGCTTCATATGAGTCAACACATGGGTCATCTATGGACTTTCAGGCTGCTTTATAGATAAAAATTCTACGCACTGATAATGAAAAGCGTCATCGGTGGACGGGAGAGATTACGCGAATCTGTTGAAGTTATGGAATCAGTGTTAAAGTAATCTGCTTCGTGTGGCGCTACTATGTTTTGTATTGTGTCGCTAATATTGTCAAAGAACAGGGCGTGGTCATTGCCTATTGTCGAAGATTGTCATGTAATGCTCGAGAATTGTAATGCGGTGCTTACTACTAACCAGTGTATTTTATAAGGAAAAACAATAGGCGGATATAAGTCCGTCGGAGGTTGCATAAAATGAACGTATAGAAGCGAAAGCCATCCCTTCAAAGGTAGTTTTCAAGTCTCGGACGAGTTTAATCAAGCAATTTTTATTATTATAAATATGAACGAGTAAGCGTTGATATTTATGTTGAAATTTCGAAGAAAAGATTATCATTTTTGCAATCGGAGATAAAGTTCTCGAGTCTAAATGGATGTTGTATTTACAGTCGAGGCGATTACTGACAGTCAAGAATTAAGGATATGATGCAGTGAGTTTTAATTTTGATATTTTTGTTGAAAAAAAGGTATGTCATTCGCCCTGATGACGGAGGCAGAGAAGGCTATGGAGACGTTGGCAGCAATGTCCATCCTGACCGGGCTGATTTCCCGAAAAGAGTTCATCAGCAAGATTCGCCGGGAAAGCACCAAATCCTTCAAGATATCACAAAATTTAGCCATATACAAGATCACTAACTTCCTATTTTACTATGAAAATGAGTGGATACAAATGATCGTGCAATGCAGGCTTTAGATGAAAGCGGAACTGTTAATCCTGGATCACACAATCATTTTTTCGGTCCCTTACGAGCGATAACTCCAGGGATCGCTCCAATGATGGAGGCAAAATGACTGTTTCGCGCGATCATTTTCCACGGTGATTCCAGGGATGGATATACCTTCCCTTTTTTCATCACTCTGCACGTCCCTTTTTCCGTCGCTGAAACGGCTGATACCATCGCTGGTATCGTCTTTTAGCCAATCAGAACGCATGGCCTCTAACAGCGATTGTAATACCACGCTTGGATTTTGATTGATATTGATTCTAACGATTTGATCGTTCGATCATTCTTCCTCATAGAATGATTCTCCAAAGTTGTTAGAATAGCAATGGCTGATGGCTGGTTTCGCTGATGGTAGGACCCGCACGCCTCTGTGACGGTGCGGGATTCCTCGTCCCCTCCCTTCCTTCCCTATCCACTCCCAGGAGGCGTCGTCGGGCTCCTATCGCGGCGGCGCCTCCTTCCTATCCTCCCCCCTCCTGCGGTGCAGAGGTGATAAGCTTATAGCTTGAGACCTCGGCCCAGGTTGTAACCCCGCGAGCCCGCCCTAGGGTTTCGTATCCATTGATATTGATTGACAGTTTTAAATACGATGAGTAACAAAATTAGCGATGGAAAAAGGGACGGTGGGAATGACCGTGTGATTCAGAAAATGATGGGTCGGACGACCGCTATTTTGGCCCCTGAAAATCAATCGCTGAAGGGACTTAAAAAGTGGTCCTGTGATTCTTGCTGAATAATGGGTATGGCCCTATACATCAGAGTTTAAATTACTACAGGAAGTCCTACTACACTCCACTCCGGTGACTTAATTGACTCATTCCAGTCTGTTCCAGTCGCTGTCAGTAGTGGCGCTCGAATCGCAAAGCTACATGCCTATATACCTATTAGACCTCAAGAGATACGATAGATTACGGCGAATGTAATCGTTTATTGCCAAAAATATTAAGCTCATACCTGCTATCTACGAACATATTACCATAAATAAGCGATGGTGAAGCGATTGTTATCTTCCCCATTATTGATTATTGTATACTAGTCTATAATGTACTTAACCTTAACCTATTGTACTTGAAATGTGTTTGCAACGGTTAATTAACTCCTGTGTTAGATTTATATTTGATTTGCGTAGAGATGAACATTTGTCCAAATCCTACACTGATCTGAATTGGTTACCTCTTCACAGCCGAAGGGATCATATCCTGGGATCTTTTCTGTTCTCCTTATTCCAAAAACAGACTCCTGTATACCTGTACGAATTATTCATCCCCCTCAAAAAAGTTACTGGAATTTCCACCCGCCGTGTTTCTGACCTTCAAATTCCCCAAGCCCGCACCAATATATATTTCAAATCTTTTCATCCAACTGCGTCTAGATTCTGGAACTCTCTTCCGCCAAATATAAAGTCGTCACAATCACTTCAGTCGTTTAAAAGAAGGCTGTACTCGTATTTGAAGTCTGGGCTTCATTCAGTCTCCTAAACTCTAATTAGAGTTATTATCTTAAAGTTGTAATGTTAACAAAAATTTCTACATAAATATGCATATGCATGTGTGTGTTTATTACTGTCTAAGTTAAAACATATACTTCTGTGTTATTAGTATTGAATATTTTACATCTTATGTATAAATATCAACTACTTGTCAAAATGCCTTTGTTAAGATTTAGAACATTTCCTGTATTTTCCATTTTTTTTGCTCTCATATGTTTTACCTAGAGCATAATAAAAATATTCTATTCTATTCTAAATAAGCGATACGTTCGCCGCCTAGCCTATCTCTAGCGGGCAAGGAGGTTGTAAATATACTGGAGGGGGCACCACTGCTTCCGAGCGTTGAGCGCAGTGTGGCAGGAATGGGGGTGCTTGGGTAGGATAGCCACGCCTACTTTGACCAAAACATTGATAATCCCATAAGAGTCGATGCTAACTATCTGGTGAAATATTCGGTCATGATCGTTGTTTCGTTAAAATAAACTATCGCAAACGAACTCAGTAAACCTTTTTTCTATCATTTTGGGAAGGCTTCGCGAAAATATGCCTCGAATATCTTTTCTCAAGGAAAAATTCCTGTCAATCACCACGGTTCCGCTGTGCAACTGGCTTAGCCGGAAATAACATTTTACTAGTGTAAACTATCCATTCCCCTGCACTTCTACTGGTAATTAATAATGTTACGGCCAATGGAAATCTTACGATAGCGAACCGGTTGCAATAATAGAGCGAAAGTATGTTCACGACGATATATTATCACCACGATATGACTATGTGGACAGTTTAATTTGCACAGTAGTATGACGAACGATTGGGAAACTCCGACGACAATCAAGAAGTAATTGTTGCATTTTCATTTTATAAATCAGAGGCAATATACGGAATAGAAGATTCTATATTATTTCTACTGTATAGATACCTTTTTCTCAACTTATACGCAACCAAACTCTACAAATGGAGTACCAAAATGCACGGAATTTATCAGAGAACATGCGACGGCATATCTTACTTCCTAAATATTGCTATTGTTTCCTAAAATTGGTTTTTAAATAATAAAAAAAAACAAAAACCGGTAAATATTCCTGACGTTAACGGCGCACAAACTGATACATTTGCTCATTTGCAACAATATCTCGCATTCTTTAAATAACTTTTATCAAAATGCGGCTGATTCCACATTCAAGTCCCCTGTTGACACGTAAGTATGAGTCATCATGTGCGTTTAACAGAGGATAGTGTAATTACTTCCAATGTTGTGTTTAAAGAGGTCCTCTGACCTCAATTTGTACATGAACATTCCAATTAAATTTGTACATAAGACCCTGCCTTTTTTTTCTACATTTTAAAATTAGAAACGCGCCTATCCCTCTGTGGATCCGCATTGAAAAGAGCGGGGGAAGCCCGCTGGGAGCGGGCGCAGCACGCTCGTACTTGATTATATACGTGCACTGAAGTCCCGTATTCTTAGTCGACCCTACATATTCGTCCCTACATAACAAGAGGCCCCTACATGTAGTAGTTCTAAAATAGTCAAACCAAGATGGCGGAATTCTGACCACGCTAAAAACTCGAATACAGCGCCTCCAGATATTTACAACCTCCTTGCTTGCGGACTAACACGTGTATTGACAAGTATCCTAGCAACCGAGCGCCACTATTTAAGGCTGCATGCTTTTAAATTTTCTACCGTCCTCCGGTTTTAGCTATATCATTACTTCCCATCCATCTACTTATACTACTGTACCTCCCTGTTTTTTAATTTCTCATTTATTTAGCATATATGTATCATGGAATGCCCTTATTTATAATTACCTAATATTGATCATTGCAACCCTAGATACGTCTCATTGGATACTCATCATTCTATGTGTATTCCTATCTAACTCATATGCATTTTTGATCATCGATTAGCTTCTAAAATTGCGATCGAGAATTGTCAATGCTTCTTCTGATTACCAGTAACGAAGTGCTTTCCATATAATTTAAGAATTCTGGTTAAAAATTTCGACCTGGATGACCATTCATCTCTAATTCAGGTAAAGCTCAAGGTGGAAGGGAGTTTTTTTTAACGGTCGTTGGAAATTTTCACCTTATAAAACCATTAAATTGCCTTATATCATTAACCGTTGATATGCTGTAAAATGAGGCCTATCTTGATAATGGATTTGAGATCCCTAACGCAAGAAAAATAACCGAAAAACTGAAAATTCTTCTAGGGTTTAATTCATTTTTAAAAGCAAGCCTTGCGTTGTAAAAAGTGACGTGCTTTCTAGGTTCACAATACACTCTCCTCCCTCATTCTTTGGGAAATTTTACATTAGCTCTAAGAGTGTATGCATATCAATAAAAACGGCAATCTTTTTCTAAGCCACCGCTTTTTCCAAGGCATGTTGGGTGATGCACGTTCGAAGCTCTAGGTTATTTTGATTAACAAACATTAAAATAATATTTTTTTTCGCGGTGAAATTATGGGAAAAATACGACACATTATGGTACTAATTCAATAACTTTGACGAAAACATAGCGATGTGCCTGGATGCTTATGAACCAAAACACGGAGTTATCAAAAAAAATACTTTCGCTTATTGTCGTTCGGCATTTCTAATTCGTTTTCGCGACGGCTGTGACGTCACAATGCTAGTGGTATTTCCACTGTAGGTAAACAGTTGGCTCTCATTACCAACTCCCTGCACGATTGACGTGGAATTTCATGACGATTACTCGACAAAAGCTCGATGGAATGGGAATGATTCGTTGGGAACTAAACGTGCGACACACGGCGATTCGAAGGACGCCCGTAGTATTTCCCCGGCCAGATTGTTTCATACTCGCAATGCGCAACCGCCCAAGGCGTTAACAGAATTGATTACGGTCAGCGACAATCAATAGAATTTTCCATCAATAAAAGGTGAAAATATTTTAGTAGCATGCGCAAGTTAGTGTATCTGTTAATAAATGCTTAAGTTTTTTGTAATGAATTTAATATGAAAACGTTTCTCGGGTTTCGCACGGGGTGATGTTTTCTAATGACGCTGACGTTTCGACAGATGGCTTGTCTATCTTCATGTACGTTTTCTCATTACTCTTCGTCAGAACTGACACCCTCCGTAATACCCTCGTATATATGCTGACAAAGAAGCGAGAGAACGTCACTAGGATGATAGAAAAATCGGTTGTTGAAACGTCGGCGTTGTTTTAAAACGTCACCCGGTGCGAAGTGCGAGGAATTTTTTTGTATTGTACCCATTCTTATTGAGTTTTGTCTACGATTTATGAACGATGTTGGTGGTGCGAAACATTCATGAATGCATGAACCAAATTTTAAAATGTTCTTTTTTGTTCAGACATTCGCACAAGTTGGGTTGTTACACTGCGCTGTTCATTCACGCGTTCATACATTTGAACATTGATTAATGTACCGTATTACTAGGCTTTTGTGTGAAGTTTCTGGAGATAACAACAGGGCCTGCATGTCTGCACGTATTCTAGCCCTCACACGTAACAAAATCAGGATGCATCATTAATATTGTTATCGTGATTGTTATTCTCCGAAGTGCAAAATATACGCCTACTTTCGAGTTCCTCTTCAGAAAAAAATGGCGGGCGGCTGGATTCTCGTGGATATGGGTTGCATTTCAAGAAACGGTTCCTTCCAAAAATTCAATGGGAGGTTAGAATCCTTGGACGTCCAATTGGCCACGGTCTTGTTTATATTTCTCATACCTAAAGAATCAAAATGGATGTTTATCCTATTGTTAGGGAGATTTTTCGTTCGGCTCTACCAGCTTGTTTTCCATACATGGTTTTCCATCCTTCAATTATATTAATATGTTTTAGTGATTGACGACATCCGTGGGTACTGTTCGGTTGGGATGATCAAAGGAGATATTTGTATCCTTCCTCCACACTTAGTGTTATTCGCTAGAGAAATATAATTATCGAAAATGGAAAAGCCCATACGTCGCAAGATGTTATATGTGGAGGTGAATTTGCCATAATGGTTTTCCCCTTTATTGCTAAGGTGATTACTTGACGTGATAGTCATTAACTTTATAATTTACGAGATATTTTTTCTTGATTTATGGTAGCTGTAAGGGCTTTTTCGCAAGTCTCTTTGCCTTAGTAACTGGTGCAAAATTATGAATTAAGGTAATGGTGCTAAATACCATAGGTATATGGCTAAAAGCGGTGGAAGAAAAACTTGATGCCTCGCGATTTTCTCTGTATGATATTTGTGCCTGATAGTCGCTTACAGTGGCACCTGCCCAAACAGGCCCCTGTATTTAGCGGCACCCCACAAGCGACTGTCAAACCGAACACATTGACCTTATAAACCATTTCCGTTCCATACTATTGGCTAAAAAGACATTTAATTAACTTAATAAAATACATAGAAAGCTGCACGATTCGTCAAAAATTGATCCGGGCGTGAAGAAAGTGTTACACAGATGTGAAACGAATTACCCAGACGGCACAGGAATTTTACGTATCTGGATACGGGGGTGGACCATCAAGATACAAGAAATCGCCCTTAGTAAGTTACTAAAAAGGTTTTGTTTCTTTATTTTTTTAATGGCGAAAGAAGATACAAGAGGACTGGCGAATTCATATGCATCGATAAAATTGTATCTCATCGATAAAACTGTATCCGGTCTGGGACTATTTTCTTTCACGGCTGGTGCCATATCCTCCTAGAAAGAAGGCCCGATCATAAGCCTTTGGAGATCGCGTTGTTCACGTTTTGTATTTGTGAGGTATTTTTGTTAAAAATGCCTTTCGTGTGTGTATTGCCGGGATGTGAAGGAAACTCCGGGACATGGTTCAAGTTTTTAGCTTTCCAAAAGATCCTGAATTGAAGAAGTGCATTTGGAAGATAAGAAGAGAAAATTTCACCCCTACGCTTTCGGTTACTTTTCGAATTAAAAGTCTCGGCTATTGAGGCATTTTTTTGCGCATGTGAGTAAGCTTTACAATACATTCTTCATAGAATGTAGCCGCCGATCACTTTCAATGAATTTTAACGTTGTTCTGAGGGTCATTATCATTTTGAAAACCATCCCCTGCCTGACACACTGAGTGAGAAGTGACTCGCAGAGTATGTTCTAGATGTATAACAAACATTGTGGCCATAACATTTGATCGCCCGTTGCACAGTCAAATTTGCCGCCGTTTTGTTACAAGGCCTCTCTGTTCGGTTTGGAATAATACGTCACAATCTTGCTTGGATACGCTGACGTGTTCCAGCAGATTGGACCGCTGGGTGAACTTTTAAAATCGTCGGCCGCGAAATGAGCCAGTCGGAGACCGTGTCACAAGTGGCGGCGCGTGCATGTACGCATGTTAGCAAGTGCACACCCAAACATTTATGAATTATAATAGAAAACTATTCCTTTACCACGAGATAGATAAAAATCCTGTCTACATATGGATGAAATATGAAGCTCCAAACGCCAGGGGCGCAGCTAGGAATTAAGGCTAGGGGGGGTTTTAGGCGCAACTAATACTTACGGATGTGGGGGTATTGCATACCCACCAGGGTAAGCAGGCGTTTCGGGGGCCCTCCCCCAGAAAAAAATAATAGTAATGGTTCAAAATGGCGAGTTTTAAGGCTTTCTGAGGGTTATTTGATGAATCCTAACACTATTTTATAAGTAGTACTGTTCCAAATAAGTAAAATGGATTAACCTTAAAAATTTCTCTGAGCTCTTGGGGGGGGGGGGTGTTTATCACCCAAACCCCCCTCGCTGCGCCACTGGCAGACAGCACCACGACTACTTCTGCTCTGCCATGCTGTGGCGGTAGCACTACAATGAGTGACATCACACGCCTGTGAACGGGCCTTCTCTCTAGGTGGCTGTGCCTCTGTTCGATTTGGAAGAATACGTCACAAGCGTGCTTGGATACACTGACGTGTTCCAGCAGATTGGACCGCTGTGGATCGCTGGGTGAACTTCTAAAATCGTCGGCCGCAAAATGAGCCAGTCGGAGACCGTGTCACGACTTCCAGTGCGTCGAGGCCTCTCGTTGCCTGAGGGGCCACTCCCTCTTTGGCGGCGAAAACACAATAATCTCCCCTCCGCCGCGAGAGGGCGTTGCGAGCAAAGGCATTCCACGGACATGCGTCGACTTCCACCTTCTTTCAGAGGGGGACTTTAAAAGCCTCCTCGTGTCACACTGGAAGAGTACACCGGCGGCAGCCTTAACACACTTTTCGAAGAAGCGAAGGTCCTTTTTTATGCATCCATCAGGTTCGGAAGAAGATGCCACCGGAAAAAAAATCGCTTCCTTCAATTTTCCGACTGGTTTTGGTTGGAATGGGGACATATCTTCTGACGGTGAAGCTAACTTCGAGTGACACCCATGACTGATGAATTTGGATCTGTGATGATGGTTGTGAAGCAGAGCCGCAGCAAGAATGTTTTTAATGGAATTTATTTAAAACAGATGGTATGATAGCCGTTTAGCGCTAAACATAAGATGATGCAGCCTTCGAATTTGACTGGCGGTTGCCGAAAGTTATAGTCAGCTTCTGTGTAAGATCAGACTTCAAGCTTACAGGCAGGGGCGGATCCAGGATTTATTTCTGGGGGGGCACAAGCAAGGTCATATTCAGGATTTTGTTCTGGGGGGGCACAAGGATACCTCGTAATACAAAACGAACGCAATGATAATGGAACCATATTAAAAATCTTGCACATTTTCTAGGGCTCTGGGGGGGGGGGGGGGGGCACGTGCCCCCGGCCCCCCCCTACAGGACTCTCAGCCATCATTAAGTAAAGTTGGAGGCTGTCTCTTCTAATGGTTTAAGCTAACCAGACAATTTAAAACTGGCTCTTTGTGTATTTCGTGGAACATTCATCCATGCACTGGTTGGGTACACACAAGATTTAAGATGTCGGGGGGGAGTGGTCGATTGGACCCATCATCCCTTTCCCTCGCTATCCACTGCCTTGCTGTAACGTCAGCCGTATTGAATTGTAAAAAATGTTTGGTAAATAATTCCTATATTTTTCTTAGTTTACCTCGTTATTTCGAGGGCCAACAAAGATGACCGATGGAACCGAGTTGGGATTGCAATAATGATGTCAAATTATAAAGCATGTATTTTCGTTGTGCTAAATCTCTCTGGAAAGGTCAAGCTGAATTTCGTGTTTGCTATTTTCTTATGCATAACGCACCAATCGAGCTAAATGTGAGCTTTGAAGTTGAAGCGTAGTAGAATTCCATGCAAAAAAAGATCATTTAGTTGTCTTTGCTCCATAAAATTCTTCTCACAAAGCCAAAATCAAATTTTCTACATTAATTCTCTGTTCGGGCAGAAGGGTGGTGTCTTTGATTTAATAAATGTAGCGTTGTGTGACCAGATAAAGCTGACTCCATCCCATACTACCTCTGATTGGCGTCTCTACTATGTTTCTATTCAGTGATTTGAAATTTCCGGTGTAACTTTCATCTCTTTTTTAGTCGTATTTTTACTTTAAATTAAAAAAAATTATTTTTCAAAATTTCGTATAAGAATCCCAATGATACCGAATTCTAACTCACCACAAAACTTGAAGAAAAAACAATGCATCCTGCGAACCTTATTTCCCTCAATATATGCACTTTCTATATACCTACTTTTTCAAAAGAGATTTTTTGTTATGATATGGCTGAAAGCAAATGAATTATAAAATTCTATAATGTTAAGCTATTCGTGTCACTTGTCAGGATTGAGGATAGAGGAACTAAATCGGGCTATCATAGAGCCAAGAGGTTCATAGTTTCCTCCAGAGAAAAAATAACAAAATTCTCCCAACAAAAAGAAAGTAGAGTTCTAAATTCCCGCAAAAAATCTACTCATTTGACCTTTAGTACGAATTCAAGGCTGGTGCGTTTTCCGATTACGTACATAGGCGGAGTTAGAGGGTGGCACGTGCCCCCTGCAGCATAAAAAATATGCAAAATAATCCATACGGTTATCATTACGTTTGTTTTGTTTAGTACATTACGGAGCCTCAATTACTTAATTTCATATTATTCACTTTGAAATTAAAATAAAGAGAATGTTTCGTACATTAATTGTTTTATCCTGTTTTTAATCTCCAGTATGAGAAGATGGTTTGCTTGTCAGACCATTCCCCTACCAGAATAAAATCCTGGATCCGCCCTTGGGATACCTAATAATTTTTGGGATTCCATCGATCGCGGTGATTGTAAATTGGATGGAAAAATATATGTTTGAATGCCGCATTGTGCTCTTGTTGTTACATTAAAATCATAGTTGTAAAATTGTATGAGATTAAAAGTGCGTTATACCCTCTCATATAATACTACCTTTAGGTTAATTTTTTTCGATGTGACTACTCATAATCATAGGTGTTCATTTTAACGAGTGGAATGCTTAAAAGCTTTAGAAAATGCTAAAAATCCTAGCTTTTACATTTCCATTCATGTGTCTGCCATGTTTCACAACAGCAAATCGTCCAATAAATTCGTCTTCTCGGTTCTTCGATTTCAAAACATCATTAAAGCTTCGTTTAGATTTCACGGATCGGGAAAATTACAGGTCATAACTGGCATTTCGCCCATTGCTCAGCCGTATTGCCCATTTTCACATGACCTTTTACTGCTTACAATGTTCGCAACATTACATACGAATTCGCTAATTGACGTGAAAGGGGCGGAAAATGGGAAGTGCTTAGTTGAACAAAAGTGATTGCGTACCTATCCCTATCATTACTTTAATAATCATGTCATACATAAATGGGAGCCATAATTTCTGATATCCGTATACAATGGCGCAAAAACGATTGTGTGACTCAGACTTAAATATTCCCTGCCACACCCCCTTTCATCGTCTTGCATGGAATTATTTCCGCTCACGTGCGAAAATACGGAACGATATTCCAACTTCTAATCACTCACTATTACTTCACTTCTATCTATCACGAAAATTGCAAAGAAGCATCACCGATGTCTGTACCTACAATCGATATCGCGTATTATCGGGGCAGAAAGCGATGCAGCTTCACCTGACACAAACTATGTAATGAAGTATAACGTTGTTTTGCTATCAAAAATTTAAATTGTACAACTATACTGCTTTATCTAATATAAATTTGGTGAAGGTTGGCAATCGCGCATTATCGGAACCGACAGTTACCGCTTCACCTTACACAGTGGTTGTAAATAAGTACCTATAATGATTGTCTTCACCATAAATACAGATCTAGTATCGAAAAATATAAAGCAGTATCTCTCCACTTAATATAACGATTTTAAAGGGTACAAAATTAGTGATCGCCAACAATCGTTAGCCCATGTTATCGAAACTGACACAACAATGCCGCTGATATTCCGATCGAATAGGCCCTAACTCCAGTAGTGGGGCACATTCAACACTTTCCTCTAGTTTCCGGTGGTGGTATTATCACTGTAATGAGTTGAAACACTGAAGAATGGTTGGGAGCACGAACCTTGAAAACAAGCGGCCATCACCAGAAGCACCAAGAGCCGACGACGAGACTCCTTCATCTCCTTTGGTTATGAATCACACACTTATTGGTCACCGCGCAACAGAACTCTTGATCACGGAGTTCATCCAGTAAAAATCAGTATGGATATCCTTCCTCAACCGTCCAGCGGCACTGCCATAACGATACTGCGAGCGGAGAGGCAAGAGGCACCTTGGGTATCCGTGAAGGAGAAGGGAAAGTTCGTCTTGCGACTCCCTCCCGGGAAAACAGATAGCGTCACCTCGGACGACCGGTGAAGCGGTTTTCCGTGGAATCGCGCGTGGAATGGGAATGAATGGGAGGGGAGAGCAGTTGTGGGGGAAGGGGAAAGGCGGGGGTCAGAGGTGGGGGGGAGTCAAGGTGGTGACTTAACTGTGAGGAGTGGGGGTGGAGTAGCATCCCTTTGGAGAGGGAGTGATGTAAGTTTTGACTTAAAGATGGACGCAGTTGGTGCCCGGAAGACCGTAAGCCTCTCTGCCTCAGACTTCAGCTGAGACCTGTGCTTTGTCACGCCACGGCGCCGGCGTCGACTACTCATTGTCTTGGCTGCCGCCGCCACGCCGCGCCGTCGTTGTCACAGAATTGGCGTCATTCCGAATTTTTGGAGCACATTAAAACTCGCTTATAACGAATTTCAGGTAACCATAGTTCTATTTTGTTTTAAACGAGATTTCATTATATCCATAATAAAGGATTTTGCCCCATAAATCACAGGATTGCCGGATAATATTCCGTAAATCGTCTTTATTTAAGCAACAGATCCGTGACATAACCTTTGTCCTACCCTTTCCACAAAACGACTGACAAGGGAAATATTTTAAGACCAAAAGTAGGAATATGTGTTGAAGACCACACGTAAGAGCTACTGATGATAAGGTACGGAACGCCTAAGTAGCGAAGATGGCCTGAATTTCTTTATAAAAGTGGAGAAAATGCCCTGAGGGGCCAAAGAATAGTTCGCAATATCGGGGATTTCGTATTGTCCGAACTCGTTACATACGGAGAAATTAACATTGAGGATCGTAGTCAAGTCCAAAGGACCAGGAACTCAACCTCGTTATAGGCGGGACTTCGTTACTTGCATCATCGTTTTAAGCGAGTTTTATTGTGTTATAATTTTTCCTTGTTGTTTATCCTTGGCCCCGAGGGGCCAAAGAATAGTTTGCAATAGCGGGGATTTCGTATTATCCGAACTCGTTACATACGGAGAAATTAACATTGAGGATCGTAGTAAAGTCCAAAGGACCAGGAACTCAACCTCGTTATAGGCGGGACTTCGTTACTTGCATCGTCGTTTTAATCGAGTTTTATTGTGTTATAATATTTCCTTGTCGTTTATCCTTGAAGAGATAAGCTTTAAGGAAGCTTTCTTATCTTCTTCTTCAAGTGAGCACCCGTTGGGTTGGGTGACGATAGATCTACACTCATGTCTCTCTACTTCCTTCTGATTCTTCGTCATGCGTTGAGCTTTAAATTATAAAAAAAAGAAGTGGCAATTTTCCGCAATTTCAAGGAGTACGACGCGTTCCAGCTCACAAAGCCGTCATCTGTTACAGTCTTAATTGAAAAATATTGCGACGAATGGAGCGGAGCCACTTTCGCCCCAGTTTGGAAATTGAGTTTCGGCATTTTCTATGGTGTCAGTAGTGGGAAAATTTGATAATAATCCCCATCTCCCGCAATAATTTTGTTACTACATCATTAAAGGGAAATAAATGTGGGATATGTGCATTGTTTAAAACCACATGAATTGTGCAGCTCATGCTAGATAATAAATACACTTCCAGAACTTTAATTTATTTTCTCTCGTAAATTGACCGACCCGTCAAAGTATATTTTCTTAAAATTAACGCTGTAGCCTTTGGATGACAGTTAACGGACGTAAAATATAATAAAAAGATCTGCCGCAATATCACTGCAAATAAGCCCACTGTAACAAGCGCATAATCATGAGATGGGCTTCCTATTTGCCCATTATTTTAATGTTTTTTACTTAAACTACGCATCATGACATTAGTAAAGGCATCTTCCTTGGGCATTAAAATGCATGTTTACTGGCTCTACTTGCCACAAAAATCTCATCATATTTGACTCGCGGTCTGTTGTATCTTTATCCGTATAATACTCTGCCAGCCACATTTAGGGTGTTTGGCAGGAGGTGACCAATCACCAGCATGCTATACAGGATGCCTGTAGGATGCCAGAACGATGCTGTTATCAATAGGTGTTTGGCACGAAGCAGGCTCACTGTTTCGCCTTAATTTTGCTGTTCACGGAAATTTGTTTATTTTAACACCCGCGTTACTCTTTTTGATTTATTGTATTGCCCCCAATTTTATCGATGCAAGTGGGGTATTCTCAAGCAAGGCCGCTTTTGTCCCTCTGTCCTCCATAGTTGTCTTAGCATGCATTACAAACGATAGCATTGAAAAACGCTTCAAGAAAATGTTTCATTTACTACCTCACGGTTAATAAAAATTAGTATTCTATTTCCAAAGTCCGCCCCAAATTTTTACGAGCGCGTAGCGTGTATGACTGTCCACTTGGCACATAGCTTAAAAGGGTCAGCGGGGTGTAGAACCTTGGCAACGGAGATGCTGGCATTGCCAGCACAGGAATGCGAAGCCCGTCACGAGGACTATTGCTCATCGAATGAAAACATAATTGCCAATTTACTGCGATGATTCAAGCAGAAAATTATAGGATTAGTTTCCGAATAATCAATATCTTTATTCATTCGTTAAAATATTTTAGAATCATTTTGCAGAAAATCGTACACGAAAAGGTATCCTGCATAGAAAATTTAGATGTTTACCGCTGTAAATATTCGCAGAAAATTATTATTTACAATGTCGAAGATAAGACGCTTAAGCCTAAAATGGCAAGATCATTATTCCCGTCGCTCTTAAACGATAGCTCCAGCGATCGCTATAATTATGGCGGAAAAATGACCGTTTCGCGCAATCATTTTTCCGCGATGATTCCAGGGCTGGAAATTCCATCTCTTTTTCCATCACTCGACACGTCCCTTTTTCCGTCGCTGAAACGGCTGAAACCATCGCTGGTACCGAATTTCAGCCAATCAGAAACCACGGTCTCTAATGGCGATTTTAACGCTGTGCTTGGCTTTGTTTTTACGTCACGATTAGAATTTTTTGAGCGACAGTTGTGAATACGGAAAGTGGCGGAATAAGCGATGGAAAAAGGAACGGTGGAAATGACAGTATGATTCAGAAAATGATGGATAAAGCGATCATTTTTTTTGGTCCTTGGAAAGCTTACGCTACAGCTCTCAATCTGAGGGACGGAATTAAATGATCATGTGATTTAGGCTGTATTGTTCCATATCCTTTCTGTGCAAGTTACTATACATCGCTGTTCTTACATTGCGGTCTTGGAATTACCCAAAGGGTAATATAACCCAAAGGTTAATACCCTAGAGGTAAAGAGTATCCTAACCCGTTGCCATGCTTTTCACATGTCATAACTTTTTTGTCGTACATTTTCTAGTTTTAACCTCTTTAGTTATTAATTTTCTATAAATTTAAACTTTTAATCTTTAAAATTAAGTTTTTAATTCGTATAACAATTGTATAATACATTTACTAGTTTATAGACTGTTCAAAAATTTTGATGGCAAGCCTCGCTGAAATAAGAACAATTTATTATTACTATAGTTACAAGCAGAAATATTAAAATTTTCTGGGGGAACATTGTGGAATGATCCTTGAATATTCATGTATACATACTATTTTGGAGCACTGCGCAATTTTACTCCTTTAATGAATCATTAAATCCATGTTTTAGCGTTGAATTTGATTTGACTCGGAAGAAAACTCTTTCAGGGATACAAATATGAATTTAGTAACCATAAAAATTATATATAATAAATGTTATATAGTCCAGTAACAGAATATCCTATCGAGATCCCATTCGGACGACTTTCGGATTATCTTATTGCAAGCGGACCTATATGGGACATGGCGGACCAGAAAGTTTCTGGCAGAAACGGATATCCGGTGTTGTTAGGGTAGTTATTGGTAGTTATATTAGGTAAAATATTTACTCATTAGCATCAAAGTCGGTTATTGAAGCATTCCTACTATATTTTTACGTAATAAGAAATGGTTATCATGAGCTTATAGCCCTTTAAACATCAATAATTATTAATTATAAATGCGAGACGATCGGCAGACGAACTCCGGCGGCCATATTACTTGTAGCGGGTAGCATGCCATGGAGTATATAAGGGCCATGGCCATTAGGCCTGCTCTTATTTTTCAGAATTGAGAAAAGTTATGTTTTCCTAGTCTCAAAATGGTCCAAATGAGGTTCATATTCACGTGTTAAAATTTGGTTACTTTAAAATAACGGCAACCCGCGCCCCAAGGGCCGAGTACTGAGGACCCTCAATTGAGATTTTTGGGGCCGAAAAAGTGCTATTTCTATGTAAAACGTAAAGGTAAATATTTTTAGGGCCGATTTTCTGTTTGTGTTGACCTATCTCTAAGCGTTTACGAGATGTCGTCCGTCGTAATGCGATCCACCCCCCAGGGCGCTACCCCGCACCGCGGCGCCGCTGAGGCACGGCCCGCACCACTTACTAGAGACTTCCCCTCAATTGAGGGTCTTCAGTACTTAGGACCCTTGGGGCACGGGTGGCCGTTATTTTAAAGTAACAAAATTTTAACACGTGAACATGAACCTCATTTGGACCATTTTGAGACAAGGAAAACATAACTTTTCTCAATTCTGAAAAATAAGGGCCGGCCTAATGGCCATGGACCTCACTAAGCTTTGCAGCGGGTGGTCGTAGCGTTTCTTTTTCGTTTCCCCGGCTATATTCGTTGGTCTGAAGCATCGCATATATGTGGCGGAAAGCTGCTACGCTATTGAGTTGTACTCCTTCCCTATCTTACTGAATAAATACACTATCTCTTAAAAAACATGAGCATCGTCCTCGAGGTGACACAAAACCGCTATGAAAACAAAAGATAACTCTCGATGAAGCGATTTTCGAGTGGTTGTGTGGGCGCAGGTATTTGGTGGAGGTGAGACCTATATTTCCATTTCTACATTTCTTATTTTCTAATTCCTTGGGCTATTTATTAATTAATTTCCCATAAAGTTTAAATTTAACTACTTGTTATTAAGTGTTTGATTCATTGTGTTTGGGCATTATTTGTGTTTGGGCAACTAGTCTGCAATCAACAGTTGTATCGGCAGGAAGGTTGCAGATAAATTAGAGTACTACTGAAAAGCGAATGTTCTGATTCGTTCCGTCTGTCGCTGGATTCAAAGTTCTCGTTGCCCATTGAAAATTTTATTTTTCGGTAAAAAATTTCCCATTACCGCTAATGATTGAAAATTTGCATTATACAGATAATTTTTTCGTGAATTATAGCACAAAATTTAATTATAATTGTTACTTCAAAGGTTTTGTTATTGATGTCCATGATTAACTCTCGGACACCTTCTCTGCTTCAAAAATTTTCATTGATAGCGTTTTCAGGTTATTTGAGTTAATTATTCCTAAAATTTCGGACATTTGATAAATTTATATTGTTAGATTTTTTTATCCTTAGGAAAGGATTGCCTGCTAGGGTAGAAGATGTTTGATATTTGAAACTGTATCTTTATAAAGCGCATTTGCATGGAATCTGAGTATATCAAGATAAATGATATTAAATTCTCAATGTAGTATATTGGATAGCAAATGGGGCAACCGATTATAGATAGCTAAAACTTATATAGAGTGGACTTTATACGAATGAGATAGTTTATTCCAGTTATGTCAGTTTAAGATGAAGTTCATCTGTTGCAATTGTTTGTTTTAATTTTTAGTTGTCGGATGTATGATGAATTTCTTGGTGGTGTTTACTATTTGCTAAAAATTTATTAATGTGGTTAGGAGAGTAAAAATCTGCTTCGAGAGACTTTGGCAAGCGGTTTGCTAGTTGGTAATAGATTTCCCGCCGGAGCGTGAGAGGTCACAAATTAAAATTTGAATCACTTTTTATCCCATTAGAAGCGTTCTGTTTAATGGCAACTATATTTTATGCTTAATTATAATTAGTTGAAGCACTAAATAGTTATACGAAACATAAATAATCAAGAGTATCAAAATATCAAAATATTTTGATACTTGTGTATACAGTATTTTGATACAGTAACCAAAATATTTTGAAAAAAATGAACGAATCAACTCTTACGAATTGAATGCTGAAGCAGTTATATTCACCTATAAGACTTTAATTATTATCCATCTGTTTCCTATTCTTTTTACAATATTGACAATATTGAGAAGTGTAGGGTTTTAAATGCGGCACCCCCTTTTTACTCGTGCGCAGTCGCTTTTGTGCACTTTACATTTATAATGAAGCGTTTATCGCGATTATTATTTTTCGTTCCACCTTTGGTTTTCGCCCGCCCTTGGTCCACTTTTGGGCAGGTTTTCATGAGGCTGTGAAACCTTATGGCTGACCTTGATCTCGGGGGGCTGATGTTGCCCATCCCTGTCACTCTTCCCCTAATGAATATCTATCCTAATTTGGTACTGATTTTTCCGCTACCAGGGTGTGGGTGTATAATATACTCTGTATGTGTTTATGCTTGGATTTATCAATATGATACGTTATATAAGTAGGAATTTGCCGTGCCGTGCAAGCCACCGCAAGGGTGTGTGATACGGGGTGATTCCACACAGGGTATGCAGCACTCATCCTAGCCTTAATCAGAAACGCGCTCGTCCGCCGGGCACAGGTCGAGCACTTGGGCCAACGACGACACTCGGTCAGACAAAAAGAAACAGAAGAGTGCGAAGGACACGAACATGCTAACGTGCAAATAAAACTACTAGTTAAAGGTAGAAAGGATAGCGTAATAAATTATTCATGCATAAGTTGTAACATGCCAAGAAATGCATGCAGATAGTTTATATTTACAAATATAACTACACCTTAAACCTATCGTTTCTACCGTAATAATTAGACTCTCTCAAAATAACTTTGGACATCAGGGAGAAAATATTCTGCTTGCAATTTCCGCAAGAGATTTAAACTAAAATTTCCCCTTCGATCGGTAAGCCTTTCTTATTCTATGTTCCTAAGTAATTCAGTTACGCTTCTGTGTTTATCGTAGTAATTTTTAACAAATCCTGCTGCTGAAGCTGTATTCTGTCTATATCCGAAATCATTACTTTTTTATGTGGGCCCCTTACACAAGGGGCGTACTCTAAATGGTGCCTCACGAGAGAATAATAACATCGTCCTTTTACTTGTTCATCGAATTTTCCAAGAATTCTTTTAATGACTTCTAATTTACAGCATCAATTTAATTCCCTAAAAATGTCAAGAATGTAGTGTAAAATTTAAAAGTAGCAATAGGACAGGGAGTCAGACAGGCCGAGCGGGAGGAATGCATCCTCTTGATTTCTCGTGCCAGCTATTCCAGCCGTGCGGTCCGTGACTCGACTACCTGCTCACCTGTGCTCGTCTCTGAATCCATCACGATATCCAAGAATGGTAGGGCGAGAGTGACGTCATCGTCTGACCTGATTACGGACTCGCTGCCGCAGCTTGATCGCGCGAAGCGAGCTTCATTTGGTTGATGCCGAAATTAAAATGCGTAATCAAGCGTGTCGTGCCTTCCAAGTATCCATACGGCTGTCCCTTGACCAAGGTAAAGCCTTGAAAATAATACCACATCACGTTGAACGAGTGGCACCAGACGCTTTATTATGCGGGAGAGTACGTGTGAATGTTCACACTCTATTTGTAGGGCTGGAAACATATTGGTGTAAGTCAATTTTTTTATTTTTAGATATCCATGGCAACTGAATACAAAATATTAGTATTAATCTAACTTGTAATATAAAGGTCCAAGTCGTAATTACACTTTTATTTTTAGATATCCATGGCAACCGAATCCAAAATAGCATTATTAATCTACCTTGTTGTACAACAAGGTCCAAGTCGTAATTACACATGGGACCGCCATATAGCATCACATACTAGGAGCCCTCAGCACAGTTCCAACTTCTTTGCAAATTATTATTTCACTATGGAAAAGCTATGATTTTTGACTGACACCAATGTGTTTCCAAGCCCTCCATATGTGTCTTCACATACTTGAAATATATGAAGCTTTCTTAACTCTTGCTCGACGATTTTCATGGATGCTGGGAAATGTCAGGTCAAGCTTATCGTAAATTTGGGTTTGTCAAAAGAATGCTAGGAAAGTGTAACGACAACTTGAGAAAAATGAGCCATTTCTCCCTTGTTAGTCATTGCCAGTCGTCTAAACTGGGATTTTTAAAACCAAATAATTTATATATTATGAATATACTAATGGTTGGTAACGAATCGCAATCAATGCCTTTCGTTTTCTTTGATGAAAGAAACTACCCTATTGAAGGCTGCTTTCTGTTGCCACTTCGGTCGCATTTTAATCGGTTTTCCAAAGTGGCCGCGGCGCGGCGATGAGTGCAATGCGATCCAATTTTTTTTCCAATATTTTGCAGTATTGTAATGTTTGTAATTGCAAGGAATAGCATTGAAAAGTTATGGATTTGATATATCACATCATCATGTGGAATAGTTTCTGTTAATATCCCTAATTATACCTATTTCCCCGTGAAACTCGGATCTTTTTGCTCGTCAGTGACACGAGTGGCGACTTTTGTAAACCCATTTAAATGCGCGGTGGTTGAAAACACATTTAGAGGCCGACTTGAGGATCCTCTTTTGTAATATTCGTGTATAATTTGTTAGAATGCGTAAAATTTTTATATCCATGTGTTGTGCATTTGGGAATCCTCTTGCATGCTGGATATACAGGGTGTCCCATTTATCTTTCCACCCGAAATAACTTTTGGTCCAGATGCAAATTCAAAAATGTGTCAAGCAAATGTTCATTAGCCGTCAAGGGGACATCAATCAGCATGACTTCTTTCCTTGTAGCTTTTTTATTTACAAAGATATGAACATAGGTACGTCTTTTTTGAATGGCACCCTATATTTTTTATTCGGCAATTCATTACCTCTCCTAAAGACCTATTCAAAAATGTAGCACGGTGGACCATTAACATAAACACGGTGTTAGGAAAAATGACTGACTCTCTAGCGCGTAGTGCAGGTACGCGGTAATTGGAACTACGTCCACAGTAAGTGACCGAGTTTATTATGTTTTCATAACGTTGTGTTTATGTTAATGGTCCACTGTGTTACATTTTTGAATAGGTCTTTAGGAGAGGAAATGAATTGCCGAATAAAATATATTGGTTGCCATTTAAAAAAGACATACCGATGTTCATATCTTTGTAAATAACAAAGCTACAAGGGAGGCAATCATGCTGATCAATGTCCCCCTGACGGCTTATGAACATTTGCTTGACATATTTTTGAATTTGCATCTGGACAAAAAGTTATTTCGGGCGGTCAAGATAAATAGAACACCCCCTCTGCCAAACACCCTAGAGGTGGCTCACAGGGTATTATTTAGATATATCTAGGTGAGGGTGTAACAGCGGTGGATTAAGGCCGATGGGGTGGGGTGAGAGCGATTCATCACTTTCCTCAGCGGCTTAGTGCCATCTCGATCACAATGTATATTTTTTCCAAAGTAAGCCTGTAGCACGTGGCCTCTAAAAGATATTTAACACTCTGTTTACTCGTAACAGATTTTGACAAATCTTGCCGCTCAGAATCAAACAGTTGGCGTGCATTCGTCGAAAAAAACACACATCTGTTATGCAATCGAATGACTCACGTTAGAAACACGTGAGGAATTAACAACTTTACGTTGCCTATTTATTATTCTCTTTCGATAAGATCATATCGCGATTCATTCACGCGTTATCTCTTCTGCTATTGAATCCTTAGTCCTTTAAAAATCTCGGCGGCTCAGTCCTTTTTGTTATTTCATATTTTATATCACTGAATTTTTTTCTTTTCCACGATTAAGGATTAAATGGCAGTCTTAAAAAACGCAAAACAAACATTTTTGGACGTATCTATCTACGCTTTGTTTCAATGTTGAAATAAAATTATCGGTTGATATTGATGTCGGTGCCTTTGATAGGAGATGACTTGCACGTCAGCTTTCTAATTGTGTGAAGAAATCATGGACAGGGATACACATTGATGATAACTTAGCAGGGAAGGGAATTTAAGATTGCCAGGATCCATTTAATTCTTTTAGTTTTTTATAATGTATCAGTTCGGTTTTAATTAGTTTATACAATCGCAAAACATATTCTTAAATCTTAGTAAACAAATCGACAGTGATTTTCTGAAAATAAAATGTTGCCGTTGAACATCTAAAATATGATTTCTAGGGTCTTGAATGAGTACCTATTACAGCCTACACTGCATGTATTTACCTTAACTGTGGTCGAACCAATTAATTGGACCATTTTGACGTTAAAAAATTCTGCAAATCGGCGAAGATCCTAGATGCCGGTAGTATAAGTAGGATGAAATACCGGAGGAACACCTCGTGAAAAAATATGGCGAATTTCATTTAAATAAGGTGATTAGGTCAGCGTCGGTAAGTTTTCATTGATTTATTGAGAAATCGGGAAGGTGTCAATATTTTCTTGAAATATTTTTTAAATTACCGAGGAAATCAACTTTTCACAACACAGCTCCCTTTATAAGTAAAAAAAAACATTCCTTTTATTCCTATAGAGCGTCATTGTGCAGCTAATGCGGAAAAGCACACGAAAAGTATTTGAAAGAAACGGAAATATTGCTTCTTAGAGACAATTTACGTTGACATAAAACATGAGCTACTAAACTAATGGATTCATCATCTGCTAGCAAATGGATCTATTATCTCCTGAAATTTTCAGTGAATTTTAAATGCTTGATAAATTTTATTGCATTAAGGATTGATAACGATCGCTAAGGGAAATCACTTCTCAGAAGTTACGACAGCATTGTAAGGCCTGCTCCTGCTCCTCCTACCTGCTCCATGGCCCCACCAAACGCATCTTAAACAAATTTTTAATTATGTTGGCAGTCCCGAGACTGCAACATTATTTTAATTACGCAATGATCCCATTATAAAATGGCTGTTATCACATCAACTGTTACTGACTAATAATCTTCCCGGCAGTATTGCCGGCGGTATCCGTATTGGAATAATGCTAGTGGCTCTCTTCCAATCGTGACTCACGCTGTGCTGGTAACCAGATATTTGAACATCATTCCGGCGACGAGCTTCAGAGATAAAGCTAGTCATTAAAGGTGATGAAACTGTCTAATGATGGAACTAACAGGATGAAATAGAGCTGAAATAGAAGGAGGCTATTTTACAAGAATGCATGAAGAATTCTCAGTTTTAAATGCCATCGAAAAATTCCAAGATAAAACGATAACGATGTAATAATTAAAAACAGATAATTTTAATGCTAGCCTTGCAAAATCGGAACTTCATGTTAACTCTGCTGTTACTACGTGAAGATACGGATGGAATGCCTTATCTTTATTGCTTTCGCGAGAGTAATTCTCACAGACAAAATGGTGACGCACGCAATGCAATGACACTTTCAATGCAGCGTGTTAATGCAACGAAAAGGAAAAATCAGAACTTCAATAGCAACGTTTTCTTTTGTATTTAGGTCGACAAGGTTGTGCAAAATGGATTGTCTTTTAGTATTTTATGCACACTTAGCATTGTAATATATTAAATTGCATTATGCAAGTTTTTAAACTATCGTTATTTGGGGCTATTTCTTTTTTTCAATTTCTTCCGACATAAATTCTAGAGATTCTTAAATTCATTATTTTGTTAACCACAACGGTGAAGTAAATTTAGTTCTTTTTAAAATTTCTTTCTCTCATTGCGTGCTTCAAATGTTTCTTTTAAAGCATTCATAAATCTAGAAATAAAAAAAACGCCACCAGTTGAGTATCTTCGTAATCTACATGTACATAATACCCTGAGAGCCGCCTCTACCAGGGGCGCAGCAAGGAATTAAGGTTGGGTGGGGGGTTTAGGTGCAACTAATACCAGGGGTGTGTGGAGGTATAGAATACCCACCAGGATAAGCGGTAGGTGGGAGGTTAATAAATTGCGGAATTTTAAGATAAATGGTTCAAAATCGTGAGTTTTACGGGTTTCTGAGGGATATTTTATTAATCCTTACACTATTCTATGAGTAATATCAATCCAATTAAGTAAAATGGATTAAACTTAAACATTTCTATGAGCTCTGGGGGGGGGGGAAGGGTTTATCCCCTAAAACCTCCCCTCTCTGCGCCACTGGCTTGTAGGGTATTTGGGAGGGTGTAATATATGACCAGAATGTAGCATGCAAGAGGAACCTCACATGTGCAACACTCTATCATAAAAATATTACGCATGGTGACAAATAATGCATGGAAAGTCATGCAAAGGCAAAACTTGGCAATGGTTTGTTACTCTTATAGCAAATCCATGCAAATTTTGAAGGACGGAACTATAAAAACTTGCAATAAGTCGTCCTAGCGACTGGCGTCTTGAATTTTATTAGTCGAGACATCGTAGCTATCCGTATTAGTACGAGGAAAGAATGACATTTCAAAAATCATCTGTTTTGCTGCCTGTTTTCTTATCTAACGATTTGATCGTTGGAGTATTCTTCCTCATAGAATACTCCTCCAAGATTGTTAGTATATTAATTGCGTAAGCTTGGTTTCGCTGATGGTAGGACCTGCCCGCCTTGTGACGGTGCAGGATTCCTCGTCCTCTCCCTTCCTTCCCCGTCCTTCCCCTGGAGGCGTCGAGGCGGATGCCTCCGTTCCTTTTTCCTTTCTGTCCTCCCCCTCTCGAGAGGCACGGGCGTATAAGTCTCAGACTTGGTTCCCGGTCCTCGAGTTGTACCCTCGCGGGGCCCGCCCTGGGACCCCCGAATCCACTGCCTGTTTTCTTCTATTTCATTTTGCAGTCTATTTCTTTTGCAGCCTATTTTATGTTATTATCGTGATCAAGTATGCCATAGTAATGTTTATCGTAGTAGATCCTTTCATTATTTAACTTTCCTATGTTTTCTTAGAGGGGTTCTGTATAACGTCTACTTGTGACAATGATTATCTCATTCCAACCGTCCTGCACTAATATGGCTGCAAAAATAACAATAATCCATGGAAAATATCGATTTTAAGGCATTCACAAAAATATAGACCTGTTAGAGTTATTGAAATCGATATTGTCCTGGGATAATTGTTATTTTTGCAGCAATATTAAGGGAGGACGGTTGGTAAGAGTTAACCCTTGTCACAGTTATAGTGACGTAAATAACTGCATAATTTAATATCGAATATACAAACTAGTTAGAAAGATGTGGTATTTTTTTATATAATTGTTTTGTGTGGTATTGCTTCCCAAGAAAAAGCCTTATTATAACCATCAATACAGTCAAAAAAACTTCCCTTAATCCATTCGTTGTAAGGAAGGTAAAAATGTAAAATATGCTTCCTTTGTGGATTCCATTTCTGAGAATTTTGGAGTCCCAGCTTGTAATTAATTATGTCCTTTCTCGTTCTTTTGGCTTAGTATTTGATGAGCGCAGTAATTAATATGGAATCTCGGAGACAAGCGGTGACATATGCCTCTTAAAATTTGGTGAATTTTATTGCGGTCATAGCATTCGAGGAGAAAAAGAAACTTGAATCTTTGTATTCTCGAATCTGGCCCCGTGATTTTGTGACAATTCTTCAAACTTTTGAGTAGTATGCTGCTATACGCTGCACAATCGTATGAAATTCTTCTATAGTAAATGTTGCCGAATGTGGAGGTGAAGATACACATCATTTACATTTACAAGATAACGTGTAAGCCACCACCCTGGTGTGTGGCACGGGGTGAATCCGCACCAGCCTAATATAATAATTTATTAACAATAAATTTAGAGCCTATTTTACCCAGTCCGAGTAAAGCTATTTATATCATTCGGGGCACCCAATTAAAGACAGTGGAGTCCATGAAATATCTGGGAGTTAGACTCAATTATGATCTATCGTGGAATAAACATATTCGGGAAATAACAGGTCAAGCTAATCCTAGAATAGGTTTTATGAAAATAATATTAGGAAAGTTCGACGACTAAGTGAGAGAAATTAGCTACAGTTTCTTCATCGCTAGACCAAGTTTGGAGTAAGCTGCCAGTGTTTTGGACCCTCATGAAAAAGGCTTAATAACAGAGTTAGAACGCGTGCAAAGAGCTGCCAGGTATGTGAAAGGTCGTGACGATAGTCTTGTTAGTGTAACTGACCTCTTAGATAAACTCGGATGGGGATCTCTGTCCATACATTGAAAAATAGAATAAACCTTTAAAATAAATTCAGGAGCAGTGTCTTTTCTAACGAAGTTAGTCATATCTTACGAACGCCAACATGCTACGGAAGATCAGATGATATAAATAAAATAAGAGAGATAGACTGTAGAATAAGTAGATTCAGAATGTCATATTTTCTACGATCAATAAGAGATTATAACGGCAGCGTTAGAACTCACAAATAGATCAGATGACTTGTAGTGTTGCCCAGGGGCGCAGCTAGGCCTGTTGTATACCTGCCAGGGTAAGCGGGTGGTGCGAGGGCCCTCCGCCAGAAAAAAATTAAGATATATGGTGCAAAATGGTGATTTTTACGGCTTTCTGAGGGATATATTATTAATAATACCACTATTCTTTGAGTACTATTAATCCAATTAAATAAAACAGATTAAAATTAAAAAATTGTCTGAGCTCTGGGGGGGTTTTATCTCCCAAAACCCCCCCTCGCTGCGCCACTGGTGTAGCCTACTAACTTATGTATAACTTAATGCATGTTTGTGAATTTTATTATTATTTCTAACAGCATATGGTAGTAAAATTTGTTATTATGCGTAATGCTTTTTGGACCGTGTGATGTGCATGTGGAAGTCCAATTGCATGCTGGTGATTGATCATCCCCTACCAAACACCCTAGAGGTGGCTCGCAGGGTATTATGTAGATTTAGTTGTAGAAGCTATCCTAGAGCTAAACTATCGCAGGTAATATGGTCCATTGTTGTAGTCGGAGAAAATGACATCATAAGTCTATCGGTTCTGCAATTTATTTGCCTGATCTTATCCTTATTACCGTTAATACCATAATAATTAGGGTTTCTCAAAATATATTGAGCATCAGGCAAAATGTATGCTTCCAGGAATTTCCACAAAATATTAAATCTAAAATTTTCCCCTCGGTCTGTTAGACTTGCCCAATCTTATATGCCCTTATAAACTAGCCTAATGTCTTTTATAACGAAGCTAACCATATCTTACGGACGCAATCATACTACGGAAGATCAGATCATATAAATGAAATAAGAGATATGGGTTGTATAACAGACAGATTCAGAATGTCTTTTTTTCCACGATCAATAAGAGATTATAACGGCAGTGAAGGAACTCATAAATACATTGCATGACTTGTAGTGTAGCCTACTAACCTATGTTAAACTTAATGCATGTTTCATAATTTTATTATTATTTCTAACAGCATAAGGTAGTAACATTTGTTAGTATACGTGACGTTTTTTAGACCATGTGGTTTGCATGTGGGAGTCTAATTGCATGTTGCATGCTTGTGATTGATCACCCCCTGCCAAACACCCTAGAGGTGGCTCGCAGGGTATTATGTAGATGTAGAATGTTAAGTCGTAATTAATTCAGCTATGCTGCTATGTTTATCGATAGATAGGTTGGTATCGTAAATGTTGCGCTTCAAGTAGTGCGTTGGTTGATATGGCAATGATTATTGTTGCCGAGGTGCAGCTCCGCCGTTCGTCGAACACGGGATCGCTTGTCCTTCATCGCGGGAGCTGTTTTCTGATGATACTTACCTGGCGGATGTTGTGTCGCTTACTGCAAGACGAAGAGGGCGTGACGCATCGGGACGAGTCATCGTCACTCACGTGTACAGCTTCTTCCTTTTTCCCCAGCCTCTCGGTGTTTATGGCCACTCTCTTCCTATTTCACTTCTCTCTCTCTCTGACCCAGAGCGTGAGGCATTGTGGGTGAGCTGGTGCTTTTCCGTGTTCCTTCCCTAGAGCAAATCCTGAATCACACGATCATTTTTTCCTTCCCTTCCGATGGATAGCTGCAGCGATAGCTCCAATGATACACCTTACCGATGTTACCTCGTATAAGTAAGAAAAATATCATCTCTTCAATTTATAAAGCAAAAAAACCTTAAAAATTCAATAGACCATTTTGCTTCTTTCCTTCATGATAACCATTGCTAAAATATTTACTTCAGTGCAATTTGGAAGATGAGCTCCGCGCCGTGGCTAACGCAATCGCCGATCGGGGAAGTCAGCTCGCTTTGTTGTGATTCAAGGAAGGTCAAGTTGTGGGAGGGTGGTATGCGTCATCTCCTCCCTCGCCCTCATCCCATCTCATCCTCATTTCTCATTCCATCCGGAAAAAAACACGAAACGTTCGTGCAGCAGAGTTATTCCGTTTCGGTTTCAGCTGTCGCTCATTCAAGAAAATATCTGTGGAATGAGAAGATTAAAGTGACTACGTAGGTTTCCGCGGTGTTCAGGTTCCAATTTCTCCATGTTTCCGGTGCAACCGCGTAGGTTTGTTGGTGATGACAACAGTTTCGCTGGCACTGCTACCAGCGTCTTCAGGTCGAAGATGATGATCTTCTTCGACCTGAAGAAACCGGAAACATGGAGAAGATTAAAGAACCGTCAGCTTAATATTGCACGCGGTAAAACTGAGGACTTTAAACTCTGTAATTAGAGCTCTGCCGGACATAAGTGTAAAGCCTAATAGTGAAACTAAGTGAATCTTTATAAGAGCTGAACAACTGATGATAGATTTTTCCTGTGCATAGAAAATATTTTGACAACTCCTAGTGACTTGGCTCTGAAGATGAAAGCCATAGAATGCGAACCTTTTCTTGTGGCGGAGAGAAAAAAAGTTACTTTGGGAGGAATCTACCTTAAAACCTTGAGAATGGTAGACAGCCGTGCTATCCACTACACCACTACATCATTTACTATAACTCATGCTCTTATAAGATAACACTCCGGTCAGTCTCTTTCTTATTATTTCCGATGTAGCGATCACGAGCAAAAGAACCGAAACAACAAGTTTTCTCAGGCAATCCAACAAATTTATATGCTCAGAATAACATCACTCCCACAATAACACAATACGCTTGCCAGACAAAAGCTTCACTTAATAATAGAACTTCATTGTACTTTTTCACACGATTTAATTAATACGACCGGTTTCGTCGCAGAATCGCGAAATGCAGTTATTAGTGGAATAGATTTCAATACGTTCAAAAAGAAAGAAAAAGATGTGGTTCTACGCTCCTTGTGGTGCCTCTGCTCCCAACAGTGACCCGCAGTTCCTAAAAAGATTTATTAATTACGAAAGTGTTAACCTGGACATAGCGAAAGCAGTACAAAAGATGTTTTCAAACCACTTGTGGTACCTGAGTGAGGAGTTGTAGGCCTGGCATTCTTTGACGGATACTTTTATAGGTATGAAAAGGAAAACGTGATACTCCGTATGAGGAAATGTGAGAGAAAATATGATCCACCGAAGAAGGCATTTTATAAACATAAAGACATGACTAAGGTATCTATATCAAATTTTGTCACCATTAATTCGAGAAAGCTATTTAATACATTGTAAATATGCACTCCATTCTTTGATGCGCACATGCGAGGATGGGATGAAAAACCAAGAACGATTTGAAAATTATCGGGGTCTTGAAGTGGTAAATGATTGTGCAGAGAGAGATGTGAAACAAATTCAAGGTTTTAAGTCAGTTAAGGAAGAAAGCTTTCAAAATTTATTACTAAGTTCTAATTTTCTTCGCAACACAACCCCAAACGTCCGCAAAGACACTTTAGTTGCCAAATATGGGGTGTCAGTGAAAGATTAGAAGTACTCTGAAAATTTATTTTATTTTGGTTGATATCTACTGAAATTCATTACCAGCGTGAAAATAAATTGATCAATTGGATTGGAAATATTGTCATTGCAATTAAATTCTTTCTAACGTAAGCACATTTCTTCAGAGGCTAGATCTTGCCAGTGGGAGCAATGAATTTGTCGAGGGAGGGGAGGGGGTGGAGGGGAAGTGTCTAGTAGGTGCTGTGGGCCGTACCTCAGCGGCGCCGCGGTGCGGGGTGGCGCCCTGGGGGGTGTATTGCATTACGACGGACGATATCTCGTAAATGCTTAGAGATAGGTCAAAACAAACAGAAAATCGATACTTTAGGGCTTTACTTTAACGTTTTACATAGGAATAGCACTTTTTTTGCTCCAAAAAACTCAATTGAGAGTCCTCAGTACTTAGGGCCCTTGGGGCATGGGTTGCCGTTATTTTAAAGTAACCAAATTTTAACATGTGAATATAAACCTCATTTGGATCATTTTGAGACTAGGAAAACATAACTTTTCGCAATTCTGAAAAATAAGGGCCGGCCTAATACCTAGTCACATAAAAGGAGAACGCGTGAGGTATGGCAACACTGCTCATCGAGCAGATTCACGATGTTCATTCGGCGGAGGTCTGAGAGCGACTCACTGAGGCCACGCCTACTGTTTGCTGATTGGCAAAGGCAAAGTCACATGTCGAGAAACTTTCCCTCCCCTCATCTCCACTTGCTTTGGCCACACCAGCTCACCCGGAGAGATAAAATGAACCGATTATAGCAAGTGGCGCGGGCCGTTCTCACGCGCGAGGGCCTCACCTCAGAGGTGCAGGTTAACGCCCTACAGGGTGGATCGCATTATGGCGTAAGATATTTCGTAAACGCTCAGAGACAGGTGAAAAAAAGAAATTCGGTCCTTAAGAACTCTACCTTCACGTTCTTTATAAGGATAGTGCCTTTTCAGCCCCAAAAAACTCAATTGATGGTCCTCAGTACTCAGGGCACGGGTTCCCGTTATTTTTAAGTATCCAAATTTTAGCACGTGAATATAAACCTCATTTAGATCATTTTGAGACTAGGAAAACATGACGTTTCTCAATTCTGAAAACTAAGGGGCCGGCTTACTGTGCAAAGTTTAAAAAATGAAATTAGCGTTGTTGCTTCCCTGGTTGTGGAATTAGTTACTTCTGTTAAGTGATATCTTTAGCTAATATCGATATTCAAGCGCAATAACAGCAGATATGACGCAGATATGTTTACTGTGCACTCTTTTTCTGCGTATGAAGGTTGATTGATGACGTCGTATCCTTGACGAATCTTGGTTTCCTGTTGAAAGTTACTATCCTTTGTCAAGGTTAAGTTTTAAGTTTCCGATTCAATACTTTTTTTTATTATTTCCGGGCCTTTTTGTATTTGCTGGCGTTATGTTTGATAAACCTGTATTTTGTTTGCTGATCTAACTACCTATAGAAATAGATGCCATATCGAATCAATGCGGCGTAATATATTAAGGTATTATAAAGCCACCATCAGGTTGCATATAGGTTACGCATTAACATACGTGCATGACTTTTCAGTCTAATAATGTGAAAAACTAGCAGAAGATCATAGAAACCGTTAATTCGTTTTCCAGTTTGCTGTAACGGGAGAAACATTAGCAATTGTAGTTCCTAAAGGCTAGATAGTGATTAAAATCAAGAGGATAGATGCAGGTAATTAGTTAGAGAATAAAGCTGCGAGTGCCTCTCGAACAGATATTTTGCTCGCCAGTTTACAATTAGTGTCATAATGAGGTACATTGTAAGCTAATACGATAATTTAACAATTATTTTGAATACGTTTTGAAAAGAAAATTATTTTTTTAAACAGCCATTGAATGTATGTATCATAGACTACTCACCGCTCTTTCTCTACAGTATATTTACAATTGTACATAAAATTATATAAATGCATACAAAATTGTATATATGTACATTATTTATAATTGTATTTTGTTGGAAAATTTTATTGCTTTTAAATAACGTACTTTAAATCACACCCGATTTTTCCATAAAACGATCTTATTTGCATATCGTTTCCTTATAGTGACGATGAATCAGTTGAACGGTAGATTTATTTATGCATATCTCCAATTGAAGGTTACGTTTCTCGTATCTGTATTTTTTTCTGAAGCCAGATATATTCTTGATGACTCAAATCTTGGTCATCATACAGGCTTCTCTCTTCCTGTGCCTTCTCTTATTTGTCGTATTCCATCTACTGCCACTCCTACGTATGTACGCATTGCTTCATACCTCGTGCTCCTATGAGCTAATAGGAATTATTCTTGCTCTCTTATTATTTTCTGAATCTCTCCTCTCTTTTTCATCTTCTTCCAGGCCCTCGACTCTATACTAAATAAGTGCTGTTCAAGCGCTCGAAGTGATCTGCTTAATAAATGAGTTATGGAATTTTACAGCTGAATAATGGTGCTACAAATAAGTTTAAATTTAATTCAAGAAATCCCGAGCAATCAATTCCATAACCTCAATATTTAAGTGCGTTTGATCACCCCTGAGAGGTGGCTCACATAGATGTTGATAACCATTGGAACATTTTTTAAACACGCGATATCCAATCAGCTGCATATGTTTCGCACTTTGAAGTTATATCTCATATTCATATAAACTGTGATTAGAAGTCCCATGTTACCAAACAAAAGTCTCAATTAATTGTTTCTCATAGAAAATTTTATTTTTTTGAGAAAACCTTTTCGAATTTCTGTTATGAGATCTTTGTATTTTGCTTTAGTTGACACTAGAATGCAATTTACATTGATTTGCTGGGAAGGCTTACAAATATTCGACCGCTCGTAACAGATCAGAGTAAAATACATCAGATTATTCTACGAACTACAGGAAATATGTTCTCATTGTCGTTATTCATACAAAAAAATCTTGATTTTGCGGCATTTATTTGTATTTAAAGTGTTGACAATACTTTTTAATAGGGGAAATCATATAAATAAACATTCCCATGGAAAAGTACGTAATTTATAGACAAATCACGGTATCATCATTCCAAAACCTAATGATGAAGTCTATAAACATTCATACCTGTATAATACCCCTAAAACGTATCTGAAACTGATAGGAAATAATAGAAATTGGGTTAGAATCCAAATCTCGGCAAATTGAGGGTTTGGCTGTTTTTGCAGGAGATTATTGAGTGTCCTTTAAACTCTTGGCTATGAATTGATTTGATAAGATATTTAAGCTTCCATAAAATTATTGCTGTAATTATTTCCATTTTTTGTTACTACGCACTGATTTTGACATTTTTTCTAATAATGAATACTTTTCTGTGCATGAATTTGCCTTAATTCTCAGGCATTTTTGTTTGTCTGTGCTGCCCTCTTGATCGCACGGCAACCGCACTATAAGAGAGCTGTTCTAGGGTGCCTTATTTCATTCTATTAGATCTGCTACTTATTGAATGCTATGAATATTGGAAATGAATGAAATTAAGTCATATATTATTGGCAGCCGAATTTTGACGAATATATTTTTTGCTGAAGTATAAAAACATGAGTTTTATTGATGGTATCGATAAATATTCGATTCTTAAATAAGATTGTTCCTGTAATTTATATTACCAATTACTTGGAATAGCAGTATGACATTTAAGCAGATCAATGATTAGTCTACGTATCTAAGAATAAAGCAAAGAAACAGAAATACACCTATACGATGGAATAAAAAAATAAACTGCTATACTATAACATCATACTACTAACAAGTGAAGATTGACCCAGATAACCCAATTCTCCATAGTAAATCACAATGCCGTCAACCGAGAATCGATGAACACTTATTATTAAAAATTTTAGTATTCGCGAGGAAGATCTTAAATATATCTTAAGGCAGGTAGTTCCACTCCTTTATCCCTCCATGTAGAAAGAATTTTTTCAAAAGCTGGGAAAAAAATACTTGGCATATTCAAGGCTAACTCAATAGTAACAGAAACCCATTCGGCTCAATTTTCCCGTTTCTGTTTTGATCATGTACCTATTCAATCCATTTTTATAGTTTTCTAAGTTTTCCTGGATATACGCGATTACTTATACCACTTATTTTTTTATCAGAGCGCGACCCGGGTTTCAATGAATTATCATCATCTTCAGGCGCAAATTATGATTTGTTTATCCTATTATTGTTACCTAGTTACTTGATGAATTTTAAAACGGGCGCCAGAATTGGGGAAAAGGAAGGGGAGAGATATTCATTTATAAGAGTACTGTAATAATAAATAATTGTGTATATCCAGGAAAACTTATAATGGAATGCCACAAAGTAAAGCAAGAGTTAGTGAATTTTATAATTTTCTGTTTCACGGAAACCTCCAAAGCCGTCACATTTCCTTTGGAATCTATATCGTGCGTTTTTTATATTATTTTTATTGACTAGCAATAATGGTTTCCATTTTTACGCCGATATAAAATGTTATCGTAACAGGTAAGTGAACACTGCGAAGCCGGTGGAGAGGTCGCCATTATATTATACCTTTTACTCGACCACCCACCAAAGATCGTATTTAGCTGCATTGTTATCTCTTCCGTGATAAGCTGTGCGGAGAAAAAAAAACGTAATGCAGCCTCGTTCTCTTTTCAACGAATACAGGAAACTGCGGTTGAGATGCTGTCCTTCTAACGGATCGCCTGAGGAAATGTGTTGCAAGTGTGGCCTAGGGTATGACGTCTTCTGATGGTCAAGTTCTTTTTCGCAATAGCGTCAAGTATGATTACACTTTGAGTGTATGTGTTTCATATATCCTTAACTTAAGCTTATACTTAGAAGAATATTAATTAGGCAATTTGACTAAGCTGGAACTGAATTCTAACTTCGTAAGTTAATCTTAGCCAATTGAATGATTTTGTATGCTTGATCACCGCCACTGCGCTGTTAATACTTTATTCAGGTATGGGGTAGACCGGATCTATTTCGATCAATTCCACCAATACGCCCAGTGCAGAAATCCGTGCTGATGCAAGAGATTCAGTTCAAATTAGTCCCTAGAGACTGATAAATCTTTGAGAGGAAGCCAATTTTCACATGATTCAACATTGTAAATAAATGCGGAATAATAATCATAAAAAGCGGTGAAAGGTACTCAAATAAAGTTTTAGACACAAATCTAACTTACTGCTTGACTTAAATACGGTTCGATATTCTTATTTTATAGCGTACATATTTCTTAAATTTATTGACGACCCTAAAATGCACATGTAATAACATAGCAGAATAACTAGGGTCCAGTGAAGCCGATATTTGCCAAGTCGATTAATTACTTTGAGCATGCATATCTGATAGCGTAAAAGGCAGTCTCAATTAAATTTTTCGTGGTTATGTGCATCACATCACTTTTATTCTCACTAATTTCGTTTCTTATTTGGTGAAAAGTTCAGAATTCTAAAGATAAGGATGAATAAAGGAAATAAAAGGCAGAAAAATACCTTAAAAGGCAATCTTAAAGTGTTGCATATCATCCCAGAGGCCATCCACATCAGGACGGTTATTTTGCATAGTTATTAATTAAATATTTAGAAAAAATCCATTTATCATAGTATCGCATTTATATTTATGATTTATTATGTTACTCTACATATTAAATTACGTAAGTGAAATTGGATTTGGTGGTATCTACTAAAACAATGTTAATTAAAATTGTTGATCAGAATAGCCTCGTCATTCGTTACATTTCATAATTTTACACTTATACTTTACTTATGCCAAGGCACATAAATTTCAGTAATTTTTCATGTCACATAGCCTTAAGCAACGCTCACGCAAGAATACGGCGGCGTTGATAGTAAAACAAAATTTTACAATTCTGCCAACAGCGGAGTCAGGCTGAAATAATCGTAGCATGCCCTCTACACTATGTGTAAGAAAGCTCCCTTTCATTCACTTCATATGATGTTTGTGGAGTCTACTTTTGGTATTTATATGGTATTGCGGTTTCACATGTGTCGGGATATTGGATAACATTCTTATGGTGAGGGTCAAGACCATATAAAACTTTCCTATTGGGATTTTCCCCTAGATCATGCCATGTTCCGACGAAACCACGGAAGCTTATAACTTTTGTACAGATGGGAAAAGCGAAATTTATATTAAAAACGTTTCTACGCCGAAAATGGAAAGTTCTTAAATATATTATATCCGTGCAAAATGGCCGCTAGTCTTTTATTCCTGGAATATTGACCGAGAAATGGTCTCATCATTCCATTTATATAAAAAGTGTATCATTGCATACTCCTTTTAAGTGGTGCAGTATAAACACATGGGAGATAAGCTGTTATCAGTACCACTAAGCGACGATCGGATTTGTTTTTTTTTAGGCTATGTCTTTCATCCTGCTTGTTGTCACCGTAATTAGTCCCGTTTCACTCATATTTCAGTTATAACTATGCATTTTTAAATGTGATATCTATATTTTAAATCTACCTATTTCTTTGACATATGCTCAAAGTAACCTTGAAGGAAGCTTAGCGTCAACTTAAAGTTCAGTGCATTAATGGGGCTAACTGATAGTTATCGCCTAAATACTTACAAAGATTTACGCGGCTGAGTGTATATGAATAAAAATTGTATTTACGATAAAGCGTTTTCATTTCCGTCTTCTGCCGCATTGAAATACGAGTCTATACTCGGGGAATAGAATGGAGAGCTGCGTCAAACCAATCCTAGGATTGTCGATTAAAAAAAAAAAAAAAAAACTCGGGGTCTATGGGAAGTATCAATATTATTGTTGTATCATGGAAATCGCAACCAGTAGTTGACTGTAATAAATATGTTGACGAGGCGTCATTTGCCGTGTCCAAGAACGGTACAGAGTTATACGGTCTGGTGAACGCTCCTGTCGCGAATTCAGGGATCCAGAATCGAATCCAGGTTAATGTTAAGGATTTTTCCTTTATTGTGTGTCCGTATCTTTTTGGGTGTAGCTCCATAAAAGTTTACTACTCTGTAATTTGTGGTTATTTTCAAAAAACATTACATTTGGCCGTATCCTTTCGTACCACTGCATAAAATATTTTGCTTGCTTTTTTTTCGTTTATAAATTCTGAAATATATCTACGTGCCATCCCGGTTGCTGCCTCAGTAGGCGTGTGACGTAAGTGCTAGGACTCCAGTGGTTGACAAATAAGAAGAAAATGCTCTTTACGGGACTCAGTCGATCACTGGATCACAGTCCAGAGATTTTTCCTGTTTTTTTTCAATCCACTCTGGTTTTGTTTCTAATTTGGTGAGCATTTCAGAACTATTAAGATATGGATGGATATCACCAATGAAAGGAAGATATATGCTGTAAAAAGTGTTGCTATAAGTATTAAAGTGTTGCGAACCATGCGAGGACCAATATACATTAGAAGGACGCATTTGGCATATAGCTCTTTCTTTAACGCTAATAAAAAAATCAAAGTATCATAATATCGCATTTGTTTAAATTGAATTGTAATATGTTACTCTATTCTACATTAAAATCACATAATAACTTTTGCACAAACGGAAAAGGAAAGTTTAAAATTCAAGAGCTTCTACCACAAAATACAGGGTTCTTCAATAAACAGTGTGTTTCAAAAAAGACTTGATATCTTTGAAAAATCAATTGCAAACGTTTTATCAACATGCCAAACCGTTGTATATGGTACATGTGCTGCGCATGAGATGCACGCCGGGTCGTCATCTTGGGAATGTTGACAAAAATTTGTCTAACTTGTTCAATGATTTCGTCAGATGTGTTTGGACGACCTGATGATTTCTTATGTTTTACTATCTGCAAAACATTTGTGCCACTCATAAATTACAGGTCTACTAGAAGGATCTTTAGCGTAGTTGGTACGAAAATTACGCTGAACTGTTGTCGACTTTTTTTCTTCAGACCAAAACACACAGCTCTAACTTTCTTCAGAACAAAACACACGGCAAAACACTAGCTGTGTGTTTTGGTCTGAAGAAAAAAAGTTGACGACAACAGTTCAACGTAATTTTCGTACCAACTACGCTAAAGATCCTTCTAGAAGACCTGTAATTTATGAATGGCATAAATTTTTTGTAGATACTGGGTGCTCAGTAAAACATAAGAAATCATCAGATCGTCCAAGCACATCTGACGAAATCATTGCGCAAGTTAGACAAAGTTTTGTCAACAGTCCCAAGATATCGACCCGGCGTGCATCCTATGGGCAGCAAGTACCATATACAACGGTTTGGTGTTATACTATGGGGTCCTGTAAAGGCAACCAAATTTACCACAACTGCCGCTAGCTCTTAGCGCTCTAGTGGGGTTCGATATTGCCGTCTAGTGTCCCTTGAATCAGTTGCTGGGATCCCTGTCGACGGAATGAAACAATGGCTCGGGTGTTATATTCTCCCTTCCGTTCGGAGGGAAGCGCGGAGTAAAAAAAAAATGATGCTCAGGGAATTAGCGTCGACTCCCCCTGTCGGACTAATTCGGCAATTAGGGCGTGCGCTGTCCGTTGAAATCCGGCTGTCCGCTCTGTGGAGAGCCCGAGCGATTGACTGGATGGCTCAATCAAACCACCCATGGACCTATCTGCCTTGTCCCCAAGGCGACCGCCTTCTAGGAAGCGGTGATACTGGTTTCGTGAGGGTTCAACCTATGGAGTTGGGGGCACGCTCTGCTTAATATTTCCGTTCAGACCCTGCGTTCCGCCTTGCGAGGCATATTTGGTATATCCCGTTAACAGGACGCATGCCTCCAACTCAAGAGGTCTTATTTGGTTGCGGAACACTCGCTACAAAAATATGCCATCGTTATTCTCGTCCTCTTTCAGTACTTCATCGACAACAGGGTGGTTTCCTATTATTTTCTTATTGCCAAAATTGAAAGATTATTACTCCTGGATTACGTATTTCACGCTCATAGATTTTCGAATGACGATATCTATTTTTCGCGATTAAACGAAAAGTGAAAAATTTCAAGGGCACGAAAACGCAACGGCTATGTAGTAATGCTGGGAAAAGCCCGTTTGACATCATTCTGGTTCCCGCTGTCGCCGTGTGAGGTGACCTTGGGGCGAGGCTTTGAGCGCTGATACGATGCAGGCTGTTAGCAGGTAGCAGAGTACCCTGCTTGCAGATAGTGCTTGGCTTAAATAAGGATTGTTAATACCCTATCAAACGAAGGAAACTTTCCGACCTTAAGCAGTTTTAATGGGTAATTATTAAGACATGTTTCCTTGAGCTCGATGCCTCATGCATGCATTGGTAATCTCAAACGATGTAAAACTCCTATCTACTCGTATAGAAACTAAGTCCCTGTGACGTCATGTGGAGTGGCATCGCATTGGCGCCAATCTGGCCTTTTTCAAATGCGGTTTAAATTGACCATTGCCATTCGTCTGAAATGGGATTTCTAAAGCCAAATAATATGTATATTATGAATATGTATGTTATGAATGGTGGGTAACGAATCGCAATCAATGCATTTCGTTTTCTTTGATGAAGGAAACTACCCTAGAAGAGAAGAGCTACCAGGTTCGTGAAAAGTCGTTACGATTGTCTTGTTAATGGTTTGGACCTCTTAGAACAAAAACACGGAGGGCAATCACTGTCAGATCATAGACTGAAAACTATAATAAACATCTTATGTAAATTCAAAAACAGTTTATTTTCCGACGAGGTCAGCCATATCTTACGATCGCTAAAATACTACGGTTGGTCAGATCATAAAAATAAAATAAGAGAGATGGACGGACGTGGACCTAAAAAGGCAGCAGCGTTTTTATTATGAAACATAATGCGTATGCTCAATAAGATTAGGTAATATAATGTGTAGCAGCAAGTTCATTAATTATGTCTAATTCATTCGTTAATTAAATCACAAGTATTTCCTGAATATACACAATTACCTCTATAACTTATTTTTTATCGGAGCGCGACCCGGGTTTACTAATTCTTAATTCTTCTTAATTAGCGCTGAAGATGATGATAATTCATCGAAACCAAGGTCGCGCTCTGATAAAAAATAAGTGATATAAGTAATTGTGTATATCCAGGAAAAACGTATAATGGAATACCACAAAGTAAACCAAGAGTTAGTGAATTTTAATTAAATCATAATTGATGAAGAAAAACTACGATGCAGTCCACAATCTTACATTTATTTCAACGCGTACATGATGATGTGATCTATCATATACATAACTTTTCAATGATATTCCTCATGATTACAAAAATTACACTGCAAAATATTGGGAAAAACTGGATCGCATTGCACTCATCACCACCCTGTGGACATTTTTGGAAACCGATTATAATGAGACCGAAGTGGCAACAGAAATCAGCCAAATATGGGATGGAATTGGGCCTCCTCTATGCAGTCCCCTTTCGATCGATTTAGGCTGTATCCCTTGAGTCACTGGACATACAGGTTTCTATGCGCGGGATTAAGATGAGCTTTTGGTCGAATGGGGCGAAAACGTGGGCTAGAATGAGCACCTCCAGAAAGCAGGTGTTCATCGGAGCAGGGGTGGGGGTAGCCGAAGTCGCTCTGGTAAAAATTTGTTCAGTTGGTCTGTTTCGTGCGAGCGATGTGCGTGGTGGACTGCGAATTATTACGTCGATATTAGAGAGCAGTGCTACGAGCTATTAATCTGTTAGTGTTTATTTCATGGTGGTGACGGCATGGGATATATGCTATTCGTATTAGTAAGATTTCGTGCCGGAGTTGGTTCTTCAGGACAATTTCGACAACGCTCTTCATCGCATCAAGTGACGGAACCTCCAACTAACAGTGAGTAAATTAGGACCATACTTTGTTGGGCTATCCCATTCTTTGTACAATTTGCTGGAAGGTAATTGCTGATTTAGTAGTTTTTTTGTTTGTTGAAATGCCATCTTGGTTCAGCCAGCGTGCGCGTGGTTTTGTTGTGTACGGCGATTTGTGAATTTTCTCTATTGGATTTTTAAGTGCATGGCTACGTGCTTTTAATCGGTTGCTGTTTGGTTATTCGTACTGACCGTGCGAACATGCATGCATTTTATGCAATGCATAACCGAATCCAGCAGGTTTTGGAGTGTTGTGAATGAGAGTATGAAAGACCTCATGATGTCAGCCTCGTTTGTATCATAAACCACGGTCAGATGTGCTTCGTTGGAGGTGTTGAATTTTCTTATCAGTTTACTCGTCGTGGATCTCGTTGTTCAAGTCACAGACTTCGTTTGTAGCATATTGAAAGAGGATTCCATAAGCGAAGTGCACATATTGTACGTCTGCAAAAAAATCTGATGGGAAACAGGATAGCATTTGAGATTTATAATTTCATACGTTGTAATGATGATTGGCTCAAATAATTGTGCCTTTTATGAGGTATTGTTTTTCTTTAATGGTTTGATTATGATTTATGATTTCCTCTGAGACATAATCGTCTTAAAATGCTTTTATTGTTCCACTCACAGTTAGTACAAATTTGTATCGAGTGAGTGGGAATTTTAACCCAATTGTGCAAGCGTATTAATTGAGGAAACCATTTAAAAATTCCGTCATTGCTAGCTAACCCCTTATGGGAATTAATTATATTAAGATAATTACTCTAAGCTCTGTATGAACCAGAATTACAGCTTAACTCAGATCTCCGTTTCGTCATTTACCGAAATAAACGAGGATCTACCTTCGTTGATGAAGTTTTTTCTTCCGTCGGCAAGAGCCATGTGAAATAGTAAAGCCTTAATCACGTGATCACTTTTTCCGAGCGATAGCACCAGCAATCGCTCCAACGATAGCGAAAAAATGACCGTTTCACGCATTCATTTCAAGCTTATAGTTAAATATTAGATAATTTGAGATATACGAGGGAAGTTTTTTTTTCAACCTCCGACAGCTCGGCAAAAACGCCATGCAAGCGACAGGTGGGTACTGCGCAGGTAGGGCAATTGCGCATTCTTCGCACCACACGCTCAAGTCATTTCTGACCGTAAGTTGTTAGTTTAAAGGTAGTAGCAATCTCATTAACTACACTGCCTCAATTGAGTCTCCCGCCAGGCGTGCAATGCGGAGAGATAGCCAGAGAACTCACCGAATGGCTTCAGCATTGACATGTCTTGAATTTTATGCCGATTAATGAGAGTTTTTCTTTAATGCAATGTGGCTAGAGAGCGACACAGTGTGAAAAATTACGTCAATTCCCATTCAAAACAGAGCTCAGATAATTTTTTAAGTCTAATCCATTTTACTTAATTGGGTGAATATTACTCACAGAGTAGTGTAAATATTAATAAAAATATCCCCCCGAAAGCCGTAAAGGCCGTTTTACACGGGGCACGGAATTGCGCAGATTAGAGCTGCATTAATTTCTAAAATGGCGTGGAATTGCGGGAATGCATGAACGAAATTAGAACAGGTGCTATTTTGCCGTCTCGCATCCACGCATTATCGCATGTGTTCTTGCAATTCACCGCTTTACACGACGCAATTTTGATTGCGCCTTCGCACGTACGTCAGATTGCGCAATTCCGTGTACCGTGTAAAACGGACTTCAAACTCACCATTTTGAACAATTTATCTTAAAAATTTTCTGGGGGAGACCCCGCACCTCCCGCTTACCCTGGTGGGTATTCCATACCACACAGACTGCCTGCGCGTATAACCTCCCCTAGCCTTAATAATGTGCTGCGCCCCTGAATGACCGTGTGACTGAGGAAATTATGGGTCAATGAGCGATTACTGTTTTGGCCCCTGAAAACCTATCGTTGGAGCTGGAGCAATCTGTGGGACGGAAAGAAATGATCTTGTGAATTAGGCTTAATTGGCTCATAACCCATTTCTCCAAGTTACCATGAAAGACTATTCTCACAAGTGCAGTCTTGAAATTATACTAAGACAATCCTAACCTTGTGAGTACTCCTGAGTTTGATATCATATATTTTATGGTGTGTCACAATTGCATTGTTGTTGTCTGTCTCGATATACCCGTTGTCATGTTATTCATTATTGGTAAATATTAATACTCTAGTTATTAGATGGTTCAAAAAATTTTTGATGCAAAAGGTTAAAAAAATTATTATTGCTATAGTTACAAGCAGAAATGTTCGCAGTTTCCGGAGAAACCTCGTCACCTGATCATCAAATTTTCATGTAGGCATTGGTATACATATTATTTGTAAGTATCGTGTAATTTTAATTCTTCAATACTCGGAGGATCGGAAAAAATGAGCGTCTGATTCAGGCCGAAGTAATCCAACGAAACATGGTTGATTATGGAGATTTCCACTTGGTATAAAACCCGTCAAGTATTCCATCACATATTTTGCTGTCTCCACGTGGTTGAACGAAGGGAGGGGGGTTTGAGGGGGAAAAACACGACGTCCCCGTGTGATGAAATCATGGTAAATCTAAGCGTCCTGGTAGCGCAACTGGTAGAGCACCTGGCCGGCAACCAGTAGGTTCTGGGTTCGAGTCCCAGTCAGGCTGCATTTTTACCCTCTGATTTCTGGTTTTTTCCATCTACCACAGCACCGTTGTCCTCGTCCTTTTTCTATTACATGTTCCTATCCCTTTCTTTCCTTACCTGTGAATTTATTTGTATGTTTGCGCGTCGTGTGAATGAATCAAGTACGTAGCAATCAGTTCAACAAGTATAATAATCATTTGAACCAATTAACAAAAATGAGCGTATAGAAAATTTTCAAGATAATCAAATGCATCAGAAGAAAATAATTTGAACCAATTTACAAAAATTAGCATATACAAAAATTTCAGGTCAATCTAATACAGTAGAAGAATATAATTTGAAACAATTAACAGAAATGAACATTTACAAAATTTTCGAGTTAATCAAGCACAACGGAAGAAAAATATACAAAACACAATGCAGGACATGAAAACATGTTTATGTAATGTATAAGTAGTCAGTTAAGATGAGTTGGTTAATAATCAATATAGTTTATTTCGGAATATTTTCGGGGATGAAGATTCTTTGAGCGTTTTAGGGAGGCTATTCCATATTTGTGATGTGGCAACAGTAAATGATTTTTGAAAGGTTGTGGACCTATAATGGGATATATGGAGATAGTTGTGATAGGCTCTGGTAATAACATTAGACAAAGTTGTTCTCTTAGGATAAAAATCAATGATGTATTGTGGCTCATCATTTTTAAAGTAGAAGGAAATACCCGCACCAAAGTAATTGGCTAGAAGTATAGGCTGAAGAGATGTAGATGAGGGCGGTGGATGAGGTTGGCTAGTTATATGAAGTGAGTGAGGGGGGGGGTGGGATTGAGTGCAGTGGTGGTGATTAGGGCGCTGCTCTCGCATGGGGGCTAAATTGCGTCGGACGTGCGGTAGTTGTCGGCTGCTTGTTGAGTGGGAAGTCCAAATGTTATTCCAGCCCGCAGCAATTGGTCTTCATGGCCATCCACCCACCGCTCCCCTTTCCGAACCTCCCCATGTCTCTCTCTCTCTCTAATGTGAGCCGGCCCTTGTCTTGTCGAGGGTGGCGACCCCCTCCGGGCTGATTCGCGCGACATCGCTTCATATGTTCATCTCCGTCCGGCCGAGAAAACAATTGACGTCCGACCGCGCGCCCTTCTCCCTCCATTTTTTATTTTTTGTACCTTCATCCATCTTGTTTCCCCATCTCTCATTGGTTTCCGATTGAAATAAAACTAAAAAAATGCTTCAACACCCGCACCAAATAGCTTGAGGATGATAAGATCATTATTGGCATTCTCCTTCGCAGTCATTTTACATATAGGAGCCGCTAGAGACTCGGAGGCTTCGCGCTAGGCTCAGATTGCTTGAGCGATTGATAATAAATATGTATCTTTCGAAGCCACACGGAGTTATTATTATAGTATTCTACCGATTAAAAATAGGTTTCTATGGAGTGTTCAAGAAGTGATCTGGAAGTCTCCCTTTCCTTCCAGTACTGCCTTCTTTAAAGGCCGTTTTACACGTGGCACGGAATTGCGCAGTTTAGAGCTGCATTAATTTCTAAAATGGCGTGGAATTGCGCGAATGCATGTACGAAATTAGAACAGGGGTTATTTTGCCGGCTCGCATCCACGCATTCTCGCATGAGTTCTAGCAATTCACCGCTTTACACGACGCAATTTTGATTGCGCCGTCGCACGTACGTCAGATTGCGCAATTCCGTGTACCGTGTAAAACGGCCTTAATTCACTGCAAGGCCTAATCCCTTCCAATCTATCTAAAAATCGTATTATTTTCCTTCCCCTCCCTCGTTTCCCTAACATTCTACCCTCTAACACCATTTTCAACATCCCCTCCCCGCTAAGCACTAGCTCCATCCATACCTTCTGTCTCCTTCGTATCTCATCTAAAACCTGCCTCTCCTCACCCACCATATCCAACACTTCGTCGTTCCTTTTCCTCTCCGTCCATTTCACCCTCTCCATCCTTCTCCATACCCACATCTCGAATGCCTCCAACCTTCTCTCGTCTTCTTTCTTCAGTGTCCACGTTTCCGCACCGTAGAGAGCTACACTCCAAATCAAACTCTTCACTAACCTTTTCCTTTAACTTACATAACGATCCTCTGAGAAGCTCCTTCCTGTTCATGAACGCCTCCATATTTTCAATTATCTATTTTTGATGGTGGAAGGGTAATGGTTGGAAATTGAAGGAGGGGGATGATAAATTTATTGGAAAACTTTCTTTTTGGCCAAGAGGTAAGGTATTCACCTTGAAGTCTAGGAGAGTCCCCGAGAAAGTTATCCAATGCCACTGCTACTTGTCTCCAAATTTCTGACCACCTCGATTCACCTTCAATAATACGGTATAAATCACCTCATGTATGTCATTTAATGTATTTGTCCCTTGAAAATGAAATAGTTTGACGAAAGCTGGGTTGATAAATATGCGGCTGTAAAACGTTTGTTTGTGATTTTTTATTGCTTATCTGTGGGATGTAACCACACCCACCCAATCCATTTTTCGATATTTTTATTCCAAATACGGAACCCTTTAATTTAGTAAAATTGTACTATATACGAGATTTCTCATTAATGTTCTTGTTCACTGTACCGAATTTAGGAAGAGATTTTTTCTCATCTTTAGATTTTTGAATTTACATAGCCTACAATATTCTTTTTAGTCCAGGAAATGAAGCTCATAAAAGTGAAAAACCTTGCAATTTTTTCAAACTGAATCGATTTGCACCAAAATTTGGGATTAGACTAATTTTGCCCCCCACTTCAAAATCTATATTATGCCGAAGGGCGCTTTTTATTTTTTAGGGGTGAAAACTACCCCTAAAAGCTGGAACTTAAAAAATTATTTTTTAAAGCTAAATACGAGTAAAATTTAGTTTAAATTATACGTACAATTATTTTTTTATGTTTGGAAAATAATTTTAAGGCGTTTAAACCCATAATAATCAACCCTTATTGGGGGTTAATGTAAAAAAATTATTTACCCTAAAAATAAAAGTTATTTATCACATTGTATCTTCTTATTCACTTTCTTACTCCTTTGATTATGTATTCACTTTTTTATCTCATGATTTTAATCACAGCACAGAAAAGATATAACAATTGGATAAACAGAACAAACTTCGTCATGGTGACATAAACAAATAAATGCACATTTATGTAGACATTACATGAAACACAATCAAACGGAGACTGTATGGCTTCCAGTCTTCCCACCACATGCATGCTCACAGGTCACTGTGAGCGAGAGCACACATACTCACATATGTGTATCTATATATACATCTTATGGGTAGGTGTGTTTATTTTGTAGCAAATTTGAGTGTATCGTTAGCTTCTAACGTAAAGTACACAAAGTATATGCTGATTATGAGGAATATTATGCTCTGAATTGTGGATTTCGAATTTTTCGAAAATAAATTTGATTGGTATTTCAAACATAGCTCCTTTATTTTTTATGATAGCAAGTTCATTTAAATTGTATTTTGTAGGGTTTTTACTGAATACAAGTTCATGTGAATTAAATTTTTTTCGAGTCATTAATTTTGAAAGGGGAGGGATTTAAGGGTTTAAATAAGGTGGAGCTCCCTTGGAAATAGAGGTTTTAATTATCAATATCTCACCAAATATTTATTGTATAGAAAATTAAAACACACCAAAATATTTTAAAATAAAGAAGCTACAATTTATTACTCCTGCATTTTTTCATATCTCCAGTTTTTTTGGAGTTATTTTGAAAAAAAGAGCATTTTTAACGAAATGGTAGAAAATGACTTTTCACTTTTTCCTCCATTTTTTCAATATTTAGCGTTGTAAATTTAAAAAACTTCTAGGATCAATTAACAATACTTAAATAAAGAGAAATACTGAAGGGCATTGATCAATTTTGTCTAGTGTGGTAATAAGGAGTTGTTTTCACTGATTTTTTCGTACAAAAAAGTAGGGACTGATCTTATTTTTAATCATAACTCGCTCAAATTTCATGGTAAAAAATATTTTTTCTCATTATAAGCAATTTTTTTAAAAACAATTTTAAACAGAATACATAATTTTTCCTCGAAAATTACATTTTTACCGCTATTTGGTATTGAATCTTTCAAATTTAGCGTATGACAAACAATAGATAACCATCAACAAGTTGTAGCTCGGTCCGAATTGGTCATAAAGGAAATATAAAATAAGATTTTTATTTAATTTTTTACAAGCTACAGTTTTGTAATTCACAATTTCCTAATAAAATTAATACTTTTCAAGTTATTTGCCTGTAATCGATTAAAATCGTTGATTTTTTCGTCAAAAAACTGTTACTTTCAATCGCAAATAACTCGAAAAATATTAATTTTACGCAAAAAATGGTAGGAACATTTTATTCTTAGAATTTATTTTTCTATCGATTCCTGTGGTCAAAATATAATTAAAATTTTCCACCCCCGAGATGGGGTGGAAACCACCCCCAGGGTAAAAGCGCCCGTCGGCATGATATAGATTTTTATTCTTGATATATGCCCTACTTATTGTGAAAATTTCAAGAAAATCGATTCAGTTTGAAAAAATTGCAAGCGAAAACGCTTCATTGGTGATGGTTTTCCGGGTTTACACCGCGTTGATACATGTTTTGCGGACGACAGTTTCGGGCGCGTTCCAGCTCCCGTCTTCGGGTCCAAATGATTTGCAGATCTGTGATCCTTATTTATTTACAGCTAGTCAGACGGATGTTGATTTTTAATTCCATTGTTGGAAAAGCCGTTTGAAAGATGAGGATAAAGGATAGCCGTCTTCCCTATTGAAGTTCTTAGGGTGACTCGCTATTTCAATCGCCTCCCTTATCAGCCTAGGGAAATATTTATTTTCCCTGGCGATGATTTTCGATTCCTTGAATAGTATGACGTGCCCAGGTTCCGACCATGCATGCTCTGCAACCGCAGAAAGACGAAAATTTTTCTTTTCGGTTGCCTTCAGATGTTCATTTATTCTGCATTTGAGGGATCTAGATGTTTGCCCGATGTATGATAAACCACAGGAACACGTTACTTCATACACTCCTTCATAGATATCTGATGGATGACGATCTTTTTCACTCCGGAGGAGGTCAGAGGTCTTCTTCAAACTTATAAATCGCGTCAGAACGTCATGTTTGGCGAGAACTCTAGCAATTCTTTCCGACGTTCCAGCCACGTATGGCAAGAGAGCATGTGCCTTTGCCTTTTGCTGGTCTTCCTTTGCAATGTCCAAGGCCACATCTCTTTTCTCTTCTTCCCTACGCGCGATTTTTTTGAATCAGTACCCGATCGTAGCCATTTTCTTGGAGCGTGGTAAGGAGGTGTTGTTTCTCTCCAGCGAGCGAATCTGTATCCGATATGGAATATGCCCTATGATATAGAGTTTTAATAACTGATGCTTTTTGCCTGGGATGATGGTGTGATTTGCCATTCAAATAGCGATCAGTATGCGTTTCCTTACGATAGACTGAATGTCCCAATGTGCCATCTGATTTCTTCTTGACGAGAACGTCCAAAAAGGGAAGTTGGTTATTTTCTTCCATTTCCATAGTGAACTGGATGGAATTATTTTGGCTATTAAGATGTTCAAGGAATCTTTTCAGTTTATCTGTCCCATGAGGCCATATGACGAAGGTGTCGTCAACATATCTCACGAAGAGTTTCGGCTTCATAGGGAAAGAATCCAGGGCTTTTCGTTCAAATTCTTCCATATAAAGATCTGCGACGACAGGTGATAAAGGAGAACCCATGGATGACCCTTCCGTTTGTTCATATAATTTCCCTCCCCAAGAGAAATAGCAATTACGAAGGCAAAACTCCACCATTTTCGGAATGTCTTTCGGAAGGCCTTTTTCTGTCAGAGTCTTAATGACTTCGATGGCATCTTCAATAGGTATTTTGGTGAACAAAGATACCACGTCAAAACTAACAAGGAGATCCTCTTCCGTAATCTTATATTCCTTTATAATATTGATGAAATGGAAGGAGTTCTTCACATAGGTTGCAGTTAGGCCCGAGAATGGCCGAAGGCTATGGGCAAGATACTTTGCAAGCTTATGTGTCGGTGAATCAAAAAAGCCTTCCGAAAGACATTCCGAAAATGGTGGAGTTTTGCCTTCGTAATTGCTATTTCTCTTGGGGAGGGAAATTATATGAACAAACGGAAGGGGCATCCATGGGTTCTCCTTTATCACCTGTCGTCGCAGATCTTTATATGGAAGAATTTGAACGAAAAGCCCTGGATTCTTTCCCTATGAAGCCGAAACTCTTCGTGAGATATGTTGACGACACCTTCGTCATATGGCCTCATGGGACAGATAAACTGAAAAGATTCCTTGAACATCTTAATAGCCAAAATAATTCCATCCAGTTCACTATGGAAATGGAAGAAAATAACCAACTTCCCTTTTTGGACGTTCTCGTCAAGAAGAAATCAGATGGCACATTGGGACATTCAGTCTATCGTAAGGAAACGCATACTGATCGCTATTTGAATGGCAAATCACACCATCATCCCAGGCAAAAAGCATCAGTTATTAAAACTCTATATCATAGGGCATATTCCATATCGGATACAGATTCGCTCGCTGGAGAGAAACAACACCTCCTTACCACGCTCCAAGAAAATGGCTACGATCGGGTACTGATTCAAAAAAATCGCGCGTAGGGAAGAAGAGAAAAGAGATGTGGCCTTGGACATTGCAAAGGAAGACCAGCAAAAGGCAAAGGCACATGCTCTCTTGCCATACGTGGCTGGAACGTCGGAAAGAATTGCTAGAGTTCTCGCCAAACATGACGTTCTGACGCGATTTATAAGTTTGAAGAAGACCTCTGACCTCCTCCGGAGTGAAAAAGATCGTCATCCATCAGATATCTATGAAGGAGTGTATGAAGTAACGTGTTCCTGTGGTTTATCATACATCGGGCAAACATCTAGATCCCTCAAATGCAGAATAAATGAACATCTGAAGGCAACCGAAAAGAAAAATTTTCGTCTTTCTGCGGTTGCAGAGCATGCATGGTCGGAACCTGGGCACGTCATACTATTCAAGGAATCGAAAATCATCGCCAGGGAAAATAAATATTTCCCTAGGCTGATAAGGGAGGCGATTGAAATAGCGAGTCACCCTAAGAACTTCAATAGGGAAGACGGCTATCCTTTATCCTCATCTTTCAAACGGCTTTTCCAACAATGGAATTAAAAATCAACATCCGTCTGACTAGCTGTAAATAAATAAGGATCACAGATCTGCAAATCATTTGGACCCGAAGACGGGAGCTGGAACGCGCCCGAAACTGTCGTCCGCAAAACATGTATCAACGCGGTGTAAACCCGGAAAACCATCACCAAATAACTAACCGCGGAAGCCTCCGTAATAAAACGCTTCATTTCCTGGACTATTTCCATAATTGTGGTATATTTATGCTTCTTTGCCCTTGAAAGAAACGAATTTAGGAGGAGAGCTTTTGAAATCTTATTTAATCTACTTTTTCCCAGAAATTAATGTAATTAAAGTAAGAACACTGCCAATTTATCGATTAAACTGATTAAACTTGTATTATAGAGTAACTGGGTTAGAGGAAGAGGGACGTCATCGCCACATCCGGCCCAAAATAAAAATAATTAAATCAAAGTCAAGTCCTGTTACACGGTTACAAAAATTATCGCCATTTTCTCATAAGTTTGTTACATCAGGACATGCCTCTTATCCTCCGTGTTCACCTGAAAATTTTACCACTACTTACTCAAACGGGATTTATTTGTATTCATAATCAAGGATTTCGTCTCATAAATCAAAGGATTGCCGGCTAATATCCCGTAAATCGTCTTTATTAAAGCAACAGATCCGTGACAGTTAACCGTCGTACCACCATTTCCATCAAACGGCGGTATTGGAAAGTATTTAAAGACTTAGAATTATGTGGTGATGGTCACACATGAGAACAACTGACGATAATTAATAGTAGCGGGCGTAACTTGGTGGAAATCTATAATCGCAGGAATAGAAGGATCAACAATTTTTCTATTTCCACATTGTAATTTATTGACACCGCCCATGGTTTCGTTACAGAGTACAAGGTAACCTTGAAAATGTTACTCTGTAACTAAACCATGGTCGGTGTCAAAAAATTACTATGTGGAAATAGCAAAGTTGTTGATCCTTCTATTCCTGCGAACTGACGATAAGGTAAGGAACGGTTAACCCTTTAAGGCCCATAAAGATTGCAGCCATTAATGCAGCCAGCCAACCATGCAGGCGGTAATGGAAAGGATTTAAAGACAAAGAGTAGAATTATGTGGTGATGGCCACACATGAGAACAACTGACGATAAGGTAAGGAACGGTTAATCCTTTAAGGTCCATAAAGATTGCAGCCATTAGATCGTATAACAAAATATGTTCTTAGGCTAATATTGATGCGTATACTAAAAAAAAAAATTATATGAAAGAGATATTTCTAATATTTTCTGAAATACAGTCTGGGACGTGAAATAATACCGATTCTCGCTCCCTTATTCTCCAAAGGGACACATGTGTCCCATGACGTAAAAAATACTAATTTTGTGAAAAGGGTCTAGCCGGTTAAGATGGTGAAAAGTGCCCCCAGATGTTTTGAAAAGTACAAAATATATACACTTAAAGTGCATCAAAAATTATATGTTTCCCCAAAGTTTCAGGCCCTAACAATGGAAATTACCCCCAAAAAAATTGAAACACGATTTTTCTTTCTTTTAACTATATCCCCAGTTTTTACTTTTGTTAAATTGTTTTCTTGATTTTAAAATGTATATACTATTACGTTCTACCATCCTGATTTTTTTCATTTTTTTTGTCCAAAAACTTAACTTTTACATAATTTTGAAAATTTCAAAATTAAATTAAAAAAAATGGAAACGATAGACTCGTCGACAAAAATATATGTTGTTACCCCTACATCAAAGTACAATCCTATTTTTTTCAGATTTTTAAAAGTGGTGGAACACTCTCAAAAACACGAATAACTGATTTGCGCCATTTGCATCTATGTATTCCAGGAGAATGTTTAATTTGATTTTTAGGATCAACGATTGTTGATCAGTTTGTAATATTATTGATTAGGAATAAAGATTAGCATAAACAATGCCTATCACACTTAAATTAATCGTAATTATTGGTTATAACCGTACTGTAAAGATTTAAGTTCGTCTTCAAGCTTCGAGAAATACAACGTCTGCCGAAAATTATTTTTTTTATATCTCCTGACCCTTTAAGCAGAAATTCGGAGTTTTTCGTACAGGCTAGGTACACGTAAAGGATAAACCCAAAGTCCTGTTATAATTGACTATCTCATTGCTTTGTTTTAAACAATCAAATTTCCACTTCTTAAACAGCCTTCTAAGTGAAAGTTATTAAAAATGTGGGAATTGCAATATCTAAAGGTTATCACAAAAAGAAGCCTATTAAGCCTATTATTCAATAGAATCTTCCTCTTTTAATCTACTACCTGCTAGCAGGTAGCGCTTGGCTTAAATAAGGATTATTAATACCTTATCAAACGAAGAAAACTTTCCGACCTTAGGCAGTTTTAATAGGTGATTATTAAGACATGTTCCCCTGAGCTCTGCAACTCATGCGTGCGTTGGTAATCTCAGACGATGTAAAACTCCTATCTATTCGTATAGAAACTAGGTCCCTGTGGCGTCACGTGGAGTGGCATCGCATGGGCGCCAATCTGGCCTTTTTTAAAGGAGGTTAAAATTGACAATTGCTATTCGTCAAAACTGGGATTTGTAAAACCAAATAATTTTTATATTATGAATACACTATTGGTGGGTAACGAATCGCAATCAATGCCTTTCGTTTTCTTTGATGAAGAAAATCACCCTATTGGCGAACATAGGAAAGTCCAAGGGACTGGGAACTCACCTCGTCATAGGCGGGACTTCCTTACATGCGTGATCGTTTTAAGCGAGTTTTACTGCATTTTATTTTACCTCATTATGTTCCACAACTCCTCTCCTCGCACCGTTGGTTTACCACTCGCAGTACTCCACGAGCGTTCCATTTCCGTGATAGGGGACTCGGCCGTCGCCCGCCGTGTCGCTGTGTGTCCCAAAACAAGCGAGTGGTCCAGTCAACGACCTCACTAGCGGACGACACCGATCTCGGTGGACCTCCGGCTGAGATAATGGCGAGGAAGAGCCAATAGACGCGCAGTATGAATTGAATGCGGAAGAGAAGTTCAAGGTGGACGGAGCAATTTCGTTTCCTAGGGCATATCTGCCATAAATATTTACTTCATGAATGAAAGTCACCTGGAGAAAATTATTCGTCTTAAAATCAACTTTTTTCTGCATAGATATCGTGTTATAGCATACTAAATGATAAGCATTGATGTAGTAAACTAAAATTTCTTTAACAGTATTGGAAGCCAATCGAGTCACGTGTTGTAGAGCTGTGAAATATATGTAGGTATGGAGTACGATATCCTGGTTTATCAGCACAGAATAAAATAAAATTACTTTGTATTATTCCAAACTTTATTTTAAATAGCACGACCCGGGTTTCAGCATATAATTAGCCTGATGGACATGATAATAGCTTTAAATGCTGTACCCCGGGTTGTGCTATTTAAAATAAAGTTTGTAATAAAACAAAGTAATTTTATTTTATTCTATGATGAAGCAATTACACAAAGTAACGCCTGAGACCGTGTCTTATATTAGTTTATCATATTGATCTTAGTTGGGTCTGGCTTAGGCTTGGGAGGATCGGGTTGGTGTGGTGGCTAGACTGTTGGCTTCCTACTCTATGGATCCGGGTTCTGATCCCGGCAGTAGTGGAGATTTTTCAAAGAATGTCCAATTCCTGCTTGAGGGCTTTGAGGAGGGCTCTTTAAATATAGCATTCCGTTGGATGGAATGTTAACTTGAGCTCCCCTTGTCGCCTTTCTTTGAGATAAGGTTAATGTCGGCGCCGGGTTTCCTTCCACCCCTCCTTCCGTCATAGCGCGTATTATGACTGCCGGTCGCCTCCTTTAAATATTCTACAGTAAAGGGGCGCAGCTAGGAATTAAGGCTAGGGGTGGTTTTAGGCACAACTAATGCTAGGGTGTCCGGGAGTGTGGAATACCCGCCAGGGTAAGCGGGAGGTGCGGGGACCCTCCTTCAGAAAATTTTCTAGATAAGTAGTTCAAATGGTGAGTTTTCTGTAAGTAATATAAATCCAGTTAAGTAAAATGGATTAAACTTAAAAACGTTTCTGAGCTCTAGGGGGAGTTTATCCCCTAAAACCCCCCTCGCTGCGCCACTGCTACAGTACATGTCAAGACTTACTCGCAAATGAGTGATCCAGCTTTAAATCCTAGCAAAGGAAATTGATTTTTTGATGATTAATAACAAAATCGGTGTAAATAATGCTTCAAAGTACGCTCATATGCGCACAATTTTACTTGTTACCTTGGGCTTGTAAATAGTTTCTTTCACTTGGGTTCCAAGACTACTTGTGAGCGCCCCCTATAAATTTTCTCTCTCTCTCACGATCGATGTCGTGGGAAAAGTCCTAATTTTCTTAAAAATAATTTTTATGATTTAATAGTTATAGATTTTGTCTATTTTTTTATTTTTAGGAACCCTTTTCAACCCAGAGCTACTTCTGGGAGAAATCAAATCTCAAGATTTTTCATTTTGAAAACTTAAAAACTTTTCACTCAATCATAATTATCGTGGCAGATAAATATTTCGTTATTAAAATTTACGCCACAAAATGTTGCGTATTTTATGTATTTCTTAAATACAGCAGAAAATTTATACATTTTTGACGTTGCGTAGAAACAACATTGGGTTATAATGGGTTAAGTTCACATTTTAAACTAGAATTTTGGGTTTCCAAGGCTAATTTTGCGTGAGTGGTGCCCTGAAGCATTTGTGCTCGTAAATGGTGCGGATTCGAACGACACTCGAGGTACTAGATCCACCGTTACATGATTGACGTCAACTGGACATGACGAGGACGTTAGCGGAGTTCTATTTTGTTAGGAAGTGGATGCACTCGCCCGCTTGGGATGCGGTCAATCCAAGCGGCGACCCCGAGGTCTTCGGCGGGCGCAACAGTGTGCGTTTATTTGTGGAGCAAGCCGATTACATGCGATATTCATTTTATGTGGCCAGTCGGAGCTGACCGAGAGGGAGACGCGATAGGTTTGGGGCCTCCCACAGCACAAACCTCGGCCGCTGGATACGTGAGTTGAATCGGGAGGGGCCGTCGAAGCCGGGAGGAAGCCGATGGGGTGAGGAAGAGGGTATAAGGGCTCTATATATGCGGGGTTATGAAGGGGGGATGGACTGGCTTGGTTGGTAAAGCTGCCGTGGGGACCTGGGAACCGACAGGACGGCACATAATATCATCTTCGGTTGGGACATGGGGGTAATACCAACAAGTGGACCCTCGACGTGGACATAATATCATCTTCTCATTCATAGATGTCTCTGCTGCCCAATGGCAGCTTCGGACTGCGGATTTTGTTTCCCGTTAACTTGATAAAATACAGAAGAAAGTTGCGCGATGTGTTAAAACTATTACGAGCGAACAGAAAACGTTACATAGCTGTTGTAAAGGCCGTTTTACACGGGGCACGGAATTGCGCCGGTTAGAGCTGCATTTATTTCTAAAATGACGTGGAATGCGCGAATGCATGTACGAAATTAGAACAGGGGCTATTTTGCCGTCTCGCATCCACGCATTGTCGCGTGTGTTCTGGCAATTCACCGCTTTACACGACGCAATGTTGATTGCGCCTTCGTACGTACGTCAGATTGCGCAATTCCGTGTACCGGGTAGAACGGCCTTAAGTCTACGAGCAAGGATTGCTTGAGCAATGAAAAATAGATATCCTCCATAGGGACACGGAGGATATCATGGAACTACTGTTTCTGTATGATGAGGAACATTATTTTTATTTTCAGCAAACTACTCCATCGTTTAGGGGATTCTTAGTACTTCATGTGACCTAAGTATTTTATTTGAATACCAAAATTGTTGTGAATTTTGAGACTTAAGCTACTGTGGAAGGGATCCTCGTAGCCCGTCTCATTTCGCCTCAGTATGATCTAGTGCTCTCTCGGCACACAGTCTGAGTTAATTCTTCTCGACGTCTCTGACAGGTTATATATTACAATGGGCGTACAGAAATCAGTACAAATATGTAATGTAAATAGGGTAGTTTCCTTCATCAAAGAAAACGAAAGGCATTGATTGCGATTCGTTACCCACCATTAGTGTAATCATAATATACAAATTGTTTGGGTTTAGAAATCCAATCCCAAAAATTGACCATTAACATTCGCCTAAACTGGGATTTCTAAAACAAAATAATTTGTATATTATGATTACACTAATGGTGGGTAAGGAATCGAAATCAATGCCTTTCGTTTTCTTTGATGAAGGACACTACCCTATTGGGCATACAAACAAATTAGAAATGTAGAGCAGGAGCTTTTTTACCACCTTGTTTTTCGTTCATACAGTCACGAATGCGTTCATGCAATCCTTGGTTTAGCATGATGAATATTAAAGTGCGCGTCCGTGCGTACACAAGGTTATACAATGGCGTGTTCAATTGGCTTAAATGAGGTGTATTCCGAGTTCATTAGAACGCAGCGTGGCCGGTACAATTTTCTCCAAAGAATTTGCTATCCTATTTATACTAAGTGCTCCTTAAATATGAATACAGGGACTCTGAAGTATAGTGAAGAAAAAAATTTGTAAATGAGATTCAACATTGATTTGTGAAAAAAAGTTATAAAATGGATACTCCAAAATTTAAGTTGTTTTTTTCTGAAATTCTGCGTGGAAGTCAAAAAAGTGAACTATTTTTCTCAGCCTTAACAAACGGAAACGTGTTTACCTATGAGGCTGTATACCTCCCGCTCCATCAGACTTTTTTAGTGGGGGATAACTCGCGTAAAACGCCATTGGTCTTGAAATTTTCAGGGTAAGCTGGGGTCATACTATTTAACACTTGTGCGTGTCTCAAACGGTGGTAAAAATGATATCTGAAAATGTAATTATAAGGCAAATGATGAAATTATCAAATTTGAGTAACAGGTAAATATTGAAATTGGTCTTCTTTAGATACTCTGAAAAAAAACCTTTAAAAAGTTTTAAGCGAGTTATCCATCTGAAAAAAATGCGGGTCAAGTAGAATGTATACGTGCTCATTAAGCTTTTACATTTTCTAATGACGATGCCTATTTTTTGCGATTAAATGAAAAGTGAACATTTTCAAGCGCGCGAAAACGCGACGGATAAGTATGAATGCTGGGAAAACCCCGTGTGACTTCATTCTGATTCCCGCTGTCGCCGTGTGAGGTGACCTTGGGGCGAGGCTTTGAACGCTGATACGATGCAGGCTGCTACCAGGTAGGAGAGTACTCTGCTAGCAGGTACCGCTTGGCTTAAATAAGGATTATTAATACCCTATCAAACGAAGAAAACTTTCAGACCATAGGCAGTTTTAATAGGTGATTATTAAGTCATGTTTCCCTGAGCTCTGTGACTCATGCATGCATTGGTAATCTCAGACGATGTAAAACTCCTATCTACTTGTTTAGAAGCTAGGTCCCTGTGATATCACATGGAGTGGCATCGCATGGGCGCCAATCTGGCCTTTTTCAAATGCGGTTAAAATTGACCGTTGCCATTCGTCTAAACTGGGATTTCTAAAAACCAAATAATTTGTATATAATGAATACACTAATGGTGGGTAACGAATCTCAATCAATGCCTTTCGTTTTCTTTGATGAAGGAAACTATCCTAATAGATATGGTATATTTTTATTTTAACATGCCCCTCGACTACCTGGTAACTTGATTCGTCTGTTCCCATTTCTGTCTCTTTGATGGTGTAATTTTAAAGAGGACTGTGCTTGATGGACCCCTCACTTGTTGGAAAATGTTCAACGCTCGAGTTAGCGAGGTGGTTTGCGTGCAGTCATTTTCCATCTGAGCAATGAGTTCGGATTGATTTAGCGGCTCCCCGGGTCCCTTCCTGGTTCGACCCCATCCACTCACAAGTATGCCGACTCCCTCTCCCTCCCTGTCCTGAAATTCAACACGGGCGAAACAAATTTTACTTATGCTAACATTCCCCCCCTCCTCGTCTTGAAGTCGCATTTTAAATATAAATTCAGAATGAAGTGATGATTTGGGTTAATTTATTAACTGTGTTTCCGTTGTATAAGAATTAAAATTAAAATGTAATGTAAGATACTAGATTTTCCCGCAGTATCAGGTGCATGAAGAATTAATGGGTTTCCCCCTGGGTAATTGGCTGCATTTCTCTCGATTTTCGAAGAGTGACTTGTTCTTAGTGAAGAGTTCTCGGAATCGCCACCGGGTCAGGAACTCCATAACTGCCGACGTTACGATGTCCGACTCGGACATCGTCCTCAGGGCTGTGAGCCCAGAGGGCAGCCCTGATGATGATGACCGAGTCGGACATCGAAACGTCGGCAGTTACGGAGTACGTGACCCGGTGGCGATCCCGAGAACTCTTCACTAAGTCTATTCGCCGCGAAAGCGCGAAATCTTTCTTCATGATTTTTTTTTTCATCGTCAGGGGATCTTCTGAAATTCTTTTTTCCCAGAAGAACGACTTGTTCTTCGAAACGTCGGGACAAAAGCAGCCAATTACCTGATGGAGAACCCGAGGATGCTTTCCGTACAATAATGTAATAATTTGTGTTTATGCTATGTATATTATTGCTTGTTAAATTCATATTTCAATCGGAAAAATGAGATCAGTGAAAGGCAGAGAACCTTCTGATGAGCCAAGTAAGGCTCAGAAGGACTCAAAATGTAAATTTTTATTTATTTATCACATCCCCCGTAAACAGCACAGAACGGCCTTTTACAACGAGGGTTTCTAATATGAACAAAGTACAACACAAACATCCATGCCCTGGATAGGGATCACCTACCCAGGCGGGATTCGAACCCACGACCTACGGTTTGGCAGGCGAGGACTTTACCCCACCGCCACCGAGGAAATTATGGCCTGCTATTCTATAATTTTTTAGAATTTTTGTTACAATCACCGTTTTGCTTGCATCATGGATACCTACATACTGGTAAAAATAGTATTGTATAATGTTTTTTTAAGGAATAAAACTAATCCTGAAACAATATTAGGAAGAAGAATCCTATCAAAATCGTACATTAATGATGGTATTTTTAAAGGATTTTGAGTTTCTCCCTCACAGCAAAGGGCTCTTGTTCGCTTTATAAAGTCGCGTTTGTTTTCTTTTACCCGACGAAAGAAGCATTCAAAAATTACCCCATTTATGATTTTCTGTGGCCTTGGGTCAGATTACGAAATGAAATTCGTCATGTGGGATTAATCTGGGTTTTGGGAGCATAATTGTTTTTATTACGAGAATATTTTTGCCATTAATTTTATTTTTCAATCTTGTGAACAGTAGATGCGTTGCTTAGGTCAATATATTGTTTTCGTCTCAATGTCACATTGTAATGATAATTTCTGAATTCAATGGTTCACGTAAATTTATGGAGGTCTATTGAAAAGCATTTTTGTGCTATATCGACATTAGTGATCGGAAAGTTTTCGTGTGTGTGAGAACTGCATTTTCAAATAGGCTCGGATTAAAAGTGGAAGGTAAACATTAGCTTTTAATTGGATGGTTTACGAATAAATAATTTACATCTTGATTATTATAAATCAACTTTCTTCGAAATATGCCTCATAATGTAAGGTAGGAAATAGCTTTGTGCAGGGGCGCAGCTAAGAATTAAGGCTAAGGGGGGGGGGGGGGGGTTTAGTCGCAACTAATACTTAGGGGTGTGGGGGTATTGCATTCCCACCAGGGTAAGTGGGAGTTGCGGGGGCCCTCCACCAGAAAAATTTTAAGATTAATGGTTCAAAATGGCGAGTTTTACGGCTCTCTGAGGGGTATTTCATAAATCCTTACACTAAGTATTCTATAAGTAATACTAATCCAATTAAGTAAAATGGATTAAAATAAAACATTCTCTAACCTCTGGGGGGGGGGGGGGTTATCCCCCAAAACCCCCCTCGCTGCGATACTGGCTTTTGGGACATCATTTTTGTTTCTTTGTTCGTTAATTTGTTTCTTTGGCCACAAACTAATCGGGGTGTTGATCCATAATTTAAATTGCAGACTTTCGTTGCGTTATACTGCATTCACGTCAAGCATTCCATTACAGTTTGTCGCTCTTAGTAGTTGTTACTTTTGTTGCTCTTAGCAGTTAGTCACTTTCCATATTAACAACTGTTGTTCAAAATAAAAGCCCAGCGCACAGTGGGCTGAAATCGAGAAAAGCTGGACAAAACCTCAAATCGATTTTTTGAGGGCGGAAATTGAACCTTTGCACAAATGTTTACAATAAATTAATGCACTTTTTGACGCAAACCGTTTTTCTTTGGTAAATTTTTTAAACAAATTACTTGGCCTCAAAGTTGGACAAATTTCGCAAAAATTGCCCACATTGAATTTTTTTCGAAATTCAGCATGTTAAAACTAATGTCACACCTTCTGTAGTAATTCAATAGACAAAAATTTACAATATTATCATGCGGGTTATTATTGTAAATTCTTGGCAACTTTAACGACTCAGTTGTATTATTTGTGGCCGATACGATACAATATGGCGGACCCCGTTTTTCGTCGAAATTTTATGTTCGTATAGGATTATAAAAAAAGGATCACCGAGTTACCTCGAGATATAACACCACTTTTACAACAAAACAAATAGAGTATGATACCCAAAGGAGAATTGCGACCACCAGCGACGCCGAAATTAAGATCGATTAAAAGCGATTGTAACGCCACCCTGCAGCGTAGCGTTACAATCGCTGTCAGCGGCCGTGCTTTCTGATTGGCTAAAAAACGGTACCGGCGATGGTTTTAGCGACGGAAAAAGGGACTTGCCGAGTGACGATAAAAGGGATTGGATTCCCATCCCTCGAGTCATCCTTGAAAATAATAGGGAGAAACTCGTGAAGGATCGTGCTATGTGGAATGTACAAAATGGCGAGTGAGGAAATAGCATGTGCGTGCATTCTGATTGGCCGTAAGACGTTAGCAGCGATTTCAGCGACGGAAAAAATGGACGCGGCGATTGATGGGAAAAGGGATCTCTGAAGCTGTAGCGTAAAATTGCGTAGAACGGTCCTTTTTCCGCTATCATTGGAGCGATCGCTGGAGGTTTCCCTCAGAAGGGATGGAAAAATAGGATAGTTTCCATCATCAAAGAAACCGAAAGGCATTGATTGCGATTCGTTACCCACCAGTAGTGTATTCATAATATACTAATTATTTGGTATTAGAAATCCCAGTTTAAACGAATGGCAATCGTCAATTTAAACCACATTTGAAAAAGCCACATTGGCGCCCATGCGATGCCACTCCACGTGACGTCACGGGGACCTAGTTTCTATACGAGTAGATAGGAGTTTTACATCGTCTGAGATTACCAATGCATGCATGAGACACAGAGCTCAGGGAAACATCTCTTAAAAATCACTTGTTAAAACTGTCTATGGTCGGAAAGTTTCCTTCGTATGATAGGGTAATAATAATCCTTATTTAAGCCAAGCGCTACCTGCTAGCAAGGCACTCTGCTACCTGCTAACAGCCTGCATCTCAGCGGCGCACACATCCTCGCACCAAGGTCACCTCACTTTGCGGCAGCGGGAACCAGAATGACGTCACACGGGCTTTTCCCGGCATTCACAGTTAACCGTCGCGTTTTCGCGCGCTTGAAAATTTTCACTTTTCATTTGATCACAAAAAATTGATATCGTCATTTAAAAACCGGAAAGCGTGAAACTCCAGGAGTAATAATCTTTCAATTTAGGCAATAGAAAATAATAGGAAATCACCCAATTGATCGTGTGATTCTGGCTCTCGGGAGAGCATCTCCATATGGAGGTCTCGCTATCGTGTTATCACTTGGAAGCGACTGGTATTCACCATCCTTGCACTGTGCGCAGTAGTCTTTAACTCGCGATGCGTGAATGACCAGTGCCTCAAGGAATCGCCGCCGCCTTACATTACGTATTGGAGCGGAGAGAAAGCCAAACGAAAAAAAAAGAATGACGCGAGCGCTGCAAACACATTGCCTCGCAGCTCACCAGTCATAAACTCACAAAAAGGTTCCTTGTTCGCTTTATCGAGTCGCGTTTGTTTGCTTGTCGCCGAGGAAAAATGCATTCACCATTTGCGTCTTTCATGAAGTCTTTTATGTCGCCGAGTCGTATTACGACATGAATAGGGAAGTGCACTAATTTTTTTTTATTGCTGAATTTGAAAGTTTAGCCTAAAAAAGAAACATTAGTATAGTCACTTTTATTTTCTGCATCTGGGGTATGCACTTTAAAACGTTTTGAAAGTCGGAAAATTTCATGTTGCGCTGAAACACAGTGCCTCCATCTTGATTGAGATGTGACGTCACAAGGCAGTAGTCACCAGTGGAGTATCGCTGTATTCCGTCGCCTTCTTTAGCGCGGCGAGAGTTTCCGGGAATCGGTGGAGTTTGCTTCCTAAAAATGTCGTCTAGTACCGAAAACATGAATTCAAAATAGAATTATAAATGATTTTTTGTTCCAAATTTCATCTCGACGTCGAAACAAAAGCCTGGAGAAGATATTCATTCCCGTGCCTTAAGCACAAGCTATACGGAATAAATGGTTCAAGGCTGCTCCTGACTCTTACCTATCGATGATATTCTGTTTTGAAGATCATTTGAAGGTATTGTAAGATCAAATTGATATTTATATTATAATAATTTACTTAACAGGTACCTCAGTCACATCAGAAAGTGTGTTGAGTCAAAATATAGCATCTTCCGCGTAGACCTACGTAATTCATAAACTGAAAGTAGTTTGGTTAAAGAATTATGGCGCGACTGTTTTTTTACACGACCGGGCAAAATGCGTACTTTGCCCATGATATGTGCATATATGATAACAAACTATTTTTGTTAAAGTTAATCTTTATTTGTTGAAATTAGTACATTTATAGGTGATACAGATATAAAGGTACACGGCAGGTCGCGCGGCGTAATTTGTACTCCACTGGTGACGGGTTCATCTTGCTGATCTAAAAAATTAGCTACAATACCTCGAACTTTGAAAACTCGCAATAGAGGCCGTCAAAGTACATTGTAAGAATACACGAGACCATTATAGCCCAGAATGTACGTACAATGTCGAAATCCTTGGTTTTCAAAGATTGACGTATTTTATACGCCAGCGCGCCCGGTCCAGGGTTATCAACTTTTATTTCATCCTATTTGTTAGTTGAAATTATATTTCAGAATGGTTCTTTTAGCACTGCTACTGAGGTAAACTGGTAGGTACTGAGTACAAGGTACTGAGGTATGTACTGAGTAAGTAAACTCCCTTTGGAGTAATGTGAATTACAAGTGTTCGAGATATATGGCATTTTATATTCGCTTTGTGTTCTTATTAATTATGCCTGTACGCATATTGTTGCTTGCCGCGAGCCTTTAATTTTATGTGCTCTTGCAAGAGTGGTTTTCATTTTTAATGTGGAAGTTGGTCAGTATAAGCAAAGAAAAAATTAACATTTTAGCGCACACCAACCCTTGTAGTCATCGTATCTCGGCGTTTGTAATGACACTGCTAAAATACCTAAACGCCATAATGACGATAAAAAAATTGTCTCATGTCAACGATTGCTGCAATTATAATTAATGATAAACTAGACGCCGTATGATCACAATAAAGGCAACAAAAAATAATGCCATGACGTGGACTCGAACCACGGTCTTTCGGGTAAAATCTTTCTACGACTCGTACACTCTACCACTACCCCAACCGACCCATTGGGTGATTGAGGATATTTTGGATATATATATATATATAATTTGTAAAAAGTAACGCATGAAAATTAATTAATTACAGCCTAACTAACGCCCTAATTGAAAAAGATGCAGCAAGGTACGCGGTCTCCCCTTGTTAGCCTTAACGTCTCGCATTTCTATGGAGCGTTGTACCTGTCCTCCTTATTCAAAATTTCAGTAACCATAAATACATCAAAGTTTGGTATACCATTTATAAATCGTTGGAATTTTCCTTCTCCCAACCAAGATTATCTTTTCTTGAACCCATCCTGGACAGCGAACCATTGCAACAACCAGCCAGCTCGGAAATAAGGCTAACATCCCATGATTCTAGTAGCGAAGGGCGAATGTAACGCATGAAAATTAATTCATTACAGCCTAACTAACGCCCTAATTGAAAAAGATGCAGCAAGGTACGCGGTCTCCCCTTGTTAGCCTTAACGTCTCGCATTTCTACCGAGCGTTGAACCTATCCTCCTTATTCAAAAATTCAGTGACCATAAATACATCAAAGTTTGGTATACCATTTATAAATCGTTGGAATTTTCCTTCTCCCAACCAAGATTATCTTTTCTCGAACCCATCCTGGACAGCGAACCATTGCAACAACCAGCCAGCTCGAATATAAGGCTAACATCCCATGATTCTAGTTGCGAAGGGCGAACGTTCCGGCCGGCGTGAATACATACGCAACGAATAAGTCTTGCAGCAAACGTCTGAAATAGGTTTATTAGTTTGACTCGGTTCTTACAAAAAAAGTTTTGGCATGATAAACGGCATTGTGCCAAAATATACCCAGCGAAAAATAAATGCCATTATGCATTTATTAAAGATTCAATGTGCTATTCGTACTACTCTTTCCAAACTTGAAGTTGACACGTAAATGAATATTAATATATTACGCAATGATGAAGTCGTTTACTCAAAAGAGAAGCAGCCACATATATATTCTGAAGATATTTTATGACAGCAAAAAACGGATACCCTCAAATTCTGTAATTTTTCTATGCAATAATAGTGGTAGAACTAAACGGTGTAGAAGCTGCCATCTGCTACTGCCTTGTGACGTCACGGCCAATATTCAACATGGACACCCGTTTTAGCGGCCTTTGAAATTTTCCATATTTCAGACGGTCATCTCGAATCAAGTATTCACTATTAGGATTTAAACTGTGGTTTTACGACATTATGTTATTCTGAACTCTAATTTAAAAAATATGTTTGGTGCATTTGAAACACTAGTGCACTTCCCTATTGAGTCGTGTGAAGTTGACCTGGCTTTTGGCCAAATTAGTTTTTTATTCTTTAATTTCCCTGATTGTTTCGTTATTAATTGCATTGCAAATATTGGTCCCATTTTGAAGTCGCATTGTGAAGGTAATTTCTGAATTCAATTGAGTTATTAAATCATTGAAGGGGTTTTGGAAGATTTTGGGTTAAATATTTGTATACTATCGTAAACCCTTTCATGTATGAGAGCTGCATTTTTAATAGGGCTCGGGTGAGTGGAAAGTGAATATTTTCATTGTAATTGATTGGTGTAATAAATAAGTAATTTAATTCCTGAGTATTAGTAATCAGCTCCCTCCGAAAAATATCGCGTTGTGAATGTTATGCAAATATTCAATTTCCACTAACCCAAGCCAAATTGAAAATGCAACTCGTAAACACGATATGAGACTGTGCGTACGTTTTGCGATACGTCGATACGTCATAGATACGTCGTATTTGCGAGACATTTTTGTGATCCAAGCGTGCTCTATGTTTACAATTCGATGTATGTAATGTTTGAAAGTGTCAATGAATTATGAAGCAGGAAGTGGCGTGGCGCGAGATTCCCATTTCTGGAGGCTAATAGGGTGGTTTCCTTCATCAAAGAAAACGAAAGGCATTAATTGCGATTCGTTACCCACCATTAGTGTATTCATAACATGCAAATTATCTGGTTTTAGTAATCCCAGTTTAGACGAATGTCAATGGTCAATTTTAACCGCATTTGAAAAATTCCAGATTGGTGCCCATGCGATGCCACTCCACGAGACGTCACAGGTACCTAGTTTCTATACGAGTAGATAGGAGTTTTACATCGTCTGAGATTATCAATGCATGCATGAGGCACAGAGCTCAGGGAAACATCTCTTAATAATCACCTATTAAAATTGCCTAAGGTCGGAAAGTTTTCTTCGTTTGATAGGATATTAATAATCCTTATTTAAGCCAAGCGCTACCGACTAGCAGGGTACTCTGCTACCTGCTGGTAACCTGCATCGTATCAGCGCTCAAAGCCTCGCCCCAAGGTCACCTCACTTGGCGGCAGCGGGAATCAGAACGACGTCACACGGGGTTTCCCAGCATTCATACTTAGCCGTCGCGTTTTCGCGTGCTTGAAAATGTTCACTTTTCATTTAATCGCGAAAAATAGATATCGTCATTAAAAAATCAAAAAGCGTGAAATGCGTACCCCGCAGGAGTAATGATCTTTCGATTTAGTCTATAAAAACATAATAGGAAACCACCCTATTATCGTGAGGAACGGTCATTTTTCCTCCTTCGTTATATCGATGACTGCACTAAGAAAACTGCGACTTTCAACTGCAATTCTTTATAGCGAGACAGTAACGACAGCCCGTGTGATAGGTTTTGCAAAGCGATTATTGAATTAGATGAAACCACTTATTTTATTAATTATCACTTCAATGAAGGTTACCAAACTCGGTAGCGTGTTAAAATTTTGCAGTAAATTTTACCAAACTCTTTCGAACTATTGACCAAATTATGAAATTTTGAAATGTTGGATAGGATTCATCAAGAATTTGTGATGAAATAAATCAAGTGGTTTATTATTTGCATTAAACTTTAGGCATATTTAACAAAACTACTCCCTAAATCATACCTGTTTGATAGTTTTTAACAATTTTTTTTTACGTTTGGAGCTATCGCTCTAAAGCAGGGGTTCCCAAACTGGGGGGCGCGCCCCCCTGGGGGGGCGTGGAGAAAGTCCAGGGGGGGCGTGACACCCAAATGAAATAAAAAAATTACAAAAATAATTTCCTCAGATCTTTGAAATAAAGTCTTTCTAAGTTTTCATAGATGTTTTTGTAAAGTTTCAATAAAGTAGTAAACTTTATCAAAGAAGGTTATAGTTTTTAAAACTACAAAACACACAGGAGCTCAAGGTTTTCGAAACCGTCCCCCTCCATAGCAGTGGAAATAAGGTATTGCAAAATGGAAAGCTGATATGTGTAGCGGGGGGAGGGGGGGAGGCGTGGTACAAAAAAGTTTGGAACCCCTGCTCTAAAGGGACTGAATAAAAATTATAGTGTGTTATTCAGGTGTTAGACTGGCTTGTTACGGCCTTGAAAATGTTGGAAGACGAAATCACGTCTGCTTCATCCTAAGTGCTGCGTTTCCAAATCCACCTAATATCCTTCGAGCCATTTACCCCAAGGGTGTTTGGCAGGGGCTAATAGATAAACATGCTGATTGCATCTTCGTGTTCATCGAAAAATAAGGCCATAACGCATGCACATACCAGCAGGCTCTGTGAGCTCTCTCCGATCATGCAATGCTCCATGCAAGTTGAACCCAGCAATGAAAAAAATACAAAATCAATAAGTGGATCAATATCCTTTTAGCTTAAAAATTTTGCCAGATGCAAAAAGGGAAACAAAGACCTGCACGTTTCCACCTGAATAGGGAAAATAGTCACCCATTTCGTGTGAAATCAATTTTTTGCGTGTTCACTTCGTGGAATGGTGACATGATGGTTTATGTAATAAACTGTTTTATATTTTATTAGGTTTTTATTTAAAAAAATACCGGTTTCAACCTTTACAAGTCATTATTAAGAGGTAGAAGAAAGATTCTTTTATCTATTGATATTAACCTGAAAAGGTCGAAACCGGTAGAGTTTTTTTTTAAATAAATACTCTGCGGAATATAACAAAGGTTATTTTTGAATCTATCACCCATTTCACGTTTTGAGTCACCCATAGTCAGCCCACCTCAAATGCACGAAAAATAACAGCTCGTGTGGAGTTCTGGTTTTTCCCTGTGGCTAATGCGGAACACATAACGTACTTCCTCCGGTCGTCTTTCTTTGATAACCATCCCGTCGTTATGACATCTGTCTCTGTTACTGCGGGGACAATTGTGCAAAGGAAATGGAACCGCAACGGATATGAAGAAGTGATCTTATCCATGGGGAACACTTGTCTTTTTCTGTCATTCCAACTCATCTACTGTTTTTAGCTGCTCTTAGCTGAGGTTTTCTCAGATTTTGGTGAATAATGTGGCCAAAACACTTTGTGTCATCCGTTCTAGAAAGTAATTAACGCTTCTAATAAATAGGTTATTTCCTTTCTAGAAGAATACGTTGATAAGGGTTCGTAATTGTTTTATTAATTAGATTTAATAATGTCTGACGTAACATGATGGAACTTCTTCATGATTGTTAGGAAAGGCAATGGCAGTTTCCACAATTTCTATCGATGCGACTGGTTTCGATACCACAATAATGATAACTTGTATAAAAATCAGTCGTAGGTATCAATAAATAATTGTGGAACCTGTCATTATCTTTCCTTTCTGCGCTATTTTACTTAATTTTCCAAGATATAAAATAGACAAACACTGCATATTATTAGCGCCTTCAAACTAATGTGCGCAGTTGCAAAGTTATTTCCACCAATGGTGTCATTCGCAATGGAAAAAATCACTTGGCTAGCAGTGAAAATTTTCAATGAAAACAAATCACGATTGCGTTGGTAGCTTTTTAGGAATCAATAATTCGGAATGAAAACCTATTTAAATAATTCTGATCACTGCTGTGAGTACTCTCCAATTCTAATCATGCATGAAAGAATATTTCCGTGTCCTTAATTGGCTACATACGAAAAGTTAGGCGCACCGCAATACTCATGTAGTAAGTAAGGAGTTGATTTACTCATTTTTATATACTTACGACTCATATTTGTTTTATTTAGTTGAATTGTAATAATTTTGTTCAAAGCGATAGCACGTCCTGAAATGTATTCAATGGTGGAATTTATTAAGGATTGAATTAGCAGGAAACGCTATATTATGTTACAGTATTCTACCGATTAGGTAGGTTTCCATGAAGTACTAAAGAAGTGATCTGGGAGCCTCCCTTTCCTTGCAGCGCTGCCTTCTTCAATTCACTCTAAGGCCTACACACTTTCAATCTATCTAAAAATCCTATTCTTTTCCTTCCCCTCCCTCGTTTCCCTAACATTCTACCCTCTAACACCATTTTCAACATCCCCTCTCCGCTAAGCACTAACTCCATCCATACCTTCTGTCTCCTCCGTATCTCATCTAAAAGCTGCCTCTCCTCACCCACCAACTCCAGCACTTCTTCGTTCCTTTTCCTCTCCGTCCATTTCACCCTCTCCATTCCTCTCCATACCCACATCTCGAATGCCTACAGTCTTCTCTCGTCGTCTTTCCTCAATGTCCACGTTTCCGCACCGTAGAGCGCTACACTCCAGATCAAACTCTTCAATAACCTTTTCTTTAAACTCTTACATAACGATCCTCTCAGATGCTCCTTCCTGTTCATTATAATTTGAGGATATTTGCGACGAATTTATACCAACCGATGGTGGCCGAACGAAGTTGAAATTTCGTAATTGTCACTTTTCGTGAAAATTCAAGTCAAAATCAACTTAGTTAAACTGCTGGTTGAGAAATGTTTTTGTTGAATATGAATAGAAGTTATTGTAGCCCCTCTCTCAAGTCTAGCGTTTATTGAATTCTTTAAAATTTGTGCAACAACAAAAAAAACTCCACAAGTAGGTATTCATGGAGAGATGAAGGAGTGTCGAGGTTTCGAATCCGTTCGCTTAGTGAATCCGAATCTGAGGACTGTATCCCGTGATATGGGCGAGTCGCGTGGGAGGAAAATTGAGATAAATAAAAATGTTAAGGAAATCGTGAGCGCGTAAGACAGAAACAGGATGTCGGAAGTCATTGCATCCTGTCTTTGCGGAATCTTTTAGTGAAGGACGAGAGATGTATCTCCACCGTCTTGTTACGGAGACGGAAGAATTTTCCACTGGCCTTCGCCGTTCATATTGCTGTCGCGCTTAGATAATAACATTTTGTGCTGTCGCATAATCTGGAGTTTTTTATGAATGTTATTTCTTAATAGGGTAGTTTCCTTCATCAAAGAAAACGAAAGGCATTGATTGCGATTCGTTACCCATTATTAGTGTATTCATAATATACAAATTATTTGGTTTTAGAAATACCGGTTTAGACGAATGGCAATGGTCAATTTTATCCTCATTTGAAAAAGGCCAGATTGGCGCCCATGCGATTCCACTCCACGTGACGTCACAGGGACCTAGTTTCTATACGAGTAGATAGGAGTTTTACATCGTCTGATATTATCAATGCATGCATGAGTCACTGAGCTCAGGGAAATATTTCATAATAATCACATATTAAAATTGTCTAAGTTCGGAAAGTTTCCTGCGTTTGATAAGGTATTAATGATCCTTATTCAAACCTAGCGCTACCTGCTAGCAGGGTACTCTTCTACCTGCTAGCAGCCTGCATCGCAGTGGCGCAAATATTCTCGCCCCAAGGTCACCTCACACGGCAACAGCGGTAACCAGAATGACATCATACCGGGTTTTCCCAGCATTCATACATAGCGGTCGCCTTTTCACATTTCGTTTAATCGCGAAAAATAGATATACTTATACATTCGAAAATCTAAGAGCGTGAAATATGTACTCCAGGAGTATTAATCTATCGATTTAGGCAATAAAAAATAATAGGATACCACCCTATTATGGAAATGGGGAGTGAATTTGCATAGAGGAAAAACAACTTAACTTCTGATTGAAAGGTTCCGGGCTTATATCCCTAGTGAAAACCTAGAATATCCCCAAATAAAATCTTCATCGTTAATGATATCGTTAGCCTTTGTTTGTTCAGTATTATAAAGTATTATGATGATAAAATTTTATTTTATTTAGCAATTTTACCGTGGATTATGCCGTTACTTGATTCTAGTATTTTTATCATGGCAGTGTGAGTAATAAAATTTGTTGGCATAATATTGAGTATGCTGAAAATTACAGCTATTATGATCCTTCTAATTTATATTTTGGGGATACATTGTTTGTTAATTTTGGACTGTACTTGTAAGATTTCTGGAAATTTTATTTTTGACCTGCTTGTTTTATTTTTATTTAATTTTTATTATATTTTAAATATTTTTTAACTAAAAATATTTCATTAAGATTTATTGAATTTTATTCTGGTAATTTAATCATGGTGGAGAAGCATGGAGTTTGTTCGTTGTTACAAGAATATTTTTTGAGATATTTTCTGTGTGCCTCATCGTGGTGCAAAAACGTAGGAAAATATTTGCCGCATAACCTTTAACTGATTCATGGCGGATCCAGGTGTGAACTTTGGCTATGATGGCTGTCGGCGTAGGTGTAGGCTCTCTTGTACACAACTCCCGTCGTTGATAAGGGAAGTGGCCTTTTGTATTCGCGGAATACTTCATGTGTGAAAATCACTCGCCAATCAGGGTGGGTAAACATAATTTCACCGCGGAGAGAAACTTACTATTCGTATTAAATTTTGACTTTATTAGGGGAAAACTATGATTGATAGATATATACAGTGGCGTAACTAGAAATATGCTTAGGGGGGATGCTTCCCCCCAGGATTTCGGGAAAATTTTTGAAAAAATGGCTTGCCTGGAAATATATTTTACGTCATTTTGGAACTTAGATTTTAACTTTAAGCAGATGCAGTGATTATATATCAGAATTAGTCGATTATTTTAAATATTTTTTTATTTCTCTGAGGCTTAGTATATATATATATACTATATATCCTATTTTTTTCTCTTATTGGGATTTCGTGTTGTTTTTTTGTCCATTTCAATGGAACCTGATTTTAATGGCACAATACGACTTCACCAATATTTATATACTAGTATTTTTTATATTCACACCCCTAATATAAATCTTTCATCTCGTAAATATGCCATTTTTGTCAAACGACGCTGAGTTGTTTCGCAAAGGATACGTTTTGTCTCTAAATTACGGAAAAGTTATTTTAACTCCACGCGATTCAACACCAAATGGTATAATGAAAGATGATTTGTGATTTTCCACAAAAATAAATTTAATCCGACCCGAGTTTCGATGTTACTACATCATTTTCAAGGTACAAATGCTGGTAAGTGCAGTTAATTTATACATATTTAGGAGGCGGGAGTGTAGTAACATCGAAATTCGGGTTGGATTAAATTTATATTTGTGGAAAATTGCAAATCATCTTTCATTATGAATCAATTCCACTCCATCTCGCTTGAATCCTCGAATTTTATACCAAATGGTATCTTTGAAAAATACTTGTTGACAGAAATTATAATTTAAGAGCGGTATTGAAAGGGAGATAAAATATTGCAATAGTTTACACTTTGTGAGTAGATTGATTTTTAACTGGTACATTTTTACTATTTACATTGCATATTGATTTTTATCTTATAATACTCATTAAAATTATACGATTTTAATTTTTCCTGGTGAATACTTGTGACGAATATTTCTCGGGTTTTCATCCAGGTTAATGCTTTTACATAAACCGACGTTTCGGGAGACGACTTGTCTCCCATCCTCAAGGCTGTGTTACTTTATGGAAGTCCAATTTCAATCGGGACACCGGATTTCATCTTAGCAATACATGGAGACCTGTATTCAGCTGTATAAAAAACATCAGGGTTGAACGTGAAGAATTTCAAAAGACCTACAGCCAATCGGACGACACCTGAGCCGCATTGTTGTCCTCGGTAAACGGTCGATCCGGTTCAGTGTGAAATTGGACTTCCATAAAGTAACACAGCCTTGAGGATGGCAGACAAGTCGTCTCCCGAAACGTCGGCTTACATAAAAGCATTAATCTGGCTGAAAACCCGATAAATATTCGTCTCATTAATATTATTCATTTTATTCACTAACTCATCCATTAGATGGATTGTTTATCTGTAAAATTAAAATTAAATTTTATTTTCGCAATTTATATATTGTATACAAAATTTTGTATACAGGGTATCTCATTTACCTTGACCACCCGAAATAACTTTTTGTCCAGATGCAAATTCAAAAATGTGCCAAGCAAATGTTCATTAGCCGTCAGGGGGACATTAATCAGCATGATTACCTTCCCTGTATCTTTGTTATTTACAAAGATATGTGCAGGAGGAGTTATAGGAGAGGAAATGAATTGCCGAATAAAAAATATAGGGTGCCATTTAAAAAAGACATACCGCTGTTCATATCTTTGTAAATAACAAAGCTACAAGGAAGGCAGTCATGCTGATTAATGTCCATCTGACGGCTAGTGGACATTTGCTTGAGACATTTTTGAATTTGCATCTGGACTTAAAGTTACTTCGGGTGGTTAAGATAAATGGCACACCCTGTATCTAGCAGGTGCTTTGAAACTTTAATGAGAGAAATCGATCATGTTCTCTTCAGGGTGGTCACGATATACTTATCGGATGCCTACTCCTGCACACAGGGTCGTCACTGTTTTCCAACCGATCGTGGACGATGTGCTAACATTGTCTCTCTTCTGCAAGTTGAGCCAAGCGGGAAGGACCAAAAAAAAGAGTATCGTGAGGATGTTTCTTCGAAATTAATACCAGAGAATCGAACGATATAATGTCTAGCGTCTTATAATAATAAAATAAATTGTTTTTATTACTCCAAAAAAAATTAAAAGCACAGAATAGCAATAATTACATAAAAAGGAGTAACTTTAGGTAGCCATTAAGGACAACCTGTTTTATTGCTACCATCATTTACAAAGGGTCATGCTGACATAAAAAAATGTTAGGCACAGCATTTGAATTGAAGTAGGTACGTACATGAATTAAATAGTATTACATCAAAGAAAAATATCCTCCATACTTTGCATTCTAAACAACGAAGACTGTATATTTTTCATAATTGCGTTATTACTTTTTGATTTCAGACATGAATCAGTTAATAAGTTATACACTTTTGGGCCTATAAGCATGAAACAACGTTTATATAGCGTAAGGTTATGTCTTGGCAAAGTAATACGTGATTTTCGTAGGGTGAAGGAAGGACGATTGTATAGTAATAACCCCGTATTTCCACTTCTCATGAAAAATCGACGTAAAACCTTGTAAATAAAAAGATGTCTCAAGGGAAGCAAACCTATACTACAAAATAAAGGAAAGTCACTTTCAAGACGGCTCTTTTTTAAAATTACTCTAATAAGCCTTTTTTGCAGTACAACAATGGATAGAATTTTTATAAGCTGCACCCCAACTAAATACACCGTAGTTTAGCCTGGTATTTACTAGAGCGTTATAAATGAGTTTCAAAAAATATGTTGGGCATTTGTTACGGATGAAATAAAAATTAGATATAGTTTGCCTCATACTATTTGCAACATTTTCAACATGTTGACGCCATTTTAAACACTCATCCAGGGTTATTCCAAGATACTTGAAACTAGCCACCCGATCTAAGGGCCAACAATCCGAACACTCCTTCATGTGACAATCCTTTGAGTGGTAGTACAAATCCCAGTCAATTATATACCTGTTACAAATATTGTAGCAAATGTATTTAGTTTTATTTACATTCATTTTTAATTTATTTGCTTCTAACCAATTCCTAAAATTAACTCATTCATGTGACAATCCTTTGAGTGGTAGTAAAAATCCCAGTCAGTTATATACCTGTTACAAATATTGTAGCAAATGTATTTAGTTTTATTTTCATTCATTTTTAATTTATTTGCTTCTAACCAATTCCTAAAATTAACTCATTCATGTGACAATCCTTTGAGTGGTAGTAAAAATCCCAGTCAGTTATATACCTGTTACAAATATTGTAGCAAATGTATTTAGTTTTATTTTCATTCATTTTTAATTTATTTGCTTCTAACCAATTCCTAAGATTAACCAAGTCAAATTGCATATTGTTTTTTTACAATGTCCCAATTTTCACTATCGTAACTATAGGCAATATCATCAGCAAGGGCAGTGATGTGCCCTTTAACTTCAAGATTCTTCCAATAATGACTCATACAACCCCCGCTTCGTTGCCGGCATGTGGTGTGCGTTAGTTGGTGCATGCTACATCATCGTCAATTTCATTGAAGCTATGTTCATCGACATCTACATTTACATAATACCCCGCAATCCTCATTAATAGGTGTGTGGCGGGGGGTATTAAGGAAACAGCTGTCAACAAGTAAAAAGGAAAGAGCATACGAAGTTCCACCTTGCATTTATTTAAGTCGTCCTTTATTTTTCGGGGGAAAAAGGAATTCCCATACCAATCCGTTCAGCAAAATATCTCTCTTAATTTATCGCTTCTGTCGAACCCGGAAATACAGTGGGGGTCTTAATCTGGTTTTCTCATCATGTCGCTCATAAATATATCCATTCTCTTATATGTAGGTATATTCCTTTCAGTGTATAAACCGTAATTTTTGGTGTGCCCTAAAGTTATATTGGGATATTATTTGCAGCTTTCCACGTTATTTCGACTTGGATAGCCTTTGATGGCGATGATTTTTTTCAAAATTAGGAAATTATCGTCGTTTGATAGGGAAATTTCAACTTCGTCGCCATTTGCAAGCATATGCAGGAAATTTCAGCTTCGCCATTTGACATTAAGGTTTTACCGATTTGACATATGTTATTATTTACCGGGAAACTAACGCTAAGTATTGAAAATAGGGTTTAAAATTCGTCAAAAGTATGATTTTAAGGTGATGGCGTATTTTTAAACAAGTAATACCTCAAAAATCATGCAAAAATACGTGAGTGATTCGTGCTTTTCATTAGGCGAATCTGTCAACTAAAGTTTTCGTACTTGGTAAAATTTTAGCTTTGAAAAATGAAACAAGCTTGATTAATGTATGCTTTGCATCGATGTTTTTTTATGCACGTATATCCCATCCCTTTTGTGTGCCAGATAGTCCGCGTCTGGTTTTTTCCTCGACTGCTCTTTAAAGCAGGTCGCTCGGACCGTGACGCGAGAGTGTCGTCTTCTGTTTGCTCAGCCCGTCGTCGTATCGCGAAGGGGCCTTGTGTCAAGATGGGAGTGGATACACCTTTTCTCTTCAAACACTACCCATCCTCCTCTCCTGGAACCATCTCACGTTCGTGGACAACCAATGCGCGTCCTTACGCTCACAAATTGCTCTAATCGCTGCATTATTCTGGGAAGTCTGCGTGCAACGACGAGAGAGAAAAAAAAACCCTTTTGATACAAATATAGGAAGGTGTGGTGAGCGTGAGGATCGGTATTCATTCTTTGAGCAAACACAATCGATGGAGAAATAACAGAGATTGTTGTTCTTCGAAAGGTTTGGGTTCCGGCATGGTTACAAGTACAGGGGAATTGAAGTTCATCTAACCAGTTGGACCCCTATTAAGTGGAATTGATCACTCACTCAACTCTAAGGTTTATTTGGATACGAGAGGGTAGAGTTAACCTTAACTCAGCCGCAGGCGTTTGAGTTTAATCCATTCATGGCAGAGGGACCAGTTCCTTTCTCAGGATCACCTGACTCTAGGATTTTTTTGGAATTCTCGGGGGCTTCTCTCGAGATGGAAATTGATAGAGTACGGCGTTTTGCGGCCAAATTCATGACAAGTTGTAATTAACAGTGCTACGTTTCTAATAAAGGAAAGTTAGGCTGAGAATCTTTACTTGAGAATTGGGATAAATATGCGCTGAATTTTCTCAAAGAATTAGGCGAGAAATTTATCTCAATTAACGTTCAAAATATCTTTACTTTACCGTTTTGTTATCTTAGAGTTTCGGGGTCATTGGTAGAGCAGTATTGAAACGAACTAGGAGAAATAAGAGCTAGGAGAATCTCATTGTATGATGCTTGCTTTGCATGAATAAAATTATTTGAATTGCTGGTCACGTACGGATAAGTTAGTGTGTCTGTGCTAAAGAACTGTGATGCATTGAGCGATGCGATATTGGTGGAGGCTCACTCACGCATAACGTTTAGTGTGCTGAATGTCAAAATTCCAAGACAATCTTGTGGTGATTCGCAGTTCTTCATATAGATGTACTTTGCTTCCTTTTACTCGTAACCCATTTACCTTAATTCGAGTTTTAACTCATCCCAGACGCTGAATGAGCATCGTAAAAAGATTGTTTTCTGGTTGAAATTTGATATTTATTTTACGAAACATTTCTATATAATTTTCCCTGACTCTTAGGAATGGTAACCATAAAATTGGATTTATTTCCGAAATAATAACGTTTTTTAAAGGAAACTTCAGCGAAAAAATCTTGAACCCGAAGTGCATAAATTTTCTCGTTGAATTATAATTTTCCTGGCCTGAGCTATAAACGCCTGTTTTGAAGATGTAATAACTCTACTCTACAACTATGGAGGCCATTTGCATGCGTAAATGTGGAATAATCCCCAAAGTTTGCGCAGCAATAAATTCCGTTTTGTTTTCAAGGGCAATAATCATAAAATAATTCCTTCTCAGTGGCACTGAAAACTTTTGTTGCATAATTTGGCTGAATTTAATGAACGAATGAAACTGTCTTCTGATTACCTGAATTTTCTGATTTCCTCAGGCTAAATATTCATAATTTCTCCGTGTATTTTTTAAGTTATAAGAAGAATTCATTTAAAATGCTTCTAAAAAAAGGAAAAGTTAGGAAAGTTAGAGCGCTCAGCGCTTCAACTTAAAAGTAATGCTCGTGATATCTGCGTATCAGCTCCTTTGAAACAGAGGAACCAAGGAATAGCGAGGTTTTCTCCAAAACTTTGGACTGCTGTTACTGTTGTCTCGTTATCGGTTATAGAAGTGCGAAGATATTGGAGATTCAAGCTCGAGGTGAAAGTGAGGGGATTGTGTTTGAACCGCTCTCGATTATTCCGAGCAAGAAAAATTCTATCTGTCGTTTAAGGCGCTTAAAAATACTACTAATTCCGCAGTTTATCTCGCTTAGATTGAGTTTTTTCTATTTCATAACTATATTAAGCGAGTTAAAGACAATGCGAGAGTTCTAAACTTCGGCGTTCGAGCTTTTTAAGAGCTGTGGACAAAGCAATTGAGTTCTTCGTTCGATTTTCTTTCAAGCGGAATAATCTCAAATTATTCAAACAGCCCCTAGTTTCATTATTATTATTATATTTATTTTCCTTTTTCCCTCTTGCTATCTTACAAGGATTGTTCACAGTGAACGGACCAAGTCAAGTTCAGCTGTGTTTTGTTATTACTTCCGTTATTATTCTATTGAAAGGAACCGTCGGACAATATGACAAGTGTCCAGGATGACTGACTTTTGTATTTTTGGTAGAGTTTTCTCCAAGTTTAGCTTTTTTAGCTGGTGTAGAACTTCGCACGGTGTGATTCCTGTTGTTGTTATCACTATTGGGCATATATCTACTGACTGCATCTTCCACAAGGCTTTGATCTCTGCTGCAAGTTCTGCATATTTGTTAATTTTGGTGGATTGTGCTTTCTGTACATTATGGTTTAAGGGAATTGTCACGTCTATGAGGGTAGTGTTGTTTCTCGATTGTTTTCTCATATTATTACCTCCGATTGGAACATTTTTTTGACACTGTTTAAAACTCAGCATGAATTTAAGTGTCTTAGTGTGATGATACTTCGTAATCAGTAACATAGGAAATTATACAAAAAATACAGAACGTGCATACATGATTATACGGCGTTAAAATGGTCAATTAGGTAAGGTTTGTCAGGAATAATTATATTTTTTTGGATGAGTTTCTTCTGGAGTCACTTTCCAGGAGCGACTTGGGAGGCGACGATTAATTAAGCCGAACTCGGTCCGTGACGGCTCTCCGCCTAAGATATACTATACGACCCACACACTGGATTTGGTGAAGAGCTTTTCCTCATTTAAAGCCGTCTAGACCGCAGCACTCTTTTAATTTCGCCCTTCAGCCGTTTTGTCATTCGCCTGGATTGCCGGAGGATTAGAGGGGACTCAACTGTTTCGCCGCGAGAGCGGAGGATGAGTGAAAAGTGCGACTCGTCGCTGCGATATCGTCCTCAGAACCACACGAGAACCGCACTGCGTGCAGTGCAACACGGCGCGCCAACGCGGAAGACGCACGAACTACTCAAATCACCCCGCCCACTCGAAGAAGCTCGCGAGGAATGCGTGACTCAACTTTTTTTTTTTTGTCGCACAATTCTCCAGCTCTTATTCAACTTCCTTCCGATGTTTTCGCTTCTTTTTCTTTCCACCGGGGACGCCACCGTACGACACGACGCGTGTTTTCTTTGCGACGGATTTTTATGCTCTTGAAAATCATTTTCACTTCCGAACCAACTTATGCCTGACTTTTTTTTTTCACCGAACGTGTAAAATCTGGCTTAATTTTTTTAATGGTGCTAATATTTAGAGAAATGAAATACTAAAGTTAAATGTTGTTTTATTTGGGTATATTTCACTTTACGATTTTTTATCGAGTTATTCAGCGCTTGGAAGTGAGGAAAACCTGCTAATTTACTTCAGGTTGTCCTGCAATAGATATTTACTTTCTGCTTACTTATCCAACATTATTTCCTCACTAACTTCTACTTACATTCGTCATTAGTTAATCTCTATTGTCCTTCTATTTAAGCATTTACGACTTTTGAGAAATACGTGTATTTTTACAGCTCCCTATACCTTGTCTACTTTTAATTTTGGATGCTCAGTTTAGACCATGAACTCTATACTGCTCGTGAACTTATTGAAGGAGATCAATGCATAGGTCTCTTCAAATATTGATCCGGTTATTAAGGTAGTTTATAGGTGTAGTTATTATGTTAGTTTAGGTAGTTTAAAGATTATCAGTTATTAAGGTAGTTTAAAGATTTCTATTTTTTCTTGTGACACTGCACCGGAAAGCAAATGTATTTAGATAACCAGGCGTCATCATTTCCAGAGGAAACGTTTCTATTGTTGGCGCTACAAAAAATATATTCTTATATATTACATAAAGAAATGGCAGTAAATTTAATTTCGCAAAATTAAGCAAATTTTATCAATTTAACCTAAGAAATATGCGATGAAGCCGAAAATAAGGACGTTAAAAGCGATAGGAAGATATGTGTCGCTAAAAATATAGTATCGAGGAAATATGCCTAATTGATCCAGTATCCATTGAGTCAGAAAAGGACAAATGGTGGTATATGTTAGCCATTATTTCATTCTATACTTAATTATTTGTATTGGTGTCTAATTAGTGTGCCCTAAATTTAAAAGCATTCAGGTTCTCGATTTTTGGAAAGTAATTATTTCGGCCATCTTACGATGTTATTTTTATTTTTACCTATCTATTTTTGTACGGATCAAATTATTTTTATTAATAATTCCCCATAAAGTATTTCTTACCTTTTTTCATATTTCGAAATTAGCCTGTTCCAATCGAGACGAGTGAACTTCCTCGTGAATGCATTGCTGTTGATCACTTAAAGTTACGGTGTTCACTCCAGCTTTGGGTCTGGAATCTGCAATTATGCTTAAGATAGCCATTTGTATTTTTATTGCGGTGTGGAGTGCTGTATTTTTTCCATTCCCAGAAGAATGCAGGTAATCACTTGAACGGTGCGATCCATATTTGGTCATGACCTTACCGGTCATGTTGATTCTATTTATTATTAGAATGCCAAAGAATTCGATAATTTTTCCGGTTGATTTGCGAGTATGTTCCTACATCGGAATCGTGCCTCAAATTTTCTCGGAAACGAGTTTTATTGCGAGCAATGTTATACTTTAATGTAAGTACTTCATCTCTCTTGTACATCACTTTTTTCTGCGACTTTTCTTGAATTTTCGTCAACAATATTGATTCGATTACTGATTGCGCAATTGCATAGATCTTTAAACACGGCTCAAAATCTTTAAAGAATCGTATTCGTCAGGCAAGTATTACTTCGGAATAAATCTCACCATTGGATCTATGGTGTCTTCTTTGCAATGAGGTAAATATGAGAACAGCCCGCTCACCTGGAAAGAAAATAAAAAAAAACAGCTTTTAGACGATGACATGAATTTCCTTCATCAGCGTAATAGCCTATAATATTAGCTTAATAGCGTAAGAAAGGAAAAACGTAGTACACATTTTATTAGTGTGGTAGGAACCAGTGGCGCAGCGAGGGGGGGTTTGGGGGATAAACCCCCCCCCCAGAGCTCAGAGAAATTTTTAAGTTTAATCCATTTTACTGAATTGGATTAATATTACTGATTTAATTGTGTAAGGATTCATAACATATCTCTCAGTAAGTCGTAAAACTCACAATTTTGAACCATTCATCTTAAAATTCCGCAATTTATTAATCTCGCGCCTACCTCTTATCCTGGTGGATTTTCCATACCACCATACACGCCGTTATCAGTTGCACCTAAACCCCCCTAGCCTTAATTCCTAGCTGCGCCCCTGGTAGGAACAATAAATATTATAAGAGGCTCTGTAATCAGATAGTCTCCACTTACAGCTGTAGGTAAAATAAACTTATAAGCTTTATATAAATAATATATTATTAATATTTATATAATAAACTTAAATAAAAATATAGCGCCAAGAGAATGATATCGCCTATAGTGATAAAGTTTCTTACATAACTGTGCACAAACAACAATTTATTCCAATTGTAGTAATTTATGGATTAGGAGTTCAAAAATTTCAATAAATTTGAGTTCCTCTATGTCTATGCGAATCATCTCATCAATGCTCCTAATTTTTATCGACAGTTGAACTGAAATCATGACAGATTGTGTGAGCGAATGGGATTATTTTCCTCATTAGAAGTCACATCATCAGAGTCATCATAAAACGAAAATATTTTTGTCTACCTGAATGTATTTACTTATATATTATAATTAAACTTCCATTGTTCCTACCGTAAGGTCTAATTGGGAAGAGATTTCATTATTTAACTAGCTTGTTCGACCGTCAATATTTCATTATAATTACAAATGTATCGCAATATTTTCGAACGAATGGAACTAATTGTTAGTGAAGAATGTCACCTTAGTTCTTTGTGTAAATTAGAGATCAAGTTCTGTTTAACCGCTGTACAGCATCACAATTCTACTTTTTTATGTATTTGGTCTTCTAGGATAATGTTTACTGTTGATGTTATTGCATCACTATTAAACCAGCATCTCCGATACTTTATTAATGTTAAAACCAGGTAATGTTTAGTGACTTCAGTCTCTATTCCTCAATAAAATGCTATTGTGACCAAGGTAATTTACATTTTGAACCAACAGAAAATCTCGTTGGATATGTGGCGCGATGTGGTGGAAGTTATTAATATTAGTTTAATTGGACACTATGATATTTTCACTGCATTAAATCTCGTACGAAGTATTTCGTGGTTACATTTTCAAGTCCATAATGTGCAGCCAAGTTCTTAAAGATATCGTGCAAAATATTCGTAATGCCAAAATATTCATAGCTTGCCAGGCCGAAGTTTAAGAACTTGGCCGAACATGATGGACCTGAAAATGCTGTTGTCAACTGATGCTGCAACGAAAGGCGTCTTGCAAAAATAAGTTCAGCGGAAATTTTGCAATTTCTTAATACAGTAATTAGCAGAGAAATGATTGAAATGGAAATTATTGGCAATTTTGGAAAAAACAGGAAGACCATGGACTGAGATTAAAATAAGAAACTCCTTTGCTTCATTCATTTAAGTGATCAGATCGAACTCAATAATTAGGGTTGAAGAAATTTCAAAGAAACCCTTAAATGAAACCTCTTGCATAAACTATGATATTATGTGCCCTTGCACTGTTCCTGTTTATATTATCGCCCCGTTCTATATGTTAATCTAATCCAACAATTTCCTCTTAACATGTGATTTCTCGACCACTGGTTCGTTTCTTTTCTTCGCCATCAGTCCGTGTAATCACTCCATTCTTGTGCCAAACCCTCGTCTCTAGCGTTCGTTGCCAAGGGTCATTAATCTTCATACGTACATATCCTTATGCTCAGCTTTTCTCCCATCAGACAATGCGCACATCCAAATCGTCTCTATTCTCTGCATTTCCTGTTTCAACTCCTTCAGTTTCGTCAGCTGCACGATTGTATTAACCACCATTTATTTAGTTCCGAACACATGTTCTATCAAGTTCGTTGTCATTACGTGAAGTTATCTTACATTTATTCTCTTAACCTTATCATTTTTCAAAATTTATATAGACTCGTATGATCACCTCCACGTTGTCGAATCGTTTTGTTGCTTTCCGGCGTCTTTAAGTAATTTGATTTAGAATTCAAACACGCGGTACTAAATAGGTTAGCCAGATAGAAAGTAAACGTTTTTAGCCCCTTGAGGGGCCTTCAAGCCTTGGGTGCGAATATATTCTCTAAATTTTAAATCTTCTTCATAAAATATACTCTGGAGGAGACCGAAATCTATCACAACTCCTGTTCCAGTTATAATATGTTATACACAAATAAATAAAACCATTATTATCGCTCGATTCCTTTCTGATTTCCCATAAACACAATCCCATTCAATCATTTTATTAAAGGTGTATACTTTAATGCCTATTTTCCTCTCATTTTGCACTTATTGTGTTTTATTGTTGCAGTTATGTTTTTCCCTCTAAAATTATTTTTCCCTATGAACATCCTCAGATAACATAACAATTAGATGCAGCCAATACTTCTATTGTGCGGTTTAACTAGTTTCAGAAGTCAAAAAAATCTTTTTAGAAAATTACTTAGTTCAGATTCTGAATTTTATTTACAGCCTGTTGTTCTCCTTACCTTTTCTCCTTTTTAATTTATAATCACCGCCCCAAAAAAAGCGCATTTAAGGCCATTCTATCGGAGGAATGCTACCGAAAACAACGTAGGACGATCACAGTTACCAATGTGGATAGAGATACCCTACGCAGGCAGGCGAGGACTTTACCCCGTCGCCACCGAGGCCGGTTTTGCACTTTTTACTTTTTCTCATTTCCTTGTTAGGATAAGGAAGATGGAGAATACGGCGAATCCGCATTCCAAATGGAAATCAATTCCTATCTCGGTTAAGGATGCGGTTGAGTAATTCTGCGAAAATTGAGTACTTCTGCGAAACTATACAAAAACTGGTCGCGTTTTATGATTATTTTTGGCCCAGTGCTTAAAAATAACTCTCCATCAAGGAAACCTGGCCAATCGCATTTGTATTCTGAACTGCAATGTGGCGGCACAACAAACTTCCAATCGAAAAAAAACATTTTTCGGAAATTGTCCTCGACGACGTCACTTTGGCGCGGCGGTTTCCCAGTAAACCCTAAGTGATGTGACTAATCCTCTGGAGGAATTTTCCCTCTTCCTTTAGATTCGGATAAAGGGGTATGGAGGGGGGTCGCACACTTGCTGAAGCGTCGAGGTGTGTATAAATAGCCATCATTCGGCGAGGCGGCACCCTCGACGGAAATAAATGTGTCGCCGCTCCACGATGATTCGATCTTAATGGGCGGAAACGCTCTCGTATTAGCGATGGTAGTTAACGCTGCCACCGTCGCCTCTTCATCTTTTCCCATTGGCCGCGTCTCACTTAAACCTGAATCACAACTTACAGTCATGTAAACATTTTTTCATTGGTTCGCGCGAAAGAAATAGGAAAAATGGTGCCTTCAATTTAAAAAGAAAATATTTTTACTAATTAAATTGAAGAGGCCTTTACTCATCTCTTTCGCTTATCGGTGAAAAGTCACCGGCTTTCCTTTTAATGATTTTTCTCGGCATCCAAATGCACAACAATAGTTAACTATTCTCCCTAATCGTATGCAAGTCATGTGACTCCATCTCACGCTACATTGAGACGCTCGACATACGTTGGGACCATGCCAGTGACGTCATCCGCCAAGGCAAAGTATCTGGGTCATTTTCACGCCCTGTCCAGGTTGATTTTTCCTTTGACTTCTGAAATGGATAGTAGTATAAATTGTTTACCTTCCCAAATAAAAATTGACAATAGAAGTATTTTCCGTAAATCTTGTCAACAGGTGGATTGCGGGTATTTTCGCGAACACGAATTTTTTTTGGCGTCACATTTTAAGAGAGGGAATCCTCGTAAACATGTATTTGACGAATTTAATTCATACTATACACTTATAAAAAAACGAAAATTTAAGCAAAATACTGCTTGGATGCTAATTTTATAGAAATATATTGCTGTAAAACGACAGTAAAAATATTTAGATTTTTCTTTCAATGAACCCATTAATGCATAGGAAAATTTATACTTTTTTCAATTATACACTGTTGCATTGCATATGCAGTTAAGATTTTAGGTTTCTCAAGTACATACCTGTGGTGGGAAATGCACAAGCCCACATTTTAACCAGTAAATTATCCTTCTAGTGGGGTATACTGAATAGCAGCACATAGTCGCTGGTTGGCGTTTACTCATATTTTTATGATAAACCCCTTGATTTTATCTAATTGATCACCGTCACTAGTCTACAGTTTGTTTGACGCAGCTCTCCATTCCGCTTTCTTATTCGCTTGACTTCTCACAGCGATTTTTTCCTTCTTTTCTTTTACATTCCTTAAAATTTAAAGTTACCATTTCTGATCTTTTGGAGCATCAAAAATAGAAAATTTAAGCAATAATTCAAGAGGATCCTCAGGACATTATAATCGTTCTTAATCCTTTACAAGTTATCTCACGTAGCACATTCGTGACCGTCCCCTGCCCTTCTTCCCTTCCACCTGTCCATCTGCGGTTGTCGTCTTCGGGCCATCTTACCTCATAATGTGGCCAACTAGGCTGTCCCATTTAATCCTTTAGGGTTTTAGAAGTCTTCTCTTTTCTTCCTTTTTTCTTAGCGCTTCCGTATAATTTACTCGGTCGCTCCATTTTATCTTCATCATCCTTCGGTTGCACCACATTATGAATGCTAGTGATAAGTTACGAACCAAAAGAGGAACATCCTCCACATGTAGCATCTGATGAATTGTATCATAACTTCTATAATTGCATTCTCAGCTGTAACAAGGTTCTCCTTTTTGTAAAAAGTCCTCCTCGCCTATGACTACGAATATTTCAAAAGAGGATCCTCAAGTCGGCTTCAAAGTGTTGTCAACCACCGCGCATTTAAATGGGTTTACAAAAGTCACCACTCGCGTCGCTCACGGACAAATTGATCCGAGTTACTCGGGGAAATAAGGTATAATTAGCTGTTTTAACCTAGATTTATAGACATGATGATGTGATCTACGAAATGCATTAAATCTCAATGCTATTCCTCAAAGTTCCTCAAAGCATTAGCCTGCAAAATAATGGAAAAAATTGGATCGCATTGCACTCATCACCGCGCCTCGGACATTCGAAAACCGATTAAAATGCGACCGAATTGGCAACTGAAATCAGACTTTTATGGGATGGAATTGGGCCTCCTCTATGCAGTCCCCTTGCCTTTGACATTCTACTATCGATACCTCCTCTGTACCAACGCTCACCAATCGCCCACCAAATCAAATCCGCTCATCTCGTACTACTAGGGCTACTAGATCAGCGGATTTGATTTGGTGGGCATTGTTGAGGATTTGTGCAGTGGAAGTATCGCTATGTCTTTCTTGCTTCGCCCTTCGTTGGTAATTTGGTTTCCAAGGTAACAAAACTTTTCTCCTCTTCAAGATTTTGTTTTTCTAGGTTAATGGCAGCCGCAGTCCCATCTCCTTTGCTGCGTATCTAAGTCTTCTATTTGTTATTTTTCAGATTTTCATAAATTTAAATGGCATGAGATTATTGTCCTTATAAATGAGAGTATTTGAAAATTTGTGATTTAATTTTTTCAGGATTATTGAATCGAGTAATTCCAGCCGTCGAAGCAGTTTAGCAAACCTTACACGCTCTTGTTATACCACGGACATGAGGGGTATATATTATGAGTAACTCACTCTAATATTTTTAATTCGTTCACGTCAGTGGCATAGCCAGGAATTTCGCTCGGGAGGGGGGTCCAAAACCAGGGGCTAAATAAAAAAACAGGGTAAAAAGTAGAGCGTTTTAAAATAATTTTAACTCTTTTCATAGTCGAAAAATCTTCATTTTTCAAAGAAATATTTTGTAAATTCATGATTTTTCACATATCTTGTTTTCTTTCGTGAAGCAAAGTAATTGTGTTTTTATATTTCGGAGGAGGGGGTCTGGACAGCCTGGATCCTTCCCCTCGCTACGTCACTGGTCCACGTAGCATTCAAAGGGTTCCAGTCTTTACACTCGTTTGTGGGAAATCTCATTTCATTGTTGCATCAACCTCCCGTATATCTTTAAAGACTTGACGGAACTAGAACGTGCGGCGAATGAAATTTTAAGTACCTACTCGGGTTTATTATTACTGTATTCTACCGATTTGGGTAGGTTAACATGGAGTACTGAAGAAATGATCTAGGAGCCTCCCTTACCTTCCAGCGCCACCTTCTTAAATTCACTGTAAGGCATACTCCCTTTCAATATATCTAAAAATCCTATTCTTTTCCTTCCCCTCCCTCGTTTCCCTAACATTCTACCCTCTAACACCATTTTCAACATCCCCTCCCCGCAAAGTACTCCCTCAATCCATACCTTCTGTCTCCTCCGTACCTCATCTAAAAGCTGCATCTCCTCGCCAACCATATCCAGCACTTCTTCGTTCCTTTTACTCTCCGTCCATTTCACCCTCTCCATTCTTCTCCATACCTACATCTCGAATGCCTCCAATCTTCTCTCGTCTTCTTTCCTCAATGCTCACGTTTCCGCACCGTAGGGCGCTGCACTCCAGATCAAACTCTTCACTAACCTTTTCTTTAAACTATTACATAACGATCCTCTCAGAATTCCTCTGTTCATGAACGCCTCCTTCGCTAATGAAATTCTCTTCCTGATGTCCTTACTACTGTATCCGTTTTCCTCTAACGTACTCCCTAAATAGTTGAACTGCTCAACCTGCTTAAGTTTTTCACCACCCACCTTTATCTTGAGTCTCACTTTCCTCGCTCGTGATGCTTTACAAAACCGCATAACCTTAGTTTTCTTGTATTTAATCCTCATCCCATACTCCTCGCAACGCTCGTATAACGCATCCACTAGAGCCTGAAGCCCCCTCGCTGACTGGCTAATCAACGCCTGATCATCCACGAATCTCACTGATTTGAACATCATTCCTCCCACTTTTATTCCAGCTTCTAACTTATCCCACGCTTCCCTTACCATATCTTCAGCGTAAATGTTAAGGAGCACTCGGGTTAAACTATAAAATTTGTCTGAGAACAAATATCTACCCGAGTGAACATGAGCACATGGATCTTGAAACTCGTATTTGCAAGGAAAAATGCTGCTAGTCGTCGATTCAGCGGAAGTAGTGTCCGGAGAGTTATGAGCGCTACTGCCATCTGTGATGGATACGCGAGAATTAAATCCGCAACTACGAGATAAGCCGGCGGCGAATATTAGCCATGAAATGAAAGCGACGTCGTAGCGCGAATTTTCAAATTATTCATCTGAATGCGGAAATCTTAAACGCATGGCGAAGAGACTTGGTCTCAAAGATTGAACTCTTAATTTTCCTCGACTATTTTTTACTCATCATTTTTAAATACCTTCGATGCATTAAAGGGATTAGGATACTGCACTACTTTTTGAAGGAAATCTCATCTAAAAGTAGAGGAGATGGATAGTTTTCTTGAGTCTTAGTATTTCAAATGAATAGAATATCTTAGTCAACATGAATGAGATTTTTAGCAGCCTTAGTCTCCAAATGTCTACAGTAATAAATCATACCTTTCCTTTTTTTGACCCTAAAGGCCTATCAGGATAAGCGGCGACCAAACTGTTTTTCCTCATTGTTTTTTCCCCGGGAAAAGAGTCATTTGTTCACCTTTATTTTAATTTGTTTGATCATGTACCTTCGCTTTTATTTTTTGCTTTAAACTTTTGATAAAATTTAAAGCGTGCACTTAAAAATTATTGAAACACATGGTGAAATGCATCTTTAATAAATCTATTTCTTTATGCTTTTCAATTGCATCAGTTTCTTGATTTCTGAAGGAGGCATTCAGAAACTTCTATCAATTTATCAGTTTGCCTCTAACAGGGCACGCGATCGCACGAAAGATTTGGTGAGAAAGACTATTTTGTCATCTCTAAATGTGTATCGGTCTGGGGATCGGGTTGGTGTCGTGGCTAGAGTGTCGGCTTCCTATCCCTAGGGCTCCGGTTTAATCCCGGTGGTGGCAGAGAATTTTCAGAGTTACCGATCCCTGCTTGAATATTGTGTTGAGGACATTTCAAGCGAAACACTCTGTCAGTCGGACGAGACGTTAAGCCGTGGTCCCCTCGGTGCCTTTCGTTAAGAGCGGGCTAATGCCGACGCCGGGTTTTCTCTACTCTTACTTCCATACCCATCCCTTACGGCGCAAATGACCTCAGCTGTCGGTCGCCTTCTCCGAATACCATACCATACCGGTATCGGTCAGGTTTTAAAATAGAGGCTGATACTCAAATATATCCTAATAAGAGTTTCCTCTTGAACTTAATTTATGTTAATTATAGCATTGGAAATTGTATTTAGTATTATAGTCCCTTTTTTTTGGAAAGCTTTCACTAAAGAACTTTAAATGATGATAAAACTTAGGAAAATTGATACTTCTCCTCACTGCTTTCCGAAAAAATGCAAATCAAATAATAAATCGCACTTGATTTCACGGAAAGAGGCTAGAAATTAACCTTTACCTTTCAATATAGTCCTTAAATTTTGCTCAAGGTTCCTATCTCGCATGGTGTTCATTCAGAAATATCTGTCCACGATGCTGTAGTTTCATAATCTTATAATGTGTGTCGTAAGTTTTTGTCAAACTCGTCAGGATGAAGATCGGTTTGTTATTCACGTACTTAGTAGAATGAATATTTCATAAGTTCTCTTTGTGATTTTTATCTTGGTTTTCCGGAAGTCTCAGGCCAATTGCTGAATTACTATCTCCAGGATTTTAAACATATCCTTCTGAAATAGGAGAAAATTTTAATTTAGTTATAAATAACATACTTTTGTCCATAAACTTCAGTCGCGTATGAATACAAATCTTACATTTCTACCTCATTCTTGAAATGAAAAGCATAGCTAAAATTCTTATGTAATTTTTAGCACGAAAACTTGTGAACCATCGAGAAAATAGTTCCGAGACATAAAATATTAATGGAACGATTTTGGAAAACTATCAGTGGAAAGAATTGGAGGGAGGATGTAAATTGATTTAAAAGTTTGAATTGATGGAATTTGTTGACCTTATCGCCATGGGTTTTGAGAAACAGGCGACTTACAAAAATAGCTCTCAAGATTCGAGAATTCCTAAAAATATTCCGTGACCTTGGCTTAGGAAGTACTGAATATAAATATGACCGTCATCATACCGGAATTTTATCTTTCGTAAGTCTCTACCCTCAACTTTTGCAGCTTTTGTGATTTCTATTGTTTAACTAAAAGAGAGAACGGCTGAATGAGAGAATACTTTTTCGCTGATAGATGTCTTTCCCTTTCATCTGACGAATTATTTCAATGAATTTCGATTTCGGATCTGAATAAAAAAACCCTATTCCCTCTACTCCGTTCTTTATTAGCTCTGAGTAGGGCTCCTGAAGCTTTCACGAATGAAATGTACTTTGAAATATTTCCTTAATTTAAATTGACTGCTCTTACCTGTTTATCAAGTAGTCTATCGCCCTTGCTGCCTCTCCTCCCAAGTATATAATCACGTATATAAATATCAGATTCCGATCGGAAGATGAAGCTGCATGTGAGTGGCTGATTTCTCTTCCTTTCATTTATTTTACATGATTCCAAGGTTTTCCCGGCCTTCGTCGCTTCGTGCCATTCGCTTTGCTGTAGCAATGATACGTCCAGAGGTTAATTACCGTTTCTCGAATAGTGTATTTCTCTATTAGGTACCGAGATTAACCAAATGCACCCTAAATACGTCGTAATGAATTTATGGAAGAAGAATGACTCCCTACAACGTAGCTATATAATTCGGGGTACCCAATTAGAGACTGTTGAATCCTTGAAATATCTAGGAGTTAGACTCAATAATGATCTATCGTGGAATAAACATATTCGAGAAATAACCGGTCAAGCTAATCGTAAAATGGGTTTTGTTAAAAAAATATTAGGAAAGTGCGACGACAAAGTGAGAGAAATTAGCTACTTTTCCCTCGTTTGACCACATTTAGAACACGCTGCCAGTGTTTGGGACCCTCGTGAAAAAGGCTTAATAACAGAGTTAGAACGCGTGCAAAGAATAGCTGCCAGGTATGTGAAAGGTCGTTACGATAGTCTTGTTAGTGTAACTGATCAGCGGCGCCGACTCCATGGGGCCTGAGGGGGCCCGAGCCCCCTCAATAATTCGTTATGGGTGAGAGGAAGAAATGTGTTAGGCTTGTCGATTTTCCCCGGAGTGTCCAAATATCGAGATTCGAGTAATCAGGGTTCTAATGTTGATAATGTGGCTCTTCTAAAATGCTTAAAAAACTTAGAACTTACAACTTAAAAAATTTCCTGGGGCAAGATCCCCGGTTTGGGCCCCCCCAATATTTTTTGTAAGTCGGCACCGCTGTAACTGATCTCTTAGATAAACTCGGATGGGAAGCTCTGTCGGACTGTAGATTGAAAAATAGACTGAACCTTTCAGATAAATTCAAGAGCAGTGTCTTTTCTAACGAAGTTAGCCATATCTTACGAACGCCAACATACTACGGAAGATCAGATCATATAAATAAAATAAGAGAGATAAATTGTAGAACAGACAGGTTCAGGCCATGACGTGAAAATTTTTTAAATTAGTATGGAAATTATGTAGAAAAATAGACAGGGTTACCACTAAATATAAATCATAAAAATCACAGTTTTTTCTGGGTTTTCGCGGTCTAAATTGTGCAAATTCACGGTCTGTTGATAAGCCATTTTAGGAAGAAATATTGATCACATAACAATCACAGGCCGCACGTTAACTAAAAATACAGCAAACGCGATTTCTAACAGCATATGGTAGTATAATTTTTTAGTATACGTGACGTTTTATGGACCATGTGGTGTGTATCTGGGAGTCCAATTGCATGCTGGTGATAGATCACCCCCTGCCAAACACCCTAGAGGTGGCTGGCAGGGTATTATGTGGATGTAAATGAGGCACACCGTTTTCTTAATCAGAAATAGAAACACCCAACCTAAATGCTGTTCGTGTCAATCCACGTTATTTTCGCTACTAGAGATCCACGGTTGAAATCCCAACTAAGCGAAGCGATTTTTTTCATGGCGAATTCCACTCCTGTTACCACTTTGCTTTGTTTACTAATTCATTTGTTATAGACTAATGGCCATCGCCGAGAAGCCCTTCTTGCAGCTTCTATTGTTGTGGATGCGTTGCTCATGGCGCACATTGGCTTCTCAGGCTCCCACGCAAGCCTTGATCTTGGCCTTTTGAATGACCTCCACTCATAGGAAAGTCACGTTCTCTTTGTCCTTGGTGGCGCTTCAGGTGAGAAAGTGGAGCGCCTGGATATTGCTAGGACCTCGATGTATAACGTGAAGATATCCACTCATGCTCAGCATGGAGGTCTTGGCATGAGGATGTTCTCCTCTTCTCTCGTTGATGCATGTGGAACTGAATTTCTCCCTGGTATTTGTCTTTTCCAATATCTCCCGTCTCCGTCTTCGATCAGTTATGAAATTCTTTCGCAATACCCTTAATTCCCACTTTTGCAGTATTGATATTGTTTCATTCGTCAGCATAAGAGTAACGTTCTTGTGTGAATGTATTTCGAGTGCTTGTGTGTGCACATATACCAACAACCATGCATCCTTAGCAGGGTCTCTCCAGAGACAGTGGTGCCTCTATTGGGGAGGGGGTGGCTAAGGGGCTAATATATATCATGGGAGTGGTTATACCCCCCTCATTGGGTCGAAACATAACATTAGATAAAATCGAAATTTTTTGTGGTATCCACTCAGCACAAAAATATTTAGTTATGTTTCCCGGTAAATTTACCTACCATTACGAATTGAATTGCAGATTAGTTTGTAACTTAGGTCACATTTGTGTCTTCTTCTTTCTTCAAATAATTAGCCTCAAACCGCTGTTTTTTAGGCTAGAAAATCCCAAATTTCCAAAACTCCCGAACCCCCTTCGGCCGATAGGAATTCCACGGAGTCCCAGTTTGACCCTTTGGTCCAAGCTTAGATCAGTCAGTATCAAGAGAAATTTTCCCTTCAAAAGGTCACCTCCAAAGAGAATGTATGACTATATAAAGATGGGTTTTCCCTCCCCATCCTCTCCCATCCTCATCTCTGGTTAGCACGAGGAGCAAGTAGGAAAATCACGTAACGATTGTGTTATTTGAGCGCGTAGGGATGGATAGGTACCTACGGTACCTACGTATTGGAGACGAGCGCTCAGCTGGGGAATACTTGCGAAATCATTATTGCTTTTGGATAATTATGGAGCACTTAACTATTTAACGGCGATTGTTGACGCAGAGAAAACCCAGCGACTCCGATACGAGCGTGAAGACCATGGGAAAATCCAAAATAATTCCCGACATTTATTTATTAGAACTGCGTCACGAAAAAATTTTGTGATGTTTTGAACAGAATTTATCTATTGCAATCTACTCGCACTTACGGTAGATTATGATAATAATGACATTTTTTCATCAACTGCGTATAGAAGCCTACGCAAATGTTGCCAGTAACAGTATATTGCTTGCAATACATTCACATAAAAATTTAAAACGCAACCATTGAAAAGTAGAGCTGAGATACTCTGGGTTCATGTAAAATGGATTGTCACATAACAATTTTTTCAGTTCATTTTTGAATCCTGTGTAGAATTTGCACGGGAACTTATTAAATAATGCTAACTCCAAGTTATCTGAATGAATGCTGGCCTTTAACAACCATCAGTGATAGGGTGGTTTCCTATTATTTTTTTACTGCCTAAATCGAGAGATTATTACTCCTGGAGTACGTATTTCACGCTTTTAGATTTTTAAATGACGAAATATATATTTTTAGCGATGAAATGAAAAGTGAACATTTTCAAGCGCGCGAAAACGCGACGGCTAAGTATGAATGCTGGGAAAACGCCGTGTGACGTCATTCTGGTTCCCACTGTCGCCGCGTGAGGTGACCTTGGAGCGAGTTTTTGAGCGCTAATACGATGCAGGTTGCTAGCAGGTAGCAGAGTACCCTTAATAATACCTTATCAAACGAAGAAAATTTTCCGACCATAGGCAGTTTTAATAGGTGCTTATTAAGAGATGTTTCCCTGAGATCTGTGCCTCATGCATGCATTAGTAATCTCAGATGATGTAAATTTCCTATCTACTCGTATAGAAATTGGGTCCCTGTGACGTCACGTGGAGTGGAATCGCATGGGCCCCCATCTGTCCTTTTTCGAATGCTGTTTAAATTGACCATTGCCATTCGCCCGAACTGGGATTTCTAAAACCAAATAATTTGTATATAATGACACTAATGGTGGGTAACGAATCGCAATCAATGCCTTCCGTTTTCTTCGATGAAGTAAACTACCCTATTGGTATTCAGGTTATGTTTTGCCCTTGTGTCATGAGAGTGGATGTAGGAACGAATGGTTTATGTTTCTAGGTTTTGATTTATGTGCAAAATTCTACGAAACTAAGAGGCTGTATAGTTTTGAGGACGTGCAGGTTTTTTACAATAGGTCACAGTAGTCACGGGCCCCGAAACTGCTTCCAATCCTCTCTGCTTTTTTCTTCAGTTCATTTCCCTAGTTTCACATGCATGCCCCCGCCATAGGTTAGAATGCTATGGTAAAAAGCAAAATATCGATCTAGATAGAAATGTATTGCTATCGATTTTTCATCATTATCATCGTAAGTCAACAACCCGATGATTGGTTCGACGCAGCTCATCACTGTAAACTAACCTTTTCATACTTGCGTATTTCGTTTCTTTTACATCCTGTCCTAAGCAACTCATTCAGGGTCTTTCTTTGTGCTTCTTCCCATCCACTAGTATTTCATCAGAATGCCATACCTTATTATGTGGCCGTTTAAGTTTTCCTGTATTCTTTTTAGGGTATTTGGGATGCTTTGATTTTTCCGCTAGATTTCGAGAAATTAGTGACGGATCGAAAAACGAAATGATTCCAGTCCCTTATTGTGCCAAAATCGGTCCATCGCTGGGACAACTCATTGCATGTTTTTTTTATTTATTCCATTGTTCTAACCGTGTGTGGATTTGCTGTAGGAATGGACAACTGTTGGCAAGTTTTGTCTTTGCATGGATATGACGTATGTTTTGCGTAATATTTCTATGGCCGTGCGGTGTGTGTGTGGCGATCCTATTGCATGCTGCTTGTTGTTCATTGATCACCCCCTGCCAAACACCCTAGAGGTGGCTCGCAGGGCATTAGGTAATTGTAGATGTCACAATCGGCTACAGATAAAAATACTTCCACGGACCCATTGAACTTTCTTAGCCGCATCTCCGGCACCGTCTTAGGCACGAACATGGCTCTTATAGAAAGACCATGGGTACACATATAACAAAGGATCCTCAAGTTGGCCTCATATTTCTTGTCATTTAAATGGGTTTACAGAAGTCGCCACTCGCGTCGATGTGGCGTAACTATGGGGGAGATGATAGATCCCCCCCCCCAAAGCCTCGGAGAAAATATTTAGAAACTATAGTCTGGTTTTGACATATTATAACTGCATCTGCTCAAAGTTAAATTTTTAGTGCCAAAATTATGTAAAATGTATTTCCAGGAATGTCATTAAAAAAAATAACTTCCTGGATCTCCCGTTACCTGAGGGGGGTCGGCCCCCAAGCCATCCCATCCCCCTGAAGCATATTCCTAGATACGCCACTGATTCCTCGCAATCAAGTACATGATGCTGCAAAATATTGGAAAAAGTGGATCGCATTGCACTCATCACCGCGCCGCGGACATTTTTGAAAACAGATATAAATGCGACCGAAGTGGAAACAGTAAGCAACCGTCTGTGAGATGTAATTGGGCCTCCTCTATCCAGTCCCCTTGGTCTCCGGCTTAGCGTCTACGAAGATTCTCCGTCCATAATGTTCTTCTTGTCTGCCTGCTTGCCTTTCGAATACGGGCCTCGTTATTTCTCTTCCGTTTCCAAGGTCTCGGGCGATAATGGCGCCTGGTCGCAAACGCTTCGTGACGCCCGTCAAGTCTTCGTCGGCACGCGTTCGCTAATGATCCCGCAGCGGCGCAATGTGTCAATCAGGCGGCGAGTTACAGATAGGAGATAAAGGCGCAGCGCCTGCGCACTGATTGCGCACACTGAGTTTCCCTTCTCTTCCGTCATTCGAATCCCGCGCCGCTTGGTGCAGTGATAGCAGCGACGCGGAGGGTATCCATGACAACTTATCTGCACTCCAGGTTGTTTATTCATGCTTCGCTCTCACTTTATTTTTATCTACCATCTTCATGGAAGAAAAACCATAAATTATTTCAAAGAACTTTACGAGATGCCGAGGACCATGCTGTCCTATCTTAACCAGTAGAATGCCTGCAGTTGAAAGCGAAGGACCAACTTTGAATGTTTATGTATCTTCCTTTGCATTTTTGAGGTCATTTGTTGTTAAATTTTTCCGACTACCGCGGTGATATGAACATAATTTTGGAGTGACGTAGTTTTCAATTTGGCGACATTTTCGAGCTACTGCGAAGAATCACTATTTATTTTTCATTTAACCCTTATCAAGGTTTCATGAAACTATGAGGTCAAGAAAATGACGCCAATATGCCGTTACTTACCTAAAAGAAAGAGTCCCTACGTGCTGTTTCAGACTAATGTCTGTGTGTCCCAGTTGCTTTTTCTGCTACCCTTCGGTACATCAGAGTATTCCGACATCCTGTAATCTTTCGCTTCTCGCAGAGAGGGACAGCCACGAGCCCTTGAAAACTTGTCAGTTTTAGCGAGTGGGGATTATCTAATCGGTTTGGTTATCTGAAGAAATGGGGAAAGCCCTGTGGTTTGGTGCCTATAGGGTCCTGGTGAGGTCTTTTTTGCCACCCTAGCTGGAAATTTTAGGTTGAAATCCTCTGCCAACGTAAACATAATTTGAAATCGTGGTTGGAAAACAAGGAAAAAGGAACTGGTTACACTATATATGAAAACTCACTCGGTGTTTCACTTTTGAATATTAAATGATCACAGCTGCAAAAATAGATCTCAATACTAAACGCAGTGCCTTCCTATTAGGTAGACTGCTATTTTTCCTCCACCCTTCTCGTGCAATTTCGCGGCTTTTAGCTTTTTAAACATAAGAATTTGCAGCTCTCAGGCAAATGTAAATTTATTAAATGCCATTGCGACCATAGTTTGGTAACTAAACTAAGATTTTACAAATCGTAGACGAATATAGCCCGCTCGATATCGATGTTTATTTTTTAAAGAAAAACCGTCTAAATTTCAGTCTGAAAACAAACGTGCTGGGCAATAGTCTGGAATTCATATTTACGGAGACGTCTCTTGAGTTGTTAGGCTTGAGGAAGAACGCGGAATAGCCTTTATTGCCATTATATTGCGGGATTGTTGAATCGCGGGTTGCGTTTTACTTTCACCATCGATATCTCGATCAATTGATAATATGTCGAAAACGAAGGCCCATTTGACGCTGGGGCAAAACACGCATCTCTTAACATTTAATTTTCTATCGCGTTGCGAAGTTTGAAAGTGATCGATGGTGACATTTGGGTACTTTCCCTTGTGAATCTTACTTATGAAAATTTGGCCTCAGTATTTACTTAAAGAGGATATATGTTATATATTTTGAGGCACTGGAAAATGTTGATAATGCTCAATTTTTTTAAAATCAGAAATTTTCGAGATGATAACATAATTCACCTTAATAGCTATTGGTAAATAAATTCCCTCGGACTGACTCCTGGCTTTTCTGGCCGGTGTGCTGACCACTACGCTATCCAAGTTCTGTTATTGCCATAGAAATGCTACCGAGATGCAATGATGCTATATGTTATTCCCTTGCGGTCCTTCATTGATGACGACGCAAGGGAATCAGTGCTTCCACCAACACATTACCGAAAGGTTAACCCCATTCCAGGTAAAACGCTGCGTTTTGCGGTAAATTTGGTTTATTTTAAGCCTAAAATTCCCATTTATCGTCATCAGAAAGAAACCGGTGTACCGGGAAACGTTACTTGTGTAAAATTTTCATGGGAATCAAGGAACATGGATGGTGAAGTGGTCTACGTAGTGGCCCGAAAAGCCGAAAGTCTTCGTTTCGATTCCCTTTCCAGGAGAATTTTTCCCCATTGCAATTATTTGAATATCACTGCCATTCACGCGATAGGTTAAATGAACCAAATGATAAAATAAGTTTTTGAATAGCGACATCTCCGGAAATGAAGGCAAAATTCAGTCGAGCAGCGAAGAAACGTCCTCGAATTGCTTATTCTGTACTTCCGAATGAATACGACCGTATTCGGAGAGGTGCAGGGCAGGGATGGCAAGTGAAAGGAAACGAAAATGTTTCGTTTCGACCCGGAGGCAAACGAAGATATGAGGACTAGGTTTAGTTTCGTTCCTGCACGAAATTAAAATCTCCAAGGAGTTTAGTTTCGACCCGGACGAAACTTTACTCCCGGGAATGAAACTAAATGCGTGGAAGCGTATTGTGGGAATATTCTCGGATGAGAAAGTAAAGGAAAGGTGCTATTCTGCTCTCGTCCGACCGCACCTTGAATATGCAGCGAGCGTATGGGATCCGGTGCAGAAAGAATTAATCCGTGAACTGAATGTAATACAAAGGAAGGCTGCGCGGTTCGTCAGAAAATGCTACGGGCACACAGATAGTGTTACCCAGATGTTAAGCAAATTAGGCTGGGAACCGCTGGACACTCGGAGGCTGCGTATTACGCTTAAACGCATCAATCGTCCAATGAGCCATTCATTGCTAGATGTAACATATGACCCAATGGAAAGGAACCGTTGCCGTGAAAGTGAGCCGTTTCTCGCGCGCCGTTGGTGGTCACTAAAATAAGCAAAAAATACGCGTATTCTGCTAAATCTGTGACGTCATCCGAATATGAACCTAACTTCGGAAATACAGAATACTTTTTTGAACCGTCATGTTATTGAATTGTATTTCTATGAGATTAGAATTCGGTTCTCTTTTCCCGCCGACCGCGGATTTCTATCTGGCGCTAACCCAGAGTGTTGTTAGCGCTGTGGCGTTGACAGTCGTGAAACGGGCGATTTTTCGGAGCAACCTTCGAAGGGAAGTGTTAAGCGCCCACCACATTAGCCCACGACATTGTAACTTCTCTTCGCGAGGTTTAGGACCTTCAACAATTGTCGTCAAGGCGAAGGCATTCGCTCGCGAACAAAAGAAAAACGCTTGCCGGGAAAAGGGGAACTCGGAGCTGAGTCATGTGAGTGTCGTGGGAAGCGTGATTTCGTGGTCGTCTTTTGTTTAGCCCTTTTTTTTGACAGTCACAGAGAATTCGGCAACGAAAAAATAGAGATGGGCCTATCATCAAGCGCAGAGATTTACGGGATATGCATCGCGTGTGTTTCCATCCTAGTATTGCACCATTGCAGCTGACTTCTTCAAGTAGATCAAGCACAGAAGTATGTGACGGTGCTGCAAGCAGCATTTATTTGCGCTTATTGATGTTATTCGATTTTTCGCTACGTCCAACTTCTTTTTTCCCGTATTAGGCTACCTTTGCTTAAATTTTAGACACCAATCCGTCCTTATATATATATATTTTTCCTATTAGTTTTCGTGGTAGATAAGTGCTTGATGAATAATTTCTCATTTATTTCCAAGTTTTCGAAATATTTTGTGCACTGTTCCCGTATAAGGCGATCTTTTTGATTCCAACCTCTTTTATATATTTCCTCGTTATTATTGTCGTCTTGCCGCCATTTTATTTTCGGGATTCATGTCAAGCACTTTCGCTCCGTGATATTAATTTTTTCGCCGCTGTATTTTTTAAGTTAATCCAATCCACGATGGTATTGCTTATTTTAGTTATGGGCTGTACGTATTGTTGATGTAAACATGCATTTCGGCCGAGGTAGAGATTTTATAAAAAACTGGAGCTAAGTCGGCTTTTGCACCAAGTGCTTTTGTCGTGATATTTTTAAAATGACAATGAAAAAGTAATTTCGAGTCCAGGGTCACCCCAAGGCACGTGGCCTTGTCTGACAATGAGTATCTTATCCCTTGTTTTGTGATACGGAGGATTTGGCATCGCGGTTTGGTAATGCATGACTTATGGAAGATGACTGCCTGAGTTTTCTCGGCGCTATTATAGCCTGAAAACTTGTACTATAGTTGACGATGAATCCTCAATTTCAAGTTATGAATTAGTAATGCGTCACCAAAATGATTAGATGCGGCCGATTGAGAGGTACCATTACCTACTCCCACGCATCAACGCCTCGCATACGACGAATACCTCCCACTACACTGGTCTTTCTTGGCTAAGTATTGCTTACTTAAAACTAGTGATATAATGTTGAAATTGTCAGCGCATATATAAAGTAGAAAACTGTATAAATCTGCCTACGCCTTAAATTTTATAATTTCACCTTTTCCTAAATTTCTCTGATAATTATTTTTTAATATTTGAGGTACAGGATAATTTTGAACGGGGTCTATTCTGCTTATTCTGATGATATAAAACTGATAACATACGATTTCTATTATTAATCCTTCACCAAAAGGACGGGTTTACATTCACTCCTAACTCGGCTGGAGGGAACGCGGTTTCAGGACCAAGTGCGATCGATCCGTTTATTTATCCGTTTATTCCGAAATCATTTTATCCGTTAACGATAATATCTAGAATTAATTATGATAGTGATCGGTCACCCCCTGCCATACACCCATGAGGTAGTTCGCAGGGCATTATGAATATGTATATACCCTTTCGCTCCTAACTCTTTTTCTCCACGGCCCGTCGCGTGCGTAGTAGTTGGTGGGGGAAGCTGGGAAAGTCATGAAGCATTAGCGGAAAGAATGAAGGTAGTCATTTGACACGCAAGATTCGATTATTTTTTTGTGTTCGTTTTCCTACTGGTGATATAAAAAATTGCATCGTAGAGCCAAATTACTGTTATTTCTATTTTTCCATTATTTTTTTCTAATTATATTATACATTTTTTTTAAGGAAGAGAAGTATGAAATAGAATACCACTCAGTTTTATTTTTGCGCTATATGCTTAATTTTTTCATTAATTCATTTCGTGCTGTTAAATATGTGTAGCATTTTCAATATGACGTACTTTTACCATGCTGGAGTCGCGGAGACCGTATCCGATTTTTGAATGAAAAGCAGGCACTGTCTATATTGTTGCGGGAAATAAGCTTTTTGTATTTGTAATGCTTAAGGAGTGCCATTTTCTTCTTTTTTTATTACGAGCTGAAAGATTTTTGCAGCGCCTTATACGTTTACTACTGGGCTTGGCGAATGTCTCGGACGACTTGTTTTTCTCTTGTCTTCAACACGTTATGACCATGTCAGTATTGCTAATTTAACATAGAGTTTGTGTATCCAGGGAACACACGTGGGTTTTCTAGATATTTCAGGCTTTACTTTGTGAAACCACTCCATATTGGAAATAAAGAAATAAAAACTTTGTAAGGTTCACTCTTATTTAATTATGGGCACGACCCGGATTTCGTAACTTGGTGACACCTGACGCCTGACACCTGATACCTTGGTATCACCTGACGATGTAACCAAGTTTCGCAACCCGATGGTGCCCATAATTAAATAACAGTGAACCTTACAAAGTTTTTATTTCTAATATTTTGTATATATTATTTATTATAACTATATTAGACGTTCTCAATAAAAATAATTGTATTTTCCGGTCTCATGCTGACTGGATAAAGTCCCCGGCTTATGGTGCCTTCACAGCTCTGCGTTGCGACGACGCCACGAGAGCTCCCGCCCCACCAACAGAAATTGCCCTTCACAGCTCTGCGGTTTTATCCCCCAAAACCCCCCCTCGCTGCGCCACTGGCTTCCAATACGCACATGATGCCATCTAATGCACAATCCATTTCACGGAGTAGAGGGCATCGCTAGACACGCTTGGGTAGACGGACAAGTGCTAATCCGTGGCATATTTAGACGACGAAAAAAAATGGACATGGTTTGCGTTGTTTGAGTTTTCCTTGTTCGCCAAAGGATAACTTTGTATAGGTAACTTAATTTTCCGCTACGCGATAGTGGCGGTACAGTTGACAGCATTGTGTTTGTCTGACCTTAACGAAATCTAGCATTTGTAAAAAAATGGATTATCGTCCGTCATGGAGATGGATGAAGATGCAAAAAATAACCAGCTGTTCGTGACGTCATCGGGTTTTCAAGGACTTTCCCCAGTGACGTAATTGAGCGCCTTCCGTGGCCTCTAAAATTGGTCCAGTCCCTCGGGGAATTATCCGCTGGGGATCCTGAGAAATTAGATCGCCTGCTGAAGTGTTGTTCTTTCGAAATCCAAATCCCCCTCAAGGTGCCGAAATCCGGTTTTGTTCCGTTAACAAGTTAACTGCGAATGATCTCAGTAGTGTTCATCTTCAATACTGTTCCCCTTGTATCTGTCTTTTGGTCTACCCACCAAACATTATTGATATATCAGTATCTCATTTGAATGGAAAGTAGGAACTCTTCTAAAGTCGTTGATTTTTCCGAACGATATTCGTCAAGAAGCAAACTACTATATATTAATGGAATAAAGTATTCTATCGGAGAAGATAAGTTTGTTAATAATAAAGGTACTTTGTACTTCCCAAACTTATTTTAATAATTGGAAGACGGTTTCTACGTCATTCTGAAGCCCAACTTGCGCTATTATTGTTAATATCCTTAACTCGCAAAAAGTTTATTCACTCACTATCAATTTCAGAAGATGCATGGGGCTTTCTACGAATTACCCCACTTTGTTACCCCTTCCAAATGGGACTTTCATTTTTGAATCACGATTTGGACCATTCAGAATTTGTCGTTAAACTATTTTTATGCTGTAAAATTACTGAGACAACTCCCTGATTTAAGATTTTCTGTAAAAATTTTACAATCCAATCTTGTTGACGATCAAACTTTGTGGAAGACGCAATTTTAATGAAAGAGAGACGTGCAATATTTTGCCGAGAGTATATTTTTATATAGATTTTTTTATAGAGGATCGGATATTATTTAGACTATCTCATACATTATTTGCCTCTGTAAATCGGCATTTAACTTGCTATGGGTCGTATTTCGAACGTCTTTTTTACGCTAAAAACACACCAGAACAATCGCTTTTCAGGTTGTGCTTCTGAGCTCTGAGCCTATTTTTTGCTTGACTCAATTTCATATTTTCATGGCAAGAAAAAAAATGTGAATTTTAATATGTTAATCACTTCGAGTACTACTCTCCCAATACTGGGATAGAGACTACGAGACGTAATGCCCAAGTACCAACTTAGACCGGTCACACCATAGTAGACCATCACTTGTAATAAAAGTAACAGTGATGGCGGTAATGCAAGTTTCGGTGCTCCTTTGTAGGCAAATCGACGATTGAGTCATACATGGGAAAAATTTACGGAAAAAACAACTTTCATTACTTCTTACGCAGGAAAAGCTTCTCTCCTGCCGGGAATATAAACTCGACGTAATGAAAATTCCACGGAGCATTCATCTCGGCGAAATGGCTTATGAAAGAGGGAAAAAAATTCGGAGAGAGGCTAAAGGCTTTCTCCTTACACAACCGGTTATTAATTGGAGATACTGATGAAGAGCTGTGTAACCAAACGTTAAGAGATAGGACAGAGCTGCATGATGGATAATACTCCAGAGGAAAAATACAATATTTTCCATTCCAGGAAGTGTGTATAGTGTTTTAAAGACAAGAATATGAATGGCAAAACTGAAAATAAAAGGCTTGGCTTGAGTGAAAAATTATACCTGGAACGATTAAAATATTTCATAGTACCTCCTTTTCTCTGGTAGCCTAAATTTTTTCATATAGGAGGGGACTCTCAGCTTCTTGCTCAAAAATTTAGGGGCAACTGCCATTTGACGGTTATAGATTGGTAAGTAGACACATTTCTGTAATAATATGCAATGATCGGGCTACATTCAACCTAAGGCGTTATGCCCACATCAGTGTTGTCAATTAGCATTGAATTTGTGTCATCAGAAAACCCACACGAATTATATGCTGCATATATATTCCATTACTCTCTGTCATGACACTGCTCTTCTCTCATTCCTCTTGTTTCCATTGCTCTCTGTATTCCCTGAATAGGTTAGTTTCCTTCACCAAAGAAAACGAAAGGCATTGATTGCGATTCGTTACCCACCATTAGTGTATTCATAATACACAAATTATTTGGTTTTAGAAATACCGGTTTAGGCGAATGGCAGTGGTCAATTTTATCCTCATTTGAAAAAGGCCAGATTGGCGCCCATGCGATGCCACTCCACGTGACGCCACAGGGACCTAGTTTCTATACTAGTAGATAGGAGTTTTACATCGTCTGACATTACCAATGCATGCATGAGGCACAAAGCTCAGGGAAACTTGTCTTAATAATCACCTATAAAAACTGGCTAAGGTCGGAAAGTTTTCTTCGTTTGATAAGGTATTAATAATTCTTATTTAAGCCAAGCGCTACCTGCTAGCATGGTACTCTGCTACCTGCTAGCATCCTGCGTCGTATCAGCGCTCAAAGCCTCGCCCAAAGGTCACCTCACAGGGCGGCAGCGGGAACCAGAAATACGTCTCACGGAGAGATTTCCCGGCTTTCATACTTACTCGTCGCATTTTCGCGCGCTTGAAAATTTTCACTTTCATTTAATCGCGAAAAATACATATCGTCATTTAAAAATCTAAAAGCGTGAAATACGTACTCCGGGAGTAACAATCTTTCGATTCAGGCAATAAAAAATTAATAGGAAACCACCCTATTCTCCAATTCACTCTTGATCTTCCTCTTCTTTTCAGTTTTTCGGAAGGTCTCCAATCCAATATATGCTCCGGCTATCTGGAGCCATCCATCATATGAATATGGCTCAACCAGAGTAGTTTAATTCCTTTCTTTGTCGTCGATTATATCTTTCTTCAATTCCATACTCTTCAGTACTATGTCATTTCTAACTTTATCAAGTTAACTATTTTTGCAACTCCTCATGTAAAGTAGAATTTAGGAATTTATTTAATAAATATTAACTACTATTATTACCTTAAACGTTCTCTAAATTACAAGTTGAGGACTCTTGTGGCTCTGAGGAAATTAATAAGTAACCTATATTATATAATAGTATTTCTGTATGAATCGCATAAAATGCCACCTACCTATGTTAATTTTTTAGTGGAAGAGTAACTATCACATTCAAGGATGAAATGGCATTTTAATAATCATGACGATGTTAATACTGCGTGTTTCAACTTTGAATTTTTAAAGAAGGAAATTAGTGCCGTGATGAAGGCTCATCCATCTCAACTATGGGGTTGAAATTGTAAAAGCTCAACCTATTTTTGCTTGAAAAAGTTATGTAAAAACATTCGTATCGGATCCAGCGGCAGGGATTTAATCAAATCCCTTGTCTAACACAGACGCCCGCCGCTCCAGAGCAGGAACAATGGGATGGGATGTTTCCACGCTTTCATTCACTTATTCACTCTCCTAAAAAGGTTTTCCTTCATCCGAGCGCCAAAATAAAAAGCTTTGACCATCCCGCCTACTGCCCACGTACGTGCGTTCGGATGGAGATAACGCGAGCGGCACGCCATCGTCTGGCTGCAAAGATCACGACTTGCATGGAACCCTGTGTCAGGGTGGCCACCCACTCATGCCAACCCGGGAATAAAAAAAACAGGAAAAACTACTACTCGGGAATTAATTTTAATTAGTGAGAAATATTCCGATTTCGTTAATTTTCTCTCTGCAGTTATACGTATGATACTGTTGTTACACACACAGAAAGTTAACTGCCCGACTCTATATTATTAATTAACTCTATTATTTTATTTATTACAGTATTCTACCGATTAAGGTAGGTTTCCATGGAGTACTAAAGAAGTGATCTGGGAGCCTCCCTTTCCTTCCAGCGCTACCTTCTTCAATTCACTGTAAGGCCTACTCCCTTTCAATCTATCAAAAAATACTATTCTTTTCCTTCCCCTCCCTCGTTTCCTTAACATTCTACCCTCTAACACCATTTTCAACTTCCCCTCCCCGCCAAGTACTAACTCCATCCATACCTTCTGTCTCCTCCGTATCTCATCTAAAAGCTGCCTCTCCTCACCCACCAACTCCAGCACTTCGTCGTTCCTTTTCCTCTCCGTCCATTTCACTCTCTCCATTCTTCTCCATACCCACATCTCGAATGCCTCCAATCTTCTCTCGTCATCTTTCCACGTGTCCACGTTTCCGCACCGTAGAGCGCTACACTCCAAATCAAACTATTCACTAACCTTTTCTTTAAACTTTTACATAACGATCCTCTCAGAAGCTCCTTCCTGTTCAAGAACGCCTCCTTTGCTAATGCAATTCGCTTTTTGATGTCCTTGTATCCGTTTATTTATATAATTAACTGTATGGTAACAATAATATATGGCTTTATTTAATTAATTTTGATAGTTTAAAGCGTACAAAGAGCATAATCTATAGTGGAATGAAATTAGTCTTATCATAAGACCACTTTTTTGATGGGGTACACATCCGATACATATGGCATCACGCACTAGCTAATATTTCCTAGCATCAGGGCTATTTCATGAACAGATGTGTTCTTTACGACAAATTGATCAAAATCAGGTACCTACGTAATAATATCATAATGGAAATCATTATAACAAAAATATTACGGATACTTCTTTTCAAATCAATCCGTAGCCAAGAGTTAAAAAACCACTGTCAATAATCAATAGTATGGCTGTAGTAAATGTTGAGCTTATCTTTTTGAATACAGTGTTACGTTGATAAGGGTGATGTAATAAATCAGATTGCGTACGTATTTTTCGTTTGCCATTTTTGGTGCTTCGGCAGCCGTATTCATTTTAACGCTCAACCACTGGAATAATGCTGGAGGTGGAGAGTTCGCTTATTTTGATTTTAATGGGAAGGGGAAACATTTGTTTAGCCTCTTTTTTATAAAATGCGTTCCATTTTTAGCAAACGCATGCTTCCTTGTGAACGAAAAATCGGCTTGTATTTAGTTCGTGACTAAAGTTTCTCACTTGATACTACAAGGTAGTGTCAAATTTCGTTTATCAGCACGTAAAAACCGTGGAAAAAATCAAGGACGCCTACCATGGAGATACAAGGATCTAATAATCTCACGCTGCAAAAATTTTATATTACACAAAACCTGCTCACGGAAACACAACAAATTTGCTTTGGGATAGGCACTCCTCAAATTATAATTCATCGCAAGATTTAATTTATTAGCACGTAATACTATAGAATTTTTAAAAAATTCTTCTCTCGAAAAATCAAAATCTTCGAAAATAATTGCATCTTTATTAACGTGCTTATTATTCTAATTAAAAATTGAAAGCTTGTAGCCCATAATTCTCGTATAATTTCAGATAAAAGTATCACTTTTATTTCAGGGTTGGGCCTATGGTGCGAATTCCATGGTGACAAGGTCAATACGCCATTACTGATTAAAACGCAACTGGTTTTGGAATGAGAAAAAAGCAGCTATCGAAGCGTCATTTATCAGAGGGGAAAATCGATTGCTAGGATGAGCAATTGTATTCCTTCAGCAAACTCTTTAAATTACAACGGAATATCTTGAGTGAAAATGACTGTAAAAAGGAAATAAAAACATTAATGTTTGGGACGTGCCGCGGCCGAAAATGTTTATCCCTGAAGAAGATTAGTACGGGAATGCGCGCATAAAATTTACAACATTGTAAAATAGGGAAAAATCAGGAATTTCATTTCTGAATAACCACCTTTCCTAATGGCACTCTGATGAAGTTGGTTCGTGCTGGAAGGTCGTCGCACACCGGTCATCAAAGTCGGCGAGGCGGCCTCTTTCTGGAGCATTCAAACGCGACGCGATGCCTCACAGGGTGTGGTCAAATTTGGTTAATGACGGCTTTCGCGTGAATAAAGCGAAGAAGAGATAAGGGAATTTTTTCATCTCAACCCTTAGGGGATTAGAATGAGCGGTGCGTATCACATCGGCTGTTGGTCGTTTTCAATCTTGTTTTTCGGCGACCTGTTGGTTAATGTGTTGGTTAGGTGCGAAATTTAATTTTCCTCGCCCCATGCATTCAATGCATCTATCATTTACGTAGTATGCGCGTAGTATTTTTTTACTAATACCATTTGAAGTCTCCCGGAAAATGGATTAGGATTATAAGCTCGGAAAAGTCAAGTTACTAGCCGAAATTCGAGGAAATATTTTTTATAACAATCGTCATAAACAAACTCGAATAACTATATTCTCTACTAAACGTAGCGACCCTTTCTGCTTCAGGATATATTTTTAGACTTGTGGAACGAGCAAATTAAAAAAATAGCAAAAAACATTTTCCTCGCCATCTGATTAATTGTTCCAGAACTGCACCAAAACTGTATACGATTTTTGTACTTGCGGTGAGCCCTCTATATATCCTTACTCTATGCTAATACTCTTGGTAAATTCCGCGACCGTTCTGTCTCCACTAGTCTTCTCAGCATCCCTTATACAAACTGTCCCGCAGGTCGTGTGTCATTTTTGACCTCTAATTTTAATAACTTCGCCTTGAGCAATATTCATGAAAATTGGCATACTTATAGGCAGAGGTCCTAAGTTTTGTTGAGAGCAAGCAAAATTTTACAATTTTGACCTTTTGACCTCACAGTGTGGGTCCAAAGCAAAATTTTGAATTTGCCTTATGGGGTTTCAATGTTGAAAAAATCGAGACAGAAAAAAAGTCCGAATTTCATCGACCAAGATGTCAATTCTTGGGTTTTCGGACACGAGAAAACCGAAAATAACACTTTTATTTACGAAAATTCGATCTTTGAACCAGTAAGGTCACAGTCAGGGTCATAGCGGTGGCAAATAGAATGGCATACCTACAATGGTGTCGATCCAAAGGTTTTAAAGGGTGCCCGAGTTATTGGTTTTGTCCAAATACCCTTCTTATCCACTAATTGACCTCCGAGGATAATACGGAGGTCAATGTATACGCAGCCCGATGTGTGTCTATATGCAAAAAAAGTATTTTTTTTCTGTCCCCTATGCATTTCCATACGGTTGCACAGATTGCAACCTAATTTAGTACGCAGGTGCATCTCATGCTTCCAAACACCGTGGTGCTACTTTCGGTTGTGTCCGACACTTCCTTTGTCACCTTGTCTCATTACAGTTTGTTGCATCACGTCATACTATTTCTGTGGTTGCACATCCTTAGTAATGCTAATGAAATCAGGTCACCTTGAGTATGTTACGCTGTAACGAAACCATGGTCGGTCTCAATAAATTACCATGTGGAAATAGCAAAGCTATTATTCCTTGTATTCCTACGATTAAGGATTTCCACCAAGTTATGCCCGCTAATATTAATTAAAAAATAGAACATGTTCTAATTTTCACTGAACGATCATGCGCATGATGGTTCATTCGCGAATTTTTCCGCTACACACGGCGTCTGATGTTATAACCCCTCGCATGATCATTCACCGTGTATAGCGGCCTTAAGATTCTACACATTAATCCTCTTGATGCAAACCCTTTTGCTCGGATACGAGTTCACACGACGATTTTAGCCTGCACGCGATAGTGATCAATGTTGTCCATACCTGTGAGCTGATCCCGTGCCTGGTATACAGAAATCGTTTTTTCCATTATTTGCTGTCATATATGTTTATGAATGTAATCACCATACCTGCTTTGATTCTTTTCCTAAAAATCCTGCCATGTGACTAAGAATTTCAAGTTCCAAGTCTCCCATTTCTCTGAGTTCTCATCCTTCCCGAGCAACGCCGGGTGTCCTGCTAGCATGGGCGGATCCAGGATTTCTTTCTGGCACAAGCAAGGCTGTATCCAGAATTTCGTTCTGGGGGGGGGGGGGGCACAAGGATACCTCGTAATACAAAACAAACGCTATGATAAATGGACCCTAATAAAAATCTTGCATATATTTTAAGGGTTGGGGGGGGGGGGGAGAGGGGGAACGTGCCCCCGTGCCCCCCCTAGATCCGCCTATGCCTGCTAGTACAGTATAATTTCAATTTCTAACGGAGTGATTCATGCGTGCTTCCTTTTTATTTGAATCCGATTGTTGACAACGAAATAATTCAAAAAAGAGATAAGGAAACTCAAGATAACCAGCGAACTTTGACAATTTCCTTTTGACTTAATCTGCTCGCGGTCTTCCAGTATTAAAAACTTATTAATATGCGGTAGTAAATTGACACCAAAAGATACTATTTGTTACGACTATCTAATCCAGACTTATCATTAATTCCATCCGCAAGAGCCTCTACTAAAAGCTAAAAGAAGAATTCTAGTACGGAATTATTAATTTATCAGTGGATAACTCATTTCTCTGAAAACTTTCTATTTGAAATTTTGCCGTACAGTGCGGCGAGTAAAATCCGAGAACGTAGATATACAGTAGCAATCGCAAGAATGATTGATATGCACATGATTGGAATTTCATTTTTTGCATTGTTAATGCTTGCCTGTTGTCATGCTGAACTGCATCCAAAGCACTGTATTTAAAAGGTAGGAATTAATTTAAATTATAAACTGAAGTTCTTTGGAGTTCAGTTTATACCATTGAAATGTAAGTGTGCTGGATTTTTATATTCTTGCATTATGAATTCAAGCGCCGGCCTCCAATGCTGGAGTTCTGATTCATCCACGTGAACCTTTTGTGGTTAATTATTTCCCGAGGGTACAGAAGTATTGTAGTCCAAGCATCTGTGGGTTAAATTTGTGTATTTGTGATGGGGGAGATAATCTTTGATATCTGCGATTATTTTAGGCTGCCGAACCCGAGTCTATTTCATAACTATACTCTTGACCGTTAAACCATTATCATGTAAATAACGAAAACTTTTGATTTTTCGTACTTCTTCTGCATATATTATTTTTGGCTGGAGATACGGTAAAAAAGCTACATGTTGGAAATCTAGGCACAGTTCCCTGAAAATTCTGCTGCGTTTATTTTTTTAGTTGGAACGGAAGGCAACAAAAAAAACGCAGGACAATTTCATAAAACTGATTTAAGTGTTTGATTCCCTGTGATTCGTTTGAGGCAGTGATATGAATGGAAACATTTGCTCCATGTCCAGGGCCAATCAGGCATCATATGTTGGTATTCCTTGAAATATTTTGTTCTTGGTGAAGATTCGCAGATTATCAGGCATTCTTTCAATCTGGATCTGTATGGACCTGATATGTATCATATTTGCAATCGTGACGGCGTTCTGTAAGAACCGGACGTACACGGTGCCGAGTGTTTCATAGTCCTAGTTGCTACTTGCCTCCGCAATAACACAAGCATGTGTGTGGCCAGAGTTAGCTATCATCTTACAAAAATCCAGACTTTATTGAGAATTTTTCTCAATACATTTCATTTTAATTTGAGTGTTGTCACAGCACTTTCTTCCATATCAAGTATTTTCCAGAATATTAAACATGTAAAAAATCCTAAATTTGGTGAAAATCCGACATAAATTGGCCATTCTATTAAGCTCGAAGGTTACCTTTATTTCTTACCCTTTAATAATATTTGTGGTTTCTGTCGAAATAGTTAGGTTTTCTGAAACGTATTGACTCGGTAGACAAATATATCTGCGGTCAGAATATTCCTCTCATCTAGCTAATCAACAGTTAGGTCCGGGACTCAAATCCTGTTTGATGCAATGTTACCGTATTGGAGTAGGTTGCCAATTGGATGCTGAGTACATTAGTCACGTTCCATCGACTGATATTTCAACCAGCTCTTTAACATTACGGTTAAATGAGAGAAGACGGAGAGATAAAAAAAATATTGTTCCTGATTACAATTTGATGTCTTAACAGATTTTCCCAGAACTTAAAATAATATTTTTATTAGTCATTATTACTATTTTAGTGCCATTTAGTATTTCATTTTCAGATGTTTATCGATAGTTTGGGACTGTAACATTATCCTGCGATAAGTAGCTAGCGTTACACATTGAGATTTTTCCGCTCCCAGTTTATATTCTATTTCAATTTCATGTTTATTTGTTACAGTATATAGTATGTTTGCTGACGAAATCTCAATCCATATCAAGAATCGAGTTGTTTTAAAATTTTGCCTCAGTAAATGTGCATATGAAATCAGGTAACCAGGCTCGATGGCTTTTTGAATGCTCTCTTACATCATTTTGACTAGAAATTCTTTTATTCGGGAAAATTTCACTAGATATTGTGAGCATTATTTCGTTTCTTTCCTTTCATTTGGTTGAAGCGAAAGCATTTAAGATAATGTAGAAAATATGTTTCATTTCTGATTAAGTTTGGCATTTAATGAAAGGTGAGTGACCGTGGGACCGTGACCTTTTGGCGAGATGCTATGTTTTTTTACTCTCTCTGAATATTTGATGAATTGGAGTGGGCGGTCGTTTTGTGTGACAACCAAATCAGTCGCCGCTCTCTTTAATAAAATTAACTTTTGCGCCTGTCATTCGTGTCTCGAAGTACCTACTATCGTTTCATCTTTGTCACCCCATCTCTGACATCTGTCCAGCGTTTCGGAATTATCGCACATTCAAGGAAGTCGTCAATCACGTCTTGAAATACTTGAAACGTCACGGTGTAGTCTCGTGTAGTCACTTCGCCACCTCACAGCATAACTAGAGAACAGATATAAAAGGAGTGATAATATTCGAGTTGAACAAATATGGGCCGGACAAAACCTCATGTGTTGCCTTCAGATTCTCCAAACCTTAATCCCATTAAAAATACATGGTGATTCATTGTAAGGGAGTGGGAAATCAACTAGGAGAACACGGAGGAAGATTTTGTAGCGTTCATGAAGGCAGTCTGGGCAGAGTTATTCTGGTATCCTTCTCCATCGCGATTACGCGATAGGCCTGGAAATTTTGAATACGGAATAGATAAGTTTTTTGCGCACTAGTTCAATAAGGATAATAAAAAGAAAAAAATCAATTTTCCAAGAGAAATTTAATGCACTGATGTTTAGCTGCACAATAATAAGGTAAAGATGGGTGAGAAACAAGAGTGATATCTATGTTTTCCATCGTTTACAGCAACAGGAAGAGTGAAAGACTATCGTAATCGTTGCGGAAAGCATAAATTCGGGTAATGCAATCGAGGACTAGATGCAGAGGAATGCCTACCTACATTTTTTTCCATATTCTTCGTAAATATAGGATGTTTCAAGATGAATAGCTGGGTTGTAACGCTTTCTAATATTTATCAGACTAAACTTAGAGCTATGTATAAAGCATGAAATGAAAGAGCAACTCAAACTGTTTTTCATATAAACGTACAAATATTCAATATTCAATTCGTCACACAAATCACGTAATGATGATATGCGAGTTCTTCCCAAACGTTGATTAGTGTCTCTCTTTTACTAAACGTTGTTTAGTGTTCTGCAATGCGGGCGGCCCCTCAACGGGGGGGGGGGGGGGGGAGGCGCGCCCCTGCGCCCCCCATATGTATCCGCCACTGCATATATACATTCTTATTCTGTTGTATTATTTATGAAAATTAATTTACTCCTTTCTTGGAATCTGAATTCATCTTCTCGGCGCTTTTCGGAAGACATAAATCTCCCCGGTGATGCAGTGAGACGGAAGTGACGTGGACCTACCAGTGGTTGGTTTTCCTCTGGTCCTTAGGTCACCGGGAGTGACTTCCAGTTCCCCTTAAAACCGTAATTGGCGCCGCTTTTCGGTCCATTGTTCCAACCAAGGCCCGTCTGAGGTCACCCACGCCCTGCAAAAACGTCGGCACTGTCGTCCATTATACGTTTCCTGGCTGCGCAGTGACATTTTCGTCGCGATGACTCACGAAATCCCATTATCCTACTGCTCTACTCGGGATATTCTTTTCCGTCCTTTTTTTTCTCTTCTTCCGCAAATCTCGAACAAAAACTCAGCATTTTACATGTTATTCCAAACCATGCGGCAACTAATGAAATTGGTGAAGTACTCGAATGATTTTGGTAAAGAGGCAGGGATGCCGACATATAAAAAATATTTAGGGGGCCCAAACCGGGAATCTTGCCCCAGGAAATTTAATAAGTAGTGAGTTTTAAGTTTTTTAAGCATTTTTGAAGAGTCATATGATCAGCATTAGAACCTTGATAACTCCAATATTCATATCTGGACACTCCGGGTAAAATCGACAAGCCTGACACATTTTTTCCTCACGCCCATAACGAAATTTTGAGGAGGCTCGGGCCCCCTCAGGCCCCATGGAGTCGGCGCCACTGTAAAGAAGAAATATGTACCTACAAGAAGTAACCAATGGCCGCGGCCAGCATTGAAGACCCAACTACCATCTTACTATGGGAAATGGATCCAGTGACCAAAGTTAATATTTATGAATAGATATGTCCTAGTCTTTTTTTCTTCTTTGTGAGCTTTGTATTTAATGGAAATAAAATTTCAAATCGTGATAAACGAAATAAAAAAAACGCTTTCGTCGTACTCAACTAATCAGATCCATTCAAATGTCAGGGTAAGTAATGTGTGTGTGCGTACCGTATTTCGACGCATTCTGGCTTCTTGGTTCAGAAGTAAAAATTCCATCTGTTATTAAAGTACCTAGTAATTAGTTTTCTATAGACAAGTTAATATTTAGCTTTTATTATCGAATTAGAATATTTTTGGAAAATTTCATATCAGATTTAATTCAATTTCTTCAATTTCCTCCGTACAATTGGATTATAATCCACCATTAGAATTAATATAATTTGTTTAATTCTTTCGAATTGCTTACTTTTTTTGCATCAACCCACCCTTTATCATGTACTCCAGAGGTGGCCTACATTGCATACCAGTAATATACGGAAGTAAATACAGTATATATGCGTCAAAAAATTGAAAAAAACCCTCTTTAAAACTGCTTGGCACATATGTGAAACTTATAACATAATACATTTATTGATGTCTATTCCTGCTCACTGTGCCATTAAGTTTTAGGCATTGTAGGCATAATAAGTATGAGGTAAAGATATTTTTCACGCAAGAAAAGCTTCCAATCAACGTTTTTGTTTTATTTCACCTTAGTGATATTTCATTTATCCCGTTAATTTATATTCAATTCCAGCTACGTAAAGTATATAACGCATCTGTTGTTGAAGGTAGACTTAAATCTGGGTCACATATTTTCGTCCAGGATGTGCAGTTAGGGAATAAAAATATTTGCCGGATACCTTGTCCTCACCACGAATGCAGGCCACCGCAAAGAGTTTTGCCTCTTGTCTCCCTAGAGTAAGAATCTGCGGCCGGACATAGTCGCGAGGGAAGCTCAGGGCGTCTGTTTACCGCGCATCCCTCCATGCTACTCCTGTCCTTGAGAGCAGCCGTTCTCATGGAGACGGCCTCTTTCTTCCTTCTGCGCATAATTTCAACTTGGTCGGCGCGCGATCGGCGTCCGTCGTGCGACTTTTTTTTTATCGTGGAAAGATGCTGCGACTTCCTCGTTCCTAAGCACCGTGGCCATAACATTCTCACTACATTCCGTGGCGAACGCAGTGGCCTATTCAACAGCTGCTTAATACCATGGATTGATTAGAATCGTCATCCGGAGTTTGTTTAAAGGGACTTTGAACGCAGCCACGTGCATGGGTGGACATTTACACCAAGGATGGAATTCAGCGTACAAAAATCATTTGGCTCAGCTGGTATCCGAATCAGGATATTTTTATTCCTTTATTTATTGTTCACGTGTTAAAGCGTGGAGTTAGCGTAAAAAAGACGAAGAAATTTCTTACAATTTACATTTCATTTTTTATGTAGTCCCGATGATTTACAAAGTTACCTTTTTGAATATTAAGTACATATACGGAAGTGTGAGTAAATGCGTCATAAAATCGAAAACTACCCTTTTACAACTGTTCAGTAACCGTGTGAAACTTATGACATTATGCGTATAATGACGAATTTCATTTCTGCAATCGTAGACATTCGTTTTAGATATTATAGGCGTAAATCGTAAGTTGAAGCTTGTACGTGATGGAAGGGCTCCAAATTATCAATAACAGACAATTTGTTACTCCCACAACATATTAAACAATTTTTTTGACCGGTTTCGGCTGTTAAACCATTATCAAGTACATATTTTCTGTGCTTGATAATGGTGTAACAGCCGAAACCGGTTAATAAAACCTTTAATGAAATATAGTATTGTGGAAGTAACAAAGTGTCTGCTATTGGAAATATTATAGGCCTAGTTATTAAAAGGTTCATATAAAATTCACGCCAAAATAGCTTCTGATGAATTATATTTTTTAAATTTCGCCGCAGTGATATTTTATTTAGCCCGTAAATGGCATCATATTATGGAAATTGAACAGTTAGCCGTTAATAGTGACTTAATGTTATCCATCTACCTTATATTTCATCGCCTAATACTTTTCCAAAACTTACGTATGCACTTCATAGGTAATATTTACTCGTTTAATTGGTGCATTTAGTTTTTGAAATTATCGCTCTGTCCATCACTTGCTCGCTTTTTATGCATAAAAAGTTATTTTTTCGTTTGACTATGACTTTTTAATGGGAAAGCATGTAAGTTATGAGAAAAAGCTACCTGACGTGTGACGGAGTGCCGTGAACTTCTGACGAATACGGCATTTAGTGTGATGATGTAAATAACACATTTTTGAATAAATTTCCTCGTACGTATTTTAGTAAAACTTTTAGTGTGCTTGGTGAAAGCACATAAATGACTGTCTCCTGGTTAAAATAACGAATAGTTGAACCTGAATGAAATACCTTTTCCTTTTAGTTTCAACTTACTGAATGGCTTCTGTGCTGGAAACTGCTTTTATGTGATCAATCTTCAAATGTCACGATTGTCAATCTTTTTGATTAGGTCGCTAATGACGGATTACTTCAGTGGTCGACAACACCCGGATATTCGATTTTGACGTCTTCGAGGTCGTGTTGGTAGGAGCAAATAATATCGATATGACCTTGATATATCATTCACATTCGATGGACGAATGTGTGTTTTGTTTTATTTTGTTGTCCTTTCAGTAATATACTAGATATTCGCGTGTTAGCTGCTACCCATTGCCTCTGTATTTTCATTTTTTGAATTATTTGAATGTGTGAAATCATATATAAAAAATTTTAAATAATAAAGTGTTTCGCACAATATAATACTAATAAAGCTAAATTTCATAATACTTGTATTACATCTACCTTCTCAACAGTGTTTGATAGTGTAAGATTTTTCTGCGAATGGTACACAGTACACCACGCACTGCCTTATTTCCATAAGCAAACACCAGTATCACTATTATTTTGTTAATAAATTATAAAAATAATTAAAATAATTGAGAATGTATTATAAGTAAAGATACGTGAAAATCGCACTTCCATTTTTATTTATCACACTTTCAATAACAGTTTATCGCATTTTGTAGCGTCTATTTTTTTTATTTTCATAATGAGGTAGATGACGATAAAATGTAGTGAAACATAGTTATATGACAAAATACAGACTATTTTAAATAATAATGTTGTAGAGCAATAATATATTAAGGAATAAGACATAACACAAATCCGCACAAAATGTACGAATTTTGCCGTCAAAAAGGGAAATTTGGGTAAAAATATCATAAAAGTCCAGTCATCGCATCTATGTCGCATTTATCGCATTTGCGATTTTCACGCATCTCTAATTATAAGGTAGTTGCGGAAAATGAGTTAAAAACTAATCCCTGACCCAGTTTTAAACATAAGTCTTTTGAATTTCTCGGCGACTTTTTTTCCGTTTGCGCGACCTAAAACATTTGTATTAGCTTGCGTATTGACCATCTTTTAATTTTTACCTTAATTTCCTTTCTTGTCGGAAGTGCACTAGAACAACGAAGTATCTGAGTCAATTTTTTAGATGTTACCATTTTGAATGTGATATTTCAATGATAACAGACATTATAACATTGAATTAAAATAAATGTTTTGCAAAATCAACATTTTTATCGTGAACTGAAAGGGAATAAAAAGATTTCCTATGAGCCTGACAGAGTCTCTACATTATTAGTTCATAAACAACGAAAAACATTTGGGGCAAGTTTCACTATAATACTCAATCTGTAAACAAATTTGATGGTATAACTCTATCATTCTTGTTCCTTCAAATGAACGAAGCGCTGCCATCGGATTTTGGTGGCCATTTTTTAAACTAATCTCCATATTTAACTTTAAATTTTGAATTACAATCCAGATACAGTTAAAATCATAGTAAACGTGTTATAATATTGCATTTTCATCTGGTTCTGAGTTATCCTAATCATTTCAGTTTGATAGCTAATCGGAAAGTGGGTGAAAATTGAGTTGCAAGGTTTGACCCGGACAAGATGACGAACAACTAAGCTATTTCATAAAAACGTTAGAAAAATACGGTTAGTTACTGTGTTCGCTATCATGAATAGCAGTTTCCTTGTATATAATTTAGAAGTTAGTAAAAAAACTAAGGCATACGATATGGTTCACATGGTTTTTGAGATTGACCTTTGTTCGACAGTGCAATATTCCAGGAATGGCTCCCACCGCAGCCCGATATTTCCCGAAAGTAAACGCGTTATGATATGCGTGGAGTTTGACCTGAGTGGGCGTAGGTGAGTGTCGTATCTAATATCTTTAAAGGTTAGCACGCTTGTTTGACGAGTGACGTGACTTTCATTTGTTTCGTGTCGTTGAAGTAGACCGTCAACGCCGAGCGAGAATTCTAGCGAAGCCGGCGAGACGAAAAAAAATGATATTGCAAATTTCACCGCGTCGAGGGACAATTTAATTAGCGCGGCGTGTAATGGAGAAGGGGGGTAAAGTAAATTTTTCCCTTGGATATTACTCGCTGGGCAAAGTGAAGTCTATAGGGGGCGTTTGATTAGACTGTTGCGTGACGGCAAAGGAAAGGGAAGCATGGCGTATCCGCTGGGATAAAGGGAGCTTCTCGCTCCGAGCCGTATTTCTCTAAACCATATGAAATTGCGCCACGAAGCTATCCCTATCCCTTGTGGAGGCTTTCGCGGTGTGGTGAAGATTCAGTGGAGAAGTGTACGGAATATACACCGCGTGTGTGTGCATCGCAAAAGTAATTTCCAAGGAGAAGAGATACTATCCACATACCATTTCGGAAACGATAGATACATAATGAAATCCACGAAAACCTTTAACAGGCAAGATGGATACCTGCTATATATCATCATCATCATCTTGTGGTGTTCTGCCCGTCGGCTGGTCCCCCGCGCCAATGCTGTCTCCATTCCCTCCTGTCTCTGGCCTCCAGTCTCCATATCTTCCAATTTTAACGTTGTCGATAAACTTCAGCCTTCTCCTTCTTCTGATCCCTTCCACTGTTCCCTCCAAAGCTACTTTCAAAATTCCATTCCCTCTCATCAAATGTCCCAGCCAGTTACACTTCCTTTGATTTATTTTGTCCATCAACGTTCTTTTCTCATCTATCCTATTATCACTAAAGCTATCCAGCTCATGAAAAATTGTTTTCAAACTAACTCGAGATTAAAAGAAAAAGGTGAACGTCAGGGAAGACGGACCATGGAGAAGTCTTCGGAATCCTTATGGAAATGGTTTATGGACCAATGAAAAAATGCCTGTCTCCGATGGATGATTATTAAAGACAGTGGAAACCACATCTCACCTCTCCATCGACCGGAAAAAATTAGCTGCAATGCCGGCGAAACTGTTGTCTAGAGATACGGACACACGCGATGCATATCCCGTAAACCTTATCGCTTCCCCTTGTCGCGCATAATCCATATTTTACGTGAAGGTCACTTTGTATCATTATTTATTTTGTTTCTACCTACCCCTTAACCTCCGTTATGCTCTCCTATCCACCCGAAGAGTTTATGGCTGGGGAAGGACAGTGGAGTCCCGTTAATCCGATCTCGTTCAATTCGAACGTCCGCATGAAAATGCATGTAAAGAGGCATGTGCAAAAATTGAAAAGTGTCAGGTATACTGCACCAAAACAATGTGTAAACATTGAAACCGTTGATAAGCTCCCGCTTAGCAGGGCATGCCATGCATGGACAGCAATTTCTTCGTATACCACATAGAGCCACGGAACTCGACGGAATTAACTGCACTAAGGAAAAGTTAATTGAATATAACATTTTAAGCAGCTATTACTTTTACTATGCAAAGGTAATGTTGTACGTCAAGATTCAAGAAAGGGTAAAATTGAAAACCAACATAAGAAACCACAGGGGAGATGGCGTTCCATTAATTTTTCATTGAATTTGCCCAAGAAAATGCCCAATTTGATGCATAAATCAAACCCTTACTTAAAAACTTTTTCAGCTATTTCCTTTTATAGGTGTTTTTATGATTTTTAAAATAAATTTTCGGTGTTATGTGCTAACTTATGGCCAAATTTGTCCCAATTTATTAAAATTACATGAAATACAGGTCATACCCAAGTGTGTCGATTGTTGAAAGATGTGAAGAAAGACCATATTTTACGTGTGGTATATTGATAAAGCCAGAGCGGTATGGATGTAGACCTTACCCAAGTTGGTCCATCATATCACAGGGTCTCAGGTAGTGGTTACCGTACCTGAAAAATAAATATATATTCATTATTAAAGACTCGCATTAAAAAGGCTCACCAACTATGTCTAAGTCTGCACTAAATTCATGATATACTTTTGACACATTAACGGAAATTCGTTGGATAGGATAGAATTGAACTACATATGTAAAATAGGTTCAGCGTATTTTCTCCTTCATTTTAATTAGCTCTTCAGGAGTATCGTCAATTCCAGTTTCTTTATTGATCCGTAGGTCTCTTAGTACCGCATCAAACTCTGATATTTTTGGGCTCCCAAGTCATCTTTATTTACTACTCTTTTGCTTTCGATAGCTTTCTTTCTTAGGATGTTTCCATGGAACAAATCCCCCTGATATTCCCTCCATCTCTTCACCTTATCTTTGTTTACAATCATTATTTCTTAATTTTTGTCCCGTACGGTATTACATCTTTCACCCCTCTCTTCCAAGAGGTACCTTACTATTCTATATGCGTCGTCTACTTTTCCATGCACAAGATTGTTTCATATATCTTCAAAGATATTTTTCATCCACACTTCCCTAGCCTTCCTCGCTTTCCGACGTATCTCGTTTTTTATTCATTCGAAACTATTGTATTCTTCCTATGTGTTCGTATTCTTGTACTTTCTTCTTCCGTCGATGAGATCTAAGACTTCATGCGTGATCTAAGTTTCTTTTCATAACGACGTCTTTTCTTTTAAGAACTACTTCATCTGCTGCCTGTAGTTCACTTGTAATGTTTTTTCAGCTCTCTTCCACTGGTTTGGTGGTCATATCCTCTCCTATTTTGTTGTCCACAATTTTTTATTACCCATTTGATGTTGAGCTTCTTTAATTTTTCAACGACCTTATGTTTTTAACGGCTTTCTTCAAATTTGAACATGTCTCGTTTCTTATTCCCTCGAAACCAGTGGCATGAATAGGAATACGCTTTGTGGGGGATGAGACGGCCTGGAGTGGCGCCCCCCCCCCAGGCGAAGGGGTCCGAGAAAATTTTTGAAATATGACATGCCTGGAAATATATTTTACATCATTTTGGCTTTAAAAATCTAACTTTTAGTGGATTCAGATATTATTTATATCAAAACTAGACAATAGTTTTTAATATTTTGTTTTATTTCTCTGAGGCTTTGGGGAGGATCTATCCCCCCATAGTTACGACACTGCTTGTAACTATTCTGTCCTATTTTCGCAATCTTGTAACTTCTGCTTTCGGCGATGAGATCTAAAATTTCCTCTGTGATCTATGGTTTTCCTTATGTTTAACTATTTATTTATTAATTGATTTTTATAATGTAAATTGACTATCGTTTCACATGTCTTTTCTATGCTTGTTGACCGGAACAAGTAATTTGTATAGTTTATTTGCTCCATGGATTAGCACAGAGCACCAAGTTTTCATCCATTCATACGACGTTTTATTTAATTTCCACTATTATACCATAACTTTTTTGAGCTTGGAGTTGAGTTAGGCATTGAGAGCATCTCTTTTTTCTATTTATTTAATTTTTGTCATAGAATTTTCTGTGATTCCTAAAAAAAATTCATTCAATATCCGGATAGCTTGGCCTTGGAATACAGTCGATTACGTCTGTTGGGTGTTGATTCCGAATGAAAACAACTTTCTCTTTCTTTTCGAGACTCATTCATATTCCCCTCTCCGCATCTTGCGATGTAGTTCCCTCTGCATCCGTCTCATACCGAACGGGCGCTGGAGCGTGGCGATGACGTCACCCAGTATTTCCCCCGTCCTGTACTCCGGGAAGTTTATTTCGTCTCGCTTGGCGAAACCGGCCCGATGACGTCATCTCCAGCAAATCCTCTCTCGAGAGAAATGTATTTCGTGCCCCCCTGACCCCAAGCAGTTTCTCAATTTTTCCCCCTCTCCACTGTGTACCCCTACTTCGCATCTCGAGCATCCAAATCTGGATCTCTGTCTCACCGTGGTTACCGTGTGGTTCATAGGAATCCCCATCCATGGATTTGTGATGGGTTGCTATGATCGACGGAGAGGCCTTTTCGTGAGTTAAGGGCATTTTACACGGGGCACGGAATTGCGCAGTTTATAACTGCATTAATTGCTAAAATTGCGTGGAATTGCGCGAATGCATGAAGGAAATTAGAACGGGCTATTTTGCTATCTCACGTCCACGCATCCTCGTATGTGTTCTAGCAATTCACCGCTTTACACGACGCAAGTTTGACTGCGCCTTCGTACGCACGTCAGGTTGTGCAAGTACGTGCTCTGTGTAAAGGCCGTTTTACACGGTACACGGAATAGCGCAATCTGACGTACGTGCGAAGGCGCAATCAAAATTGCGTCGTGTAAAGCGGTGAATTGTTAGAATTCATGCGAGAATGCGTGGATGCGAGACCGCAAAATAGCCCCTGTTCTAATTTCGATCATGCATTCGCGCAATTCCGCGCCATTTTAGAAATTAATGCAGCTCTAACCTGCACAATTCCGTACCCGGTGTAAAACGGCCTTAAGACTGCGGACATTCACTTGAGGGATGAGAAGAATTCAGGCTGTACTGACTTCGCAATTTTGAAGAGGACTTTTTTTCCTGTTGATGCGGAAAATTTTGTGTGGCATAGAATTGTATATGCCTATTGAAAGTTGCATTCATCCTTTTGGAAACAAATTTTTATCCTTGAGAGAGAGCATTCCTTTCGCTGAAAGGTATCAAAATCTACATGAATAACATGTTTTACCTGTCTAATCCTCAGTTGCTCAAGAGGTATTTAAACTACCCCCAGACTAACTATCAGACGTTATGGTTATTATTTACATATTATGTACTTATTAATATTTATATTGTTATTATTTGTGTTTTTATCGTTTATATTAGATTATGATCATTATTATCTTAAGTATTAAAGCTATATATGTGATTCTACAAGATGACATAGAACACTGACGTGGTCCTGACCCATTTGTTACACTTCTGATCTTTAATAAATACGGTTTTTGAGGCCACGTTTTTTTTCAAATTCTTGAAATAATGAGCTTTAACTCAAGAGTTCATTAGAAATTTGAGTTAAATTCGAGTCGATGGAAATTAAATTCGCATTTTTTTATAAGTAGCCTACATATTAGTGTCCGTCCATTGGCAGAGAAAAATAGTGAAGATCTTACTGTTCTTTGAATTGCACGTCGAAACCACTTAATGTACACCGAAGTACAAAAATGCAAAACCTATATCGTTCAGGAGTACCTTTATTTTCTTATTTCTGACTAAGCCCTATGATGCGGGTAGAGGTTTCTGTAGGATATAATTTCATTCATAAAAAAATTCCCCCCTCCCTCTCTCACATTATTGTTGGGTATATAAGGATGGACGTCGTACGCAATTGCTGTTAGTCTTGATAATGACGGTATAAACGTCGAAACTAGTAGACTGTGTAAAATAAAAGTTTGTGGAATGCTACTGAGTTTTGTTCCACCATGTTCATTCATTAAGTTTTGAGGATATAATATGTAGGCAAAAATTATTCTCACCGTAAATTATGGGATATTTGTATTTACCCTGGGAAAGAGTTTAACGAACGTGAATTAGCCTTTGAATAATTTGCGTACAGCAGCTTTACAATCCAACTATTTCTATATAAGTTTTTAGATCTTCCATCAATCACCTTAAAATGTGCCTACATGTGTCATTGTACCTCTCCTCTGCTCGAAATGTATTAAATTTTTACATGTAATTCTAAAATGTGATATTTTTTCAATTGTAGGATTAATGATGAGTCACATGCACAGAGAGGAAATACTAATAATTTTTATTGAAATTAGTTAATTTAGAAATTGGAAATTTTCCACTGAATTTATTTTAGCGCAATGAGTTTTTTACAGCAATTAAGAATGTTGTTGTAACAAAGAAACGCGTCCTGCGAAAATAAATTCAATGGAAATATTGCAATAATATTGCAATTCTAATTTTACTAATATTTATAACTTCCTCCAATTCGTGCCACATATCACACAAGATATCTTGGTAATAATTAATTCATATCGCGTGTGATTTTGGGAAATTCAACCGGAATAGCTTCAGTACCCCCTTGGGCTTAGAATGGTGTTAAATACATTGGGCTCAGAAGAGTTAACGAAATTCATCGTTCATACTCGTACGTTTTCTAATATTTTTACGCCCCGTGTAGGTGTGAGTCATAAAAATAGCATTGAAGTTTCCAGGGATTGTATCGCGTATGCTTTGATTCCATTCATTTCTAATTCTCCGAATATTTTTTCTGGACGTGTTCCATCCCAAGAGGCGTATTTGAAGTCGCGAATTTCCTCCCTTTGTCTCGCTTCGAGGAATAACTGCACCGGCTGCGAGAATCGCACATATTTTTCTCGGAAAGAAATGTCGAGTCACGTCCTCGAGCCATGCGCGGATTTCGCGTGAGCCTGAAAGGCCAACGCCTTCACGTGATGCATGGCGGGCGGGAAGAGGATCTGAAGAATTCGACTAGCGAACATCAGCATTGGAGTGAAAGGGGGTTTATGTGTCTCCGAGTATCATACTTGGTGTGACAAAGTGTGCAGCACCAATCGCAGGCCTGAAAAATTTTGAAATTATTAAATTAGTGAGTATAAAACATAGTAGAATATATTACCGATTGCATTTTTCGAATCGCCAAGGTCAGGGGTCGGCAACCGCCGGCTCACGAGCCGGCAGGCAGGAGTTTGGCTGTGCTGGTGCACATATGTTTCGATATTCAGCCGTGGCTGCTAATAGTTTTTATGTTTGGTTTTAATTTGGCGGTTTTGTCATCAGGGCGTATTCTTCATCGGTGTGTTTGTATTTGGTGTATTGTGTATTGTACTATTTTATGTGTTCTTCAATGGTTTGTGAGGGGTTCTAGACGGAGGGGGAATTTTGCTCTTCTGTATTTAAAGTGAGGGTTAGGTTGGTAGTTCCATATGTCGTGTAAAGTGTGTTGTCAATTGTATTGAGTGATTTTTCGAATTTGTCCTTTAAGTTGGTTAGGTGTTGGCCGAGAGGAGGGATTTTCAGGTTATTGGCAATATAGTCATTTCTGACAAACCATGGTGTATCTACGATTCGTCTGAGGATTTTGTTCTGGATGATGCACATTTTGTTGAGATTGGGGTACGAGGTACCTGCCCATGCTGGGTAGCCGTACGTGAGAAGAGGGCGTATCATGGCTAGGTAGACTGTCCTTTTGGTGTCGAGCTTCATTCGGCTTCCTCTGTTGAGCAGTGGGTTGAGGGCATTTGTTGCTGCTTGTGTCTTCTTGGTGGCATAAGCTACATGATTGTTCCATGAAAGCTGTTGGATCCAACATTACTCCTAAGAATTTTACCTCTTTGGAATCAGGAATTGTTTCAGTTCCATAGCAGGTTTTTGTGGTATTTTTATATTTCGACTTCCTGGCGAAAGTTATGGCGCTGCATTTACTGGCGTTAATGTTGAGTTTCCAGTTGTCCATCCATTACTTAACTTCATTGAGGTGTTCTTTGACGTATTTAGCTGCGACTTTTGGGTTGAAGGATTGGGATAATATGGCTGTGTCAACAGCATACAGGAAGGTTTCGGTTTTAGGGTTGGTCGGCAGGTCGTTTATGAAAAGATTGAAGAGTATGAGTGAAATAACGGAGCCTTGAGGTACACCTGAGGTGATTGGTTTGGGTGAGGAGCAGGCGGAGATGACGGATACGTAGAAGGATCGGTTTGATAGGAAAGAGAGGAGCAATTTTTGAATGTAGGTGGATATCGGGAGATTGGAGAGTTTGAGGATTATTCCTGAGTGCCAGACTCGGTCAAAAGCTTTATGCAGGCCCAAGAACACCCCATGCGCTTGTTTGTTAATGTTGAAGCCAAAGGAGATGAATTCCACAAGGCGAGTGATTTGATGCGTGGTTGAGTGGTGTTGCCTGAAGCCGGTTTGTTCTGCTCGGAGGAGTTTTGCCTCTTCAATTTCGGTGTTTGAGCGGTTTTGGATTGTTCCTTCCAGGATTTTACCAAGGCAAGAACTTTCAGGGTTCAAGGCGAACCCTGATGAGGGTACAACGCACCGGGGCCCGGAACCAAGCCAGGGGCTTATACGCCAGGAATCCCGGGGAGGGGGAGGAGAGAGGAAGGAAAAAGGATGGAGACGCCGTCGCGATCGGAGCCCGCCGGCGCCTCCAGGGAAAGGAAAGGGTTGGAAGGGAGGGAAAGAGGGATAAAACACTCCAGTGCTATGGAAGCAAAGGAGGCCCAATCTAGCGAAACCATGCCTGCGCAATTTCTCTACCACCAACCCGAAGAGATTTTTCTATGAGAAGAAAAATCCCAATGAGAGGGACAGTGGGAAATTTTTTTTTTTTACCAAGGCAGTTGAGTAGACTAATTGGCCGGTAGTTATTTGGGTCGTTTTGCGGCTTGCCAGGTTTTGGGATCATGATGATTTTGGCTGCGCGCCAAGGTTGAGGGAAGTGTTAAAGTAGCAGGCGTTTAGTAGGTTTCTTAGGTGATCGATGGCTTTTGGATGGAGGTTTTTAATAGCCCGATTTGATATTTTGTCTGGACCCGCTGCAGAGAGCCGCATGTGGCTCTTTCGATTTCTAATTGCGGTCTTCCAGTTCCATACGCAATGAGTAATAGTTACATTATATTATTTTCAAAGCTAAAAATAAATATTGCAAACAGGATACAAAGCATGAATGCAGGAAGGAGAGAGGATAAAGCGTCTTTATAATAAATACATTACCGGTTGTCGACTTAAAGTACTGTCGAAATGTACTTACGCAGCTGATTGCATAACTTTTGGCGCCCTCTAAAGGGAAGCCGTATGAAAAGGTTACCGAACCGTGGTCTAGAAGCAGTTGTTCTTCGTAACACTTGCAGATGTAACAATCTGCTTATGTAATGGAATGTATCCTGCATTGATTTACGTCTAAATTGATCAATGCATCAATTCAACCAAGGTTATATCTCCTAGCGAGTTTCCCTTGTCTTAGTTGTATCATTGCATTTTTGTATCATTTCCCTGGAGTTCGATTGTGAATACTCATTCACGATAGATCAATTTCACCATTCGTGTAAAAAGCAGTAAGAAGTAAACCTTTCATTTCGTGGGCCTTGGCGTTTTTTTTCTTTTTTTTTTTTGTAAAATCAGTTATTTACAGTTTCATATTTCCATTACTTGTTTCTTTCAAGCTTAAAGTTATTCTTAATACGGATAGTGCTTATCATATGAACAGATGCAACCAAATTTTAAAATGCTAAATTTCGATACGTGCTTTAAAGGATATGCTGCAAGTGTGTGAGAAATCGCAAAAAATCCTCTCGATAGTTTGGCAGGAAAATCGGAGTGTTTTGAATTCGATTGAAATAACTCTGGCGTTGTTTTTAAGGAATGCTTGCACATGTGTAGTCCAGGAAGTTAAGACAGAAGAGGGACGAAAAACGAGGAATCCGCTGTCGATCGTGGGAGCGGGAAGTAGGAAGGAAGATGAGCCTATAAATAACACGAGGAAAGAGATTGTGGACAGTTCGTGGAAGAACTATGGCAACGGCTTTGGTTTATAATCACTCATGTGCTGAGATTACGCAGATTGTATTGGTGTTAACTTCAACAGCTTGAGGAGATTAGGAGGGGTTATGTGAGGGTCGAGTCCTACATAGATAGGGGATGCAGAGAACCGTTTTTGAAGGAAGGATGCTGATCACACGCATATTGTGGAAAGAAAAAACAAGGTTTCATGACTAGAACTGAGTTTTATAGGCAAATATAGAGGATTGGATTCTTTCCCTGCGAATGGTGGCTGTCAATGTCTCTTGGGCTTCCCTTCGGGTTAGAAATACGATTAGCCAATGAGGGGGCATCTATTGATTACGCGAGGCATTACGGGGGCAGAGGGGTCAGGCCGATTCTCCCCAATCTTACGTGAGGTATAAAAGGGGGGGGGGTCCTTGCGAGTATTACGTAATTTTTAAGCCCGAAACTTGTGTAAATAGGGTAGTTTCCTTCATCAAAGAAAACGAAAGATATTGATTGCGATTCGTTACACACCATTAGTGTATTCATAATATTAAAAGTAATTGGTTTTTGAAATCCCAGTTTAGACGAATGGCAATGGTCAATTTTAACCTCATTTGAAAAAGGTGGCGCCCATGCGATGCCACTCCACGTGAACTAGATGCTAAACTTGAATTGGTAGAATTGAAAAAAAATGGATTTTCAGCTGCTCATACTTGCGTTCTGGAAGTGATATGAATTATTCCGTTATTTTTATTTGATGGAATTACGTTTCCCGCAACACAGCTGTCATGGTGATCATCATTGTGACAGGCGGTGAAACCATGAGGGTTGGCGGCTGAATATGGAAAAGTATAAAAAAAATTTCCAGCCCCAAAAACACTTAATTTTCCCGTGCACTTATCAGAAAATGGTGGTGCTACTGCTAATGGTGTGTGAATAATGTGGCGAATTGGTTGTGAATAATTTTTGTTGTGATAAATATAATTTGTCTTTAAGATATTTTTAGAGGGTAGGTACATCAAGGCAAAACAATAAATTATTTGAAAGAAATTTACGGTGCAGAAAAAATTATATTTACGTCTAAATCTATTAGTTTGGCTTCTAAAGGTTAATAACAATCATATAAGGCGTAGAATACCACAACAACAGGGAGCGTTTATTCAAAATTCATACCAGTATGTATTTTCTTTTCAATAAAAAAAAAGTTGTATCTATGTAGCAAAAAGGTTTTCGTAGTTTTCACTTGTTTGGCATGGACACTATCACTAAAGTTTCAAATGTCGGTGTCCCTTAACCTGTCTTATTAGTTGTAAAGTTCTGGCTAATTGGTGTTGCTTACAAGGGTCACTCAATGTGAAACATTGTATTGGAATCGGGGAGAGTCATGTTAATTGGCGTGTTGAAATCACGTGGAATGGCCCAATAGTAGGCACATCCATTAATCAACTTTCTGAGATAGCTGTTGAGGCATGAGGGAACGCTTAGAGAGCTATAGTTCCGTGAAAATGGCGCTATTTCTATGTTATTCGGTAAAGAACGAGTTTTTAAAAAAATAACGCTCGGTGAATGCACCCGTTTTGGTATTTGGCCCATGCTTTCAATGTCCAATCCTTTTCATGAGTGTTGGTAATATTTTGTAAAACGAAAAAAAGGGAATTCAGTCCTTGAAGAAATTCATGAAACTACAGTAGTTGTTGGTGGGAAAATACTTCAACCATTGAAATTGACCACCAAATTTTTTGAACTCATTCCACGGTTTTTGTAGAATAACTTGTGGTTTCATATCCCGTAGGGTGTTCATGAATTTCTTCCAAAGCTTAAGGGATTGGATTGGCCAAGGGTGCTGATGGGTGCTGGTAAACACGGAAGTCCTAGTCCTTATCCTTATCTCCAGGCAACATCCAATCATGCCTCCAGGGAAGTCAACGTCTATGATGATGAACATGAGCGTCGGTTAGCATTGACACTTATTTCCCCTTTCGATATTGGTTTCTACGAGTCATATATAGCTTTAGCAGCAATAAAATATATTTTTTAGGCATGCCCATTTCTTCCTAAATTTTTAAATTTAATTTTAAAAATTTCAAACTTATGCAAAAGTTTAGTTTTCGGTAAAAAATTTTAAAAAATCAGGATGGTAGAACGTAATAATATACACATTTTAAAATTAAGAAAAAGATTTTACAAAAATAAAAACTGGAGGTATGGTTAAAAAAAACCAAAATTCGTGTTTCAATTTCTTTGGGGGTAAATTTCAATTGTTGAGGCCTGAAACTTTGGGGAGACACATAATTTTTGATGCCTATTAAGTGTACATTTTTTAATTTTTCAAAATTTATGGGGGAAGATTTCACAGCCTTAACCTGCCAGACCCTTTGAAATTAGGGCCACTCCAAGTCACCAAATCTTTTTTCATGATTTAGCGACGGGGTAGGTTATAAGAAGGTACCAGCTCGGCATGAGTTCGTGGCGTCAATAGCTTACCTTCAAACAGGTTAAGGTTGATCAATTAAGGGGTAAGGTTTTAAGGTTATTTATAAGGTTGAAATTTTCAATATAGATTACAACCAGATGACACTGTACATTTGAGTTATCTCTAGGTCTTCAGATGCACTACAACCACCTTTCTCGACAATTTATATTTGAAGTGATCACTCAGTTGCAGCTTAAGTTGTAACTACTTAATTCTTTACGACCCTGCAAAGTGTTCTAACGACGAAGCGAATACCCGTCAAACTACTGATCAAAAGATTTCAGGGTTTAGTTCTGGTACTACCGTCACTTTTTCACTGCATATTTCAATTTTTTTATGAGTTGGCTTACAATATGGTCGGAAAATAAAATTGGTTAACGTGGCCATGTATGAAAATAAATTGTTTAGACTATTCAATAAGACGGAGAAGTCAGATGATCAGGCCGCAGCTGGTCCTATGGATGAATAATTACCATTTTTGCATCAATTAAGAAATTTACTTCAAGAAAATATTTTCCACGCCGCAAGATTATCCTTTGACCTGACCCATTCCAAGTATTTCTGCGCGCTTTCCGAGGAAATGGAAATGAGTTGTGGGGGTGACGTCAGATTTTGACCGCTATCTCGTATCTTATGTTTCGGAACACTTACACTTGCCGGAAAATTGAATTAGGGCGATAACGTCCCCATTTGACTGGTGTCCATAATTCACGCGACCCCTCAACCCTGATATTCCTGTTACCACGGAAACTGGCCCAATTTAACGCGCATGGGACAAACTTTTTTAAAATTTATCTCGTAAAAGCTTTTTTGTTTAAATATATCTCATGTTTTGAGGCTGATTCTTTTCCGATTTTACGGCTCCAATGGCCTCCATCACTCCCGTTCAATCGGTCGTATTTGTCTTTCCTCGTTCCGCAATACTTGTTTAGAACTCGCATCATTTTCAAGATAGCTAAAATACACTTTTGTTAACATTTTTCTTTTTATAATAATAATATAACTTTATTCCATTTATATTCAAATATATTACATTAGAAAAAACTTTAATAATTGTGGAATATATAGGTACCCCTTATTGAATGGTTTTTGGGGCTACCATCTTCCACTTTTTGTACAGGTCTGGTGCAAATATACATGAAAAGTAAATTTATTTCTTTGTATTCAGTGATTTTTTTTATCTTACTGATTGCATTCACTTATGATATTTCAAAAATGTACACAAGGATAACTAACTTTCTTACATAAACTCATAATTACAAACATACAATATACATTTTATTGAAAACGTTTTTATGTCACCTTTCTTAACAGAAACTCTACTTCCTCATACCTCATAAGCCATTTTTTGACAGCGGATGTAAATATCCCATCTTTTTTCCGAGTTTGCCACATTACTTGGCAACATACTAAATAATTTAGGCCCTAAGTATTTGTATGACTGTCGATAAATTTCAGTCGTCGGCTTAGGTATATCAAAGTTTCTCCAAGATCTGATGTAATAAGTTTGTGGTCTGGCCTTTTCACCGCAACGGTTATAGAATACTCTAAGGACTTTATAAATAATCTTTACCTAATATTAAAATAATTACATTAGGGTACATGGTGAGACAAAATTTCAAATTGGAGGGAGAGTCATTGGCAAATTTATTTTGTAAATCCCGTAGAAATGATGGAATTGGGCTACAATAGTTACTGTGAATATTTCAAAATAGAGCCGTTGGAAATTCGTTGCGAAAAAAAAGACCGGTGGTGCGGCAACGATGTGCTGTCTTAAAATCGCCAGCATAAAAATCCAACACTCACAGATTAACTAGAGAAAAAAAGTACATTTACAAGATAAAAAATGGTGATGATGCTGAAAACAAGGCGATGATGCTGAAAAGCGAAACCGGTAGTATTAATAAATGCAAAATTGTGGAAATTGCTCCTGCTTTTTCTTTTTCATTCTGTCACGTTTCCACTCCATCTCGCCTGAAACCTCAGACTATATACATTTACTAGCATGGACAGGCTCATAAATGCTCAGTCAAAAATATTGTGTAATGTTTTCAGAATGAATTCTTAGATTTGAGTTAATGTAGTTTGATGATTGTGACGTTGCAAACCTTTTGCAATGTCTTCAGGTTCAAAATAAGAATTAAGGCTACAGGATAATATTTCATTTCAAATATTGAGAGTTTCCTCCACTTGAATTTAACCTCACGATACCATTAGTACTTTCATTGTATGCATAACTAGCGGAGCCCTTATTACGCCTCCATTTTCAGCAAATTAAGTATTTGATGGAGTTGCAAGGCATCACATCCACGATAGCTTCTGCATCGCATCTGTCTGAAGCATGAACAACTACGTCATCAGCTGATGATTTTCAGAGACAAATCCCCCTCTGACAAAGCGTAATAAAAACCAAACAACCAAATTCAAATATGTGTAGATATAGATGAAGAGTAATTTTTTTTGGCGAAATTCGATAAATTTTCCCCGGCATGTACACAGTTTCGTGCGACACGTCCTCAATATCAACTTGATGATTTCCATAGCACGTAATCTCTATAATCCGCGGAGTAACCAATTCTCGCCCGATAAATTTAAAGAGGGACTCTATTGAGATGATAGTCCATGTGCCAGTTATGTCAAAATGATGTTGAGTTCTTTTCATTTACTATCGGTAAATATCCAGACACAGGCATTGTTGTGTAACGAATTTTATTTATTTATTCATTTCCACACCTTCGAAACCAGCATTATCAGGCTTTTATATCGGGGTTCATCATAAAATATAAGATAGATACAGTCGAAAGTTCATATACATCCAAGTCCTTGGGAGTTACGATAACCTCGAACCTCACGTGGGGAACACATATAAAGAATATTTGCGGTATAGCCCTGAAGAAATTAGGATTCGTCAAGCGTATTGTGGGAAGATTTTCGGATGAGAAAGTAAATGAAAGGTGCTATTTCGCTCTCGTCCGACCGCACCTTGAATATGCAGCGAGCATATGGGATCCGGTGCAGGAAGACTTAATCCGCAAACTGAGTGAAATACAAAGGAAGGCTGCGCGTTTCGTCAATAACTGCTACGGGCGTACAGACAGCGTTACCCAGATGTTAAGCGAATTAGGCTGGGAGCCGCTGGAGACTCGGAAGCTGCGCGCTAGGCTTAGATTGCTTGGACAAATGAGAATGGATATCTTTAAGAGCGACACAGAGAACATAATATTGGAGCCACACTATATTTCCAGGTCCGATAGAAGCGATAAATGAAGAGAGATGTTTTGCCGAACGGATAGATAGGGGAATTCGTTTTTCCCCCGAACCATAAAGGACTTTAATAAACGCTAGTCCCAACTTCGTTAGAGCACTTTATTTTTTTTAAGCTGTAAACGGCTGGTGTCCTCTCCTATCACCCCCTTCCACACGCCTTTTAGGTGGCTTGCGGGGTATTGTGTAGTTGTAGATGTAGATATTCTGAATAAGGGAAACTTACCCAGGCGGAACTCGAACCCGCAACGTTTGGTTTGGCAGGTGATGATTCTGCCCTGCCGCCTCCGAGGTCGGCATAAAATCGCCTCCACGGGTGCCTTAGAAAGTCACATTATTACCAGGGGCCTTTATCGTATCTCGCAAAATACCTCTTCTCCTCAATGTTTAAATCAGTTTTCCAAGCAAATATAAGGAGATCTCTCGTGACTAATACGGGTATGTGACTGGCCAACAATGTTTCAAACTTCAAAGAGTGTAACACCGTGCCGTGAGTCTTATCATCGCCTCACGTACTAAAGCTGTTCATAGCATTGTAATAAAAGGCAAATCCATTCTCGTTACGCACCGTGGCCATGAATAATGCTAATTTAATTGCAGTAGGGGGTTATCGTGTAGCACCAGTTCAAAATGAGATCACCTGAGGATATCTTTATGACATTAAATCGCCATATTTTACCTGTTACTCCATCCTTTATGACTCACCTTAAAGTGCTAATTCTGTACAACGTTTGGTAACGGAAAAAAAATATAGATGTTACGGCTGAGGTGGGAAATGATATCTTTTCACAGCTGATTCTAAATTATTTTATTGAAGGTGGCTAGAGAGAATTTCTCTGTATAGATTTGCTGGAACCTTCTTTTACGTATTACCTGTAGTGAGACATGTAGTTAAAAGTAAAACTTTGTCTTGATAACTTCATAATGTAATGAAGAATTTGTAATTTTTGGTACAGTGCGAATAATATCCAATATTAATATTTTTGGAGACATGTCAATATTCAGTAGCAGCTAACGGTGGGTTGTAAACTTGAAGATAAAAAGTTGAAGGGAGGGATGTATTCAAGGTAACAAACTGAGGTGAATGAAGATGGATTTTTAAATATACACCTACCCGCAGGCCAAGTTGAATATTTGCTTACGAGACTCATGAAAGTTTTATGAACATATATTTGAATGCTGTTTCTACATCGATACTAGGCCTAGGACTATTCATCTGAAGATGAACAAGATCAAATATCACAAAACATCTTTAATTTGGAGGAATTAAACTTTCTTATAAATTGCCATGTTACCTCTACAAATTGTTATTATTTTACGACTCTCTCGGAGAATTTATTTTAATGACTTTAATATGAGTTGGAGGGAGACATGTTGACTGGTGTATTGATTTTGCATGACTCAGTCGGGTGAGCAAGCGCGAATTACTATTTAATGTTATATATCTGAAAATTACCGCAGATAAATTGAGATGTGATTCTCTTTTTTCAAGCATTTGAATTTATTTTGAATGAATTGTGGTGTTATTATTCATCATCATCACTGGTCAACAATCCTAGGATTGGTTTGATGCAGCTCTCCACTCAGTTTTTATCTCCACTCATTAATGCTGCTCTAACCTGCGCAATTCCGTGCCCCGTGTAAAACGGCCTAAAATTTCTAAAATGGCGTGGAATTACGCGAATGCATGAACGAAATTAGAACAGGGGCTATTTTGCCGTCTCGCATCCACGCATACTCGCATGTGTTATAGCAATTCACCACTTTACACGACGCAATTTTGACTGCGCCTTCGCACGTGCGTCAGATTGCGTAATTCCGTGTACCGTGTAAAACGGCCATAAGACTTCTGACGCCACCGAAAGCATTCTCTAGTGACTAAATGACGGTCGGAGGTATTTTTCGGAGTCTTCATGCAAAGACCTTTGGTGTCGTAACAGTAAGGGTGTCAGTGGGTATTGCGACACCGTGACGACGAACGGGATGTCCCGGTCGCTTTCCAAAATCAACGCCGTGGGCGACTCCTCGACACCCGAAGACATACATGCTCCTCTCGCCTGCTTTCGATTCACCTGGCTTTTCCATTTCCGGGGCTGCGAGGACCCGAAATATTCCTGTTTGCCATTGTCGTTCAGTATTCCTCGTAATACCACCGCGCAGTGGTCGGGAAGCCCGATCTGGCGGGACAGAAGTCGAGTTTTTAAGTTCGGGTAAATAACGAGGAAATGTGCTAATAGAATAGTTTCCTTCATCAAAGAAAACGAAAGGCATTGATTGCGATTCGTTAACCACCATTACTGTATTCATAATATACAAATTATTTGGTTTTAGATATCCCAGTTCAGACGAATGGCAATGGTCAATTTAACCGCATTTGAAAAAGGCCAGATTGGCGACCATGCGATGCCACTTCACGTGACGTCACAGGGACCTAGTTTCTATACGAGTAGATAGGAGTATTACATCGTCTGAGATTACCAATGCATGCATGAGGCACAGGCACAGAGCTTAGGGAAACATGTCTTAATAATCCCCTATTAAAGCTGCCTAAGGTCGGAAAGTTTCCTTCGTTTGATAAGGTAATAATAATCCTTATTTAAGCCAAGCGCTACCTGCTAGCTCGGTATTCTGCTACCTGCTTGCAGCCTGCATCGTATCAGTGCTCAAAGCCTCGCCCCAAGGTCACCTCACTTACGGCAGCGGGAATCAGAACGGAGTTTTCCCGGCAGTCATACTTAGCCGTCGCGTTTTCGCGCGCTTGAAAATGTTCACATTTCATTTAATCGCTAAAAATAGAAATCGAAAAAAAAGAAAAGCAGCCTGCATCGTATCAGCGCTAAAAGCCTACCCCCAAGGTCACCTCTCTTGGCGGCAGCGGGAACCAGAACGACATCACACGGGCTTTTCCCAGAATTCATACTTGTCCGTCGCGTTTTCGTGCGCTTGAAAATTTTCACTTTTCATTAAATCGCGAAAAATAGATATCGACATTTAAAAATCTAAAAGCGTGAAATACGTACTCCAGGAGTAATAATCTTTCGATTTAGGCAGTAAAAAATAGTTGAAAACCACCCTATTGTAGAGTTAATGAGTTATATTACACGAATTACCATGATGAAAATTCGCTGGACCGGTTATCTCACCACGGAACTTTGGCTTTCCGGTCACTGCGCGGACCACTACGTTATATGGGTACTTAAATTCCCATGGCCATTGTAACGAGGCTCATGGCACTAGATGTTAATGGTAATTACTGATTATGTCAGTGGTTATGTTAGCAGTTGATACTAGGTAATGAATTGTTGTTTAAGACAATAAACTGTTTTCACGGATTTGCTCTCCATCGACTGTAATCCCAAATTATTTTAATTCGGGACTGTCTTGATTTTCCAGTGTCCATCTATGACTTTTAGGCGTCAATATCCATGATACCGAAACCATAATATTGAAACATTTCAATGAAAATTATAAAATATAATGTTCGTTTTATATTTACTACCTCTTTAGGACAACAATTTTCTTTCTTTGAATAAGTTCACTGTTGATTACATAATAACCCGAATCGTAATCAACGTAGTTTTTATTCGAATTAAAAAAAACTGCAGATTCCCGGTGTAAATTTAACGCAAAACAGTAGTTTATAGTTATTTACAAAGCTTTAAGTAAAAATTGGCTGCGCCTAGTGTGCCTTTTTGAATTAAAATGTGATTTCTGCCATTAAATACTAATACCGCGGCGGCGTGATACATCCAGAAAAGCTCTGAGGCCTGACTATTGTACTGTACTGAGGCCTTCTGAATGTTGAAGACGTGACGCTCGAAACTGTGTGCATGCTCGGTAAAATTTTTCAAATTTTGCCTATAAATTTACTCTTCATCCATATCTACATATCTTCTTTGCTATTACTATTGTCAGGGGGGATTTGTCTCTGAAAATTATGGCCGTAGGGCTGGAAAGATTTATCTTTTCTATTTAACGAATGAAAATACGGGAAAATGATGACTTAAGTCGTATTTAAAACGAACATATGATTTGCTTTCAATATCCTACTAACCCGATTCTTGTTCACAATAATTGTAAGGGAAAATTAGTATGAATTCACTATGTCTTTCGCTCAGTTTGTAAAATAATTATCGACAGCAATTGAAAGTTACTTGGTTACATCACGACGATGAACAGAGGTCATAGATAAAGCTATATCCACAATTTAAATTGGTAAGTTCAGCTGACATTTATTGTTTTTCCTGTAATTCATTATTAAGCTTTTAAATACGTCTTGTTCTTATATTATGGAACCCTAAATGTAGTTATCATCGGAGCTCTTAATTTAATCATCGTCAAAAAAAATGCTTTAAGTTCTCTACGAATTGCAGGGATATTAAATGCTCTGGAATACGCGTTTGGGTGTAGTAGCGGTGGTGTGAGTGTATTAGTGCTTTTCTTCGAAGATAGTTCCCAAGACCACTTCTTTTCTTCTATTGGATTTACTCAGTTCATAAACATCCGGCGTCGTGGTAGCATAGGCCGGAAACTCTAAATCTCATCCTTGTAATGTTAGTAGCAGCAACTTCCTCTGTTTACATTCTTGCCCCCGAATTCGGGAAAAATAATATTTCCTACTTAGTTAATTTTAAATGCTTCTAGGATTTATTTTCTGATTTTTTTTTCACGATCACAAAGGTGCGGGCTATTCCAATCAATTCGCCGTCTTGGTAGAAATTTTGTATTTCTTTGTGAAATTCTATCCTCTGCCCTCGCAATGCTGTTAATTGATGTGTATAATAATGAGCCATGCCTTAATAAGTTTGTAAAATGGAGTGTTTAGTCTCGGATGGGAAGTTATGGGTTACTTCGTAATCCATTAGGGCACGAGCTAATGACATCTCACCTAAGGTTAACTTTCACACATGTGTTCTCATTTCAAAATCGACATTTTGGTGAGAGGAACGTTCACATTGTCGTATTTTTTTCTGTTACGAAATGAAAGTAAATGATAAATGTCGTTCATTATTATTTATTGCACAATCGAACAGAATTTAAGTATAATTTAGGGAGAGAATAGTTATTGCATAACACGGGGAGGAGACTAGGCATGTGGTTGGGGGAAGCATTGAGGAGCTAATAGATTCTGAATAAAAGAAAATTACTGAAGGGGAATTAGTGAGAAAAAAGGGTTTATGAATTGAAAATATGGAGGCTGATCGTATACCGAGCTGAAGGAAGAGTATGAGGTAATTTCGTGAGGTTGGGTGGTTCCGACGGCGTTGTATCCTAGCAACCATCGGAAACGTCCTAAACCCGTTGATTATCTTCTAACCGTAGCCATAAAGTCGACCAAAACTATTTACTTGGAATAGACTCGACTCACATGGAATACTGTTACCTGGAAATTAGTTTCGCTTGTCTATTCCTAGTTGTTTTCCTTGAAAATGACAAGGAGTGTCGATATCAAGGTCGGTTGTAGAGTTATGTATTAACGTGTGAAAGTAGGGTGGTATCCTATTATTTTTTATTGCCTAAATCAAAAGATTATTACTACTAGAGTACGCATTTCACGCTTTTAGATTTTTTAACGACGATATAAATTTTTCGCGATTAAATGAAAAGTGCAAATTTTCAAACGCGACGGTTAAGTATGAATGCTGGGAAAACGCCGTGTGACGTCATTCTGGTTCCCGCTGTCGCCGTGTGAGGTGACCTTGGGGCGAGGCTTTGAGTGCTGATACGATGCAGGCTGCTAGCAGGTAGCAGAGTACCCTGCTAGCAGGTAGTGCTTGGCTTAAATAAGGATTATTAATACCCTATTAAACGAAGGAAACTTTCCGACCATAGGCAATTTTAATAGGTTATCAATAAGAGATGTTTCCCTGAAGTCTGTGCCTCATGCATGCATTGGTAATCTCAGACGATGCAAGACTCCTATCTACTCGTATAGAAACTAGGTCCCTGTGACGTCACGTGGAGTGGCATCGCATGGGCGCCAATCTGGCCTTTTTCAAATGCGGTTAAAATTGACCATTGCCATTCGTCTAAACTGGGATTTCTAAAACCAAATAATAACGGGGAATTAGTCTTCGTATAAGTGTATGATAAATGGGCTGAGTGGGATGTCTCACTCCCCAAAAACAAAGCTTTACTTAATTAAGTGACATGTTGAAGGACGCGAATTGCATTTGCCACCATTATGTCCTAAGAAATTTTAAAATTTCTGTCATTAATTTTTCTGCGAAAATCATTGAAAGGCTATCTCTTTTTTTGATGGAACTGTTATAATAAGGAGGAAAACTGCTGCCGAGATCTGCATTGCGCCATAGGGGAAGGGTTGATAGACACTCGTTGTCGGCAGTGGCTTTGCTATCAGCAATACACCCAAAGGAAACCACGGTATTACGTCCCATTGGAAGTACGGCTTTATTTTCACGGAAAAATAAACTCTTCATGAAACTTACTGGTTGGGTGCAAGGTCGTAGAGTCGTGCACAGTTTGTATAAAAACCAAGTAATTAGGGGAAATATATACCCGACTGAGCAGAAGCAAGAATAGGAATAGAAGTTCGACAAGGGTGTACACTGTCCTCCGTAATTTTTTATGTTTACATCGAGAAATCCATGAATGAAATCAAGGAGAAGCCTTCGGGTATCAATATTCACAGAGAGAGGAACAATATGCTGCGATTTTCGGACGACATAAGGACAAACGACATGACAGATAATGATTTGAAGAAAAATTCGGCAAATATGGAAAGGGCAATGGCCAGATATCGGCTGAAAAAAATAAGGCTATGATATAAGTATGAAGCATATGAGAGGAGCCCAGGACAAATATTAAGCTAGAATATTAGTTTGAAGAGGTGGAAGAGTGTTGTTGCCTGGAAAGTTTAGTTACCAACGATAGACGGAGGGAGAAAGAAGTTATCAGTAGAATAGCACAGGCGAGGAGGGCTTTCTACAAAAAGAAGAATCTACTTACAGCTGAAAAAACGAGTAAAGGATTAAGGAGAAAAGACACTAGAGGCTACATATGGAGCATGTTTCTGTATGGGAGCGAGGCTTGGACATTGACAGCAGCAGAGAAGTCAAGAGGGGAAGCATTAAAAATGTGATGCCACCGAAGAATGATGACGATGGATCGTACTAAGTAATGAGGAAGTGCTAAGAAGAGTTGGAGAAAAGTAAAGTCTTCTAAAAACCTAAAGAAGAGGGTGGAACAACTCAGTCGGCCAAGTTATGACGCATGGTGACCTAGCGAAAACAATCGTGGAAGGACAAGTGTAAGGGAATAAGAGCAGGGTAAGGCAATGCCCCGAATGAATTACATGGGGCAGTTTATGAAGGACGCAAAAGAGAAGAAATACGTCGCTAAGAAAAAGCTAGCGGATAGGAGAGCGGAAGAGAGAGCTGAGCGAAACCATTTTTATGCTTGTTGACTTATGATGATGATGATTAAGTTAAGGTAATTGTTTTGGAAAAGTTATCAATTAGATAGAACAACAAAGTTATGCGGTTTTTTAAAGCATTGCGAGCGAGGAATGTGGGACTAAAGAAAAATATGGATGGGGAAAAACTTGAGCAGTTAGAGCAATTCAACTATTTAGACAGTATGTTAGACGAAAGCGGTCTGCCATCGTGGAAGTAGTTAATGAGTAAGCTCTTCTCATTTTGTATTGGTCGTCTCTCAAAAGATTTACGGCCATTGCCCCACAACTCCGACTTTTATTAGACGTTTTGGTGGACTTGTAGTCTCGCGGTCTTGGGCCAATTAATTGCCTCCAATTTTCCTATTTCGCTCTTTTTCTGACGGCCCATCTGTGTTCCCAAAATTTGCAAGGTTGACATTTGCCAAGTATTATCGGGTGTAAGTGATTGAAAATGGCTAGAATGGGCAAAAGAAATATTTTAAGTATTTGAAGTAAATACTATACAATTTTGGAAAATTTCTGAAGACAGGATATAAGGTGAATTGGTGTCTCCTCTCACCCACCTAGCTCAGCCCACATCGTGTTAATCTGTTGTCTTCCCCGTTGTTTATCGCTAATTCTACAGGAAATTAAATCAACTTAAATTTGAAGACCCATTTTCCTGCCCTACAATTAGTCAGATTTTACTTAAGGAAAGAATAGGCCTGCATAGCAACTCTAGCAGCCTTAGGGTTTAATGGTAAATTAAATATTTATTTATATTTTCTCGATTAAATCCAAAATTTTATGTTTTTAATATTAAACAGTAAATATTCGACTCCGGAAATTGAGTGCGTGTGCTTATAAAATATCTATACTATCATAAATACGAGTGGTATACAAGTGGATATAGCACTTGGATGCTGAATAAGGGGTCCCGGTTTCAAATCCCGGGTGAAATAAGTAGTAATCAGGGCTAATGATCCTCTAAGTACGAGGTGGCCGAGCAAAAGGTACTGGGCCCCCCTTCCCTTAATGTGTTGATACACCTGTAACCTAGTCCGGGGTAAGCTCTAACCTCACCAAACCGAGCTAACTTTCGACTTGAATCACTGAGTGAATGATCGTGACTGCAACGACACTATGCCGAGTCTATTTTCCAAAACTTTTCGACGGTGTAGTGCTGAAGAAAGAGACAGCTCGAGGAATACTTGATTCTTAGAATTGTGTCTTCCTTTCAATTGAATTCTCCAACTAGTTCTTGATACTCCGTTTCCTTGAACGCCCGAGAGCTAGCGATTACGTGATAATGAAAGATGTTTGATTTGGATGGAGGGCGTTAACAATGTATCTCTTTGCGCCAGTCCCGATCGGTTAGCGACGCTGGTTAAACCTGAACACTTCCTCATGATTCAGGCAAGGCTCATTTTTCTTTAAGGTTTTGGTTTTCCTTCACGAATTTAGTACTGATGGACAAAGCTAGAGGGAAACACACATGCGACCTGGTATTCGATGAATAGGGTGGTTTCCTATTATTTTTTAAATGCCTAAATCGAAAGATATCTACTCCTGATGTACGCATTTCACGCTTTTAGATTTTTAAATGACGATATTTTTCGCGATTAAAAGAAAATTGAAAATTTTTAAGCGCGAGAAAACGCGACGGGTAAAAATGAATGCTGGGAAAAGCCCGTGTGACGTCAGTTTGGTTCCCGCTGCCGCATTGTGAGGTGATCTTGGGTCAAGGATGTGTGCGCCGCTGCGATGCTGGCTGCTAGCACGTAGCAGAGTACCCTGCTAGCAGGTAGCGCTTGGCTTAAATAAGGATTAATACCTTATCAAACGAAGGAAACTTTCCGACCTTAGCCAGTTTTAATAGGTGATTATTAAGAAATGTTTCCCTGAGCTCTGTGCCTCATGCATGCATTGGTAACCTCAGACGATGTAAAACTCCTATCTACTCGTATAGAAACTAAGTCCCTGTGACGTTACGTGGAGTGGCATCGCATGGGCGCCAATCTGTCCATTTTCAAATGAGGTTAAAATTGACCATTGCAATTCGTCTAAACTGGGAATTCTAAAACCAAATAACTTGTATGTTATGAATACACTAATGGTGGGTAACGAATCGCAATCAATGCCTTTCGTTTTCTTTGATGAAGGAAACTACCCTAATGGCGTCATCTTTCGGTGAGCATTTCACTCATTATAGCAAATAGTTGGTGTTGAGGAAATAAGTGATTGATAGATGGCTTTTGTGGTGCTAGTGAGATTTTTCTAAATGGCAGCCAAGAGGAGGGGAAATGAAATGAAAAGTATTAATTTATAAAAAAAACAGCCATTGTCGCAAACACCTTTTAAACTCTACCAGGTAAGTTGATTAGGCATTTCCGAATGAAATATTTTCACTCTTCTAAAGGCCTGTTTACACGATTCATTAGCTCTTACGGGTTAATGTCTAAATCTATTAACGCGAGAATGAACGGCAAAATGCACCGTGTAGCCACCCAACTTATGCGAATGCATGCACAGAAAATAGAACCTGCTCTAATTTGGTTCATGCATTCGTACATGTTCCGTTCCGGTCCACAAAAATCATTCATGCAAACAGACATTAACTCTTACGTGTTAATGTATCGTGTAAACAGGTCTTAAGGATTGTCGAAAAGGACCGACAATCACCGAAGGTCGTCTAAAATGCTGATCGCGTTTAGAATTCGTGACCGCTAAAACAATGGAGATAGGCAAAATTTTCCATGTAACCCTACCTTGACCGATATAAAACTTCAATCATAAACTGATAGTTTGTGCTTAAACCCTTTTAAACCTCCGTGCTGTCGAGGGCCTGCGTTCAGGAAAAAGGGGTAATCTTGTGCCTGGAGTTGCGGAGGTCTTCAACTTCCGGTCTGCTTGAGCGGCTGGAGTGTTTCAGATAAGGGACTTCAGTTGTCAGGGGGAGCAGGAGGGGAAGTGGAGGCAGAGGAATAAGGGGGAGGGAGAGATAAGGAAAAAGAGAGGGAGCCACGAGGTAAAGCGTGTTTATGAAAACTCTTCCAACTATTTTTTTTTATCTTCTCCCCAAGCGCGCACACTTTTTCCGTCACCACCACTGTCACTACTCATTCTTCTTGGCTGTCAAGAGTCACACCACCAATATACACACTGAAGTTTCAACATTGTCAAACTGGTCGTGGCGGCTTCGGTGGCAGCGGGGTGAAGTCCTCGCCAGCCAAACTGAGGGTCGCGGGTTCGAGTCTTACTTGGTCAAGTTACCTCTATCTAGGGAAAGGGTCCTAAACCCGCGGCCCCACTAATTTATTGCGGCCGACTATTTATTCAGCAGGGAAGATGGATACCAACTGTCCAGCTCATGGAAAAAAGTGCTCAAATCAACTGGGGAGAAAAAGGAAAGGAAGGCGAATCAATGAGAAGCCTCCAAATTCCTATATGGGCCAATAAGAAGACACCATACCCCGATGGATGTGCATAAAAGACGGTCGATACAAAACACGCTTCTTACAGACTTCTGGAATGATGACCCAGCAATTCCAACTACGTACAAACTGCATCAACAAGTGACTCATCTATGAGTCTTTTCTATGTCTTTCCTTCTTGTAGAATTAATTAGTATATTATTAATGTATTATATTATTTAAATGTTTAATACTATCTGCTTAAAAATGCTAATTGCAAATAAAAATAGAATGATTAAACAAAAAATAAATTAATTTTATTATTTTAATGGAGAAAAAAATCCTTTTTCTTAAGTTCAACTCAATTATTAGTTCTAAGTTTCTGTTCACACAAACACAACGCTACCCCAATAAGAGGAACACTTGCGCACAATATAAAAACAACTGTCAATTGGCTGGATAGAGTGAATATGGTTCACCGGTACAGCTGCATTGCGCCTGCGATGCGATTCACCTTTCAACACTTCTTGCGACCTGAAGAAACCAGGTGCCAGCGAAAATTTTATCTACCAAGACGCGGTGCATATCCAGTAAATCTCTTCTCTGAAGCTGAAGAAATAAGTGGTTTTTTAACACTGCAATTGAGGATTTTTTTTACGTTTTTTGCCGGTCTTGATGGCGGCGGGGTACAGTCTTCGCCTGCCACTTTGAAGGTCTCGGGTTCGAGTCCCACCGGGGTAGGTTACTCCTAACAGGGGCATGGTTATTCGTGGTTGTCCAACGATTTTTTTCTGTAAACCCTCCGATGTAAAGGCCATACAGTGCTGTTTTCGGGGTGACTTGCAATTACTGTTGAAGCGTGCCTACATTTGATTCATTCCCAATTCGTGCATGGGAGCAGTGGAGTAGCCAGGGAGGATCCGGGCGGTCCGGATCCCCCCGAAACATAAAAAACTATTAATTTCCTTCATAAAAGAAAAAAATATTGAATAAACATGAATTTACAAAATATTTCTTTAGCAAATGAAGTTTATTTGATCATGAAAATTGTTAAAATTAGTTTTTTTATTTTTCTCTACTTGTTAACTTGTTTTTCTAAAATTTTGCCCCTGGGTTTTAGGACCCCCCCCCCCCGGGACGATATTCCCGGCTAAGCCACTGCCTGGGGGAAGTGTGAATTCAGAGATAATGGTACTAACTGTACTCCAATGAATGTACTAGGGTACGCGAATTGCACACTACTTTTAGAGCAATTCATTTCCTGCTTTTTCGCTTCGGTGCATACAAATCAAAGAGCAGACCTTAAAATTTGCACGCGGGCGAAGATTACCGACAGGGACCGACAATTTTTCAGGAACATCCAATGTGACGGCTAATCGCGTTTCAAAATCTGCGAACGCTAAAGCCAATTCGCAATACATAAGGTGCATACAAATCAAATAGCCGAACACAAACTTTACACGTAGCCGAAGATTGCCGACAAGGACCGACAATTATTCAGGAACATCCAATGATCTCAATCAATGACGGCTAATCGCGTTTCAAAATCTGCGAACGCCAAACCAATAGGGTAGTTTCAATCATTAAAGTAAACGAAAGGCATTGATTGCGATTCGTGTATTCATAATTTACAAAGTATTTGGTTTCAGAAATCCCAGTTTAGACGAATGTTAATGGTAAATTTTAACCTCATTTGAAAAACGCCAGATTGGCGCCCATCCGATTCCAATTCACGTGACGTCACAGGGACCTAGTTTCTATACGAGTAGATAGGACTTTTACATTGTCTGAGATTACCAATGAATGCATGAGGCACAGAGCTTAGGGAAACGTCTCTTAATAATCACCTATTAAAACTGCCTATAGTCGGAAAGTCTCCTTCGTTTGATAAGATATTAATAATCCTTATTTAAGCCAAGCGCTACCTGCTAGCAGGGTACTCTCCTACCTGCTAGCAGCCTGCATCTCAGCGGTGCACACATCCTCGCCCCAAGGTCACCTCACTTACGGCAGCGGGAATCAGAACGACGTCACACGGGAGTTTTCCCGGCATTCATACTTACCCGTCGCATTTTCGCGCGCTTGAAAATTTTCGCTTTTCAATTAATCGCGAAAAATAGATATCGTCATTTAAAAATCTAAAAACGTGAAATACGTACTCCAGGAGTAATAATCTTTCGATTTAGGCAATTAAAAAATAATAGGAAACCACCCTTTTATTCAAGAACATCCAATGTGACGGCTAATCCCGTTTCAAAATCTGCGAACGCTAAACCAATTCGCAATACATACTGTGCATACAAATCAAAGGGCCGAACACGAAATTTACACGTAGCCGAAGATTGCCGACAAGGACCGACAATTATTCAGGAACATCCAATGATCTCAATCAATGATGGCTAATCGCGTTTCAAAATCTGCGAACGCAAAACCAATTCGCACTATACGTGCTCGATACCAACCTTAAACCGTGGGCTCAAACGAATGCGGACGTAATATAGAACGGCTGGCCTTCTGAGCGCTGGCCGAGGTCATTGTCACCTTGAAAGATGGGTGGGAGATCCTTCCTTAGCGCCTGCTGTGGCCGATGTTTACTGGATCTCCTAACTGATTGTAAGCGAACTATAGGAACCACACCTTAACGCCAAATCTGGCGGACGGAGTAATGAACTTGAAGTCGTCACCGCGTATTAAATAAGAAATCTTAATCATTCTCTGGACTCAGCGACGGGAACACAGGCCTATAAAACGTATTGTAAAATTTTCAATATGAACTCTTGAAGTTTAGATCATCTATAAAAATATGTAAATTCCGAAGTTTTGGATTTTTTTCGCATAGCCACATTTATAGAATATTTACATCGCTCAAATGTTTCTTTTGGATGTTTTTTACGCTTAAGTATCATACGCACACCCACGGAATTCGGATACATCGTAGTAGTAGTCGTTAGTTAGTAATGCGGATGTGGGTTAAAGAGAGAAATGCCGCCGAAATGAATCTGATAAATCTCAGAATATGTAGAAAAAATAATTATTATCCATTTTCAATGTGAAATTGATATTTATATTATCATTGTAAAATGAATTTAACTCCTTACAGAAATAATTATCTTTAGGAATTTTCCGATTATTAAACGCAATATCCTAAAATATTAAATAGTAATAATAATAGGAATTATATGAACAAAAATATTATTAATAATAATACTTTATCCTTCCGAAAAACAAATGGATTCGTACACGTTTCGAAGTGAAGTGCCCTTCCAAGCAAAAGGCCTTTTTTTTGGGTACCAACAGTTTTTTTTACATGCATTGCTCAAGTACGTAAGAATATTTCATTATAGATAAGAATATTATCTCAAAAAATAAAAAATAAACTCTCTTAAACATAAAAATTGACTCTGGCAACCAAAGGATAGGAAAAAAGCGTGCTTGGAAAGGCTAATTAATGTGGTAAGTCTGTAAGGGACAATAAAAATATATAGAATTCTGATGAAGAGGGGTATAGCGATCGCAAAACGGTTTAGAATCATCGCATGAAACTGCGAGGGCGATTTGATATCCACCTATCCTTTATCGGCCTTTTTCACGTAGGTTTGTGAAAATGTTACAGCCTTTTGGTGTTTTAGTTGGGTGTGATTCTTTGACGTCGCCGCTGGCTTGCGTTTATCGCACCCCCGCAGTGTCTCCTGTCTGTCCACCTTCCTTCCTCCGCCCCAACGCCCCAGTTTACTTAATGATCCCCTATGACGTCACCGATCGACCATTTCACTTCGCTGGGAAGAGAGGAGATTGACGCTGCTAATGGAAAATCGAGAGAGCCATGGGCTATTGAGTTGGGTGTAAAATAAGGGAGGCGATAGAGCTTGTCGCTTGAACGCAGGGCGTGTGTCACTCACAAGTGGCGGCTTGCCCGTAAGGACTCTCGGACGCCGCCCCTCCCAAAGATTTGAAAAAGAAAAAAATAAATACTTATTCATTTATAACTATACATCTAATTAACCATAGTGTTTTTTTTCAATTGCATACCACGAAAATGTTGTAAAACACGCAAAAACAGCGCGATAAATTAGCATTTGTAGCCGCGGGGCGCTGGCCAGAACGTCCCAATCCATTGCCATGCAGCTATTTGAAGAGTGGTAGTGGTGGGGGCTGCTGGTGCTACGACGCGTGTAAGCTTGTGCCTTATGGAAGTCCTGGGACGCCGCCCGAGAATGCGCAGAGCGACGTATCTAGTTAAATGACGTCGCCGCTACGGCTGGCGGCATTATAATATGGCGTGTACTTGGTGCTGCAGAGTCGCAGAATACCTTGTTTTGGTTTAAATTTTATTATTATAAATATTTAAATTATATTATTTTAAATTACACAAATTTGATACCTAGATAGCCATAAAAATTTACTAAAATACACAAAATATTTAAAAAATTTCCCACCCCACTGTGAAGTGTGCCCCCCCGAGCAATTGACTCACGAGCCGCCACTGTTCACTGCGAAAGCAAGGCGTCCTTCATGGCCCTCCTTATCAACTCGGCAAGAGTTCACCCATCGGAGCAATGTATTAGATTAGGTCGAAAATCAAGTCTACATCTACGAGGTGCGGTGCAAGCCATCACAGGGGTGCGTGGCACGGGGTGATTCTACACCATGTATGCAGCACTCCTCCTAGCAATAATCAGAACCGCCCTCTTTCGCTGGCCACGGGCCAAGCTTTCAGGAAAATGACTCGCGGTAAGGGCAGTAACTAGGGGAGTGACAAGGACACGAACATGTTACCATGCAAATAAAACTACTGTTTAGTAATTGAAAAACGAAACGTTAGCGTAGTTCGTTAATCATACATGCGTTATAACATGCCAAAAATAATGCCGGTAGTGATAGCTTACAAATGAAATAAACTATTAACTACAGTGGCACAGCGAAGGAGGTTTTGGGGGATAGCCCCCCCTCCCCAGAGCTCAGAAATTTTTAAAAGTTTAATCCATTTTACTTAATTGCATTGATATTACTAATAGAATAGTGTAAGGATTAATAAAATATCCCTCAAAAAGCCGTAAAACTCACCATTTTAAACCATTTATCTTAAAATTCCGCAATTTATTAATCTCGCACCTACCGCTTGTCCTGGTGGGTATTCCACACCCCTGTATTAGTTGCACCTAAACCCCCCAGCCTTAATTCCTAGCTGCACCCCTGATTAACTACACATGCAGAGTCTATTTCACCTAGTCCTAGTCAAACTATCCTAGAGCTAAACAATCACAAGCATTTTGGTCCATTGTTGTACGCGGAAAAACGACATCTTAAATGTATCGGTTTTGCAGCCTCTTTCCACAAGATAAGATCATCCATGATAATATATCAATGCGATCATTTCTACCATATTCATTTGGCTCTCTCAAAACAAAACTTTGACTAGTATATTCTGGCAAAAAATCTGTGACGTTAACATTATGAGTTTTGAGGCCTTAAAAAAATCATCGGTATACATATCCATGGCTACGTTCTGACAAAACGTATCTTAAAAATGGACACTTATCAGGAGAGCAAAGAAAACTATTTATTTTTTTAATTGTAGGTATATTATTTCAATTGAAATAAAAAATCAAAAATACATAAAACTGAAAAAGAAGCATACATTTACAAACGAAGAATTGTTTTTTGCTTGAATTTTATTTTGTATTAACAGTATTAGCAGCATTAACTCAGACCGGACAAATTTTGATGTACGTGTTGTGCGAATTTGGCCATCGACATAAAGGCTGTAGTAATTCTGCTTCATATTACGCGACGGACTGAAATTGTATGCTACAAACATTCATTGATATTTTTCGTCCGTAATAATACGGTTGAAGAGTATGCAATGCCTACCAAGCGTAAATGAATTGGCAAAAACATTACCCGTATTATATAAGTTCATGACTTATGCTACATGAAATGACTAGATCGTTTCCCATAGTGATTACCAATAATCAGCTATTCTAATTTCAGCATTGAGTTTGCTACGAAATGCTATTAAGCCTCAAATTCCTAGTTCAAACCTAGTGAAACTTGGTTTGACGTAAAAGTTTAATAATTAGAAAAGAGCATGTGCATGCTGACGGCAACTTAAAGTAGCGTTACTTGACTTGACGCGACTATTACGTGACCTCAACTTGATGTTAGCTGCCGAGAGTGACAGGAAACATTGAAATTAAAGTTATCTTAAGTTAATCAATTAGAGCGTTGTCTGTGTTGAAATACTTGGAATGATTAATTATAGATCTGGATAGTTGCGCCAAGCTGAGCTCCTATTAGCTGAAAGGAATTATTTACAGTGTAACGTAAATCAACCTTCCTTCATATGCATATTCCTCTTGTGTTTCTCACCAGCTGGATTGATGACTGCCTACGAGGTTTATGCTTGAAGTCTGTTTTAATAGAGACCTCGTTTTTGTACCAGAAATACCACATCCGGCAAAAAGATAACGCCTCAGTGTTTGGGCCCGCTCAACAATAAGGTCAACGTTTTCACGGAAGATATTTTTTGGCGGACCAAAGGCAATGCTGGGAAGGGCTCTTGAGGAGAGAGAGAGAGAGAGAGAGAGAGAGAGAGAGAGAGAGAGAGAGAGAGAGAAGTGCTATGACAACTGTTGCTTGGGGCGGGAATTTGCACAGTGACATGGACACAAAGACGTGTTTTGGATTTTTCCCTTGGATTCCAAGGCGACTTCTTATAAATGAGGCTCTAAAATGAATATTATTAAAATAAGACATTGCAATAATTCCTCTTAGTTTTATTATTACACAACGCGTTTCGTCGTTACATAATGCGTTGTGTAATAATGAAACTAAGTGGAAATATTGCAATGTTTATTTTAAGAATATTAAGAACTTCCACCATATCGTGCCCAACATCAAACAAGATATTCTCAAATGAATGCTTATCAAGCAAGTGCCCAAATATACATAGAGTAATGACATAAGTCTCTCCTGGATTTCGGAGTTTTAGATTTTACCTAAATATATAGGTACCTATTATTTGTTTTTTAAATTCAAGTTTAAATTTTATGCTAGATTTTTTGGAGAATTATTTTTACGCTTAATCCGGTAAAGCTCTAACATTTTGGTGAATATAACGATACCTCCGCTGCAAAAACGCTCAACAATCGCCCACCGAATCGTATTCGCTCATCTAGGAGCCCAACAATACGAATCAGCTAAGCTGGCAGCAGCCGGACCATAAACGCTCACCTCCAATTCTCCGAGCTTCGGAGTTGAGCGTATATGCTCCGGATACCACCAGCTGAGGGGATTCGTATTGTTGGGCCACTAGATGAGCGGATTTGATTCGGTGGGCGATTGTTGATGGTTTTTGCAGAGGAGGTATCGATAAGTTACAATTTTCCTCAAATACTTTGATCCAACTTCACGAGGGGTTTCAGAACTATTTGCAGATACACGCGAGGATAGTACGGTCCCGGACAGAAAAGTCATTCATTACACCCAAGAGCCGAAATTTTACTAAGTCCCAAAAAGGGTAGTTTCCTTCATCAAAGAAAACGAAAGGCATTGGTTGCGATTCGTTACCCTCCATTAGTGTATTCGTAATATACAAATTATTTGGTTTTGGAAATCCCAGTTTAGACGAATGGCAACGGTCAATTTTAACCTCATTTGAAAAAGGCCAGATTGGCGCCCATGCGATTCTACTCCACGTGACGTCACAGGGACATAGTTTCTATACGAGAAGATAGGAGCTATACATTTTCTGAGATTACCAATGCATGCATGAGGCACAGAGCTCAGGGAAACATCTCTTAATAATCACCCATTAAAATTACCCAAGCTCGGAAAGTGTCCCTCGTTTAATAGGGTAGTAATAATCCTTATTTAAGCCAAGCTCTACCTCCTAGCAGGGTACTCTGCTACCTGCTAGCAGCCTGCGTCGTATCAGCACTCAAAGCCTCGCCCCAAGTTCACCTTACACGGCGACAGCTGGAACCAGAAATACGTCGCACGGACTTTTCCCAGCATTCATACTTAGCCGTCGCGTTTTCGCGCACTTGAAAATTTTCACTTTTCGTTTAATAGCGAAAAATAGATATCGTCAATCGAAAATTTAAGAGCGTGAAATGCGTACTCCAGGAGTAATAATCATTCGATTTAGGCAAAAAAAAAATAATAGGAAACCACCCAATTGGCAATGGCGCTGAACCACTCCGCCGCTCTACAGAGGACAATAATCTTTCCGAAGGTCGAGCGAAGGCCTTCCTTCTTCCCTGCCGGTCGAAAAGAATTCAGAAGCCCAAGGAGGAAGACGTTTTGACCCGCGATTTGCATGGCGTTGTGCACCTGAACGAGGCCGTGACCCCTCCACTCCTTACCTCCTCTTGTCCTATCAATCGAAGTCTCTCATGGATTTAAATTTATTCCGTATTTATTAGTGATGGTCGGATCGGATACCTCGGATCTGCGTATACTGCCCTTCATCGGATACATCGGATCCAAACTCGCGGAAGACATCGGATCTGGATCCGAAATTTTAATAGCGACCATATATCCCGGTCCGACAGAAAGAATAAAGTGAGAGAGACTTGAGCCGAGGACATGGATACAATTGGATGAAAGGTAGGTCGAATTCAAACTGTCAAATTCCTCACATCGCCCCCACAATATTTTTGTATTCTCGCACACATCAGCCGGTGTCTTAATACTTTGCGTCACACGCCTATTGAGATGCTATGCGGGGAATTACCTCCATACTACCCCGAAAGCCACCACAATAGGCGTTTGTAGGGAGGTGGTAGGTCACCAGCCGTCAAACACAGATAGATTACATAAATCTGCTAAAAGAATTGAGGTAGACGCTTCGAGAGACTTGACTGCGATCTGGCATTAATTTTAACTAGGGATGGTCGGATCGGATACCTCGGATCCAAATAACCGCGGATATTGCCCTTCATCGGATACATCGGATCCAAACTCGCGGAAGACATCGGATCTGGATCCGAAATTTTAAACAATAGCTTCAGTGAATGCAACGCCCGATAAGGGTGGAAAGAGTTCCGATTCTATCTTCGAATGCGCCGTCGCATGCGATTCTCGTCCTACTCATGAACTGTTTTATTTGAAAGCTCTCGAAGAGGTTACGTAGGAGAATTTCAGCCGTGGAAAATAAAAAAAGCAAAATACGACTGGCACATAGCGTGACTCTTCCCAGAGAGTGAATAATCATCGGAGGAATCTCAGCGTCAGGAATTTGAATATGAATTCGGATCCGAAAATATCCGATCCGAAAGATTCGGCTCCGAAAATCAAGGATCCGATCCGAATCCGAGAAAAACCCTGGATCCGTATATCCTTAGTATTTATATGAGTAAATATATTGGTGGGTGTAATTATTTTGCTAGTCATCCATCCCTCATGAGCAACTCTTATCCATCTCGGTGTAAAAGGGTTTCACACATCGCCAAACTGGCCGAAGGTGGCGGATTGTGATGACATCCAGGGTATTGAAATTTGAGGAGTAACAATGCCAAAAGTGTAGATTATATTACATAAAATACATATAATCATAATAAGTATGTTTTAACCACCTCTATTCTGTCTTCGTGGACTCCCTCCTTTACTCCATTACATCTTCAGCATACGACTTCAGCCGTAGGTTTTAGACGCCATCTTTGGTGTGTACTCAATAAAGGCCGGATTTAAACAAATAAATAGCAAAAATTATGCGCAAGGGGCACTTAGTGTGAGATTTTAGTTCTTATTCGTCAATTTTCATTGGAAAAATTAGCGATACAAATGTTGAATTTGGCGCTAATGCGAGCGTGGGGTTTGGTTGATTTACGAGCAAGTTTGTGTGCAATATTTGTAACGCGCAGTGCCGTAGTCATTTTTTAAATTGTTTCATGCTCCTTTTTTCCGTGTTTTGTTAGTTGAAATCGTGAATTATAGGAGAAGAGATCTTGGGATAAAAAAACATTTATACTATATGGGATGGATAAAGTAAAATCCGGAAAAAAATCGAGGCATTCAGGAAACCTAACTCAATCTGTTGTGTGCGGTTACTTTATCAAAATAAATATATATTAATTTTATTGTTTATAATAGATGGCGTCCGGTGCGCGTTGTTTTTTTAACGGTTATGAAGTTAATTTTTCTAAAGGGTTTAATTCAATTTTCGCTATTTTTTTTCTCCATAAACCATGCTTTGATTAATGCTTCAACTCTGAGATAGGTTTGGATTGGTGAAGGTAAAGCTTACTGCGCTCTAAGACTCAGGTGCGTGAAACTCACTAATCCATGGTAAGGGGGCCTGTTACTATACCGGGGACGCCTCATATTTCGGATTACTTTGCTTGGAAATGTGCGAAGGCTGCATTCTTGACCCTACCATTAATAGCCCAATGATCTACCCACAAGCCCCCGTGTATTAGATACATATTGATGGAGAGGCTGCTGATCACGATTTGTTCCAGAGCAAGGATGACATGGTTTTTATGCTAGTGGGCCGCATATTTTAACTGACACGCACCTATGGGCCGAATTTTTAAACTGGTGAAACTACTTGGGTTGCAGATAATGGTATTTTGCCGACATATTTTTGTATATTTCAAAAGTTAGTGTAATTATTTACGCTCTTAACGCATGATATAGGTGTTGTGAGAATAAAATTAGCGATGAATATTATTGTGCGATCCGCGGGTTGCCATCCCATGCTGTAGTTAATTTAATTTTCTCTGCAACATAAAAAATATGAATTAATTCTTTCCGGAGGAATTATTTGCCTGAAATCTTGTCGGTATTTCCACCGGTTTAATTCTTTTTATTTCACCAAAGTTGCATCCGACTATCCATCCATCGTCATCCGGGCGAATGAGTAATTTTGACAAAACAGAAAAATCTTTGAATTTTGTTCTTTTTATACTTATATCGCAAACTGTTTTCTACAGTCAAAATTGCTCATTCACCCTGATGTCGATGGGGGAGTCGTCCGTCGAAACGTTACCCATATGCAACTTATTAGTGAGTCATTTATAGTAGCAAACAGACCTAAGTTAACGTTATATAAACACTGTTTTCTTTTCATGGGGCCAAAGCTTTTTCATTTACTGCCCGCTAGAGTTAAAAAAATAAATCCTCAAATGTAATGCTAAGACTTGCTAAAGACTGGCTTTTCTCGCTAGAAATAGTTGAAAATTTATTTTGATGTTATTTATTTAAAACACTCATGTATCATTTACTGCATTATTGTGTTTTGATTGGCATACATTTTGTTATTTGATGGTGGTTCAATTCTGGTCCTATGACCTTGGAGACCACCTAAAGCTCCTTCTCTTGTTTTTTTTTGTATTCAGATGTAAAAACAAAATGTAGGAGTAAATAAATTGTTATTATTATTATCATCATCATTCTTTAATTTTCATCAGTTTTCACTGAATTGTTTTAGAGTAAAGAGCACGGGTTGTCACCAAGGTAACTCTTTACTGTTGAATTGCGTTGAGAAATTTTTTCGTGATGTGACAGGTTGAAATCTTTACAGCCTTTTGCAATTTGATGTATTTATTTGGATGGAGGTTGAGTATTTTGAAACTATTTTGTATATGTTTTGGGATTATTATTATTATTATTATTTTTATGGTTTTTATCGTTTCTTTCATTGTTTTAGATGTTTTTAACTTCTTGTAAATGAATTATGGAGAACCTGCTGATGAGCCTGTTTTGGCTCAGAAGGTCTCCTAATTGTAAAAATATTTTTTTGTTCTAAAATATTGTAATATCAGGGTTTTTCTCTTTTATCATTTCTTGCCCAATAAGTCAGAATATGTGTTGGTTATATAGTGAAAAGCGTGTTAAGAATTTGTAAAGGGAATGTTTTTAATGTATAACATATATTTTAATATTTGGGATATGTATTTTTGATGTATTGTAATGTGTTTATACAAAAAAAAAAAAATCTGCAAACGAAAGAAAAACCGAGAAAAAAACCGAGATTAAACCGGTTTTAATTCTGAGGAGACATCCCTTCAACATATTGCGGGGATTGGCTGCTCCTTTGTTCGAATGGATAAAATTCTGGCCAGGACAGCTATTTCTTTTTTTCCTGCACTCGTAGCTATTTTTCTGCCCTGTTGTGAACGCTTTGTGTTAACGCACTCTCTCTCGTTTTTAGCACTGGTAAGGCACGCTCGAAACGCTATCGAGTGTGAAAAAAGGTTAAATATAGTTCTCTTGCGCGCAGAAGCGCTCCTTCCGCTAATGGCAGGCCGCAAAAGATTAAAAAGGCTTGTAGCAACTCCCGAGCTCGAAAACACTTTCGCACGCAGTGGATTATGGGAAAAAATCTCGGTTCCGGTTTTGCTACGCAGCGGCAGAGAGCTGAGACGACGGCCAAGGACAGACCACGGCACTGCGTGTTCCAAGCTATCAGGTACTCCCGTTGATTCGAAATCAAACAAATCCCGCGCTAATAAACCCGTTAATTTAGTCAGTTCCAAAGCTAAACTTTTCTATGAACGCCGCTAATCATGCGTGGTTACTCGAGTCTTACGCTAAGTGCTTCCTGAGGTTAATTAAATACAGATAATTTCTCTGAAGGTAATTTTTAAAAAATCGTTTTATAATTCTTTAAAAAAATTCAAATTTTTATCTCAATGCAAATTTTTATAAATATGAGAAAGAAAATATTTCAAATAACTCCGAGGAAATGTTCGTGCCACCGAAAATTTAGTCGTGTGAGTCTTTCACTGTGCTATGTACAGTGTGTACACAACTTTGGTTATATTTATGTTAAATACATCATCGAGTAAAATCAAGAGGCATTTATAATTTCAAAAATACATTTAAATATTTTCCATAAATGAACATATTTTTAATATTTAATAATATTTTCAAATTTTTTCTCTGTTGTCGGAGCACGGTTATGGGACACTGTTGCAAAGGATGTGAAGGATTCTTTCCCTTCATCTGTTTTAAAAAAAATATTCATTCGCTGTATGGAAGCCCTCGAAAGTGTATAACTTCTTTTGTTTCTTCTTCTCATGTTATTTTCACTATAATGTATCCGCCCATCCTCATGTTTCCCAATTATAAATTTGTGTTATTTGTCTAATATGATCTCTATTGTATTGTAAAACCCCATTATGTTCTAAATGGACAAGTCTAAGAACAATAAATTCTATTATTACTCTTATTAACGTTGATTAACGTCTCGGAGTATAGGTCTAAGTATGATATGAAAATATTTGGTTAACGTTTAGATATACTTCTATATCCTATTTTTACACTCTGTATCCTTGCAAACCATAGTATAAATAAAAGTCATACGCTCGATTTCGGTAATTCTAACATTTTAGATTATGAAAGTAATTTAAAAAATGATTATTTAAACAATTATACATTTCCCTAAAAATAAAAAAACATCTGTAATCTAAGATCAAGCATTGAAAATCTAAGTAAAATTTATTTTTATTTAATAAATCCAAATTGATGGAAACTTTGATATGTACTGGCTTAGTTACAATCAGTAAAAAAATTATTGCAGAAAATGTATGTCAAAATTCTTGTCTCTTCTTTTTAATTTATGTACTATTGAATTCTTTTTACATTTTATTCTATTATTGTAAAAAACTTTGTAACAATCTTTCATGTCTCCATGCATCAATTTAACATAATCATATTCATTCATAGCCCGTAATAAGATATAGAAAAATATATATCGAAAATTTGGGCAAAACTTTTGCATATCATTCTTAGGCCTATACTCCCAGGCGCTAATCGACATTAAATTATTAAGGTTAAGAAAACGAAACAATGATGAATTTATTAGTACTATTATTACTAAACCGGTCTTAACAATTAAAGGTGTAATGGACGTACTGACCAATAATGACATTTCCTATTCGTGGTGGAGAATGCTGAAGTTTCGGGATGGAGAGAAAGACATTCTATAAGCGCGGCAGAGAAGGAGAAAAACATGGTGTAGCAATATTTTTGAGAGATTGGAGTAATTACGTTAAAACAGGAGATGCTCAAGGAAAATCCATCAAGTCCATATCTATGAATATCAATTCTTGTGATTCCGAAGATGAGGAAGGAAAAGGTTTCGTTTGCCTTGTTGAAGGGAAAATGGCGAATTTTCATTTGTGGGATATTGATTTCCACTCCTCAGTCGCTCATATTTACTTGTTTAATTATTTATTTCGCACTAATCAGCGCAGTTGTTTCCTTAAATGGTGGTTTCCAGACCTTTCCTTTATGACCTGTCTTGCAATCGTTGATAAACAATCCAGTTACTTAATTACTTTCACGATAACCCTTAACCATCATTTCCTTGGTGCATTATCAATTCTTGAATGCAAAGCACCGCAATTTATATTTAGCCGGAACGGGAGTAATTTTTCAAATTTCCTCTTTGTGGTTTTGCAATTTAAAGTATGGTTTCCTGCGCACAGTGTTCGTGATTGGTTGGGTGTCGACAAGGAAATGTTATTTCTATCGAGGCGTAATAAAATCGCGCCTTGGTTGATCACCAGCGTGGGATCCTCATAGTAAAAACGATATTTCAAAGCTTGAAAAAGCGAAAAAAAAGGCAGTCGTGTACATTTTATGGAGTTATAATAGGGGACAGCGTCACAGATATGCTAGGGTGTTTAAGATGGAAACCATAGAAATTAAGGAGAACCATAAATAGATTATATGGGGTTGAGTTTATCTTGTTATATCTCTTCAAAGAAAAACTGATTTTAAAGTAGAAACAGAATACAATAGACTTCTCCACCGATCTACATTGGCGAGGTAGCGTGCAAGCTCTCACTTAGATGTGTGGCACGAAAGTATTCCACGCCAGGTATGAAGCACTCATGAAAGTGCTAGTCAGAAACGCACTCGTACACCGGACAAAGTGTAATAAATGTGTGCTATTTTGGGTGTCATTAGTGTTAACGGGTAATGACGGAAGTTTAACTCTATATAATTTTAATAACTGTATGGTACGCTGTGTATTATTTTTGTAACGTGTATGACGAAGGTTCAGATATTTTTAATGTGCGTGGTATATTTTGTTCCAAGGTGCGAGACGATCTTTCGAGTATATTTCAGTCGTCTCGTCACATCATTCGCCGAAGGCAAGGTTTCCAGCATGTAAGTTTGAGTCATCGTTCGTCGGGGACACATGTGGTCAGCGTTTCCTCGACCAGTCGGAAGCATCTAAAATTTCTGGACAGATGTCTCGCTGACAAAGATAAGTTTCTCACTTCCTAGGCTCAGTCAGGTCGAGCCAGCCCTCCCCTGGTCTTGGGGGTGTTGACCTGTGCTCTGACGACACGAGCACGGAAATTTGGGGCAGTCTGTGGGTAGACACATCTACATCTACATAATACCCAGCAAGCCGCCTAAAATGTGTGTGGCAGGGGGTGTTAGGACACCAGCCGTCTACGCATAAGAATGAAGTGCTCCACGGAGTTGGGACTAGCATTTATTAAAGTCCTTTATGGTTCGGGGGAAAAACGATTTCCCATATCTATCCGTTCGGCAAAACATCTCTCTTCATTTATCGCTTCTATCGGACCTGGAAATATAGTGTGGCTCTAATATTATATTCTCTGTGTCGCTCTTGAAGATTTCCATTCTCATTTGTTCAAGCAATCTAAGCCTAGCGCGCAGCCTCCGAGTCTCCAGCGGCTCCCAGCCTAATTCGCTTAACATCTGGGTAACTCTGTCTGTACGCCCGTAGCAGTTTTTGACGAAACGCGCAGCCTTCCTTTGTATTTTAATCAGTTCGCGGATTAAGACTTTCTGCACCGGATCCCATACGCTCGCTGCATATTCAAGGTGCGGACGGACGAGTGCGAAATAGCACCTTTCTTTCACTTTCTCATCCGAAAATCTTCCCACTATACGCTTGACGAATCCTAATTTCTTCAGGGCCATGACACAGATATTCCTTATATATGTTCCCCACGGGGGGTTTGAGGTTATCGTAACTCCCAGGTACTTCACTTCGTCTGTTGCCTTTATGTTAATACCATCCATTGCATAAACATGGTTATAGTTGGACGAATTCCGCAAGAAATGTAACTACACGCACGAGAGCGACGGGATGTGCCTGCCCATCGCAATTTCATTTGTAAAAATCATCACCAGACTGTCAATTAAACTTCTCTGAGATCTTGTTCGCGTGAATTTCAATTATGTACAGAAGATTCCGGTTAATTAGGACATATCGGGACTTGTGCACTTGGTCCCAATTAAGCGGCTTCCCCAATTAGGCGAAATATCCTGTATATGGGCATAAACAAACGTTGAAATGATGGAAAGAAGACTAAAGAATGTTTATAATGCAACATAAGTTTATTAAACTATTAATTTGATTAATAAATCAGCGATTTTAGTTAATTTATTATAATTTTTAAGAATTAAAGCAATTTAGTTAAAAACATTTTTTACAGCCTCGGGCGACGCTGAATGAATGCCTTTTAATAAGTCCTATTAAAGAAAAGTTCTATCCTCTTGCGTATTGTATAACAACAAGAACTTTAAAAGTAGGGCAATAATAGGAATATTTGTGAAAAATAAGAGTAAATCAAAGGATGAAAATAAAAAAATAGTATTCTGAAAACAAAAAAAATTAATTTCGTCGCGAGTATAGAGTCAATGTCGCCGACTCATGGCCCAATAAAGAGGCATGCCGTCCCAATTAAGCGGAGAATACTCTGGGATATTCCTCTATTGGGTTCTGTTCTTCAAGATCTGCCCCAATGAAGCGGCTGCCCCAAGTAACCGGTGGACCCATTAAACGGAATCTACTGTATTTGGTATTCTAAGCCCGATGCTGGAGACGCAGCCACTCGAGTCTCTCTCCTTGATCGTGTCTATCACGACAACAGGCCAAGCACTCGGGAGAACGGCACGCAGTCAGACCAGGAAACTGAGAGAGTGCTGGAACCACGAAAATCCTATCTTGCAAATAATGCTACTTGTTCGTATTTAAGAAACGAAAAGTTATCTCTAACTATCTCGATCAAACTAGCCCTGAGATAGAAACGTTGATTAAACGTCGTAGGAAGTAGACTTGTTTGCGCCACCTCCTTCTGTGTAACTCTCTCCTACACTCCGTAACGTTGAAACCTTAAATCCACGACCTGTTTGTGACCTGTGAAAATCATCCGAAACTTTCATCAATGACTAGCGAACTTAGGACTAGTAGCACTTGAGTGTTAGCGGCGGCCCAGTTGCCGTGGAGAGGAAGGAGTACCAACACAAACTTTCGCCTCGTTCACGCGCAGGTTTCTTGGAAGAAAATTTTCGCAAGGGAGCGGAGATGAGTGGAGAACGGGATTTATTCTAGTTAAGAATGCGATCTTACTTTCGCTTCACGCGTGGAACATATGTAATCGCTTGGTACGTTAGGAAAGATCATTTTCTCATCTCCAATTCGTTGTGTGCTGCTAATATTCCTCGATTTCTAAGGTCGAATTGAAGCTTGAATTTTTGAGTATCATATGGCCAGATCATGGTTATGTGAAGGCAGATGTAGTACTATTACCACCCTGTCCTTTAGAAAGGGTTTTCCCAATTACAGAACTTAAGATTTAACGTGAAATAAATGCAAAATATACATTACATAATCCCGGCAGGAAATGTATTATTTTTATAATAATTTTTAATGAGATCCTCCTTTTAATGCGTTCTCCGTCATAAACTCTGTTTTACATGACTTCGATCGTAAGCGGGTTCTTTTTTTGCTTCTAGTTGATCGTTCAAACCTGAACTTGCAGCTGTATTATGTACATACTTTCGATTACCTACGATTTCTTAAGTTTTGTAAGGTGGTAAGTATTTGACTTTGTCATAATGCAGGCTTCGTCGGGAATCTTGAAACAATTTTTATTTCACATAATGTTTTGAGTTTTTATGTATAAATTTTGACGAACTTTTGATGAAATTAATACATTCCACGCTTAGGGAAGTTTATATCATCTTACTATCAGGTCCTGTTTTTTTATTTTGATAGCTTTCATGTTGTTCCGCGGAAAATACTTATTACTTTTCATCTTTCTTTGTGTACTTTCTCTTTCGTATTCATTTGAGCTGAATTTTACTCTCTTCTTTGTTTCGCTCACTCATTATCTTCCACGACAGCACAAATATTAAAACGACAAATATTAATTTATCTATTTTATAATTTACGTCCAATATTAAATGCTTTGCCTTGAAGAATAAAAATCTCGAACCTTGCTGTGATCAAAAGTGCAATCTGTTATAATGAAGCGAATTATCCAAGGACACAAGGAATGCTATTTCGTTAAGAAGACTTGAAGTGTCAAGGATTCCTTTTATTTCAGCGTAAATCTATTGCCTGATTGCTGCTCTTTCGTCTGCTCTCTTTGATATTTAGTTTCCTTAATCACATAATAGGGTGGTTTCATATTATTTTTTTATTGCCTAAATCGAAAGATTATTACCCCTGGAGTGCGCATTTCACGCTATTAGATATTCGAATGACGATATCTATATTTCGCAATTAAATGAAAAATGAAAATTGTGGAATAGGGCAGTGGAATAGGGTAGTTTCCAATTGTTTTTTTACTACATAAATCGAAAGATTATTACTCCTGGATTATGCATTTCACGTTTTTATATTTTTAAAAGACGATATCTATTTTTAGCGATTGAATGAAAAGTGAAAATTTTCAAGCGTGCGAAAACGCGACGGCTAAGTAGGAATGATGGGAAAAGTCCGTGTGACGTATTTCTGGTTCCAGCTGTCGGCGTGTGAGGTGACCTTGGGGCGAGGCTTGAGCGCTGATACGACGCAGGCTGCTAGCAGGTGGCTGAGTACCCTGCTAGCAGTTAGCGCTTGGCTTAAATAAGGATTATTATTCCCCTATCAAACGAAGGAAACTTTCCGAACTTTGATATTTTTAATGTGTGATTATTATGAGATGTTTCCCTGAGCCTTGTGCCTCAGGCATGCATTGGTAATCTCAGACCATGTAAAGCTCCTATCTGCTCGCATAGAGACTAGGTCCCTGTGACGTCACGTGGAGTGGAATCGCATGGGCGCCAATCTGGCCTTTTTCAAATGAGGTTAAAATTGACCGTTGCCATTCGTCTAAACTGGGATTTCTAAAGCCAAATAATTTGTATATTATGAATACTCTAATGGTGGGTAAGGACACTCAATCAATGCATTTCGTTTTCTTTGATGAAGGAAACTATAGTTACAAACTACTTTCTCACTTACTTACATTAACGCTTCATCTTCGTCTTTCCCCGCATTATATACTGCTGTATCCACCTCACTCATCTTTATCTCCTCCAACAGGAATCTCTCCTTTTATCGTACAGTTCGAGTATATTCTTTTTTTACTTTCCTTCTTTCAGAAACGTTGTCTTTTGAAATATATAAGTAATATGGGAAGCGATGTGCTTGCTGAAAGCTGCGGTTTAAAGTTCCATCAACAGTCGGGTTCGTTCACGTTCGTTCACACCAAGCTTTTGTTGCGTAAACAATTTCAGCTAATATTGTCCCACAATGAGCGATGAATGATCGCGAGACAAATGGTGATCAGTAAACGACAACTTTTCCTTAAGTATTCCGAGGAAGATGGATAACGCAGCAGTAATTTTGCTTACCATTTAGCCATTTTTTGTACTCATGTTGATTCAATGAATTTATATCGTAGGTATACCTACACTCTTCGCTGCAGTATTTTTCTATTCTTAAATCTTTAGATATAAGAGATTAATGAGATAAAAATATTGCTAAAGAACCATTTCATAATTATTTTGGAGGTGGGTTCAAGAGTTATGATAATGTTTAAGAGCAAGTTATCGATCGTGTTCTGCAATATTTGTTATTTTTTCCACGCTTTTTGCATTCTAGTTTGAGCTATTTTTGCATCGTTTCTTCATTGGGATCATTAATTCGTGGGCGTCTAGCGGCCTTGATAGGGAATGACTAATCAGTTTTCTTCTCATTCCATTGTCCTCTGTGGGAGAAGCGTTGAATTCCAGCCGGCGAAGGAACACTCGCGAGACTTGGCCAAGCGACTTTTGAATGGCACCTTATCTGTTATCAGTAGCAGTGGCTCTGGGCTCTAGTCCTTTGCAATGAACTCCGTGAGTTCATTAGGTACGTATCCGACAAGCCCAAGCGCCATCCGTTTAATAGGGTAGTTTCCTTCATCAACGAAAACGAAATGCATTGATTGCGATTCCTTACCCACCATTGGTGTATTCATAACATACAAATTATTTGGTTTTAGATATACCGGTTTAGACGAATGGCAATGGTAAATTTTAACCTCATTAACTTTTGTTGGCTATAATGAAAGATTTTCTAACTGGAGGGCTACACACATGAGATGCTGATTCAGAATAGTTTGCACGCCAATCCGATAAGAATCCAGAGGTGAGTTTACTCTTTAATTAAAATGCAGAAGTCCTTATGTGATGCATCACTGGCAAAAGAATAAATGAACAAGATTGGTACATGGATATGAACATTTAAAAACTTATACTGCCACAATTCTCGTTTAATTATCTACGAAGGCTATTTTTCAAACTCGAACACAGTCAATGAACGATATGCAATCAGGGAATCGGGCCATCTTATCCGAAAAAAAACTGTACAAAAGGGTGGTTTTTCGCATGGAGTTACCAAAACGATTACTTCTCCTAGAAGGAGAGGGCTAAAGTCGGGCGAATTTACAATTGACGCTTGCGAAAAAAGGATGAACTAAGCGGAAAAGTTGGAAATAAGTTGACCAGTGGCTACGGTGTTCGACTCCCGCGCTGAGGTTACAAGATCGAGACTTGTCAATGATATTTTTTTGAATCAGTGTTAAGGATGGTACATTATGCTCTTGTTAATTCAAGATTGCTATTTGGAATAGCCTGCTGGGGTGGAGCATATTTATCAACATTGAACCATTGATACTGGCGCAGAAAAGGGTTATCAGGGTTATAACGCGACCGTATAGGAAAAGCCACTCATTTCCTCTTTTCAAAAAATTAGATATCCTGCCATTAAGGAATCAATTCATTATAAAGCCCTTGTAGTTTTCTATAACCGTAGCGGTGAAAAGGTCAGACCACAAGCTTATTACATCAGATCTTGGAGATATTTTGATATACCTAGGCCGACGACTGAAATTTACCGACAGTCATACAAATATTTAGGGCCTACATTATTTAGTATGTTGTCATATTAGTTATGCCAAGTAATGTTGCAAATTCGGAAAAAGATGGGGATTTCAATCCGCTGTCAAAAATTGGCTTATGGTGTAGTAGAGTTTCTGTTAAGAAAGGTGACATAAAAACATTTACAATAAAAGGTGTATTGTATGTATATGATTCTTAAACGTTTATGTGAGAAAGTAAGTAATCCATGTGTACATTTTTGAAATATCACAAGTGAATCCAATCGGTAAGATAACAAATCACTGAATACAAAGAAATAAATTTACTTTTCATGTATGTTTGCACCAGACCTGTACAAAAAGTGTAAGATGGTAGCCCCAAAAACCATTCAATAAGGGGTACCTATGTATTCCACAATTATCAAAGTGTTTTCTGATGTAATATATATGGAATTAAGTTATATTATTATTATTAAAATAAGGAGAAGCAGAGCCAGTACGGGAGAGGTAGAAGGCGGACCCCGTGTAACGAGGCTGTGGGCAGCGGATGGGCCGAGTTAAAGGGCTTCAAAACTCGCCCCCTTAAGAGCTTCGGACAGTATCACCGTCCCTTTAGGTCTAATACAGTAGATTCCGGTTAATTGGGACATATCCCAGGACTTGTACACTTTGCCGCAATTTGGCGAACTATCCTGTATATGTGCATAAACAAACGTTGAGATGATAGAAAGAAGACTAAAGATGTTTATAATGCAACATACGTTTATTAAACTATTAATTTGATTAATAAATCAGCGAGTTTAGTTAATTTAATTTCATTTTTAAGATTTATAACAGTTTAGTTAAAAATATTTTTCACAGCCTCGTGCGACGCTGAATGAATGTCTTTTACTATGTCCTATTCTTTTGCGGATAGTATAACAACAAGAGCTTTCAAAATAGGACAACAAAAGGAACATTTGTGAAAAATAAGAGTAGATCAAAGGAGGAAAATATAAAAAAACAGTACCTATTATGAAAAACAAAAAATTTTAATTTCGTCGCGAGTATAGAGTCTATGCCGCCGACTCATGGCCCAATAAAGCGGAAAATACTCTTGGATATTCCTCTATTGGGTTCTGTTCTTCAATATCTGCCTCAATTAAGCGGCTGCCCCAAGTAACCGGTGGACCCATTAAACGGAATCTACTATACTTAAATACTCTTTAAAATAACTCTAAGATTTTTGCCAGTAATTTTTAATCCAAAGTAGTCGAAGTACATTATTATATTCCCATTCTCTGGAAGAATACCCAGCATTGTTTCTCCAATTTCCATGTATTTTTAAAATCATAAATTAGATTTATAAATAATTATGTCACAAAGGTAATTAAGACATTACATTTTACAGTGAAATACATGTCGTGAAAATTTTAACGCTTGGTTTAAGCCATAATCATTTATTGATTGAAAGAAAAAGATATTTTTCAGTAAATCAAATTCAATCAATACGATAAAGATAGTTCGGCAGAAGTTCATTTCTTATTGTTCTGATTTACACGAATGCAGAGGAAACATTTGGAGGCTGCATTGCTTGGTCAATGATAGACTACCATTGTCTCTCTTCTTTGTTTGCTTCTAAATGTATCTATCCTTCATCGTCTTGAACCGCATCATCTCTGTGGTAGCCTTAAATGATTGTTTAATTAGCTAGTTTTTCGACCTTCACAACAGTAGGTACGTTATTACAGGTGCTTTTGGAAATGAAATTGTAGAGGTTGGTTTTTTTTTCAACCTCAGATCGCTCAGCAAAAGCACCATAGAAGCGACAGGCTTGTACTGCGCAGATAGGGCAACTGCGCAATGCGCATCCTCCGCACCATACGTCCTCCGCTACCTCCGCTCAAGTCATTTCTGACCATAAGTTGTTAGTTTAAGGCTAGTAGATATCTCATTAAATACACTGTCTCAATTAATTCTCCCACCAAGTGTGCACTGGGGAGAGAAAGCCAGAGAACTCGCGAATGGCTTTAGCATTGAAATGTCTTGACCTTAATGCCGATAAAAGAGAATTTTTCAATGAATTGTGGCTAGAGTGTGAAACAGTGTGACACATTGCGTTCATTCCCATTCAAAACAAAAGAAGAGACATTCTGACTTCTGGAAGTGTACTGATCCATGACATCGCCCGTCATCTTAGTGCTGATGCAGTCCAGCTGCTACTTGAGCAATTTTAATGGGATATTTTAGATTACCCGCCGTGTAATTCTGATCTAATGCCGTGTGACTTCCATCTTTACGATGAAATGAGCTTGTGGCTAGGAGGAAAGCTTTTTCAAACGGGCGCTGAGCTTCAGGATAAAGGCTAAATTCATTGGAAGTCATTGGCGGCAACATCCTATGAAGACGGTATAGATAAGCTTGTCCACAGGCACGAAAAATTCACCGAGGCGACTATGTCGAAAGTACACCACAATTTCGCTCAGTATTGAACAATGAAATAATTTTTAATCAATCTTTTCGTCTTCTGTTCATGACCCATCGGAGCTTTAAAAAAAACAGCTGTCGTATATATTCTTGTTTTATTTGCCCCTCGAAATAGGTCGGCGCCTTAGGATCCTATTTAGTAAACTTGTAACCCGGGATGATAATGTAAACTAAAGGAAAGTCAAAACCAGTTAAATTTCAAAAGTTTTGTTCCCGGGAGCGAAATATAGGGAAGAAAAGAAATGGATTTAAACCCGGGGAGCTACGAAATGGATTTAAACTCAGGGTCGAAACGAAATCTGAATCCAAACTATTTCGGGTCGAAAGTAAACTAAAACTCTGGAACGAAACGAAACGCAGATAATATTTCGCACTGAAGAGACCATGTGCTTCACCTTCGGACAGTTTAGTTTCGACCCACATACCGAGTACTTGTTACATTTGTTGAACACCCCGGTGTAAAATGGCCAATAAGAGCTGTATCCGGTGGTTTGAGAACAATATAAAAAATAAAAGCAAATACATAAACCCTAGGAACTAAGCTAAGGGTCAAAACGAAATTGGAGTCAAAACTACTTCGGGTCGAAACTTAACTAAAACTCTGGGACGAAACGAAATGCAGATAATTTTTCGCACCGCAGGAACCACATTCTTCACCTTCGGACAGTTTAGTTTCTGCCCACACACCGAATACGCAATATGGTTCAATGAAGTAGAAGTTCGGCCTACCGCTATTAGATGCATGGGGAACTCATATGTTTACCACTAACAGGAGAACGGTGAACGCAAACTACACATTCGATTTTTAATCTCAAGGTTTTACACTCTATACGTATTTAGGTTTAACCTCTCTATACGTATTCCAAACGTAATGGGTCGAAACTATTCCCTCTTATCCCCCTCCACTTAACTTCTTGGATCGAAACTTAACTATGAGCCGCGGAGTTTCGATTAATTTAGTTTCGTTCCCGGGAGCAAAGTTTCGTCCCGGGTCGATACTGAACTCCTTGGTGCTTTAAATTTCGGGCAAGAACGATACTAAACGTAGGCCTAGTTTCGCTCCGGGTCGAAACGAAACATTTTCGTTTCGTTTCACTCGCCATCCCTGCTAAGAACTTATCTTGCATGGTTATGTAGACCTAGCATGGCTTCATGGCTACGATATCGTAGCAGTAATTTTTATCCTAAGATATTTAGAGAGCATTATTTTATTTTCATCTTCTGGAACAATATCATAAATCGCTTCACCAATTTAAATGTATATTGGGTCTTGGACTTAATATGCTCCAGGTGAGTGAGAGAATATACAGGGTGTCCCATTTGTCTTGACCACCCGAAATAACTTTTTGTCCAGATGCAAATTCAAAAATGTGTCAAGCAAATGTTCATTTGTCGTCAGGGGGACATTAATCAGCATGATTGCCTTCCTTGCAGCTTTGTTATTCACAAAGATATGAATATCGGTATGTCTTTTTTAAAGGGCACCCTATATTTTTTATCCGGCAATTCATTTCCTCTCCTAAAGACCTATTCAAAAATGTAGCACAGTGGACCATTAACATAAACACAACGTTAAGAAAACATAATAAACTCGTCCACTTACTGTGGACTAGTTTCTTATGACTGGTTTGCATTTTACTATGCTTTCATTTGTTCAATGTCAACGTCAGCAAGTGGAGTAGTTCCAATACCCGCAAACCTGCACTAAGCGCTAGTGAGTCAGTCATTTTTCATAACACTGTGTTTATGTTAATGGTCCACTGTGCTACATTTTTGAATGTGTTTAGGAGAGGAAATGAATTGCCGAATAAAAAACATAGGGTGCCATTTAAAAAAGACATACAGCTGTTCATATCTTTGTAAATAACAAAGCTACAAGGAAGGAAATCGTGCTGATTAATGTCCCCCTGACGGCTAATGGACATTTTCTTGACACATTTTTGAATTTGCATCTGGACAAAAAGTTATTTCGGGTGGTCAAGATGAATGGGACACCCTGTATTTTACTGAACTCCGGAAAGTCTTCCGATCCATTCGTGTCCATTTGGTCTTGCCCGTCTGCAGGGAAATCCCCCTGGAGGATTGGTCAAGTAAAGACGACGAGGGGTTAACTCGTTGGCTCCCTCTGTTTTTACGACTCCCTGGAACCTCCGAGCCGCTCTCAGCGGCTGGTGAATATTAGTTCCACGGAAAGCGTGCCTCTCCCGCATGCCTTCGAATCCCATCACGCGTGCGGCACGCCTCAAGAGCGTGTTGTCCCCGTGTCGCGGAAAAGAGAGAGTTCCACTGGACTGTTGGGAGCACGCATTTTCCTTCATTCTGTGCCAATAACCGGCTCAGATCCAACTTTCCTCCTTTTGTATTACGATGCTCCTCCGTGAATTATAATGAAAGGCCAACAATGAAAAAACTTTTTTTTTACTGAAAATACCTTATTCTTATGTTTTTAAAGTTGACGAATTCAAATATGATGGTTTTAAAGTTGTATCACCCACCATTTATTCGCATTTTGCAGTTAAATTTATGAAATCAAGTAATATTTTTATAATTTTACAGCTTTTTTATAGTTATAATAAAATAAAAAAAGTAGGTCTAATGAACGAAGATAATGGGGATTACTGTTGGTACTTTACTGAGAAGTTCATCAAGCGATTCATCGCAGAAAAAGCTACACAAGAATCGTCAAGGAAAAAAGGGAAAGAAAATGTAGACCAATTCCAGTTGACAAGTGAACCCTGTACTATCACGCTGTAGTAAATACAAACAATTATATCACGATGTAGTGAACAGTAAATACAAACAATTTTATGATGTTACACAGTGTTTCATAGATTTCCCTGTATACCGAATAGAGGTATTAGACTAAATATTAAATACATATTGCTTGGAAACTATGGGTGATACGAAAAATACTAAGGCCAGGTTTGGATTCGGCACATCAAAATCTATAAAGATCAGCTATTAAAATAAAAAAGATTTCAAACAAAACTTTTTGGTGGCCTGTGTTATGAATCAATATCAATACGAAAATCAGCATGAGCTTATTTTATTGAAGGACAGAGAGAACATGAAAACCTATCAAAATAATAATTAATCTTTTAAAATTCTAATCAAACTTTTTCAGCTATATAAGAAGACGATTATAGAGAAGTGTTTAGTGTTTGAAATGATTTATTTTAAGTTTTCAAAAATTTACCACTGCAATAGTCCCCACCTTGTTACTATCTAACGAAAAAATGGCATTGATGGTAAGTTCAGTCACCTGCACCAGGTTGAATTCTATCTTGAATTAAACGCTGGGCAGCTTCAAGTTTGGTTCGTGAGAATATAATTCCATTTGACAAGAACAAGTCTCCATAATCAATTAAATATCACGTCACTCTGTTGTTAGATACATACTAAGAGGGAAGCAGTTCTGTGGGCCGATTCAAATCAATTTTGGGTTCTCATTATCAACGGAAAGGGCCTTTAAAGTCATCAAAATTAAATTGCGGATATCTTTCATAGGATCCGTAGAATATTTGGATGGTTGTATTTGCTCGAAAGAACTTAATATTCACCTCATAAACGTAGTAACTCGAAGGAACTTAATATTCACCTCATAAACTTGAAGTTATATTGCTGGACGAAATTTTTAATCTAGGGATTCAGGCTCAAAAATGAATTTTAGGACGGTAATTTATGTTGCTGATACGAGCATATGTTTGAAAAGCTCAGTTGGGAGAAAATTAATCAAAACGCGGTCATGATAAATTCCAAGAAATACCTATGATTTTGATTCTATCGTATTGCAACATGGTATTATTGAATAAGTCACCATTAGAATTGAAAATTCATTGCCATTCCTATGGCCTTAGGTATGGTGACTGGTGAGGTCAAAATTAACCCATTATAACCTATGCTGCTTGAAATGGGTAGTATTTTGCTAAAGAATTTATATGCTAATATGTTGCTTCTAAGTAAGTATACATTTTCAGCTCTATTCAGGAAAGATTTAAACTACGTGTTATTTTGTGCTGTTAACTTTAATGGCGAAATATATAGCTGCAACAATAATTGTGATTAAGTAAAAAATTTTCACATTTTAGAAATGAAAAGTCTTGAAATTCAATGTCTCCCAGAAATAGCTCTGGGTTAGAAAGAGTTAAGGTGTCGCTAATTATTAACTTCATACAGAGAAATAGAGCACCTTACCTGTGCCATTTCAAGTTTATAACGGCGGCTATTCTTACCATAATGTGCGTTTGACACCCTATGAGAACTGAATAGGGAATGAAATATGTGAATGCTGGCATATTCTTTGATGGAATATTTTTTTTAATGCCGGTACTCGACTGGTTACATTTGTGTGTGGGATTGTCGATTTCCGAAGCAGCGGGGAATACCTCACACACGCGGGTGCTGTTTCCATGCGGGGGTCGAGGGTGGGCTTATCTCAAAGTGATTTACGGTGTCATTGGTACGCGAAGGAATGATAGCTATGACGAACATTAAGAGCAAGCACGTTTGGAGGAACTAATTAAATACATTCCATTAAAAATGTCGTAGGTTAGTTCTTATTTTCGGTGATTGAAAAATCATTCTGTAATAACATAAAAAAATTTAATTAATTCCACCATCAGGGCTTAGAATTTGATGTATGGGTACATCATCATTGGTAATTCTTAATTGAATGAGTCCTCCAACACTTTAAGTGCAATAAATATAATAATAGAATTATAAAAAATCTCTAGCATGATGTCTCTATAAAACACCGAAAGGGTAGTAATGATCGAAGATGAGACACAATGGTAGTCTATTTTTGACCAACCAATGAATGGAGCCTTCTAGTGGCTTCCTTGTCAATTGGGTAAGGCGGAATATTAAGAAATCAGCACGTAATCAGAATACCGTGAAGTCTATTGAAGAACATATTCTCATTCAACTGGAGTAGACCAAGTCGATGATACATTATATGTGAACATTGGAAAAGCGGTATTGGGCATTTTTCCAGAAGATATGGTTAAAATAATGTAATACGAATATTATAAATTCTCAGAATAAAAACTACTATAAACAAGATCTCAGATGAAGCTGTAATATGCTTGAATAACCATGTAACATCAGTTATTGCTTCGCTAAATAGCACCCCCTCTACATTGTATTTGCCTAAGACATATGTACCCATGTGAAAAATTCTAAGCCGTAGAGATGGAATTCTTTTAATTCCGAAACGTTTCCAAAGAATGATTTTTTAACCATACAAACTGAAGACCTTAACTCGATACGGTAATGGGTATTCAGTGGAACTTGGTTATAACGTCATCAAAGGGACCAGAAGATTTTTAACGTTATATCCGAGTGACGTTATAAAAAAAGCAGCCTTAAATCTGAGTGAATACAATACAGTGTCCCTGTGTCAGTGACCTTGTAGAATGTAGGGGTGGGAAGGGATAAGACCCTGGTATGCGGGACAGCCCCCGCTCCCTCCAGACACCAATTAAACAAAAGAGTTGCATCCCGTCACCGGCTCAACGTCCAGCTTGTGACCTGTTTTTGCTTTTGATGTTTCTATACATGGTTTCTATGAACTTTGGGACATAATAAAATCACACTACCACTTTAGCAACCTAAGAATAGCAAAATTTTTGACGCTATACCCGAGCGTCGCAATATTTGTTGACGATATAAACGGGTTTTCGTACAACAAAAAATGTTCAATTTTGGCTATTCTGTATAAAATGTGACGTTAAACCCGAGTTGACGTTACAGCCGATGCCGTTATAACCAAGTTCCACTGTATATTAATTGAGGTCGAAAAGGAGGAACTAATTGAGTCAATGGAATTAGTCTAAACGCATTTTTGAACCCCACAACGTTGGTAAACTACATTGGTAAGAACGAGGAGGCAAAATCGTGTGCAGAAAGTTTATATATTGTGCATAGTTGAAAAATATATGCAATGTTAAGCATTATTATAATCTCACGCAATGATTTTATAATGAAGTGGGCTAGCATTGAAAAATTGCCTGTTCCACAACGAGGTTTACTTTGTAGCTTGCCACTGTTTGTCTCCCGTTTTGTGGGCAGGCTGTTTTTGAACCGTTTTTGCACGGTTTTTGCGCGCAACTTTACGTAATGTCGAGCTACAGCGCTTGAATTAAGTATAGAATGTGCTTGCAGAAATTCTGCGTCGAAGGCACTAAACCCCATTCATGTAGCACGTGGTACCACTGAGATGTACCCTAGGGTGCGTTCCGAATCACGCATCATGCGCATCAACGCATGACCTTGATGCAGCCGTTCCGAAATTGCATCAAGGCATTGATGCGCTTATGCTGATGCGTGATTCGGAACGGCTTGATGCGATATGAGCGGGAAGTATTCCGCCGTTCAAAATACCCGCAGGCATCAGTGCTGGAAGATAGTTCGGGTTAAGCGATAATACAATGATTGATATGCCGAAATTTAATATGCATAGTACTTCTGACGACGAAAAACGTTTATTGATGCGTATATTAAAACATAATTATATTCATTACGGTCGTTCGAAAGTTCCAAGCCGTAACTTGCAACTCATATTTACTTAAAATAGTGATAGACTGAGCGAATTGACGGTATTTTGTGCAGCTAACTAGAAAAACGGCCAATAAGGAAGCGTAGTGTATAGTATATCTCAGCCATCAGTGAGTTTTACGGGTCAAATTGTTTTGAAGAGACGATTTTTACGATCAATAGTACGTAGATTTAGCTGCTAGACATCAATTTATGGCTTTCCGATAAGATATACGACTCATCAAATTATTTTCATAAAAATCGGGAACAAATACTATATTAAAACCTCGATAAAATTTTCACAAACGCTTTTTCATACTGCATATATAATGCTTAAAAATAAACTCCAAGACATTTTTATTGAAGTATTCTACCGCTTGGTATTAAGGTAGGTTTGCATGGAGCATTCCAAAAGTCCCCCATGCCCTCATGGACTTCCCTCCTGAATTCACAACTTCGCCCTTTTCATGCTATCTAAAAATCCTATTCTCTCCTTTGTTTACCCAACATTCTATCCTCTAATAGTGTTTTCAACATCCACTCCCAGCTCAGTACTCCCCTAATCCATACCTCCTGTCTCCTTTGAATTCTATCCAGTAGCTGCCTCTCCTCACTCAACATGTCTCGCACTTTGACCTTCTTTCTTCTCTCAGTCCACTTCACTTTCTCCTTACCCACATCTCGAACACCTCCAGTCTCTCCCACTCTCCCCCATGCCCATGTTCCCACACTGTAAAGTGCTATACTCCAGATCAAAATGTTACAAATTTATCAACCAATGTACTGTCTGTAAGCAAGCTAGTTAAAAAGACACAGCTGTCTTGTTTAATGAATCTGGGTACAGCTTATTTGATGCCAGATCTTTGGAAGTAAAAGGAGTGATCTAGCCACTAGTTTTGAAGAAAATGGCATATGCTGTCAAGATTTGAAACAATTCAGAAAGTAAAAGTAATGCAACTTGTTACGTAGGATTGACTGTCAAAGTAGTAGAGGACTGTTTACTAAGTCTGTGGCACAAGAGTAGCAGACTTGTGACAGAGTAACATGCAGGTTATAATGTGGTTGTCAGTGGTGTGGATTGTCCCCCTAATAATTAATTTCAGCCTTGTATAGCATATGTTGATAGCAAGTTAGCAAGGAATGATTCGAGATAAGTGCTAGAATGGAAGCTGTATGTAATAAATTAAGTCTGATCCTCTCAGAATTCTGTGGTCTGATGGTATTATAGGTGAAAATATATATTTTCTATTTATGTAAAATATATGCTCACCTTCACTGATGACTGCACAAGAAAGGTTTTTGTTTTCTTTATTTAAAGTAAGGAGTCTCATTTAGTCCTACAATGCTATACAATTTTTAAGGCAAGCATGGAGAATGAGACAGGGAACAATATGAAATGCCTGCATACAGATTATGGGGGTGAATATATATGGGTCAGGCATAACAAGGGATTCATCGAAGCATGTGATGCAGTATTCTTTGTAAATATATTTAGGGAGCTCAAACCTGTCCAAATATCTCTTGGTAACTATTTTATTCTACCTAGGCTCTTAGGGGGATAAGGGATAATTAGTTACTAGCCTCAACCTGACAGTGGAGAGAATGGCAGTGCTAAAAAGGTACCAAAGAAGTGAGGGGAATATCAGAATATCAAGTAATGAAGACTCCATCCCTGAATCAAGTTGTGAGGGTAATGACAAAGTTCCAACTAATGTAGACACTAGTTTTGAGAGTAATCAAGAAAATGAGTCAGTGTTTGGAAGCGAGGGAGGAGAAACAGAAGAGACGTTTTCTTTAAAAAATGGAGTGGCTCGAAAATTACCAGATCACATAATCTCCTTGTCATCTACTAACTTAACCTGCAATCAACCTTTGTCTCATAGAAGCAGGTTTGAATGTATAGCTCCTGCAGTGACCCAAAAACTTTTCCTGATGTTCCATTTCTAGTTTTGATTGGTTGTCTTATGTATGCAATGATTTGTACAAGGCCAGATCTCGTCTTTGCAGTGTCAAAGTTAAGAAGGTTTATTGATGATTTTACAATGCAATACTGGGCATATGCAAAGAGTATATTAAGATATTTGATGGGAACTATAAATTATCTTATTTCTTATTCTTAGTCAGGAACGTTTCTGGAGGGATACACAAATGCTGACTTTGCCATTGACAAAATAGATTGAGTATCCTGTACTGGATACATGACAAGTTAGATAATGGAGCAGTAGCTTGGGAAAACAAAAAGCAGTGCTGTGCAGTGGCTATGTATACAATAGAAGGCGAGTATGTAAGTTAGGCAGCTGGAGCAAAAAATGGTATTGTACTCTCCAGAATTATAAAAGAAATCGTTGGAGGGAACTGCATTAAAAAACTTGGTACTGATGTGGTGCATGTATGCAATGATGACCAGTCTGCAGTAAAAAATGCAAATTGTGGAGATGGAAGGTCAAAGAACAGAGGTTAGACATCATTTTGTTAAAAACTCTGTTGCCAAAGGAAAAAATAATTGCTGATTACATGTCAACAAAATACGGTAGCAAATGTGCTTCCAAATGGGCTTAACAATGGTAAGAATTTGAACTGCATTAATGAATCGGATTTTGTAGCTGATGGAAGCAACTAGTTGAAGGGAGGTTGTTGTGCTTCTAACCTATAGTTGCAAAGTTAAGAAATAAATAGCTACAACATGTTAAAATAGTTCTTGGAGTATAGGTCAATGTCTCATTTTTCAACATAGGTACATATTTTACTGTTCCAAGTCCATAAAAAAGCCTAAATCACAATAAGATTAAGTACATTTTGTGGATTGGATAGTTGGGCATTGTCCATTTACTTAGAGTGACATTCATCAAATAGAATTTAGCATTTCCTTCTGAACTTACAAAATTTTATACGGTGTAAATATGACTGAAAATTGAACGTAAACATTGAAAACCGGAAATCACTATAGTTATGGTGATTTCTGATTTTCAATGTTTTTGTTTACTTTTCAATGTTTGATGATGCAGTATCTTAAGACAAATACCCAAGTTCAACTGAGAACCATTTTGGAAACCCATTACTTTTGATAACATTGATAGAAGTGTGCCTTTAGTTGGATAGCATAATTAGGAGGACACTGAAAATAAGTTGGCCGCGTCATCAATGCGTCGATTAAAGAGTATTTGGAGCCAATTTATAACCTAACTGCACTACTGCAATACGTATTTAACCGGGCTTACCAAATCACACGCTATGAAAAAATTAATTGCACAGAATACTCAATCAACTCGATGGGGTTCTTCAAGCACACATCACTGTAAATCAAGCACACATCACTGTAAATCAAGCACACATCCATGATCCTTGCATAAATAAATTAATTGATGATGTTATTTATCACGGCATCACTACCCTGAATGTCCCTTTACTTGTGGTACCATAACGTGAACAAATCTAGATCTAAAGAGCTCTTCAGCAGGGGAAAATAATTTTTGTACCTACCGAGCAAATTCACTTGCAATGAATGTATAGTTTCGCATATTATATAGCTAATAAACGTTTGGCAAAATAGCAATAATTTGCAACATATATGCCTTCAAATGACAGACCAGTGAGATGATGCAAAGCGTAAGCAATTCTAATATTCCGACGAACAAAGTCTTATATTGTTATTTTGAAGATACTATTATACTATAAACCACAGTCTCTGTGCTTTAAACACTCCCTGATGTAGCTTTTGAACTTATCTTTTCACAATATAACGTTAAAGTGTCGAAAATTTCCACAAGTTAGTGTACAGAAGCAAAATTACGGTTAAAAATACCACGCCTGCATTTCAATGTGTGAAATTATAGATCGTATTTTGCATTTTTACCACCAATGAAATTAATAACGGTTGTAAACAAGTTACATACACTCACACTTCAACGAATCGGATATAGATTTCCCCATTTTCCATTTTATATGGACTTATTATTTCAAAAACTAATAACTATGACTCCTTCAACTATTTCCTCTGATCGTAGAAGCACAATAGAGTCGTGTAAACACTCTATGCAAACACCAAACACACAGTCACAATTTTAAAGGTTGCGCCCATTTTCGCCTTCGCATCAACTGCATCAAGAATTTCTGATGCGAACCGATGCGAATTGATGCTTCCGAAACCTCGAAATATGCTCGATGCAGGGCCGCATCAATGCGCATCAATGCTTGATTCGGAACGGCCTGATGCGCATCGATGCACATGATGCGTGATTCGGAACGCACCCCTAATGTGTGACTGCGCAAAATGCAGACTGGATGACAGGCTACAAACTTAATATATTCGTAGTTGTGCCATTCATAGCAATAAATACTTATCGCTTTTATTGTTTAAAAAATGCTATTCTATCGTTATGACATCGAAGTTAAAGAAAAATAAGTGTACGAAGGATGCGGATGATTCATTCCTTTTATATTTAAATAAACATAGGTATGGTACGGGTATTTGAGTTGACCGTGGCGCCATTATCATGTGTTGTGAATAGAATTACAGGTTTCTTTGGCTAGAAATTGAAGAAGAGTCCAGTACTCTGCTTAAGTTTTATTTTCACGATGTTTTCTAAGTTAAAATGAACATTATATGAGTTTTTTCTCAATTCGCATAATGAATTCTAGCATTAATCAGTATTTCCCTCTTGATTATGTCAGTATGGCCTTAGTAACCTGCATAAAAATTCGGATTTTCAAATGCATTTTACTGAAAATATAACGCGGAAAGTTACATATTTTGAAATTTAAGCGAAAATCACTTTACCTTGTTTTTCGTGCCGACAACTTAACACGTCAAAAGTAATTATCCTTGATCATTAAAAAATAAATAGATTAATACAATATTTATAAACACATTCATAATTTAGCAGCCGTGCTAGGTAAAAGGCATCTTTTTAGGATACCAACAGGTTTTTACATGCATTTTTCAAATGATGTAAGGACATGCAAGAATATTTTTAGTACAAAAAACAAATAACTTTCATCATAGAAATAGACTCTAGGAACGAAATAAACAGAAAAGCATGTAAAGGAAGCACTTTGTTAAGGTTTATGCTAAACATAAGACATTACTTATTTAATCTGAGTAAAAGGTTCCCCAAATGTCTTCTCATTAAAGTGGCTGATAAATGATCTCGACATTCAGGTTAAACTCCTTCATCGATGATTTAGGTACCGACCTACGGAGAGGGTTTTCGGAGAAAGATGCGTTTAAAATCGGTGAATGACCAATCCTCTACCAGTCGTAGTATTTTCCGATGAAAGTGTTTCGTGGCCTCCCTTCCGAGAATCGTCTCCGAGCTTGTTGCTTCCGTCCGAATCGGCGAGCGTTGTCCTCGATGGTCCATTCGTTTCCTTGGAAGTTTGCCCGAAATAAACATAGGAGGAGGAGGCAGTAGTATTTTCGCTCCGCTCCGATCATTTTCCAAATGTTTTTCTCGTTCTTCACTCTTTTTCTCCCCTCTGTCCTCTTGGAATAGCCCGGTAAGAGTGGCGGTCCGCTTTCTTCTCTGAGTCAGCTGTTTACGCGTGAATATAAACACTGAATCCTGGTACTTGCCATCAGGGGCGCAGCTAGGAATCAAGGCTAGGGGGTTTTTAAGCGCAACTAATACTTAGGGATGTGGGGGTTCAGCATACCCGCCAGGGTAAGCAGGAGTTGCGTGGGCTCTCCTCCAGAAAATAAATAAAAAAATGGTAAAAAATGGTGAGTTTTACGGATTTCTGAGGGATATTTGATAAATCCTAGCACTATACTATAAGTGATACTGATCCAAATAAGTAAAATGGATTATACTTAAAAATTTCTCTGAGCTCTGGGGGGGGGGTTTATCCCCCAAATCCCCCCTTTGCTTCGCCACTGCTTGCCATGGGATTTTTTCCCATGCCAAGTGGCTACTGTGAATTTCATCGCCGTTCATGTGGCAGGATTGAAATAAGGGGCGATCTGGCCAGGTCGGCCGAGGGCCCCGAGCTAAGACATTCACGTTTATCACGTATATGAATGGTGTATTAAAAAATAGACTCATTACTTGAAGCTAAGTTTTTTTTGCAGCTATAAAATTCTAAGTTATCATTAGTTGCTCAATGTCATTCACATGCGCAAATGCCAATAAGTGTGTTAAGTACAAAGTGCCTTTTATTTTGTTTTAGCATGCATAACTTCCATGATTAGTTCGCCTACCATTCAAGTTAGTCCGCCTACCGTTCAAGTTAGTTCGCCTACCATCAACTTCATATCATAAGTTGTTTTATTTACAACATACTTGATATAAAAAGATTATATAAAATAAAGGTGCCAGAAGATAAAAGATGACCCATTCATTTAATGAAATGGTAATTTAAAAAGGTTCTTCAAGAGGTTTTCTTTTTATTTTAATGCATTTTCAGGTAATAAATTCACGAAATAGATAACATATTGATATAATAATAGATTATTGGGCCCCCGATGTGTTGTATCCTTCAAAGGGCCCCATTTGGCCCCTCATTTATCGTAAATAGCCGCCATTGTGGCCTTTTTTCGCTCGTGCGAAAGATAATTTTCAAGTAGTTTTTAATTTTAATATCATCTTAACCTAAATCCTTGCTTTACTTCTTCAAAAATAATGTATGCTGACGAATTTTAATGAACAGGCTGGAATTTTAAACTATTCTATTGTAAAAAGTTTTAACAATAACCAGGATGAATAGGTGGATTTGCTACTACCGAATGCGTTGAGAACTCAGAATCTAACGTATTATAAGGACCAACATATTTTTGCATAGTTCTTGCTGCAAATCCCCTCTTTCATTCTGCTTATTGTTAAAAGTTTTTACAGTGTTTAAAATTTCAGCCTGTTCAATAAAAATGCATCCGCATGCATGATTTAAAGAAGTGAAATGAGGATGTAAGTTCAGGTATTATTAAAATTAAAAACTACTTAAAAATTATCTTTCGCACGAACGAAAAATGCCACAATAGTTATTATGTATAGTTCAACCCAAGTTAATCTTCAGGTAGGTATTAATATCAGCTGATAAATGGCAAGAAGAATAGTGAAGGGAGTCAAAAATACCGTGTCAATATTTTGTGTTTACGTCTCACGCGTTTGTAGGCGATAAGTACTTCAACAGCAATTGTTTGCGTACGCAACCGGAACATGTGTTCGTCGCTGTAGGAAACGTCTCCGTCCGCGATCGGCTCTTTAGCTTTCAGTTTTTGGTGAGATATGTATTGAAAACAGATGTTCGAACAGAGAAATCGATAAGAATCCCATAGGAGCGATGTTTTCCCACGGCTTTAAACCAATGGCTCCTTTGCCGGCGTATCGAGGAGTCCTACACAGCTGCTAGCTAGCTTTATGGATGGTTTATCAACTCCGTTTCTTTCGATATGTGGGAAAACATCTCGTTCTTCCTCCTCATGCCTGTTGCTCATAATAAAGTTTTGTACAAAAGTTTATTGAGCTTGCTTAAGATGAAATTGTTATGGTAAACAAAGCTGCGATGCGGTGTTCGCGTTAGTTATTCATCGTAAGGGCGTATATACTTTATTACAAGGAGGCTTATACCTACAAAAATATTTTTGGAAATATTAACCATGTTTTTTAAAAAAAAACAAGCTATGGAAACTACTTCCCATGCCGTACTACTGTAATATGACTGTTTTTTATTTTTTCATACGAAAATCTTCCCACAGCACGCTTGAATTCTAGCCTCTTCAGGGCTCCGCCACAAATACTTCTTATATGTGTTCCCCACGTTAGGATCGAACGTATAGGACTCCCAGATACTTCACTTCAATTGTCACCTATATGTTAATATCATTCAAAACATATCCATGGGGATAGTTGGACGGCTTTCGCAAGATATGTACCCCCATGGATTTGCTTAGATTAAATTCTAGTCCCCAATCTTGGTTCCACAAATGAATGTTTTTTTAATGCGATGATAGAAGATAGAATCAGAGAGATCACTAACGTTGCGATAGATGACAGCGTGTTCAGCAAATAACTATAAATATTTTGCTGCTAATTCTAGAGCGTTGGTCATTTGTGTACGTAATGAATAAAAGGGGGCCGATTACGCTTCCTTGTGGGACTCCTGATGTCACTTTAACTACATCAAAACTAATTCCGTCAAGAATTACTTTTTGATTACGATCGCTCAGAAAGTCGTCTATCCAGTTTACTGCTGCTTTTTTTTAAAGCCGCACGACTGTTTCTGTATCACGCAAAAGTAAGAAAACACTGATAAATAAAAATGAAGCTCATATAAGTCTTCATCATCATTATGATTAGTAGACAGCTTTCCAGAGATTTGTGGGAAGTTGAGCTTGAAGTTTTACAGTACATGAGATTGGGAATGTTGCGATGTGATGCATTGACGTGATCGAATGGCTTTGACTTCATTCTGTGCTCCATTTGCAACCGGTTCGGGCTATAACGTCTGGTGAGATCACTCACTCTCTTAATGCTGGCGATTAATTGGAAGGGGTTAAAAAAATTGAGGTAATAAAAAGTATGGCCACTGGTCAGGCGGCCAAGTTCATTTCGGTCTCTCGGTGATACCATTCGCCTCTTCTCTGGCTCGCATCTGCTCGTTTCTTCTCGAAAGAAATCCAATAATCCCTTTTCTCCTCGCTGCTCCCTTTACTTATCAGACGGGAAGAGGCCTGGAGTCCATGCTAAGCGTCAAGCTGAACTGGTCGTGAATCTCATTACGCTATAACCTTCCACTTTTTTTGCTATGTAATGGTTGCTGTTTGAGTTTATTATCCTCCATTAGTAATGAAAGTTTTATCCCTCAATATTAAATATGTCTGTCGAAGATAATACCAAAAAAAGAAAATGATATCAATGTGGTTTACTTCATTAAAAATAATTCCTCCGTAATTAAAGACGTGGTGCTCGCTTTAATTGCTATCTCACTCATGGAAAAATAAACCATTCCGACAATACTTTATCTTTAAATCTCTATCTTTGGCAAACCCGTTTTAGTGAGGCTTGACATAGAAAATAATATTGGAGCTAGATATAGTAAATAATAATAGTAGAGCTAAGCAAAATGTACCAAGTAAACCTACTATCTAACGGTAGATGGCTTTTAATTTAATCAGTGGATTGAATGTTTAGTTTTATTTTCTAGAAGATTTTTAAATTTTTCACGTAATTCCTCATTAGAAGGTAGTAATTGTATTGCTGATTGAAATGAGCTTTGATTTTGGAACTTTCCAGGATTAAAAAAAAATGCCTTAAATGCTACTTCTCACAGTCAACTCGCGTATCTTCAAGTTTTTTTTTCCCGTTCGTGAAATATTATCTTATTGTTTTTTTTTTCTCATCTGCCACATGCTTCTACTACTCACCTGCCTATGCTCTCAGCAGGCTAATCTGACCCTTATGTGATCAAATCTGTTATTTACCCTTTGTTAGTTGATCACCATCTTGCCTGCTCTGTTGGCGTCTGCGGAATAGGCATTAATATGAATACTATTCCTCGTATGATTTCGCTTAAGAACATATTTTAATATCCTTCCAGGTTATATATTTTTATCCGCTCTTTTTTAACTCTACATTGAATTATAAAAGCGGGTAGATACTACTAAGGTCCAAAAAAGCTGCTGAGCTGCAAATTGCTCAGTAAGAAAATCAAAATCTTTAGGACTATATCTTAAACCATATTACTCTACGGCTGCGAAGTTTGATCACTAGCAAAGTTTCGAGAAAAAGATTTCATAGCCTTTGAAAACAAAGTACTAAGTAAAATATTTTGACCTATTTCATCTACATCTACATAATACCCTGCAAGACACCTCTAGGGTGTTTGGCAGGGGGTGATCAATCACCAGCATGCAGCATGCAATTGGACTCCCACATGCACACCACACGGTCCAAAAAACGTCACGCATAATAACAAATAATAAGTACTACCATATGCTGTTAGAAATAATAATAAAATTAAGAAACATGCAATATGTTTTACATAGGTTAGTAGGCTACACTACAAGTCATGCAATCTATTTATGAGTTCTATCGCTGCCGTTATAATGTCTTATTGATCGTGGAAAAAAAGACATTCTGAATGTCTGTTCTACAATCTATCTCTCTTATTTTATTTATATGATCTAATCTTCCGTAGTATGTTGGCGTTAACTTCGTGAGAAAAGACACTGCTCTTGAATTTATCTAAAAGGTTTAAGTCTATTTTTCAATCTACGGTCCGACAGAGATTCCCATCCGAGTTTATCTAAGAGGTCAGTTACACTAGCAAGACTATCGTAACGACCTTCCACGTTCCTGGGAGCTCTTCTTTGCACGCGTACTAACTCCGTTATTAAGCCTTTTTCATGAGGGTCCCAAACGCTGGCAGCGTATTCTAAATTTGGTCTAACGAGGGAAAAGTAGCTAATTTCTCTCACTTTGCCGTCGCACTTTCCTAATATTCTTTTAACAATATTTATGAGCCAGGAGTTTAGAAAATCAGAAAAAATTGCAAACTGAGCGAGATTTATAGTGAGCTGGATAAATGCGACAGTAAAAAAGCAGACTTTTAAGATGGCTGGGCCAAACATTGAGAAGGCACAACACCAGCATGATAAAACAGGTTTTCAATGGTGAACGCATTGGTAGAAGAAGACCTTTAGGAAGACTAGGGTCGTTTTCCAATCCACGTAGTATGCACTCATTCCCTTGTTCACTTTCTCCCTTGCACCCTGCTCCCTTACTAATGCTCTACTGGCGCCATAAAGTGTGAACGGAAATAATGCGAACTATTGACAGTAACGAAATGTGACGCGCGGGGAGAGTTAGGACATCAGGTGGCTGATTTAAGAATCAATTTCACCTTTATACTTATATTTTTGCATGTGAAGAGCAATAATTCACAATGCCGATATAATATTACGTAAAATAGCTCACATAATAAACACAAAATTACTTAAAACTCCAGTTCAAGATTTCTGAGTTTTCCATTGCCGCCATTTTCACGTCCTCTTCCTACGAGGACACGTTTACGAGGGAGCATCCGCGTTCCCTTGTTCACTTACCCTTCGTTCCCTTTCGCCCTGGCCGATTGGATCCACCCTTGCTGTCGTCACATTCGTCAGTTGACGATCGAAAAGTGCACGAAGGGTGAATAATTGAGAATTGGAAAACAGCCTAGGACTATAACAGAGGGACTAAGTACTGATGGATGTAAGAAGACGTAGAGTAGAAATAGATGAGACGGAAAACAGAGAAAGAGTGGAGGCGAGTCGTGGTTGCGGCCAAAACAATCTTGGGTTTACAAGGCCAGAGGAGTAAGCAGGGGCTGTCTGGGGTGATTGGGGGCTTTGAGGTAGGCTTCACGATGTGGTACTCCTTACCGAGGGGTTCGGCGATCCTCCCCGGAAAATAATCGGAAATTTCATGTCCGAAAATGGAGTTTGACGCCATTTTGGCTCGTAAAAACAGTATAAAACCGTTAATATAAGACACGGTCTCCGGCGTTATTTTGTGGAATTGCTCCATTATAGAATAAAATAAAATAACTTTGTTTTATTCCACACTTTATTTTAAATAGCACGACCCGGGTTTCAGCATCTAATGCTATCATCAGGTTGATGATACCTGATGATAGCATTAGATGCTGAAACCCGGGTCGCGCTATTAAAAATAAAGTGTGGAATAAAACAAAGTTATTTTATTCTATAGTATAAAACTTATTTTAAAAATAGCAATATCGTAAGAAAAAAATACAATATAAAGTTAGAATTTAAAAGCCAATAGAATTTAACAATTTGTTATGGTTCTATTATCTATTTAGTGAATTTTTTCTTGATACTACACTGAAATCTAAAAAAAACATCTAAAATAATCTTTTCGAATGACAAAAAGAGAACCATGTTCCCTTTATCTTCTGACACCTTTTATTTTATTAAAGTTTCATACGATCATTTTACACGTATTATGTTGTCATTAAAGCAACTAACGGAAACGTATTATTTTTACCTTAAATCCCCCTTTTTTCACTCTTCTCAACCCCGCCCCTCCCGTTTTTCTATGGTTCTTCCCCACGTGTCGTTATTTTGCAGTTATGACTAGAGTCCTCCTTCCAATGTGGGTTCTCCACATCCCGTACTTGTATCTTTTCCCACTGTCTCTACTCTGTACGCCCGTTCCCACCCCCTCCTTCAAAGATGTCAAATCCTCCCCAACCCCTTTTTCAAGGGTATAAAGTAGATTTTCAAATGTTTTGCACTGTCTTGTACCAGATGATGGCTCAGTGAGCCGAAACGCGTTGTACGCATTAAAAATCTTGTGGAAAAGTGCTACGATCTTTTATTTATCTGGCCTTTTTCAAATGCGGCTAAAATTGACCATTTCCATTCGCCAAAACTGGGATTTCTAAAACCAAATAATTTCTATATTATGAATGCAGTAACGGTGGGTAACGAATCGCAATCAATGCCTTTCATTTTCTTTGATGAAGGAATCTACCCTATTCTAATCCTCACCAACATTGTTCGCCGTTAAAGCTCCACTCATTATCCCACGGCTCTCTCGTAAGGACCAAACAACCCATAGACAAAGTCATGCCCAATAATGCGTATTGTAGTGCCTTACCAATAATAGTGCGATGATAACGTTAAGAACTTGGTGCTTTTTATAGGAAATTTGCTTGAATGTCCTGATATATTTATGAGTGCGCGGGTAGCTTGTTATTATACAAAAATTGCTGAAGCCAGAACTGTGCTGGTCTCAATTTTTTTCCGAGCGATGAATTATGACCCATAATTGGATGAAGGAAGTGATGTAGTACATCACCACAAATTAAATGCTGTCCCGATGCCAAAGAATTCTTTATGAGGTTTTTAAACTTGTTTTCCGAGGTTGAATTACATTAGTAGCCGCAAGTTATAGCAACCGAAAAATTCTTTGATATTCTATTTGTGAAATTTAAATTAATTCGGACTTGGATTGCATTGACTTTACTTTAGATAATTAAATCATTAGTTTGAGTTTTTTATACAAGAGCTGCAATTGAGGGTGTGAGTTAAGGTTTTTTTTGCAATGAATGCTTGCTACACTGGTAGAATGAAATGGCATTGAAAGAAATCATGTTGGCCCGTGGTTACATTGGTGATTAATAGGTAGTAAGTTGTGTGTTTGAGTCTCACAACAGAGCATGGGCGTACCCACAATGAAAACTGGGGTTAGGGGAAACTAGCCGTGGTCGTTCAAGTTGTAACTTTTTGGCACAGAAAAGGTTAATAAAACCAAAATTTTAAGGAAATTATGACAGCAATTCATTAGTGATTATAATTATTTGCTTGAATAAATAATGATATTTATGTTGGTGCCATGTCTTATACTAATATAATTTTTCTTCAAAAGGAAAATTTGTTCATAAATTTTCTTTTGAACTAAATTTATTTTCGCTTCTAAGGGGAGGGGCGGCAGTTGCCATGGGTACGCCCATGTTTCAGAGTGTTAGTACTTGAGAGTGCATGAGGCTATAAAAATGATAATGCTATCCCATGATTTGATTTTGATTTTGATTCCCGGGTTGCCTTAATCACAGGAAATAATGAATCTCATTATTATGATAATAATATGCGATGAATGCGAAATAATGAATATGCATTATTAACACTCCGGTTACCCATTTTTGAGGGATTTAATTGAACCGAGATTCTATATTTCATGCTCAACTTTAGATCAAGTAATTCTATGATTTAACCCCAATTACTTCAAAGCTTACCTAGCGCCCCTTTAAGATTAAAGGCTTTAAGATTCTTGTATCTATGATGTCGTTTCTTATTGTTGAAATCTTTTATGTATATGTGCTGTAGTCCTTAATACGCAATGTTATCTTCGTAGTAATTCGTTTGCAGACGTTTTTTTCCTTGTCCTGTTGTTTCAAAAACCTGTCTAGAATATTTTTTCACATTTGAGACAACTACTAGTGTGGAACCTCTCTGGAATTATTTCTGAAAAATATTTTCAGTTCTTATATTCCATTTTAAAGAGTGCTAAGTGGGTCAAAAAGTTTTTTTTAGCTCGGTCTTTCAAATAATGCGCGGTTTAACCATTATCTGTTTAAGAATGATGATGACACTTAGAAGCTATCTAGGCCAGACTTCAAGGCGTATTTATCAATGCAAGTTTTGTAGATAGGTATCGGAAGAGATTGCAGTGAATTATTCACTATTCTTGTCTTGCTGGTATATTCGCCATTTCTGATTTTACACCGTTCAGTCAGGCTCATTTATGAATATGTAATTTGAATTATTTTTACGTATGTCTAAGACGCTGTTTTTAAGGCATGATACATACGCTATCACTTGGTTTTAAATTTTCTACTTGTCAGTGTGTTTTTGCGGAAAGTATTTTTGAACTCTATTTTGTATGACTAAGCTCTTCAAATAAATTGGGCAATTTTTCTAAGAACTTTTCTTTCTTCCAAAAGTTTAGATGGGCAATTTCACCCTTCAATAATTTTTATTATCATTTCCGGACTCCATTTACGATGAATCTATTCCCTCTTTTTATTGAGCACTCATAAATTTCTTCTAAAATATAATATTGAACATTGTAGGAAGGATTTCGTTATACCAGGAATAATGCGCTTAAAATCTGGAATTGAGAATAGAAATGAGTAAGTACTCATTCTGTTGAACGCCTTGTTGATAGCATATGACGCATTAATATTCTGCTGGCACTTCGAGAGTTGTGCTGTATTTTTTTTGCATTGATGAATTCCTCCTCCCGAATGGCCTAGGTAAAAAAAATACGAATGGGTTTATCCTAGGCACGTTTTGAGGGCATCCCAAGCGACAGTTACGAGGGGTTGGCTGTGTACGTGTAAATCGCTGATTGGTGCTCGCTGTATCAGTTTTAATGAACAGATGAATCAAGTCCGGTCATATTTGATAGATATCCTTCAAGTTTCGTAATACCTTATTGAGTTTTATGTTTTTTTACTGTTGCATTCATGCCGGGAGAAAAACACTTGCACGAATACCAAATTTACTTCAAAAATTAGAATAACATGTGTAATGTGTAGCTGTATAATCTTTTTTGTCTTATTTAAATTAGTCGAAACGAGACAGAACCTAGATTTTTTACCTTAGTGGGCTAGCGGAGTCATTCTAATGTTTTTCTTTCGAAACCCTACCGGAAAAAGTAGGAGAACGTGGTAGCCAAGTAGGTAGTTTCTGGATTCAAATCCCGGGTGATGCCTACAGATATCCATAGACAAACAGAATCCCATGAGAGCGAGGTGGCCAATGATAAGGAAATGGTCCCACTAGACCGAATGTGCGAAATTCACTCGCCTGTGACCAGGGCTGGGAAACATACAAAATACTTCAGTAGTGAGGATACTTAATACTTAAATACTAAAAAAGTAATACTATTACTTTTTAGGAGTACATGAAATAAATTATACAGCTTCAAATGTTTTTGAAAATGCAAAATACTTTTGGGCATTTCAAAAATATTTTTTAAATATGTACCTCTTAAAATACGAAATACGTTTGTACGGAGACTAGGAAGTGTTAAAAACAATATGAGCTGCCTTGGCACGTTGTGGATAGTTGCAAACATGAAGAATAAGATTCTAACTAAAATGAAGCTATCTACGGACCGTGATGTTATAGAAGTGTTATCAGAGCTACGTCAAAAGTACTTTTTATAATGGAAAAATACCAAAAATCTGCATTTGAAATACAAAATACATTCAGGTCATGTATTTGAAATACCAAACACAAATTACAAATGCATTTCAAATACGTGATTTAAAATACTTTCGTTTGAAATACTGCACAGCCCTGCCTGCGACATAGTTCGAGGTGAGCTCTACCCTCACCTACTCAAACCAAACTCCGCATTGAATCTAGGTGTAAGTGAGAATGAGAACTGTAAAAAGTAAGCATAGATAACTATCAATAGTCAACTTTGTATAACCAATTTTATATCTACATCGTAGGCACATTTTTTGGTCCTAAAAAGTTACGCGTCTCCTTCTCCGCATGAATTTATTCTTTAAACTTTCTTAGGGACAGTAAAGTTGCAAGAAAGAAAATTCGGCGTTTTCTTCGGTTTAATAAGGTTGATTTTAATTTAAAATTTATTTTTCATGCAACGCATTGCTCAGCTTAAACGGTGTCTGACGTTTTTTCTCTCCAGAAATTGACGAAAATAATACTTGTATCCATGAGTTATGCGAAACGTAAATCATTTGAATGAGATTTCGGATCAGAAGAGGCCCTCCCTGTTTACAGAAAAAAAATTCTCCGAGTATTTTTCCTATTCCATTTTTAATGCCTTCTGCCTCTTTATTTCTCATGCTTCATTTTGTCAAAAAAACAGCTATTGAATTTTATTATCGATTGAATAATGAGTATTTTTACCGTGGCTATTACTAAGTAAAGGATATAAATTTTAACGATTTTTTTGTATCATACTGAATAGTTGAATTGATGAAGCATGATGTCTTTCCATGAATTTTCAAGATAGATATGAACTTCTCGTTTCAAACTATTTGACACACTTACGGGAACTTTTCGAGTGTCAAAAGAAGAGTATTGGGATACAGTTTAAAAAACGAGTAAAGATCATTTAAAACTTTGCATATATAGTTGTTGTATTTCTATGGAGACCTGTTCGGAACATAACTACTGAGATATAATCGGAATTTTTGTATCGGATAAATTTATCATGAACCAAGCATGCTCTGTTTCATGCATATCACCCTCTACTGCAAGGTTATGGAAAGACCAAACTAACATACCAACTGATTATTTTTATTTTTTGCATATCCTTTTTATTTTACAACTAATTAAGAGATATTATGAAAGAAAATCCTGGAAAAATTTTTAAAATGCGTTTTCAAGCATTTTCCCAAATGGGAACAAGCCACAAAATGTTGCTATTGATTGAAAAATAAATGTACACTTGAAAAAAAACTAAGTTTAGCAATGTAATATTTATTGATCTTTCAAATAAATTAGCATTTGCTACTGGAGAACAAGTGTATGGAAAAATATCGAATAAATCGGAAATTCACTACAGAGGTGATGAAAATAACCAATTTTGAAAAGGTATAATTAACGACCAATGCATGCACAATTCCTGCAATTCAGTTTAAAAAAAATACTTCCATACTTTATTTAAATAACAAAAGATATAAAAGTCACACAAATATGAAGCTATAAAAATCACAGGTACGAAATATAATTTTCAAGAACTTTTATTTGGGAACTTCATTGTAAGATTTATAGTATTTCTTTCGAATTTATGACGTCTCGTAATTAAACTGCACCAACTTTTAGTGAGAGAACGCTAATAGGTCCTTTCATATAGATAGATAGTAATGCCTTCAACCGAAAATATGTGTGAATAGATTATATCTAGTTCATAGTCTAAGAGCAGAAATATTAATGAAGGTAACTTAGTAGGTATGCACCGGAAGACGATGCAGCAGCCTATTATTCGCTAGTTGGTCTGGCAGACATATTCGTCATTTCTGATTTTACACCGTACAGTCAGGCTTACTTCTACTGAACATTTCATGAACCTCCCGTTTTATAACAATGAGATGCACGGTAAATGGTAGTCAGTTTTCTTTGACGTAAATGAGAAGCCACGGTCATATTTCGTCATGCTAGCATTTGTAAGTGTTGAATGCGAGGAATTTAATCGCTTTTCTCATAAAATCGGCTCAAGCTCTCGTTCTCTTTATTAGTCAAGCCATCGCCGGTAAATTCGACAATGTTGGGTGCAGGACTTTATTCCTTCACTGAATGCTGATGGATACAATGGCCACTATTGAAGTTAGTACTTCTGTTTCATGGAATGAGATTGCGTGTGCATGGATACAGCTTTGAAATCTCTATCTCATGAAATTACTTGAGGCACGATTGGCTGAAGGAAAGTCAAATAGGAACTAATATTAGGTTGATGGTGAATTTAAGTTCTCATGCAGACGTACATCGAAGGAACCATCAAGGGAACGTATATCACCTCTCTCGCCTGTTCGGTCGATTTGGGTGATGTATTCCTCACGTATAACTTATGCTAAGATCTCAAAATATTCAGTTTACAATAATATAACCCTGAACAGCATTTTCTCGTAACTCAAATATGAAAATTAAAGCGAATCATCTTCTCAGATGTGATTTTTTTTTATATTTTACATGCAGGCGAATTTTGGAAATGGCAGCCAACCCAGAAAAATTTATGATGGAAGTGTAATTTATTGCTTTACTACAAGTTGCGCTAATGTTGATATACTTATTGTATTTTTGATTTGTTCTTTTTTGAGGACTTGTGACTTAAAAAACGTGCGTTTTGTTTGGGATTGGAATGATTAAGGGAGGACTGTTAAGAGAGGGGCAAGGCTCCGTTGAAAGAACTTGTTGAAGAAATCACATAGTTAGGTACCCCATGTCTGTGCCACTAATGGGTGGGTACTAATTTATGCGAGAGGGATTCTTGAGCAGTAGTGAAAGAAATCCTTATGATTGTGGATGTTATGAAAAACCAAAACCACAACAGTAAACAACATCGTCCGGGAAACTCGCAAGTGACGCTACGCATGTGGGAAACTGTGCCTCATGGCGAATTGTAAACAATCTGAGCCTAGAATAATTCGTAATATAAGTCCTGGCTTTGTGGGTAGTTTTTTCTAATGATTATGAACAGTTAATGATAATGGGGAGTTAACGCGTAACAGTATAAATATTCAACTGTGTTCATCTTGCCGGTTGGGGTATCACGACTAAACACCACTTAATATACGTAGGAACATAAAACAAAAAATTATTGTTCCTTATTACGTATTCACAAACAATCATTGCTCTTTAAAGAAATAAATAAAAAAGATTGGAGAAATCTGTACCGGGGTATCGAAAATGGCTAATTATCAGATTTAATAAAGGAAAAAATATCTAAATAACAAATAATTTCGGTGAACGTCATTGTGGATACCGAAAGTAAAAAAGGCACTTTTTTAAAATACAAAAAGATGTTTTTGAAACAGATCAAAAGCGTGGATGAATGTGTTCCGGATTATAAAAATGGCTGATTGTCAAATTTAATAAAGGAAAAAATCACCTAAATCACTCATCGATTCGGTGAACTGATACCAAGAGTAAAAAAGAAACACTTTGCTCATTCAATGGGCATGAGGAGCGTCGAAGAAGACGCACGTCTTTCGCAATGGCGTAGGGAAGATTTATGCAAGAGAAAAAAAACAAAGCCGGAACAACACACACCTTCATTCACATCCTCGGCCTTGGTAATAGCTAGGCAACTACAGATCACGAACGCCACAAGGATGCTCCCGCGACCACGGCGAGGCGAGAACCCTCCCATCCCGGCGGAGTTCCTCTCGGAGAAGTCGGATTGCGGCGTACAACACTTCCCTCTCGGAGATAAACAGATGTGGGAACGCCCACCACTGAGCACCGGGCTAACTTGACTGACCGCGTCGCCAAGTCAACCGTGAGATCGCGGCATTTTGCTTCTCTCCACGCGCGCGTCCCCGAAAGAGAGGTAGTGCGTCGTGTTTCTCACAGATGGCAGCACAAGGCTTCCCTTCGAAGGGTAGCGGCATCTAGCGTGGAAAAAAGAAACGTTTTCATGATGGCGTTGGAAGATTGCAGGCGCCATTTCAACTTGATTTTGAGGTTATTTCAATGTCGTTGCTCGTCATGTGTACGCGCTAATACTTCGCGGGCTATAGGCGCCATATTATGCCACGTGAAATACATCAATTTTTGCCATGGGGATAATATTACGCCATCCGTCTTTTGATAAATCGTAGTTTGCCATTTTTAACAATGTGGCACTATCCTGTAAATAAGAAAATGATAAAATAACAAAAGCAAAATTCATTTTTTAAAATGGATACCTAGCACCTATTCTCGGTATTAAATAATATGAGTAACGCAAAAGTATTGAAAATGGTCAGAACTGGGGTACAGGTCTACAGTATACTGACGTCATTATGGTAAGCGGCAAGTGTTAATCCGATTCGTCTGATTTTTATCTTCCCTTCTGGGCTATTTCCATCTTGATCACCGTCATTTTCCTCGCACATTATGGATTAAATTTTGGTAATACGAGCGATTGAACACATTTTCGCCCACCGTTGACATATGGCTTCATCCTACCATACTTAGCATCTGAGGCTCTTGAAGAATACGCGCACTCACTTTTTTGCAGTTGAATTGTCACAGATATGTCATTGAAACTTTCAAAAAATTAATCCGTTCATGAGCTAATTTTTGGAGCTCGTGGAGATAAACCCTCTGTCGAAAAGAGACGAATGCGAAACGGAAATACAATACAGACGGCTACTATCTATAAATTTCATTCACGTATCACAAAAGTAAACAGGAAATGGCATGGTATAGATTACTTTAGCTTTCCTTCATCCGAAAATATCCTTGCCCTAAAGATTAATCCTTTCAATCAAGGTCATTGAAGAAATTGAACAACATTAGATTATGACCAAATTGGGTGGTTTCATATGATACTCCTGGAGTACGCATTTCACGCTTTCAGATTTTTAAATGACGATATCTATTTTTCGCGATTAAATGAAAAGTGATAAGTTTCAAGCGCGCGAAAACGCGACGGCTAAGTATGAATGCTGGGAAAACTCCGTGTGACGTCGTTCTGGTTCCCGCTGTCGCGTGTGAGGTGACCTTGTGGCGAGGCTTTTAGCGCTGATACGATGCAGGCTGCAAGCAGGTAGCAGAGTTCCCTGCTATCAGGTAGCGCTTGGCTTAAATAAGGATTATTAATACCCTATCAAAACGAAGAAAACTTTCCGACCTTGGGCAGTTTCAATAGGTGATTATTAAGACACGTTTCCCTGAGCCTCGTGCCTCATGCATGCGTTGGTTATCTCAGACGATGTAAAATTCCTATCTACTCGAACAGAAAATAGGTCCCTGTGACGTCACGTGGAGTGGCATCGCATGGGCGCCAATCTTGAATTTTTTAAAATGCGGTTAAAATTGACCATTGCCATTCGTCTAAACTGGGATTTCTAAAACCAAATAATAACGTATATTATGAATACACTAATGGTGGGTAACGAATCGCAATCAATGCCTTTGGTTTTCTTTGATGAAGGAAACTACCCTATTACCACGCGGTGAAGAAAAATGACTACAGGTCATTATGAAGAAACAAGTTGATGTAACGCAAAAATATTTCACTGGTTTACCGTAGGCGACCGTAGGATTAACGTACCAAAATGTCTTCACAATCGCAAGCAGGAAGTTTGGATTCAAGAAATTGAGTTTCAGTCTTACGCCACCATAGCATTTACATTTTCCATCAAAACCGATGTTTGCAACCTCTTTCGGTTCGATTTTGAAAACAAAATATCTGACTATAGGGAATTGACGCCCCTCTCCTTGCACGCTATTTATGAAACAACGTGCAAAGTATTGAGTAAAAGAATGGAAACAAAGATGGAGCAGTTGCAACGCCTGGCATTTTATCGCATAATAACATCGTAATAACATCAGCTTCATTAGATGCCCTCATACCTGTCATCATCCCATTGTACCACTGAAGTTCATTGTTGATGCTCTTGCGGTCTTGACCATTAATTTAGAATTTTAACCATATCCTTCTTAAGCTGTCCACGGTTAATCATCCAAAAAATAATAAAAAATAATACACCTTTGAATTTCAACAGAGAAGACTGATATCTCCTTCACAGCGCCTGAAAAAAACTAATCAGAGAGTAGCACCCAGACAGCCTACGGTATATAAACAGGGCAGAAACTACAGGTCAAAACGTTCGACCTAAAAACGCTGGAAGGATAGCGAAAATTTTGTCCACAAGCCTACTGACGTGGCTTGAAAACCCGTGAAATATGCAGAGATCTTTATTAGCATAAAATGGAAATCGGAAGCATAAATTCACTACTTGTTTTGTACCGTAATTAGGAAAAACTAGCAGTGTTTCAATGCTCTATTTATCGATGCTCTAATTTTCCTTCTCTTTTAATGACCGTAAATTTTTCTGGTATCCCGCGAGGTGTCGTCGTGCATTGCCGCTTCAGTTGGCTTCATAATTTTGCCTGAAGAGCGTAGAGATTACTCACTTATTCGCTCGTATGAGCGAGAGACTTCGTGCAGTTCTTCCTCAAGTTGTGTTTTAACTTACTAATTTACCGGATCGAATAGGAAAAAAACTTCGGATGACTATTTGAAGAGTGGATTTACTTCGGATAATGTTCTACACCGCACTATCTTTAAGCCATAAGCATGGTTGCACTGCAGCGAAAACAACTTTTGTAACTAATAAAAAAGATGTTTCAAGAGATCACGTGATTGAAATTTATTTTCAAGATCATTCGAATGATCCTGCGAATGGTCATTCGTCGTGCAAAACGTCCTTTACGGAGTTTGCCTTGAATTATTCAATGTGTTTCGCGAAGGTGGATATCACTGATCGACCATCTGATAAATATTCCTCGCCTGAGCAATTACTACATAACTAAAATTAAAAATGCAGCACTATGCATTCATTTATGAAAAGTGATTGGAATACAAATAGAATGTCGCTTGGTTTATTCTACGTTGGATACCCTTGCTCAGAACAGTCAGTAGTGCTGAGAGCAAGGGAATTGTGACAACGAAAGGGCTCATTTGACCAATAACATACTTATTCTCCATGTACAATGATATTCTTACTACTGATAATAAATCGAATGCTGAATTTATTGGAATTAACACTAATAATATTTTGAAATATTTCATCATTTTACAAGTATTTACGATATGAATTGAAATTTTTGAAAGCGTTTCTTATTTGTATCATACAAGTATTAATTATCCTTCTCTAACCTCATGTGCCAAATTCCTATTCATGCATATCGCCTATACTAACTAAAGTACATCATCGGGAGTACAGCCAAATCGGAATTTACCTAAGTACGACCGAGGCACTAGTACACAGATGTGGCCATCTACGAACTATGCACCAAAACAAATCGCTTAACGCTGCATTGAGCTGAGGGATACGCATGAAATTTATGGATGAAAATAGTGATTTGTTTATAAATGACCGACTGAGTTAATTTAATTTTTGCTTAGACATTCATTGCTTTTATAAGGAGGTTGGATAAATTAATCCGTCAGGGGCATTGAGGATTAAATGTGTCGATGACGTGTTTCAATTATGAGGTTGTACGTTACTTTGCGTCCTTTGTCCGCCTTCTCTTTTTAATGAGGCTGGCACAGCTCCGTGATAAGGTTTCAGTCGTATCACGCCATGTTTTGGCCGTCAAATTCACCCGTAGTCGAAAAACGTGACCTCACTTCTGGATACTGTGGAAATTGAAGGAAGCGTAAACCAAAGTGAATTCGGCCTTAGAATCAATACGGTTTGGTCTTTGGAAGTGAAAAATATACTTAAGGTGAATAATGTGGGAAAAAATAAAATTTTAAATGTTGAAGACGATTTTTACTGAGTGTGACCACATATTGAAGCGTTTCGATCACAATTGATTTTTTTTAACAGTTCATTAATTGATCTTGCTAAGTAACTATTGCTGATGAATGTGAGTCTTATTCAGCTCCAAAAATCTATGGTCTCATTCTTTGTAGAAACCGCTGTCCTAATCAGCGTCACTGAATGGACTAAAATATGGGTCTTAAAATCAGAATCTTCAAGGTTGACTTCTTATATTCCCCAAGGTCATAAGACGCTGATATTGCTTCTGCCGTAAGATTTTATTAAACCGGTTTCCAATACTCTCGACCATCTTACGAGACTTAACCTGGCATTCAAACCAGTTCCCGGAGGCAAGGGAGACAATTTTAAGCATTTTTCGTCCTTAAAAGTAGGGTACAACTCCTTAGTAACTGTGCTATGGCAACGCAAACTTTTTTTTTGATAAAATTCGCAGTTACCATGGAGACGGTTTTTATGAGAGCTTTGAGCGAGTATCAGCAATACAATTGAGCAATCTCTCCCATTTTGAGATTGTTTCTGGCATGTATAGTCGCCCAACCTTAATTATTTTAAAAGATACACTGAGTTGTATATTCCACAAAAGTTTTATTGACCCAGGTTTCGACATTTACGCTATGTCATTTTCAAGGATTACAAAGTCTATACACAATGCCACCTTTGAGAATGATATATTGTATTGTGTACATTGAAATAGTGTACATGTAGAAATCTGGGTCGGTCAAATGAACTTTTTTGGAACAAATTTTCCTGGATATACACAATTACTTAAAACACTTATTTTTTACATCAGAGCGCGATAACCGGGTTTCAATGAATTATCATCATCTTCAGGCGCTAATTATGATTTGTTTATCTTATTTTTGTTACCTAGTTACTTGATGAATTTTAAAACGGACGCTAAAATAGGGGAAAGGGATGGGTAGAGATATTCATTTATAAGAGTACTGCCCTGACTTTCAATAATTTTTAAAATTTCTAACTGCTCCCTGGAGTCCAGTTATCGGCGGTCATTGCAAAATTTTAAAATATTCATTTTAAAATCGCTCCTATGGCAGTTGCATATTAATGGCCGTATTCATGGTTTCCTTAGTAAGCTACTAACGCCTAAGTAGCGTTCTAAGTAGTAGCATACTAGCAAAATGGTATTCATAGATCGGCTACTAAGCTTAGTATGCTACTATCTTAGTAGCCGGTTCTTAGTCGCCCTCAGCCTAGCGGGTTGAACCCAAATCGCTACCGAGTATCGGCTGCCGAGCTGGCTAATAGCATACTAAGTTAGTAGCTCTTAGTAGCTCACTTAATAGAATCCATGAATACCATATCTTAGTAGGCGACTAAAAGGTCTTAGTAGCTGACTAAGTTAGTCGCCCTACTGGCGTGTTTTAGCGGAAATCTATGAATACGGCCGTAAGTGTTTAGCAAAATTACTTTTTTCATCTTTGTTATATTTGTAAGCATTTTAATGTTCTTTCTTTCTTATTTCAAAACTTCTAAAAAAGGCTTCTTGCCCTGTATAAATTCATCAAGTACTAGGTAACAATAATAAGATAAACAAATCATAATTTGCGCCTGAAGATGATGATAATTCATTGAAACCCGTGTCGCGGTCTGATATAAAAAATAAGTGGTATTAATCATTGTGTCTATCCAGGAAAACTTATAATGTAATACCACAAAGTGAAGCAAGAGTTTGTGAATTTTTTTCGTGGAACATACAACTCAGTGGATCTTTAATTTTTTTTCCTGTCACCAAGTTCCGCCAAATATCGCAATCCAGCCTTAATTTGATCTTAATTATATAATGTCCTTATAAATCCAGAGTTTAAGAAAAATGTCGAAAAGCATAGATACCCAAGACAACCATTTTCTTGGTGAGTCCATCCAAAAATATGTTTCCATAGCCATAGCCAAATGTTACTCAGTAACTAAGGAGTAATGATCCTATGTTTAAGGACTGAAAATACGAAAATTGTCACCTACTGAAGTAATGCAGATTCCTCCTGATAAGTATTGTGGGAGATCGGGAGAGAGGCAAGATAAATGCATTTTTTGGTTTAGTAATTTTGGTTAAAGACACCCCGTTATATTTCAAATTTGGAATAATTTTGAAGTAAAAAACATGGTTTAGGATGATAGTACTAGTTTATGAAATTTTAATCGGGTGAACAATGAAATACTCACAAATCAATACTATTCCGCTTAGTATTTAGTGGAAGTGCTCATCAATGAGCAATGGTACATTTATTTTATCTGCTTTGTAGAAATTTCTAGATAGATGTTTGAGGTTAGACATACTGCGATAGTTCAATGGCGCCAGTTCAAATTTGAAGCATAGAAACACTTTCATAATTAATTTGTGCGAAAATTATTTAATAAACAATGACAAAAGTTACATTATCGCCATATTCAAGCCGATTTTACGAGCAGAAATTAATTTTTTGAATCAAATGAAAATTCTAAATTAAATAAAAATTAAAAACTTATTAATAAATTGAGAGGCTGGTCGTTTCGTTAAAAGAATTTTGAATTTCTCTTGACAATTGAATGACAATTAGTTGATTTCCATGGGTTCCATGGCTTATGTTAATTACTTATATTATTTTATTTTTTTAGAAATTGTGTTTGATTGCAATTTTTGTTTAATAATAATTTACTATAATTGTATTCTTATTGTATTTTGCAATAGTGTTTAGTTCACATACTTTTTATTCTTTTTTTCACTGTATAAGGACACATATTTTTATGATTAATCGCAATTGAGCTACTTTTGCTTGACACTATTTCGTAAAATGTACTGCCGAGCATTGCTTTATTTTAGAAACCTCTTTAAAACACTGTATATTCTGGGGTGCCTAATTTCACTGATTATCTATGTATCTAGGTTTGATTTTTCACCTCTCCTACACTGTCCGATCATACCCGGCCCATGAATCTTCTCAAAATCTGGTAAGTCTGTACTAAAACAGCTTTTGGCCCGAGGTTAATCATGTGTTTTTGGATGACTTCTTACAACTTCCAAATTTTTTTCATTTTACCGGCCAAATGTGGATACGTTTGTATTTTCTCTCTTTCCGTGGATTCAATGTTGTTATACAGTGGTACTGCTACATCAGCTATATTTGCTCTTTGCTGTGATTTGCGGATCAGTAAAATATTAGGTCTATTCTAATCTATGTTTTTCTCTATAAGTATCGGTCTGTCCCTGTATAGAATGTGTGTAATGTATCTGTCTCTAGTAAAGCGGGTGGATGGTATTTGTAATACGGTGGGGTATTTTTTTAAAGTCCATAAGTAGTTACTAGGTTTTGGTGGATAATTTTGGCCAACTGGTTGTGCCTGTTGAGATAGTCATTACTAGCAAAAGCTGAGCAGCCTGAAGTTGTGTACTCAATGGATTCAGCCGTTTTCCCATCTTTTTCTACGATTAACTGGAATTTCAATTTTCAATAATTATGAGTTCGTATAACTCTGCCTTGAAATGCCATCACAAACCCTTCAGTCTCCGGCTATTAATAGCCATCTTGGAGCCATATCGAAGTTGCAATTCTGTCAATCCTCCTGCATGACTGTGGGGAACTTTACGTGCAAGATTTTAGGCTTCCATTCCTGCTTTTGTTGGTTCAGGTTTGGTATTTTGTTCCGATTCCGGTCCTGTTCAAAATTCAATGTTGTGCACCTTACGTCAGCCTTTATTATCTCTTACATTAAAGCATCTTTCGATGATTTTAAATAGGATTTCATTGACTTCCTGAGATCGGCATTGTCGAAGAATTCTTATTATTATTAATAGAGCCATCTCTTTTTCGTTACCTGAGATTTAAATTTTTGTCATGCGTGTGTAGGGATGAAGCCGGGTCCGGGGCCCCGGGGCCTCCAATTAACGTCTCTCTACTTCATCAACTTGTGGTGTTCTACCCGTCGGCACGTCCCCCGTGCCAATGCTGTCTCCATTCCCTTTTGTCTCCGGCCATCTCCTTGAAGTCTCCAAATCTTCCAATTTTTATGTTGTCAATTAACTTCAGACTTCTCCTTCCCCTTCTTCTGACCACTTCCACCGTTCCCTCCAAAGCTACTTTCAAAATTCCATTCCCTCTCATCGAATGTCCCAGCCAGTTACCCTTCCTTTGATTTATTTTGTCCATCAATGTTCTTTTCTCATCTATCCTATTTAACATTTGCTCATTCCTAACTCGATCCATCCACCGTATTACCTCCATCTTCCTCCAAACCCACATCTCAAACGCCCCAATCCTGTCCCTGTCTCTCTTCCCCATCGTCCAAGTCTCACATCCACACTAAAACACACTCCACACATAACATTTCACCAATCTCTTCCTCAATTTTAATTCCAGTGCCTTGTTACACAAGGCTTTTCTTCTTCTTGAAAACTTCTTTCGCCATTCCTATCCTTCTTTTTATTTCGCCTATACTTTTCCAGTCTTCAGTTAACAAAATCTCTCTACTATCTCCATCTATTTAAGAAGGGGCAATCACGGATATTCATACCCCGATTGGAATGAAGTTGTCGGGTTTTGAATCCGCGACCTCCACATTCACAGAAGAACACACTGCATCACAATCATGAAGGGCGGTATCAATGACTCAAGAGGATTTTTCACACTCTTCCACATGACCTGCTAAATGTGCGCAAGATGAGAGGAAAACTCTTGGCAGAGGCACGAGGAAAATGCGTACAATTCAAAAGGAACGTGTAAATAGGTGGTGTTAAAAGCTGAAACCGGTTGGAATAATGAAATCGAAAGTTTTTATCGCAAGTTTTTTTTCAGGTATTCTACCGATTGAGGTTGGTTTCCCCGGAGTATTTAACGAGTATTCTGGCGGTGTCCTCTCCTTCCTGGGACGTCCCTCTTATGGCGACTGTTCTGAGCAAGGCGATCCAAACTCAATTTATCTCGCCACTATCCATTACCATTTCAATTAGTTTTCAAAAAAGAACGCATTGTGATGCATTATGAATATTTGCAATGTATAAAAACTCTTCTCGGGATACCGCGCGGGTAAAGGCCTGTTTACACGGTACATTAACACGTACGAGTTAATGTCTGTTTGCGTGAATGATTTATGTGGACCGGAACGGAACATGTACGAATGCATCAACCAAATTAGAACAGGTTCTATTTTCTGTGCATGCATTCGCACAAGTTGGGTGGTTAGAGCCATGTGAATTTCTTTTGCCAGTCGTAATAAACTGCCAATTATTGTATGAAAACTATTTGGAGTCACATCGTGAAGGTATTATGACCCAACAGTTAATATTTGCATTATTGTAACTCAACACTTGTGTAGTAATACAAGACGATATTTGTGTTTTTCCTTTGAAAGAAAGGAATATGCTTCTAGCCTTACCGCCAAACCTCGTCAGAATACTGATAAGTATTTTTAATGAATTTAATACATTTCGACATGATATCCATCCAGCGTAATATTTTGCTACGATTAAAATATAATGAATTTCCTCTAATTAATAGTACTATATCATATTCACTTCTGTATGTACCATACCAATCGTTAACAATGCTATTACATTTTTTATATTGAAGTCGACGTGCACCACTTTTGTCAATGCATTTAAAAATCTTGGAAGATCCATTAAAAAGCAGTTATCTAAGATACTGTGCATTTGGAGTGCAGATAAAACTTAGTTTTTCTTTGAGAAATATAGTTTTTGCTCGGAGTGTTGAAGGTATCCTCTCAGATGGTGCGTCGTCTGCATGCACACCCAGCAGCCTGCATCGAAGCGGCGCGGCGCTATCGTACCAGGGTCACCTACCGCTGACGTCACACGGCGATTACCCATCATTCATACTTTCCCGTCGCGTTTTTGCGCGCTTGAAATTTTTCACTTTTCATTTAATCGCGAAAAATATATATCGTCATTAAAAAATCTAAAACCGTGAAATACATATTCCAGGAGTAAAAATCTTTCGATTAATGCAATAAAAAAATAATTGGAAATAATAATTTGTATTAATAATCGCTACCTGCGAGCAGGGTACTCTGCTACCTGATAGCAGCCTGCGTCGTATTAGCGCTCGAAGCCTCGCCCCAAGGTCACCTCACACGGCGACAGCTGGAACCAGAATGACGTCACACTGGCTTTTCCCAGCATTCATATTTAGCCGTCGCGTATTCGCGCGCTTGAAAATTTTCACTTATCATTTAATCGCGAAAAATTGATATCGTCATTTAAAAATCTAAAAGCGTGAAATGCGTACTCCAGGAGTAATAATCTTTCGATTTAGGCAATAAAAAAATAATAGGAAACCACCGTATTGTCCATGTTTCCCTCACCGTAATTCGCCACTCTCCAGATCATTCTCTTCTTAAGCCTTTCATTTGAACTCGAACATAAAAATCCTCCCTTAATCTCCGTCCTGTTTATGAATGTGCTGCCCCAATTTACAGCGTGTATCAATTAATTTATTAATTCCCGTAATATGTATCGCTAGCATCATTTAAAGCATCGCAAAATATTGCATTCCATTTTAATTAATTTTGAATCCTATGGTAGTTAGATGATTTATGTAGACACGCTACGTTTATGAATAGAAGAAAGCAGGGAGGCGGTAGGTGCGCTCATGAAATGTGCACACTTTCTAGCTGTCACTGGTCGCCGTCCCTTTTTTCTTTGAATTATCTTTACTTTGGCAATAGTACACATCTTCCGGGAATTTTTCAGTTTTCTATAAAGACTTTCAGTTTTTTTTCAGTTTTTTTTCAATTTTTCAGTTTTCTATCAAGATATTTAATGATCTATCGTGGAATAAACATATTCGAGAAATAACCGGTCAAGCTAATCGTAAAATGGGTTTTGTTAAAAGAATATTAGGAAAGTGCGACGACAAAGAGAGAGAAATTAGCTACTTTTCCGTCGTTAGACCACATTTGGAATACGCTGCCAGTGTTTGGGACCCTCATGAAAAAGGCTTAAAAAAAGAGTTAGAACGCGTGCAAAGAAGAGCTGCCAGGTATGTGAAAGGTCGTTATGATAGTCTTGTTAGTGTAAATGACCTCTTAGATAAACTCGGATGGGAATCTCTGTCGGACCGTATATTGAAAAATAGACTTAGCCTTTCAGATAAATTCAAGAGCGGTGTCTTTTCTAACGAAGTTAACCATATCTTACGGACGCCAACATACTACGGAAGATCAGATCATATAAATAAAATAAGAGAGATAGATTGTAGCACAGACAGATTCAGAATGTCATTTTTTCCACGATCAATAAGAGATTATAACGGCAGCAATAGAACTCGTAAATAGATTGCATGACTTGCGGTGTAGCCTACCTACCTATGTAAAACTTAATGCATGTTTCATAATTTTATTATTATTTCTAACAGCATATGGTAGTAAAATTTGTTAGTATACGTGACGTTTTTTTTAGACCGTGCGGTTTGCATGTGGGAGTCTAATTGCATGCTGCATGCTGGTGATTGATCACCCCCTGCCAAACACCCTAGAGGTGGCTCGCAGGGTATTATGTAGATGTAGATGTAGACACGATGAGTTTTTGTGGTTATGGCGAGACATCGATATAGTTGAGAAAAAAGACTGAAAACTCATGTTTTATCCTTTTCATGCTTGCATTGATTAAGGGCACCAAAAATAGCTTTACGAAATGGCTGCAGGGATTTTTTCTTTACCTTCCGTTACTGAGTCTTTTTTTAATTTTCCATTTATAGAAGACCTATAACTCAATTTCCTTTACTATGGAGAAATATGTCGCCTTGGATATACATCCGTATTAGCCTTGGAGGTCAACAAGTGGATAAGACGGGTATTTGGACGATCCCATTGACTTGGGCACCTTTATAAACCTATGAATCGGCACCTTTGTCGGTACACTATCGTTTTTGTCACCCCAAACACCTTGACTGTGACCTTACTGGGTCAATGGTTGAATTTTCGTAAATAAAAGTGTTATTTACGGTTTTATCGTGTCCGAAAACCCTAGAATTGACATTTTGGTCACATAAAAATTAAGACTTTTTTCAATCTCTATTTTTTTACAATTGAAACCCAAATAAGACAAATTCAAAATTTCGGTTTGCACCCACATTGTGAGGTAAGAAGGTTAAATTTGTAAACTTTTGCTTATACCCGACAAAAAACAGGACCTTTCCTCATAAGTATGCCAATTTCCATGAATATTGCTCGAGGCGAAGTTACAAAAATTAGAGGTCAAAAATGACACACGACCTGTGGGACAGCCTCTACTTCGTGAAAATTTCAAGGTGATTTCATATTTATTTTTTAATCCATCGCCAAAAAGAGGCGGCAGGAATGCGTCCTCAAGTACTCAGTGTGCGGCATAGGAGAAAAATACACCAAATCTACATCTACATTCTGACCCCGCTAACCGCCTCAGAAGGCTTGTGGCAGGGAGTGTTAGAGCACCAGCGTTAACAAATATAGAGGAAATGCTCAAACAAAGTTATACCTATCATTTAATAAAGCCCATTATTGTACGGGGGGGGAAATTCCTAAAGCTTTCCGTTCGGCAAAATATATTCCTTAATACCGGGTGTTTATAAATGAATATCGGGGGTTTAACGCTTTATAATATTTATTACATTATACTTACAGTTATAAATTATATGTTAAATGAAAGAGCGACTCAAACAGTTTTGTTTTTTAGCAGCAATGCACATGCGCGCGAAATGTTTCCGCCACGATCGGCTAGGAAGCGGTAGCAGCAAAGATGGCGACTAGTGAACAGAAAGCGTTTTGTTTTACAGTTTGCAAAGACTGGATCTGTGCAACGTGCGTTCCGGATTAAGTTCGGTCGTTATCCTCCAAGTGACAATAACATCCGTAGACGGTATCATCATTTCGAAGATACAGGCTGCCTCTGTAAACGGAAAAGCACGGGACGACCAAGAGTTCGCGAAGAGACTGTTGAGCGAGTGAGAGAGTCGTTCACTCGAGGCCAAAAAAATCACTCCGAAAGGCTAGTCGTGAATTAAAAATTCCTTTGTTGACTACTTGGAATGTTTTAAGGAAACGCTTACAACTTACCGTTTACAGTTATTACAGTATCTAAAGCCTACAGACCACGGATTACCTGCCAACTTCACCGTGGAAATGTTTTTTCATGACGACGATGATTTTCTGGATCATATTGTCTTCAGTGATGAGTCGACCTTTCACCTCAGTGGATATGTAAACACTCATAATGTGCGGATCTGGGGTTACTGTGCAACACACGTTGTACAATAACTACAGATTCATTCTTTGAAAACTGTAAAACACAAAACGCTTTCTGTACACTAGTCGCCATCTTTACTACTTCCGCTTTCTAGCGAATCGCGGCGGAAAAATTTCACGCACATGTGCATTGTTGCTAAAAATCAAAACTGTATGAGTTGCTCTTTCATTTGACATAAAATTTATTACTGTAAGTTTAATGTAATAAATATTATAAAGCATTAAAACCCCGATATTCATATATAAACACCCTGTATATTGTTTGGAGTTGGACCTGATAATATAGTGGGGTTCTGACAGTTACTCAATGAGAGCGAAATTGGACTTTTACTGAGAAATACGCCTTGAAAATGGCAGACAAGTCGCCTTTCAAAACGAATGAGTTAATCTGGTTGAAAGCCCAAGAAGAACTGATCAATATAATTCACACGGAGATATTAAAATCGTTCATCTAATATGATGTTCTCCGTGTCGCTCATAAAAATATCCATTCTCAATCGCTCAAGCAATTTAAGCCTATCGAGCCGTCCCCGAGTCAATAGCGACTCCCAGCCAAATTCGTTAACAGATATGAAGTGATAGTGCTTTGGAATTTTCCACATAAAACTTTATTCCAACAGAGTTGACATGTTTCACTGCACCGCAGCATTATCAAGACTCTTGAATCCATTGAATCCATGAATTGATGACAATAATCTAGTCTTGATAACGCTTCAGTGCATTGAAGCATGTCGGCTCTGTGGAAATAAAGTTTTATGTGGAAAAGTACAAAGTACTATCACTTCATGATTTATAATGGCTCTCCACAAAGTGTCTGCCTCTTCAACTCAAAACTCGTTAAACATATGTGTAACGATTTCTGTACGCCCGTAGCAGTTTTTGACGGATCGTGCGGCTTTCCATTGTATATTATTAAGTTCGCGGATTAAGTGTTTCTACAACGGAGGCTAGATTCTCGCTGAATTTTCAAAGTGTAGCTAAACGAGTGCAAAATATCATTTCTCTTATACTTTTTCTTCCAAAAATCGTCATACAACACGCTTTTAGAATCTTAATTTATTCTGCCACCTACATTTCTTATGTGTGTTCCCCATCATATGTTCGAAGTAATTGGAAAATAGTCGCTTTAACTTTGTGAATTTTTCTACTTTCAATTAGAGGATGCGATTCAAATACATTTAAAAGAAGGTGATTAACCCCGAGGTTGCAAGTTTACTCAGGCCTTATGGAATACAATGTGCAAAAAATTCCCGAAAGTTGGAAGTTTTCCCGAAAATGAATGGTGGACTTAAACTGTATCGCCCGCCCTATCACGCGAGTTGCTCACTGCCCGAAAAAACTTATAGAATCCATGTCCCAGCATCAAAATGCGAGCCCTGATACACTTCCTGATTGTGTGCTTTTACGCCAATTGGATTGTTTCGTCCAACACGCATGCGAATGGCGCTGGTAATCTGGGTTGCGTACCGAAAAAAAAATCCATTTGGTCACTCGAATGGGGACCGGTAGTCAAGGAAACTCGTTTCCATCAAATCTACTAGTGATTGCTTGACTTTTTGGCAAAAAGTGTCGCTGAAAATTCGAAGTAAATATCCTTTCAAAAAATGGAAAAGGGGCGTAATAGGTGGTTTATACTGTCGGCAATTTTGGTCACTTTGAATGTATCTTCATACCGTACGTTTCTCTAAACATGTTGGCGAACTGTTACATTTGAATTTATTATTTATGTATTCAATTCCTAAAATATAATTTGGTGATTGACGTTAGTATATTATTCATTACTTTGATGGAAGGTAAATTACGTCCTGATCTTATTTATTTAATCTTATTGTTAGTTTTACATTTCCCTCAAGTGTCTATGGTAGTATTGTTGACTACTGACCATATTTCCCGTTTGCTGTAAATTGCATCACGTCTTATTACATTAGAGATACATACTTTTAGGTGGTTTAGGTTATTAGATGTAACAAGGTGGAAATGGCTCCTTCGTTGCTGAAGTGTTGAAGTACTCAGCACGAATCTGGGTGATCCTGGTGCGATTACGCGTCAAGGAAAATTATTTTTCCAGCTAAAAAATTTAAAAGCCTACGGGATGCGTCACTGTGTGGATGAGAATTTGATGGCTCACTTTCACTCGGGGCTAAATAAGCGTATTATTTTGGCTTCAGGAAACGATGAGTTTCCTTTTTTATTATGTTGGGCTAAAAAATACCTACGAATAGGTTTCATACGGAGATACACTATATTTGATCACGTCACAGGGCATTAGAAAACCGGCTCACAAAGAAAATTATTTTTTCTTGAAAATTCTTTTCAGCCATGAAGGATTCAAGAAACATCAAAGAAATCAGAAAATAAATAATAACTCGTGTATACATAAAAGCACTCATAACACAAAATTATTTTTATTATTATATATAGTAAACGCTTAAAATATTTCAGAGCATCTCTTTCTGAATTTCCTATTTACAAAACTTTCTGGCATAAAATTTTTTTATTCCAGAAAGTGCACAAGAAAACACTTTGTTTTATTATTTATCTGGTACGTAGTCAATGCTTAAATCCCCGGCATGCTCACACATTACTTTTGTAAAAAATATACTGCGGAGTTATTTGTAAACCCTCCCCTCCATGAAAATGTATTTGGCCCGATTCTTTTGTCTTCTTTGTACTCCCTTCCGTAATTTGCAAGAATAGATAGTCATGATAAAGCTATAAACGTGTGCTCATCCCTTTCTCTTTCTTCTCATAACGACGATTTGCTTTCTTCTCCAGGGATTCGTACCATACGGTCGCAAGCTTCCGTCCGCGCCAGATGGCTATCCTCAGCAGCCAGTTGATGAAGGCCGTCACCCAATACATCTTGCAGAAGTAGCAGAACGTAATCTTCTGCACCTTGAAGAGTAACCTTTCGAACCAGCTGCTGGCGGAGAGCAGGCGAGGTGTGTTGACGCCGAGAAGCCAGCTGAGGTACAGGAGTGACCCACCGTACGTGTTGCAGACAACGTAGTACCTGGTTCCCTTCACTACGCATCGGTACATGTGCTCCCACTCTCTAGAAGCCTCGCTCATGATCGGCTTCATCCATTTGTCGAGGACGAGGCGACACCTCTGCCGCGTCTCCTGCAGGTCACCGGAGCAGAAGTTGTACTTCTCCTTGATGCCCAAGTAGTGTCCCAGAACTCGCCAGAGATGTACGAACGCCTCAAGATCTTCCTGAGACGCTCCGTGGGCCCCGAACTTCTCGGGGAAGAGCACGATCAAACCCATGAAACCAAACTGGGTGATGGACAGCTCCAGTTGGTTCAGGTGGAATTTGCATCCGCTCTTGAGACCACCTCTGCTCAGGGAAGTCGCTCCGGCGAAGGGACAGCCCGTCGCGAGCTTTCCGACGGACTCCTCGTAGTCCGTCTGTATCGGTTTTCCTTGGGAGCTCAGTATTCCGATCCCGCGACCTTCGAGGGTCATCTGCCCGAGGAGCTCCTCGCGATCGCCAGAGTTCATCCTCCGTGACACGGAAGCGTGCATGTTCCTCACGATCTTCATGTTGTTCTGCGCGTCGCCTTCTTTCCGCAAGATGTCGCCCTCATACCAGCTAATCACCCTCAAGACCGTGGACATGTAGCGCTTGAAAGCGGTGAGGGGCGTGTGGGACTTTCCGGTGAACACCAGGGCCTGAATACTGCCCTTCATGGTCAGCAGAAGTGCCAGGGACACCATCTCGGCGTACACCACAGCTAGTAAGTACCTCAAAGCGAACTTTCTACCCCTGTCCATTTTCTCCCTGTCTAACCATTCCGGTTGGCTGTCCATGGAAACTGCTGCGTCCAATGGCACGTCTTTACCTTCTATCAAAGCGTCTAAGAAGCACGTTTGGGTATCGATATCCAGACGGGATTCGTTTGTTTCGGGATAATCCTTCCGCTCTGATGCATATGGGCACTGTTCTGAGTCATCACGTTCAGAATTTACGGCTCTCTGTTCTCTATTGCGGTAGTATTCGGAATCTTCTTTCGATACTCTATCACTCCAACGGGGGGCGTCACATTTCGAGCCACCATTTACTGTAGATCCGTTGTTTGTCACACACAGGCAAACATTGGCTTCTTTTATGCTACTGTTGCATTTGCAGCTCTGGTAAGGTCTCCCGGATTCGTCAATGGCTCTGCTTTCAGTTTGTTTCCTGCGGTCCCTATCAGGCAAATGTCCATGACGAAAGCCCTTGCCTTCAGTCGGCTTTCTACTATCAATGTCGAGGTCAGATACTTGACCATCTATTTCGACTATGCTCACGTGTTCATTTGTCCCCCCACAAATTTCCCTGAAGCTCTCATTTTCACCTTCGTAATTGTTGTTCGTATAACCTTCTCCGATTGGACTCATATCGCTTTCACGGTCTCTCTTCTTTTAAACGAAGGATGAAATATTACCCAGCTGTCATCTGATATGTGTGACTGACAATCTCCGTTCAAAATGTCAGCCTACAATCCAACTCCAGTTATATTCAAACTTCAAATTTTCAAGTGATATCTTCGACGGTCTTTAGTCCCATTGGATTTTTGGTGGTGTCCCTGAGCCCACAAGAATTCAAGTCGTTGATAATTAGTTGATCCGCATCAATATGTGTCCTCTAAGCTGGTATTCAACCTGAAAAGATAAGACAGAAAATTGCGTTAAAGCTGAATTCAAGAAATCCGCTCGTTATTGGCAAGTAATCATTGGTTAGCTGACATCTCCGAGTAATAGCTCCTAAATCGCAAATGGTGTGCAAATATTTTTGACGCATGGGTATGTCATAAACCCTGCGATACAATAGGCTTTTCTTGCATTAAATAAAAACGTGTGAATTGCGTGGTAAGGAGTACCATGCTAGAAGTTTTCACCCCAAGTTATGCAATATATACTTCTTTTTAAACTCGGGTACTTACAAAATACCCATGGGAGCTTTTCCTGAAAGACTAGTGAAACCCCGTGTCATTTATGTCCACCGGGCAAAAGTATGCTAAAAAAGGAGATCAGTGGTTAAATACATCTTTTGAATAATTTTATTTGATATTATCAATTTATGGAGTACAATTTAATAAAAAAAGTGTTTCGAAGAATTAATCGAAGAAAGAGAATTCGAAGTACTTGTTAATCGAGTGTTAAAATTAGATAAAGCTTTTTCTTTTTTTTCGATTGCAGTCATGGAAACGGAATGCTGAAGAGATAAATAGTTAATGCGCCACCTTCGTTACACAATCGATATTGGATCGAAAAGAAAAGAAATAATTCTCCCGAATAATCTAAAATATAACAATGTTAAGACTGCTGCTAATAATAATGGAATAAAGGTGTGAGAGGAGGATACAGGTTATATATAGGAGTGAATGGCAAGATAAGGGGCTGACTGGCCCGAGAATTCCGACGTCTGTGAGAATAGAAAATATACTGTACAGACAGCCATAAGCGTGAAGGAAGGATTACGCATGGAATGGAAAACAATGGCTGCCAGAGAATTGAATACGAATCGCGGAAGTAAAGAGCGCTTTGTTGCTAGTTCACTATTTTTCCTCAAGGGAGGCATGTTTTTGTTACATTTATTCAATACCATGATGCTTTTCGCTGCGTAAAAAATGTGCTGCCTTTTTTAATTTCTTTTGGGATCTTACTGTCGCGGACCCACGTCTTTCGTAGCGAGTGGGCCGTCGTTTGACTCACGTAGTGGTTTTTAGAGGTGGGAATTTTGGTTCATTTGGTGGATTCGGTTCATGGGATTTGATTCGTAGAAATTTATCGGTTCTTTAAATCGTTCATGATGAACCTAATGAACCGTGGGAATCTCGAATCCATGTGAATATCGAATCCATATGAATATCGAATCCATCTGAACCTCGAATCTGTGTGAATCTTGAACCCATGGAGGATACATAATGCATGCGTAATCCGGAGCGGATCCAGTATTTTTCTGGAGGGGGGTAAGAATCACTGTGCTACTTTTCTATATATTTTGATATGAGAGTTATTAAAATGAAATTAAATGATTGAATCTCCGTAATACACAAAATTAAACGAAAGTAATGATAATCGTGCTAAAAATCTTGCCTATTTTGTAAGCGTCTAGGGGGCACGTGCAACCCCCCCCCCCCAAAATCCGCCTTTATGTGTAACGTATTAATTATACTTGAATCCACGAGAATCTGTGAACCTACTGCTTTTCAAATATTTCAAAAGCTTTTATCACGTTCTACGAAATCAGTGTATATTTAGTTCTGTCGCATAAAATACATACTGCATACACCTGCGAGTCAAATCAATAGTAATGATGGTGAAGAGTTCATTTTTATTTTCATCCTGTGTGGCCATTTGCCAGAATCTAATGGTAATTCACCGCCTTTCATAGGTAGTGTCCACGCAGTCTAGCCGAATTCAAATAGTTCTTATTGAACGATTTTAATTTGGAGGATTTGAATCTTCCATCGTTCATTTTGAACGAATTGGATTCGGCGGTTCATTTTGAACGAATTGGATTCGGCGATTCATTTTGAACGATTAGGATTCGGCGGTTCATTTTGAACTAATTGGATTCAGCGGTTCATTTTGAATGAATTGGATTCGGCGATTCATTTCGAACGATTTGGATTCGGCGATTCATTTTGAACTAATTGGATTCGGCGGTTCATTTCGAACGATTTGGATATAGCAATTCATTTTGAACGATTTGGATTCGGCGGTTCATTTTGAACGATTTGAATGGAAATCGTAGATTCAATTTATTCGGTCCATGCCCTTGAATCGTTCATTTTGAACGGTTCGTTCATGAACGACACAGCTCTAGTGGCCTTCACTTTATCTCTGACTGGGTCACCTGGACGTGCTGTCTGTCCGTGCATCCCATTTCCCGTCGTCCTCACTTCACGTCCTGCCATTCGGTTTCACACTCATTTTCACGTTTGACGGTCCATCATAATCATCCATTGTCTCGCGCGGAGGAGTTTGCAACGGCCGTCTTTTGACGCGTGGCCACCCCTCCGTGAACATCCCTACACGCCCTTTTTCTTTTCTCCAGGCCACTGGACGACATCCCATTCCTGGAATTGTAATTGTGGGGTAAATAATAACGTCAGATTTTTACTATTTAGACTTATTTAATAACGTCAGAGTTATTGATAGAGTGAATGAAATGAAATACTTGGGAGTAATTTTGGACAGTAATCTACGCTGGGATAAACACTGACTTACTGTAAACAAATGCCTTAGAAGTGCCTTGTCCAAATTTTACTACTTACGAAACAAATGTCCACTTCCGGTTAAAAAAACCATTTATCATGCCCTTGTTCATTCTAAAATTTCTTATGGTATAATCTGCTGGGGCAGTGCATACATGAGCACGTTTAAGTGTGCACTCGTTTTGCAAAAAAAAAAATTAGGTTAATATTGTCTAAAAATTGCTATGAGCACTCATTTCCGTTGTTTGTGGCCCTAAATTTGTTGCCACTAAGGCATTTGTATATATTCAAAGTGCTTAAATTGTTTTTTGCCAGAAGTGGAAATATGCCGAGTGCATGTGATAAATATAAATTTAATTTAAGGAGTGAGTCATTTATAATAGCAAACTGACCTAAGTTAACTTTATATAAACACTGTTTTCTTTACATGGGGCCAAGTTATTTCATTTACTGCCCGCTAGAATTAAAAAAAAATAAAACCTCAAATGTAATGTTAAGACTTGCTAAAGACTGGCTTTTCTCGCAAGAAATTGTTGAAAATTTATTTTGATGTTATTTATTTAAAACACTCATGTATCATTTACTGCATTATTATGTTTTTATTGGCAAACATTTTGTTATTTAATGGTGGCTCAATTCTGGTCCTATGACCTTGGAGACCACCTAAAGCTCCTTCTCTTGTTTTTTATGTATTCAGATGTAAAAACAAAATGTAGGAGTAAAATATTATTATTATTGTTATTATTATTATTTCGATGGTATAATCAGAAAGGAAAGCAACAAAACGTAATTTAAATACAGATTTCTTTTAACTATTCCTTACTCAAAATATTTTACACCCCCCCGCTATCCAAATGCATTGCAAAGGTATTGCAAAAAGTTTGGGTAAACCAATAAGGGGAGTGGCAACACCCTTTTGAATTGTGGAAGGTGTAAAATATTTCGAGCAAGGAACAGTTTAAAGAATTCTGAATCTATATTCCGTTTTTCCGGATTCCCTTGTTGATTTTAGCCTCAGAATCCGAAGTCTTGTGTAAACGTGTGTGAATCCGTGTAAGGCTTATTGAAACTCAGAGTGACGCGACGCTTTTTCAGTCCTTGAACTCATCCAGACTGATCGGCAGACACAACTCACCATGACAACGAAAAATTTGCTCGATGAGTGGAGAAGATTGGTTCTTTTAACAATAACGACAAATAATTTTATGTTCTGTCTAGCATTAATAGATTTTTAAAGCGGTTTAGTGGGCGGTTCAAAAATCAAACCATTCAGGGGAAAAAAGCGACTCTTTTTTGAGACCAACCATGGTTTTGTTACAGAGTAACATTATCAAGGTGCTATTATTATACTTTGTACTAGGCTATATTATTATACTCTGTAATGAAACCATGGTCGGTCTCAATAAATGACTTTGTGGAAATAGCAAATTTGTTGATCCTTCTATTCCTGCGATTATGGATTTCCACCAAGTTACGCCCGCTACTATTAATTGTATTAAGTGCGCCAGCATCGAAATTAGGGCAAGTCTCTACAAGACTCTTTGTTTGCCGAATCACCACCGGATTTTATCTCTGTCATATATTAGTGGATGTATGCGTCTGAAATTGACCTCTAATCGATAGATTGATGATTTGATTACCTACTTGGGATTGAATATTGTAAATCTTTGAAACCGCAATAGCTATTAGCGGGCGAAAATAAAAGCATAATATGTATGTTATATAGGTATCCAATTTTTCAGAGCTTGCATAATTAATAATTCGCTCTCCAGTTCATCAATTGTCTCTCTTTGTACAGAAAAAGAGCACTAACATTGGCGGCTCTATACGATGTGTTTATGCGGCCATTTGAGTTTCTTCGCTCCTCATTGTAATCCCGCGGAAGTATTTTCATTAGGGCAAATTTGGCCGGTATGAAAAGCATATCGTAAGGCGACACAAGGGCGTAGCCAGTATCAAAACTGGAGGGGGAGGGCAAGCCATGGTTGTTCAAGTTGTAGGTAAGATTTAAGCATGGAAAAGGTGAATGAAATCAACATTTTAAGGAAACTGTAACAGCTCTTTTTAATATTTTTTAAAAATTATTTGCTTGAAAAAATATTATTTTCCTTAAAGACATTTGCAACTTTTACCTCAAGGGGGGGAGGCAGCTGCCCCCTCCTGCCCCTCGCTGGGTACGCCCATGCGGCGATATTTATTGTTCAATATCACCTAAATAGGCCTAAAGGTGGTCACTGCCGTACGATGAATCCTCACACGCCTGAATGTGGGCGTGACCGAGAAATACGAAGTATATTTTGAAGAATAATTTTATCCTTATGGCTAATCAAATGAGCGAGTGATTGAGTGAATACATTTTTTCGTTATTTCTTTGCAGTTGATATTTTTACTTTTTATTGTGTTTCATTGTCTTCCCTTCTATGCAAAATTTTCTCTCACACGCAATCTTTTAAGTTTCCCACCAAAAGGTACCATCTTGGTGCATTTATTCCACTACTTCACGGTCTTAGAGGATTCGTTAATTCATATCCTCAATTGTTCTCGACTGAAGGCATTAAAAGCAAGTTTTCACGCTTCGGTCCGTTTTTTTGAATCGTTGAACGGAAAGTTTTCACCTTGTAGCTTAGAAAATGATGGGAAAAATCACGAAAACCAATTCACTGCGGGGAGAAACCTTTTTGTACCACGTTCGATGAAACCCTTTTTCTGCGCTCTCGTTCTTCATTTTTTTCCTAACGGCGCGGCTAACTTCTCCGCCCTCAAACACGTACGACAAGGGCGCCGTAGACTACGTATCTACGGAACGCAGAGTGATCGTCTCTTCTTTTTTTTTTTGCTTCACTTTCGATTCGCCTCGTCCGCCATCATCACGCGCCGTGATCACGCACGCACGGACCAATGACTGCCCGCGACACACTTTTCTCCCATCCCCAACGAACGAAACACGGAGAAGATTTTTTTAAGGATGGGAATTCTAAACGGAAGAGGGACCCACGAAATAAGAACACTTGAGGGTTTTTCTTGGAGAAAACCTGAATCACACAGTCATTTTTTCAGTCCCTTCCGAGCTCCAGCTACCGCTGACGATTGTTAAAACCTGTGCTACCATCTAGTGTTGACATCTAAAGTGAACGGGAAATTGACGGTTAGCAAAGCTATTGAGGTATGCAGGGACAAGATATTTATGTGTTCAACGTGTATTTACCGAATAATTTTTCTTCCGCCCATATTCTTCCTTCCTAGGACAAATCCATGAAAAAATAGAGCTTCACGAGCTTTTCGTCTTTCTCTTGTCGCTTCCTTTTCCGGTCACCCAGCGCCTAACCATCGTAAAGTGTTAACGTTCGGAACTACGTGAACTATTGTCAGGGCATGCATTCACACGGCTAGTTTGGCCAATTATCGTTAGGACGATCGCTCGGACAATAGTAATGTGAACGAGGCATTGGAGGGCGTGTAGGCCTGTCGCCTGACGAAAACAGTCGGACCATCCAACCGCCGCGCCGACCGCCCTACCCCGATTTTTGTGGCGTCGCAACGTCTGTACCGTTATCGGCTATTTTTTCTATGGATTTGAGGTTTGATTTTGCCAAGCAACTCCACGAAGCACTCTTCAGGCCGTTTTACACGGGGCACGGAATTGCGCAGGTTAGAGCTGCATTAATTTCTATTGCGCGAATGTATGAACGAAATTAGAACAGGGGCTATTTTGCTATCTCACGTCCACGCATTCTCGCATGTGTTCTAGCAATTCACCGCTTTACACGGCGCAATTTTGACAGCGCCGTCGTTCACACGTCAGATTGTGCAAGTACGTTCCCCGTGTAAAACGGCCTTTCGTCCATCCTCAAATAATTTCGGAAATCATTTCCATCCAATTCTCGAAGTTGATTCATAAGGGTGAAACTTCAAGCAGCCACGTCCATACTCTTCTCCTTTTTTTGATGTCATCAATGAGAACCTAATTGGCAAAAACGCAAAGCCAACACCAGCCGAAACCAACTTCACTCCACGCGACCACGTTGTGTACAGAGGAATATAAGGTAAGTTGGTCGGGTCGGGTGGATTGATTTGGACGTCTGTAGAGCTGATCCCGACAGGGATGGTCGGGGAGTTCGGTCGCGTCGGATGGTCGTGTCGGAGCGTGTGTAGCCCCCGCTAAGCATTTGCAGTACCGTCAAGAGGATGTGTCACTTCCTAACGAAAGGTCGCAAGTTGTTACTAAAGCCTTAATCGCACGATAATTTTTCCCGTCCCTTCCGAGCTATAGCTCCAGCATTCGCTCCAATGATGGCGGAAAAATGACCGTTACACGCGATCATTTTCAACTATGGCTCCAGGGATGGAAATACCATATCTTTTTCCACCACTCAGCACGCTCCTTTTTCCGTCATTGAAGCCAATCAGGACGCACGAGCGCTAAAAGCGATTGTAACGCCGCGTTTGGCTTTTAATTGAGCGACTGTATTAATATGGAAAATGACGGAGTAAGCGATGGAAAAGGGACGGTGGGATTGATTCAGAAAATGATGGATCGGTCCCTGAGCTCCAGCTATAGGTTTTCTACAATCTGAGGGACGGACAAAATGAATGTGTGATTCATGCTGTTCATGCTTAAGATTCGTATCCTTTAACATCCCTCGCGCATAAACTAATAAAGCCAGTGCTTCTATTCTCTCCGTTTCGCCTCCACCAGTGGCGCAGCGAGGGGGGGTTTTGTGGGACAAAACCCCCCCGAGAGCTCTCAGAGAAATTTTTAAGTTTAATCCATTTGACTTAATTGTATTGATATTACTAATAGAATGGTGTAAGGATTAATAAAATATCCCCCGGAAGGCCGTAAAACTCAACATTTTGAACCATTTATCTTAAAATTCAGCAATTTATGAATCTCGTACCTACCGCTTATCCTGGTGGGTATTCCATACCCCCACACACCCTGGTATTACATAGTTGCACCTAACCCCCCCCCCCCTCCGAGCCTTAATTCCTAGCTGCGCCCTTCCACTGCCCGGCTCTGTTCTATTAACCCGAATCCTGGTCAGGCGTAACCATGAAATGGGCGCATAAAATAAAAACTTAACCGATCGAAACTTGGTATAGGCTCTTTTCTTTCTAAACTTAATATAAAGATCTAAAACGAAATGTGCACAGGATGTGGTAATCGTACTACTAGTTTTCACACATTCATGCGTCATCATCATGTTTCCGGGTTGTCGGAATTTTTATACCTAGCGTAAAATCAGGTGCCGCTCAAAATCAACTCCCGAATTGCATGCTGCGAGAGTAGCCGGGAAAGTGTGAATCCAGAAAGAGATCAAGCAATGGTATAGTAAACGAGATACCCTACCTCATCACATGCACGTTATATCTGCGTCATCATCATGGTTCCGGGTATCTCATAATTTTTATCTGGAGAACTATCTACCTGTATCAAATCAATGATTCGCGAGTTCACTTCGTGGAATGGTAACATGATAGATCAGAAATAAATGTTCTTATATTGCGTAGCAAGGTTTTCGGGTTGACCTCCGCGTCGTTTCATCTTCACGACGACAGTTTCGCCGACGTTGCAGCTGGCGTCTTCAGGTTCGAAGTGTTTTAACTGGCGTCTTCAGGTTATACACTTCGAACCTGAAGACGCCAGCTGCAACGAAACTGTCGTCATGAAGATGGAACGACGCGGAGGTCAACCCGAAAACCTTGCTACGCAAGCTGCACCACCCCTCGAAAGTCTCCATCAACATGGTCTTATATTCCACGCAGTATTTATCGAAAACTCAAATGGTTACTGTTATCTATTGATAATATCCTAAGAACCGGTTGAGTTTTCAGTAAACACTGTATGGAATATAAGAAAATTCATTTCTGAATCTATAATATCTATCGGGAGCTATAACTCTGAGGGAGGTTAAAAATGATCGTGAGATATATGCTTAAAGGCCGTTTTACACGGGGCACGGAATTGCGCAGGTTAGAGCTGCATTTATTTCTAAAATGGCGTGGAATCGCGCGAATGCATGAACGAAATTAGAACAGGGGCTATTTTGCTGTCTCGCATCCACGCATTCTCGCATGTGTTCTAGCAATTCACCGCTTTACACGACGCAATTTTGATTGCGCCTTCGCACGTATGTCATATTGCGCAATTCCGTGTACCGTGTAAAATGTTCTTAAAGAGAGGAGGACGCAGAGAGAGAGAGAGAGAGAGAGAGAGAGAGAGAGAGAGAGAGAGAGAGAGAGAGAGAGAGAAAACTCAAAGTAGGACTGAGTCAGAACTAAAAGAAAGCTTTCTTTACGGAGTGAATAGAGGTGTGTGACTGAAGGATTTTGACGGGAACTCGTTCACTTTTCCGTGTGTTCCTCAGTGAATCCACTGTATCTTGACAATACGCCGTTGCACTGTGGTGTTCATTTAGTATATTATATTGTGAAGGACGGGGACTCAGGGATGGCAATAGAAGCAAAACGAAAGTCAAAATCAGTAAAATTTCAATAGTTTCGTTCCCGGAATGTGGAAACGAAACGACATGGATTTAAACCCGGGGAGCTAAATTCGGGGTTGAAACGAAATCGGAGTCAAAACTACTTCCGGTCGAAACTAAAGTAAAATTCTGTGACGAATCGAACCGCAGATGATGTTTCGCACCGGAGGGACCACGTGCTTCACATTGGAACAGTTTAGTATCGACCCACACACCGAGTACGAAGTATGGTTGACTGAAGTAGATGCTCGGCCTACCGCTTTTATATGTATGGGGAACTCCAAGTCAATGACACTTCTAACTTATAGGCTCCCTCAATACTTACAGAATCCCTCAAGAACCTGGTGATAGGGGCGCAGCCAGGAATTAGTCCTGGGGGGGGTTTAGGTGCAACTAATACCGGGTTGTGTGGGGGTATGAAATACCCACCAGGATAAGCGGTAGGTGCGAGATTAGTAAATTGCGGCATTTTAAGATAAATGGTTCAAAATGGTGAGTTTTACGGCTTTCTGAGGGTTATTTTATTAACTCTTGCACCAGTCTATTAGTAATATCAATCCAATTAAGTGAAATGGATTAAACTTAAAAATTCCTCTGAGCTCTGGGGGGGGGGGGTTTATCCCCCAAAACCCTCCACTCGCTGCGCCACTGCGGCCTTCTGTCTTTAGATGAATTCATACACTCATATTTTGACCATAAACAGGAGAGCGGTGAACGCAAACTGGCCATTCGATTTTTAAGCTCAATGTTTTAACCTCTCTACACGTATGTCAAACGTAATGGGTCGAAACTATTCTCTCTTATCCCCCTCCACTCAACTTCTGGGATCGAAACTTAACATTCAAATTAAAATGTAGAACTTTGTGCTTGCACATTAATATTTATTCACAAATTTGCGACCATGGTTTCAACGGTAGACGTCATCATCAGGCACAAAGTTCTTCTTTTTAATTTGAATAATGAATCTCTCTCACCAAGTTACGCCTCTAACAATCAATTTTTCGAAACTCAACTATGAGCAGGGGATTTTCGATTAATTTAGTTTCATTCCCGGGAGTTAAGTTTCGTCCCGGTTTGAAACTAAACTCCTTTGTGATTTTAATTTCGTGCAGGAACGAAACTAAAACTAGGCCTCGTATTTTCGCTTCATTCGCCCGATGTTTTAGTTTGAACGAACTTGGTTGAAGCAAATATTTGCGGCGTACACAAAGGGCTGGGGCTATTCTATATTTCCGAATTTGGACTCAAATTCGGATCACGTCTCCGTTTTAGCCAAATACGGGTATTTTTTGGAAGTTCAATAAGTGACCACTTGCGGCGTGCGAGTAGCAGTTCAGTTGAACGACTCAGTTCCACGGAAACGGTTCGTTTCCATTGTGTCCTCGTTGTTGCCTCGAGCTATTAACGGCTCATTTTAATATTCAATAGCTCTCCTAATGTGGCCAGGTACATTTTTTAATATAGAGTAGCACCTCTGAATGGCCAGAAATATTTTATTTCCCCAACTATATGTTCTTGGTCTCCAAAAGAGACAATTTGATCCATTTCATATCTCCATATAGGTTTAACTTCAACTGTCAAATGTGTATGATTGAACATCTTTCGGGCGAATAATATGTATGTATGACTAGGCTTGAAAATGGTCGACTGCCTTACGATTTTCTTACTCAGAGGCAAACCCGAGGAAATTTCAAACTTTTGAGCGTAGTTTTTCCGAGAAAATGAATAAGAATATCCTACAATGTTAGTAATTATGCCATGATAATGTTTTCATTTCGCTTTGCCGTAAGGCAATATTAATTTCCGCCGACGAAATTATTTTAATATTTCTGAAGATGTAATTATAGTTCCTGTTTCTCAACAGAACGGAGGCACAGTCAAATATTTCTCCATAAGTTTCCCCCAGAGAAAAAAATAGATGGGAAGCTATTATGTGGTGAAACTCCGAAATTTTGCCGACGTCATGCTTAACGTTGCAATATTCATTTCTTGCTCTTTCATCGAATATCATTCAACTTGCTTCGCACCTTCCTTCACAAATGCTTATCCTGAATCTTCAATTGCCGACATCGGCCGATATTCGTTCTTAATAACTTTTAGTTTATAATTTACTCGTTCACAGCATCTCAACACGGCGTTACTATGGTGCAGTGTTGTCATGGTGCCGGAACGCCGCACAGTGGGCTAGAATCGAAAAAAGCTGGCCTAAACCTCAAAAACGATTTTTTTTGAGCTAAGAAGTTCAAACTTCGCATACATATTCTCAAATAAACTGTGCATACCTTGCGAGATTATTTCTTCCTTGTGCCTTCACGTTGACAATATATTTGAGGTCAAAGTTGAACAAATTTAGCGAAGAACGACCACCCTCGATTTTTCCTGAATATAGCCAACTTTATCCTCGTGCAGTGGTCACACGGCGCGAACTTCCTGCACTGGTCAAGAAAAGACATAATTGTCAAATAATACTGCTATCAATTTCGGTGCCTCAAAATTTCTAATATATACACTCGTATACAAAACAAAAATTGTTGTCATACTGATAATAAAAACAATAACTTGTAATAAAAAATACATATATAAGGTATGAAATTTACCATGAAAAACATTTGAATTATCCCAAATTCGAACCCAGATGGCCCAATTTCCGGTCAGGTAAGCTTCCAGTTACACCACTTTGCCATCTTCTACCAAATTCGTTCATGGCGAATTTTATCCTGGTGTATTTAAGATAGAATAAATGTACAAACTACTAACAGGCCACCCAGCGTTGCTCGGGAAAGATAGTGGGTACTCGGAGAAGTGCGAAACTTTGAATTCATGGTCATAAAGGATTTTAATGTTTTCTCTTAGAGCGTGTCAAGAGGTGGGCATATCCGGCAGATTGCTCAATCGCAGAAGTAGTATGATGTGACATAACAAATAGGGTGGTTTTCTATTATTTTTTATTGCCTAAATCGAAAGATTATTACTCCTGGAGTACGTATTTCACTCTTTATATTTTTAAATGACGATATCTATTTTTCGCGATTAAATGAAAAGTGAAAATTTTCAAGCGCGCGTAAACGCGACGGCTAAGTATGACTGCTGGGAAAACCCTGTGTAACGTCAGTCTAGTTCCCGCTTCCGTATCGTGAGGTGATCTTGGGGCGAGGATGTGTGCGCTGAATCGATGCAGGCTGCTAGCAGGTAGCAGAGTACCCTGCTAGCTGGTAGCGCTTGGCTTAAATAAGGATTTTTAATACCCTATCAAGCGAAGGAAACTTTCCGACCTTAGGCAGTTTTAATAGGTGATTATTAAGACAAGTTTCCCTGAGGTCTGTGCCTCGTGCATGCATTGGTAATCTCAGATGATGTAAAACGATGTGTATCTACTCGTATAGAAACTAGGTCCCTGTGATGTGACGTGGAGTGGCATCGTATGGGTGCCAATCTGGCCTTTTTCAAATGGAGATAAAATTGACCATTGCCATTCGTCTAAACCGGTATTTCTAAAACCAAATAATTTGTATATTACGACTACTCTACTGGTGGTTAACGAATCGTAATCCACGCCTTTCGTTTACTTTGATGAAGGAAACTACCCTATTGGATTGAGAAAACAACGAATAGCACCCGTCGGACGAAACTATATGTAGCACTGCGGGGTTCGGGAGCATGAGATGCACTTCCTAACTTTTTTTCAATCCGTGTTGCCGTATGGAAACTCATAGCGGCCAGACAAAAAGACATCCTCTTTTATATGTATAGATGTGTATATGTATAAGTACTCGCTTTTGCTCGCTGGGGAGGCACACTGGGGAGGCGACCCCCAGACCCCTTGGGAGAGGCCTTCGGCTTTGGTGGTCACTGTGCTATTCACTGCAATTTTGCTTGCAGTTGTATCCTTAAGGATCTTTTTTTTTTCGTCGTATCCAAACTTACCGCGATTAAAATGTGTAGGTGCAGATTTTTAGTTGTGTCGTGTTATACTGAAGAATGCTCTATACATTCCAGATAGCTAAACCTGCAGCCGCTCAAATTATCAACGTAAATAAATCGTATCGCGAGATAGTAATATTATTTTTTTCTTATGCTAATTTGCCGTCTTGAAGAGTAAAAACTACTCTGTCAACGATATATTTGTTACCTCATTCATTGGCCGCGCATTACGCGTTTTCAGATTCCTGTCAACGAGGAGGCTGGATGTAGGATTTGGTAGCCATATTTTTATAATCGCTTATACCGGCCGATGGTGGAAATGTAAGATTCAGGATAATGAGCAATTTTCAAGGAAGGAATGAAGAACATTGAATGAAATGTCATGAATGAAAAGAAAGATGAAAGATCAAGGGAAGAAAACTGCAACTTTAAGCATGACGTAGGCAAAATTTCGTTATTTAAGTGGCGATGGTCATGTAAGATATTGAAAATTGTCTGCCATCGATTTTACGATTTTACATTGTCAGAAGCTAGGGCGGATCCAAGCAAAAATTTTGGGGGGGGGGGGAAGGGAACTTCCCGGAATAGCCGTAGAAAGGTGGAGGAGGAGGTCAGGAAGTTCCAACCATCCGCCTCTAAATTCTCGTGCCAACCTTTCCCCTTTTAAGCGAATGATTTGTAAATGTGAAGTGACGGAATAGGAGATGGAAAAGGGGTTGCCGGGGGAGGAACTTATGATTCAGCAAATGTTGTGCCGAGCTGTGGCGTAGCCAGAAATTTCGTTCGGAGGGGGCGGTCCAAAAACAGGGGGAAAATAAAAAAAACAGGGTACTAAGTAATGGGTTTTAAACTATATTTTAACACTTTTCATAATCGAAAAACTTTATTTGTTTAAGAAATATTTTGTAAATTCATTATTTTTCAATATTTTGATTCCTTTTATGAAGGTAAATAATTTTGTTTTTATATTTTGGGGGAGAGGATTCGTACCCCCCGGACCTCCCCCATGGCTACGCAACTGGTGCTGAGCCATCAATCTTTTGGTCTATATAAAACCTATCCCCGGATATATCACTGTGAGGGATGGAAAAATGATAGCGTGAGCCATGCTTTATATTAAGGACTTCTTGGTTAATATATTTTCCAACATTTGGCAACGAAAATGTGCGGTTATAATTGTTTGAATAGTGAGAAGGTGAGAAGCCAAGGGATACAAGTGATATTTTTCTCAACAGAGTTAGTTAAAGTTAATTGTTAGTGAAATACACAAAAAGTTGCTGTGGAATACAAGTGAGTCTCTGTTCTGTGCTGCTGGAAAATCAAATGCTCTACTAAAAATCTAATTGATCTCGTTTTTTCTATACCTAATGTCTGTACCCAACGCTGCAAAGAAAAAAGAAATCACCTATACCCCTCGGCTTTTCACCCACTCAGTTAATTTCAAAATGGGACAGATTGCGCAATCGTATTGTTGATAATCGCTAAAATAGCTCATTTAATTAAGATCAGAGATGAATTGTTTCAGAAAATTAAATATAATAAAAATATAGTAAGAAATATAGAAAATATATTATAATTAAAACAAATATCGAAAAGGCTGGATATCCAAGTAAAACGGTTTTCACGGTAACTGTAAAGTGCATACGAAATATATGTTTGCGCTGCCATAGCTAGCTAACTAACCATGGAGTCGCGACCCCATGTTAATGGACAAAATATACTCAAAATTATCTCCCCTACCACCGCCTGAAGTCTTGAAGATTCCTCCTGAAACACATTGTATGTTTCTCGCACACTTCCTGTGCCGTGAAATGGACTTTCGATTGGGTCCTTCCCTGGCATATGGTGCTCAACGCGTTCCTCAATAGGGTAGTTTCCTTCATCAAAGAAATCGTAATGGATTGATTGCGATTCCTTACCCACCATTTTTGTATTCATAATGTACAAATTATTTGGTTTTCGAAATCCCAGTTTAGACGAATATTAATAGTCAATTTTAACCTCATTTGAAAAAGGCCAGATTGGCGCTCATGCGATGCCACTCCACGTGACGTCACAGGGGCCTAGTTTCTATACGAGTAGATAGGAGTCTTACATTGTCTGAGATTACCAATGGAACTGAACTGGAATGGAACCAATTTATTTTAGGAACAACTTGATACCAACACCAAAGGAAAAAAATCTTATCGACGCACATTTTAAATTTCTATGCAAGATATTAGTCATAACTATTTTTCCATTATTACAAAGTGAATCCGCAATTATTCACCACAAGTTCTTCTGCTATAGTTTTTACTCAACAGCATATAGATCTTTCAAGTATGTCCTGCGGTTTTTGCGCCATCCCGTGAAGTGACAATGACGCTGCTATTATAACGATTTCATTTCGGTTACTTTTAGACTGAAATAAAGAGGAAAATTTTTACGAAGGAAGTCATTTTCTTTGATTTTTCCTCGCGATCCGATGAGTATAAAACGGATGGAGTGTTGAAAATGTGACTAGAGTGAGCTTCCTTGCTTTCTCGCTTTTTTATTCTGGGAACGAAAATTTTTATCACTTCCTCGTCCGAGAACACTCTTATTTTCCGTGTTTCATTCCAAGAAATGGTTTTTTTTCGGCCGGTGCGAATGACCAATATTTGATTGATGTACGTCGCTAATCCGAGGAATGTGCAATTTATCTGTTTGTTTTTTGTTTCATCCCGCGAGTTTGCGGTAGTTCATTCTGCAATAATAGCGCTTTCATTTTTGCTCCTTTTATACTGTGGTTTTGAAATAAAGAAAAAAACTTTTTCACGAAGGAAGTCATTTCCTTAGATTTTGTTATAAAGTCGGCTATCTCACTTATTTAAGTTTAGAGCCAGCCTAAGCATAATTTTCATGTAACATACCTACTTGATTTTAAATACTTTCATAGCATTTGATACTTTCTACACATGCGTAGCAGTTTTTCATAACGACTACACGACTAATCGTGAAATAATTTTATTGTTTTGTTGGAGGTAAATGAATTTTAAGGGCCGGAATAATATTGGCAAAAGAAGCGTAGCCATTCATCGCTTCAAATTTATTCAATTGTAAAAATCGCAAATAATTGCTCTTGAGATTGAAAAATTTTGCAAAAAAGAGGTATTTGCCTAAGTTTACTTTCATAATTGTAATCAAAATGCAACTTTCCTTAGCATATAGAAAATGAAGTCAAATAAGCATATTTATTCTTCGTTCATAAGCAAATAGCTGAACTAATCGTTTCAGTTCTCAAAAGAATGGGCATTGGTGGAAAGGGAAAGGCAAAGTTATGGCGAAATATTCATCTAAAATGAGAGGAAATCGTATGGAAAATAGGGGAGTCGGCTGCACTGTTAAATTGGAAAATGGAAAATTTTCCATCTAAAATTGACTGGTATGATTTGCTGATAAGATGTGAGTTATATTAGATAGGGTAATTGAATATGGTGTGAAAGGAGACAAAAAAGTGAAAACTTCCACCTTGTGCGTGACATTGGCAAAAATTTCTGGAAGTTTACGTCCACTAAAAGTTAAAACTCTCTCTTCCCTTCTTGGAATTAGTGTACTCATTGTAGTGTACCTACCATTAGTGTACTCATAATATAAAATTTATTTGGTTTTAGAAATACCGGTTTAGACGAATGGTAATGGTCAATTTTATTCTCATTTGAAAAAGGCCAGACTGACGCCCATGCGATGCCTATCCACGTGACGTCACAGGGGCCTAGTTTCTATACGAGTAGATAGGAGTTTTACATCGTCTGAGATTACCAATGCATGCATGAGGCACAGAGCTCAGGGAAACATGTCTCTATATTCACCTATTAAAACTGGCTAAGGTAGGAAAGTTTTCTTCATTTGATAAGGCACTAAGAATCTTCATGTATTAATAATCCTTATTTAAGCCAAGCGCTACCAGCTAGCAGGTTGCTCTGCTACCTGATAGCATCCTGCGTCGTATCAGCGCTCAAAGCCTCACCCCATGGTCACCTCACTTGCGGCAGTGGGAACCAGAACGACGTCACACGGGGTTTTCCCAGTATTCATACTTAGCCGTCGCGTTTTCGGGCGCTTGAAATTTTTCACTTTTCATTTAATCGCGAAAAATAGATATTGTCATTTAAAAATCTATAAAAAGCGTGAAATTCCTACTCCAAGAGTAATAATCTTTCGATTTAGGCAATAAAAAAATAATAGGAAACCACCCTTTTATAACAGCACATTTTTGTTGCCAAATGTTGGAAAAGATATTAGCCAAGAAGACCTTAATGCAAATCATGACTCACACTATCATTTTTCCATCCCTTACAGTGATATCTCCGGGGATAGTTTTTATAAAGACCAAAAGAGTGATGGCTCAGCACAACATTTTCTAAATCACATGGTCCTACCCCGGCACCCCTTTTCCATCTCCTATTCCGTCACTTAACATTTACGAGTCATTCACTTAAAAGGGGAAAGGTTGGCACGAGAATTTAGTGGTGGGTGGTTGGAACCTCCCGACCTCCTCCTCCATCTTTCTACGGCTGTTCCGGGAAGTTCCCTTCCCCCCCCCCAAATTTTTGCTTGGATCCGCACTAGCCTCTGGCAATGTAAAATCGTAAAATCGATGGCAGACGTTTTTCAATATCTTACATGACCATCGCCAGGTGAAATAATCTTTCGATTTGGGCAATAAAAAAATAGGAAACCACACTATTGAAAGAAACATAGAAAATATTTAGCACCAAACACGACATTCATCCAGGTAATGAAGCAAAATAAGGGTTCGCGGAATTTGGCTATTTTTATTCTTATCCCAGCGGTTAGAGCCAGCCTCAGCGTAATTTTCATGCAAAATGCGTGATTTACGTACTTCTATAGAATGTAACTCCTTCTGTGCTTCCGTTGCAGTTTCTCATAATGGTCCGTCTAATTGTCTGATTGAAATGGCCTAATTGTTTAGTTCAATGAAAAGGGTTTTAGTCACGTTGCTAAGTGGAAATAAATAGCCTGAAAAACGTGGGTTCTAGTTGCTATCTTCATTCGCGTGATGATTCAGGATGCTACAACTGTGGTATCATCGCTCTTATAATATCAGAAATGTTTGCTAACGAAACGTTGGCAGACCTGGATGGCCTAACGCAGCGGATAACTTAGGAAGAGTTCCTCAGCATCATATGTGAATCGGGCAAAGGTGGAAAAAACTGCTCTGATTAATGACATGATGACTGCCTAAAGTCACTACTTCTTTTGAGCAGCGAATGGGAACGGAAAATTAAAATCCTTGCATAAAGGATCGAAAAAAGTTTCTGGAAATGAGAAAATCTTTCTGGAAGCAAATTGAGATGATTGAAATGAGTTTTGTAGGTATATAACGCCACTTTCTGCGGGCGGTAATAGTCTCGTAGCACGTTTGAGAATTCAAATCCCCCGTACTCCCAAGAATAACTGTGTTTTCCCTCCCAATATTTCATGGTGATGATCAGTGGTGAAACCTCAAGGTAATCTAATACCTCAAATCATATATGAAAAAATATTGCGTGGATGTGATTCACGATGATTGTTACCATAAAAAGGGCCGCGTTTCCTATACGTTGGGCGAGCTAGAATGGGAGTCTCTATAGGAGCGTTGAGTAAAATATAGGCTAAATTTGCATAGGAAATTTGGAGAAGAGGCGACGCGACGAGGCTCAGACGACGCGAAAAATACCCTTTGTTTACCGTCTTATCATGATAAACGGGATCACCAGTAGAAAATAAGAATATAAAGATAAGGCTATATTAAAGAGAGAAGTAAAATGTCATATTTCCTCATGTTATCAGGGATAGCAACGGTAAATTATAAAATTAATGGCGTCACACGTTGGGACGACCCATTGTATGTATTTATTTTTCCGATGTTCTAATCTTGCATTTATTTCAGATTGGAATTACTAACCATTGGAATTTTTGCCTTTGCATTAATTTACAAGTATTTTTCGTTACTATGCCTAATATTTTCAGTGTGTCTCTGGGGGCCCTTTTGCATGCTGTATGCTGGTGATTGGTCACCGTCAGCCAAATACGCTGTAGGTTTCTTGCTTTGAATTATGTACATGTAGATAACCGTTTTGAGGTGGGTGCAACTCCGTTATCCATACTGAATTCTCTGCTTATAAAAAAATATTTAGCCACCAAAGACGATATTAATTGAGGTTAAAAAAGCAAAACAAGGGAACGTGGAATTTGGGTACGAGGGTGGTTTGATAAGTACGTGACTTTTTGGATATAATGCATTTTTTCTAAACAAAATGTTTTATATCCCTACATAGTCTCGTTTTAGCTCGATACAGTTAGTCTAACTTTTTTCCAAATATTTTATTCCTTCTAAATAATAGCTTTTATCAAGGCGCTCAAAATAAGCGTTCGTTTCAGTGATAACCTCTTGGTTCGACCCAAATCTCCAACCGTTTAGCCATTTCTTCATATTTTCGAACAGGAAGTTGTCACAAGGGCCTAAATCTGTAGAATATGCAGGATGAGGTGGCAGTTAGTAGCCTAATTTACGGATTTTTGCCATGATGATCACACACGCGTGCACCCTTGCATTGTCTTGATGACACAGACATTTTTTCTTCTTCATTTACGGTCGTTTTTCCTTCGAATTTTTATCAAATCTGCCCAAAAGCTCCGAATAATATTCTCCAGTGATCGTTTTACTCCTTTCAAGGTATTTGATGAGAAGGATACCGCGCGCATCCTAAAAATGTCATGACCGTGATGACAGAGAGACCACCTTAGCCTTCTTTGGTGCACGTTCACCCACAGAAACCAATGGCCTTGATTTCTCTTTGGTTTCTGGTATATTGTAATGGATCCATATTTAATTAATGGTTACGAAACGGCGCACAAAACACTTAACATCGCCAAAAACTCTTTTGAAGTGGCCATACGGTTGTGCTTATGCTCGAGCGTAAGCAATCACCGCACCCATCGTGCGAATAGCTTTTTCATGTCAAAATATTCATGTAAAATGTGATGTGCCCGCTCATTTGAGATGCCTACATCGTCAGTCACCTCTGACACTCATTCTTTGATCGCTCTGTATCATTCCATGGATTTTATCCACGATTTCTATCTTGACGACCTCTTTCGGGCGTCCTGAACGTACGACGTCAATTGATCTGGTACGACCACATCGGAATTCAGTGAACCACTTCTTATCCATTGAAATTAATGCTGCATAGTTGGTATAGTATTTACAATGCCTTTCCTTGGTTTCAGGGACAATTTTTACGTGCAAAAATAATGTTTAGTTAGCACGCGAAATTCACTTTTTTCCGTTATTGTTAAAATTCACAAGGTTGTCTGATTTCAGTAGCAGTCAAACGCAAACTGAACGACGGAACTAGCCAAAAGTTTCACAGCTGTTTTCTAATAGATGGTCTCTAACGGGAGTGTGTTGTTTTTATATTAACTACGTGGAATATTCGATAAGTCACGGGCTTATCAACCGATCCTCGTATTTTAATTCATATGTTTCTAAGGTAACACCCATCCCACCTATTACAGCCAGCCTCAGCGTAATTTTCATGTAACATTCGTGATCTAACTACTTTAATAGTATTCATTTTTTTATCTCGGAAAGTGATGGGCCTAATTTTAACCTGTTTGCAAGTTCTGACGCTGCCGTTATAGCCTCTTATTGCTCGTGAAAAAAACGACATCTATCTGTTCTAGAGTCTATCTCTCTTATTTTAATTATACGATCTGATGTACCGTAATGTGTTGGCGTTCGTAAGATACCTTCTACCTTCGTTGGAAAAGACACTGCTCTTGAATTTACAAAAAGGTTTAGTGTATTTTTCAGTCTAGGGTATGACAGAGATTCCTATCCGAGTTTATTTAAGAGATCAGTTACACTAACAAGACCCTTATGTAATGCAAGATCATTAATTGAAGTTAGCGTCATGCATAGTTATGTAAAACAAGCACGCATTAATCGGACCGTGCTCGCGGAAGAGGAAATGTTCGAAAAATATGCGTCCTGCTGGCGAAATTAAGGTCATGACGGGGAAAAGTTGTGCAGCAAGAGCAGTAGGATTGGAGGAGCATCCAGGCCCCTTGGGGCGAGCGTGTTTTTCCACATATTCGCTCGGAACATCCCTTGCACTAGCCCGAAGGGGCGCGGGTGAAAGGGAAATGCCTCGTGGCTGGCGAAAAGGGGTTGAGAAACACGGAGTTAACTTTGGCAACTCGAGAAGTGCGAATTGCTGTAGACGGGTGGAAATTAACGAGTTGGTTTCGCATCTCGTTTTCCTGGTCATGATTCAAACGCATAGTTCTCTCGCTCGCTTTAAATGAATCGGCTTTGGGATATACCTAACGGTACATTTGCTAGTCTTTACTGGGCTAAGAATTGATACTTCCAGGTTATTGGACTGAGTTATATTTTGGAAATCAGTAATTTAACAGGTATTAACGTTGAAGACAAATGTCCCAGTATCCTTTTAAAAATTTCAAGATTTATTTCCTACATGTGTGTAATTGAAATTTACAATTATTCTTGATTAATTATTTATGCAAAATAAAAAATAATTAGCTATTAGAGTAATAAAATTATTGGCCATAATCCGTTTTCGGTAAGCTGGGATTGTTGAGTAACGCTAAATGTTCCTACCTATTTTGTCATTGAAAATTGAAAAAAATACAAATTTTTACGTAAACATGATTAAAAAATTATTCTCTGAAAAAATTATTCAGCCTAATTAAGCCACTCTTTCATTTTTTCAGCTTATGCACAGTTTAAGAGAGCTCATCTTTCCCTTTCAAATGGTTTTATTTTGTCTTAATTTCGTGACAAATTACTCGAAAAAAACACTCGTGAACAAGCTGAAATTTTTGACTCGTAAAATGTAAAACTTAACCTGTTAACTTGTAACAGAGTTAACATCTACTTGTATCTTAAATAAAAAAAAATCTTCTAACAAAGTACCTAATGAGATAAATATTTCAGGTTTGTTTCTTTTTTGGATCAGTTAATTTAATAGAGAAGCATGAAAACGTCAAGATATAAGTTATTAGTGCACACGAGGTTTGGTTGCTAAAAAATGAATTCTAAAAAAATGTAATTTCTCGAATATAGGCCACTTGATAGGTCTAGAAAACAATTTTCTGGCCAATCTGAGCACTTTTAAGTGTAGCCAATTCGTGTAATTCCACTATGTTGTTTATAAATTCAGAGGTAAGGAAAGAAAGGGATAGGAACATATAATAGAAAAAGGACGAGGACAACGGTAGATGGAAAAAGCCAGAAATCAGAGGGTAAAAATGCTACCTGACTGGGACACGAACCCAGAATATCCCGGTTGCCGACCGAATGCTCTAACCAGTTGCGCTACCAGGAAACTTAGATCTATTATGATTTCGGGGGGGTTTAAACAAAGAAAACTCCCTTTGCTTTGGCCCGCAAGAGTAACCAATGGGGCAGCTCACCACTCACCAGCAGAAGAAATGGACGAGGACACAAGGATGAAAGGAAAGATAGCAAGAAAAAAAATAAATATATAATAAACAACAAATAATATTATACATATCGGCCGGCAACCGGGAGGTTCTGGGTTCGTTTCCCAGTCGGGTAGCATTTTACCCTCTGATTTCTGGCTTGTAAGGCGTCGTGTGAATAAATGAAGTAGGTAGTATATATACATACATATATATAAAACAAAGGAAGAAATGGTGTTGCGTCACAAGATTCAACATAAATTTTAAGAACTGGCAGACTGACCAGTATAGGCCGAGGTCTTTTTGCAGGAGAGACTGGAGGGCAGAACCTGTTCACCCCCCTACGAGCGAACGCAAACCTTAACCATGGATTCCCTTTGGAATGCCTTGCCGCTGTTATACAGACAGTGACGTCCATATCTCGGACTGGGTCAGATGCGTCTCGTAATCGAACGGCCACCAAAAAGATTGATAAAGAACCAATCGCATTACGCGATGAACTCGCCCTTCAAACTCCTTTCTCTCCCTCTTCCTGCACAGCCGCTTCCCCCTACTCCCATGCACTTATCCTCCACCCAATTTCCCCCAATAATATCCACCCACACACCCCACATACTAATTTCCCCGGCTTCGCTGCCAGGGGGCACCAGCGGCGAAGATGGACTGGTTTAGTCGTGACGTAAGAGATCGCTACTCATTTGATTACAATGTTCTGCAAAAAAAGTTCAAAAAATGCCCGGCTACAATTCAGAGTGTTTCTGGCTAATTTCGGGTCGCTGAATACGAAAATGACCACCGTTTTTTTATCACCCTCCATTTTTACGAGCATCACCTAAATTAGGGAAAACAACCCCGTATCTAAACTAATCGCTTTTCAAGGGACTTTTACTAATGTTATATACTTCTGATTGAAAAAACTGACATTTAGAGGCTATTTGGGTCCCTTTAAAGACAAACGTCACTGAGGTTGAAAAGATTTAGGGGGTGAAAATTGAAAAAAAAACTTTAAATAACATTAATATAACAATTTTTCTTCGCATTTTATTGCATATGGTATGGTAGCTACTAGATAAGTTTTTAAGGAATGAATACACTGTTCACCCCCCCATTTTGTGAAGGATTAATATAACATAAAATGTAAGAGGGGAAGGAGGGTATAGGAGTTCGGAGCCGGATCTTTCGGATCGGATTTTTTTTGGATCCAAATGCATTTTCAAATTCCTGCTATTAAACGAAGTAATTATTCAAGTTTATTCTGGGTACATGCAATCGAAGGAATGCTTTTTAGATTTTCATACACATTTTAATATTTTTATAAATTAAAAATCATTTTTATAAGCTTTCAAGTTGTTTTTTTAAACACCTTTACATGCTCAGGACCCAAACTGTTACGCTTGGGTTTGGAAATGAAAATAGGAAAAATCTTCAGACCAGTGGCGTAGGACAAGAATCGCATGCGACGGCGCATTCGAAGATAGAACAGAACTCTTTCCTCCCTTATGCGGGGCGTTGCATTCCCTGAAGCTATTATTTCAAATTTCGGATCCAGATCCGATGTCTTCCGCGACTTTGGATCCGATGTGTCGGATGAAGGGCAATATCCGCGGATATTTGGATCCGGGGTATCCGATCCGAACATTCCTATTATTTTTCCAAACAAGCCTTTCTCGAACGTATCCATATATAACGCGTCATATGGTTCAACATAAATTTTAAGAACTGGCAGAGTGACCAGTGAAGGCCGGGGGCCTATTGCAGGAGGACTGGAGGGCAGAACCTGTTAAACCCCCCCCCCCCAAACGAGCGAACGCAAACCTTAACCATGGATTCCCTCTGGAATACCTTGCCGCTGTTATACAAACGGTGACGTCCATATCTCGGACTGGGTCAGATTCGTGTCGTAACCAAACGGGAACCGAAAAGATTAATAAAGAACCAATCGCATTACGCGATGAACAGTTCTATCTTAAAGCATTCTGGCAAAGTTTTATTCAGTTTTCCTGTCCCGCCCACGGAGGTCTTAGCATAGTAGTTAACTAAACTGATGTCATTAGCCATGAAATTAATTATTTCTGCATTCATATTGCAATGTCAGTTAATTTTTAACTCGAAATGTAGCTTTCTAATTTTCAAGCTTTTCCAAGGTGGCCATGTTTTCTTTGGGTGATTACCTTGTCGACTTATATTTAGACATGGATTTCCGGTGTATTGGAGTCATATCAATGGTTCTAAAATCACTTCATAAATCCATTCGTAGATGTTCGTGTTTACAAGGCCCGTTGTGTGGATTTTTAACTTTAATTAACTACTCACAATCAGTAAAAATGCAGCGCTTGTCGCACCATCTACGAGAAACGAGCGTACTACAAAGCTGTCAAAACACCGTGCCTGCACCTCGCTCAATTTTTGGGCTAAAATAAGATGAAAGTGAATTTAGGCAGCATATTTACTCTTAATGCATCATTCAGAATATATCGTAATAATGCAATTGAAAAGAAAATGCTCACAGTATTTGGTACAACAGATCACTTATTCGTCTTGGGAACACCAGCGAGTAGATTTCGTGTTACATCAATAAAGCGCTAAGTGTTCAAAATTTTCTTTGCAGGATAAGTACTTATACATGCAACCTCTATTTTCATTTACGCAGTCGGCTTGACCCAATATGGGTAATCTTTAAACACGGGAAGTGTCTCAGGTATGCCAAGGCCGTCTGCTGCCGTCGTAATAAAAACGGTTAAATATGTGGAAATTTAACGCCAGAATAAAATTTTGGTGAATTGCATACACCCTGCAGCAACTTTCAGTGGTGATTAGATGCCTTTAAGGCACCATATAAAAGATAAATTCTTTGTTCAAATATTCCTTTCGGCAGAAACTGTTGTAACTCTAATTTTTTCGGAAAAAATATGGCTATCTCTGTGGAAACTGGCTGTAGTGAGTTTGTCGGAGCTTACCAGTGTATTCCGATAGCAAGGAAAGTAAAGGCGTCAAGAAAAAAGATGGATCGCTCTTACTTTCTTCTTTTATCTCCAGATGATCCCGGCAAGCCCCAACTATTGAGAATGTTGCGCTCCGTTTGAGAATTTCAAGTAAAAAAAATCCAGAAGGCCCTCGCTTTACGATATCAATCCGTTCCGGAGAAACGATCGGAAAACGAATTATATCGCATAATGATTCGGTATCATTTCCCGGCGAAGAATGAGTTTAAGAGGCATCAGCGCTTGTAAATATTGTTATCTTACGCATCAACCAGGGCCAGTAACCCTTTCACCAACTGGCTAAATGATTGATATAGGTCGAAAGACTTTTCATTAATTGATGCACTGGAGGCGATGGAATTACCATCATAAACGGTAAATAATCCAGTGAATGGTTTGATGCAGTTCTCAGTTATATTCATTTCAATTCATCTCTTTCTTCATGTATTTCGTCCGAGAACTTCCATTGCCGTTCTTCCCGTAAAAAAATCTCATACTTCCTCACGTTAATGTGCATGTTTTTTGCTGTTCCGCCTGCACTATTATGATTTTTCACTCTTTCGCAGTGAGATAATGTAACATAATTTTTGGTTCTATTCATCTCTTGCTCTACGGTAGTTATATTCTATTTGCACCAATAAGTTTTGGCGCTGCGATTGTTTGAATTTCGTGATCCAAAGGGAGGGCGTGAGAAAGTTCACGTTCACAGTTTGGTGGAACAATGGAGAGGGAAAGTCTAGACTTTTTCTTTTATTTTTCGGAGATCTTTAGCGAGCAGACGATTTATCTTCATCAGTCTCACCTTTCAAGTAGCTGCTTCTGCGTGTGAATCAGCAATATAAATCGTTATCTCGTTTTCACATGAACCATACGCAGTTATTGTTATGTTGAGTTTTTACGCTGAAAATAATATTCCGTTAATGATTATGATAATATCACGAAGAGTACATTTTTTTGTTTATTTATCAGTGATTACAAATAAATTACTTGTAGAAATTTAGCCAGGTATTTCTACTACGCTGCATAAATATTTTGGCTGTTTGAAAAGCAAATACTAAATAAACAACAACCAATGGGTTAGGTTACATAATCGTACAAAATTATGCAAAATGTTGACGTCCCAAATTTAAAGAATTCATTTGTTATTCCTCCGGGATTTGAGTGAGACCATTCTGTTTCTGTACCACTTTTAGTTCGGATTTTTCCTCATAAAATTAACAATAATTTCTTTTGTTGTTAATTTATTTTTCTATTGGTTTTAATTTGCACCCTACACTGTATCATTAACTACGAATCTTATTTGCGTATCCTTATCCCCATTATTGTGATATGTATACACGTCTTCAGGTGTCAGTTGTTATAGTCCCACATGTCAATGTGAAGAATAAAAAGCGAGGAAGTATTATTAATGTAAATAACTATGGGATCAGTGGTTGAGGAGACGATTAACTGATCCCAAGATTTAATATGTTTATCAATAATGTCGTTGGCATATCCTTGGAAGAAGAGGTGGAGGATGGCTAATGGCTGATGGATGGTCATTTCTGTGGCACAATGGGTCTCTGTTTACTAACCGTAACGCTTTATTTTGAATCAAAGACATCTTTGGAAGCAAATTTTCTGGCGAAAGGAGTAATTTCTATTTATTGATTTTCAATAACTCGGTGAACGGAACTTGGATTAAAGTACTCAGTTATTTTAATCGTGACTTTATGGAATCTACTTGACGTAATGAAAAAGAAATTATAGGAATAGGGTGGTTTCCTATTATTTTTTTTGCCTAAATCGAAAGATTATTACTCCTGGAGTACCTATGCATTTCACGCTCTTAGATTTTTAAATAACGATATATATTTTTCGCGATTAAATGAAAAGTGAAAATTTTCAAGCGCGCGAAAACGCGACGACTAAGCAGGAATGATGGGAAAAGTCCGTATGACGTATTTCTGGTTCCCGCTGTCGCCCTATGAGGTGACCTTGGGGCGAGCCTTGAGCGCTGATACGACACAGGCTGCTAGCAGGGTACTCTGCTACCTAGCAGGTAGCAGAATACAGAGCTAGCAGGTAGCGCTTGGCTTAAATATGGATAATTACTACCTTATCAAACGAAGGAAACTTCCCGACCTTAGACAATTTTGATAAGTGATTATTAAGAGATGTTTCCCTGAGCTCTGTGCCACATGCATGTATTGGTAATCTCAGACGATGTATAACTCCTATCCTCTCATGTAGAAACTAGATCCCAGTGACATCACGTGGAGTGGAATCGCATGGGCGCCAGTCCGGCCTTCTTCAAATGAGGTTAAAATTGACCATTGCCATTCGTCTTAACTGGGATTTCTAAATCCAAATAATTTGTATATTATGAAAACCCTATTTGTGGGTAACGAATAGCAATCAATGCATTACGTTTTATTTGATGAAGGAAACTACCCTATTACAGTTTTCTTTACTTTTCTTTATATTGGGTTTAAGTGTAGGTTTATCATCCATTTCTTATGAACTGTAACTCTTTGCATTTGAGGCTTAGACTTTTGGCGGCAATATTTGTTACTTCTTCCATTTATTACGCATTTCCTATTTCACATAATCTGGAACTTGATTATGTTATGATGAGGTCTATATCTGATAGAATTGTCGGCCTTGGTCTATAGTTGGATCGACATTTTAAATAAATGCTCAAACTTTCAACGCGTATAGCGTCTCAAAATTTTTTATCTATTCAAGTCTTCTGTAAATCCCAAAGCGATCGTTAATTTTAGGATTCCAATCGTTTCCATTCTTGTGGCGTCAGAAATATCTTAAAAATTATCGTCTTCTAATGATACTAGGAGATGGATATGAACACCAAAATCATATTAATCTTTTCAATTGGCAAACTGTGTGAGAATCGGTAGAAAAAAATGTTGGTGAGTAAGCCGTGCAGAAAAACACCCTATGAAGTGATCGCAATATTTTCTGTGCTTTGCTTTCTAATTTTATAACCCCATTCACAGGATCGTATTGGTAAAGCAAGGGAAGAGAATGAAGCAGTCATATGAAAGGATGATGGCGAACTTAAGCCATCGTAAAAGCTGCTGTTTTTTTTTAAACGACACGACGTGTTGTATTGATACCGATGAGCTATCTTCCTTAAGCGGGAAAAAAACTCATTTCGCGTGCTTACTAACACGATTGTTTGTTGGTAGTAAAAGGGGCAATAAAATCGTTGGCTTGTACGCTAATGTTGGTGAGAGAGTTTTTATTAGTTAATACCTGATACAATGCGCTCGGATGTGAATCCTTTGAATGGAAACATATGGACGCCCACATAGTTGAAAATTGTGACGGTTTCACATGCAAGTTTAATTCCTAGTGCCCATCATGATTTTTTATGTAAAATTTAATTTTGCTCAAAGAAATAACGAACGCGAGTTTGCTAACTTGGTAATTATAATTCCTATTTTTTCAATTCCTTAGAAAGGGCATTACATTAGTACATTACTTTTTCAATGGGAACAACACGCTCTGGCGTAACATTTACAGCATTTTGATGGTCTTAAACGTAAAATAAAACTTTTATATTTTCTATTATCTTTCGAGATTGTGTGATCATTGCCTCATTTTTAGTACTCAAAATGTTGGCATATTTGCTTCATGCAAAAGATTTTCTTGCATTTTTTGTTCTACCTTGTGGATATGAATCTGAGTACTTAGTTTTTTTCCCATGATTTGCGTTGGCTCCTATATCCATCAATAAGTGCTATCGATCGATTATCGAATTAATCGATTTTCTAAGTTAATAATTAGGAGGCCGTGGCTATTTTCAATTTTGCAAAAGTGTATTCGGTGTGCATTTCATCACCTCAAAAAACATAAATAAAGATTTTTTACCGCGACGTTCAATTTACATGAGCTAAAGCGTAATTTTATCTGTATAAACGGCATACTGCTATATCACAATGGAATTGTGTATTTGAAGTATTTTTTCTGTCCTGCATACTTTCATAGTTTTAGCCAGTAACAGTTTTATATTTGTAGTAACAGATTAGATGATAATGCATTAACATTTGAGCTCATTTATTTGACCTTATCACTCTGAAAATGGTCTGAATATTATAATTAAGTAGTTGTACATTCGTCAAATTTCATGGAATGATGAACTTCAATCAATGACACAGAGTAAAACTGTGAATTATCTATCAAAATGTATAAAATTCGAGGAATCAAGCGAGATGGAGTGGAACTGATTCATAATGAAAGATGATTTGCAATTTTCCACAAAAATAAATTTAATCCTACCCGAGTTTCGATGTTACTATATCATTTTCAAAGCACAAATGGTGGTAAGTGCAGTTAATTTATACATATTTAAGAGGCGGATACATATTTAGGATTTTACATATTTATACATATTTAGTTCTCCCACGCCCGCTTCCTAAATATGTATAAATTAACTCCACTTACCACCATTTGTACCTTGAAAATGATGTAGTAACATTGAAACTCGGATCGGATTAAATTTATTTTTGTGGAAAATTGCAAACAAATTGAAAATTGCAAATTTCATAATCAAAATATACATATTTGCTTTTGGTTTCTTTGATGATTTACAAGCACGTTAAATATCGTTTTAAAATTATGTCCTTAGTGAGGTAAAGTGACTCTTCCGTATCGTGTGACGTATACCGATATTTCGGCGCTTCGCTCTGATAAATCGTCTAATGCCCGAAGAGTCTGTGAGTGAAGATTAAGTTTTATAATTCGTATTTTGAAAGAATTCCGTGTCAGAGTTGCCCTCTGCTTGTGCCAGAGGTGGGATGTGAAAGCGTTAATCTGCCGTCGTGAAGATGAAGGAAGTAGGAAATGCCTAGGAAACGACTAGAAATCAGGCTGGCCAAATCTGTGAAGATGAGTTGTGTGATACCGATTAAATCGTGAGGAAAGTGAAAGGAAAAATGCTCTGCTAGCCATTGTTGCGTCGTGGAACTTTAAATTTCGGAGGAAATTATATCTTCTTTTTGTCAAAATATTAAAATTTGAAATAGTTAAAATATCTTAAAATTTGAATGGAAAATCATGTGCTAAATTAGTGGCATGGTGCGAGCTATGATCACAATATTGTCTCTAGAAGTACTGGTAAGACAAATCACTCAGGATAGATTGTATTACGTTGAGTGTGGTTCGTCTACATCTGCGAGGTACCGCAAGCCTCCACTAGGGTGTGTGGCACGGGGTGATTCAACATCAGGCATGCAGCACACATCCTAGCCTTAATCAGAAAGGCACTCGCTTGACGGACGCGGGCCAAGCACACAAGACAACACTTACACGCGGTATGGCAGATACATCGAGAGTGAGCATGCTCCCATGCAAAGAAAACTACTTGTTATCGGTAGATAACGAAAAGTTACCTTAGTAATTCATGCATGAATTATAACATGCCAAGAAATGCAGATGTAGATGCACAATGGTAGCTATGCTATAGTATGGTTGTATGTTTTTTGTTACACTTACTATACATTAAGTTATGTATGTAAGATTTTCTACTGCTAGCGAAATGCTTGAGTAATATAAACGCCAGGGGCTACCACAGACAAGCACACACACCCGAATGGATATCTTCGCAAGGCTGTCGGCCCTCGCTAAGGTAACCTTAGGTGGTAACTAAGGACCCTTCGTAGAGCTGCATTGTCTCCCGTAAGGATGCCAGGTTATTACACCCTCTCACTTCTCTGGAGGTTTACGGAAATTTTACCAACCCGCCAGGGACTACCTCACACTATACTCACTACCCAGAAGTATCCTTTGCGGGGCTGTAGTGACCTCGCTAAGGTAATCTGGGTCATAACTTGTCTTCCTTTGTAGAGCTGTAAGGACTCTGCTAAGGATACAAGTTTTGCCACATTCACACACACCAGCACTCAACAAAATCTCTCACACAAGCACTAGGGTACGGATTTCTGGCAAATCGCTCAAAGAGAGCGTGGTCAAGATGACACTAGCACAAAACGAACGAGGGTAAAACTCGTATACGTATTTCGGCTACAAACAAAGCCTCTTCAGCGAGCTGAAGGAAATAATCACTTACAACACGTAGTCGAAAGTGAAAAGGAAAGGGAGGACGACTTAGCATAAATAGAAAGGAACTTAAATGAGGGGAGCAATGGAAAAAGAGTGGGGGTGGGGTGTACATGAAGGAGTAGGTATGAAGAAGGAAAGGAGGGAAGTCGGATATTGGATAGCATTGATAGACAGGAAACCAATGGCAGCAGGACATGGGGGGAGGAGAGCAAAGGTCCGTAGTCCCTGGCGTGGAAGTTATAGTGGTTTCCTATTATAATTTTTTTGCTTAAACAGAAATATTATTACTCCTGGAGTTCTCATTTCACGCTTTAAGATTTTTAAATGGCGATATCTATTTTTCGCGATTAAATGAAAATGGAAAAATTTCAAGCGCGCGAAAACGCGACGGCTAAGTATGAATGCTGGGAAAACGCCGTGTGACGTCATTCTGGTTCCCGCTGCCGCAAGTGAGGTGACCTTGGGGCAAGGCTTTGAGCGCTGATACAACGCAGGATGCTAGCAGGTGGCAGAGTACCCTGCTAGCTGGTAGTGCTTGGCTTAAATAAGGATTGTTAATATCTTATCAAACGAAGGAAGCTTTCCGACCTTTGCCAGTTTTAATAGGTGATTATTTAAGACATGTTTCCCTGAGCTCTGGGCCTCATGCATGCATTGGTAATCTCAGACGATGTAAAACTCCTATCTACTCGTATAGAAACTAGGTCCCTGTGACGTCACGTGGAGTGGCATTGCATGGGCCCCAGTCTGGCCTTTTACAAATTAGGATAAAATTGACCATTGCCATTCGTCTAAACTGGGATTTCGAAAACCAAATAATTTGTGTATTATGAATACGCTAATGGTGGGTAAGGAATCGCAATCAATGCCTTTCGTTTTCTTTGTAGAAGGAAACTACCCTATTCCCTTAAACTGCCATAGGAGGGCATACTTGTCAGAGGCGGTCTGGGGTAATTGGGGGCCCTCGGCTTAAGCTCATGTTGGGGCCTACTTTCCTGGAGGATTTTGGGGTCCTTCACGGAAAAAAATTTAAGTAATCGCATGCCTGGAAGTGGATTTTGACTCTGTTCTGGTTATTGAAAGCCATTATAAAAGTTAATAAAAATAGCAATTTCTCCAGAAAACATACGAAGGTAAGTGAGAATTTCACAGTTTATAAAGTTTAATAACGTATTATGGTTCCATCATTTAGTTAGTGTCTTTGTTCCTTGAAACTGCACGGAAATCTAAACAACCTCTATAATAACGTTTTCCAATAAACCTTTCAAAAAGTATCATATTCTCTTTTATCTTCTAATTCCCTTATTTTAATATTTTATGTAATATTTTAAACTAATTGTATTTTGTAAATAAGCAACCCATGAAAAAGTAGAATTTTTATAATGGCATGGTTTCCTATTATTTTTTTATTGCCTGAATCGAAAGATTATTACTCCTGGAGTACGTTCTTCACGCTTTTAGATTTATAAATGATGATATCTATTTTTCGCCATTAAATGAAAAGTGAAAAATTTCAAGCGCGCGAAAACGCGACGGCTAAGTAGGAATGCAGGGAAAACCCCGTGTGACGTCATTCTGGTTCCCGCTTCCGCCTTGAGAGGTGACCTTGGGGCGAGGATATTGTGCACCGCTGCGATGCTGGCTGCTAGCAGGTAGCAGAGTACTACCCTGCTATCAGGTAGCGCTTGGCTTAAATGAGGATTATTAATGCCTGATCAAACGAATGAAGCTTTCCGACCTTTTGGCAATTTTAATAGGTGATTATTAAGAGATGTTTCCCTGAGCTCTGTGCCTCATGCATGCATTGGTAATCTCAGACGATGTAAAACTCCTATCTATTCGCATAGAAACTAGGTCCCTGTGACCTCACGTGGAGTGGCATCGCATGGGCGCTAATCTGGACTTTTTCAAATGTGGTTAAAATTGACTATAGCCATTCGTCTAAACTGGGAATTATATAACCAAATAATTTATATATTATGAATACACTAATGGTGGGTAACGAATAGCAATCAATGCCTTTCGTTTTATTTGATGAAGGAAACTACCATATTGCAAAAGAAGCGTTGTAGGGGCCCCCTAAGCTAATGGCCCTCTGCGATCGCCGATCAGCCGACCTGGCCAGACCGCCCCTGATTCTGGTGAGGTGTTTTTTTTTTGTCTTATTCCTAGGACGAGTGGTGTACAAATTTTCACGGCCATTTCAGGCCCCCTTTTGAATCATCTATCTATAGAGGTCGTAGAGCTCTTTCCCCCGTTATCTATGAGGTAAAAGGTTTTCTACTCGAGAAAGCTTCATTTCCACGTGTGTAACATATCATTACAATGAAATGATAACCCTCAGTACATTCATTCACTGAAACCATGACTTTTTGGGACCTACTTTACTACGAATTGGTGGTCATTCGTGAGCTCGGAGTTTGTGACGGCAAAGAGAGAGAAATTAGATACTTTTCCGTCGTTAGACCACATTTGGAATACGCTGCCAGTGTTTGGGACCCTCATGAAAAAGGCTTAATAAAAGAGTTAGAACGCGTGCAAAGAAGAGCTGCCAGGTATGTGAAAGGTCGTTACGATAGTCTTGTTAGTGTAACTGACCTCTTAGATAAACTCGGATGGGAATCTCTGTCGGACCGTAGATTGAAAAATAGACTTAAACCTTTTAGATAAATTCAAGAGCGGTGTCTTTTCTAACGAAGTTAACCATATATTACGAACGCCAACATACTACGGAAGATCAGATCATATAAATAAAATAAGAGAGATAGATTGTAGAACAGACAGATTCAGAATGTAATTTTTTCCACGATCAATAAGATATTATAACGGCAGCGATAGAACTAATAAATAGATTGCATGACTTGTAGTGTAGCCAACTAACCTATGTAAAACTTAATGCATGTTTTTTAATTTTATTATTATTTCTAACAGCATAATCTAGTATAATTTGTTAGTATACGTGACGTTTTTTGGACGGTGTGGTGTGCGCGTGGAAGTCCAATTGCATGCTGCATGCTGGTGATTGATCACCCTTTGCCAAACACCCTAGAGGTGGCTCGCAGGGTATTATGTAGATGTAGGTGTAGATAATGGGTGTATAGTAAATCCAAGAGTATTCGAAAGTACGCATTTTTCATCTGGCAGTTTTGATCTGTGAAGCCGCAGGACTTTCCCGTGGTCGAGCACGTCACGGTTTACGATCACCTTAATATTATTTTTTTCCCTTGCCTGCTGATGCCGGTTTTAGTGAGTGACGCACACAGCGCCGAGTAAAAAATAAAAGAAGGCGACGTAGCGAATGCGTGGGCCCGTGGCTTCTTGTTGAGGTCGTCTGCGGTCCAACCGGTTCAGTCATTAGGCGAGGTCGAAGGATTTCTTCCCCTCCCTAGGCCCCATCCCAATCTCGCGGGCGAAAAAGAATTAGGTTCCGAGCTTACGATTTGCCATTCCGTAACACAAAATCTATACGTGTTTTTTTAGTGATTTTAATGCTCAAATCTCCAAAATTTCAGTACGAATATATTTTGCATATGCGTAAAATATATCTACATATACGTAATACCCTGCGAGCCACCTCTAGGGTGTTTGGCGGGGGATGATTAAACATAAGCATGCAGCATGCAATAGGATTTCCACATATATACCTCACGGTCATAAATATGTTACGCATACTAGCAAAATAAAATTCCAAATTTATACAAAGATAATACATGCCGATTACTCATGAAGGCAATCTGCATATGAAACTAGAACATGCAAAACTTGCTGCTAGAGATACTATGAAAATTCATAAACATGCATTGAGGAATACAGAAGCTAGTAGGCTACAGTAGAAGTCCTAACGCTGCCGAAATACACATTACCCTGGGAACCACCTCTTGTGTGTTTTGCATGGGAATATTTATAAGATCCGGCGTTTCAATTCATTCTTCCTGAAAAAATGCATAGATCACTTCATTCACTACTAATCGAAAATAATATCACCTATAACAGCATAGGAAGAGGTGGATTGGAAGATTGTTTATTATATTTTCAAACGTATGATGCCGATATCCGGATTTCAGTAATTTTTATCCTTTAAATGTATTTTTCTTTTAGTATTGTTATTTATTTTCACTAATGTGTTTATTTAGTGACTTTAAGTCTAAATTCTCCTAAAATTCATATCACAGGAAGAGAAAATTGTATATTTTATTTTCAAACGTATGATTCCGATATCCGGATTTGTGTGGTTTTTTAATTATATCTACTATTCTATTATTATTATTGGTATCCATAGTCATTATTATTTTTCTTTTAACTTGTGGCACCGGGTTTCCATTTTACTGATTTTAATGTACTTGGATACCGTGTATTAAAACTGAAGGTGCGCGTACAACATTTGACCATTTATTTACTTATGTTTATGGCTAATATTTATTTAAGCTGATTCGTACATCGTGATGCTTTTTTGCAAATCTAATTCGCGCATTGTTACAACCCTGAAGATCCTTTAATTATATAGTGAAATGTTGGCTGAATGTTAATTAGTAAGATTCTTATTTGATCAGCCTTCTATATCATAGTCCCTAAGCACTAAAATTGTGGTTAGGAACATCTCAATATTAATCGTCATTTTCTGGAAGTAGTGGTGATTCGAAAAGCGAAAGCTCCATTTGAGGAAAAAATTTACCTTGAACTGGTCTCGATCTTTGACCTTGTGTAGCATCCACATATTTCGGGTGAATACTTCCATCTTCGAAGGCTGATAAAAATTCCTCAAAGGAAAAATCTCTAGCCTTGACCAATATTCGGGTCGGGTACCATATAAGATACCTTATTCCGTGTAGATTTTTCGTCGTTTCTGCAGCTTAACGTTGGTGAAATCTTAGAGTAAACGTAAATACGAGGGATGAAAGAAAAAGAATGAGAATGAAAAAGATCCTCCGTTTATCGTCGTGATCACGAGAAGATAACTGATTTTCCCAATCAAACCTAGATTCTAACTGATATCTGGTGATTTTTCCGGGTATTCTTCCGCGTTTATCCATTTTGTAGGACAATATTTCGCCAACGATCCAGTTGGCTTCCTCAGGTCCACTGAAGTGATCTGACCTCTTCAGTGGACCTGAGGAAGCCAACTGGAACGTTGGCGAAATATTGTCCTACAAAATGGATAAACGCGCAAGAATACCCGGAAAATCACCCGATATCATCATAATCTCCGCGGAATCCTACTTGGAAACTAGATTCTAACTACAAATTTGCCGCGAGCGTTGTGAATGAGTGATTGTTAGTGCACGAACTGATTTCCATGTTTATTTTTTTATGTTAACAAGCGATGGGAGAAGCAAGAGAGAAATAGGGTGGTTTCCTATTATTTTTTTACTGCCTAAATCGAAAGATTATTACTCCTGGAGTACGTATTTCACGCTTTTAGATTTTTAAATGACGATATCTCTTTCGCGATTAAATGAAAATTGAAAAATTTCAAGCGCGCGAAAACGCGACGGCTAAGTATGAATGCTGGGAAAACGCCGTGTGACGTCATTCTGGTTCCCGCTGCCGCAAGTGAGGTGACCTTGGGGCAAGGCTTTGAGCGCTGATGCAACGCAGGATGCTAGCAGGTGGCAGAGTACCCTGCTAGCTGGTAGTGCTTGGCTTAAATAAGGATTGTTAATACCTTATCAAACGAAGGAAGCTTTCCGACCTTTGCCAGTTTTAATAGGTGATTATTTAAGACATGTTTCCCTGAGCTCTGGGCCTCATGCATGCATTGGTAATCTCAGACGATGTAAAACTCCTATCTACTCGTATAGAAACTAGGTCCCTGTGACGTCACGTGGAGTGGCATTGCATGGGCCCCAGTCTGGCCTTTTACAAATTAGGATAAAATTGACCATTGCCATTCGTCTAAACTGGGATTTCTAAAACCAAATAATAACGTATATTATGAATACACTAAGGGTGGATAACGAATCGCAATCAATGCCTTTCGTTTTCTTTGATGGAGGAAACTACCCTATTATTAGCAGAGTAGCCAAGGCGCGAGTATGCTTCTCCACGTAGTACGTGAGACGCGGACAATGGCAGCCGCGGAGAAATTTAGGGTAAGGATTTCGAAATGTGGTGCTACAGAAGAAAGATGAGGATCAAGTGGATCGACCGAATAAACAATGTGTAAGTCCTAAGAAGAGTGGGAGAGAAGAGCAGCCTCATAAAAGCCTTAATAAGAAAACGGAAGAAACTTTATAGAGCACGTCTTGAGTCATGCTGGCCTGATGAAGACAATCGTCGAGGGAAAATCGATGGCAAGATCGGGACAGGAAGACCTCGAACAAAATACATGGAACAGGTAAAGAAGGGTAAGAAAGAGAAGAAATACGTAGGTTTGAAAATATTAGAAGATGTAAAAAATTCTTGTGCCTTCCCTCTTTTTAGTTATTTAAAAAAATTATATTATTGTAAAAATATATATTGATGGTAGCCTTTTATTTATGTATCGATATTGTACATTCATTTTTTCATTTTAAGCCCTGAGTACGGTTTAAAATAAACCGAAACGTAGGCAAATCATTTTTGAATTATTTGGCCTAAACTCCAAGAACTAAAGATATATAATATACAAGAAATATAACAGAGATCAAGACAAGAAGGAAAAAATCTTTTTGGTGAAGGCAAACTTACATTTTAAAACTATTGCATGTAACCAAGGACTCACCCAGCATTTAAGCATCGAGCGTTTATGGCTATTCCGTCCTTGAATCCATTGGCGCAGCGAGGGGAGGTTTTTGGGGTTAAACCCCCCCCCCCCTATAGCTCAGAGAAATATTTAAATTTAATTCATTTTACTTAATAGGATTGATATTACTAATAGAATAGTGTAAGGATTAATAAAATATCCCTCAGAAAGCCGTAAAACTCACAATTCTGAATCGTTTATTTTTAAATTCCGCAACAATTTATTAATCTCGCACCTACCGCTTATCCTGGTGGGTATTCCATACCTCCACACAGACAGGTATTAGTTGCACCTAAACCCCCCCAGCCTTAATTCCTGGCAGCGCCCCAGCTTAAATCAATCTAGAGCGTTTTATAAGACACCCTCCAGATCACAGTTTCTGTTCGTAGCTGGGCTTTACCACCGTTCCGAGAATTCGGTCTCCAATCATTGAAATTTTTGCGGTTACTCCGCGGGCAGAACACGTATTATTTTGGGGGGACGCCGTGGTCGAACATTAGAAATTTTGGGCCACTAGGCTGAGGAAGAAAAAGAAAGAGGACGAGCATAATTGCATTGTGCGAGAACGCGGAACATGCTGCCGAATCGGGGGAGGCTGATGAACGCCTCTTAATGTCCAACGCCGCAAGTTTTGGAGATGAAGCGGAGAAAAATTCCAACAACTTCCGCTTGAAATTTCCGTTTCGAACATCTTCTTTTTTTATGAATTTTATTTATTTTTAAAAGTACACGTTCTGTTTGAATATAATGTAATTTTTTTCGCTTAAAAACAAAGTTGTACCACTTTTCTACCTTATTTTATTTGTGACGGTGGCGCGTGTTTTATTTAGAAATCTCTACGCTATATTAAGTCTGGCAATTTTGCCTCTTACTTAGTCCATTTATCCATTCAAAACTCCTTATTACATTTTGAATGGAAACAGCAGCATAACTGCCATACGGAGCGGCATGTGTTAGGCTAAGGCAGGGGAAGCAAGAGCAAAATGACCTCTGTTCACTTGAAATGTTTTATCTTAGTATGGTTTCTAATACTCATTTGTATTGATAAATAAAGGAAAAGGGTACGTTTGATGAACTTTTCAGCTAATTTTAACATAAATGAAGGAATGTTTAAAATAATTACTACCCGTAATAATGACAGGAAATGGTCCCTTAAGGTAATTTCATGTAAAGATTTATAAAGCCGCACGACTCCTGTCCTTCTAGTGCTAGGTTTTTCGCATGGTTGGCAATCATGGAAAATCATTACATCCACTTGACGGGCCTATTCTACTGAAAAAACGGAATATCGTAGATACTCCGTTTTGTGTGATGTACAATGAATAAATTAACTACTCTAGAGCAATTAGCCTTTAGTTGGTCCATTTATCCATTGAAGTGCAATGTAGACTTACAAATTCAAACATTGAAAAGGTAAAAACCAAGGTAAATGAGGACTGAATGGACTCCAAACATGCCTTAACGGGAACCGCTTTTGGAAACGCAATATGGTTTGTCTTAAAACTTAAAAAAACGTTTCTGAATTTATTTTACTTAAAGGATAAGGATAGTAATTCGTTTTTGCAGCGAAAAATAAAGTAATTTAATAAATATTTCGGGGAAGTCAAACCACACTAGCAATGCAAACCTTGACTTTTTAGTGCAAATTAAGGTTAAGATGATGCATACCTTTTGCTCCGCCGGCTTTTTATGTTACGAAGCACTATCTAAAAACTAAATCTATCACATTGAAACTTTAATTGCATGTGAAGTAGACTAAATTAGTACAGAATGTTATCTAAAAAAACCGACAAAACATTCAAATTGAAAAACGTTGAGGTAAATAGTGAAGCCTATAAAAAAAATCCTACCTTCCAGATCTCAGCTCATGATTAGGTACCACCGATTATTGATGGATAGGTTTCCCAAAGAAGTGTGATACATGCTTTGGAAAAAATGATGATCAGATTATGGGATCCAATCATCGGCGAAGCGTGTAAGTAATAGAAGTAAAAACGCTTATTTAAGAAACGCCAAATTAACTAAATTTGCCTTTTATAAGCAGGATTTGTGCATTGGAGAAAGTTGATATACTGGGAACACTTCAAGCAGTCTCACTATCTCACGTATATCAACGTAGGATTAACCCTTTCTATCCTAGAACTGATTTTGGGAGGAATTAAATTCCAAGACTTTTCATTTTAAATTTGTGAATATTTTCTATTTAATCATAATTATTGCGGCAGCTACATATTTCGCCATTAAAATTTACAGCACAAAAAACAACATAGTTTAAATCTGTCCTGAATAGAGCTGAAAATGTATACATTTTTGATGTTACTTACAAGCAACTTTGGATTATAATGGGTTAATGGCTGATATAACGATCGGGCGGCAAGAAAATATTTAGGGGGCAGGAGGCATCCAGTGTGCCGCACGTGGCCCAAACAAGACTCCTATCATTCCCATCATTATTTTTTCAACTGGGCTACCACACCCTGACTTCAAGTGCGAACACGGTTGGTTTGCTATGGAGGCAAGAATGTTGGCGTCCCAGCCAGTGGGCTTCAAAGCCCGTCGATGACAGAGATATTTCAGAGACTGCCTGATCTAGCTTGAGTAGTTTGTGGAGGGCACTACAAGTAAAACACTACAAACGCAAGCTTAAAGGATTTTTATCCCAACGTCATCACTTGCTTAAGACTTACGCTAACATTTTGAAAATTTCAGGCCATTCAAAGTAATATTTTGTCAACATTTACATCCATGTCAAATTTGAAGATACAGTAGATTCCGTTTAATGGGTCCACCGGTTACTTGGGGTAACGAATCGCAATGCCTTTCGTTTTCTTTGATGAAGGAAACTACCTTATTGTTTTTCGCGATCGCGATGAGGATTCCCATCGCTATTTTTCATCACTCGTCCGGTCGCTTTTTCCGTCGCTAAAACCGTCCCTAAAACCCTATATCAGCCAATCGGAACGCATGCCCAATGGAGCGATTGCAGCGCAACGTTTGACAAGAGTGGGAACGACATAGATAAACACGCTATATATTTTCGTTATGCGGGTCCCATGACAACGAGCTGTGAAATCGAAAGTGATGCGAAAGTCGACGGCGGGAGGGACCGTGTGATTCAGAAAAATTATCACTAGAGCGATCGCTTTTCGCGGCGAAAAAAATGATCGTGTGATTCAGGCTTTAAAAATTTCTTGGGGATGAAAATGTTTGGAAGACGCATGTGCGTCACAGTGCTGGATTTCGGGACAGGAATTTTTCTTCGCACTCCCTAAAAGTGCACGATCGCGGAGATTAAGATTGGGCCGAGTGAGAAGGTTGATGTGACCAGCAGCGCGCACGTTCATCACGTATCACGGAAAAGGGCCGGGGTTTTTCTTCTCCTGAAATCCTCTGCCGGTTAGAGAGAATCGCGTGCTGCTATTGCTCCACGACTTCTAATTTTCCCCGCCCCAGAACAGGGTTGGCGTAAAAAAGAAACTGATCCTCCTGCGGTTCCAAGTGGCACTTTCACTCACATCAGTGACAAGTTTTCTACGAGAGATATATTGAAAGGGAAACTTTATGGGCTGAGAGAAATTATCCTCGTGGTAAATATTTTCGTTGATGTATGAGGATACCTCATTTCATTGCATTACCTCATTTATGTCCACCTTAGCCGTGTGGTTACGCCATAGAGTTCAAGGCAAACGAGACTTGATAAAAACTGCACACTGTATTCTATTACAATTTTCAAAAATATCCTGCTCAAGCTTTTGTCAAATTAATCCATCGGTTAGTTTATTAAGCTGATTAAAATAATCCAACTTGCTGAAAGAGACGGAATTACAATATAGACGCCTACTGCCTGTAAATAAGATGAAAGTAGTAATAGGAGTAAAAATAGAAATAAATAATATTAAAGAAGTAAAAATAGTAGGACATTTGGAATTATGTCTTTGAATTTCCATCATCCTAAAATGTTTTTCCTGAGGATTTGATCCTTATAATGCTGGTAGAAAATAGATAAAATTAGACGCTGACACCGTTACGTACCAGAGTAGTCATGTGGCCACGTCATTTTGAGGAAACTGTTTAATTAATTCATTACCAACATATTTACATGAATAACTTAAGACGACCGTTGCAGCGAAACATCTAAAATTTTCAAAATCGCAAGCAGACATTTTACTGGACAGATACGGATTAAGAAAGACAGTATTAATTTATATTTTGAAATTTAATTCCGTGTAATGTATACCTTCATCATCAAATAGTATGTTTTCCTTTCTATGTAGGGTGAATAAGTCTACTATCTAAATATCTACAGAAATGTAGCTTTTTGCAACAACGAGTGGTAGAAAATATGCTACATTCGTTACCTATCCTTTTCAGATGACCAAATTATAATCTCAGAAGACGAAGATAACCTGAGCTATATGGTTAGGAAACTTATGAAAACGTTTGAGAAGTATGGACTCACTATTATCAAAAAATGGATAGAATACTCGGTTATTGAAAGTGATGAAATAACAAGATCTCCCACTAGAGAATGAGTGCCTCAAGGGAGTAGCCACAGCAAATTACTCAGATTGATATTGGGTAAATACGTAAGCAGTAAGCTAAGAACCAACGATAAAATTATGACGCGAAGGATTATCATAAAAACTCAAAATTCTATTTTACGGGACCAAAACATTGGCAGAAAAATGAAAGTAAAAATATATAAAATAATTGTATTTCTAAGTAAGAATTCATAAAACGTAGAAAAAGTGATAAAATTTGGATAAGAAGTATAGGATATTGCATAAAAAACAAAAATTGGTCATTGATGACAGATTACTTGCGAAGGATTTGCAGAAAGAGTCGATTCGGTAAAGTTAGAAATGGTACCATGATGGAGGTGACGGAATTAGAATACGATTAATTCGAAGAGGTAGAATGGAAGAAACTATGCGAGTTTGGCCATGTTAATATTATGGATGCCACCAGATGGCCCAAGCAAATATTGGATGGGAGACGTCCAGAAAAACTGAAAAGAGGGTGAATTGGAGACAGGGAATAGAGAGAGCAATAGAAACAATAGACATGAGAGAAGAGAAATGCAAAGGCAGCGAAAAATGGAAGATTAGTGCTGGAAAAAGACGGCAGACATAGAAAAAAACCAGCTTTTCTTCGAAAATGTTTGAATTTAGGTCGGTAGTGTTGCGGTGGTATTATGTTATGGAATAAGAAACACAATGTTCCTTTGACCAAGTGATTTGCCTATATTATCCATGATTTTTGAAGATTTTGGCTCAGAACTGTCTGGTTTTGTAATGCAAATTGGCGTACCCGTTTTTCGCGCGAAATTTGACATCTTTGAGCAATTTAACAAGTGTTTTGAGCGAGTGTCACCAATACGATAGCGCAATCTCGCCCATTTTGGAATTAATGTTTGCAGACAAATGTAATAGCTCATTTTATTTCAACCTTAAGGCCTTAAAAATCTTGAGTATTAAATAAAATGCCGGATAGGCTATATACCCAAGGAAAACCGTTTGCATGGTGACTGTAAAGTGCATTCTACAAAATGCTTGCGTTGCCGTAGCTCATTAACCATGGAGTCGCGACCCCATCTTTATGGACAAAATATGCTCAAAATTATCTCCTTACCGCCTCCTGAAATACTGCAGATTCGCCCTGAGACACCCTATACAGATATAAAACGAGTGTATTCATGCTTATTTTTTTCGTATATGTTTATGTTTGTATGTATGCAGCAAAAGGGTGGAGGCTAAGACGAACATTAACCAAGGAAAGCATAAGCTTGAAGAGGCGAAAGAGTTTTCTTACCTGGGAAGCCGAATTACCAACGATGGACGAAGCAAGAAAGAAATAGTAGAATAGCGCAGGCTAAGAGGGCTTTCTACGAAAATAAGAATATTCTTACAGCTGAAAATACCAGCATAGAAGTAAGGAAACAATTCATCAGATGCTACATATGGAGTATGTTTCTCTATGGAAGCGAGGCTTGGACGATGGAAGCAGCGGAGGAGCCAAGAGTGGAAGTATTCGAAATGTGGTGCTACCGAAGAATGATAAAGATAAAATGGATTGACCGTGTGAGTAACGAGAAAGTGCTAAGAAGAGTGGGAGAAAAGAGAAGCCTCATAAAAACTTTAAGCAGAAGACGGGACAACTTAGTTGGGCACATTTTGAGGCATCATGGCCTGATGAAGACAATCGTTGAAGGAGAAGTGGAAGGGAAAAAGGCAAGGGACGGCCCCGAATGAGTTATATAGGTCAGTTCATTAATTATGTTAAACAGAAGAAATACGTCGCTATGGAAAGGTTAGCGGGTAGGAGAGAGGAATGGAGAGCTGCGTCAAACTAATCTTTGTATCGTTGACTAATTATGATAATACGTTTAATCCTCAGAATAGGGTGGTTTCCAATTTTTTTTTTGATAAACCCAAAGATTATTACTCCTGGAGTACGTATTTCACGCTTTTAAATTTTTAAATGACGATATCTATTTTTCGCGATAAAATGAAAAGTGAAAATTTTCACTCGCGCGAAAACGCGACGGCTAAGTATGAATGCAGGGAAAACCCCGTGTGACGTCATTCTGGTTCCCTCTGCCACCGTGTGAGTTGACCTTAGTAGCAGAGTATCCTGCTAGCAGGTAGCGCTTGGCTTAAATAAGTGTTATTAATACCCTATCAAACGAAGGAAACTTTCCGACCTTAGGTAGATTTAATAGGTGATTATTAAGAGATGTTTCCCTGAACTCTGTGCCTCATGCATGCATTGGTAATCTCAGACGATGTAAAACTCCTATCTACTCGTATAGAAACTAGGTCCCTGTGACGTCACGTGGAGTGGCATCGCATGGGCGCCAATCTGGCTTTTTTCAAATGCGGTTAAAATTGATCATTGACAATCGTATAAACTGGGATTTCTAAAACCAAATAATTTGTATATTAGGATAACTTTAATGGTGGGTAACGAATCGCAATCAATGCCTTTCGTTTTCTTTGATGAAAGAAGCTACCCTATTGAGGAATTGTCGGTAGAAAACTAAAATTGCACTAAATTTGCCGGCCTCGGTGGCGGCGGGGTAACGTTCTCGCCTGCCAAACAAGAGGTCGCGGGTTCGAGTCCCGCCTGGGTAGGTTTCCCCGGTCCAGGGCGTGGTCGTTTGTGTACGTTTACTTGTTACATTTGTTCAACACCCCGGTGTAAAATGGCCAATAAGAGCTGTATCCGGTGGTTTGAGAATAAAAAAAAATAATAAAAATAAACTGTTACACATAATACATTATTAAGGGGATTACTTTACGATTATGGCGTTGACTCCGCGTTGTGTTGCCGCCGACTGCCCGAGGTAGAGGTCGCTCTGGAGCCCGGGTCTTGAGAAAGGTTAAATTGGAATTATGCATCTCCGAATTTTCGCGATGTAATGCTGGCGTGGGCCGTGGCCCCGACCGGGCGGCATGACCCTGTTATAAAATCTTCTCCGGCTCTTTCCCTCCTGGAGATAAGGGGATGCAGACGGTGGTCGAGGGTGAAAGTTTGTACACATTGGGACAATGGTGTTATTCAGGAAGGAGGAAACTTGCGAATTTAAGGTGCCAGGAGTGATTTCGTCAGCCGGGTTCGTCGCCCGTCCATAAAATAAGGAAATAGGCACATTGACCGGGCACATAAATTTCACTTTTTGCGTTCCGCACTGATATACTGTGTCGTAGCGAGGGGGGAGTCTCGACCCCCCAGAAATATTTTAGCCTATTACCTTTATAAGTTTTCCTGGATATCAGACAATTACTTATACCACTTATTTTTTATCAGAGCGCGACCCGGGTTTCAATGAATTATCATCATCTTCAGGCGCTAATTATGATTTGTTTATCTTATTGTTACCTAGTTACTTGATGAATTTTAAAACTGACGCCAGAATAGGGGAAAACGATGAAAAAAAAGAAATTTTGCTAAACACTTAATATGCATATGCCATAGGAGCGGTTTTTAAAATGAATATTATAAAATTTTGCAATGACCGCCATGAACTGGACTCTAGGGAGCAGTTAGACATTTTAAAAATTATTGAAAGTCAGGACAGTACTGTTATAAATGAATACCTCCACCCATCCTTTTCCCCTATTCTGGCGTCCGTTTTAAAATTCATCAAGTACTTAACTAGGTAATAATAAGATAAACAAATCATAGTTAGCGCCTGAAGATGATGATAATTCATTGAAACCCGGGTCGCGCTCTGATAAAAAAATAAGTGGCATAAGTAATTGTCTGATATCCAGGAAAAATTACAATGAATACTACAAAGCAAATCAAGAATTAGTGAATTTTGCCTAATACCTTTGCTTCATAAGAGAAAACAAAGTGTTGAAATATCAAGAATTAAAAGATTTATTTGTTAAATGAAGTTTTTTCGATTATGAAAAGCATTAAAATTAGTTTAAGACCCTCTACTTGGTGCCCGATTAAAAACATTTCCACCCCTGGTTTGGACCCCTCCGGAAATTTCTGGCCACGCCACTGACTCAGTATTAATTAGTTTCGGCCTAAATGATTTCGATACTGTTATCATCCTCAAGTTATAAAAGTTGTTGGCGCCTTGAGATGCTTCTCTTGCGCTCCTTTGCCATCCATTGGATGGAACGCACTTTTTGTTTGACTATTGTCAGTTGTGATCAGGGATTGTAGGTTGATGCAGACTCATATGTGGCGTAGTCGAGTCTACTTTTAACATTTAAATTACATCGTACAATTAATTTGCATTTACAATTCATTCCACATATTTTCTCAGAATTTATTTCTTCTTGGATTTTGCCTTCTCCTTGTGCGCAAAAATAGAAGTATATACTAGGGATGGACGGATCCAGGTTTTTTTCGGATCCGGATTTGGATCGGATCCTTGATTTTCGGAGCCGGATCTTTCGGATCGGATATTTTCGGAACCAAATACATTTTCAAATTCCTGACGCTGAGATTCCCCCGATGATTGTTCAATGTCTTGCGAAGTCACACTTTGTGCCAGTCGTATTTTCCCTTTTTTATTTTCCGCAGCTGAAATTCTCCTACGTTACCTCTGCGAGAGCTTTCAAACAAAACGGTTCATAGTAAGACAAGAATCGCATGCGACGGCGCATTCGAAGACAGAATCGGAACTATTTCAACCCTTACGGGGAGTTGCATTCACTGAAGCTATTATTTCAAATTTCGGATCCAAATCCGATGTCTTCCGCGACTTTGGATCCGATGTATCCAATGAAGGGCAATATCCGCGGATATTTGGAACCGAGGTATCCGATCCGACCATCACTAGTATATACATAACAGTATCTATACCACGGCCGATGTTGATAAATATGTAGAGCAGAACGTACGAAGCGAATTTTATTTCACTTACTCCGTCGGCCGAGTTCATCCTCAACCATACTTCTTTTGCCAGCGGCGGATTTATCGGGGGTCACAGGGGTCATTACTCCCAAAATTGTATAAAAATTTTCAATTTATATCAATTTAATAGTTTTTATATCTTTGTAAAGTAGTAAAGGGAGTGTATATGCGAATGCATGGCTACAAGTCCTATACGTGAGAGAAGCTTGAGTTGTTACATCGTGGAGCGTTGCATTCCATACTGTGGAAACGCCCATCTCTCCAGGGGGATATTCCCCCCAAATTTGATGCTGAATCCGCCTCTGTCTACAGTACCACATCGCAAAAAAACTCCCCCTTGATTTCTTTACTGCTTTCATTGCCCATGTCACATTTTTTCTTGGAAAATCAAAATGGAATAAGTTAAGCAAGCACCTGGCGGTCGACCTGGCTACATTGATAAATAACATTTATTTTTCCAAGAACTGGAAAGCCTCATTCACTGCCTGATTTCACCGTTTCCATTTTGTTACCTACCAATTTAAGTGAAGTTCCTTCTCAGTTCATTCGTCTTAGATGGAAGAGTGATTCTTCGAGGAAGTGTCGCGTATTGACCCCAGGCGGTGGGCGGCCAAGCGAAGGAGAACTCGTCGCCGATTCAATTTCCGATTGGAAGAGTCGCGATGACTTGCGTTAATCTCTCAACAGGAGTGAGACTCTTGCCCAGTTTGTAATAGGAGCATATTACAATAGAGTATCAATGTTCGAGTAGGCCGTTTTACACGGGACACGAAATTGCGCAGGTTAGAACTGCATTACTTTCTCAAACAGGCGCGCAATCGCACGAATGCTTTAAAGAAATTAGGACGGGGGCTATTTTCCCATTTTACATTAATACATTCTCGCATGCGTTCTAGCAAGTCGCTGCTTTGCACGATGAAATTTTGTCTGCGTCTCCGTATGTTTGACAGATTGTGCAATTTCGTGCGCCGTGTAAAATGGCCTTGACATTCATCTGAGTCAATTTGTCAGCCTAATAGCTAGACGGGGGCGTGGTTCGAAAGTGCGAAAGATCCACAGAGAAAAAATCACCCGCCTTGACCGGGATTCGAACCCGGATCCCTCGATTTCCGGTCGAGTGCTTTAGCCAGTTAAGCTACCGAGGCGTCGTTCTTCCCTGTGGATATTTGTGGACACTACGGGACAAATAGTTTAAATAGGTTGTTTAACTGGCTAAAGCACTCGACTGGAAATCGGGGGATCCGGGTTCGAATTCCGGTCAAGGCGGATGATTTTTTTCTCTGTGGATCTTTCGCACGATTGTGCATTGCGGGTGACTCCCGTAAAAGTTATCACCGTGGCTAGTCCCGGTATACTTTAAGCTAAAAAAACAAACCGGGGGCGTGGTAGCCTAGCGGGTAGAGAATGTGGCTGTTCGTCGAGGGGTACCAAGTTCAATACCGCGTGAATCCTGCTGACCTCCCCATGAACTAAAATCCTCGAGGTGTGAGGTGGGCCAGTGAAAAGAACTGGCCCCCCTGCCTGAATTTGTGAATTTTACTCGCGCGTGGTCTAGCTCTACACAATAAAATTGGATTGGTGAAGGAGTCCACTGTCTTCGATTATACCAACAAAAGTATGTCAAACATCCGTCTCCATGCACATACGCTCGAAAGAGAATCTTCCCAACTTCAAGTCTTCCTCGTGCTCAACATGTCTGTCACGAGATCTCTTTGTCAGTTGCAACGGAGAAGAGAAATGTAGACGGTTGAGGAAATGCTGTCTTCTCTTCGGTCGTCGGCTTGCTTCACCGGTGGCGTGCTCGGCCCCACCAGCAGTGTCTGCCTACACTTCCGCCCTCTTCCAGCTCGCCCCCGCGTCAATCACGGCTTGGAATCTTCCGAAACACGCGAATTTGTGGCGGCAGAAAGAAAGTCTGGCTAACGAGAGAAGAACCCCCGATTCCCACCCTGCCCAAGCAACCACTCGCATTAGTCTACAGTTCGTTGGGAAGAGAGTTGGGGAGTGTGTTGGTAGTGATAAATGTAATCATTAATCCGCACTTGCAACCATGTACATCAAACATCGTCTCTCATCATTAGTATTAATCAGTTCTTTTGCCATTGGCATTATGGTGAATTATAATTTTCCTGTTGCCCTCAAGTCATGAAAAGAACCTTATGTATTTAAACGCTATCTCTAGCACTATTTGTTATTAAATGCGTTCTATAGTGTGGACGCGCTTTGCTCGTTTGGGGGGCTCAGCACCCCCAAAACCCCTCCGGAAAAGGCCTGCGGCATCTTATGGTCAGTATAGAAGGTCATATACTTTTTGTCTGCCATTTTTTACTTGAGGATTGTTTACTTTTAAGTTGGCCAGCTTAAGTATAAGCAATATTTCCATTTTCACGTAAAATGAGCGTATGGTACGTAGGTTACAATGTGGAAATAAATTTTATAGAAGAGAAACGTTTTTCTGAGGGACTTAAAAATGAAATAAATGTTTACGAGTCAGGCAAAGTCTCTAAATCATTCAATTCAAATACAAAAAACGTTGAGAGCATATTCTACTGTAACACTCAATTCATACTCAATGTCTTAACATAACGACTTTACGAAATACAATTAACTGCAATAAACTACGTTTTATTTGATAAAGCATTACATAAAGTGAATAAAAACTGCAAAACGTATAGTTAAAAATACCAGGTTCTGATAAAACTCTTCGCAATTTGAATTCATATGGAGCATTAAATATATCTGTCACTTTTACCAAAAAAGTTTTATAAATGTAGTTTGATAGTTACTATCAACATTGCACCCATTAGTTCCATAAAACAACTAACATCAAACGCATAATAAACCCGATGTCGCGGGAGCCGATGAAAGATTTTCCATCTAGAAAACCATTTTTCTGATCGAAAATCATAAAATTAGGCTATAAATGTAGGTTTACTCAAAATATATACAAAAAAGTCGAAGAAGAATTGTGCCTGTATAGGGTATTGAACACGGGCCCCTAACGCGTAATAAAAGACTCTATCGACCAGGCTAATCGGTTGTCATGATATTTAAAAAACGTTTCCTAATTATTTTTCGCATTACCTACTCAACCAATTTCTTGAAATATGAATAACTTTTGACTGCGGTTTCCCTTCGCAAGCTTAAGAGGGGACGATACACACAATAGAATTGCGTAAAAACTGAATATCAATATCTACTGCAAGTACGATGAGTGGAGATCCTTCGTATGAATTGGGGCTAGTATGGCGAATTTCATCGAAAGATTATTAATCATGATCGAGAATGGTACCACTTCAGGAATACCTCTCTTTAAAGTTTTAATGAGCCGGGATACACAAACATCTCCTAACGGCTTTAATATCCAATATAGTTCGCAATAAAATCTTCTGGTTAGTAGAATATGACAAGATAACTTTGCGCATTAAAAATGGCAGTAACGGAAAAAAGAACTTAAAAAAATAAAACGTTATTGCCACCACAATCAATGAAAATATACTCATTTTTACCTACCTATCTTTCATGGAAATTTTGTTTAGAAATATTTCGACTGCAATCGTGTATCGGCCACAAGACAGGAACTACAATCAACAAGAAATACCTTTAATTGCACTTAACCTCCATATTTTATCATTCACTGCCTTTGATGCACCAGTTCACGGATAACATTGCACATTATAAAGGATATTAACGAAAAAAATAGCGTAAAAAATAAACCGTTATCGCTATAACACTCAATGAAAATAAAATAATATTTATCTACCAATCTTTAATGGAAGGTTTGTTTAGAAATCTTTCGAATGCAATCGTATATCGGCAACAAGACAGGAATGTAAATTATTAAAAAAACAATAAGCAATTTCCTACCTTATATATCTCCGCTTTTCGTTCGAACAAACAAATTTTGATGTAAAAAAATTTGTAGTCATCCATTGTTTTGCCTGTCAGCCGTTATCTTTGTACGTATATACGAGGCGTATTCATGAAGTAAGGGCCGTTTGGTTACAGGAAACAATATACTCCTACAAAACACATGTTATTGGCACTTTTAGTTATCTAGAAACCTGCTTCAATTCTACACAGAATTGCCGTTCACTGCTAAGCATTTTTCTTACCGCTGCACCAGCTTCTTTAACCCCTCTGCATAGAAAATCGCCGCCTGAGAGCTGATGTAACAACGCCGTCATTGAGTTCCTCATCGGTTTCGAAACGTTGTCCACCGAGCTACTGTTTCAAATGTAAGAAGTGGAAGTAGTGGCTAGGTGCAAGATCGGGACTGAACGGTGGGTGGTCAAATAATTCCCAATGAAAATCCTTTTGCATTCAAGAATCGTATGACATTACGCACTCCACAGCTGGCGACATCAACGATTGTCGCGGATATTTTTGTTTGCATGCATAGACAAGCAAACGACTTCTGAAGCAAAAAAAATGCTGCAATAGCCTCTCAATGAATCAGTAAATGGCGCTGAAGGAGCAAAACTGTGTTCTAAACCACCAAGATTTAAATATAAGCAAACGGCCCTTATGCCTCATATTTCCATTTTTATTACACTGTTATATTTTTTGTTTCCCATGCATTTTTTATGTATTTTAAATAGTTACTGGGTTACCGATTGCAATTTACTTGCATTTCATTCTCACTGGCATCCCGGCGTTGAAAAAAATGTGAGGATTAAGAGACATGTACTACTTGAATTCTGAAAGTAGTCTTTATTTTGCGGCTCATACCCTACCAAAACACGTAATTCAAAAAGCCAACGCCATATGAACGAGTGCATCCCGACGCGTAAAACTTTGCTTAGTTACGACAATTTGCGCTGTGTATAAAGTCGACACGGTAGAAAGAAATGAGGAATTGGAAATGTAGCCATTGGAGCTAATCAAGAATTAGATGAGACGATTTTTTTATTTACCCTTCCCATTAGATATATGAGACAATGGAATATTTTAACTTACATCAAAACGAAACTCATCTGATTTGAGGTCCTTAGGCCTAATGTGATTTTTTTAATCCAAAAATTGCTGCAGCTATACGTGTGACTGCAACTTTTATTTCGAAAATTTGAAATGAAATTTGGAAGGTAAGCATCATCCCGGCCAAGACAATTTATTTTTTCATGGAAAATTTCTACTTGGTGCATATAACTGTGAACCGTGCACGTAACTGCGTACAAAGTTACTTGTTTCATGCAGCGCAGAGACAAATAGATAGTTTTTTTTCTAATCATACCACTCACGTGGGAAGGAAATGGTTAAACTTAATTTTTGGCTCAGTGCAAGAAGAGGGAGTTGGTTTGGATGCTTCTCTCTCATTCCCTACGACTCGTCAACGGTAACATTATCATGGAGTAAGCACTTAAGATATTCCGAAAAATGTGTTTTTCTGTCCTGAGTTCCTCACTGAGTATGCCGCTATCAACTGCTGCCGATTACCAAGACTGTCGTAACTTTCCTCAGAAAAATAATGGTCGAGAATCCATGCGCAAGCTCTTCAATTTTATGTATACACCTGTTTCCTGAGTTTTTTATGACCTCTTGTAAAGTATTGCTAATGATAAAGCGCTTTGAAAAATAAATTTCGTCGGATAATTCGGGTTTTTACATTTTTAATGGTAATATATTTCTTATAAGACACGGTCTCAGGCGTTACTTTGTGGAATTGCTTCATTGTAGAATAAAATACAATTACTTAGTTTTATTCCACACTTTATTTTAAATGGCACTACCCGGGTTTCATAATCTAATGCTATCATCAGGATTTGTAATAAAATTATAAAGAGCCACATTTTCACCTGATGATAGCATTAGATGCTGAGACCCGGGTCGTACTATTTAAAATAAAGTGTGGAATAAAACAAAGTTATTTTATTTTATTCTATAGGAAACTATTTCATTCATTCCCAATGGATGATGTTGGTTAGATTTAATCGGGTGATCTACCGGGTGATTACCTCTCTGAAACCGGTCCTATCGATTAAAATATTAATATTGCGGGCTGATTTATTGCTGTAGTTAAAACTTGTTTCTCAAAACGTGACCAGCCATCATTTCCAAGGTTAAGGTTGACGATGAAGATCTTCAGAGCGTTGAAAAGTAGATTGTACTAAGAGTAATTATACGGATGGCGATGTAGGTAGATATTTCTTGTTATTATTTGTAATAAAATTATAAATTTACTATTCCCGGGTGCTTTCATAGACTTCATTCCATCGTGGTCACCTTATTGGTGCGGAATTGAAAGAGCTCCCTGTTTAGCGGTGACCGCTAGAACAGATTTTCCTCTCTTGCCTTCAAACGGTGGATTAGAAGGCAAGCAAATCCGTTTGTTTATCAGCGTTGGCAATCTTCTTTTATGGCGAGTTCAAAGTTATCGTGAATTACTTAGCTTCCATTTTTACCATTGTTTTTCCAAGAAGAGACATTATCGAAAGTTTCAATTATAATTTCTATGTTTTTAGGATTGGTCGCAACGTATCTACAGTAAAACATTGCTTACTTAAAAAGTTTTAGATGGTTTGAGGCGTTAATTTATTGCATTTATTCATAATGAATGAAAATAGAACTATGTTTTTCCACATAAAATATTTATTAGATCACTACCATGGCTTTAACGCTCTGCGTCATCCTCAGACCCTCAAGCTTGAGGATGACGCATAGCGCAGAAATCATGGTAGCGATCTAATAAATATTTTATGCTAAAAAAGTTAATAATAACAAGGAGAAGCAATAAAAGTATGTATATTTTTATAATACTTGTCTTTAAAATTGTACCTCAAAATCCTTTCCTTATGAACGTATAGCGGGTTTGAAAGTGAAAACGTTGAGATATTTTCGTATTAGTAGTTATGAAAAAGGCTATTCGGGCTTCTAGCCGCGTGGTCTCCCTCCATTCTGCCGACGTTTCAGAACACGAGTCGGGTTCCATCATCAGGGCTAATGGTGAGTGGATGAAGTTTGCCAGCTTATATAGTCTTCAATTGGTTGTAAGGTCTAACGTGATTGGCCGAGAGGCAGCCAATCTTATTTTCCTAAGTGCCGGTTTCCATACATTACTTAGTGAATACCCGGCGTCACGGTTGAGGGTGTTACTTGTCATCCGGATCTCGATGGATTCCTTTACCAGTCTTTCACAGAATTTAGTCTCACGGCATAGAATTTTCACGTGGTCCCACTTCACCCTATGGTCGGATTCAATGGCGTGGTCTACAATCGCGGATTTTTCCGGTTGGCAGAGCCGAAGGTGTCTCTTATGTTATATGATCCTGGGATTAATAGTTCCCCCGTTTCCCCAACGTACACCTGCCCACACTCGTAAAGAATTTGGTAGACTCCTGGAGTTTCAAAACCACAAGGATCCTTGGCTTTAACAAGTAGGTCTCTTAGTTTGGAGCATGGTTGGAAAACGGTGTCAATACTGTGTTTTTGGAGAATCCTTGAAAATTTTCCGGATACCACGTTAATCACGTTAGACCTTACAACCAATTGAAAAGCATATAAACTGGCAACCTTCATCCACTCACCATTAGCCCTCATGATGGAACCCGACTCGTGTTTCGAAACGTCGGCAGAATGGAGGGAGACCACCCGGCTGGAAGCCCGAATAGCCTTTTCTGAATATATTCGCCGGGAAAGCATCAGATTTTACTTCAGTAGTCATGAATATAAGCATGCAGTCAGCTCGTAGATTGGTTTGACGAATGAGTAATGTGTCACAAAAAATGCCTTTCAAGATTTCTATTATGCGAATTCTCTCTCTCCGCTGATATCTCTTCTTGGATTACGATGTGATGATTACCCCTCGCGGGTTCCAAAGCAGTAATTATGACGAAATCTACTCCAGTTACGCGTCCTACTTCCATATAAAAACGCTATTTTATTGTGATCATGAGCCACGAACTCTAAGCACTGAAAGATCCATTTGGAGGAGCTGAATCACTACACGGAGAATGCTTTTAGAATCCATTGTAGTGGTTGAGGATGAATTAATGTCGGAAAAATCACACATGAAGGAGATATCTTGTCAATAATGGAAACATTCCCGAAGTTTGATTCGGAGAATAGTATTAGGAATGCTGTGAAACTACTTTCTCTTAGTCATCGAGGTGCGTAAAAAATGTGGCCCAAGTTTTTTACTACTTGTCGCTCATTCAGTGGAAAATAATGAGACTGAGAGTGCTTCAACGTGAATGACTCAGTCGTACGCAACTATGTACTAATTTTGAGCATAAATGCACACGGATGTTTATAATCACTTCTCTTCTAGGAGTAGATCCTGTCTTTCCTTCTTCTACTTTTAGCAAATTTACTGATTATACTCGTTTATTGTCCACGAAAAATGGTTGCGATGATTTTTGCAATTAAAAATAGATAAAAAATATGTGGACTCTTTGCAAAATCTTTCCAGCCATCTTCATCATGTATCAATGTATTTTTCGTTCAAAAATCATTAAATGTTTAGAATGTATGTTTCTGGCAGCACAAAAAAATAACACAACTCTCACAACACAAACAAATGCGCAAAACAATTTTGAATTGTTAACTGGCTGGTTAAGCTAAACATGGTGCACCAGGAAAGCGGAAACGCGCATTTGACGCGCTTTGAAATGTGAACATATAATCGCTTTTGAAACAATGAATGCGACCTGCTGCCGCATTTTCAAAAATAGCGCATATGGCTCCCTACGAAAATTGGTTGAAGAATTTATCTGGTGTAGATGTACAGTTACTTTCAAAAGCTATAGGATGAAGTTTGAACCACTTCTGCTTCTCAAGGAAATTTAGTTTCCCTTCCCTTTCGATTGTTGTTCGATTTAATAATTGTGTTGGAATTTACTGTGTACCTACTTGACTCGGTTTTCACCCTCGGTCTGTATTTACTTATTATTGGAGTAGTAATCTAAGTACCTGCGGTGGCTTAGAGGAGAGCATATGCTAAAGTTTGAGTATGTAAGTTATTATTATTATTATTATTATGCGTAAAATAGAAAACGACTGTGAAAACTGTGGCAAATACGCTGTAAATTCACGCGAAAATATCCAACATTAATCGAAACAAAATGATAAATTTCAATAATGAAGTAACTGATCCCTTTGAGGCACACATCTTCACGTACGAACGAAATCTTTGCGGTGCGTAACCTATGACAACGAAAGGAGCTAACCTTATCATCATCATAGATCAACAATACGTAGATTTGTTTGATGTAGCTCTCTATTTTGGTCACTAAACAGCTTACCATTTCATAATTCCGAATTTTTCTCTCTTACATCCTTAATAACTTGCTATTTAAACTTCATTCTTGTCCTTTTCTTTCTGTCCACATATATTTAGACGATTATCTTCATTATACCATTATGCTTCATCATGTGACCGATTAAGATGTCTCGCTTTCTTTCTGTAGCGTTCAGAAGACTTTTCTATTTTCCCCAACTCTTACCAGGAACTGCTCATTTCTCACTTCGTCATTCTTTCGTTAGTACGTCATTCTTTCATTAGCTCCGTTTTTCTACTGATTCCTCTCTCGACTTATCTGCTTTTCTAAACGTCCACATCCCGCTGTCATGAAGAAATACGCTTCATATGTTACGTCGGATTTTTTTTCCTTACCCCTATGCTTGTAAGCTAATATTCATACTTTTATGACGCACCTAGGTGCTTGTATAGCTATTGTTTCTGGTGTTCCGGCTAGGAAGTGCACACAGATGGAAAACCGTCTTTCTCAAAAGCCACGGTTGACGTGCTCTGGAATGCGAGTGGTGGAATTGTGCGTGCAACGAAATACGGAATAATTATCGGAGACAACTTTCCATCTCTTGCTCGTCCAAAAAATCTCGTTCCTGCAGGAAATTTCTGAATGCTTCATCACTCCTTTTGTTGAAAGGATTTTATTGCTGACTTTCCTGTAGGGTAATTATTCGCACCTAGACATCACGAAGCGCTCTTCTTGAATAATGCATGGTGTTTAAAAAAATCTTTGCCTTAAGATTCTCTTCCGAGCGGGACAATAAGCTGAATGTATGCCTACCGCTCTATCCATTGAAATCTTCCTCGAAGGATACAACCAAAAGTGTGGCTTTCTCCAATACAATTTGGCGTGCGTAATTTTTATGGCATAAAAGTTTAATTTTGCTTCTCTTTGGCAGTAGACCTCGAAATCCTTTCATTATGATCGTAGATCGGGTTTGAAGGGGAAAGCGTTGAAATTTTTGCGGATTACGTTACGGATATCTTTTCCTCACTGGTCAACAATCCTAAGATTAGTTTGACGCAGCTCTCCAATTAATTTTCCTATCAGCTAATATTTTCACACCTACGTATTTCTTCTCTTTCAAATCCGTCTTTACCTGCTCGAGGTATTTCATTCGAGTTCTTCCTTTTCCGCTATTGCCGTAAACTTGTCCATTGACGATTGTCTTTATCAGACCATCATGTCTCAAGATATGGTCTTCCAGATTGTTTCGTCTTCTTATCAAGGTTTTAATGAGGGTTATCTTCTCTCCTACTCTTCTTAGACCTTCATTATTACTCACTCGCTTGATCCGTTTGATCCTTATTTTTCTTCAGATGCACCACATTTCGAAGGCCTCTCCCCTTGCTTTCTCCGCGGCAGTCATTGTCCATGCCTCACTTCAATACAGGAGCATACTTCAAATCCAAAAAATCTCGTTCCTGCAGGAAATTTCTGAATGCTTCATCACTCCTTTTGTTGAAAGGATTTTATTGCTGACTTTCCAGTAGGGTAGTTAATCGCACCTAGGCATCACGAAGCGCTCTTCTTGAATAATGCATGGTGTTTAAAAAAATCGTTGCCTTAAGATTCTCTTCCGAGCGGGACAATAAGCTGAATGTATGCCTACCACTCTATCCATTGAAATCTTCCTCGAAGGATACAACCAAAAGTGTGGCTTTCTCCAATACAATTTGGCCTGCTTATTTTTTTTTTTGGCATAAAAGTAAATATAAGTTCTGATAAACTGTTTCCTTACTTCTATGATTAAATTTCCCGCTCTAATTAGAAGTTACAAATGTGCCCGTGTATTAAGAGGACGCGTCACTCCCAGTTGATCGGCCATATTTTTTTATTATTTCACCTCGAATTACCCTCTTACGGAATCATTTGGGAATTTTCCGGATGTACGAGGTTAAGTTCAGGAAACAACGGGAAATTTAGTTTAAAAAATATATTTCCTCATTTTTTCTTCCACATTAATGTTTATATTGGCTTCTGTGAAATGGGGCAGTTCAGGCGTTCGAAATGTGGGTGTGGAGAAGAATAGAGAAGGTGAAGTTGACGGAGAGGAGGAGGAACGACGAAATGGTGGACATGAAGGGCTAAGAGAAATCGCTTCTTGATGAGTTGCGGAGGAGACAGAAAGTATGGATGGAGCGAGTACTGAGCGAAGAGGTGATGTTGAAAACAGTGTTAGAGGGTTGAATGCTAGGTAGACGAGGGAGAGAAGCAAAGATAATATGAGTTATAAAATAGAATGAAAGGGAGTAGGCCTAATAGGGTAGTTACCTTCATCAAAGAAAACGAAAGGCATTGATTGCAATTCGTTACCCACCATTAGTGTATTCATAATATACAAATTATTTGGTTTTAGAAATACCGGTTTAGACGAATGGCAATGGTCAATTTTATCCTAATTTGAAAAAGGCCAGATTGGCGCCCATGCGATGCCACTCCACGTGACGTCACAGGGACCTAGTTTCTATACGAGTAGATAGGAGTTTTACATCGTCTGAGATTACCAATGCATGCATGAGGCACAGAGCTCAGGGAAACATGCCTTAATAATCACCTATTAAAACTGCCATTGGTCGGAAAGTTTCCTTCGTTGCATTGGGTATTAATAATCCTTATTAAAGCCAAGCGCTACCTTCTAGCAGGGTACTCTGCTACCTGCTAGAAGCCTGCATCGTATCAGCGCTCAAATCCACGCCCCAAGGTCACGTCACGCGGCGACAGCGGGAACCAGAATGACGTCACACGGGCTTTTCCCATCATTCATACTTAGCCGTCGCGTTTTCGCGCGCTGGAAAATTTCCACTTTTCATTTAATCGCGAAAAATAGATATCGTCATTTAAAAATCTAAGAGCGTGAAATACGTACTCCAGGAGTAATAATCTTTCGATTTAGGCAATAAAAAAATTATAGGAAACCACCCTATTATAAATTGATGAGTGAAGTCCATGAAAGTAAGGGAGACTGCCAGAACACCTCTTAAATACTCCATAATAAACTACTTTAGTCTGTAGAATACTTTTATAATAATAATAATGACTCCACCCTTGAAAATTTTGATTCCCTGCCTGAAAGTGAATGAAAAAGAAAGAGTACGCATCGCACACTATCCACCGGACATTTTTTAGACGCAGTACTCGTGAAACTTTAGTTGAAATTATCAGAATATATAAAGTAGGGTCTTGTCAGAATTTTGCTCGAAGTTTGTTACACCTGATTAATTTATCTTACGAATGCAATATTTCAATTTGAGATAGATTAAAGAATAAAAAAAGGTTTATTACATATAAGTTGTATTCAGAAAATAATGGGAACTAAATTTTTTTATTTCTCGGGAGTTCGGAGATTCCGGTTGTCATTTTTTTTATTATGTTGGTATAAATGCCCCTGAAGAATGATAAAAATTTCCGCTGTATTCATTGTTTATTTTGTCTGTGGCACCCGCTAAGGTTAGACGTGTTTTTATGTGTTCGGCGATTTACGGCTCACTCTTCAATGCTAGATCGTTTTTTTCAAGTTCAAATTATTTAAGTTTCGTTTCGTGTATTAAATACCCTGCAAGCCACCTGTAGGTTCGCTCGCAGCTCGTCAAAAACTGCTACGGGCGTGCACACAGCGTTACCCAGATGTTAGGCGAATTAGGCTGGGACACGTTGGAGACTTGGAGGCTGCGCACTAGGCTTAGATCGCTTAGATTGCTTGAACAATTCAGAATGAATATCTTTAAGAGCGACACGAAGAACATAATATTAGAGCCCCAATGTATTTGCAAGTCCGAGAGAATGGATAAATCAAGAGAGATATTTAGCCGAACGGAAGGATATTGAAATTCGTTTTTCCCCCGGACCAAAAATGACTTTAGTAAGTGCTAATCGTAATTTCGCATTTAGATTTATGTGTAAACGGCTGGTGTCCTAACACCCCCTACCACACGCCTTTTAGGAGGCTTGCGGGGTAGTAAGTAGATTTAGATGTTGGTTGTTTGGCAGAGGGTGAACATTGGTCACTAACCAAACACCAGCATGCAAGATCATCCCCATGCACACCACACTGCCAAAAGGAAAAAATAGTATTCCTACAAAAAAAAATATTCAAAATCATGCAAGATTAGAGTATTGGAAAAATGAATACATGCAATAAGTCGTCTTATCGAGTGACGTCATGGATTTTTTTAATCGAGACACCGCTGATGTTCTTAATAGTACGAGGAAAGAATGGCATTTTAAATCTCTTTGTTTTGCGGCGTAATTCCTTAATTTTCTTCCCAGGATCGCGTATATCAGAGTACGGCGGTAAACGAAGAACATTTTTCACGTGGTCTGAGTAAAATTCTTCTTCGAATCTGTGTCATCTCTTGACGACATGGGAAATGGGAACTAAATTTTTAAATTTCTCGAGATTTCGGAGATTCCGATTGTCATTTTTTTAGTATGCTGGTATACCTGCCCCTTAAGTATGATAAAAAATTCTGCTGTATTCACTGTTTACTTTGTCTGTGGAAGTCGCCAAGGTCCCAACTCTTATTTACATTTTTTTACATCTCTAGCACGCAATAATGATTCACTATTTAGTGATGTGAATGTAACTGGTAGTATGATCCACAATGTCTTACATCATGGAATCAGCAATATACTAGTGAAATCCGTCTTCTACTCTCTGAATCGTCAAACTCTTTCAAGGACGTCACCTAGCTGCATAGACGTTCGGAGTTCGATGGTTTGATTCATTTGCATATCCGGAATACTGCACCGCATAGTGAAAATTGGATTGTATATTGGGGCACAGGTATTGCGTTAGAACGCCACCAAACAGAGAGCTCAGAAACCAAATTATGCGACAATTTGCCGTGGGCGCACCGTGATTATTTTCGTCACATAACTGCGTAAGTGCCATATACGAGGAGTAGTCATTCGCCTTGACATGGATTCGCACTGCTTAATTACTAGTTTGTGCTGCAAGTTTCTCCTCAATTCGAACAGAAAGCTTTAAACCATATCTTGGTAACATACCAAGGAAACAATACCTAGGTGTAGTTACAGTTCGTAATTTAAATTTATATTGAGTCCCGATTTCCAATAGCAATTCCAAAAATTAACTACCACAAGTTAAGGAACGACATATCCTAGAGATTAGAGCGCTTGGTTGTGGCGTAGCGAGGGGGGAGGAGGGTTTCGAACCCCCCCTTCCCCCCCTTCCGAAATAGAAATGCACAATTATTTTCCTTCATAAAAGAAAACAAAATATTGAAAAATCATGAATTTACAAAAGATTTCTTTTACAAATTAAGTTTTTCGATAAAGAAAAGTGTTCAAATTAATTTAAAACCTTTTTCTTGGTAACCTGTTTTTCAAAAATTTTACCCTCCGGATTTAGACCCCCCCCCAACCCGAACGATATTCCTGGATACCGCACTGGCGCTTGGAAACTTATTGACTGATAAAGTCCGAAGATTTAAGCGTGATGGAGTGGAAATTTTCCACATTGAAACAAATACTTGTACTTTTCCACGATTTTAAAATTTATTACGGATGTTTCTCTAGAGAAGTGAGGCTTGGACGTTTACAGCAGCAGATAAGTCAAGAGTGGAAGCATTCGAAATGTGGTGCTACCGAAGAATGATGAAGATAAAATGGATTGACCGTGTGAGTAACGAGGAAGTGCTAAGAGGAGTGGGAGAAAAGAGAAGCCTCCTATAAACCTTGAGTTAAAGACGGGACAACTTAGCTGGTCATATTTTGAGGCAAGACGGCCTGATGAAGACTATCGTAGAAGGACAAATGGAAGGGAAGAAGGGCAAGGCAAGGCCCCGAATGAGTTACATAGGAGAGGTTATAAAGGATGTAAAAGAGAAGAAATACGTCGCTGTGAAAAGGTTAGCGGATAGGAGAGAGGAATGGAGAGCTGCGTCAAACCAATCTTAAGGCCGTTTTACACGGGGCACGGAATTTCGCAGGTTAGAGCTGCATTAATTTCTAAAATGGCGTGGAATTGCTCGAATGTATGAACGAAATTAGAACAGGGGCTATTTTACCGCCTCGCGTCCACGCATTCCCGCATGTGTTCTAGCAATTCACCGCTGTACACGACGCAATTTTGATTGCGCCTTCGCAAGTACGTCAGCTTGCGCAATTCCGTGTACCGTGTAAAACGGCCTTTAGGATTGTTGACTAATGATGATGATTACGACCTAGATTTCAATGTTATTATATCATCATATTAGGTACAAATGGTTTGTGGTGCATTCAATTCCTACAAGTGTTGTATATATCGAGGGCTAAGTCCTAACAACACGTATCTAAAAACTAGAAAATTTTCAGGAGAGCAAAAGAAACTATTTATATTTTTAACTGTAGGTACACAGAAATTAAAAACCAAAAATTCATGAAACTGAAAAAAGTATACATTTGCAAACAAAGAGTTGGTTTTTTGCTTGAATTTTATTTTTTGAATGTCAATACACTTTGTTTAAGATTCCTTTCTGAAATCGGCCAAATTTTGAGATACGTGTTGTTAGAACTTAGCCATCGACAGAGATGCGTGAAAATCGTAAATGCGATGTGCGCAAATAAATGCTACATAGATGCGATGACTGGACGCTGATATTTTTACGCAAATCTTGTGATTCTGAGTTTCATTAATTCCTGAAAACCACAGAAATGAGGATCATTCGACTGGTGCACTGGACATAATTTATTTCCGTTTTTAAAAATTGATCGAAGATGAGGTGCGACACTAAATTTTTTAAGCTTTTTCTTTAATGTAAAATGTTAACTTTCTAGCGGTTACACTGTTGAGTGGACTTTTGCGAACCAGTGTTTTTAATTGTTGACTATCAATAATGTCGTTGACCTTCTCGTGGAGAGAATAGCAAAAGAAAATGCACGAGATAAAAGGGAAAAACGTGGGCTCACGTAAAAGGAATTCGAACGAATTTCAAGACAGTTGTTTTATCTTAAACCGAGTTAAGGAGGCAGGGTTTTAACTTGTTAAATTTGTGAAAATGAAACTTTATTATCCCGATGAGAGAATTTGAGGAGCTTGTCCGCGATGGAACTTTTTTTAGAGAAGAATGAAACTTGAAATAAGGATAGAGAATGAAAGGATCAAATTGTTGATTTCCCTGATGTTTTGCTCGCAACCGTCCAAACACCTCAGGTTTGAATGGTCCCAGTATTCTAATGGTAATGTAGGTTCCCCTTGGGTTTTGTGATAGTAATAACCTTTCTTAACGGTCTTCTCAGATAAAAGTAAGGTTAGGCTAAGTAAAGAAATCACCGATGTCACTACCCGCTCAAAAAGACGGAAAACTAAATTGCTAAGGGAAAGGAACTAACTTATAAGAAATAGGGTGGTTTCCTATTATTTTTTTATTGACTAAATCGAAAGATTATTACTCTTGGAGTACGCATTTCACGCTTATAGATTTTTAAATGACGATATCTATTTTTCGCGATGAAATGAAAAGTGAAAATTTTCAAGCGCGCGAAAATGCGATGGCTAAGTATGAATGCTGGGAAAACCCCGTGTGACGTCAATATGGTTCCCGCTGTCGCCGAGTGAGGTGACCTTGGAGCAAGGGTTTGAACGCTGATACGATGCAGGCTACTACCAGGTAGCAGAGTACCCTGCTAGCAGGTAGCGCTTGGCTTAAATGAGGATTATTAATACCCTATGAAACGAAGGAAACTTTCCGACCAATGGCAGTTTTAATAGGAGATTATTAAGGCATGTTTCCCTGAGCTCTGTGCCTCATGCATGCATTGGTAATCTCAGACGATGTAAAACTCCTATCTACTCGTATAGAAACTAGGTCCCTGTGACGTCACGTGGAGTGGAATCGCATGGGCGCCAATCTGGACTTTTTCAGATTAGGATAAAAGTGACCATTGCCATTCGTCTGAACTGGGATTTCTAAAAGCAAATAATTTGTATATTCTGAATACACTAATGGTGGGTAATGAATCGCAATCAATGCCTTTCGTTTTCTTTGATGAAGGAAACTACCCTATTACCGTGCAGAGTTGTCTTTTGCCATGAAAATGAAACTAAGAGAGACAAGGCATAGCGCAGAAATATCTCTTGGTAAAGAAGCTACAATGTGTACCACAATACATAGGTACCATGAGTACACAATAAAAGTATTTACACATGGTGCAGATATGATCGAGTTGGCTCTTCTTCAAATTGGATAACAGTCAGACGAGACCTAGGAATCGCGAATTTAGACGTAGGAAAATAATGAGAGAATCACGCCAGAAAAATATTTCGGCTTCACCCGAATGAGGATGTTTTCTGGAGACTGATCCTAACATTGGATCCTCATATTAGCTACTGAATTAAATAATCCCCTGAAGAGTCCCCGGACTCAGAAAGCGAATGCGAAGAGGAGAGGGAGGGTAGGGATTCAGAAGAATCTTATATCGAATAGTATTAAATTAAAAGAATATAAGACATTGAAAATGCATATATTAAAACATGGGAGTTAAATTTCACTCCATTACTATATTAAATCTTATTTAAATATTACGTTCTAGTCCAAACAGCAGTACCTCAAGATGTCTGAAAATGGTATCTCTTCAAAGTAAGTCAGTGCACCCAACAACTCAACTTTTAGCCTATTTTGGCTATTTAGTAATTTTAAAGATCATTAACTCATACTTTGTCAGTTCAATTAAATTTTCATGTTTATATTTGATCATAACTAAGATTTTTCTATTCGGTCAGCGTTATTTTAAGTCACTTTATAAATAATAATTCTACAATATTACCTAAAGTGATAGTTTTTTTTCGTAGAACTAACTTCAGAAATGAAAATAGCTATCCAAAAAACATATAGGGTAATTTTTTTAAATACTGAGCCAAAAATCAGATTATTGTCCAACTTTTTCGCACTCCGGACCACTTGATCAAAGCAAAGGATTCTTCTTCTGTGACATTCTTAAACTTCACGTTAACTTCTCATTTGTACCGCAAAAACTCAGCTCTGTGTAATCCACCGTTCCCTTAAATTACTTAATTCGTATTTTTATGTTTCAAGGTTCAAACTCTCAACATAATTATAATGACTTTGGCTCACTGAAATGTTTTGGCGAAGCGTTTCGAAAAACGTATTCTATAATTTTTATGAAAAAGAGCTTGGTAAGGATAGCATACCTAGCAATGTGAAACATCTTGCTTGATTTTTATTACGGAACGATTTTATTCTAAATTACATTCTGCATAATATGTAATTATTCCATTTTGGTTTTGCACGATTCTAATGCCAGTTGCTCAAGGGAAAAATTTTCGGTAAAACATTTGAAGCATCATTTGAACTTTTAAAAGTGAGCTTGTTTGGATAGCAAGAATACGTAACTTTGTGCTGGATATTTTACGCAACTATTGCACATTTACCCAGCTCATTTCATTACACTAATGAATTCTAAAATGCACTTCACTGAAAATGTTACCGTGAGACACATGCACGAGTACCTATCCAATTTTTCACAATGAACAGTGACGTCTTGGCAAAATTGGCAGTGCCGGAACGCACGTTTTTATAACTTTAGTCTACATTGGAAATATTATTCTCTGTGCTTTTTTTATAAGTTATTATTAAATTTTATCACAAAAATGTACGTTTTTGATACGAATGTATATATATTGGAAATTTTGAGCCAACAAAATTGATAAATGTATGCACCATGACAACGCTGACAATAAAGTTTGTCGTGAATACAGACTTTGACATTGGTCACCGACAGTGGCGTAGCGAGGGGGGGGGGGTCAGGTCCGAACCCTCCCCGAAATATAAAAACATAGTTTCTTTGCTTCATAAAAGAAATCAAAATAATGAAAGATTTAAATGTAACTCTATTATTCTTCTTAATTATGCACGATGTTGTTGTCTCTTTCAACTTATTTATTCAACTGCTCTGGTAACTTGTCAACAAGTTTTTACCCTTGACAACCCTTTGCTTATTTATAAACTTCAACACTTTCCCTTGTTGATTTAAATTAACATTTCGTTAAAACAAATACTATTAACTTCAACAGATTTCTTTGAAAAAATTTAATTTTTTCGATTATGAAAAATGTTGAAATTAGCTTAAAAACCCAGTACATAGTCCTCTGTTTTTCCAACATTTTCCCCTCTGGCTTTGGAACCCCCCCCCGAACGAAATTCCTGGCTACGCACTGGTCACCGAGGTACCACTTAAACTTAAAAATTAAATCACAAGGCTTGCCATTTTAATGCGCTCTACTCACTGTTTTTCTCGGTCGAGACACCCTCGCGTGTGTTGGAGGAAGGGTTTGAGGCACTGTAAGTTGATCTTTTGAGTCGGCGACAGTCTTCCGGCAGGTGTTCTCGCCCGGTGCCTTGATGGTGAGAGACTGATTCCTTTTTTCTATCCGCGCGTTGAGATTACCCCTTGCGTGAGGTCCCCTCCCCTCCTTCCACTCCCCCCCTCCCCGCTCTCGCCAATTCTCCCTCCAAGCTGTGATTCTCTATCACGCTTATGGAAACCTCGGCCATGAATTGTTGGCTGCGGGTTATATCCGCGGGCTGGCGACTTAGAACGGATACGCAGCAACAGATGGCGGTAGTTGTCACCGGGAAATTCAAATCGGCCTCACTGCCTGTTCCATTCATTTCAATCGTTTAAATGGGATGCTTTTCCTTAGGAATTTTTGTTTATTTCTCCTCAAATTACCACCAATATATCAAATATGTAAAAGTGGTAATTTTACCCCATTAATACCAAATGGGTCGTTAGCGACCCACTTCGAAAATAAATTATAACTGATAAAACATTTTTGGATTTCATATTTAAATATTTATATAAGTTTGTTTAAATACTGAGCGTACATAATTCAACAAATATACAATTGTATGCGCATTATATCATTTACACTTTTTTTTAAAACACCTCATTGTGATGCAACCGTGCATCTCCTTTAACAATTAATTTTTAAATATTGTTATACATGAAATATTTTTCCCTGATGGTCATTATTATCAAGTGTAAGTTCAAATAAAGTATTTTATAAGCTTTTTTTCATATAAGTGGAGTGGGAACGAAAATATTTGGGTTTAATCTTGCATGGGTCGCTGATGACCCATTAGGCACAACACCGAAGCCCATGTTCTCTGAGCCAGGCTGTATTTCACGTGCAGACATTTCGGTTTAAATAGCCAATGAAGAACTTTCGTAGAGTATTTGGTCATTGAATCATATTATAGGCTTGTGGTAAATGTATTACAATTTTCTTTTCACGAATCACTTAGATTGTGCCTGAATGAAAATAGCACCTTCCCAATCCATACATCTGCGGTGAAGCCGACGCATGTATTGGGTTGTGGCCAGGGCCACTTCATCAACTAGGCATAGTAGGCACTGTGCCTAGGGCCTACGGACTTTTCAAGGGCCTATGAAAGCCAAAAGATAAAGTGAAAACAAGTTCAGAATGCCAGTAAAATTTAATAATGTTTGTATTAAAGTAACTATATATAACCGTGTGAGATGAACACCTGAGCAAGTCAAGCTGCAGTGCTGTAGATCTGTAAATTACAGTTAACTTTTCGGTTAACTTTAGCAAAGTCACATATGACGTCCTCAAATGTCATTTCCCTCATCAAATCCTTTTCAATTGAAAGTAGCACCAGGAAGGATAGTCGTGCTTGTCCCATCATTGGCCGAAGATACGATTTTATCAATTCGAGTTTAGAAAAGGAAACTTACTTTAAAACTTTTTTCTTAAATTTTAAGAAAAGAGAAGCACACGATTAACAATAAACAACGAATGCAAAGCGCATGATGTAACACCGGAATTACTACATCTTCACTGCATAGAGTCTGCATAGAATAATTAAGAATGGGGAAAGTTTATTTAGATTTCAAATTGCAAAGTAGTGTGGGTGCATTTTTTTAAATATTAAAAATTAAGCCTGGGAGGGCCTACGACTTTGAAAGTGCCTAGGGCCTACGATGATCTTAAAACGGCCCTGGTTGTGGCACGTTGTCCATCAATGCCATGGCCACTCAGGAAACCTGGTGGGTACCAATAACCCTTTCCCGGGCCCGCGACAGGCGTGGAGGGGGGAATGCTACTGATGTCTGGCCCCCGTCTGGGTTGACACACGAAAAAGGCATTCGGGTGAGCACCGGGTGGCCGAGACGTCGATGGACGAGGTGCCATAGGTATACATACCTCGCTGTGCCTGAGGTACAAAATGTGGAGGGCATTTCTTACGCAGTAAGCAAACCATTTTGAAGGGTAGATGGCTGCTAGTAGCATGGAAGGCAAGGGAATGACTTACCGGAAAATCTTTTGAGTACTCAAAAGAAAATAATAAATTGAAATTAGTAATACTCTCCTTGCATTTAAAATTGAAAATAGTATATAATATACATTTTAATTCACAATTCATCTCTATTTTGAGTACCTATATTACCACCACTGCATTACCTAATACAGTAGATTCTGGTTAATTGGGACATATCGGGACTTGAGATTTTTTCCCCAATTAAGTGGCTGCCCCAATTAGGAGAACTCTCTTGTGCATGGGCATAAACAAACATAGAAATTATAGAAAGAAGACTAAAGAATGTTTCTAATGCAACATAAGTTTATTAAAATATTAATTTGATTAATAAATCCGCGAGTTTAGTTAATTTATTATCCTTTTAAAGAATTATAACATTAAAAAAAAAAATGTTTTTCACAGTCTCGGGCGACGCTGAATGAGTGTCTTTTACTAAGTCCTATTTAAGAAAAGTCCTATCCTCTTGCGGATAATACAACAACAAGAGCTTTCAAAATAGGGCAAGGGTAGGAACATTTGTGAACAATAAGAGTAAATCAACGGAGGAAAATATAAAAGAATAGTATTCTGAAAACAAAAAAAATTTAATTTAGTCGCAAGGACAGAGTCTATGTCACCGACTCATGGCCCAATAAAGCGGCATGCTGTCCCAATTAAGCGGAGAACACTCTGGGATATTCCTCTTTTGGGTTCTGTTCTTCAAGATCTGCCCCAATTAAGCGGCTGCCCCAAGTAACCGGTGGACCCATTAAACGGAATCTACTGTATTTCATATTTCCATAAAGATTACAACTTATGACTGTTGCGGAACTATTAGGAGTGCTATTAGGGCTGACATTTATATTGAGGCTCCTGTTGATGGAGCTGAATCAGAGGGTGTCTCTGGTGAGGAGGAATGCTGTGATTCCAGTCTACTATCTCATCGCCAATTTCAGGCCAAGGCAGATTTTATCATTTCCCTTCCTCTGAACGACGAGGGTGATATCCCATCACTCCAGATACCCACCCCAAGTATAAGTGCAACTGATACTGCAAGTATATCAAAACATTCAAGACAGTGTAAGACAAGAAGAAAAGGCCACCGCATTGCACGTGGCATAGTTGAAATTTTTCAACTCTGCCACGGTAACACGGAGATATATACGGTATCTGATGTTTCTGTAAAGATGAATCATAAACACTCTGCCCAATTTACGGATGATTCATATCCAATTCATTTTTGGCAAGCATTTATTAGTGAGGAACTAATAGCTGAGATCATGAAATCAACCTTTGAAACGCTGTTTCAAAAAATTTTCCAAATTTTCAACTAACTGTTAGTGTTGTAGTAACTGGTGTATTATATTTGACTGGTTATGTCCCGCTTCCCCGTCGATGCATGTAATGGGAGATTGGAGATAATGTACAGAAATTTATTAGTTGTAAATTCAATGAGGAGAAACCGATTCGAGGAGATTTTAAGATTTCTACATGTATGCAAAAATGATGCTATAATTCCTGGTGACAAAATGGCTAAAGTGAGACCTTTCCTAAACAAGTTGAATAAATCATTCATTGAAAACGCTCCAGATGAGAGGCATGTATCAGTTGACGAGTCCATGATTCCTTATTTCGGAAGGCATGGGTGCAAACAATACATTAGGGGAAAACCAATACGTTTTGGTTTTAAAGCTTGGGTAGCCGCCGAACGTCAGGGATACTGCCTTGACGTAGATTTATACCAGGGAAAACAGGCTGGGGAAATGCGACCACCTAATGTAGGACTTGGGGAGTCCGCTGTCCTAAAGAAAGCAGATGTTGTCAAGGAACATTTTCCTGGGGTGAATTTATTTTTCTATTTTGACAATTTTTTTACCAATGCAAAGCTTTTGTCGGCATTGGCATCACGCGGCATATTGGGAACAGGTACTGTCCAATCAAATAGAATGGATCGATGCCCCTTGCCTAGTAAGAAAGATATGGAAAAATGTGAGAGGGGAAAATTTGAGGCACGAATTAACAAAGTGGAAAATATATTTAGTTGCAGTTGCATGGAAGGATAATAATCTCGTGAATATTATGCCTAATGCTCTCGGTATTCACCCAATCCATCAAGTTACTTGATATTCGGTGTCAAAAAAAGGGAAATTTAGTGTACCACAACCACATTTAATTGATCAATATAACCAAAACATGGGGGGGGGGGGGGTGGACCTCCTAGATAGGTTTATAGCTGAATGTAGAATAGGTTGGTTTCCTATTATTTTTTTATTGCCTAAATCGAAAGATTATTACTCCTGGAGTACGCATTTCATGCTTTTAGATTTTTAAATGGCAATATCTATTTTTGGCGATTAAATGAAAAGTGAAAATTTTCAAGCGCTCGAAAACGCGATGGCTAAGTATGAATGCTGGGAAAACTCTGTGTGACGTCGTTCTGGTTCCCGCTGCCGCAAGTGAGGTGACCTTGGGGTGAGACTTTGAGCAATGATACGATGCAGGATGCTAGCAGGTTGCAGAGTACCCTGCTAGCTGGTAGCGCTTGGCCTAAATAAGGATTATTAATACCTTATCAAACGAAGAAAACTTTCAGACCTTAGCCAGTTTTAATAGGTGGTTATTAAGAGATGTTTCCCTGAGCTCTATGCCTCATGCATGCATTGGTAATCTCAGACGATGTAAACCGATGTGTATCTACTCGTATAGAAATGACGTACAATGATGATGTACAAATGACGGACGTAGTACTGCAATGAAGCTTGGAGATTAATAGTGAAATTGCTGTAATAAATCACAGGTTGCACACTTGGGTATAAGGTGAGGTGGGGTAAGTGCGACTGCGGGGCAAGTGCGACCTCCCTTAAGGAAGATCGTATTTCCGTTCTCGAAGCAGGTGGCAATAGTGCAACATATTCCACACATTGTAATGGAACCAGAACCAACGACTTTGTAATACTTATCCCTTAAGTTCTCGTTCCACATGCTTTGGAAATAAAACCGTCCGTTCATCTCGTAGTCTTAGTTGGTTGTGAGGAGAGGCTACACCGCAGTTCGCTCAGAATCAACGAATCGGAGGTGTAAAGGTAAAAACTATATCTTGTTTTCTCTTCTTCATGGATTGGTTATCCTCGCTTTACATTAAATTTTGGAACTCGGGTCATTATATTTAGTTTAGAAGGGGGGTCGCACTTTCCCCGTCGTTACCATTCTCTACTACCTTCCGGGGCAAGTGCGACCCCGTTGCCTGGGGCAAGTGCGACAGGGGGTCGCACTTACCCCAGGCTATGAGGTTGTAATATCGATTGAATTTTTAGTTTCTCTCAAACGGTTCGTGCTTTAAACCTTCAGTTTTTGCCTTTTAGTTTCGGTCTGGCAGTTCTTGCGTTTTCCTTTCTTGTATAAATGTTACAAAATACCTTGGAATTATGAAACTAGGTCGTTATATTAGAGTCCTCACATCAAATTTTATTTTGAAGGTTTCTTTGATAAAGAAAGCTTCCTTTAGTTAGTTTTGCATGCAATAAATATCTCGTATTGTACTCTTACCAGAAAAATTGCATCTTTGTAGGTGCCATTACCAAGGATCTACCATGGTGAAATTGTTTACGCAAAGTTAAACTTTAGACCTTTCCTGTGGCCATAAGTAAGAAAATCAAGCTCATATTTCTAGGAGATATTTCGTGAGTATTTTCTTCGCTCTGTTTAAGAACTAGTTACATAAATTCAATAACTTCGGGTATATTGTGGGGGTAGCTGTAATAATATGAGCAAAAATTACTATTGCAGGGTAAAATGGTGCGAAATTACATAAGAAAAACAAAAAAAGGACTGACGTATAGTAAGGATGACCTACAAAAAGCTCTTGAGGAGATTAGAAGTGGAAGAATGGGGACAAAATGTGCCAGTAAATATTACAATATTCCTAAGACCACTCTTCATGACCATCTACAAGGACGACGTGGCATTAAGTCAGCATCCTTTGGTCGCAGTACCGCTATTGCAATTTCCGAAGAACGAGTATTAGCGGAAGGGCTTATGTGTATGGAGAAACATGGATTTGGCTTGTCAAGAAAAGAGATTCTGGAAATGGTAGCCGATTATGTACGTAAAAATGACATGAAAACACCTTTTAAAGATGGCAAACCTTCTGAAGATTGGTTTCTCGGATTTATTTCACGGCACAATCTTTCCATTAAGAAACCTCAAAGTGTAGAATATGCAAGGAAGAAGATATGTGATCCTTTTGTAATTAATGTTTATTTTGATTTGTTGCAAAAGACAATCGATGAATTACGTCTGAATGATAACCCGGAATGTATATGGAATCTGGACGAAACTTCATTTTCTATGGACCCAACGAAGACAAGAGTTGTTGGTAAGAGAGGATTTCCCTCAACTCGTACAATAAGTTCAACTGGTCGTTCGAACGTCACTGTGTTAATGGCCGCAAGTGCAAATGGTGTTAAAGCCCCTCCACTGATAGTATTCAAAGGGAAATACGTTTGGGATAGTTGGTGCGCACCAGAAAATACAGGATTTCAAGGAACTGCATATGCTGCTACTAAGAATGGATGGATGGAAACTGAGGTTTTCCAAAACTACTTCCAGAGAACATTCTTGCCTGCAATAGGAGAGAAACGACCAGTTTTGCTAATTTATGATGGACATTCCACTCATTTGGGAATAGAATTAATCAACTTAGCTCAAGAAAATGGAGTGCATATTTTAAAGCTGCCTCCACATTCTAGCCACCTGCTTCAGCCTCTCGATCTTAGCGTATTCAAATCTTTAAAAACGAAATGGGATATTGAGCTAATAAAATGGCAGAGAAAAAACGTGGGACTAATTTTACCTAAGAGCCAATTTTCTAGGCTAATTGGAGACATTTGGCTAAAAACTGAAGAAGAAGTTATTCGAAATGGCTTCAGAAAAGGGGGCATTTTTCCTTTCAACCGTGATGTCATAGCAGATGAAATGTATGACCCATTAGCATTGAAACGATGGAAACAGAAACAGATAGAATCCACGTTAATTTCAGTTCATAGTTCAATTGACGCTGCAGCTGATACATCTCCTGTATCATCTCATCCTACACCATCAACAAGTTTTTGCAGTGAGCCATCCATTGTGAGTCAGGATGCAACATCACGTGAAGTGTCATTTGAGGAACTTTTATTGACGACTGTAAACGCAAACACTTTAGAACAAGGAAAGAGGGGTATGAAACGGAAAAGAGTTGCAAAAGGCGCAGAAGTGGTAACAGGGGAATACATCTGCAGTCAAATGAAAGAAAACTTACGTCAAGAAGAATTCAGTGGTAGGGGAAAGAAAAAAGTGATTTAAAATATTGGAGAGGACTCCGACATTGATTTTGAAAGAGCATTGGGTATCATATCTTCTGACGAGGATGATGTAGGTAACATGGAGTTAGTTCCTGAAACAGAAGACGGCATGAGTCGAAAAACTTTAACAAATTTGGTAACTAACATTGAAAAAGGAGATTGGATACTGGCTAGATTCAGCACCAAAAAGTCAGTTGCCCACTATGTGGGAAAAATTCTGGAGATAGATGAATCAGGTGATCCCGCGGTTTGCTTTGTTAAGACATGCTTTGGGAGTGAAATAAGTTTCACCTATCCAGAGAATGAGGACTCCAGCGAAGTACCAAGGGAAGACATAGTAAAAATATTACCTAAGCCCTCGGTTGGCCGTCGAGGAAAGTTGACGTTTTGCCAATCTTTCTCGGGGTACAACTTAAAATAAACAAATTAATATTCAGTGTTCGGTTGCTTGAAGACCATGAGCTTCATTCATTTCGCTTTTTCATATTAATAACATAAGCTACATAGGAGAAGCATTTTTTTGTTCATTACAATCTTATTGTATTCATATAAGTGGTCTTATACAAGATTTATACTATTTGTTATTATTTATTCAGCTTTTATGCATATTACCTATTTTAATACACTTGTAAATTAATGAATAGAAGCCAAATACTGTTACTATCATTAAAAAAAACAAATTTGACCAAAATTCCGCATTGTGTCATGATTAAAAAAACAAATTCCAAAAAATCTACTTACACTACCTAAGATAAAAGTTGATTTCTCGAGAATGGTTGAACATAATTTGGTACTTTAAAAAGCAATGTACAGCTGAATGTCTGGGCTAACCGCACTTACCCCATGTGCTGCGTAATGTGGAAATATATTGCACATCAGCCATGGGACGCACTTGCCCCATGTGCGGGGTAAGTGCGATCCCTTGACAAGGTTGTAAGAAAAAAATTATAAAAATTACCACTTTACAGAGAGAGGAATGTAAATCAAATTATCTTTTTCGGTGATACACATATATCCTATGCATTGAATTTCATGTTTTTAGCAAGCCTAGATAATTTTCCTAAGCTAGTTGAAATTGATCTATGCTATTTAGGGGTCGCACTTACCCCACCTTACCTTACTGGGAGAAAGAAAATAAATTAAAAATTGTATCATAGAGAAGTCAAAGTCATAGAGAAAAATACCTATGTACAAAGGAAGAAACAAACAGTAAAATACAGACTTAAAAAAATTTCTCTATGCTGATCTTTAAATTACTAAAAAAAACTAGCTAAATATTTAATTCAAATTGGAATCTTATTATGTATAGATCATTGAGGACCTTTCTTGCTTATGCTCAGTAGCTGATTAGCCAGATGATCATTTTCTCTACCACGTGTCACATGGATATGTATCTAGCAGAATTGGGCAGAAACAGGTGTTGATTACTACTGACAAACATAAAAAATATTCAGGATAATGCAATAAGTACATGACATAGTGAGTGAGATATCATGAGTTTCTTAAACAGTGATCTTCCTGGTGTCCTTATTGAAGCCCATAGCAATGATTTAACAGCCCTCTTTTGCATATAAAATGTCTTGCTAGCTACACTAGCATTTCCCCAGAAGACAATTCTGTAGGCTAAATAGGAATGAATTTTGGCATAGTTGATAAGACCTAGAGTCTGTGTGGGGGTAGTTGGGTCGAGGGTTGGGTCATGTAGTTTTTTAAGTGATATGTTTTATTGCATACCACTATGTTTTTATTCTTTGAAATGAATTCTTTGTTTTCTTCTGTGCCCAAGCAATTTTTTAAACGGAATTTTAGCGTTAAAAATAACGGACTTCTGAACTGATTGTCTTAATACCTTATATTTACTAACTTTGTTGTTATTAACGCTAGAAACCCGTTTAAAATTCCACAATGCTTAAAAAAACGTTAGTACTTCTTTCAGAAGAGTAAATCATTTAAAATCAACTACAATGTTTGGTGGAAAAAAACTCTGGTAACGCAAAAATTTGACCATGGATTCGTGCTATGATAGGATTAGAGGGTGAAGTCCAGTGGCCAGGGTAAGGGTTGAGCTGGGCCACAAATCTGAGGGACAAAAATACCCAGGCAACTCACCCCAAAAAAAGAGCTCCGTACAGAGAGGTTTAAAATATTAAAAATTTCTGAAGCTCTGCCTGTGACTTGATTATTTTTTATTACCATAAAAGTAACTCTAATAGATAAGTAGATAACTCAAGATATCTTTTGCGCCCCCCCCCTTGAGTTTCCTTTGTATCCGCTACTGCCTATATTCACACTGGAGGAAACACTAGCAGCAGATTTAGATGAGGGAACAGACAAAAAGAGAGATGACACAGCATTAAAATTCGATTTAGGGTTTCATTTGCAAATTACTCTCATGAAAATTTCTTTCACAAATAATGAAGTTTAGAAACTTCTTGAAAGTAAAAATTAGGGTTGCCACGTAATACGCACCACTTCTAAGCTCTGGTCTCAAGTAGGAAGCCATGCACAAAAGAAAACAGTGTGGTGAAAACCAAATCCAGGGATACCCAGGTCATTCTAAATCAGTGCCACCACAATATTATTTTTTGACATGCACAAACTTGGGTATGATATAATTCTGTCCTTTACATTTCTTAATCAATGAAATGGAGAGGGGCAAAAATTTATTTTTAAAGAAGCTATCAACATTTATTGTTTAACTTGGTTTCTGGAGGTTGCCATATCAATGCAATACAAATAAACTAGTTCCATAGTTGTGAGGATATCCCCCACCATTTTTTGAAACAAAAGAGTCAATGGCTGGTAAAGAATGCTTACATCCAGTGGTGCAGCAAGGGGGGTTTTGAGGGATAAAACCCCCCCCAGAGCTCAGAGAAATTTTTAAATTTAATCCATTTTGCTTAATTACATCGATATAACTAATGGAATAGTGTAAGGACTAATAAAGTATCCCTCAGAAAGCCGTAAAACTCACCATTTTGAACCGTTTATCTTTAAAATTCCGCAATCTTTTAATCTTGCATCTAGGTACCGCTTATCCTGGTGGGTACTCCATACCCCCACACACCCCGGTATTAGTTACACCTAAACCTCCCCCAGCCTTAATTCCTGGTTGCGCCCCTGCTTACATCAATATGAAATGACTCTAAGGATTTAAAGCCAGCAAAAGTTAATGACAGATGTAATAAACAGTGGAGGAATTAGCACAATCCAGGGGCAGTTTTGGTATTTCAATAGAGTCGTGAACGCACTCAATTTAGAGAAGCCATGCAGAATATCGGCATTACAGCAGTAGTTAGTTACATGAGTACAGGTAATTTGCTGGAAATGATATAGCAAAAAAATAGAGAAATACATAAAAGCCTGTACAATGGAAACAATATCTTTAATGCTGGTGTTATTTAATAGCCATGATCACTTATATGTACAGAGTGCAGTGGCTCTACGACCGTCACTCACTAAGCTCTTTAGTATTTGATATTTGAGATGTTATATCTATGCTAATGGCTTTACTCATTACCATTTCATTGGAGAATAAACTCAAACTGACTCAACAATTAACTATATCACAAAGACCATTTATCACACACTGCAGTCACTCAGCTAGATCTAAAAGCGAAAGATAACACGTATATTACGACATTTCAGACCATTTTTTCTCCAGAAAATGAACGATACATATGACAGATACTTACACGTCATAAGCCCTTGGCCTTCCTCATGTCTGAATCACACGATCATTTTTTCATCCCTTCCAAGTGGTCGCCCAAGCAATCCTTCCAGTGATGGCGTAAAAATGACCGTTTTGCACAATCATTTTCCCCAATTATTTAACTGCCTGTTATTTTAAGAAGAAAATTTTAACTCATGACTATGAGCGCACACATATATTAATTTGAACATTATCAACTAGCAGGCCACCCCGCATTGCTCAGGAGGGATAGTACCCAGAGAGGTGGGAAAGTCCGTTAGGGTTGGGGACCCGAAAGTTTGTCGCTAAGCGATTTTGTCATTAATCGGGACCCTAGATTTGGGTTAGGTAGTAATGGCAGGCAACCTTCATGGTTCATATTTTTTCACTTTTTTTACTTATCTAATGTGTTTCCATGCACAGTACTATTCATATACTGCAGTAATTTGGTATACATTTTCTTTAAAAGTTAGTTCTTAAGTACGTACAGTACACAACTTTTTTTATAAATGAAGTCTATTGTAACTTCAAGTTGTTGTTAAATGGGTCGTCATTAAGTGAGGACTTACTGTAAAGAACTCAACCCCAAAACGAATCGAAAATGAACTTTGAAAGAATCCTTGAATTTTTTTCTGGCTGCTGCTGTTAAGTATGTGAATAAAATGTCATGATAATATTTGCCTGCTCATCAATCACTAAAAAGTTATATCTTTAGTTAAAGCTATCAAATGTAAGATACATGCAAACCCTGACGACGGTATTAGGGGTGAAACATTAAACATGATAGCAAATTTTTTTAGAGGGTAATCCTTAACCAAAAACTACCTATGGAGGGAGGTTTGCGTTCTCCAGTGCATAGCTTCTGGCCTCTGTTAGGACAGCTTATAAAATTAAGGTCCTTAGAAAGCAGCTGTTGTTGTGGAAGGAAGAGTGTAAGGATTAGTGGTTTTGAGGGTATTAACCATCAATATTAGTGGACTTAGACTGTCATTCGTATGTTTTCTGCAATTCCATTGGTCACAGTTATATAATTATGATAATCCAAAGAGGAATTAATAGAATCCTTCATAATCCTGGTTCATACAAGTGAATAACTGGCCATAAATGATTCATTGAGAGCCTTGGTGGTAAGGTGGTACTTCCATCAATAAGTTTCCAAGTCGGTGAAATATGTGCATAACTTATCAGTGCAGAGCATAATTTAACATAATAAGGTATCTAGATTAATCTCATCATCTCATTAATTGGAGCTCAGAGCATTTATTAAAGAATAAAAATGCTGTAATGTTGTAACATTGGTACATACATATTTTTTCTCTTATGACAATGTCCTGTTGTATAATTAGAACATTTATTACTTTCATTGAAATTTCTCAGACACAAAATCATGTACGTCATGGAAGAGGCCCAAGAAAACTGTGGGAGGGCCTGTAAATACTAATACCTATATATGTACATAAAATTTTGTAAATAGCACTCTTTGCTAATTGCCATAATATTTTTTTAGAGTAGCCTTCTAGATACAATTGACTTATGAATATTTTTTGGCCAATTATGAGCCCGAGTAATTTTTTTTTCATTTTGAAATATTTATTTTAAAAATGGTAATCTATGTTATTGAACTACATATGCTCATTATGATAAATATATTACAAAAGATTCTGTCATTCATTCACTCAGTGAATCAACCCACTTGTTGATTGTTGATACCCAGGATTAAAACAAAATTGCAAATGATGCTGTAATACTTATTAAGTATATTGTTATTCAGAAAAACTATTATTTTTTGTGACTTTAGGTAATTTGACTTCTTTTTGAAATATGAGACCCTCATTACTAGGGATGGCCCAATCGGATACTTACGATCCAAATATCCGCGGATATTGCCCTTCATCGGATACATCGGATCCAAAGTCGCGGAAGACATCGGATCTGGACCCTTAAGAGCTGTGGGGGGTTGGTGAACATGAAAGCAGAAATGTGAGGAGTGAACCTCAATGAACTAAAAATCAGCAGAATGAGGTGTTATGAAGAAAAAGACATTTTTAGAGTTCAGGATCATGCACACAAGACCTGTAAATGGTGATGCTGGAGTTGAAATAATGTTCAGATGTGCTGGAATAGGTGTGTCAGCTTTTTGCTGTTGAATGAAAGTAAGACATATGTTGATGATGGAGACTAAACCTGTAAATACCATAGTAGTGGATGTTTTCATGTCTAAAACAAAATATGGAGGTAAAGGAAAGGGAGTTGTACACGAATATATGTATTGCACAAGTTATAAAAGAGACTAAGGATAAAGAAAATGACAATGAGATGAGAGGTAGGAATTAGTTATTCTGCAATGAGCTCAAGTTATTTTTAAGGAATTATAAGAGAAAGAATACATAAATATGGAAAGGTTAGGTAAAACTTTTACCTAACCTTTCCATATTTATGTATACACTTAATCATCCTTTTACCGTAAAAGGATGATTAAGTGTACAGCTTTATGAAACTAATCTTCAGATTGTTGAATTATTATGATCATGATCCATCACACATGATCCATTCTCTACTAGTGAATATTCCTCTAACAGAAGAAAATTTTCTTCAAGAACTTAACACTATCAAAACAATAGCGACTCACGATGGATACAATACAAAGGAAAGGAATTGCAAAGAAGTTTTCAAGAGGAAGAAAGATAGTTGTGTAACAAGGGATTGGACTTAAAATTGAGGAAGACATTGGTAAAGTGTTTTTATGTGTGGAATTCTTTTATGTATGGATTTGAGACTTGGACGATGGGGAAGAGAGACTGGGACAGGATTGGGACGTTCGAGATGTGGGTTTGGAGGAAGATGGAGGGAATACAATGGACGGATTGAGTAGCTCTAGAGATCAAGCTAGAAGGCTAAAGTTGATAGGCAGTTTGAAGATGGGAAAGTACAGAGACTCTAAAGAGATGGCCAGAGACAGGATACAGGAGTTGAGACAGCATTGGCGCAAAGGACCTGCGACAGGCAGTTCACCAGATGATGATGATGATGATTTAAACATTGATACCTCCACTGCATAAACACTCAACAATCACCCACTGAATCAAATCCGCTCATCCAGTATTATAAGAGCTATCTAGATGAGCAGATTTGATTCAGTGGGCAACTGTTGAGCGTCTATGCAGTGGAGGTATCAACATCTTTCCCCATTATTTGATTAGATATCTGCGCATATGTCGGCATCCATCTTGCTGTACCATCACAGGGGCGCAGCTAGGAATTAAGGCTGGGGGAGGTTTAGGTGCAACTAATACCGGAGTGTGTGGGGGTATGGAAAACCCACCAGGATAAATGATAGGTGCGAGATTAATAACTTGCGGAATTTTAAGATGAATGGCTCAAAATGGTGAGTTTTACGGCTTTCTGAGGGATAATTTATTTTTCCTTACACTATTATATTAGTAATATCAATCCAATTAAGTAAAATGGATTAAACTAAAAATTTCTCTGAGCTCTGGGGGGGGGGTTTATCCCCCTAAACCCCCCCTTGCTGTGCCACTGTACCATCAGTACTGTAGTTGGGCCTGGTATGGGCTGGTTTTGCACACCCCCTAAAATCCAAACTTGTTGTGAACGTACCAGTTAAACTACCTTTTTAAATCTGTAAAAAATAGCCCTACTGTAATTTGTCCAATGGATTTCATAAAGAAAAATCGTAAATGATTATTTACTTGTTCAAAGTTATCTCGTAGTACAACTTGGAACTAATGTAAGAATTAGAGTTTGACATTTCAATCGCCGCTGGATATATAATACATGTTCTGCATACCATTACCATTTCCATACCATTACCATTGCCATATCATCACCATATATGTGATAAAATTCAGAGCTAAGCAGCATATTGGACCAGAATTCACCTGTAACCTCACTTTGTGTCACCAATCATGACATAGCGATTAGTTGAGCCAATGGTTACATGGGATAGTAAGTATTTTTGTAAGAATACCTGTAAAGGAGTAGAAAGTTAACCCTTTCAGTGCCAGCCTATTTTGCCTGGTATGCTGAAGAATTCCAGGGCTAATTTGGCAAATTTGTAGGTTTGCAGTTAATAATTTATACACATATAGCCTCACATCCATATTTTTTGAAACTATTTTTTTCATGTTCCTTTAATGCATAGTAGCAGTGTGCATATGCGGATCTAGGGGGGGGGGGGGGGGTTTGTGCCCCCCCACAGACCCCTAAAAATATGCAAGATTTTTTATGTGGTCCCATTGTCATTGCGTTCGTTTTGTATTACGAGGTATCCTTGTGCCCCCCCCCCCCCCCCAGAGGAAAATCCTGGATACGGCCTTGCTTGTGCCCCCCCAGAAAGAAATCCTGGATCTGCCCCTGGCAGTGTGGGTAGTTTTGTATAGGAGGGAGGGCTGCTAATTGTCCATTTAAGGAGGAAAGAGTTTGGGTTGTAAAGATAACACGAGCCAGGGAGAGTTGGTTAAAAGAAATGGTCTAATGCTCTTGTATGTTTTATATTATAGTCACCGGTATTCTCATACATGCATGTTTCCCAGGTATATGCTAACAATGCAGCAAATCACTAATATTTGAGGCTTTTTATATATTGGTACACCCTTGTTAATTGGTTCATCTCTATATCCTGGTAATCATTGTCATTGCTGCTCATCATCTGTCATTCCTCCTATGGATATGACGGCGACAAATTAAGTGAAGTATGTGAGTGTTAGGGTAATTTTGAACCCATCATGGGAACACTTAGAGGGTGGAAAAAAATTGCACTGAATTTTAACCTTGTGTAGCAGGTACCAGTAGGAACAAAATTACTGATGATCTTTAGGTTGAAAACGCACCATTTTTAAACAACAGAAACTTTGAGCCTATCCCTCCGATTGGCCACAACTTTGCCCTATTGCTGTATGCTCTATACAAAGGCAAGGGAAAATGAAGTGAAATATTAGATTTAAAATTTTAGATGTGAAATATTACTGTGTTTTTTTTTATTAAAAGTTATTATTTACATTTTATTACAATTTTTTTATGGTAAAGAATGTATATATGTATTAGAAATTTTGAGGCAACAAAATTGATAAAAGTGTTATTTGACTACTACTGTATTATCCTGTAGAAGCCACACACTCTTTTCCAGAAATGCTGGTGAAAAAAAAGGCTTACACGAATCCTCCAAATTTTAATGTAAGCCATGTTCCATTTTCCCTGAAATTTGTATCATTTATATTTCTCCAGATTTTACTATTGAAACTAGGAATCCTTGACAAGAATAACGTTTCTAAAATTATTTAACCTTATTAATCATGGAAACGTAAATTTATTGATTTAGCAAAAAATCATGAGTTCCAATATTAGACCGCACTCAAAAACTGCTAGGATGTTTTTTTTCCTCTCCAGCCAGTCCAAAAATGGGGGAGTGCGGGATACAAGAGGGTGTGGCTTACGCGAGTAAATACAGTATTATTATTATAGTATTCTACCGATTAAGGTAGGTTTTCATGGAGTATCTCCTTTTCCTTCCAGCACTGCCTTCTTTAATTCACTGTAAGGCCTACTCTCCTTCAATCTATCTAAAAATCCTATTCTTTTCCTTCCCCTTCCTCGTTTACCTAACATTCTACCCTCTAACATCATTTTCAACATCCCCTCCCTGCTAAGCACTAACTCCATCCATACCTTCTGTCTCCTGCGTATCTCATCTAAAAGCTGCCTCTCCTCGCCAACCATATCCAGCACTTCGTCATTCCTTTTCCTCTCCGTCCATTTCATCCTCTCCATTCTTCTCCATACCCACATCTCGAATGCCTCCAATCTTCGTTCGTCTTCTTTCCTCAGTGTCCACGTTTCCGCACCGTAGAGAGCTACGCTCCAAATCAAACTCTTCACTAACCTTTTCTTTAAACTCTTACACAACGATCCTCTCAGAAGCTCCTTCCTGTTCATGAACGCCTCCTTCGCTAATGCTATTCTCTTCCTGATGTCCTTACTACTGTATCCGTTTTCCTCTAAGGTACTGCCTAAATAGTTGAATTGCTCAACCTGCTCAAGTTTTTCACCACCCACCTTTATCTTGAGTCTCACATTCCTCGCTCGTGATGCTTTACAAAACCGCATAACCTTAGTTTTCTTGTGATTAATCCTCATCCCATACTCCTCACAACGTTCGTATAACGCATCCACTAGAGCCTGAAGCCCCCTCGCTGACTGGCTAATCAACGCCTGGTCATCCGCGAATCTCACTGATTTGAACATCATTCCTCCCACTTTTATCCCAGCTTCTAACTCATCCCATGCTTCCCTTACCATCTCCTCAGCTACACGTTAAAGAGCAGCGGCAATAGAGGACAGCCTTGCCTCACACCTCGGCCAATGCTTGCCCACCCAGATTCTCCGTCTGCTACCCTCACTTGCACCGTCTGGGCCATATAAAGATTACGAATCAGTCGTCTATCCCTCCAATCTACACCTATTCTCTTCAGAATATCCATCAACATTACCCAGTTCACCCTATCAAACGCTTTCTCAAAATCCACTAAACACACATATACGTCCTGGTCATATTCTAGGTTCCTCTCCACGAGGGACCTCATTATTGCTATTGCATCACGAGTTGACTTCCCTTTTCTGAAACCAAATTGATCTTCGCCCAAATACTCGTTTGCCCTCGCCTCCATTCCTCTGTTCAATATCCTCAGCACCACTTTCGCTGCATGCGATATTAAGCTGATAGTCCTATAATCTCCGCATTCCAAAGCTTTCTTCTTTTTCGGAAGCGGAATTAAAACCGTCTTTACGAAATCTTCCGGCCAACATCCCTCCTCATAGATCCTGCGCACTAGTTCGAAAAACCTTTTCTTACTATCCTTCCCTAGATTCTTCAGAAGCTCACACGGGATATTGTCCACGCCTACTGCTTTCCTAGCCTTCATATCACGAAGTGCTCTCTCTATTTCCGAATCTAATATCTCCGGCCCAAGATTATCCTCCTCCACTGCACTTTCCTCCTCTAGAGTCAATCTCTCTGGTCTGTTAATTCCGTCATACAGGTCCTCCACGTATTCCTTCCACCTACCCTGTACCTCCTCTCGCTCGGTTAGCATCCTCCCATTTTTAGCCTTAATTTTAGACATGGCTTGTCCTCTTTTGCCACCCGAGAGCGATTTAACTTTGGCGTACAACGCGCCTACTTCTCCATCCTTCTGGAACTTTTCCATTTCCTCGCACTGTCCTTTCCACCAAGCCTCCCTTGCCCTCTTTGTTTCACGTGGTAATCGATTATTCAGTTCCCTGTACATTCTTTTTCCCTGTTCTGTGTCCACATTCTTCCACTTCCTCCTCTCCTCCATTTCCCTTATCATGTTCTCCGTTATCCATGGCTTCTTTATCCTTCTACTGTCAACATAACCAATTGACTTCTCCGCCGCTTTGACTATTCCCGTTTAAATTTTTTCCCATCTTTCCTCAACAGTCTTAGTACTTTCAATCTCTCGTATACTAATGTCCACTAGTTCCTGATATTCTCTCCTCATAATCCCCTTCAGGGCTTCTACGTTCCATTTCTTCGCCTTCCTAACTTTCATAAGTCTTTTGAATCTTACGTTGCATTTCATGAGCACTAGATTGTGGTCCGAATCCGCATCCGCTGCGGGGAAGCTGCGCGAGTTTTTCACACTATTCCTAAACCTCTGTCTTACCATAATGTAGTCTATTTGATATCTCCCCACATCCCCTGGACTTTTCCACGTGTACCTTCGCATTTTATGATGATTGAACCACGTGTTTGTGATGAATAATTTGTTTCTCCTACAAAATTCTGCTGCTTTCTCACCCCTGTCGTTTCGTGTTCCTAGACCAAAATCTTCTATTTCGTGCCCATCCCTCCCTTCCCCCACTGAGGCATTCCAGTCCCCCATCACTACCAGATTTTTCTTACCTGGCGTGTCTCTAATTATTTCCTCGAGCTGTTCATACACCTCATCTACTTCTTCTTCCCTATGATTGCTAGTGGGCATGTAAACTTGGGCCACCACAAGGTTGTTGGGCCGCGCCTCAATTTCTACCACCAGAATCCTATCGCTTACCTGGTCTATACCTACCACACGCTTACCCATCTTATCGTTTAGCACTAAAGCTACCCCCCGCTGGCTTTCTTCCCCTCCACTATATATAACCCTATACCCATCACTCCAATAGTCCCCACCATCCCTCCACCTCACCTCGCATAATCCTAAGATATCTATCCTCCCTTTATCCATTTCCCTTTTGATATTTTCTAACTTCCCCGCCCTCATCGTAGTTCTCACATTCCATGTCCCTATATTCATCGATGCCTTCTTCTTCTCCATCCTCTTGGTCTTCTTGTCCTGCTCCTGGGATGCTACTGCTGATGCTGAAAAAGATGATGATGATATGTCTCTGCAAGGATTTCGCATGATACGGACCCCGAGGACCTTGCCGATCTCGTTGCCACTTACGACACCCGCCCTTGCGGTATATCTTTTGTTAACCAGTGCCAGAACCGCATCCTGGCACCATGACACCACTGATGAGTTGTCCAAAGCATCTGGCAAAAGGGCAAACTTGCAGCCAATTGGAGTGCTTGGCTCAAAGTTTCTGTGGTTTAACCCTTTCACTGCTGTGAACGTACCTGGTACGTCGCACGGCAGGCTGCTGTGAACGTACTTTTTCTTCCTCCCTGCCATGCACTCAGCCTTTTCGCCAAAGCACTTCGAAGGGCCCCTAATCCGGGACTCGTTCGTCAACGAGCTCATCCTTGCTGGACCCTCTTTTCGATCCTCCGAGCGGGGGGACTCCCTCCCCAAACGTAACCGCTCTGACTGCATCTTGAAAATCATTAAATCAATCCGATCATGAAAAAATGATTTTTTGCATTGTACTCCTGCCAATCAAGCAATAAAGTATGTCCTTGAACCGTGTTTCTGCGATGAGAAATTACGATTTTATTAACTTTGAGAAATTGGCTGTTGGTCTGCTGCCACACGTTTTTAGTAAAGCTAATAAAATCATTATTTTTTTTATCACAGAAACACGGTTCAAAGATGTATTTGATTGCTTGATTGACAGGAGTGCGATGCAAACTATCATTTTCTGATGAACGGATTGATTGGATGATTTTCAAATTGCAGTCAGAGTGGTCACTTTTCGGGAGGGAGACCCCACGCTCAGAGGGTCCAAGATACAGACCTGTTTGGGTGAGGTCGTTGAGGAAAGGGTTCTGGATTAGCGACCCTATGGAGGATGTACCACGCCCATCCTGGAAGTACCTGCTCTATGGCCCAACGAAACGCATTTTAACCTTTTCGCCGCATGTGAGGAGAAGGTTTTCGGATATTGAACAGCAGTGAAAGGGTTAAAAATGGTGCATTGTCGACCGAAATATCATGAGTCACTTTGGTTCTTACTGGCATCAGGAATCTAGGTTTAAAATTTTGAGACATAATTTTTCTCCATCTTGTATTTGTGGTAGAGCATTGATGAAGCTAGAATTCGTCAAGTGTGTTGTGGTAAGATTTCCAAATGAAAAGTGAAAGAGAGGAGCTATTTTATACGCATTTGCTTGAATATGAAGTAAGCATATGGGATCCGGTGTAAAAACTTTATGTGGGAGCTCAATAAAATACAAAGAGAAGGTGGGCAGTTTGTCAACAATTGGAGAAACTTTCTGTTTGTTTGTCTGGTGTACAGAGAGCATTGCACATTTGCCAAAAAAATTGGGCTGGGAACTGCTAGAGTTCCCGAGGCTGCATGATAGGTGTAGATTGCTTGAGCAATGGAGATCTAATATCTCTAAGAGCAGCACGGAGAAAATCATATTAGAACCAGACTGTATTTCCAAATCCAACAGAAACGATAAATTAATATGTGGTGACATATTGCTGAACAGATTATTATTTATTATTAAAGTATTCTACCAATTAAGGTTGATTTCCATGGAGTATTTAAGAAGAATTCTGGGAGTCCCTCCTTCCATCATGCACTTTCCTCTTAAATTCACAGGAAGGCCTACTCCCTTTCATTCTACATAAAAATCTTATACTTTTCCTTCCTCTCCCTCGTATACCTGACATTCTATCCTCTAACACCATTTTCAACATCCCCTCCCCGTTAAGTACTTGCTCCATCCATACATTCTGTCTCCTCCGTACTTCATCCAAAAGCTGCCTCTCCTCGCCAACCATATCCAGCACTTCGTCATTCCTTTTCCTCTTCGTCCATTTCATCTTCTCCATTCTTCTCCATACCCACATCTCGAACGCCTCCAATCTTCTCTCGTCTTATTTCCTCAATGTCCACGTTTCCGCACCGTAGAGCGCTACACTCCAGATCAAACTCTTCACTAACCTTTTCTTTAAACTCTTACACAACGATCCTCTAAGAAGCTCCTTCCTGTTCATAAATGCCTCCTTTGCAAATGCAATTCTCTTCCTGATGACCTTACTATGGTATCCGTTTTCCTCTAACATATCGCCTATTATCTGTTCATTTTATCTCTGCGGGTCAGCTTTCGTGAGATCCCGGGCACTATCGGAGGGCCTCGCAGAAGGGGGAGGGGCCTCGCTGAAGGGGAATGGGTAGTACCAAGAGAGAGAGAGCAGGAGCGACCTTAACGTTGCCAAATGTACACAGGTGCCCTAATGTCTCACTGAAAAGGTGTGACTCATACGTGGCCACAGATATTTTGGGCCCGGCGGCGAAACAATGCATACAATGTATAGCTACTTATTTAGAGGGGATTGAGGATAATCCCATCTCAGATGCCAGGATATTGTCCGCTAAATGCGAGACCGCTGCTGAAAGGCATACATAATCGTAACATTCTGATAAACGGGGATTGCAAGGGAATTCGTGAGGATGAGGATGCAAAAAGAATGGAGAAAAGTAGCACGACGGGTATATTATTACATAATTTATTTTGTAATTATTGCTGGAGTGGTGTGGCTAATAAATCAACCTCCTCGTCATTCCTCCCGTCAGTGTCTTAATTTTCGGAGTCACTTTCGGAGCCTTCAATAAACACGCTTGGATGTTAATCTTTTAAATCAGAGGTATACAAAACTATGTAGGTTGTAATACCCAAAAGTAAATACGGAGTTGAGGAAATGGGTTAGGGTTTGGTAATAAAGGGATCAGAAAAGTACTGAGAGGGAACAGGTGGAGGGAGGGAGTCGGTGCTGATGGGAATGCAAAAGGTGAATAAAAATTTTCTGGAAAGGCGATGGAAAAGGATTGAAGTGGAAGAAAAAGGAACAGTAAGTTATAAGTTGGATTTAAATGGAGGAATCGAAGAGCACAAAGAGAACGCACGAGATTTGGCAACACAGCTAGCAGATTCACGAAGTTGACGCGACGTAGGTCTGAGAGCGACTGAAATTCCGAAGTGCTAGGCCACGCCTACTGTCTGCTGATTGGAAGAGGGAAAGTCACGGGTAAATAAACTTTCCCTCCTCTCACCCCAACTCGGTTAAGCCACACCAGCTCACCCGCAGAAATAAAATGAACAGATAATAAATAGTTAAAAGGCTCAACCTTCTCAAGTTTTTCATCACTCAGTGGCACAGTGAGGGGGGGATTTGGGGGTTAAAACCCCCCCAGAGCTCAGAGAAATTTTAAGTTTAATTCATTTTACTAATTTGGATCAGTTTTACTCATTGAATAGTGTGAGGATTGATCAAATATCCATCAGAAGGCCGTAAAACTCACCATTTTGAACCATTATTCTTTAATTTTTCTAAAGGAGGGCCCTCGCACCTCCTGATTACCCTGGTGGGTATGCAATACCCCCACACCCCTAAGTATTATTTGTGCCTAAAACCCCCCCCTAGCCTTAATTCTTTGCTGCGCCCCTGTCACCACCCACCTTTATTTTAAGTCTCACATTCCTCGCTCATGATGCTTTACAAAATCAGCTTAACAGAGAGGCATAGTATTTAGTTTTTCCCCCAAACAATAAAGGGCTTTAATAAATGCTGGGCTGGGATCTATTGAGGAGGTGGGGTGCTTTTTCTCCAGCATCCTTTCTTTTGGTGAATTAAAGTGTGCCCTGGATGTGAAGTTGAATAAGACAGTGGTTATATAGCCTTGTCTGATTATCATGAAATACTGCTTATATTTTCATGTTCTCTTTCTTAAAAAAATTGTTGTCTTTTTAAACAAAATTAGTAGACTTTTACTCCATTTCATCAACCACGACAAAAGTAGCCCTATTTATAATATTCTTCAAGGTGGTGTGTTTACCATCAAATGTGTTTTAATGCTGAAATCAAATATAGCATACTTTCTAAACAAGCAGTCATGACAATATTAAAAATCATTGATGAGTTTGAAATGTTAAATTAGCTCTTTCCATTTGTAATGGGGTCGAGTGCTAGAAATTTGTGTGTGTGTGTGTGTGTACAAAAGTGTGAACAACCATTTCTCTACTCGAATTGACGGTGTTTACAGATATGATGGGGTAGAGAAATATATCCATGCAGAACAATGTTTTTTGGATTTTGTTTGTTGTTACATACAAATGCATATGCCTGGATAGAATATATAGATCAAAATGGAGATGCATATTCATATAGGAAAGTTCTCTTTGATGCCTCAAAGAGGAAATTGACCCATTAGTGCATAAAGTTATTTTTGTCAAATATTCATTTAAAAAGTAATTATTCTGGCTGAGAAGCTTCATTTAAACTTGTTTCTGCAATTTTTAAATTTTTACAATCAATAGTTTAAATAATAGAGCTCGTCCAATATATCGGATGGTCAGTTTTCAATGTTGATTACATATTCAAAATAGTAAAGAAAAACTTGATAATATAGAAAATAAAAAGATCAGATTTAGATGAAAATGAGATAAAAGTGATCAACATATTGAGCAAAATGCTACAGTAAAAAATAATTTACTTACCTCCTGCGGGTGACTGAAAATTCTTTCAATGCCATGTCCCACAAAAATGCTTCTCAAGTCGATAAATTCGAGGAGTCAACTAAAATATTAGTGGGGCAGTGAACACAGACATCCATTGGAACTTAATATAGTATCAAAATGTGGCACAAGTCAACTGGAGCCCAGAAAAAAATTAAATACGAGTGTCCGATATATCGGACGCTATGAACTAATGGGTTAATGCTCTAAGAAAATAACCAACCTGTATTGATAATATAGATGTGATTTTATTCCATATAAGATATCTCTATGTAAAAATGGTCCAAGAATTGGCCAGAGGTATATTTAAAGGAGGATTCTGAAGGCCTAACCTCCCCCTTATATAACAAGTCCTCCATTAAAATGAGAAAAAACAAAAAATAAGGACATAGCCTGTTAGCCTGTATTAGTTTAATTAATCATGCATTAGGGTGTGACTCTGGAATGCAGTGATACTCTGTCGTGTATAACTAATATTATTAATTGTAGGTATATATTTAAATATAGTATGTCTTGGAGTTCTATTATATAAAATGAGTACACCTAGCACACCTGGCCCTTCAATGACCATGTCCCCGCTCCTTCTACTATTACGGCTTAATCATTCAGCATTATCAGCGAGAGTATGTGTGAGAGATAGAGAGATGCTAACCTGAAAGGCCAATATCACCTAATTGCATTTGATGAATATTCCTGAAGTATCCCAATAAATGTGATTAGGTACCTCCCATCACCGAGGTTGAGCTCTGTATTTCGACCAAAACCATGTCTAGATATGCCTATGGGAAATTGTGAAGCTGATATCATGGTTATTATGGAAATATATTTTCAAATGAGTAACATGCATTATTTTGAAGTTTAAAGCAAATCTGCAGGGCATGAGTCTGCATTGCCACTGCTTAAATCTAAGTCCCGATTCTCAATTATTTATGGAGATAATGATGGAAAACGTAATAGGCTATTAATTCCCTCCAGTGGTATGTATATATTTTGAGGTCACCTAAGCAATGGTGTATATGTGATGGCCTGGCCTCGACCTCTGAAATGAGTACATATCTATCTCAATGAGTCAAAGAGTCATTCATATTTTCATTGGACAAGATCTACCCTGACTAACCAACTTTCAGTGATTTTAATACCTACTTCTTCAAATAATTTTCTTCTATCAACAGGACCTTCCAATCCATATCATAATAATAAATACACTATACATATTCTCTTTTTATTGCTTGATAACAGTGGCATAGCCACGGGCAGAGTCTGGGGTCCCGGACCACCCCAGAATATAAAAACACAATTATTTTCCTTCATTAAAGAAAACAAAATATTGAAAAATCATGAATTTACAAAATATTTCTTTAACAAGTTAATTTTTTTCGATTATGAAAAGTGTTGAAATTAGTATAATACACTTACATTTTTGTAATGGAAATTGTGCTACTTAAATGAGAGATATTTTGCTTGTTGTAAATGAAATTATTATGTTGTATAATAACTGAGTGTTAATCCCACATACATGTTTATGTTTTTCTTTTGTGTGGCTTGGTTGTATGGAAAAAACAAATCAAAGGTAAAAATACCAATGATTTTAATGATTTACCTGAAAGCCTTAAATACCTAAATCACTTGAGTGAATTAAAAAAGGAAGCTTAAAGAATATTTTAGCACAAGCTAGACATTAATCTTTCTGGACAAAGATTTTTTGCAGTGGATGTTATTTCTTTTTGGTGAAGGCATTTTTTGGTGATGGAAATTGTACTACCTAAATGAGAGATATTTTGCTTGTTGTAAATGAAATTATAATGTTGTATATTAACTGAGTGTTATTCCCACATACATGGTTGTGTTTCTTTTGTATGTGCCCCGTTCACATTACGTTCTTTTTACGCCGGTTAGCCCCGACCATGGTTACAAAACGAGGTGTGAACGCAAGTTCCCGTTAACCGTGGTTGGGATTCTGACCACCGTTTTCCGACCATGGTTGGCGGTAGTTCATGCGTGTGTGAACGCAAGTTGGTTAAAAGCTGGTTAGAAAAAGAAGAAGGCGAAGCAGCAATGAAGTGGGATAGGAGGAAAGAAAACAGAAAATAAAGCATTCGAAGAGGAGACGGCCGTTATTGTTGAATTATATTCGTCAGAATTAATTCTAAGGAAAGTGTTATTGATTCATTCCGTAATGTGTTGTATAGTATGAGATTTTAAACCTGATTTAAGTTATGCGATATACTTTATAGTTCGTAGTGAATTAGCTATTAGCTCGTATTGTATTGTTACGGACAGATTGAATAATCTATATTAATATTTTGCTAGAATTAAGTAAATTGTGCGAAACTACCATAATAAAAATCCGAAGGTCACAATGATTTTAATGTTTTGGTAAGAGTTCTTTGTCCCAGTTTGAAAAAGATCACTTATGTTCATCCTTGAACAAAAGTTCTTCCCATATCAATATAAAGTATCAGGCTAACGGGTAGTCGGATGTAACGATAGAAAATAAATTTAGAAACGTCGGGTGATTCCACATATCGCAAAAAATACCACGTTCTCTCTCTTATTTCATAAATTAAATTTCAACAATCGTCACATTTCTGCAAGTTATTCGTCCACATTTGAAGAGGTAAAAGAGTTTTAATTTACGGTATAGCATCAGATTGGATCATGTCCTTTGTCAAAATCAGAAAACAATAATAGCTAAGAATGTAATGCATCGAAAAGTGTATCTCCATCCCAAATCACAAGTGTCTCAAATTGAGGCTCAAGTCTCAAGATTAGGTCCTCGATTTTCTTCACCTACATCAATGATTTGTCAACACATCCGAATCAAGGGCAAGTAGTAGTATATGTTGTTGATATCAACCTAATTATCACTAATATTCGCTTTTATTCGTATTAAATATGTAGAGCAGTAGAAGAATGCAAGCCACACTATGGATGAAATGATTAGTTGGACGAACACATTTGAATTACCTTCTACGTAGCAAGGAACAATGATTGTCGACGCTGGAATGCAATTTTTAATTTATAAGCAGCTCATAATATGCACATATGTTTAAATCATAGCAATTAACACAAGAACTTTTCCCTGCACATTCTCTATTTCCTTCCAACAAGTTATTCGCTCTTGTCAATTCATTTTTCACTTGGAATTACTTTACCACTCATCAGATGTCGCCAGGGTCTAACCATGGTAAGTGTGAACGCGCGTTGGTTCTGACGTCATCTTACGCTGGTTAAGAAAGATGGTAATGTGAACGGGGCATTGGTTGTATGGAAAAAAACAAATCAAAGGTAAAAATACCAATGATTCTAAATGATTTACCTGAAAGCCTTAAATGCCTAAATCATTTGAGTGATTAAAAAAAAGGGGAAACTAAAAGAATATCTTAGCACAAGCTATAGGCTACGAATTAACACTCAGTTACATAATATACAACCGTAGCCTACGTTATTCAAAGGCCGTCCAACGTGGGCTGTTAAACGGGCAGAATGAGCATGTCTGGAGTTAGTTCCAGTTGTCGCCGCTGGCGCTGTTTTGAGAACAAAATTCGTATGGGAATGAATGGCGAACATTTGAAACAGACGCGATTTTTGTCAAAATTAGTTCTCTTTTCGTGATTATGCTAACATTTACCATATTTATTTAATTTTGGCCTTTATTTTTTGGTATTTTTCACGGAATAATGTTTTCAAAATTATAGGAATTTCCGACAAAGTGATATTTTCCTAAACGCAGGTGCTGTTACTTCTTCCATGTTACAGTGTCCGTTTCATTTTAGCATAATTGTCCAGAAGTGGCCTAAATTTTTTTTGTAATATTACACGAAGCAATACCGGGTTTGTGCATTGCTTACAAGCAAATTCCTTCAGAAATCTAGGTAAAATGAATGTCAGTAATTGCTCTTCAAGTAGCTGGCGTTGCAGAAAGAGTACTGCCCGAATATAAAATTTTGCTGTCATGTTTGCGCACTGCTTACACTGAGAAATATGTAAAGTTTTTGCTAGGATAACAATCTATCTATGATCTATTCAAATGATTCACTAATAACAGTGAGGGAGCACTTTTTTGACATGCGGCGAGAGGTTCCAGACACCCTATACATTCATTTCTCTCCTCTGCGATTCGGACTAGGTAACCCGCCACGAAAGCTACTGCAGCTTCTCTCATATATATTTCAAATATATAAGCGATGGTCACTAGGGGAAATTTGTTAATAATAATTAATTAACTATCAAATAATTAATCAGTCGACAAACACTTTTTCAGTAACCTTACCTGGAATAGGTCTACTTAATATCTCGAGGAGATGTTCCGGTTGCGTTGCAGGAGTTTCATGGCCCTTAGAAATGTCATTGAGTTTCCTGATAAGCAACAGTGATTTGCAATCTTCAGAGTCATTTACTCTATCGCAGAGAGGTAGAAAATTTTGAAATTCAAGTTCTTGACATGTTTTCACTGTTTTCCTGCTGTCGGTCGAGTAACTTGACGAAGTCACTGGAAACGTTTACTCCGTCAGATGTCAGTCTACGGTCAAGAAACTGATTTCTCATGTTCTCAAGGGTGTGACTAGAATCGTAGCTAAGGAATAGAGGCCGAAATGGGGTCACAAGGCGCGCAATGGAATACTGTCTTCTGAATGAACGTTGGCCATCTGTGAAAATTCCCACAAAAAATATAATTTAACTAGTTTAATAGAGGAACACGTTTTGATCAATTCCACCCAGTTTTCTATCAATTTTACGCTGTTTCTTGCGGAAAAAATGACGTGATACTTGCCAGGACCCCCCTCCCCTCCACGTGAGATTGGGTGAGAATCGGTTCAACCCCCTTGCCCCTGAACGATTCACGCAATCAACCTGCTGCGTGAACGGCGGTGATATATCCATGAATTTCCCATGAGAAAATATTCCCCTGAACCGGGAATCGAGGCTGTGATCTTGGATTTACAGGCCACTGAGCAGACTTTCTTTGATTCCCATGGCAATTGTTCCGAGGCTCATGGTACAAGATGAGAGTGGCGGATCCATGGGGAGGGGAGATGCTTAGGAGTCGTAACATACGCTATAGATAAAAATTGAAATTTTCATATGTCACTACTTTGACGTAAAGCAGATGGCAAAATTTTCCGGCAAATTTACCAACTATAACGAGTCAAAATACAAATTATTTTTACCCTTATAGGGCCTATTTTAACGCTTTGGCATTGGTAAAACGATCTACTACGCCTGCATAATATAGTGTATTTTTATCAATGAATTAGTCTAAAACAGCCGTTTTTGAGTCTGGAAAATCCTAACTTTCAAAATCCCCGAACCCCCCTTCGGCTAGGGGGAAATTCCCCTGGTTGTGTAGTAATTCACGAAGATAGGCCCCAATCCTAGTTGGTGCAGATCTATATCCGTCACTGCTAGATTTCAAACCCTTGTGGTTTGTCAAGGATGTCAACGCGGGAAAAAAGGACTTCAATGAAGCCGCAACCCAAGACTGGAGCTAGGGCGTTGCAGGGGGGCGTGTGCCTCTGGCGAAGATTTCAGAGAGGGGAGCAGAAAATTTTGAAACATTTATTAGAAAAGTTATTTAACTTTCACAATTAAATTAGTTAGCCAAAATAATTAAAAATCATTTTAAACAAATATTAATAAAAGTTCTTCACAGCATACATACGGCGAGTAATTTCAACTAACGCACAATAAAAAAATGGATTACAGAGGTATTATATTTTAGGGGTGGAAGAGAGAAGGGGATCACGGGAGGGATAGTGGCAAACTGATCGTTGCACCCCCTGACAAAAGTCCTAGTTATGGCCCCTTCACGACCGGTTAAGAGTCTCAACCCTGCCCTAAAGACGCGCATGGCGGTATGACCGCAGTTCGATTCCCGGTTCAGGAGATTTTTTTCTCATGGCAATTCTTGTATATTTGGTAAGTTTTGGTTAGTGAGTAATCATTTCCATCGAAAAATGTTTTGCAATAGGGTCCAAAATCAATCCCCTTAGGACTAATTTTCTCGAGACCTCCTTAAAATAAATATCCTCGCTTTTTCTCATTCTTCATTATTTTCCCCTGCCAAACACCCTAAAGGTGGCTTGCTGGGTATTATGTAGATTTACAAGTATTAGAAAGAATTTAGAGCCTCTCTTAAGATAAAAATAACGTAATTTCATCAGTTCCGTTGCTATTTTCCGTAAGATCTCATGTAATTCATGTTCTCAAAAGAGCGCCTCTACCGGCCGAAGACTCAACTACGTGCGCTGTCCCAGCCTTTTCCCGACGTTGGACGGCCTTGTATATAACGTAGGCTACGGTTAATTCCACATATATGGTGATGTTTTCTCTTGTTTGGATTGGTAGTATAGAAAAAACAAATCAAAGGTAAAAAATACCAATGATTTTTAATGATTTTACCTGAATGCCTTAAATGCCTAAATCATTTGAGTGAATTAAAAAAAAGAAGCTTAATGAATATCTTAGCACAAGCTTGACATTAATCTTTCTGGACTATGATTTTATATGCAGTGGATGCTTTTTCTTGTGGGTGAAGGCATTTTTTTGTGATGGAAATTGTACTGCTTAAATGAGAGATATTTTTGCTTGTTGCAAATGAAAATATTTTGTTGTATTTTAATTGAGTGTTAATTCCACATACATGGTTTTGTTTCTTTTTGTCTTTTCTTTATCTGTGAACGCACTCAATATGTATTTTTATGGATAATTTTATGTTTACACACTCCAGCCGGCACCTGCTGACAAGCCTTGATTGGCTTAGCAGGACCGTGAGGATATATTGCTGCTAATGTTATAAAAATCTTTTTTTTGTTATATTGGTTAAAGCAATTGTTTTGAAACTACTGCTGTTATCATCATTATAACACATTATTTATTAATATGTTAAATCCTTGGCAATAAAGCAGAGTTTGTAATTAAAAAAAAAAAAAACTTAGTAGGGGAGACTAAGGAGGACTGGGACACATTTTGGAATACAATTTTTTGTGAAAATATTAGTGGCCTAAATTAATTTTGTTTGCAACCCTTAGTTACTTGACCCTTCCAAATTCCATAGAAAATTCCTTGAGAAATTAAAATGGGTTAATACTGTGGAACTTAGCATTTTCTGAACACATGACATTGTCCTAATCCACCCTCATTCCGGGAGGAATGGGACACTAATTTAAATGTGTTAAAATAGTAAGAAAAAATAAATGATTGAATCATAATGCATAAATAATAGATATTGTATTTATTTCTGATAATACAATATTTATACAATTTATGGTAGTAGTAGTAAATGTAAATATGGATTTCACTCTTTCAGTGCCTGTAAACAAAATTGGAGAATCCAGTTTCAGAACAATATCTTTTTTCTCTAGGAAACTTATGTCTTCTTGTTGAGAAGAAAAATTTTAAATTGCATCCTCTTTTTGCATGAATTTACATTATATCCATCATCATACTCATTTCTACAACCTTTCCTTGTGTAGTGCAAAAGAGAAAACCATTTCACATATCAGATTACTTTGAAAAATTACACTGTTATTGTCCTTTGAAGTAAATGCTTTTAGTGCATGTCTTAATAATGCAGATTTTGTTGAATTCTTAACTCTTGATATCTCTCTCACTCTTTTTCCTTCATCACAAACCAACTTCACAGCTTTCAGAATGGTGTATTTTGGTACAGGTACCATATCTGGATTTTTTCACTGGTACCATTATGGACCACTTATAAGGCATAATTACCTAATACTAAAAATTAAAATGCCTCATAAAATTAAACATAAAAAAATAATAGTGCTTTGAAGGAGTGGGACACTGTCCCATTCCTCCCACATATCCAGTGGCGCCGACTCCATGGGGCTTGAGGGGGCTCGGGCCCCCTCAAAAATTCATTATGGGTGTGAGGAAAAAATGTTTCAGGCTTATCAATTTTCCCCGGAGTGTCCAGATATCGATATTTGAGTTATCAGTGTTCTAATGTTAATCATATGGCTCTTCTAAAATGCTTAAAAAACTTAAAACTAACTACTTATAAAATTTCCCGGGGCAAGATCCCCGGTTTGGGCCCCCCCAATATTTTTTGTAAGTCGGCGTCCCTGCTCATATCTGATGTCCCAGACCTCCCTTTCGGGCCACTTTGTATTTCACATGTATTATTAGGCTTTAAGAAGCTACTAGATGATATTAAAATTACCAGTTACACACCTGAAGGCCATGCATATTTATCAGTGCTTCCAGTGAGAGAAAGCCATAATTAAAATAACATAAATTTAAAGTTGAAGCATCTCACGAAAGTTACCAAAATTGGTGTGAAAACAAATATCCTCTTCTTAACTCACATTCAGAGAAGTGAGCCATTTTAGGTGGAAATGCAGCTACTGCTTCTCATGCATGTGAGATAAGCAAGAGCTAAAAAACTCAAGTGAAGAGAGGAAAATTTGAACTGTCCTATACCTCCCACTGTCACATTCCTCCCTTGTTTCCCCTATCCTGTTTTTAAAAAATTTTCCCCTCTGGTTTTGGACCCTCCCCCAAATGAAATTTCTGGCTTTGCTGCTGCTTCATAAAAAGTTCATTAAAATAACACTTGTGTGAGTTGAGCATCAAACATGTTATTACTAATAGGAAAACCGACATATTGCATAGCGTTTCTCATTAGGGCTGGATGTAGAATATAAAGACCCCTGGCTAGTCAGTGGTTATTCATTTGAATAAAACCCTATGCTCAGCATGTGGTGCTGGCACCCTGTGAGAGGGAAAGTACCTCGATGTAGGGTAGAGGGCCTAAATTGTGATATGGGACTCTACTAAGCACCTACTATGTATTATACTGGTCGGAATGTGTCTGTATTGCCACCACTTATATCCAACTCAGTTTCTTAATAGTTTATTGAGAGAAAAATATGGATGGTCATTTGTGATATTATTTTATGTCGTAGAAAGAAATTGCCCATTACTGAAAGCTTGGAAGTATCTCAGCTCATAGTTACTAGGAAATTATAGTAAAATGCCTGATATCCTTTCTTTAAAGTTTTGGATTGAGCACATGTAGCTTGAGTCAAATGCTACTCCCAACTCTGTGAATGAGATAATGGTTTTAGCTAGTAATTAATTTGGTCACACTTGAATTTTCATCTCATCCCACGACTTTAATTGAGGTCGTCGTAAATTAAAATAGTGTAGTTTTTCTTAAAAACCCTTTCAAATTAATGGGAATAATTTTTATGTTGAATATGATTGTCTTTGTGGGCAAATAGGTCACATTGGATGCTAAAACCAATGGTTAGTATGGAAATGATCAGCACTACCTTAGATGTGGCTGAAAATCATTAATACTTTTTGTCTACTTCCAATAATTTTGCTATTTTCACTAGCCATATATTCGACATAATGGGCATTTGTGAAGCTGATGTTATGGTTGTTGGAAGTTGCGATCATATGATATCAGCTGCGATTATACCGATGGGTACACCATCTAGCGGCAAGTATAGGAATTGCATAGTCGCTACTGGTATCTATTTACTTTTGTAGAGAGGTAAATATAAATAAAGCATTGTTGGTTGTGCTCTTGTCAAGCAAAGGTGGTGTATTTATTTTTACTGATTCCCTGTCCCAGGAGTGCATTTCTGGTAATATATTGGGCGAGTTTATACCAAGAATCACGCTCTGCTAACATGGTAGCAGAGCGTGGTTCTTGGTATAAACTCGCCCAATATATTACCAGAAATGCACTCCTGGGACAGTTTATACCAAGAATCACGCTCTGCTAACAGGTTATGGAGCCCAGACTCAGGGACGTATAGTGAAAAGTAATATTTATTTGAAAAAAAAGAAAAAAAAAACATACACTACCTAGTGAAATACTGTGAAGGCGAAAACTAAAGATGGAAGTAATATCGCAAAATACCATTCCACGTTTAAATAGAAGGAACTGGAATGCATGGAAGGCAAGGGTGAAAGCGGAACTTTTGGCGAAGGAGGCATGGGAGGCGATTATAGGATACGGAGATGAAGACAGTAATGTGACTAAGCAGAGTACGACGAGCGATGCAAGGAAAAGAAAAACAAAGGCAAATCTTATCGCACTAGCCATTTTAATGCGAACTGTCGGAGACGAACTTATAAACGACATCGCCGATTATGAAGTAGCGAGGGAGGCCTGGGGCGGAATTCTGTACACGGATACCGACGATCGTCGGTGTCGGTAGCTACCGACGATCGTCGGTAGCACCGATAGAAATGTGATTCACAAAACGCCGCTACCGACAGATTGTCGGTGCAACCGATAAATTCGTGACGTAATGCTTTTGTCGGTACGAAAGTGGCACCCGCACTGGAGGCTAGGCGCCTCGACCAATCATATTTCTCCTTTGTTTGCATTAAACAAATGAGGCTCCGAAAACGCCATCTGTTATTCGTCAGCCCGCGAAGAAGTTAAAAAGAGTTGATCACTGCTTTGTGAGATATTTACGATGTTTAATCACTCTGCGAACACAATTTCTTACTCCCGTTGGTGCGATGTGGCTTGTATTCCGAGATTTTGCTGTATTTACCATTGGATTTTTTTCTAGCCCAAGTAAAAAAGCCTTTATATTCAAGGATTCAACGGTCGTTGATAGAAGAACACCGGCAACATTTGGTGCTCAATGTATTGGAATTTTCAAGTATAATTGTCTTGAAGAGGACTTTGTCTGCTACATAATTGTTCACCTACGCTTATTATAATTGTATTCTTGGGATTAGCAGTGACGAAATTATTTTTATTAGTATTGTAACAATGTACCTTCATCTTGAGCCACGGCTTGTTTACATCGTTTGCCTCATTGTTCGCCGTAAGTCCGATACTTCCACAAGGGTAATTATTTAATTAGAAAACATTTTTGTCGCTTGAATTCACATTTTGGGCTATTTAAAATACATTCGTTGAGAAAAACACCGAGATTCCGCGGATGTCACGGAAGGTATCATCAGTATCATCGCGTCAAGTGTTGTGATTGTGAACTTGAGTGACATACTTTACGCTATCTATTTGGAAGTGTTAGCTTTTGCATTTTGATACCATTTGTGTGTTATTTCAAACTTTGCGTTGATATGACTTCGACTAAATATGCTTGATCAGTGTTAATTTGTGATATACCGTTGGAAGTATGAAGGTTTTCTCGTGTTGAAATTAAATTTTTGTAGTTTTATGATGAATAATTCATTAAATGTTTCCTTGTTTCGTGCAATCATTCTTTTTATTTGCCCCTTTCTACCGATGGAATACACGGTACGTACCTACTCAGTGCTCTTATAGCAATAATGAAAATCTATCTTGAAGTCTCGTACGGTGTTTGGTTAGTATGGTGAAGTAAATTCAGCATTAATTTTACGGGAAGTTTTGTGCACCGGTAACGACGTCAAAGAGTGAGAGGAGTTAAGTGATGCCATTTATATTCTTCTAAAATATAGTAGCAATATGCTTTTTCTATTTCGCCGTTGCTGTCTGATGCTCTCAAGAGTACTTACGAAGGTAGGAGAGTATAAACCCCATTCTCAGACGCTCACATAGGGTATTGAAGTTAATATAAAAGTGAACGAAATGTCCACGTATATATTTCATTGGAAGTGCATCAATAGGCATTCGTTTTTATTGAAAATATAAATTAATTTCGGATCCAAACTTTACAAATCAACAATAGATACCTATCGTGTCTTGTTGTGAGTAATTTAAAAGCAAAGCAATACGTTACATACTTAAAATTACGGAATATTTATAATGTAAAATACCTTACGCTATTGGAACGCATAATGTAATATACGTGAAACATTGGTTAAGTTAAATACTGCTCCCACTATGTAAATTTTACGTTTCAAGTGTTTAATCAATCATTTTTATTATAAATAACATACAATTAGAGCGCTTCCACGGATCTAGTGTCGTAGATTATGATTTAAAATCGTCAGCTTAGGCCGAAAAGTGTAAACAAAAGTCCGCCATGTTGCTAAAAATTTGTCGGTAGGTCCTACCGAGCGTTTTGAAATCGTCGGTATGTACCGACGGGTTTACCGACAACTGTCGGTGGGATAACGACAATCGTCGGTAAAACGTGTCTCCTGAATCGCTCGTACCGAGACTTATCGGTAGGACCGGCTTACCGACACCGACAATCGTCGGTACGGTGTACAGAATTCCGCCTCTGGAATCATCTGGAAAGGGTTTGTTGCCAAAACACCGAATACGGAGCCGCAATGAAATTTAGAGAACTCGCAAGTTTCAGGAAGACACCAGTAGGGGCTTTCTCTAACTCGTTAACGTTTTGTTGTTAACGGGTTGTTAACGAAAGTCCTCTCTTGCAACGACACCCTCTTATCGAAAGTGTATTTCTGTATCTCACCTTAACGACAGCTCGTCGTTGCAAAACAAGACCACGGCTCGTCGATAGCAAACAATACACCGTCGGCGCCTGCGAGTGAGGCTAGAATTTTCAACCAATCACATGCCTAGATTTATTCGTTCGGTAGCATTAAGAAGCAGTGCCTAACTACGGTAACTAATAAACGATAAATAGTCACCATAAATAAACAAGAAGCTGCTAAAGAACGCACCGGTCGATTTGGAAAAGAATAATAAATGATGGAGAAAACTGATGAGTATCATTTTAGTAGTGGATTCATTTACTGTTTTTATAATGTGTCGTAATATATTTCCATGAAGAACAAAATAAAGTAAGGGGGAAATTAGTGTAAGTAAGCGTGTATATTCAAGTATTCAACAGTCGTCGATGGAAGAATATCGGCAACTTTTGGTGCATTATGTATCGTAATTTTCAAGTATAATTATCTTGAAGAGGACTTTGTCTGCTACTTACTCGTTCACCTACGCCTATAATAATTTTACTCTCGTGGTTATAGTAGTGACAAAATTATTTTTATTAGTATTATAACGATGTAAATTTCGGAGTGCATCTTCAGCCACGGCTTGTTTACATCGTTTGCCTTATTTCCTCTGTAAGTCCACAACTTCCACAGTGGTAGTTATTCAATCAGAAAAACTTATTGACGCGTTCATCATATTTTGGGATGTTTGAAATCAATTCGTTGATAAAAAATACCGAGATTACGCGGATGTCATGGAAGGAATCATCGCGAGTGTTGTGATTGTGAACTCGTGTCACAAACTTAACGTTTTTTAGTGTCAATTTCTTGAATAAAGATTACGGAAGTGTTAATGTTGTTGGTGTTGTTGTTACTTATAATTATATTCTACGCAAAGCGAAGATAAACACAATAAAGTAAACATAGAAAAAAATGTGCATTTAAGGAAGTAATATAATATTTTCATAGTCACTCACCATGTTGAGGCATCGAATTACTAATTAAACTCACACAAAAGCAAAACGTAGCATAAGTTAATCGTTGGTAGCCACAATTAGGCATAGAAAATCACTGCAATCAGCAACTGCAAATGATATTAAAATAAGTGTAAGCATGTACCCATCAAAACACAGGCATATTATTCGTTGGGACTTAGTTTAACAGCATTGCAAAAGTTAAAAGTGACGACTAATGAGTTCTGAGTAAAAGAGGGAAACCGTTATTTTTTTTGCGAACGGTGGCTTTAGCCAGCCAAAAAAGGTATCAAAGATCTGTCAGTGTTAGGGCCATATCGGGGGTTATTCAAACGGTTGTTCCGAATTAAAAGTCCTTCGAAAATTAGGATTCTGAGTATTCCTAAGTCGTTCTCTCTGCACTAGATGCTTGATTATATTTGCTCTATCCTCAAGAGTGATTAGCTCCCTACCTAAAAAGTGAAGTCCCATCAATCGAGCCGAAAGAAACTACCGACTAAAAATAATCTAAGCACCAAAATTGGGATGTGTAAATATTATTTTCACACCAATTTTTACAAGGTTTTACAAACTTTCTCAAATCTACTTCAAACAGCACGTTTACGCCCCCGCAAAAACTAATGTCTCTGTTGCCACTATTTATACTAATTGATTACAGCAAAACGTTTTAAAGATTTCCATCTCCTTCGCAAAAGTGTTCCTACAATTTTTCAAGTGAATATACCTTTATCGCTTTGTTGTAGCAGAATTAAAACTTTAAAACCGATACCGAAAAACATTATAGCGGGCGTCGATAAGCTTAAGACGTGCTCTCAAGCACCCGGATAAGGTATCGACAATTTTCGTTAGTGCTACCGAGAAAATATCGTTAAGCAAGCGTAGAGAAAACCAATTGTCGTTAGTTAAGATTTTCGATAAGCTAACGACGTAGCAACGTCGATAAGACTTGCTATCGAGTTAGAGAAAGCCCCTACAGGTGTGTCTATTCAAGATTATTGCAACAGTATGATGGACATGAACCGATGTTTAACACGAAACGAATTGGGTCTCACGGATAGACAATTGGCTGCAGTTTGTCTTACCGGATTGCCGAAAGAGTACGAAATAACAGTAAAAACATTAATTGCCCAAAAAGAAAACCTCACCATGTCCGTAGTTAAACAAGTGTTAATCGAGGAAGAGGAGCAAATGGATCTTGGAGTTTCTCACGAAGCGTTGAAAGTGCAGAAGAAAAAGTTCTACAAGCCCAGGAACAACGCTAGCGGCGACTTTGGGAGTAAAAGGGAACACCAGGAGATAAGAAAACAGGGAATGAGAAAAGAAGGCGAAGCTAAAGTTTACTGGTGTTATGCTTGTGGTCAAAAGAATGATCATATTGCAAGGTTCTGTCCTTTAAAAATTGAGGAGAGGAAGAAAGAAAAACAAGCAACCGCAGGAGTAGTGACCAGAGAACATGTAGCATTTTGTGCGCAGAGAACTGAAATAAAAGATGATGGAATTTGGGTGGTTGATTGTGGGGCGAGTGATCACATGAGTAACAGGAGGGATTTGTTTACTAGTTTCACAGAATTAAAAGGGACTGTTGCTATGGGGGATGATGCGCCTGTACAGATTGAAGGAGAGGGAGCTATTTGTATCCATCTTTCTGATGAGTGTGGTAATATTGATATTACTCTTTCAAATGTACTGTATGTCCCAAACATGGGGCATAATTTGATATCTGTAGGACAATTGGAGGAGAAGGGCGTTAAATTCGTGACAGAAGGGGGCAAGCAGGTGGCATCTAAGGGAGAAAGGACATTGTTTAAGGCCCACAGAATTAACAGGTTGTATTATTTATCAACAGTTGGGAGCTCTAGCATTGCAGATATAAGAGGTGCTTATCATGACAAGAGGGCGTGTAAAGTGACTTTCACTACTTGGCATGGTAGGTTGGGGCACCCAAATTTGGATGCTATGAAGAAATTACAAGTATTGACCTCTTTAAATAGTAAGAAGAAATTGGATGAGGACTGCTCTGCATGTATCCAATGAAAGATGAGGAGAGAGAGTTTTCCTACTGCAAAGGATGACAGAGTGAAGAATGTGCTAGACAGGGTTCACACAGACATCATGGGACCAATCACACCAGCCTCATTGGGACAAAAGAAATTTATCATCACATTCATTGATGAAGCGACCAGGTATGTTTCTGCCACAGCCATCAGAAGAAAGAGTGAAGCTTTGGAAGAATTCATGAAATTCAAGGCCAAAGTGGAATTGCAGCATGACAGGAAAATAAAGCAAATCCAATCTGATGGTGCAGGAGAGCTGACCAGCAAAGAATTCCAAACTTTTCTGGAGAAATGTGGCATCACGCATCGTAGGACAGTGGCCTACACACCTCAACAAAATGGATTGGCCGAGCGGATGAACTTGTCACTGTGCAACACTATCAGGTGCATGCTGATCCTGGCGGGGGTGCCTGGTGCATTTTGGGCGGAGGCTTTGAAGACTGCTTGTCATGTGAGAAATCGATGCCCATCTAAACCTCTGGGGTTCAAGACACCTTTGGAGATATGGAAAGGGAGAGCACTGAGAGAAACTGATTTTTCATACTTGCGGGTGTTTGGGTGTCGGGCGTGGGCATGGATTCCTAAACTGAGCCAAGAAGGGAAGTTTGGAGCCAGGGCAGTCGAATGTATGATGATGGGGTATGAAGACGATGTAAAGGGGTATAGACTCTGGGTATTAAAGGAGAAAAGAGTTATTGTGGCACGAGATGTAATTTTCAGGGAAGCAGTTTTTCCTATGAGGCCACAGGAGATGGAGCATCACCCAGTTGAGCCTCCACAAATGTTTGAAATGCAGAAAGATGGAACAGACCAAGTGGATAGTGAACCAAGGTTTGGACATAGGGAGACACCGAATCTAAGGGAGACGCCACTCCGGGGAGGCCGAGCAGGGGATGATGATGGAGAGGTGGTGTATCCAGGGGAGGCACCACTAATGGGAGGCCAAGGAGAGGATGATGAAGGAGAGACACCATCCAGGGAGGCGCCGGATCCAGGGGAGGCACTGCTCAGGGGAGAAATAGAGCAACAACCCGGGAACGAGCATGACCAGGAGGGTGCCAAGGTAAACGAAAACGATGGTGGCAATCCAGCCCTTGAGGGACAAGCGAGAAGGAAGCACAACCCAAGAGTACCATGCCGCCTACCATGTTGCATGATCACCAAAGGAGAGCGGAAAGGGACCCTCATTGACGTGCCAACTTCTATAGGTGAGGCCTTGAGTGGCCCACAGGCTGCTGAATGGAGGGCAGCCATGGAGGAGGAGCTGTCTATCCTCAAGAAGATGAACACCTGGAGTTTAGTTAAACGATCTGAGGCGGGAAATGTAATTGGCAGTAAGTGGGTATTTGCCCTTAAAAAGAATATCCATGGGGAAATGATAAAATTCAAAGCAAGACTTGTTGCACAGGGGTTTAGGCAAATTGCAGGGGTTGATTTTTGGGAGACATTTAGCCCAGTCATGAGGAGAAGATGTCTTAGATTACTAATGGCTATAGCAATTGAGAAACAGTGGGTAATACATCAAGTTGATGTAATATCAGCTTACCTGAACAGCCCATTAAACATCCCTGTGTATATGGAGCAGCCAGAAATGCATTTGATGGAAGGGAAACATCCTAAAAATTTTGTTTGTAAACTAGAAAAGAGCCTGTATGGTCTCAAGCAGTCGGGTAGAAATTGGAACCATTTCCTACATCGAATTCTTTTAGATCTGAAATTCTATCAATGCAAATATGACCAGTGTGTGTATAGGAGGGAAACTGTAATTTTAGGTATTCATGTGGATGACATATTAGTCATTGGTGAAAAACTGGCTGTTCTTAAATTTAAAGCTGAATTATCAGAACTGATAGAAATAAGAGATTTAGGGGAAGTGACAAACATTCTGTCCTTGTCAGCAAAGAAAGAGGAAAGTGGGCTAACACTGGACCAAAGTTTGTATGTAGATGAGATACTCCACGAGTTTGGTATGGGTGACTGTAGGCCAGTGGCGAGTTCTTTGGACCAAAATGCAAAGGACAGAGAGGAGCCAAGTGAGGAGGAAACTTTTGATAACTACATGTATCGCAAAGGGATTGGATGTATTTTGTATCTAGCAGGAGGAACTAGACCAGATATTTCATTTGCCATTTCAAAGTTAAGTCAATATTGTGAGAAAGCTAGCCATAAGGATTGGCAAAATGTTTTACATGTACTGAGGTACTTAAAGAGTACTAGGAATTATAAGTTAAATTATGTAAGAACTGGAGAAAAAATTAAGGTATATGTGGATGCAGATTTTAATAATTCTCAAGATGGAATTTGCATCCCAGGTTATGTAGTCATATTTGCAGGTGCAGCAATATCTTGGAGGAGCCACAAGCAGAGCTGTACCGGAACCTCTACAACTCACTCAGAATACATGGCTTTGTATGAAGCATGTACAGAAGTTGCATGGTTAAAGTATTTTTTCCAGGAATTAGGAGTGGGAGAGTTTGTAGAGAGTCCAATAAAAATTTGTGTTGATAACATGGGAGCAATAAAGTTAGCTGAAGGAACTAATGTCTCTGAAAGAACGAAGCACTTTAGACCTAAGTTCCATTATGTGAAGGAATTAGTACAAGAAGGGACAATAATTTTGGAGTATGTTCAGTCGTCAAATAATTTAGCTGATCTCTTGACAAAAATATTATCGGGTGTGAGGACTAAGATGCTCACTCAGAGATTGGGTTTGATTTGAATATTTTTGTTTGTGACTGTACTTTGACTGTGATTTGAATGTACTGTTTTTTTTAACGTGTAAATTTTGTTCAATTACTGTATGTAATTTATCAGCTGATTTAAATGATTGAGGGGAGGTGTTGGAAGTTGCGATCATATGATATCAGCTGCGATTATACCGATGGGTACACCATCTAGCGGCAAGTATAGGAATTGCATAGTCACTACTGGTATCTATTTAGTTTTGTAGAGAGGTAAATATAAATAAAGCATTGTTGGTTGTGCTCTTGTCAAGCAAAGGTGGTGTATTTATTTTTACTGATTCCCTGTCCCAGGAGTGCATTTTTGGTAATATATTGGGCGAGTTTATACCAAGAATCACGCTCTGCTAACAATGGTTACTATGGAAATATGTTGTTTTCAAATGAGTAACAAGCATTATTTCAAAGGTTGATTCAAAACAGGTGTGCATGTGTCTGCATTGCCACCTTTTGAATCCCACTCCAATTCTTAATAATTTATGGTGATGGAAAATACCACGGTTTTAAATTTGGCATGAGGCCTCCTTAAAAACATTTACTTCATTGGAGTGAGACAATTTTTATCGTAAGTTTTAAACTTGATATTTTACCTCTAAAATATTATAAATTAACTATTGAATACATTAGTTCAGCATACTTTTTTAAAGAATCAACCTTCGATAACTGAGAATATTTGTAAATTATTTGGGATGATTTTTATTTTTTTCTAATAATGGAGGATGCAGTAGCTTTGTCATCGGCTTCCTTAAAAATTACTACTATATTTAACCTGATTGGGGCCTAAGGTAAGGTGCTACATCGCCATTCACCAGATACACCCATAACCGGAAAAAATAATGTATTGAGATTCAACTAACCATCAAATGAATGAGAAATGATAAAAAAAAACAGCTGAAATATTTTATCCTTCTTTCCTTAATTTCATTTTGGATAATATTTACTCCTTTCCGGTAAAAATAGTGCTAGAAATTGGTACCTAATGCATTTCAATGGGACTTTACAGGACATTTTAATACCACACTTTAACCTTCGATTATTTATTATTGATTTCACCCTATTCTGGTGAGGTGGGGTGAAAAACACCCCAATTTTTAAAAACTCGCATCTCACTCCCCGTAGGACCTTAAGAGTAGCATGGCAGCTCATTTCTTTTGTTTTTAATCTAAAATTACGTGAAGCTAAGATTTTTTTCAAAGTTCATCAGATAAGAGAAAAATGAGAAAGACGGGAGAGATACGTGAAAAATCAGAAAAATGACTTTTTTCGTAAATTGACGATATCTGAATCAAATTTCAGCAGAATGAGTGAATCTAACAGGATTATGAAGGGAACATACTTTGATTTAATATCAAGTGTTTTTTTCCAATTCAGATACAAATGGAATTTTTTTAACCGTAATGCCCAAATTGTAACAAAACGAAAAATCGATTTCTGCCGCGGAAATTGGTATTATAATTATAGTAAAATTTCCTTCAAATTGGAAAGTTCCGCCCTTATTAGAAAGCAAAAACACACCTACCATTATTGTACAAAAGATACATGAATTATAATTTTTTTTAAATTTGCGCAAATTCAGTGAAAACTTACAAAATTAGAGACAGGGCGGATCCAGGATTTTTTCTGGGGGGTTTTTCTGGGGGAAGTTCTGACAGGCAAACGATCTTCTCATACTTGAGATTAAAAACAAGATGCAGCAGTTACTATACGAAATATCCTCTTTGATATGAAAGTCATAAATATGATACTAAAAGATTGAGGCTCCGTAATACACAAAACAAAACAAACTTAATGATTACCGTATTTAAAAAATTTGTCTATTTTTTTAAGCGTCTGGGGGGGGGGGGGGAGCACGTGCCCCCGTGCCCCCCCTAAGTCCGCCTATGCTTAGTAATTTCATAAATCTTATTCTTGCTGATCATACGTTTGACAAAGAACATCCCTGTGCTCTGGACACTCGTATGCCAATCGAGGAGAGCATTTAACTCCACATTTGCGATCAAATATTACAAAAAAATGAAAGTGAAGAAAACTTGGGAAATAACGAAAATTACACAAAAAGGGTAGTGTGGGAGAAAAAAACACCCCTCTTGCACTTCTCATGTTTGCTGCTCGAGACTGCGCTTGCCACTGATGCCGGGGACGGGGTCTTTCTACTCCTGCATAATCCAAATGAATTACGGTAAAGGTCCGGAGTCGCAAACGTTACCCGTTCGGTGCGAGTTTTCTACCGCTTTGGGGGAAAGTTTCAGTTGATATTGGCACTATGGACTTAATTGCTCGCTCCAAACCCCATGGACTCGGCGCCTCGGTCAACCTACTAGGTGAAAAAAATTCATCCGAATGTACAGTGGCGGAAAAAATAGCACAAAGCTCATTGTCATCTGAATGCGTCCAGTTAAATAACTATTTGAAGACTTCCGTCCTCCAACATTTTGCACTCGTACTGTTCTCATGTAACCGGGAAACTGTACTCAAACTGCATATCTGTTGTCAGGTGCGCAGCTAGGAATTAAAGCTGGGGGGAGGGGGGGGGGGGGGTTAGGAGTAACTAATACTGGAGGGAAGGGACGATGGAATATGGGATGTGTGGGTGCCCTCCCCCAGAAAATAAAATATATCAAAGTATCATAGTTTTATTTAAAAGCCTCTAAAGCTGAAGTTGAAACTTGTAATATAAATGCTATGCTCTCAATGTGCCACGTGTTGTATTGAATAACTGGAACCTTCTGACAAGCCATATGGCTTAGAAGAATGGTTTTTACATGCAAATAAAGGCAATTATATATTTATTTATATCTTATTAATCCTTTCACTATTCTATAAGTAATATTTATCCAATTAAGTAAAATGGATTAAATTTTTAAATTTCTCTGAGTTCATCCCCCAAAACCTCCCCCTCGCTGCGCCACTGGCCCTTGTAGAGGGGAAATCCAATCACATACAGCAAGGCAAAGAGTAAAAGATCCAAATAAAATTGCACCCCATTTTATCCGAAGTATGCTTCACCCTCATCTCAGCTAGAATGGAGTTTACTCTAGTTGGAACTTCTGTGAACACTGCCGAAATTTTGGACATAAGAGCTGCTGGAGAGCCCAATGGTTCCGGATTAAGTATAATCATAGAGTAAGTGTATTCTTACTGTATGGTACGATGCTATGGACTACGGGTTAAATCTTGGTGACGCATGATACGATGTGGCACTGGATTCTGTCATTAGATTGGATAACAGCGTTGAGGATGTCGCATGACTATTGAATTCTTAATCGCTTAATTATTTTTTTAAATTAAACTCCTGCCTTGCATAATCATTGGAGCAGCTTGCTGATGAATGAATGAATTTTGAATACTTTTCCGCGTCGTACAGCCCCCCTAACCATTGTCCAGAATGTCCAGAACGTTAAAATACAAAGGTCGTTCAATAAGTCCTTAGAATTTTCAAGAGATTGTACTCTTAATATCAAAAATTTATTTTTCCTAGTAAGAAACACTCTTTACTCGTCGGCTGTTTGAGTTTTACCTGTATCCATTCCCAGTGGCGCTGCGAGGGGGGGTTTTCGAGGATAAAACCCCCCCAGAGCTCACAGAAATTTTTAAGTTAAATCTATTTTAATTAATTGGATTAATATTGCTTAAAAAGTAGTGTGAGGATTAATAAAAATATCCCTCAGAAGACTGTAAAAATCACCATTTTGAACCATTTATCTTAATTTTTTTCCGGCGGAAGGCCTCCGCACCTCCCGCGTACCCTGGCGGGTATGCAATACCCCCAAGCCCACCAGTATTCGTTGCGCCTGAAACCCCCCTAGCCTTAATTCCTAGCTGCGCCCCTGTCCATGCCATAGTTTCATTGTTGTTGCCGATTGTAAAGAACAACTTTCATTTGTTTTTACAAAATGGTAGAAATCAGTTTCGTGCGGTGATCAAATATTTCTTTTCAAAAAGGTTAACGCCGAAAGAAATCGAAGCTGAGCTGCATGAAGTTCATGTCACATATGCTTTTGTGTTTGCAACTATTTACAAAATTAATTAATTTGAATTAAAACGAGGCCGTACATCCAAAAAAATTAACATCGTTCCGGGTGCCTTGTGGAAGTGTCTACGTCCGAAAGGATTGACATAATCCACGATATAGTTTTGAATGACAGACAATTCAAAGTGCGCGATATAGTTGAGGACACAGGCATATCGAAATGAACAATCGCCTTCGTTAGATAAAAGAAATCGTGCGGTCAACTCCGAGGCTGTTTTGGCGCTTCCGCCACAATCCTGAGGATTTTCCGCGTCAATACATAACTTTTGATTAAATATAGATTCATTACTACACTACGGAGGCAGAAAAAGCCGTATTATTGGAATTCTGAAGGTGAACAGGCTCCTAGGCATGCGAAGATGGTTAAATGGGCCCGTCAGGTCATGACAACGATATTTTGGGATGCATGCGAAATAATCTACAACGATTTCTCAGAGAAGAGAAAAAGCTATAACAAAAGAGTATTATGCATCGTTGTTGGACTGGTTTTTGGTAGAAATCAAGAAAAGCGCCTTCATTTGAAAGAGAAAAAGTTCTTCATTCAACTAAACGATGCACGGTTGCACACCTATGCAGTTGTATTGGGCAAAATTACGAAATTAATGAAATTCACCTTATTCACACGATTTTGGGCAAATTTTGGCTAGCGAATTTTACTCGTTTCCCAACTCAAATAAATAGCTTTGCAAACAAAGTTTTAAGTCTAAGGAGTCGGTGATTGCCACAAAAAGTGCTTATTTTGAGGAGATCCCGAAATTCTACTATTTGGACGGATTAAAATTCTTAGAAAAATACTATTAAAATTTACAGAGCTGAAAGGAGACAGAGTTGAAAAGTATAAAAAAAATAAACCAAAACATTTTTTTTCCTTCATTTTTCTAAAGACTTATTGAACGACCCTCTTAAGCTTTCGGGAAACGAATTCAGACAGCAGCACGCCTTGAGTATGGAAGAAAAGTCGTTTTCAAAAACGTCGCCAATGAGACTGCATTAATCTGGTGTAAAGACCGTGTAACATAATGTAAAAAGGCCACCATTTTGTTTATAAATAATTTAAAACTAACAATGATAGTGAGGGACGGGGAGATTGTTGTGAATGGAAAATGGGGAGTCGTGTATGGAGAGAAGGAAGAGATAGACGTGATAGAAAGGATCGGGAGAAAAATTAAAGAGTGGTGTATTGTGCGACCGGATGAAGAAATACGGCAGAACCCAGGCTCGGCAGGAGGAATTAAAATACGCGGAGAAGAAGGAGGCGTCTACGAGAGAGAGAGAGAGAGAGGAGGAAAGGGATACGAAGAGCTCAAGACCCCCACACTGGTGCAGTTCATGGCGGTGGTTCAGTGAGTGGTAGTACTGATAATATAAATGGGATTGCGATAGTCATGGTGGCTTTTTGATGTTTTTTTTTGCTCCCAAGTTTCAAAATATAGAGCTTGTTTTTGAATTGTACTGAAATTATTTGTTAAGTTAGTAGTGGATATTTAAAAACGTTACAACCGAGAAGAACTCCTGAAAAATTATGCTAGATTGCATATCCTTTTATCACAATTTTTTATCTCATTTAGCGTTTTGTGGTTTTAAGTTCAAAATACATAGCAGCGGATCAAAATCTTGCAAATAAAAAATTAGCATTGCAGGACTTTTGCCTATTCGTGGAGAGAAATATATTCTGACACCGTGAAGAGATGGCCTATCTTGGCCAGCCTTTTCGACTGCTTAGCGCACAGTGTGCTCTTCAGTCGCTCCAATAGGGTAGTTACCTTCATCAAAGAAAACGAAAGGCATTGATTGCGATTCCTTAACCACCATTAGTGTGTTCATAATATACATATTATTTGGTTTTATAAATCCCAGTTTAGACTAATGGCAACGGCCAATTTTAACCTCATTTGAAAAAGGCCAGATTGGCGCCCATGCGATGCCACTCCACGTGACGTCACAGAGACCTAGTTTCTATACGAGTAGATAGGAGTTTTACATTGTCTGAGATTACCAATGCATACATGAGGCACAGAGCTAAGGGAAGGCGATTATTCTCTGTTTTTTACTGACTTTCCAGTATTCTCTATCCGATGAAGTGGCGCAATGGAGTTTCTTTACCATCCCATGGGTAGAGTTTGGTCGGATTTTATTATCATCTTTTCAAAAAATCTATTCAGCAAGCCGCCGAATGTTTAATATAATATTAGCGTTATGTAGAGCAGAATACTTATTCTCACCCTCTTTTCAGGGATTTACTTACGTGATTGGTGCTTAACTGAAATGTGCATTGAAGATGAACTGGTGGAGCAGAATACGTGCACCCCGCCCGCACCAAAATATACTTCAAATATATTTCTTTTCATCCAGCTGCGTCTAGATTCTGGAACTCTCTTCCACCGAATATAAAGACATCACAATCACTTTAGTCGTTTAAAAGAAGGCTGTACTCCTATTTGAACTCTGGGGCTTAATTCAGTCTCCTCAACTCATTAGAGTTATCATCTTAAAGTTGTGATGTTATCAAAACTCTCTACATAAATGTGTATATGTATGTGCGTGTTCATTACTGTCTAAGTTAAAACTTATATTTTTGTGTTATTAGTTTGGAATAGTTTACATTTTTTGTATAAACATCCACTACTTGTTAGCCTAGCAATAATCTCCATAATGCCTTATTTTTGTAAAATGCCTTTTATTAAGAGTAGAACATTTCCTGTATTTTCTATTTTTTTCTCTCATAGGTTTTACCTAGAGCATAATAAAAATATTCTATTCTATTCTACGTGCGAAGGCATTAGAGTATATGAATGGAATTGTTGATATTAAATGTTTTACGGAAAACGATTCAGGTACAAAAGGTGAGGAAATAGGTATTTGAGAGTATGGCAAACAATATGTGGCTAATATGTTGCGATTTCAGGAGTGGGGACCGTCCGTAGGCGGAGGAACCATCCGCGTGGCCCCTCCGCCCCGCGGGTATTCCGCGCGCGTACGGGCCACAGAGACAGGTTTGTCCTTACACGTGAACGCGGACGACTGGTGCGGACCAAGCAGATTCGGCAGTAGAATTAGAGCGAGCTTGGAGATAACAGTGCGAGCGCGTCATTTCGCTATGCATAGTGAAATTGACACTGAAAAAATTATATTCATTAGCGCGAAGTTCAGTAAATATGGTCACTAAAGCAGCTTTTAATTTTCTTCGTGCCGAAATAGGGTGCACCATAAACCTCCTTTGACGGGCAATTTTCTTCCGTTTTTTCTAACCTTGTATACAGCAATAGGGTAGTTTCCTTCATCAAAGAAAACGAAAGGCATCGATTGCGATTCGTTACCCACCATCAGTGTATTCATAATATACAAAGTATTTGGTTTTAGAAATCCCAGTTTAGACGAATTGCAATGGTCAATTTTAACCTCATTTGAAAAAGGCCAGATTGGCGCCCATGCGATTCCACTCCTTGTGCCGTCACAAGGACCTAGTATCTATACGAGTAGATAGGAGTTTTACATCGCCTGAGATTGCCAATGCATGCATGAGGCACAGAGCTCAGGGGAATATGTCTTAAATAATCACCTATTAAAACTGCCAAAGGTCGGAAAGTTTCCTTCGTTTGATAAGGTATTAATAATCCTTATTTAAGCCAAGCACTACCAGCTAGCAGGGTACTCTGCCACCTGCTAGCATTCTGCATTGTATCAGCGCTCAAAGCCTCGCCCCAAGGTCACCTCACAGGGCGGCTGCGGGAACCAGAAAGACGTCACACGGACTTTTCCCATCATTCATACTTAGCCGTCGCGTTTTCGCGCGCTTGAAAATTTTCACTTTTCATTCAATCGCGAAAAATAGATATCGTAATTTAAAAATCTAATAGCGTGAAATATGTACTCCAGGAGTAATAATCTTTCGATTTTGGAAATAAAAAAATAATAGGAAACCACCCTATTGCTTGAATTGCACTTGGCAGCATGACGTTCTTCTACCTTGGCAAGCTACGCACAGCTGACATTGTGCCGGACGTGGACGGATTTCGTCCGCGCCGATGTGAGCCACGGTGACCGCTCTCTGCGCCCCGTGGAACTCGGACCGTCCGCGTCCATGGGAAACGGGCCCTTTACCTTAAAATCCTGCCATGTGATTATGAGGCTTCCCACTTCTCTGTGGACTATCTTTCTCAAGCAACGCAGACTAGCCTGCTAATTAACGATGAAATGAACTTTCGCAAGGTTGAGCCTGAGAATTATACTTGTTTGACTAAAAGATTTAATTAAAAAATAACAATAATAAACATCTCTTAGCTAATGCTATGTAGCAAAGATAAAAAATATATAAAACATAACAAATTCTTAAAAAAAAGACCAAAAAGCAGTGGCAAAAAAATAATAAAATATTTATGAAAAAATAATTAATATAAAAAATTAATAAAAATAAAACAACCAAAAAATAATAGAATAAATAGTTATAATTTAATAACATTGATTGATACCAATGTGATTGCTATCAAAAAGCCAATTCTACTGTTGTAAATATTAGTTATGAGTTTTTATTTCACACAAACAACACATTACACCCACAACAGAACACTTGCGCCATTTTCTAATTAACAAATTGTTAACTGGCTGGTTGGGGTGAGCCAAGGCTCACCGGTACAGCAGGTAATCGCGCCCTCGGCGCGATCAGGACGTGTACGTGTTGAGCCTGAGACTTTAGGATAGTTTTCCACGCTGATAACATTTATGAAAAGCGATTAACACTAAAATGCCCGGCTGGGTCAATTTGACCCAAAATAGAATATTTATGCTGATAGGAAGAAAATCTTAGACATATTTAATGACTTCTCATCATTTAGTTTGGTTTACCACTGCGTAAAAGTTAAGATTGATATTATTATTATTTTTTTTCTATTTTTTTTTCATCACCTATACTTGCCACGCCGGGATGGGTTATTTTGATCCAGACTATCACATTCAATTGAAGCCTTTCTACTGTTCCTTTGTATTCAATTTAACGTTGTGTTTTATACTGATTTTTTGTCAAATGTCACTATTTTTTTTTAACGTGATACCATTGAAATTCATTGTACCTCCCAAACCCATCAGACGAAAAGTGATATCTATTCACAAATTTTTGGAAGCTAGTTTCCCATAACACCATAGAAATTGTTGAACAACTACAAATGTATCAGTTTGTGCGCCGTTAACGTCAGGAATATTTACCGGTTTTTGATTTTATTTTGCTTTTTTTGTTTTTTTGTTTTTTTTTTTAAATTATTTAAAAACCAATTTTAGGAAACAATAGCAATATTTAGGTAGTAAGATATGCCGTCGCATGTTCTCTGATAAATTTTGTACATTTTGGTACTTCATTTGTAGAGTTTGGTAGCGTATAAGTTGAGAAAAAGGTATCTATACAGTAAAAATAATATAGAAGATGGTCATATTGGGTCAAATTGACCCACTCGGGCATAATAGGGTTAAGGAATGAATGGGGCATGGAATCGGGGATGCTAGTATGAAATCGCTCTCAAAACGGAGACAAAAATCAAGCTTCCGCGGGACAGAATGGGGCCTCCTCAACGTAGTAGTAGATCCCTTGGTCGGGGGAGAGGTTATCGAATGGAGGGAGCAGGCAGCAAAAGGAATGGAGTGCGCAGTCTCCGACCAAAACACCCCCCTCATTCCCCACGAAGGGGGGAGGGGGAACCATCTACCCCTCTCTCCTCCATACCCCTTTCCCTCCCGGTTCTCATAATCCAGGCTCCCCCTCCCCTTTCTCTTCTTCATCCGTCCCTCCGAAGTCGGCCCAAGTTGTGCCTCGGACTCAGTCAGGGTCGAACGGAGGTCCCGAAGCGGGGATTACGACGCGGACGCGATCAGTTTAACGCGAGCCACAGCCGCAGTCGGGAGGTGTCAATTCTCTCTTGTGCGCGCGACTCTCTCTCACGTGTTTCGCGAACGACGAGGAGTTTTGTTGTGCCGGGCCGGGGCGATCGGCGGTCTGGGGCGGCGTCGGTGGGAGTCGCCGGTGTTGAGGTGAGGGTCGCTTCGGACTAACTTTTTAAAAATTTTGTTCCATCGCATAATTTAGTCGTGAATAGACAGTCGTATGTTAGACATATCCTGATAGATTGTGTTAAGTACCGCGACGCGCGAAGACGGAATAATCTAGGGGAGACCTAGAAGCCCTTTTAGGAGACCACCCTACCAACTTAAATTATACATTTCAGTTCCTCAAAGAAATAAATCTTTTAATAAAATCTAATTGTGCTCACTCTTTGTACGAAGACATACGCAGTGGCTCTCTTTCTACATAAGTTTTGGAATTAAATGACACAGTAGTGGTGCGAAATGACCTAGCCGTCGACGCACCCTAAATTTAAATACTACTACTACTACTTTAGTCGTGAATAAGAAGAGGGTTTTTGTTTTCGTGAAAGTTTATCCGTGCCTCAAGAAATTTCTACGTAATTTGAGCTCTTCCAACTTTTTCCCCCGTCATAAGTCGTTTTTAATTTTAGATATTTCGTAGGTCCGTTATGTTAAATATGGTTTTAAAAATAAAAATCAATATTTTCCTGGAAATTTAATTGCGTGAAGTCTTTTATGAACTTTCATGGGACTAATTCATTGTGTATCACCAACGTGTCAACGGACATCTCGTCCATTGTCATAAGGGTTGAATAAGCATGACAGAGCAAAAAAACTTTGAGATGTAACTATAAACAATCACAGCAACCAAGTTACTCCTCACCGGCCGGAAAGATCTAGGTAATTCGGTAAGAAAGGAGGAGTTCTATCGTTTTTATTTTCTTAAAAATGAGATTCCTCGCATCGCAATTTTATACCCCGTAAAGAAAATAAAATGTGATAGAAATCCTCCTTTTTATTCGAATTACCTTTACCTCTCCGGTTGATCAGGAGTAACCTGATTGTTGTAATTGTTAATAGTGGCATACCAATGTTTTAATTCATTTGAAATTACTATAGAATATTTATACAATTTTTACTACATATTATGCGAGAAAATCAGTACGTATCATACAACGAACGGGTGACAATCCTGAGAAGACTTGAGGAATGGTATTTCTTGTTCAAAGCCAAAACAACTACAGCAGTTAGACTTTTTTGATTAGCATTTTGTATTTTGATTTGAGCCAGTTTTTTAAACCACTTGTGACAGATAAAAGGAATTTTCGGGCTTGTCTTGTTTAGATGGTCTTACAATTTCGAGGAATGTGTTGGTTAATGTGAAAATTGAGCTGCAAAAAGTGCTTGAGAAATTTTGTCAATTGAAGACGATTTCAATGAGAATTCTTAGGCAAGTCCCGTCCTTTCAAATACAAGTTCCTGTAAAATTTTTCCAAGTTCCACAATGCCTGTAATATAGGGATTAATTGTTTTTTATTTCTTTAATAACTTCAATCTCAGTGCGCCCGACTTCTTATGTTCTGAAAAAAACTTTTTCGCGATTGCACTTCACCCAGAACGAAGCATTTGGAAAGAAAACGTGATGCTAAAGTTCGCCGTGGTGCCGGGTCGCGAAAAATGTTAAACGTTTTCATTGTTTTAGCCAAATATTTAAAAAATTTTAAGAAATAAATGTGATTATTTGTAAAAATCAATTTCTCCTGGTTGTTGCCCTTCTATTGTTGTCGCTTAAAATGACTAAAATAATTTCTATGCTTCGAAATTTTCGAAAAATTGACCAATTTACTCGTTTTTTTCCGATTCAGTTCAGTTTCTGCACAGTCGGAAGTAAGCAAATGAATTTTTAAGTCATTTGATATATTAAATCTCAGTGCTGCGCAATGGTCATCTTGAGTAAAATCTATTTCGCGGTGGCAATACAATCAGAGCGTGGTATGTGCAAAGAAAACATTGCTACTTCCGCTGATAAAGGCTATCTATGCAAGCCAGGTCGTGTTGTTTACATTGGGTTGCAATCAAAGTGTTTTATCGATGATCTTAGAAGGTATTTCTTTGAGTATCGTAAAGAACTTCATAGTTATATCTGAGAACACGTGATTGTGAAAAGTACCTACGATGTCCAAATTATCGCTTTTCGCAGTGGTTGAATTTTTGGCCAGAGAACTTGAAGATACACGCAATCGTTTTAACTGCTGGTTATCCGTGATTCAATGGGTGTTTTTGATTTTTATTTTGTTCACCTATTTAAGTAATGCCCTCCTACAGTGCCAGTGACAGTGGGTATATATCTGCGATATAAAATGAAATATTTGAAATGCAACGCAAAATCTTGTTCATCCTTGGATTTTGTAGACAGGTTGGTGACCTAGTTGGTTGAATAACAATATTCTTAGTACGGCAAAGCGACGGTTTTAATTTGTAGCAATCGAAGATACGTGAAGAAAAAAGAGCTTCTTTCAGGATGATGCAACCGGTTGGGTTACTCTAGGATTTGAGATACCTGTTATAGGATGATGCAACTATTTGAGTAACTCCAGAATTTGAGTTATCTGTTTCTCATATTCATTGTTAGTTGATAGAAATACGATGTAAGGTACTCATCCTGTTTAACAGTTCTCTTTCCGTTGATTAAAGCACTTGCAGACGCATGAGAGTATTACAGATATTACTTTGAAGAGCGAATGCATGTTAGATGTCAGAGTACCTACACATATTTGTCAAGCGAACTGATATTGTATTTCCTACCTTCAAGGGGCGATGAGAACTCCCGCTTAAGAAGTTCAATCAACAAAGAGTTATTATGAATGTGTTTCCGTCATTTACAGGAATTTGTAAGGTACAGTTTTAACGTGTAACGTTGTAAGACAGCGTTATTCAATACCTGCGGAAGCTGGGTGACGTAGTCAGTTCTGTGATTGTGAAAGTTTTTGATTTTAGCCGTTGCGGAAAGGGCATAGCCGGATAAGAAGTTGAAAAGTCCCCCCTCCGGGATTTTTCCCGAACTTGGAGTATGCGATTTGGGATCAAATAGGACGAACCTCCCTACATTTCCAGCCCGCTAGATGCGCACCAGGGCCGGCTAGATCGAAAATACGATTTTCACTCTTTTTTAAATATATCGGTTATTAATTCATATTTTTTAATGCGGTTTGCGGAATTTGAAACCTTATTTAATGGAGCAGATGTCCAATTGTTTTCAAGAACTTTGTGCGGGACAAAAAATTATGGCGTCGATTTGAAAATTTCTAATGCATGTTTTCGTAAAATATTCTTGAGAGGGCCAAAAAGGAAAAACGCTTTCCGGAGGTGCTTTTTAATACCTTTCGGCTGGCGTATTGAAAATAATACTTTTAGGTGGTGGAACATCGCGAAAAATGCGATTAAAAATATGCGATTTTGGCCATTTGGCTCCATGCTCTGGCCCTCCATAACACCCCTTTTTATTTATAGGTGATTAAGGTGCGCACCACAGGGAGAGAATTGTACCGATACTGGTGCCGAAAATGGCTTCAGGGCCTCCGAAAACTGCCGGAATGTAAGAATATAGATTAAGAAAATGAGCTCGATTTGAGTTTTCCCCGCGTTGTATTTACGCACAAGTGTTGTTTCATTTATGGATATACCGCTACAAATTATCTCCATCCTGTTCCCGTAGAAGCTAGATTGCAGGTGAGGGGAGGTTGATCATTCCTTTCGTAAATGTGATCTGTAAAGGTTATCTCCATGATAAGCGGTTTTTACCTATGAAATTCCCTCTTTCCGTATCTACTGCATAAGTATTTCCTTGCATGTTTCTAAAATTCGTCAATTTGTGGACAAAGTCGCATATTTATCTAACCGTAATTTGACGGCGAAACTTAGTGACTTCCATTTTCTAGAGAACTGATTGTACGCGAACTTATACTGGTTTGTCATTGGATTAAGTAACAGAGTTACGTAGTGTGTTAACGTCTACGAGAAATTCGGATATTAGGTCAGTTACTCAAATGCTGATAGTTTTTCTTTTCAAGTTCCAAACCGGAAAACATGGAAAGTACTAGTTCCCCTTTGTAAACCAATTCCTATTTTTACCCTTGATGGGTTGTGGTTGACATTCCCGGACCTTTTTTGGCCAATCAAAATGATACCGATTCTCTAAAATCAATCTTGCAATCGGCATATCCAATGAAAAATTTCATGAAAAAGGGTGACATTTTGATTCTGGATAGATGATTTCGGGATGTTTTGTCATATTCAGAAGATGATTTAGAGTTCAGCGTGCTGATGCCGACGTTGAAAGGCAAGCGAGCTCAATTAACGACTAAAGAATTGAATAAATTGTAATTCGTGGCTAAATTAAGACGGCTAGGTAATAGTAATATTAAGGAAAAATATCATTAAAATATATCGAACTATAATTTTTATTTAGAATATACTTAAAGCGAATGGCATCGTATGAGGCAGCATATTGAGATATTGATGTGACTGTGGTAATGGAAATAGAAGAATAGGGAGCTGAGCTCATATAGCAGCAACAATTTATTATTTATCCAATGGGTAGTACCAAGATAAAATCGCAAGACAAGCCGTAATTTTTAACTAGAATTGTTTTGACGGACAATATAATAACATGCATGATTCAATGAATATTCAGAGGATGATAAATAACCTTTCAAGACCGATTTTCATTGATATCCTGGGGTCAATATAAAGTTGTATGGTAAAAATTCACCGAAAATTCATCTGTTCAGCTAGTTACCGTTCACCAGATTTTTTTATTTGTATGCCAACTGGGAAAAAGTTGAAAACCATAATTTTTTTTCATTTCAGCAAACAGCTGTCATTAACTTATCATGAAATCCTAATGGTTTAGCGTAGGTGAGGTAATTTCAAAGAATTCATATCTGCTAAGGACATTGAGGAAGTTCAATAAATTCCCATGGTGCGTTTATTACGGTAAAATCAAACCTATTCAATCGTTTGAAAGGAATGACGGAGGGGGGTTGGAGGCCGGGAAATTCTTTTTAGCTCACTCGGGGGTTTTCAAGGGTCGAGAAGCCATTTTTGGCACCAGTATCCATACAATTCTCTCCCTGTGGTGCGCACCTTAATCGGTAGAATACTATAATAAATAAAAAGGGGTGTTATGGAGGGCCAGAGCATAGAGCCAAATGGCCAAAATCGCATATTTTTAATCTCATTTTTCGCGATGTTCCACCACCTAAAAGTATTATTTTCAATACGCCAGCCGAAAGGTATTAAAAGACAACTCCAGAAAAAGTTTTTTCTTTTTGGCCCTCTCAAGAATATTTTACGAAAACATGCATTAGAAATTTTCAAATCGACGCCATATCTTTTTGTCCCGCACAAAGTTCTTGAAAACAATTGGAAATCTGCTCCATTAAATAAGGTTTCAAATTCCGCAAACTGCATTAAAAAATATGAATTAATTACTGAGATATTTAAAAAAGAGTGAAAATCGTATTTTCGATCTAGTCGGCCCTGGTGGGCATCTAGTGGGCTGAAAATGTGGGGAGGTTTGTCCTATTTGATCCCAAATCGCATACCCCGAGAACGGGAAAAATCCCGGAGGGGGGACTTTTCAACTTCTTATCCGGCTATGCCCTTTCAAACAGAAATCTTGCTAAGCGTAGTGGAAGTAAATTTTGGCGTCGAAGATAAATATGGCTGAGTGATCGCCAATTTCTTTAACCTTTTCGGAACTTTTTCCTTTTAAACCTAACCTTTTAAAAGTGCGTGATGTAAGTTGTTCCAAAACCTGTGTATTACTTAAAATTTGAGAAGAAAGACAGGAGCTTGTTCTTACGCATGTACCTGAAACATTCCGCACAAGGCACCATTAAAGAATGAATGATTCAAGTGCTAGACTTCTACTACAATGTCTTGCGTTATAACTTATGATTTTTTGGAGATATTATTCACATAGGTACGTATCAATTGTACGACTGCAATGAACTCTTTCCTGAATCACGCTCAATTTCATTCTCTGCTAAGGGTTTTGGACCAAGAAAAATGAATAGCTGGGGAAGCCTAGAAATATACTCATGAGGTACCCAATTTTTGTGAAAAGAAGTCACGGAAAAAAAGCTTGGTTTTACCAAATGATTACAAAGAATGATACGTAATGATTCCGTGTGTAGATAAGGTATACACGATTCACTTTTGCAAAGAAAATATTAATTTTAGAAAATGTGAGGGGGTGAAGGAGATTTGTTTGGTTAGGTTAGGGTAGAATTCACCCCAGACTAAGCCACAGTCGTGTGAAATTTACATATTCAGGGTAGGATTAGTAGTTCCTTACCTTTCACCATCTCGATCTTGATCACGATATTTAATTTACCTTCAAAAACGACAATGGTCTAGCGAATGCCTTATATAATTAAAATGTGAAATGAATTCGTAACCAATGATAGTAACGAATCAGTAGATTGAGAATGAACGTGTTCTGTGTGATTTTTGTAAGCCTGTATGCATTATTTTTCTGCCATTTAAGTGGCTTGTTCTCTTTAAGTGGGGACGGTAGCAGGGTAACCTAATGGATCGAGCGTATGGTCATTAAACGAGGAGTACTGGGTTCAAAGGTAGGTCGAAGCCTTCGGACACCTCCGTACAAAATCCTCGAAATGCGAGGTGGCTCATGGAAAGGAATAGTGCCCACACTCCACCCTAAATGTACGACATTTACTCGCCTGTCATTTTGGGTTGAGTTCTACCATTACATATCCTTCCCAATCGGGTTATATCTATGATTGAGTGTGTTCTCATCAAAATAATTTTTGCACGTATGAAATACACAATTCCTAATTAATGTCTTGCATTATAACTGTCATTTATAGTAGCAAACAGACCTAAGTTATCATTATATAAACGCTGTTTTCTTTTCATGGGGCCAAAGTTATTTCATTTACTGCCCGCTAGAATAAAAAAAAAACAAATCCTCAAATGTAATGTTAAGACTTGCTGAAGACTGGCTTTTCTCGCAAGAAATTATTGAAGATTTATTTTGATGTTATTTATTTAAAACACTCATGTATCGTTTACTGCATTGTTATGTTTTTATTGGCATACATTTTGTTATTTGATGGTGGCTTAATTCTGGTCCTATGACCTTGGAGACCACCTAAAGCTCCTTCTATTGTTTTTTTTTGTGTTTAGATGTAAAAACAAAATGTAGGAGTAAATCAATTAAATTATGATTATTATATTTATAATTCTATTTTTGTTGGAGATATAATTCACGCACGTATCAATTGTACTACTGGAATGAACTCTTTCCCGTATCAAGCTCAATTTCATTCGCTGCTAAGGGTTTTTAAAATAGTGTGTGCAAGTAGCCAGTTGCTTAACTCGAAGGACAGAGAAAAGCTACCAAAATATAAAAATCGAACAGCAAAAATTCTCAGTATGTACACACATTTTTACAGTCTTTATATCAACTCACCAACCTGTCTGTTTGTTTGTCTGGTACAAATCTTGTAACTCAAATTTGACTCACTTCCTGTGAAGCAAAAACGCTGAAATTTTGCACACTTCTTCATTTCCGATGGCAATACATGAAAATATAACTTTTTCTCTCCAACCCCCCTTTAACCACCCCCCAGTCAACCCCCCCAAAACATGTTTTTGATCTAAGAAGTTCCAAATGGTCGATTTTCGTGTTTCGTGGCATTTTTAACATAGGGGTAGGCATTTAAAAGCATAGGGGTGGCATTTTGAAACATAGGGGGCTTACCATTCACTGAAAATTTAATAAATATAGTGACTTTTTTAATACGTCACTTTTGGTTTTTCGGGGTCACTGAGTTTTTTTGCTTTGTGTCATATATAAACGTTGCTCATCCCCTGTAATCTAAATATAAAGGCTGGTTTTTAAAAAAATTTTTTTTATAAGAGCTTATATCTTTTAATCTCAAAGGATGATCACCATTAGTAACATAGCACAATCACCATTAATCACGTGAGAATATCAGAGTCAGTGGCGGCTACTTGAAGGTTTTATAAAATATGCGAGACTGTATGCCCGAGACTGAATCGCGGCCAATGAATTGGATGATGCAGGTAGAGTAAGGATAACATCAACGGAAATTTTGTAAGCCGTGCGTTATTTATTCGTTTACTGCAATTTTGAAGATCAGATTTAATTTCCCGAGTATGAAGAAAATTTAATTCAAGGAGATCCATATGGGAAAAGGGCTTACGCTTCCGATAAACTGTCGGGACATAAGTAGGCCCTAATTAGATATGAAGTGAAACACTTTGCACTTTCCACATAATTTTTTTTATTAAACTACAGTCGACATGCTGCAGTGCCGCGAAACATGTCGACTGTAGTTTGATAAAAAAATTTATGTGGAAAGTGCAAAGTGTTTCACTTCATATCTCATAATGGATCTCCTCAAAGTATCTGCCTCATCCATCCAATTCAGGTCCTAATTACTTAAACACCAGCGCCTCCCAAAGTACTACGGGCGCCTTAAGAATGAAATAGCGATTGTTCTCTTCACGGATAATTTTCTGTATACCACGCAGCAAATTCTCCATCCCTAGAATCACTCAAGAAACCTCACTAACTCCCCTCTGTTTATTTCGCATATGTAACGAAGAAGCCTTGGGAAAATCCATCCGCCTAGCGTCACATGATTCATGACGTACCTATCGCCTCCTCGTAACGCGGGCGATTCTGGCCTGCCTTCGACATGCTTGACGATTGCCATTTGCGCTCCTAACCGAGCCGCCTGGATTTTCTACCAACTTAGGCGTGGAAGAATATAGGCTTTCTTCTGCGCAATTTAGGGCAAATATTTTTTCCATGTGTAATATAAATAATTTTGCCAACAGATACGTCATCCTTTGAGATTAGATATAGATATAAGATAGAATGTGTCTACATACTGAGAATTTATGCTGTTCGATTTATATATTTTTGCAACTTTCCCCTATCCTTCGAGTTAAGCAACCTTGCACACCATTTCAATTTATTTAATGACCGACTAGCTTAAAATAGCATTCGCTTCCTAAGCCCGTAGTGCAATGACGAGCCTAAATTTTGTTTGTATCACAATTCTTTAGATGCAGCGAACCTTATATAATATTTTGGTCAAAAATTCGTACACATTGTGGTTTAAATCAACCTTTTAAAAACTTTTTTGGAAAATATCTCCGAAGATGCGACAGTAGTTTCCGGGCTTCCTGAACTTTTTACCTTGAGATGCTGGTGGTATTGCCCGCGAAACTGTCGTCATCAGGAGTTGAACAACGTGGTAGAAGCCCAGAAACGAAACTCGCATTACTCAGCGTCGAGGGCTTCGTAAAAACATGAGAAATTGCGCAAAAATTGGTATTTTCGAATGAAATTCCAGACTATAGTTCCCGCTGTACACACAGTAAGTAGTCACAGGAGAAGATTTCGAAATTTTTATGGATGTATTAAGTATTTAGTTTCTCAGACCAACCTCTTTAAGCAGATTCTGCAGTGACTTAGCATCTCAAAACAAATGATATTTGCATGTTTTGCTAAGTAACGTTTTGATCCCGAATATGATAATCATGATAGAAAACAGGATAATGTTACGCTAAATGTTGAGAATGAAGGTGCATGTTCAATTGATACTAAGCTTATCATTGTCGTTTTTGAATAGAAATAACTTGATTTTAATCTCAATTTCTGCTGTAAATTACTCCATAATAACTCTACAAAGATAAGCTGTGAGCACTTTGCGTTCTCCTTTACGATTCTGATGGTGAAAGCGACTTAAATGAAATTTTATTCCCAATCCCATTGTTAAGTTATAATTGATTTTCTATTTTTAGCTTGTTGTAATAATTATTTTACATTATTAAAGGAGCTTTTCGAATTAAAATACCTAATTTTTATTACAATTTTCATAAAATAAATTAATGGAAAACTCAAGTCTTTTTATCCTCGGCTTATGATGCACAATTAGAAGAAAATACTTCGAATTTACAATGAAAATATATTTCCTATTTTTTTCCATACGAGAGATTTTCTCCCAGTAATTATTCTCTTTTTTTATGAATAGCCACCACCCTAGTTTCATTGGGCTACCGCAAGGAAGAATGCATTCCAAGTTCCTTCAGATAACAAGGAAGCGCTTACATGTAGGTTTGAACGACCTATTATTCCCTAACCGCCACCTATCGACAGTTGTTCTCGAATTATTGACAGTTATTATCCATCATGAGGCTACGGTACTCTTCCGTAGTTTTATGAGCAGCATTCAGTTTACGTGAAATTTCTGTTCAAATCACTTCCGCAAAATTCAAACAATGGACGCAAACTATCGACCCTTAAAGAACGGAATATGGATCATCCGAGCGTAAAAAGTAACTATCAATGATCGAACCAACGTTTATAGTTTTATCTCCCGCAAGGTTATGGGGGCAATTATCTGGAATCCAATCATGCTGAGATGAAACAGTACACGTAGAATTTAAAGAAACTTTGCATAACAAAAAAAATCGATGATGGACGTCATGAATGACGGAAGTCATTAATTTTTTTCTCAACTTCTCGTTCACGTAAAATCGTAAGGGGGCTGTGAAAAATATTATAATCAAAATATCTACGTAAGCTGAGGGCAAATATAAGTTTACCTCTGCTAATGAAGTCGAAAGAGGCTTTTTTACTGATGTGTTCCGTATATAATAGAGGTTCATTGCTTTGCAGTTAGAAAGTTATTTGAGACGGTATTAAAATACATTACTGATTTTCAAGGGCAAACCGAAGGTGGACTGTGAAAATATTGATTTTTCTCAGAATCTAATGTACAGTGGCTTAAGAGGTTAGAGATTGCCTCGGGTGAGAGTTCATCTCAAGTGTGCCCTACATCCTTTTGAATTTTATGTCGTAACTCATTAAATCGTTTTATACTTTCTAAGCCAGAGCTGTTACTGGGAGAAATTAAATTTCAAGACTTCTCATTTTTAAAAAAGTGAAAATTTTCCGCTCAATCATAATTATTGTGGCAGTTACAAATTTGGACATTAGACTTCACAGTACAAAAGAACGCATAGTTTAAATCTTTCTTGAATAGAGCTGAACATTTATAAATTGTTGATGTTACTTATAAGAAACAATTGGGTTATGTTGGGTTAAGGTAGGACACTATGATGGGAGGGGCACTTAGAACTACTACGAAGCTATTGCTAGAGGGAGTACATGCCTTTTTAATTTCTTTCGTAATTTTTTCACTCTTCTCTAATGAATTATAATTATTTAATTATTTCGATCATAAAATTTGATACATATTGGATCTAATATTTCCGCAACGTATCTCCATGTAAGTCTCGGCTTTCGAGCATTACTCCGCGTTGTGTTTTCCGTAGGTGACGACAGTTTCTTCATCCATCCACCCGAAGCCACTTCTGACCTGAAGACGCCATCGGGATGGTTGGAGAAACTGTTGTCTCCTGTGGACAGCACAACGTGGAGGAACGCCCGAAAGCCGTGACTCATTTTTGATACAAAGAAAGATCTGAGGTTTTCTCGGCGTATGATGATGTTGAAGTTGTTTCTGGTTTCCCACCGGGTGAGGTTCTCCATCTCTGCCGACGTTTCGATGGTCGTGTCGTCCATCGTCATCAGGGCTTGTCTTCGAGTTGAGTGATCCGACTTATATAGTATGGGCTCCTGGTCAGGTGACTTGTGATTGGTCCGCCTTTTACCGCCTTTTTTTCCGGGCCTCGCTGACGTATTTAAGCACCGGTTTCCAGGAGTTGCTTAGGGCGTAACCAGCATCGCAATTCATGGTGTTAGTCGTCGTTCGAATCAAAATAGCTTCCTTGGTCAGCCTTTCCCAGAATCTGTCCACACGGCACAGGACCTTCGTGCTCTCCCAGAGAATGACATGGTCGCGTAATATGTGTGTTCAGCCACGGCGGATTTTTCCGGTTTGCCAAGCCTGAAATGTCGCTGGTGTTCTTTTATCCTGGTAGCGATAGTCCTTCCGGTCTCCAAGTCGTCTGACCAGGAGCCCATACTATATAAGTCGGATCACTCAACTCGAAGACAAGCCCTGATGACGATGGACGATACGACCATCGAAGCGTCGGCAGAGATCCGGTGGGAAACCCGAAACAACTTCAACATCATATTTGATATATCTTACACTGAAATTCGAGATTTGCAAAAAAATTACAGTACATCGATTCTTCTTGGGACCGCAACAATGGGATATAATTTTTTTTAATTTCTGGGTTGACACCTTGAATAATGCTTGAATTTTACCTATTGACCTTCATGAATACCTTGCTCTGTCTTAGTAATAGAATTAATGATTTTTTTTGCATTAGGCGTTATGAACTGAAAGTATTTATAATTAAATCAATCCTGCTGTGGAAAATTAGTTAATCGGAGTTCATCGAAGAGATAAACAGGCACAAAGATTGGAAGTCATGCAATAACAGCGTTATCTGGAGCGGAAATAATAAATAAAGCACTGAATTAATTAATTATTCCGCCATGATTACCTTGTTTATAATTATGGAATGTAGAGAGGGAAAGACATTTTACGGTTGGTCAGGCGCGGAAGTCCTGTAAATAAATGCATTGAAAAAATTAATTAGGGTGCGGAAAAAGATTACTTCCGTGGTGAGAAGTCTGCTATGAATGATGTGGGCCAAATAACCCAGGTACATAGGTCTGTGGAATATTAATTATCCAATAATTATCTTAAATTGAAAGTAACCACGTAGGAGGTCTTCATCGGATTAATTTAGCTAAGATTATCTGAGAGATACGGATGTAATCCCCATAAAATTTCCTTGAATTTCCAGATAGTTTTAACTAATCAATATGATAAATTAATCAAATACCGCGTTAAATTTGCATTGCAGTGTACATCGCATGATATAAATCATATACCAGTAAGTGCGGAAGAAAATCGGATCTCTGTGCCGGTTAGCAACCAGAGTGGCGACTTATTAACTCACTTATGTACATGGCAAGTGCCAAAAAATTTAGTGATGACTGGGGAATCCTATTTTGTATTATCCATTAACATGAATGTCGTTTCGGGTGGATGCTAAAAGCTCTCCTGAAATGTTTTTAAATACCTTGCGTCCAAGTTAACCAATCTTGAATGTTGCACGAATTAAACTCCCTAAATTCTTTTTCATTCTATCTAATCGCACGCCTATCTTTTACATGCCATTCTGTTAATCGACGATAAAGTGTTTTTCATGTCTAAATTCTTCGTTTCTTTCAAAATTTTTATGATTTAATGGACTAGAATAATACCTAATAAGAAATATAATAATAAGTACTAGGCTTGCCACGTCACCCTGTCTTTAATTATTATTATTATTATTATATTAAATATTATTATTCATGTATTTAAATATTATGTCTATATTTTTTGTGCGAAGAAAATCATTTGGTTCAAAATTTACAAAAAGAGTAGAATTCAATAATCAGGAACATCCGCTATTACATCCTGTAGGGACCCGCGACTATGAGATTCCTCCCCAAAAATTCTTAATTTAGGGGATAAATAATACTATTATTAATAATAATGCTATAAGTGCACTATTAAATGTTAAGGTATTCTATTTGCAGTGCAGATGACTCAAAGCATTTCTAGTGGAGTCGTTACAAACGTAAAGATCACCTAATTTAAGAATAGGGTAGTTTCTTTCATCAAAGAAAACGAAAGGCATTGATTGCGATTCGTTACCCACCATTAGTTTATTCATAATATACAAATTATTTGGTTTTACAAATCCCAAACAATGGTTAATTTCAACCGCATTTGAAAAAGGCCAGATTGGCGTCCATGCGATGCCACTCAACATGACGTCAAAGGGACCTAGTTTCTATACGAGTAGATAGGAGTTTTACATCGTCTGTGATTACCAATGCATGCATGAGGCACAGAGCTCAGGGAAACATGTCTTAGTAATCACTGCCTATGATCGGAAAGTTTCCTGCGTTTTATAAGGTATTTATAATCCTTATTTAAGCCAAGCGCTACCTGCTAGCAGGGTACTCTGCTACCTGCTAGTAGCCTGCGTCGTATCAGCGCTCAAAGCCTCGCCCCAAGGTCACCTCACACACCGACAGCGGGAACCAGAATGACGTCATACGGGCTTCACCCATCATTCATACTTAGCCATCGCGTTTTCGCGCGCTTGAAAATGTTCACTTTTCATTTAATCGCTGAAAATAGATATCGTCTTTTAAAAATCTAAAAGCGTGAGATGCATACTCCAGGAGTAATAATCTTTCGATTTAGGTAATAAAAAAATAATAGGAAACCACCCTATTCCACTGCGATAAAAGACTCAAAATTTAGCTTGGAAGGACCTGCATCCTCCCAAACCTCTTTCGGACAAATAAGAGCGGTCGAAAAACCAGCATTCATTCGCCTTCGCTTTCGGAAAACATTCCCCTTGTAGATGAGTTTTACGTCCCTGCTTATCTCGTGAGGACCTTAACCTTTTTGATTTCGAGTAACGGTGGAGTGCATGATGCTCAGGTCACGTTGTCAAAACACAGTGGATCCTCAGAGGCTCATCGGGTCCTCGAAGTATCCCCATCTCATCACGAAATAGTTCCATCGGGGTAGAGGTTGTTGACGAGCCTAAGCACCGTGGTGATAGCTTTGAGAAGCCTGCACCCTGATTATGTAACTGTGAGAAGGGTGAGAGCGATGTCGTTACCAGGGGCAACGCGATTCCCAAGACGTAAGGGGATAGCAGCGATTATGAAACCGTGATCGCAATCTTTATCGCGCTGTGAACGTCATCGGCCTATCACGTTCGAAACCCATGGTGACAAGCATATGCTGACATAAAAACGAGCACAAAATGCAAATATTTGCAAAAAATATTGTTTATTTTATCTGAAATGCCCTATAATCGAGTAAAAACCTATAAAATTCTTAAGTATTTCTACTGGAGTGCTCTCTAGACATTATTAGTTGTCCACGTTGTTCAATTGTTATATGCGCATGGTAGCGAATTCGATTGAGCAGCTTTATTTTCACACAGCAAATTGTAAAGTACTGCTAATTGAAGTACACCCGTGATTTTAACGTAAATTACTTTATATCGAAGTTTAAATATCGACATTTGCCAAGTACGTTATCCAATATATCAATATCGTTAAACTCCTTTTCGATTTTTTAATCTTCATAAATCAACTATTAATACTTACATTCAAATCGCTAGCGCGATTACACTTCCATTATCATTTCAACATTAATTAGTTCCAATCCAAGGTCACGACTTTTCGACCATTCTCTACGATAGAGCAAATATAATGACTGCAGCATCTCTCAGCGAGCATCAGCATGATAGATTACGTTATCACGATCGAAGTAATACTACACTTTCCCCATAACTTTAACATAATACGAGTACTTTATCATAATATTACCTATTGGCGAAGCGAGGTACTTAGCCTTGAACTGCCTCAATTTTATGTTTTTGCTGTTTGTTATTGTTATTTCAAAGACTCCGCAGACGGCGCATTCTCGGACAGTGATGTGTCGAAGGATTTCATTGGCTCTTCAGATTTCTCAATAATACCAACCTCGCGCGATGACGGTGGCTTACATGATCGCATGATACAGCGGAAGGTGATAGAAGAACGTGATGGTCATCTATCGCCGTCGTCGCTCTCACATTTACATAATCGAGGTGCTGGGTTCTCGAATAGTAGTGGGTCAAGCGATACGGTTACATTTCAGTATCAATCACTGAGTAGCGATTCATTTGTACTTAACGATTCCTTGCTGTATTCACCTCTGACGATTCTATGTACATACTCACGATCCCTAATTGTATTGAGAGTACTCTTTACGCGATAATTTAGTTTTTGAGTATTTAGGTACACCGACCTGCAAGTATACGAGAAATAAATGGCGAAATTATTCAGGCAAAGAGTACCATTTACGGCTACAAAAGTCTGTTTACTCCTAGAAATATAGACCTTCGCATAAGGAAAAGACTAGGAAGAAGACGTATATTTGGAGCGTGGCTTTATATAGAAGTGAAGCTTGGACAGATGGAAAGGTGGTAGAAGAAAGTTTAATGGCTTTTGAAACTTGGTGCTGGGTAAGAATGCTTAAGATCAGTTGCTTTGATCGTGTAACAAAAGTGAAGTGCTCAGAAGATCTGGAGAAAGGAGAAGCTTTACGAATAGCTTTTGAAAAAAAGAGCAAATATGATAGGACATACTCTCGGGCTCAATAGCCTGCAGTTAAGAGTCATTGGAGGAATGACGGAAGGAACCTAATAGGAAGACCTCCACTCGCATGAACGAGCATACGAGCACGAACATCAAGACGATGCTCATTTGCTTCTTCGACTGCAGGGTTGTTGTGCACGCGGAATTTGTTCCCCCGTGCCAGACGGTAAACCAGCAGTTCAACTTGGAGGTTTTGCGGAGGTTAAGGGAAAATATTCGGGAAAAAAGGGCGGATCTTCGGCGCACAGGTGATTGGTTCTTTCACCGCGACAACGCACCCGCCCACACCGCCCACGCGAGGAATATCATGTTTCAACAATGGACTGCCACAACTGTATAATATCTTATCAGATTTATCATATAGCTATATCAGAAGATGTTTATCGTTGAAACCAGTGGCGTATCCAGGACTTTTAAATATGTTTGTTACCCGGAAACTACGCCACTAGTTGAAACATGATGTTCTTAGCTAAATATGAGCCCTAAATCTGATGATGATACAAACGAAACTTCGACAACGAGTAATAGCTTATTATTTCTTATTATTTATCCTAGAGAAACACTTAGTTTTAACGTCAGCACCGAGTAAAATTCAAAGAATGCCTTTCAAAAAGTTGAGATTCGTTGAAATTTCGCAGTCACTCAGAATGCGGGCGTGGAGACTGTGAAAATCGGGTAGTGGAGTTCAGATTTCAGGTCTTTCATATGCCTTTACAAGTGAAGTTCAGTGGGTTTAGGTCACGAGCGCGTGGATGACAGGGAATTTAGTTCACCTCTACCTACATAATTATGTGTCACCGTATCTGTTGTTGAGAGCCGTCGCACAATAATGTGTAGCATGAAAACAAAGCGTTTTCGGAATCGTGGTCATTATACTCGTGGTCCTGTATTATGCCTTCGTCTACGCCTCAGCAACGTGTTCTGTGATTTGAGCCGCGCATTTTCGTTACACCCTGAATACCTGTCACTAGCCCTCCGATCCCGTTGCTAAGTTACTCATCGTGCACTCATATGGCCACCACGAGAAGACGTAACAGCAACATCTATGCGCCGTTTACTACTGCAACAGGGTAGTTTCCTTCATCAAAGAAAACGAAAGGCATTGAAAGCGATTTGTCACCCACCATTAGTGTATTCATAATATACAACTTATCTGGTTTTACAAATCCCAGTTTAGACGAATGGCAATGATCAAATTTAACCGCATTTGAAAAAGACCAGATTGGCGCCCATGCGATGCCACTCCACGTGACGTCACAGAGACCTAGTTTCCATACGAGTGGATAGGAGTTTTACATCGTCTGAGATTACCAATGCATGCATGAGGCACAGAGCTCAGGGAAACATGCCTTAATAATTACCTATTAAAACTGGCTGTGGTCGGAAAGTTTTCTTCGTTTGATAGGGTATTAATAATCCTTATTTAAGCCAAGCACCACCAGCTAGCAGGGTACTCTGCTACCTGCTAGTATCCTGCATCGTATCAGCGATCAAAGCTTCGCCCCAAGGTCACCTCACTGGCGGCAGCGGGAGCCAGAACGACGTCACACGGAGTTTTCCCATCATTCATACTTAGTCGTCGCGTTTTCGCGCGCTTGAAAGTTTTCACTTTTCATTTAATCGCGAAAAATAGATATCGTCATTTAAAAATCTTGAAGCGTGAAATACGTACTCCAGGAGTAATAATAATTCGATTTAGGCAATAAAAAAATAATAGGAAACCACCCTGTTGCCCACTGTCTATATTCACCGTGGGATAAGTGATAAATCTTCCAATGAGAGTCGGTGACTCATAACATTAACATAACATTACACTGTAAATTTGTCACGATAATCAATGACTCTCGATCGGTTTGAACTGATGCCTGTCATTATCAAAGGACTAATACCGTCTCATTCGTTTTTCCCATTCATGTACGATCGATATTTATCCAAATATCAACTTGCTAAAGATCTCCATGTGAATTATGCGGATGGAAGCAATTTGGGAGCTCATAATATGCTGTGAAGTGTTCACCATTATTAAAGTCAATAATCATTAAGTTGCTTTGACGTTTATTTCATATCGAATATCCTATCAGCTGATTTTCACGTGCGTGATTCTTTCTCTCATCCTTCTTTAACTGTTTCATGTATCCCGTTATCAACCCCGAGAAATACGAAGATTAGCTTAACACAGCTTTCCACTCACTTCTCCTGTGAGCTCACCTCTTACTTTTTCACGTTCTTCATCATCTGCTGCATGCATCTCATGCGAGATATTCCTGGGTCTTTCTTCTCGTCCACCTGTGCTTCAGCATTTGTTATATCAGACAAATCGTGTTGGTGGAAACAACCTGTTAGCCTGGTGTTAAACCTTTAAGTACAAGGCAGCACAGGGAAAATAACTTCCCCTTTTATCGCGAGTACGTGAAATGCCCTCGCTTAGGTTTAGCTATTTGCTGATTTATGATTTCGTGATTCACTGAAAAATTACTGAGTAATACTCAGTGGCGGATACAGTTGTGGGGCGCAGGGGGCGCTCCCCCCTTGCGGGGCCGCCCGTATTGCCCAACATTGCAGAACCATAATTGTAACTTTTTTATATCATAAGATGGCATTGTCTTGTATTTTTACATCATCACTGTAATTAAAACCTTCTCAAACTTTGCATGTGACTTGATTATTTTTTATTACGATAAAAGTAAAGGTAACTCAAGGTATCTTTTGCTCCCCCCCTTGAGTTTTTTCTGTATCCGCTACTGGTAATAGTCATCTGCAATTTTCCTATTTGGGACGTCCAAAGGTCTTCTACATATTCATCTCATCCACAATTTTTGTCGTATTAAATAAGTTATTATTATATATTAACTAGTACGAAAACTGTAATTTATGCTTGAAAATGCTATTCGTTCCTGCAAAAAATGTAGACGGAAAGACTGATTTATTTTTTAAAACATTTTTTTCTCAAATTTACTCGAACACAAATTTTCGGTGCTCTTGCTATTTTAAGCGACGATGGATTTCTTGCACTGAAAGATCCGCATATTTCTGCCGTTATTATGATACTCAGCCAATTTGATGCAAGTTCTGCTGTTAGATCAAGTAATTAGACCAATTAGATTATGTAATCCTCTGCGTATTGATTTTGATAAATGTCTTTAATCTCAAATTGAACATATGAATGGTGGAAATAAATGTTGATCTTGATTAAAAAGAAAAATTCCTACTCTAGATCATTAATCAATCCCTGAATGAACGCCAATGAAGGGGATTAGCCGGAAATACAATAGATTTCAAAGTTTCTTTTCACGAGGTGAGACTCTTAGCGGATGCACTCCTTCGCATTAATAAGGCGGGTTCCCATTAAGCAGGCGGGTTCCCATTAAGCGGGGCCGGATTCTTCGGCATTTTTCGCTGGATGAGTTCACCATGCCTTAATTGATCATCGGATACAATGAAGAAAAATCACTGAGGATTACAAATAATGCTTTTGTTAGAAACTTTGAGGTGGAAATTGTGCAATTCACTCTCTTAATCGAATTTTAATGGGCGGGAAAATCCATTTGCAGGTTTCTTGATTGTAGTGTTGAGTTAAATGTTGCTTATATGCTGACTTAGTTTTTTTATCTTTGCAATGCAGTCGCGCTGAGTTGGATAAATAATTTCCACCTTACTAATTTTTATTCTTTAATTTATGCATACTTGGGTGCATCTGTGAGTTCTGGAAAACATTCACAATGAGTTTTGGTGTTGACATTTGCTGAAGATATAAGTAGGTTTTGATGTTGGTTTTTTTCTGCTCTTGATAGTGTGAACCCTGACTGATTGTTGCTCATGAATATTGCTGTGCGGTCTGAAATATTTTCCATCTCCTTTCATCCATGAATTGCAGATCGTGTTATAAACATGTGAATTTGAAATCAATATCAACTTTAGCTTGCAATTTTAATGGAAGAGATAGTATGGCCTGTTTTAGCGACTATTTTTCTACAGTGAAAAATCTGCCTTTTGTTTCAGGCGATATATGAAAGAGTTTTGCTATGAATGACACTTACTTTCAATATTAAGAAGCCGTGAAATTTTTAAATGCCTAGTTCTGTTGACAGATTTTTAATGAAGTTACATTTTAAGAAGAAAAATCTTCTAAAACGTTATTCACTTGCATGCTGAAGTTTTTCTTCCTTTCTTGTGAGTGAAACAGGCTTTAAAAAAATAGTGTCCGGAGTCACTCGGTAATATAATATGTCATAAGTGTTAAATCAATTTAAGTAAAATTCCTTAGAAATAGAAACGATGAAGTTTATTTTATGCCTCCTCTTCCATTTTTAAGTCCTGAGAACCTTCATTCCAAGTACTTGAAGAGGACTTGAATCAAAATAATTATTTCAAACCCACGTCGGGAGAATTTACGGATGAAGATAACATTTTATTAATCGCTCCAATAATTTCTTGTAGCTTCAGAGAAAAAAAAGGAGATTAACTTATGGGCTTAACCCACCATACCACATGTTCAGACGCATTAAGCTGCTGTAACCCATGGGAAAAACTCGTAAATTTTTCATTTGAATTGTTTCAGTTGCTCACAGAAAATTAACTTTGCCACGAATATCGATTCGACCGCCAAGTTTCACAATCCGGAGGCTGAAGCTACATATCGAAAAATTCATCATTCGTAGTGTTGGAATCGGTATAATGCAGTCCAAAATTTCTCCCTATCGCAAGCTACATCTACATTCTACCCAGCAAGCCGCCTCAATAGATGTATGGCCCGAGGTGTTATGGCAACAGCTGTTGATAAATAAAAAGGAAGTGCTCCAACGAAGTTCAGCCATTGTTCGAGGGGAAAAACGAGTTCCCATACCTATCGGTACACTAAAATATCTCTTTTTATTTATCGTTTGTGTTGAACCTGGAAATATGATTGGGTTCTCATATATTGTACTCCCCGTCGCTCTGAAAGATACCATTCTCAATTCGCATCCGAGTCTCTATCAGATCCCAGCATAATTCGTTTGACATCTGCGTAGCACATTCTGTACGCCATTTGTAGATTTTGACGAATCGTGTAGCTGTCCTTTTTATTTCACTAAGTTCACGGATTAAGTCTTTCTGCGCCGGATCCCATTTGCTCGCTGCATATTAAAGGTGTGGCCGAACGAGTACAAAATAGCACCTCGTTAGGCTCCTTAGACGTAGCCGCTATTTCCTTGATTTCCCTGGATTGTGACCTTCTTTATCTGTTCCAACTACTTCTCTTGTCATTCCAGGTATGGTGTTTGGCGGAGATAACCGCCAGGTAGTGTCATTTGCGCTATGGGGAGTGCTAGGGAAAGGAGGGCGTCTGCATTAGCCTGCTCTTAACTAAAGCGTGTGAATATCACGCATACAAGCCTTTCCCAGGGACACCTCATAAGTGGAGGATTTTTTATTTGGGATTGTTACGAGGGTTCACTCAGGATTTAAACCGGAACACCTTAGATCAGGGGTCTCCAATTTACTAGGCCACGAGGGCCACATTCCAAGTTCCGAATAGCCCCGCGGGCCGGATAGCAATTTGCCGATGACTGAAGTATTCCATACCAACGTCTACTGAAGAATCCGGTGGCGATTTTCTTATTTACGAACAGTTGAAGGCGACTTTGACGTGCAGTACAGCACTGCAATGCTCCCTGTGTCGTCTCACAGATTTAAACCAGCGAGAATCGCGCGCTTCTTGAAACGAGTGCGCGGGCCGGATAAAAGCCCTCCGCGGGCCGGATCCGGCCCGGGGGCCGTATTTTGGAGACCCCTGCCTTAGATCATTATAAAATTGCTCTATCTACTAGGCTACCACGCTACCTATTCGGATGAAATATGTATTTTGTACCCTATGATCATATTGTTTAAAGCAGTGCCTGAGAAAGCTATTTCATCCTAGAAAATATCTAATTGGATTGGCTGATTAACGAGATTTTTCTCAGTTTTCCTTTCGTAGACTTTTACGGAGTACAAACCCACAGAGAAAGTTGGCGAGCATCACGCCACCGTACCGCGCCTGCTAGGAAGAACTCATTTCATTTTCAGGGGGCATCGCGGAGTCACGCATGGCGAATTAAATTAGTTATGAACACGAGTTTTGATCTACTAAGAGTGGATCTGTACGGCTTTTACATTAATTACCATCCGTATAGCGTGAATTCATCTCGCCGGCCATTTCTACCCAAATCAGACGTTAGAGATATTTTCCATGCCTGTTTAACATCTCGTTCTCGAAAATATTTTATTTTAATTATTTGGATGATTAGAATTCGTTGAAGGTAGAATTTTGTTTGATTTGAATTCCATTTGAACATTAGTAAATATCATACTCTTTAGGTGATTAAAAACGGGTTCTCAAATGTCCGGAAAATTTGACACCACTCGTCAGAGGAATAAACAAAAAAAAACACTTCACCAGAATGCCCTCTAAGTGGGTGCTAAGGTGACTTTGGGTTGTAACCTGGCTTGGGTACGATTTCCGACAGATATTCACCACCAACGGTTTGTTTTTCTGGCTCTATCCGTCTCTTGCATGTCATTTTTCTCCCCACCAATCCTGTAAATATACTCTCGATGAAGTTTTTTTCATCTACAACTCTTGATTGGAAACTAAGTTCCGGCCGTTTTTTAAGCATTTTTTTAAAAATTTCTTATTCAATAAAAGTAATAACTGAATAATAATGTATTATTTACATACGATCCCGTAAGCCACCTCAATGGCCATGTAGCGGGAGGTGTTAGGACGCCAGGAAAAAGGAAATACGATAGAGAAGTTCCGCCTAGTGTTTATTGAAATCCTTTTGTGTTCGGAAGGAAACACTAATTCCCTCACTTATTCGTTTGGCAAATTATTCCTCTTTACTAGAAAATAAATTAGGATTATAATACGATGTTCTCCGTGTCTCTATAAAAGATATGCATTCTAAATTGCTCAATCAATCTGAACCTAAAAGAAGGGTACAATTATTTGCGCTGAATCATGCTTGTTTTTCATATTAAGTTCATCATTTTTGTGTAAGGAAAGTTACCATCGTTACCATTTCAATTTGAAATATACCACCATTGCTATGCTGCCGTGTTGATTATATATTATTTAGGGAGGACATTTTCATTTAGACTGGTGATTATGGTAACTTAGCGCTTTTTTCTGTAAATCTTTTGAGGGTAAAATATTTGGGAAGCACCTTTGATCTGTTGTTTGAAGCCATCTCTATCGATGGATTTGAGCGTACACGGAGGCGGGTATTTAAGCCAGATTAAGTAGTGCCTTGGTCGTCGATTGACCTTACCGTGATGGGGAAACCCTCGAAGTGTGCATTCATTAAAAAAAATCTGCCCATCGTCTCGCGTGCAGCACTTTCAGCGCTTCCAACACTTGACCTGTGTGACGAGATGAAAGATGTTCGCCGTCCTTGCAGCGAGTGAAACGCGCGCTAAACTTCAGATTGAAGGTCAGTTGATAGAAGTGGCGATACTAGGAAATGTGTTGACCTCTAGGGAATAGGAAAGTATTGAATCTAGGCTGATGCTGGTAATTAACCATTAATAGTCCAATTTCCCAATTTGGGAACAGATTTATAAAAATTCATTAAAATTATATTTCGTATCTGTGATTACATTTATAGCTTTTGCTTTGTAAATAAAGTATAGAAGCATTTTTTCAAGTGAATCGCATGATTTGTGTATACATTGGTCGTTAATTATACCATTTCAAAATTGGTTATTTTTATCACCTCTTTAATGAGTGTGCGGTTTATTCGATATTTTCCCCCACACTCGCTCTCCAGTAACAAATGCTAATTTAATCAAAAGATCAATATGCATTACGTCGTTAAACTTAGTTTTTTGGGCAAAGTGTTAACTTATTCTTGAAGCAATAGCAAAATTTTGTGGCGTGGTCCCATTTGGGAAAATGCTTGAAAACGCATTTAAAACTTTTTGCTCGGGTTTTCTTTCATAATATCTCTTAATTAGCTCTTAAACAGTAGCAACTCCCCTTATGAGCTCCTTCCCTTTCATGAACGCCTCCATTACTAACGCAATTCTCTTCCTGATGTCCTTATTGCTGTATCCGTTTTCCTAAAATTTTCTGTCCAAATAGCTGAATAAGGTAGTTTCCTTTATCAAAGAAAACAAAAGGCATTGATTGCGTTTCGTTACGGACCATTAGTGTATTCATAATATAGAAATTATTTGGTTCTAGTAATCCCAGATTAGACGAATGTTTATGGTCAATTTTAACCTCATTTGAAAAAGGCCGCATTGGCGCCCATGCGATTCCACTCCACGTGACGTCACAGGGACCTAGTTTATATACGAGTAGATAGGAGTTTTACATTGTCCGAGATTACCAATGCATGCATGTGGCACCGAGATCAGGGAAACATCTCTTAATAATCACTTATTAAAATTGTCTAATGTCGGAAAGTTTCCTTCGTTTGATAGGGTATTAATAATCCTTATTTATGCCAAGCGCTACCCGCTTGCGAGGTACTCAGCTACCTGCTAGCAGCCTGCATCGTAGCGGCGCACATAGCCTCGCACCACTCACATGGTGACAGCCGGAACCAGAATGACACCAAACGGGCTATTCCGAGCATTTATACTTAGCCGTTGCGTTTTCGCGCACTTGAAAATTTTCACTTTTTATTTAAACGTGGAAAATATATTTCGTCATTTAAAAATCTAAAAGCGTGAAATACCTACTCCAGGAATAATAATCTTTCGATTTAGGCAGTAAAAAAATAGGAAACCACCCAATTGCTCGACCAGCTCAAGTTTTTGCTCATTTACTTTTATCTCGAGTCTCACAGTTTAAGCTCATGATGGGCGCTCACGAAGCTTGTGTCATACTCCTTGCAATGGTTGTCTCAGCGTCTCAGTTGAGTGGTATTGGAAATTAAAATTTGCCAGCAATTTTCCAAAAACACGGTCGCAATACATTTTGTGTGACATGTACGCCATGTTGTTCTTTAAACATGTCATTGAAACATCCTGGAGGGGAACCGAACAGGGGAGGGGCTGAGGAAAAATTTGACGAGGGGAGGAGTGTGTTAAATTAATATAGTTTCTGTATGGGGAGACCATACCCTCTATGCCTTCCCCTCCTTCCCCCACCCTCCTGTTTCCCCCCAGCCTCTCCCCTATTTGTTTCCGCTCCAGGATATTTTAACGACATGTGTCGAGAAAAAGTCATCTGGTAATATTGCAAAATGAATTGGAACCGGTTGAAATATTGTTGGTGGGATGGTGGGAATTTGAAAGCGCAGTTAAATTTACAATGTGTTAGAAATCCAATAGCTTAAGCCTGAATCAACTCTCTATATTTGAATAAGTTTAATGGAGAAACTTTTCAAAATTTTAGATTTGAAATTTTCATGAAAATGACACATTTCGCATCTCGAACTAAAATTACTTATTAATTCCGGCGTAAGGCGTAATATTTTTTACAGAGCTCGGAAGCCATGTTTTGCGTTCCGACGCACTAGTCACACTAGTTTCTCGCAGTTTGTCCGATATGCACAACCCCACAATAGTCGTATTTTAGTTCATTGACACCCGATTGAAGGATGGGGTCGAGCGAGTCATATGCGTTGTTGAAAAGAGTTTTTAGAGTTCTTGGTGAGAAGAAAAATACTCGGTACTTATCACTAGGAACTACTTCTGGTATTTATTAACTAAATTGTGACTCATGTGGTTATGTCTGTGTCGGCCAAACTGGGAGGAAGTTTGTGACTATTATGTTCAAATACAGAAGGTGCTTCGGTAACAGTAACCTCAAATGCTAATTCGTCAAGCAACGAATGGAAGAATAACACCATACTACTTTTGATGCGAAAATTCTTCGTTGTAAAAGTAAGGTCAGAGGTTAGAGGCGGCTGAAAAGTGGAAATTGTTGAAAGGAAAAGGAAGAAAGTTGAATTATTAAGTGAAAATTAGCATGCCTGTCATTCCGCTATTTTTGACATAATCCCTGACTGCATCATATACACACTCCCTTCGCCAAAATATTTTACCACACCATACTCTTCCCTCATACACCCTCACCTTTGTTTGTATTCCTTGTGACACGACTCAAATCCGGCATTTTATATAATTTCTCTGCATGATGAATTATTTCCTAACAACGTTTCTGTGCTTCCTCGTCCATAAACTCACCCATTTTTCCATCTGATCTTACCTCTCCCTCTACATTTGGTCGGTGTCGTCTTTTGTGTCGCCTATAGCCTTGGTAGTTACTCCAATTTTGCGTAAATAACGCAAAAGCTCCCAAGATCTCCTGAAAGGTTTACATGGTCTCCCCACGCAATTGAAATAAATATTTAGCCTAAAATTACATCATAGCAATAATATATATTCCTACCTCTGTTACCAGCATCACTAAACCACCTATGTAAATCAATTACTTTAGGTATATCAAAAGGATAGTCATATGCGTGGTCTAATTAGAAACAACACAGTTACAGGCAAACTCAATCCATTTCCAACAAAAAACCCAACGACTAACATTCTTTTATAATTGTTCATTTGTCAACATTATATTATATTTTTTATATATTGTGGCCAATAGTGTGAAGGGAAAAAATTGATACATTCTACTTCCACATGCATACTTACCTACTGGTCAAATATCTTAACAAATTTAAGCATCCTTCAAGAGTTATGCTATGAACAGGCATTTGAAAATGACGTGCAACGGTCATCCTGGAGAAATTTAATTTGCACCAGGAGGTTTTACCGGAACAGTATTAGTTCTTAATCTACTATTTAAATTATGACGTGTAAATAAAATATTTGTATATCTAGGTTGTAAAATTGCAGCAGAATAAGGATTATCATAATCAGTTGCACTAAAATATCTCTATGCCTAATGATGACTGCGAGTCAGTTGAAAAACCTATTGTTGAGGAGAACGTTGAAATTTTCATGTAAGGGACATGAACTTCGCTTCTCGGACCAACTCGTTGGTACGCTCTCAATTAAATGCGGCGTTAGGCATAATGAGTGTTTTTACGGAGCTTCGGCGGCGAAAGGGAATGAAAATAGAGACCCAATGAACACTTATGCTTGCTAACTTTGACAGTTTGCTGGATTATTCACTCCTCGCCAGAAACCACATCATTGTATGAACCTCCTCCCTCTCAAGAAGTTCTACTGTGGAATCAGTAAATAAGGTAGTTTTTTTCATCAAAGAAAACTAAAGGCATTGATTGCGATTCGTTAACCACCATTAGTGTATTCATAACATACAAATTATTTGGCTTTAGAAATACCGGTTTAGACAAATGGAAAGGTCGATTTATCCTCATTTGAAAAAGGCCAGATTGGCGCCCATGCGATGCCACTCCACGTGACGTCACAGGGACCTAGTTTCTATGCGAGTAGGTAGGAGTTTTGCATCGTCTGAGATTACCAATGCATGCATGAGGCACAGAGCTCAGGGAAACATCTCTTAATAATCACCTATTAAAACTGGCTAAGGTTGGAAAGCTATCTTCGTTTGATAAGGTATTAATAATCCTTATTTAAGCCAAGCGCTACCAGCTAGCAGGGTATTCAGCTACCTGCTAGCATCCTGCGTCGTTTCAGCGCTCAAAGCCTCGCCCCGAGGTCACCTCACTTGCGGCAGCGGGAACCAGAACGACGTCACACGGAGTTTTTCCAGCATCCATATTTAGCCTTCGCGTTTTCGCGCGCTTGAAAATTTTCACTTTTCATTTAATCGCGAAATATAGATATCGTCATTTAAAAATCCAAGAGCGTGAAATACGTACTTCAGGAGTAATAATATTTCGATATAGGCAATAAAAAAATAATAGGCAACCACCCTCTTGGTTGCCGAGGTTCCAGTTGTTAGATGCAGCTGTCACAAATATAGTTTCTTCTCAAAGAGGATATACACGGAAAACATTGAACTTGCTGTTTGGTTTACCTTTTTTATTATCTTAGAAACTTTGCGAGCGTAAAATTAAACTATCGACATAGCATTTTTCAAAATTTCTCTCTGCTTTTGGAGGTCAAAAAGGAGTGGATGAGTACTACTTCAAAGTTTTATAGTGATAGAGAAAAAGTTCCATCTTTGAGAAAGCATTGTGTCCCCATCGATCAGCCCTTTGCCTTCATCATCAGTATTCATAAATAGTGAAAATTCTCTGATGAAGGTTTATCTCGAGATTTTCGATAGCCCATTCCAATATGCTCTGATAAAATGATGCACTGGCTCATTTAGAGATATGTCGGTCACAGGAATCGACTGAAATCCTAGTTACTGGCGGCAGAAAGCAACTACCTGCTTTGTTTGCAACGTAGGTAAATCCTATGCCATCTTCGACCGGTTTAATTTAGTCCCCGTGATACGGCTTATTTTGTTTTTTTTCCCCCTTGAAAAAATGATTGGAATCTGACTGCGTTGCATTTAAGTTAACGAGTTTTGGTGTATGATGATCAAAGAAAAATCCGTTGTACTCATGAGACGCCCTTGATAGGAAATTTATCTGTTTAGCAATTAGCAATTTTGGTTATCATCATATATATAATACGGTATCAAAACAAATGCTGATGATTCTCATCTTCCGACAAAAATCCTACGTGGCCCTTGTGGAATATCCTAAAAAATATGTTTGATGCTCTGAGGCCTGCTTGTTTAAGAAAAGGAATTTTATATGTTGAAAAATGTGGCCTGCCTGAAAATTTTGGTGTCTGCGAAGGAATTTGATTGACATTTTCCGTGCCATGGGCGTAATAATACGTCCTGCTAATGCTTCCGAGGATAGTCATGTACGTAATGTTACGTCTATCTATTATATTCACTTTTTTTGCGTGAAGCTGTAATATTTCGCCCATGGTACTTTTTCATTTAGCTGCTTAGTTGTTCTGTTATTTCAAAAATTAACTGCTCGATGGAAAAAGAGTTCTTTTAATGTCTTGAGGACGAAAATTCCTCTGTAGCTGCCGGCACCCTTTTCTCCGCCTACTTTGTGAGGGTGCAATGACCCTTTTTGTCATCCAGAATTTTGAATGATTTGCTTGGAATAATGCTTATGTATGACTTGCATGGTTTAAATAGTTCAAATTGAGTGAAATAAAAAAATATTATGCATTTTATGGCGGTAAATCATTTGTTGCAACTTTTTTATTTTTCAAAAACCGTATGTTTTCATTATTAAAATATTTATTTAAAAGTTAGCAGTAAATGTTTTTCAACTCATTCATAAAGAAGAGCAAAGTCCATTGTTATTGAAATACACATTTATATAAATATACTTTTGATGATAATGTTTTTAAAAATTTGCGAATTTAGCAAAAATGGCTGGATTTTTCAGTGGGGCATAGAAATTAGCGGCCGGCACTCAAAGTTGTATTAAAAAAATTGTATATAAAATATATAATTTTTTGGCTCTTCCTTGTGCATAGAAAAGTATCCTATCAAGTGTTGAGCGCATGGTGTTCTTGAAACGCTTTCAAGCTGATGGAAGGGAAACGAATGTTGTGAATTCTGAATGCATGGCAGGGACACAGTACCGTCAAGGTGGGTACGCTGTCCCCTTTCGAATTTACGGTCCGGAGGAAAATGTCGTTTATAGTGGGACGGTCCATAAGAAGAGAACCCGACCCGCACATGCAAGGATCCACACCTTCTTACCCATGCACTGCATCAGACCCTTTTACAGCCTTTTATAGAAGGGTATGAAATGAAATATTGCATGAAAAATTAGGGAGCAACGCTTAAATTGTTTTGCAAATTTTATGCTCTTGATCTTATTGTTACCAAAAATATTCATTGCAACCTCCCTGATTGACCTTTTTAATTTACCGTTTTCGATATTCTCTTAATATGGCTTAATATATCAGAGTTTTTTTTTTTTACTATTTAAAGAATAGGTATTACCTATTCAATGCATCAGACCATTTTCAGAGCCTTTAAGAAAAGGGTTTGAATTGAAATCTTACTTGTACATTTTGAAGCAACGATAAAATTGTTTTCCGAAATTTGATGCTATGGATCTCATTACTTATTTATAAAAAAATCATCACAACTTCGTTGGTTCACCTTTTCTAATTAACCTATTGGGATAGTCTCTTGATATGGCTTTTCATCTCTACCTGTTTCTTTAATGAGAAAAATTATTCTCTGATTTACAACCGTGAAAGGTCTTCTGCTTGCTTTCCAAATTGGGCATTTTCGGCATCATGGAGTCTTAGTGAGTGCGATTTCCATTCGTTCCGTGTTTATTCCTAGTATTCCACTTCTACGTTCATACGCAACTGAGGGGAACGTGCGTTTCCCATTGAGGTTAATTTTTGGAGCTGATGTTCTGCAAATCCAGCGTGCCTTTCGGTTCGTTTTACTTTTTAACGCATTATGGCGATTGCCTTTGTGAGAACAAAATTTTATTGTCACACTTCTCCAACGAGACATTTAGCCATGATGAAAACACAAATGGTTATTTCCACTCTATTTAATTTAACAATCATGGTTTCAACACTTTGTGTCATATGTTGAAACTATGGTCTGTCGTTGATTGTTAAATTAAATAGTGAGGAAATTACCGTTTGTGTTTTTATCATGGATAATGCAATATTCCACAAAATCAAGCCTGAAACGATTTTATACGAGACATCTAGCACTTCGCTACAGCATCAATCGACTGAATGGCGAAAATTTAAAAAAAGGAATTTATTTTGTCGCACCCCTAATCACAACTATGATGGCAAGAGCCATGAAAAACGCCAGAAATCGGTTTACTCAGTGTATGGGGAATAGGGGACATAACTTAGCTGATTTGATCGTTAAAGGTGTCTAAAACAGAACATTATAAGAGCTTACTTACTTAATATAAAAGCAAATAAATTATTTATTAATTATAAATTTCACTAACATAAGTTTAAGCAAGGAAGTTATGTTGCCGCATTCTGTACATCAATCCTCTCATAAAAATTCAATTATTCAAATAAACGCAATTTGCCGGCTCATGGGAGAGTCGGCGTGTTATGTGTAATGAAATCGGTTCGAATGCATTGTAATGGAACCCAACCATTGTCTATAATAAATTCTAACCTTTTACTAAAACATCGGGTCATCTTTGGAAAAATTGTGAAACAAATTACCAGTTAGACTAACTTCATGTCCTTTTAAACTCCATAAACATTCGGGAAGAGACGAGCGTAATCCGGAGAGCATTCAAAATATTTCTCTTCACGGCGAATAGCGAGTCTTACTACGTTTCCCTCCCCGCTTGTCCTATTTGCACAGTGGCTCCTCATTCTGGTGGTTTCTGTGGTTACTCAGGCGGCGCGTTTGTTTGGGACGGGTGCAAACATGTGATGAAATGGTTCGGCTCTTGTTTGCCCTGCTATAGTTTTATGGATGAAGAAGAAGTGGAGGTGGGACCGCAGTTATTTTACGAACGTCTTCTCAGACGGAGCGAGTGCTAGAGGCAGGGAACGAGGGGAGTCTTGAAGGAGTGGAGTAATGGCTTTGGAAACCATGGAAATGAGTGGAAGCCTTAAATGTCGGTTGACATTGAACGTTGGGGTATGAATTGAGGGTGTGGCTTGCACTGCATTCAGACTGCAATCACCCGCAGTTGGAAATCGATGGAATCCTAGGTGAACACTTAATTGTTCCCAGATGTTTGTGCATTGGAGTATGAATTAGGTGAATGAGTGACTTAATTTAAAATCACTATCACCCGCAGGGTTAGAGGACTTATACATTTCAGATGAATAGGTACTAAGCAATGCCATTGTGTATTCGGGACTTGAAGTTAGAATGAAGAAAGGCTGGTAGGCCGATGGGAATTGTCTCCCTAAAATGTTTGTGCCGTTTTTCTATCGATCTGTGAGAAATACATTTTTATCTCCGCTGCTATTAGCCCGGTGAAATTAACCCAAAAAATAGGGGTACCGTTGCGTAAATGTGCTTAAAATTTTATTCAAGGTCAGAGGTCACAAAAATTAGTATTTTGCATTTTTTGGCCAAACGGTTAGTTTTATGATAAAAATTGCTCAGACCAAAACTGTAGATCAAAATCTACAAAATTGTCACTCTACTTTTTTCTCTAAGATTTACCGTTTCTGAGAAAAAGCCATTCGAAAGTAAGCTGGAACTGTGTTCTCCGTAATATGCATGTCTATATAAGCTGATTGCGAAAACGGGTAAACTGGTATTTTATGAGCGATTTCAGTTCAAAAAACGAACATTTTTAAGGGGGGTATTCCGATCCCTCGCTCTATGGGGTTACTCTGAATTTCCACTTTTCGGCTCAAATTCGGATGACGGATCAGATTTAGCCGAAAACGAGCTTTGTTCAATAACTGACCGCCTACGTTGCGCGAGAAATAGCTCACTTCTATGGAAAGAGTTCATTTCCATTGTGTCGTCTTTATTAACTCGGGCAATGTATGGCTCATTGAACGATTCATTTGAAAATACCACAGCTATCCGAATGTGGAATGTGTTTTTGTGGAATCGGAGCGTGTTTCACTCGGGTTAAAAGAATAATCTAGCTAGACTGCCCTCGATAGTACAATGAACATAATTTTAAAAATTACTGTATAATTCACAATTAATTACTATTATCTGGAAGTTTTATTCAAAATATATAGTGCAACTTAATGATCAAAATAGAAGTAAATATGTAAAAATGTTAATATAGCATTTTAGAATATCAACTGACCAACAAACTAAACTGCTACAAGTAGGGTATGCCACATCTAGTTTCTTAATTTTTTGTTAAATTTTTTTATCTATTTGATGAAATGTTTTGTTGATTATTCTATGAGCAGTATAGTTAAAATTTAATACTTGATCTGCTTTCGTATTTGTTGTGCCTAATATCTTTCCATTTAAATAGGCTTGGTGTTGACGTCACAAGTCCACACTGTGGCACATGTGGCGGGGGTCGTGCTTACTAAGCCACTGTCGGGGTGAAAAACCCTTATTTTGTCGCTGGTCTGCGACGACGAATTTCAAAGCACTGCAGGAACAAGTGACTTTGTACGCAGTCACGCGCACGGGTGCAAAGTTAAATACACCAACGGATGAAGTTCGCCATGAAAAATTATTTGACTTAACCAGGATTCGAACCCGGATCTCCCGATTGCCAACAAGCCAGACCGGCAATCGGGAGATCGGAGCTCGAATCCCGGCTTAGTCAAATATTTTTTCATGGCGAACTTCATCCTTTGGTGTATTTAACTTTGCACCCGTGCGCGTGAATGCGTACAAAGTCACTTGTTCCTGCACTGCTATCACCAAATATGTTGATTATAGATGACCTAATGAGTTTAGATTTAAATAAAGTACCTATGTACCTACTCAAGGCCTGGATCGAATGGAATGGATATGGCACTATCGCTTCCGTTTATCGAATGAGCATCGCCTCTTCCGTCTGGAAGGGTTACATTTATTACTAGGGGGCAGATGAAGTGAATCAAAGGTTCCGCCGTGAGGCTATAATCTGATTTAGTGAACGGAAATCCCTGCGGTTAGTTTTATTTATAGAATATTGTTCACAAGAATACTCTGACACATGACCCATATAGCTGAAGGAGCCGAAAGGAAATTTTGGGAAGCTACTTCCTCTATGAGGCCAGAAATAACTATTTGTTTGATGCAAAATCGAGTACCGTATACCGTATGGAGTATAATCCGTATATTCGGAGGAGTAAAAGTGTTTTCGCCAAGGAAATATATGCAGTAGACTCCCATCATTACGAAGTTCACGGGACCGAAAACCGGAGGTTCGTAATAACGAAGTTTGTATGAACGTTTCTTTTCGGAATCGATAAAAAAACTGGGTATAATACGCGCTATTAAATTATGCGCAAATATATAAAAACAAGAAAATTCGTTTCAGCTTCTCAACAGAAGAATGCGGCACGACGCAATCGAGGGTTTGATAACTTCTCGAATGCAGTAATTCCTCAATACACGAACTAGATGCGTTCCCAGATCTTGTTCGTAATTTGATAAACCTATGTCGGGACCAACGAATTGCTACGTAATAACGAGAACATCGTGATAACGTTGCTCGTATTAACGAGAGTCTAAAGTACTCCTGAAACGCAGAAGTAGCCACCTTGCGATCATTTATGTGGGAGTGGAGGCATTATTCGGATAATTCGGATAATTTATATATTTATAATCTTTAATCCAATTTTTATTACCTACCCCGTAAACCGATTAAAGTTTTTGAAATAAGAGAGCAACGGAAACATAATGTCAAATTTTTCTTGCCGCGATCTGATGATTATTAATAACAGCCTAAATAGGGCTTGAACATCAATTGATACTCCTGCAGTGTAAAGTGGAAGCTTATTTAATGCAAACAGAAAAAAATTATCGTTATATTCTGATTCTGTCAAAAAAGTGTAAATCTTGGTCATTAAATTGGCTGGGTATGATTAAGTAACCTTGGTGATCGTTTGACTCTGAAAATCAGGAAAGTAATGTTTCTTGAAAATGTGAGTCTAGTGAGTAAAAAATCGTTTTTACTGCATAAATAAATATGTCATGAGGTTATGAGAGCAACGGACCACCTATATGCTTCCATGATGCCGCTGTGCTGAAAAATATGACGGTCAATTGCCCGTTGAGAAAATCTCGTTTCTGGGCCTTATCCTCGGCCGCAAGTCGGGAGGCTTTTATTTTAGGAGCGGACCCTCGGACAGGTCTGGTGACCTTCTCTTAATACCGCCTCGCGAGAATGTATGATATGAATTAATAAAGGAATCTCAGCAGCGACTCACTCAGAAAAAAGTCATCTAGCTCTGTGGGGTCAGGGGAAACTCGCTTTAATTCAATGGGAAACTCATAGGAGAAGATATTGTTTTTCCGTCTCGATGAGATTCTATCTCTCTGGTTTTTTCGAAATTTTGCTGACATCTTGTGACAAGTGGTGACATTGATATACTAATATTGATTTTTATGAGGGGAGTTGTTATTTTTGTACCATTTCAATTGAGGCAAGAAATAGAGAAGTACTTTATGCGAGGATGGGTGGAATAATGGATTAGTTGCTTATCACAAGTTTGTGCCGTGGTTCAATCCATTTTTGATAATAGTTGATTACAATGTTCAAAATTAGTATAGTTCTTCTATCAAACATAAAATCCACGTTCGGAAATGATTCACCTTAAAATGTAACAGTCTTTCAACTGCTTAAGTTCAGTTCCTCATCAACTTAATATTTAGTTTATTTATCGAATGTATATGGAAATTATTTTATCTATTGGAGCTCACAGTGCCTTCAATGGAGTAGTAATTAAAAAGTAATGATGGCAAGAAGGATACTCTTCTATTTTATCGACTTCTAAAATGTAATTTTCACCTAATTATTTTGAAGGTACGTTTGAATTTTTGCTCCAAATGACGCTTTGAGTACAAAATAATTCTGCTCCTAAAATATTTTAATGCGTAGATTCATTACACTGCGGTGGATGGGAAATTCTCGCTTTGCGGAATTCGCGGCTTCATTCTGCTCATTTTTGCCTTAAATGCTGGATGAAATTCTCATCTAAGAACTATGTGGAGAATTCATATTTTAAATGCAGCTATTTTTTCCAGTATGAGTACGTATTTTTACTAGAGATTCCTTCCTTTGATGAAGATTCCAAAAAAATTAGAAGCGTTTTCATGGAGAATGTGGGAATGCAATGCTTACATTCAGTATTTTAACTTTACACGGTTAACTTTTTGTATTCTTCAATTTCTTTTTTATTCCTCGAAAATATTTGCTGCCATCAATTGCAAAAACAGCTCGAGTCCATTCAGCTAAGTGTTTAGACAAATGACTGTATCTTTGCGTCTTTAAACCCGCCAGTGCCATCGCTTCGATTTTTTATGAAGAGAGATGTTACTATACGTGATATTCATTTATGAAGAAAAATACGGAAGCATCAGCCTTTTTATCCCCAAACATTTTCCCCGTTACTACTCGTACCATATTCCTGTTTTGTGGACTTCCTTTTTTCTCTTGGTTTCAACTTTTTCGCGGACGTATAGCATTCTTGCCACTCGCGTTAGTGAAAGGGGGAAAATGACTTGAAGATGCTGTACTATGGTTTGTTCCACTCCGGGATATCATATGGTGTTATGCTCCGTAGCTTCTCACTTAAGTTGCACATAGTTTTTTTTAATTCAAAAGAAATTTTTGAGGGCAATGTTTAAACAGCATCATCAAGCTCACTGCAGACTCCTATTAAAAATTAATATTTGTTAACTGTGCCTTGTATGTACATGTGATATATGCAAAACAACTGTAACATTCTGCAGAGCCGGCCTTAGGGCGGGGCGACCGGGGCGACTGCCCCGGGCCCCGCGCTTTGGGGGGCCCCGCGTTCGCGAAAAAAAAAATAATATACGATAGTTTGAAAACGCAATTTCAACTATTACTGTATTGTTAAGTCCGTGCTAGACAAAAAATAATATTATGAAAAAGGAATAATAATGCAGTAATTTAAAGTAAAAAGCACGCTTTTTATGTTTATTTTACGTTATAATTTTATGAATAAATATAATTATAAATTTTATTTGTATTATACTATTTTGAACTAAACTGCGTGACGGTATCATAACGGCGTAATTACGAAGGCTGAATTTGGGAGGGGAACACATACTTAGCCAGAGAGTGGTAGGGATTCAAAATGCTCGAGTTTGTAGATGGGGTATAGAGTTTAATATTTTAAGTGAAGGGCCCCGCACTGAAGGTTCGCCCCTAGCCCCTTACCTGCTAGCGCCGTCCCTGACATTCTGTATTCGATGAAAAACAACACTTTAGCGAATTCACACGAAATAATAGTATACACTCCTTAAACACTAGAAAGTGCAAATGGTTCACATGGTAATGGTATCACAAAAATTTTACCCATGCTACTAAAGGACCCCGTGCAATATTCGCAAAACTATATAATCAATTGCCTGCTTGAATTAAATGTGAAGATAATATACCTGTGTTTAAAAAAATGGTCTTTACTTAACTTGTCGAAAAGTGCTTCTATAGAATTAATGAGTATTTGAGTGCGTAACCTGTAAGGCCTCACATTTTTGCATTTTACATTCGATGTGTATATCATACTTTAAATTAATATTTGATATCTTGACGCGTCCTATATACCTACCTAGTATGAGACCACTGCATTGTATCATGTAAAAAAATAAAAAATGCTAATTATAATTCTAATTCTATGATGTATCTGTATGGAGTTTTGGCTCAGGAATTGGGTCCAACAGTTACGAAGCAATATGATTTTGTTCATTTTGAGCTGTTCTGCTAATAAATTTTTTGCCACAGTATTTGCACGAATGAAGTATAAAAAGGCTTTTAACAATAAGTTTAGATTTTTTATATTCTCTTTGTGTAGTAAAAAAATCTATTTGAAATTTTTATTTATTGTGAATTATTTTTTTGCATTTTTCATTTTATTGCTCAATCCAAATGCTTGAATTTGCTGTAATGTATTCTCTAGCCATTATCTTATGGTGTTTTTATTGTTATATCTGATTGCGGTTAATTGATTTTCCTAAACGTTAACATCGTTCGAAAATTAGACTTCACTCCTTGAGCATAACTCCTTAAAAATATGGATTAATTATTCTCCATTTTATTCTCAAATCTTTTGGATGGGGATTTAATAATAATGTATTTTTATTGCTCTGTAAACATTTTAAAATGTCGTAGACAAAAAACCAGGTACGAGCTTTAGGTGACCCCTAAGGGTGCTGCCTGTTGGTGGGATCACCTCCAGAAAACAATCGCACTAATTTGAATATTTGGATAGTAAAAAGTCTTCTGGGTACATGAATAGAACATTTGATGCATAAATAAGATGAATTAGAGATATAAAAGTATTGATACCGTATAGAAAAATTAAAAATTTAAAATATCCTAGATGCCAAACCAGGTTGGAGCTGGAGAAGTCCTGATGTGGTGGTATTATCCATTTGTTCCTTGCGAGCCGCGGCCATATGTCACAATTACTTTCCTGTCCTCCTCAAGTGGGACATAGATACCCCTACACCTCTCCTCATGTGCTAATGCAGCTGACCTCCTGAGGGTAAATCGCCTCTACGCTCGCTGGATGGCATTGGGTCATATTTTTCGCTTGGGCTCGCAGCTGTTTAAAGATGACCTTAAACCTCATGCATTGCCTCAGCCAGCCACCCATGGACGGCGGGAAGTTGGTGGTTTCCTATTAAAGAGAGCGATACCAGAGAAATATTCGAGAGTATCTCGAAGGAGAATCTACGGCCCAATTAGAGAAGGGAGAAGATGGAGAATAAGAATAAATATGGAGATGAATGAAATACTAGATGGTGAGGATATAGTTAGATATACCAAGTCAGTAGGGTGGTTTCCTATTATTTTTTTATTGCCTAAATCGAAAGATTATTACTCCTGGAGTACGTATTTCACGCTTTTAGATTTTTAAATGACGATATCTATTTTTTTAAAATAAAAAGTGAAGATTTTCACGCGCGAAAACGCGACTACTAACTATGAATGCTGGAAAAACCCCGCGTGACGTCATTCTGGTTCCCACTGTCGCCGTGTGAGGTGACCTTGGGGCGAGGCTTTCAGCGCTGATACGATACAGGCTGATAGCAGGTAGCAGAGTACCCTGATGGCAGGTAGCGCTTGGCTTAAATAAAGATTATTAATACCTTATCAAACGAGGAAAACTTTCCGACCTTAGGCAGTTTTAATAGGTGATAATTAAGACATGTTTCCCTGAGCTCTGGGCCTCATGCATGCATTGGTAATCTCAGACGATGTAAAACTACTATCTACTCGTATAGAAACGAGGTGCCTGTGACGTCACGTGGGTTGGTATCGCATGGGCGCCAATCTGGCCTTTTTCAAATGCGGTTAAAATTGACCGTTGCCATTCGTCTGAACTGGGATTTCTAAAACCAAATAAATTGTATATTATGAATACTCTAATGGTGGGTAACGAATCGCAATCAATGCCTTTCGTTTTCTTTGATGAAGGAAACTACCCTATTCGGCTGGCTCGTTTGGGCCATATAGAAGAAATGAAAAGTCAGAATGCCTAAGGTAATGCTTTTATAGCGAAATGGAATGGGTCAAAAGTAGAAGTAGACCACGGAAAAGATGGCTATTGGATGTGGAGGATGGTTTTCATGTAATGGGAGTCACAAGATGGAGGGAGAAAGCTAGAAGAAGAACTGATCAAAGGCATATCTTTAAGGAAGCCAGGGCTGTAGAGCTGCAGGTTTAGATGATCTAGTTAGATATAGCTCTCCTCTAAATATCACGAGTATGAATGTGGTAACACTTATTCATTTTCAATTAAACGGTGTGAAATATAAGGCAAGTAAAATAAAATATGTAAATCGTAAGTATTAATCGATTCAGTACTTCCATTTATATTTTGCTTTCAAAACATTTCTTTGATTCTGACGAAAGACAAAAAAAAGCTAATTTAAAAATCCGAGTTCACGATGATTGAAAATGATCATGATTTTTAATTCTGGCAACCCTGCCTCTGCAGAGCAATTTTATAATAATTTTTGGTGTTGAATTAGTTTGGGATCTTTGGTAAGATTCAATGCAATCGGATTGGCAACTACTTTTCAGTGCATATTTTTAATTGCTGGGGCACTTATGTAGAGGCTGTTCCGATCTATTCTTCTTATTTTCCGACTTAGGGAGCAAGTCATTGCAAAATTTGGCCGTATGCTATTGAAAAGACTAGAGGGCATTGTTGTTAGCTGTAGGGAGATCATGCACTACCTTAAAATGGCTAAGCAGTTGCCAGCAGCGAGATTGTGCAATAATAATTTTTTTCAAATTTTTGAAGTTTGAACAGGTATTTCGATGTTAAGTGGTTAATGCTTCAAGAGTAAGGGTTGGGAGGCTAAACAGGGGAATTATTGCATGAGCGCAGACTTGGAAAAGTGGAGTAGTTCATATATTTGGGATGCGTGATGGATGACAAAATAACAGTAATAAGAATTTTAGATAGATAGGTAGTTTTCTTTATTCGGGTGAGGTTGTGACTAATTCCCCCACTTTTACCTAGCTCTGTCGTAGAAGGCGTTTATAAATGGGGAAGAGCTAATGAAATAAGAGGTGTGGAAAACATGAGCATTGAGAGGAGAACCAGCAAATGGTGGAGTTTTACGAGACGTGGGTATCGAGGAAAAGGTGAAAAGCAGGGTTGGCAGGCGAAACGAAACGAAAATGTTTCGTTTCGTTTCCGTTTAGTTTTTAACGGAGGGAAAGAAAAATAAGAGTTTTAGAATATATTTAGTTTCGTTCCAGCACGAAATTAAAATCACCAAGGAGTTTAGTTTCCACCCGGGAAGAAACTTTGCTCCCGGGAATGAAACTAAATTAATCGAAACTCTGCTGATCAAAGTTAAGTTTCGATCCCAGAAGTTGAGTGGAGGGGGAAGAGAGAGAATAGTTTCGACCCATTACGTTTGACATATGTGTAGAGAGGTTAAAACCTAGAGCTTAAAAAACGAATGGCTTGTTTGCGTTCACCGTTAGTGGTAAAAATATGATTACCCATGCATTGAATGGCGGTAGGCCGAACCTCTACTTCATTTAACCATATTGCGTATTCGGTGTGTGGGCAGAAACTAAACTGTCCGAAGGTGAAGCATGTGGTCCCTGCGGTGCGAAAAATTATCTACATTTCGTTTCGTCCCAGAGTTTTAGTTAAGTTTCGACCCGAAGTAGTTTTGACTCCAATTTCGTTTCGACCCTTAGTTTAGGTCCTACGGTTTATGTATTTACTTTTATTTTTTATATTGTTCTCAAACCACCGGATACAGCTATTATTGGCCATTTTACACCGGGGTGTTCAACAAATGTAACAAGTACACGTACACAAACAACTATGCACTGGATCGGGGAAATCTACCCAGGCGGGACTCGAACCGCTTGCTTGGCGGTCGGGGACGTTACCCCGCCGCCACTGAGGCCGGCGGGTTTAAATCCATTTCGTATCGTTTCTACACTTGGAACGAAACTATTGAACTTATACTGGTTTTCGCTTTCGTTTCGTTTCAAGGTTTGGATGAAGCGAGTAGGTACTGAGCGGGGAGAGAATTTTAAACCAGCGTTCGAAGGAAGATTTTAGGTAAATTTGGAAGGGGGATTAGGAAAATAGGATTTAGAGATGGAATGAAAGCGAATTGGGCCACTTGTTATCTGAAAATGGGAGTAAATTTGAGAAGGGGAGGCATGCGGGGTAGATTCTAAAAAAAAAAACTTGTAACCTTGTAAACCTACCTCATTCGGTGAAATACCTTCATAATAAGAGGAATAGTGATTATTATATGCTCATATTGTATCTAATACCCTGTCAATGTTGAGATCGACCAGAAGTGGTCATGGTAGACAGGAGAAATGATTGCCACCGTCGAAGTCCCTTAATTCCAGTTTTTTTCTTTGAATTGATAGATTTTATTTCAGATATCACGAGATAAATACTAATGGCACGCCTTTTGCTAAATTCATCGAAAGAAGGCATAATTTCTGTTGAAGGACTTGCTAGCCAATGGTTCCTAAAAGAATGGACATTATCGCTTCGAGCGTTTGGCTGATTTATTTCAATAGAAAGTAGGTTTTCAAAATTTTATGTCTTAATTCCCAGGCAAATTTTTGCTAACTCAATACCAACTCAATACCAACTCAATAAAAACTCAACCGTCAATAAAACGGCAGTATGAAATTCACTTATTTTCATTTTCTCTCACTGCATTTTTTTGCACGTTCAGAATAAAATAAAGGAAGATATTAAATTATTTTCTGGAAACCAGGCGTTCCGTGAGTAACTGAAAAATGGTGTAAAGCCTGGATAGGAAGCAGGCCTGTTTGCTAAGAAATGAAGCAGACTTCTGTGTCGTTTAAGTTGTAACTACCAGGTATTTTGTTCCTCATTTCTGGTTCATTTTATTTTATTTAATTCGATGTTTGAATAAATTTCGACTGTAAGTTTATATCATCACTCAGCTACAATCATTTGGGTGGAAGTGGCGGTTGGGTACAATGTGTTTTTTTTACATCTATTTTGGTCTAAAGTGACTGCCACGATTGCGGTAAAAAGATGTACTTTATGGACGGAAGGGATAAAATTTCGTTTTCCCTTTTCTTTCGTGCATAATCATCATCTGAAGTCAACAATCCCAAGACCTGTTTGACGCAGCTCTCCATTCCTCTCTCCTATCCACTAGCCTTTTCATAGCAACGTATATCTTCTCTTTTACATCCTTTGCTACCTGTCTCATATAACTCATTCGCAGCCGTCCCTTGCCCTTCTTCCCTTCCATCTGCCTTTCTGTGATTGATTTAATAAGGTCATCATGTCTCATTATGTGGCCAACGAAGTTGCTTCGTCTTCAGCTTAAGTTTTTTAGAAGACTTCACTTTTCTCCCAATCTTCATAGCACTTCCTCATTTCCACTCGGTCGATCCATTTTATCGTCATAATAGGGTAGTTTCCTTCGTCAAAGAAAACGAAATGTATTGGTTGCCATTCGTTACCCACCATTAGTGTATTCATAATATACAGTTATTGGATTTTAGAAATTCCAGTTTAGACGAATGCTAATGGTCAATTTTTACCTCATTTGAAAAAGGCCAGATTGGCGCCCATGCGATGCCACTCCACATGACGTCACAGGGACCTAGTTTCTATACGAGTAGATAGGACTTTTGCATCGTCGGAGATTACCAATGCATGCATGAGGGACAGACTTCAGGGAAACATATCTTAATAATCACCTATTAAAACTGCCTATGGTCGGAAAGTTTCCTTTGTTTGAAAAGGTATTAATAATCCTTATTTAAGCCAAGCGCTACCGGCTTGCAGGGTACCTACTCTGCTACCTGCTGGCAGCCTGCATCGTATCAGCTCTCAAAGCCTCGCACCAAGGTCACCTCACCCGGCGACAGCGGGAACCAGAATGACGTCACACGGGGTTTTCCCAACATTCATAGTTAGCCGTCGCGTTTTCGCGCGCTTGAAAATTTTCACTTTTCATTTAATCTTGAAAAATAGATATCGACATTTAAAAATTAAAGGCGTGAAATGCGTACTCCAAATATTTGAATTTAGGCAATTAAAAAATGATAGGAAACCACCCTATTCTTCGGTAGCACCGCGTTTTTAATGCTCCACTCTTGACTTCTCTGCTGCTGTCAACTTCCAAGCCTCACTTCCATAGAGAATCATATTCCATGTGCACCATTTGATAAATTATGTAAGATTTTACACTTTCCAGGCAAACTGAATATTTAAAATTCTCTCAGGCTTCCGCATGGGTAAGATTTTATAATAAAAATAAAGGAAAGTATAATTTAATTTTCTGGAAATCAGGCGCTCTTTGAATAATTGAAAAACGGCGTACAGCCTGGATGGGAAGCAGGCCTGTTTGATTGGAAACAAAGCAGGCTTCTGAGTCGTTTAAATTGTAAACACAATTAAATTTTTAGAACTATTTTGGTATTTTTGATCTATTTTTGATGGTTAGAAGATCTTACCCGCGTGGAATCCCGAGGAAAGTTAAAATGTTCGATGAATTGTTTCCTTACTTCTATCCTTGTACTCTCAGCTTTGAGAATATTCTTCTTTTTGTAGAAATCCCTCCTCTGTGCTGATTTACTGACTATTCCTTTCTTGCTTAGTCCATCCTTGGCAATTCAGCTTTCTAGGAAGCAAAATTCTTTCATCTCTTCGAGATATCAATTTCCTAGTATAATTATGTCTTTAGGGTACTCGCAACTTTTTCATTGGGGCAATTAACTCTGCCTAATGCTTTTCAATAAGCAGAAGTCTCCGAATCACTTTTCAGAGCGCACGCCATATAAAAAAATTGAGATTAGTGTCGCTTTAATCTTGGCCTTTTTTTGCTCTAAATTGATAGAAGAATATTTAGCAAATAATCAGCGGCTTTAAGAATGAGAAATTTAACTTCAAATTACAATGTTAATATCTATTACAGATTTCCTTCGGCGGGTTAATACCATTATCTTATATCCATTTGACTACTTCTACATCTACATAATTCCCCGCAAGCCACCTAAAAGACGTGTGGCTGGGGGGTGTTAAGACACTAGCCGTTCAAACATAAAAAGGAAGTGCTCTAAGGAAATCACGACTAGCATTTATTAAAGCCCTTTATGGTGCGGGAAAAAAACGAATTCCCATATCTATCCGTTCGGCAAAACATCTCTCTTCATTTATCGCTTCCGGCGGACCTGGAAATATAGTGTGGCTCAAATAATATGTTCTTTGTATTATAATATTACTTTAGACTACAGTCGCCATTTTTGTATTATTAGTACGTTTATGTTCTATTCAGATGATCCCCTTTAACGGATGAGTCGTCGAAGAACTATATATAAGGTTTTGATAATTTACGCGCTAACAGTTTGACTGGCAGCGATTTTAAATTAAATATTTAAAATTATTTTACATTCCTTTAAGTACAGTGTTGCCTTTTGAGAGCAACATATATATTAATAATAATAGTAATAATAATATATGACATAAGTCAGGGGTCATCTTTAATGCAAGGGCCAAAATTCGACTTCACATCGTCCGGAGGGCCTCAAAACTGCACCTAACTTTACCACCACATCAATATAACAAAAAAAAAAGCATATAATTTCAAGGCGCAGTAATATTTATCGATTAAAAATTTCAATCAATACTTGCGATTTTTGGCATTGCTTATTTATGACTAGTGTGTCGATATTTGGTTCGCGATACAAAACGAGTATTTTCTTTAGCTTCTAGGGGCCGCAAGAAATTAGCCGGCGGGCCGCGGGTTGAAAGCCCTTTGACATAAGTGATTCGAAATGTAGTTTGTAAAGCAAATGGATCCTCAGAGGCAAGGTATATTATTCGCCGTATCCTTATCATTCTTCATTAAAGCCGATTTTCACCTAGTATTTGACAACTTCGTGAACTCGAAATAAGGCGCTCGGGTCCTGCATCTTTTCGAGAGCCGTTTATAACGCTGGTACCTTAGTGATCACATTTATTTTGCTAGATTTAATTACGTACTTCAAAATACTAAAAGATGCATATATAGCCTTCCATTAGCAATAAAATGGAGGAAATTGGTTGAAAATGTAAATTAGTGTGACGTTTCAGGGACACCGAGACATTTCTCGTTCACTATTTAAAGGCCTGTTTACACGATACATTAACACCTACGAGTTAATGTCTGTTTGCATGAATGGTTTTTCCTGACCGGAACGGAATACGTACGAGTGCATGAACCAAATTGGAACAGGTTCTATTTTCTGTGCATGCATTCGCACAAGTTGGGTGGTTACACAGTGCATTTTGGCGTTCATTCTCGCGTTCATACATTTAGATATTAACCCGTGCGTGTTAATGCACCGTTTAAACAGGCCTTAAAATACCTATATCTGCTAAGTACCGTGCAAGCTACCACCAGGGTGTGTAGTACGGGGTCGTTTGAAAGCTTATCGTTTTTACAGGGCGTGCGTGTAAACGAAATCAAGGAGTCCTATAGGGCCCTCCTGATGAACTCAGCAGGAGTTCATACCTGGGAGATATTAATTTTGAGTCGAAAATTCAATCTACACATAAGAGGATACCGTGAAAGGAACCATCAGGGTGCATGGTACGGGGTGATTCCACACCAGCACATCAGAAACGCGCTCGTTCGCCGGACATAGGCCAAGCACACAAGACAGTGAGATGCGGTCAGACCGGAAACTAGGAGAGTGCTAAGGACACGATTATGCTAGCATGAAAAATAAAATAATTAGTTAGGAATATAAAATCGAATAGTTAGGGTAGTAATTGATTCAAACATGAGTTATAACATGAAGAAATTCATGCGGATAGTTCTTGTCTAAAAATATAGTTATTAACTACAAATATAGAGCCCGGTTTTACTTAGTCCAAGTCAAGCTAGCTAGGTATTATTGTCCCTTATCGAATGCGGAAATAACGACATCTTAAACCTGTTCTGCAATCTATTTCCATGATTGTGTCCATGTGACCGTTTCTTTCTATTTTACAAATCATTCTTCATTACTGCCGACCATTAGACAAATGCATGAACTCCAAATAGGTCACCATACCTCTGGCCTTCTTCTTTCGTTTCGGCAGCGGCGGATTTTATAACGCTGATGTCTTATTAATAGCTTCGCAGGATATTTTTTCGTGCCAGCTATTGATGGCTTCCTTTCTGTTCCTGCCCAACGTAACTCTATCTCTGTTTTTCTCCATCACTATCCTCATTTCTCCGCTTCTTTCTCTCACTCGCTCACACACAAACACATTGGCTAGACCTTCCTAATGCTTCCCACCTCCCTTTTGCACTTGAAAGGGTGGCTCTCTCTTGAAAGTAGGTCGACCCCCTCCTCTCTCTCTGTCTCTCTTTGTACCACCGCACTCATTTCCACCGTGGAACACAGTCGATAAAAATCGCCAATAGCACGGAAGGCCGTGTTTTTCCCCATCCTTTTCGAATTGAAAAAATTATCGGCACTCGGTGGGTGCATTGGGGAACACATGTAACAATGATTCACTGTGACAACGCCGTGAAAGGTGCGCGAATTTCCATGTAGGGGTCCAGATAGTTTGCGCAAGCGAAGCGACGTATGGCGGTGGCAAGCCTTAGCCGTTCATGTTCTACATGAATGCCGTGCATGTTATACCGGAGAAATGGCATTTCCCTTCATAGCACCCATTTTATAGATCATCGCGGGTTTACCTTCGGGGAAGGAAGATTACTTATGTGTTCATTTTTTTATGCATTAAAACCTGCGTTCATTAACCTGCGTTTATTTCCCTTGCACAGATTGTTATATGTCCTTGTATTGTCCAGGTTATTTTCTTTTGGTCACTTTTACTTACTTTTAATCCTGTCAATTAATACTGTCGATTACGAAATTCTGCATTTGGTATGTACTTGAAATTATAATTGCAATCAAGTCACCTAAGCAGCTTGCCACATTTCCACTTTTTCAGCCACTGGTATTCATGACTTTTTAAATTTTGAAGCCCTCTCTTTTAAAGGTTATATAAATTTTACGAGAGCAATAATTATGGGATTGGAAATTTTTGCTCAACTATGGCATGTAACTGCTTCATATGTATCTAAATTATGATTTAGCTTAAAAAAAGCTTAATAAGTTTTCTGTTACTATTATGTTAAATAAAATTTGGAAGCATTTTTTGAGTCATAGTCATAAAAAAGTGCTGAAAAGATTTGGATTTTTGGGGGCATTAATTCCACCAGACTTTTGGGTTGTAGTAGGTAAAGTCAAGATGGAAACCGAACTATTTCTTCTCCCTCAATCTTCATCGTGGTAAAATACCATGATTTGCTGAATCGCTGAGTAAAATTTTGGCTAAAAAAATTAGCCAGATTCAATATCTTTCGGATGCAATTGAATTATGGATATTTGAATGATATTTATTTCTTATATAACTGGCTGATTTGGAAAGGATTGAGAAAATGACAACGTTTCCTCGTGACATTTTAACGTGAGTTCTCATGCATCAGGTATGTACCAACTAGTCAATAGGGTAGTTTCCTTCATCAAAGAAAACGAAAACATTCATTTCGATTCCTTACCCACCATTAGCCTATTCATAATATTCAAATCATTTGGTTTTAGAAATCCCAGTTTAGACGAATGGCAATGGTCAATTTTAACCTCATTTGAAAAAGTCCAGATTGGCGTCCATACGATGCCACTCCACGTGACGTCATAGGGACCTAGTTTCTATACGAGTAGATAGGAGGTTTACAGCGTCTGAGATTACCAATGCATGCATGAGGCACAGAGCTCAGGGAAACATGTCTTAATAATCACCTACTAAAACTGACTAAGGTCGGAAAGTTTTCTTCGTTTGATAGTGTATTTATAATCCTTATTTAAGCCAAGTGCTATCTGCTAGCAGGGTACTCTGCTACCTGCTAGCAGCCTGCATCGTATCAGCGCTCAAAGCCTCGCCCCAAGGTCAACTCACCCGGCGACAGCGGGAACCAGAACGACGTCACACGGAGTTTTCCCAGCATTCATACTTAGCCGTTGCGTTATCGCGCGCTTGAAAATTTCCACTTTTCATTTAATCGCGAAAAATAGATATCGTCATTAAAAAATCGAAAAGCGTGAAATACGTACTCCAGGAGTAATAATCTTTCGATTTAAGCAACAAAAAATAATAGGAAACCACCCTAATGCGCCAAGTGCTTCATGCGGCGACGCAACGACTTAGGAGACCTTACTTTTAAGTTTACCCTCGTAGAAAAATTATATGAGTGTGCAATACCTATACATCGTTGCTGAAGTAACAAAATCGATAACATTGTAAGAGGGATAATAACCTTAGATTTGTTATATGGGTACAGCATTATTGCTTCTGCCTATTTTGATGAAGCCTGCAATACTTATTGCAAGCGGAACACATCTGATAATATACATTTAGAAACATATGCATGATGTCTCCTAGGAGCCACCAAAAGATATCTTGATGAATCAACATGCACAACATGAAAACGGTATTCAACCGACTATTATATTTATATGACTACAGAGCAGGTAAATTTCGCTATATGCAAGTATAATCACCAATATTAACCCGTAAATAATAATGAAATGTAAATACACAGAAATATATACATGAATTAATGTGTACCATTATCCCATAATTATTTTAGTATCACTCAGGATTATAATATTTCAAGAATTATTAATTATAATGCAATGTTGTCACGTACTATAAATACCTAACACAGGAATGTTAGTAATGTATAATATGACCATATGTACCTAACATTCGTAAAGCTTCAAATATCACACTGGATAACAAGGAGGTGAGAGAGGCCGAGAGGGAAGATGAAAAGGAAATGCATTGCCTTTTTTCCCAGAATGAAACTGTATTTATTCACGCTTCTCTTCAAGATCGATAAACACTGTGTAACAAGGTGTGCTATGGGTTAATGAGGTAGGCGCATGGCGAGTCGTGGCTGGAATAGAGTTTGGTTCATTGACTCCCCATCTCTAGAGGCCGTCGCAAACTGGGACCACTTGACTCCCGATGGAGTTGGCTGAGTGGAGAGGTAACGCTGGACTTTAATGTGAAATGCTACTATGAATAGAAAACTAGCGCGGCTGCATTCAAAAGGCACGCAACCGCGCATATTATGCAGATATAAATGACGGAGTATCGGTCATGACCATGAATTTAGATTTTTTCAGCTTCAATTTTCTTTTGCGAAGCAAGAGAGAAACAACATATACACCGTCTTAACCTTCTGTAAGGATGTAAAACTGTGGCTATTTACTATCTGACCATGATATACGACATCCCGTAGTATTTTTAAACCATATACGGATTTTTATTTTGTTAATTTTATTTAAATTCCATTTTTTCCTTTGCCGTATCATTAATCTTTATTACATGTACATCAAAAGCTTATATAGAGGACATTTTTGTTATTCAGTAATGTATTACGTTATTGCGATAATTTTCTGAAGGTGATCCCACCAACAGGCAAAAGGTTGTGGAGTCATTTGAAGCTCCAATATGGTTTTGTATCTACGTTATTTTAAAAATTTCAAGGAGCAGTAAATATGGGAAAACTCTTCTCGGGATTCCCATCGAGTTAATTTTTCCATTATGGCCAACATTAGCAATGAGACTTAGCAACCACAAACAAATAAAACATCATTTAGTCCTCATGATAAGTCACGAGTCGTAGCTTGAAACGTTGGCCATTATGGAAAAATTAACCCGGTGGGAATCTCGAGAAGAGACTACCCGCATAGCCGGGAAAGCATCAAATGATATTTAACAAAAAATATTATTATTATTATTATTATTATTATTTAAATGTGGAACCTGCAGATCTTGCCGTTAATGCATTTCTAAATATCTCCTCCATTAGCGAAATGCTATTTTGATGTATTCTTTCTGATGAATTCTCAACACATCTATTAATTCCCTATCAGCTTTAAATTGCACATTGCAACAATTTTTAATTAGATCCATCCTTAGATAGCACGTCTCGATTTCTTTAAACTGTTTTATTGCCTAAAGTTTCAGGAAATCTTTGTAAACGGGGTAATATAAACCATTCGTAGATTGAGTGATAAGTTTTTCTTAGTTTTGTCGCCAATTATGAACTCGGGTTCTTCGTACGAAGTTAGAAAGTTTAATTGTATACTTAACTATCTTCGTGGATGGAACGGAATTTAGTTTTCGAAAAAGGCACATGTTTTCATCGGTGCGCAGATATGCATAGAGACTAAAGAGCACACTTTCAATGACTCGTCACGGCTATTCAGCACCTTTACAGAATTTTTATTTCGTATTTTCACAGCTAGGTAAATGGTAATTCATTTCATATAAATTCATCCAAATCACATCCTACCCTTTTTTTGAACATTTCACTTGAATTTACTATGTCTCCCCTCTATATACAGTGTACAACCATCCGTATTAAATGCATACGTGTCCTCCGGAGCAATTATTATATGCATCTCAAAAGTTTTCGTGAAAGTACATAATTACATAATTCAAAGTACATACATCCATATATAGAATTTTTTTCGTATATTTTGCATTTTAAACTTGAGTTTTATATCGTTTCTAATTTTTTGCTCACATATCTACGTTTCAGAATATGGGTCGTAAATGTTGTTGTAAACATCTTGTCATTTTAATAGAGTGTTTAATAAGGAATCGTAATTAAACGATATGAAAAAGGAGTTTACGTCGGACGAAAGCTGCCCGTGGCCAGGAATGGGAAACAGCATAGCAAACCTCTCCATCGGCATGGCAAAGCAAACTCCTCAATGAATTTGAGCCGTACGTGAGCGACTGTTGCTAGTGCTTAGTTTGGATGTTGACAATTCGATGGATTCCTGACTCCGATAGACTCGTATCTGGAACTGTGCATCAGAGCAAACATGTCCCTCAGTCAACCTGATGGCTAACAAACCTCTTGCACTATTCGATAGCTTAGGGGTTCCGGATAAGCCATTGAATATTACCGTGAAATACTATGTCCAATATCAGGTTGAAATTAAAATTTTGCTCAATCTACAGTTTGATGGACTTGGGTTAGTTAACTTAATGAACCCCGGATAGGGTTATATAGCATTATAATGCCTTCCACTGATTAATGAGGTAAAACTTAAGATGTGTAGGATAAATTTCCTTCATAAATTCATAATTTTATAACAGGCTTTATTTTAATTTAGTTTTTATTCACGAGAACCCTACTTTCTGTACAAATGATCGTAGCTGTAAATGCTAGAAAGATGTTCCTTTTTCTAATTTCGTGTTTTACCACGAAATGAAAGGAGATTTCTCGATTTCGTAAGTGTATATGTGGGATTTGCTAGCAATTGACTTTCAAAAGGGACTAACTTTTTGAAATCTTATTCTAAATTAGGATCTTCCCCAGTCCCAGCAATGCCTCCAAAAACTAATGTAGGATGCATACGTATTCCGTTGAAATCCTTGATAAGCAGACCTTCTGGTCCCAAAAAATGTGCTTTATTGATATCTTTTAATTAAATATGATTAATTTGACGCTAATCATCTTCAATGCACTAAAACTGAAACCTAGCTTTAGCCACTTGAACATTTTTTAATACTTTAATCTTGAAAGGTGTTGTTAGAAGTGTCGTAATTTGGATAGCAATTAAATATACTCGATGTCACCACATCACGTCATGGCTGTGTGAGAGATGTTATGAAAATTAACATGTTATTTGATTTAATATCTCGCCGTACGAATGGAATACTGCGGCTTGTGGTCGCAATAGCTGCAAAAAAAGAAATACACGTATTACAGTTTGTCAGATTCATATTTATTCGCACATTTTCACTTTAAATTACCATTTCATTTAATCTTCTATTGCTGAATGTGAGGAGTGTGGTAGTTCAGTGGTTAAAGTATTTGGCTAGTGAATGAGGGGCTCTGGGTTCAAATAATGAAAATCCTAGAAGTGCTAGGTGGCCCCTTGGATAGGAACTGTCCCCCTTCAGTGGTGTCATGTTGGCGGAACGCTCCGGAACGCCGTTCCGCCACTGGTTAGACAAAAGGCATGATAGTCAAATAACAGTTTTATCAATCTTGTTGCCTCAAAATTTCTAATACGGGTTTTTCTATTCTGAAATTCGTTACCAAAAGAAAAACATGTAATTAAATGTTAATAATGACTTTTAATAAAAAAATAAAGTGTAAATAATAACTTTTAATGACGAAAAACTCACAGAGTAGCATTTCACTTCTAAAAAATGTTACGAAAAGTGCGTTCCGGCCCTGCTAATTTTGCCATGACGTCACTGTCCCCCTTACCCAGAATGTGTGCAGTTCACACGACTGTGGCCTTGTCCGAGGTGAGTTTCACGCTCGTCATATATAGGCAACCTTCGGTTTGAATCATCATTTGAATGACTTGTATAATTTATTTCTCTTTTGTTACAACGGGGAAATATCAGTTTTTGCAGCCACTGATAATTTTTTTAATAATAAAACGTTATTGTACTTTTCCACACGATTTAATTAATACGACCGGTTTCGTCGCAGAGGCGACATCATTAGGTACAGAATCCGTTATAATAACAGTTATTTTGTTGTCAAAATAACTGTTATTATAACGGATTCTGTACCTGATGATGTCGCCTCTGCGACGAAACCGGTCGTATTAATTAAATCGTGTGGAAAAGTACAATAACGTTTTATTATTAAGAATGGATTTTCACAAAGTAAAGCCAGAAACAATCAAGTTCACTGATAATTTGTTAGTTGATGGAAAAACTCTTGGTCGCGAATACATTTATTGTTTGAAATTTTCTTTTAAATTTATAACATTTCCTCGCCTGGTGGATAATCGAATTCACACGCTCGAACCATTTATTTTGATATCTTTTCAATTAAGTCAAAGCGTTCTCTCTCTCGCCCTGTCCTTTTGTTGATTGGATTCATTTGATTAATTGGAAATTTAGTCATTAGCATCATCGTCTATTTTTCTAGGGATACGAAAAATTTTATATAGGTTTTGAAACTAATTTTTTAAGCAGTTTGTATTTAAATTTATTTTTTTCTTCTTGAATTACACATGACCTAAATATTAATTTGCGTCTTCAACGAGGTTTAATCTGCAGCTGTTGAAATATAAGGAAGGTTGCAACTTATATACACGTTAGCATCAAGAATCATACATCGAATCAGACGAAAAAGCTTTGTTTCCCATGCGTGATCAGCCTGTACTGACAAAAAAATTGGAGCATTACCTACAACTTAAATTTATGAGTTCGACGATTTTTTCATGATAAAAAGACACTTATTTTCATGTTTTATGGTGAAATATGTCGTCAATTAAGTGAAATCGGACGGCTAATTCAAAATCCAATTGAACATTTTTACTTCTTGTATGGTTGAAAATGGCTTACCTGTTTACAGCTGCGTTTCAAAGGGGGCTGAAATCAAATTTATTGTTTAAAACCACTAAAATGTTTCTTTTAGCACATAAGTTAAAACTTTAAATAGTTATTGTGCACACGTAACAAAACGTTTGTGGTAAGTAACACAGCCTTGAGGATGGTAGACAAGCCGTCCCGAAACGTCGGCTTATATAAAAGCATTAACCTGGCTGAGAACCCGAGAAATATTCGTCAGAAGTATTTACCATGAAAAATTAAAATCGGGTATATACATAACAAATAAAACATCATTTAACTGTTAATCTACACTGATAATGGTGCTTTAAACTTTAAAAGTTACCACTGAGCCATGCGAAGAGTTAATAATGTTTTTTCAAACCTGTGCCTGTCGGGCACATTGCGCCTGAACCAATCAATTCCAATATTGCGCCTGACGAAAGGTTAATACTCAGAATTACAGACCGCCTTATCCCAAGTATCACCTCTAGAAGAATTCTTTCCTCGCTCGCTGTGTCAAACATTTCGTAGTTTCTTATCCACTCTGTCCAATTCACCTTCACCAATCTCCTATCTGTTACCCAGATCTCGAACGCTTCACGTCTGTTTTCGTCCTCCTTTTTCATTGCCTTCGTTTCCACTCCGTAACACATTTGTCTCCGTACTGACTCTTCACCAGCCTTTCCTTTAAAATATTGTATTCGTGATTCCAGCCAACTACACGCCAACTACCGGGCGAAAGTAGAATCACTGGTCCGGGTATACTTTTGCGCACGGCTCATTCAGAAAAGGTTCTTCTGAGGAGAAGTAGTGTCGTTTGCTTGCGATGGAGAATATTCCGATGACTTTTTTCCAAGAAAAGGGAAATCTAACAAGAATTGCTGTGTGCCACAGTGTTCTTTAAGGCCTGTAGGGACACCGTAGTTCGATTTCACGAATTTCCAAAGCAAGGCCATGTTTTCTATCGCAGGAATGATTGGTGTGAGATGGAGAAGGTCGATCGACGGAATTTGTGGATCCATCGGCTGAAAATCGGGAAAAAGGTGACGAAGAGCATGCTGGTGTGTTCTTTGCACTTCATAAAGAACGATTATATATTACCGGGTACGTATACATTTTTCTATTTCACTTTTTTTCTTTTAATTTGTTTCAACGTGGCTGAGATCACGTTGTGAAGTCGATGCGAATGTTAACCTCCTTGTAGTTATCTATATTTTAACGTGTTCTTTCTCAATAGATTTTCCAGCAAGACATCGATGTGCTGTCCCGTCTATGAATTTACCAATATCGTCGATAGAAAAATCTCCAGTTTGAGTACACAGACGGCATGGACGACGAGGAGAGCCAATTAAGGTAGGTATTTCAAAGGAATGTATTATTTAATCTTGTAGTTTTCAGCCGTATATTAAAAATCAAAATTCATTGATTAGCAACCATAGTTAAGGCTAACTGAGTAGTAACAAGGAAGTGGTTATTAGCTGTTTTGGTTATAGAGTGCTGAACTTGCTATCTTTCTCGTATTTAGTGGTTGTGGTAGTATATTGGGACACTACATAAGTTGTGATTTTTTCGAATGAATTGTGGCTTGGAAGTGCAGCCCTATTTTTTATAGATGTTTAAAAACGTTGCCGAAAAATAAAAGTGCATACATCATGCAAAAGGTTGCATTATATCAGCGTGATGTGATGCAGCTATTGAAAAAAAATTATATGGATTTGAAATCTTGCAGTCCACCACCATATTTAGATATTTTAGGTTTTCAACTAGAGGCATGTAATTTAGATAAATATGGGAACAGTCAATCTTGAGTAATTGCGTGAGTAACACTAGAGAAATTGTTAGAAAAATAAGAAATTATGGTATTTATGGTTATTCAAAAATAAAGTTTCCACTAAGGCCATACACTTGGTTGTTTACCTATTGGCCAAATTTCTATGGCATCAACTTATCGGATTGAAAAAATGTTTTCATATATTATATTATCGTTTTATCTCTTATAATTTGGATAAAGATCAGTTTACATATTACTGTAGAGAACTAAATCTTCAGTCGTTTCTTTGGTCCATCTTAGCTAAGTATTACCAAATTCAGCACTGAAAGATGGTTATCATTTCATGTGTCTCACAGTAACAAACTCAGTTTTACTTACAAATGATAATCATTGAAAGCTTTTATTAATTTAATGGAATTTATACTTAAAAGTCCCTAATGCGTCATTTACCTTAAACAATGAGGAAGGGGAACAGGAAATTTTTCGTTTTGGCCTCATCTTTTTAGTTGTCTCAATTGCCCGAATTCATAGAGATTTGGAAAGAGTTTCACTGAGGACATTTGTCATTAACCATTCTTCTGTGAGGGATCTTTTCCGTGTTATTGTTTTTTACCAATGCCAAGTACTGTTTTGAATCATTGTAATCTGGTTATTTTTTATTTAGATCCAAAGTGGAGGGTTTGTGGAGGCAGTTGCTGAGTGTGATGAGGCCGATATCCACCAGATTATTGCAAGCCCCATTGATGAGCCCACTAAAGATTTTTCGATGTAAACTCAAGAGGTTGCAGCTGCTGAGGCCCTGATATCCATTGGAAATGGAGATGTTAGGGGTGTACAATGTAGTATTGGCACTCAATGTGTGAATGAGACAAGGGATTTTGGGTGCCAGGTAACTAGTGGTGACTTACACTCGACGGTGGCTGACATGATCGTCAGTGAGAGGAACCTATACACGATGACTGGCCTCGATTCCTTTCTGCAATTGGCCAGTTTAGTTACTTTGTTTTCGGAACTTCAGCCTGACAACATGAGGTACTTCTTAAACAACAAGTGCAAAATAATTTTATCGCTCACGAAAATGAAGCTAAACTTATCCTTTGCCGTGCTGGCACATATTTTACACATTGTATGGCAGTATATAATAATTTTTTTCATTCCATGGCTTCATCATGTACTTGTATCACATTCTTCCATATCAAGTGTAATTTTATTTGTTTTTGCATTGTTTTGCCTTCCTTAAAAAGGGGGATGAATGACATTAGTTCCATGGTGTAACTCGGCTGTTATTGAAGTCTAAATCTAGTTTGAACATTGTAAATCAGCCCAGATATTACCATCGTATAATTATGGGGAGTTACACCACTTGGACATATTTTACTTATTGTATTGCACTGTATTATATATTTTGTCATTCTGCCTTCATTAATGTACCACAAACTTCCATATCAAGTGTATTTTTTTGCAGTGTTTTGCCTTCCTTATAAAGAAGGATAAATATCATTAATTCCATTTTGCAAACTGGCTGTTATTAAAATCTAAATCTAGTTTGAACATTGTAAATCATCCAAGATATGACTATAACTGTTGGATATTACACCACATGGGCATATTTTACTTATTGTATTGCTTTGTACTATATTTTTTTTTATTCCATGGTTTCATAATGTACTTAAACCACGTACTTCTGCATCAAGTGTACCATGAATGATAATGTTGTCAATGCTAATCATGTCATTTGTGTATTATCTTTGTATACATCTCCCATTTGATATCTCCGACTTCTTTGGAAAACATATATCGACTGATATAAATTTTGTTATCTTGTTTCATTTAACTCCTTCAAGACCCCAGTTGCTTGCTGTCCATGCCACCAAGGTTACCTCTTTTGCATGTTAGAATGTATTTCTTATGTTCTCTATGTAGCTTACTGTGAATGACATCTTTTCACTCCATACTCCTTTTGAGGGAAGAAGGTACGTATTCCATGCAGGGACAATGGGCGTACATAAAATACATGAATTTCTTTTTATCTGCGCATATTTTCTGAGAAACAGATGCCATTATGGAAAAGCATTGGTCTAACCTTTGGGGGTATAATTGGTCTTAGCTAAAGGGGCTGCTGGTATCTCATGGGTCTGGGGAGGGAGGGGATAAATCCGCCTATGAGTCAGTATGTGGTTGTATTGCTGTCATCTATGATGAATTGGTGATTTCATTCAGGTAGGTTAGTTCTGTACATTTTTCAGTGGGCCCAATTTTAATACTTAATCTGAGTATTTACATGTATAATTGCAGTCATATACGACCAGTGAATTGTTTAGGTAATACCTAACTAACTAATTATCTTTCGGCTTGATTATAGTTTTTCATCGAAGCTGTAACTTTATTTATTTTTTTTATTCGAGGCATAGGATAGAGAATTGAAGGATATGTACCAGAGAAAGAGATCAGTGTAGCCCAAAGTGGTCGTGGTCTATGGTTAAAACAGCTCCTCTTTAAGGTACCTGGCACAAAAGTTTTCTCCATTCAGTTATATCCCAACAAAAACAATTTTAATGTAAATTTAATTTATTTTGAAATTAGTAAGAAGCTTGAAATTTCTCCTTTATGACTGCTTATTTGTTAAATTTCTTTCCTTCATATTAGCTTTCTTCTGCCATAATTGTATGGTACTCTTACCACTGACTTGATGGACACTGCAACATCCACAAAGTAGTAATAAATGATTGGCATTTTTTGCATTATTATTCATGAATACTAAAGGTTAAATTAATGTAGCATAAAATTATTAACCATTAATAGCTACTAATGTAACTGGGTTGTCTACGAATGGTTTCTACCTATTCCTAAACAAACTTCCGGATCTCGATTTTTTCATCAATTGTTAGGCTAATGAGACCGTTTATTTGAAGCGGTTCCTTGGTAAGGCCACTTGTTTGAAGAACAAGAGCCATTATTTTTAATTCACAGCCATTTCCTTGGTGAAGCCCCACAGTGATCATCAAACCCACGTTTAAAGCGCTCTCCCCTTGAAAGAGATTTCGTTGGCTGCAATTTCCACCCAAATATCACACAATTTCTTAATAGGTCACAAAAACTTTGCTACTCACGTTCCTTAGAATACAATTTAGTCCGAAAACGAAGTACGGTGCCGATATGCGCAATCGAATCCACAGCAATAAGGAGAATCACGGAGATTGCAATTGAAATGTGTTGTTATTCACGAGAAGTATACCCGGACTGACGGCCATTTTGGATTATGACGTCAGCGACGACAGCGCCGCTAGTGGTGATTTGGTTTCCGAATACAAATCCTTAAAAATAATGAAATTGGTGTGTAAGTAGTAGGTAGTCAAAAGCTAACGAGGAAATTCTTAGAAGAGTGGGATAAAAGAGTAGTCTCTTAAAAATCATTAGATAAAACGGCACAACTTCATAGGCTACATCATGATGTATGATAAAGACAATCGTTGAAGGTTAAATATATGGAATAAGAGCACAAAGGATGGACCTGAATCGGCTAGGTTCGACAAGATATTAAGGATCTTTAAGAGAGGAAATTCGTCATAGTGAAAATGTCAGAAATAGGAGAATTGAGTGGAGAGATACGTCACATGAGCCTTTGCATTGTTGGCTCATGATGATGATGATAACGATTTTCTCATTAAGATAGGCGGATTAGGCAACTTCGACTCGCCATAATGCGACGCATAAAAACAGAGTTTTGAAATTTTTTTTGAGGGGTTCCTGTGTTCCTGATTTATTTTGAACGGGAATCCCCTTGCGATTAAGCGCGACATATTCAGGGTTAAATAAATTCAGGGTTTGATGTTTTAAGATCTTAAGCGAGGACTGGTGGGGTCAGAAAGAATCCTGGCGTTGAGAATGCTGAGCATACATTGACATCTTACCTCTTCCAATAGAAGCTTTTCAAGTGCTCCATCCTTCTGAGAAAGCTCCTCCATTCTGCTGAGCGGAAAAAACCCAGAAAGAAAGACCGTTCAGGGAAACTCACCTCCCTCTCCCAGTAGCGTAAGCGTATTCACACACCATCTACATCTTCCGAACTACCTACAAGCCACTTATTAGGTGTTTGGCAAGGGTTGAGATTATTTTTGAACAGGCATCAAGCTTTATACTACAAAATAGTTGCTACTTCTCTGTTAACTCGTGGGTTTATGTATATTTTTATGTTTTGTTCTCTCTAGGAATGCTCAAGTCTGTTATACCACGTACATTTTAGTACTAAGTATATGCAGATGTATTAGTAGATTTGATTGTTATGGCATATCGTCAACTATATTGATATAGAGTAGCATACATTATGGTTTCATTTTTAGAAATCTACAGGTTTAATGTATATTTTTTGATGCAATTATATTTGAGTCGTTTACCCCCAAAAATTTCATTTTAAGCTTCCAATATTTTCTTTCTGGCTATAATTTGTTATTACCTACCTTGAAAGTGAACCGCAGTTGTACATTTTACTGATGGGTCTTAATTGCTGACTGCGGAGATAGCGTTTACTTTCATGTTGTTTGTTTCTATTGGAAATTATATCTTACTTTACATCTACGTACTACCCCGCTAGCCGTCTCGATAGGCGTGTGGCGGGGGATGTTATGAAACCAACCAAATTTCCTTTAAGGTTTCTATTCTTCAATCATCAGAGTACTTAGGAGGATACGAACGAGAGAGATGTGGAGTGGGGGGGATGTTAGAGGGGAATAATTGCCCCCCCACTCTAAGAAATGTGAGGCTTACTTTTTTCTGAATGTTGTTTGATTTCGCGTATTGTCTGATTGAGAAAGCATTGCAAGCTAGGAAGGTGAGAGCCATAGTAAAATTTGGTGTTGACAAACTTGAGAAGGTGAAGCAATTCAACTATTTAGGCAGTACATTAGAGGAAAATGGATACAGCAGTAAGGACATCAGGAACCCTATCCAGTAACTACGTCTCCTCGTTTCCGAGATTTCGGAATCGAACTTTCCGATTCCGTTTCCGTTACTCGGAAGAGCTTTAATGCAATCCACTATGCTAAATTTACTGCATTGTTGAAAAGCGTCAAAGCCTCTCGAGGCATCAACGCTTTCAACTAGTTTCGCCTGTAACTTTATATGATACCTAACTCCGTTAATAATCATCCATTTCCCATAATTTTTAGTACACGTACTTTTACAAGTATTGTAAATTACTTATGACTTCTTACCAGATTTTACAGCCTCACTTTCGTGGTAAAAATATTCCATAAGTTACAGGATGGCACACCCCGACCACACCATTCGGTCCCCCTCGGAACCCCTCCTGGCTACTCCACTGAGCTAGCACATCACCTTCCGATTCCGAGAAACGGAAAGTCATTTTCCGAGACCCTCCGTCATTTCGGCCGCTCTCGGACGAGTTTCCGTGACGGAAAGTTCGGATAGACCTTGATGAATAGCTCATTCGGAAATTATGACGTGATTCCGAGAACCAACTGCGAACTATTCGAAAGGTCGCCTCAGTAGATAGGGCTACAGGAAGAGAATTTTGTTAGCGAAGGAGGCATTGATGAACAGAAAGAAGTTTATGAGCGGAGGTTGTTTAGAATGCAAAGTATGGAGGATTTTTTCTTTGATATAATACCATGTAATACATGTACGTACTTACTTCATTTCAAATGTTGTGCTTAAAATGTTTCTATGTCAGCATGACCCTATGTAAATGATGGTAGCCAAAAAACAGGCTGTCCTTAATGGCTACCTTAAGTTACTCCGTTTTATGTAATTAATTCTATTCTGTACTTTTTATTTTTTGGAGTAATAAACAAATTATTATATTATTATTATTAACTTGCCCTATAGATCTGACATGAATAAAGAGAGAATCCAAAAAAGTAAGATTACTTGGAATCCAACCGAGGATCGTTATGTAAGAGTTTGAAGAAAAGGTTAGTGAAGAGTCTGATCTGGAATATAGTGCTTTACGCTGCAGAAACGTGGAGACTATGAAAGAAGGACGAGAGAAGACTGGATGCATTCTTTATATTATGGAATTGAATAGGGATAGAAAAGATGATGTGGACGGTAAGGAGGAGCAACGACGAAGTGTTGAACATTGGTGAGTATGGAGATGCAACTTCTAGATGAGATGCGGAGGGCACAGAAGGTATCGATGGAGTGATTACTTAGTGGGGAGGGGATGTTGAAAAGTGTGTTTTAGGGTAGAATGTTGGGTAAACGAGGGAGAGGAGGCAAAAGAATAGATAGAATGAAGGGGAGTAGGTTTCACTGTGCATTGAAGAGGGTAGTATTTAAAGGAAGGGGAGTCTGCCAGAATTACTCTCAACTAATCCATGGAAACCTACCTAAATCGGTAGATTACTTTAATAATTATTGTTGAAAAAAGTAAAATATTTTAAGCATTTATTTATAATCCCTCGGGGTTGAAAAGGGGAAGACGGTACGGCATGTTTGAATTTCCATCATCCGAATGAAGACAGAATAATATGTCACAATGCAAGGAACTGATTTATCTGGAGGCCGATTGTGGCGGCCCAAAAATTGTCCGTAAATTACGTTCGAGTATCGTTTTCTCGTTTGTCAATCGGTTCTGTTACCATAAAGTTTTTTTCATTATCCCACGCACCATCTAGCGATTTGATCGATGGATTTTCCTTCCTCATAGGAAAATCCTCTAAAATCGCTGGCACATTAATGGCTTTGCCTGGTTGCGCTATTTAGTTGGGCCCCTTTTGCTTCTAGCGTTGAGGTGTTTTTCCCCGTCCGATCCCTTCCGAACCTATCCTACCCCGGAGGCGTCGACGGGCTCCTATCGCGGCGGCGCACAGTGGTCTGAAATCGAAAAAAGCTGGACAAAAGTCCAAAATGACGTTTTTTGAGATAGAGACTTCAAACTTGGCGTAAATACTTATAAATGATTACCAACTATAGATGTATGTGCCTTTTTACATCAATACGACTCGTAACCGAGATGCAGTGGCCCAAACATGACCAACTTTTTAGAAATACGCGCGATCTCGTTTTTCTTCAGAAACCTTTGAGTTTAATCAGGTGGTGTTGCGTTGGCATGATTTTTATGGAATAAAAAACGCAATATTCCTTTGACCTGATGCTTTGCCTATACTTTCCATGAATTTTGAAGATTTTGGTTCTCATTTGACTGGTTTTACAACGCAAAATGGCTGACCCGTTTTTCACGTGAAATTTGACGTAAAGTAGACATTATCTTTCGTTCACGAAATATATAACTCGGGAAATTCACATTATGGTGTAAAGTAGAGATTTCTTAATAATACTAAGCAGAAATCTTGGAAAAAAGTCTGCGACGAAGGAAATGAGAGCGATTTTTCGATCGCGAGTCAAGACTGAGCTACACGCCGCGGGACCCTGAGGCTCGGTAACAGAGGTCGATGTTTCAAGTTTTTTGAAACTTTATTCGTGAAAACCGTCATTATAAGCACAGAACCTAGTCAGTATTGATCTAAAACACTATACTGATGACATTAACAAGCATTATGGATCGACCGAATTGACCATTTAACGCGTTACTCGAGTGAAAATGCTAGGGATTGGATATTTGTCGGAACCAACGTATAAGAAACATGCTTCGGGTATTGAAGTGGAGTTAAGAGATTAAGTTGGCATACTAAAGAGAGAGAAAAACAAACTGTTTCCGTGAATGGCAACTACCGATACCCTTTTCCATTTCCAACCTCGCCGAGGTGGGTCGCGCGGAAAGGGGCGTTTTATGACGACGAACAGCCCTTGAAGGTATTTAGCGGATTCTTCCTCAAGGGTTTTTCCCTTTCCTGAGCAAAAATACGTGTCAACTTGCAGTCTTATTTTGGAAAAGGTGAAGTGGTGTCGAGCTTGTTCTCCTAGTGTTGTGTCGTGCAGTAGTGTGATTGTCAAGTTCGTTTTGCCTATTGATTTCTTGCGGGTTTTTCTGAAATTCTACCTTTTCTCGGAGTTTGACGTCGCAGTGATTTTCCAGCTTAAATTTTAAACAGTAAGTTTATTTATTCATTCCTTTTCAAAGATGAGTTGTTTTAGATCATTTTAATGATATATTTTAATTACCTATCGATTTTTACTATTTTTGTCACTCAGTAACCATGGCAATTATGATGCGTGTTCCTTAACTTATATTTATAATTTTCAATTCACCTCGTAGGGTTTCGAGCGCTTTTTGACGTACAAATGGATTCAAACCAAGTTACTCGTTTTGAGTTTCATTATGAATTATTACAAACGAAGGAAATGACACCAGGCCAAAAAATACACTTTTTGGATTTTTTGTAGCGGAGATTAAATGTTGAGAGCTACGAGGCTGCTAAAGATGGTCTCCGTGAACGACTTAAGTTGAGATTCTTGTCCTATTATGAAAAAATGTGGAGACAATATTGACGGAATAAGGAAATATTTTAGTGCTACATCTTCGGATCAACAGCTACGGTGGTGAATGATTTGAAGGCAATATAGAATCGACTTGTAGGTGTGATCAAATATCTTTTGGATTATCAACCTCACATTGCTACATCCGATTTTTTTATCGTACAGGATATAATTAATAAAGTTGCAGGCAAGAAAGAATACAACAAATCTGGAATCTAGTTCAATGGTGAAAATGCCTTTTTATTACGGCCAACATTCTTTACAGGCCCGAGGAAATCTGAAAACACTACTTGTGAACAGAAAATTTATATTTTAGAATGATTTTAGGGGAAAGATGGGGTTTATTGTTCATATTCCAAGGCCTTTATCAGGGAACATGAATGACGGTAACATCGCGATGCGTTTCTTCGATTCCCCAAACTTGACCGATGATTAGACGGGTAATTGAGTAAATGTCGACGGTAATAGCATATGCAAACCATGCACTGTAAAGCATATGTAACATTCACGCATATTTGCATATGAAATGGTAATATAATTTATCTAAATTGTATGTTTTCATAAGAAAATGTAATGCACCATCAGAAGAAAATTAATTTTTCATGATTCCAGCTATCAACTTTGACCTCATTAAACATTTTTCCATCATTCTGAGGGCAATATCAAGTGGCATAACTTTAAATTATATAGCTTTCTCGGACTACTGCCAGAGAACTGCGGAGTTATTCGCTTAGATGTATCCCTGGTATTATATAACAACCACGGTACATAAGATGCATCTGCATAGAAGCGATTTTGCAAAAGAGTTGACTCTTCCTATGGGACAATTATCTGAGGGGGCATTTGGAGCCCGGAATAAGGACACCCGTAAATTCCGTCTGAGATTCAACAGAAAGCACTCCAGAGAGGCCTCGTATGAAGACCTTTTCAAACGACTATTATTATCGTCTGATACATTACTTCCTCCATCCTGGTATCAACTCCGAGGAGACCAAAGGAAATGCCAAAAGATTTAAGAGATCTTATTTTTTATGAGTGTAGAAGAGGAACAAACGCTAGTGAGGAAATAAGTTCATCGGCGGATTGAAGGCGGAAACTCTATAAATGAAAAAAATACAATTCAGCAACTATCAGTTATACAATTCAATACAATTCAGTAAAGGAAGAACAATAATGTGTGACAAATATACATCCATTCTATTTATATCCCAATTTATGATTCTGCATTGATATTATATGAAAGTTTAAGGTAATCCGTGGATTTCCATCGATGCTATATTTTATTCATATTTAAATATCCCTATACGGAGAGAGCAAAACATTATCAAACATTTTTCCTATGCATTTGCATGATTTTATTTTCAATTTCCATTTATTAGACATGTTGCCACGTATATTGACTTTGCGCTAGACGACCGAAAGTGAAATTTTACCTGGTCAAGTTAACTCTTCATTTAACATAACATTTTATAATAATGAAAAAATTATGAATTTAAATTTAAACTTTTTTCCTTTACACTAAAACGTTCCCCTATTGTACATCTCATGGTTAAATTAAAAAATGATAAAGACTGGGGAAAGAATCCGCTAAATACCTTCAAAGGCTGTTCGTCGTCATAAAACGCCCCTTTCCGCGCGACCCACCTCGGCGAGGTTGGAAATGGAAAAGGGTATCGGTAGTTGCCTTTCACGGAAACAGTTTGTTTTTCTCTCTCTTTAGTATGCCAACTTAATCTCTTAACTCCACTTCAATACCCGAAGCATGTTTCTTATACGTTGGTTCCGACAAATATCCAATCCCTAGCATTTTCACTCGAGTAACGCGTTAAATGGTCAATTCGGTCGATCCATAATGCTTGTTAATGTCATCAGTATAGTGTTTTAGATCAATACTGACTAGGTTCTGTGCTTATAATGACGGTTTTCACGAATAAAGTTTCAAAAAACTTGAAACATCGACCTCTGTTACCGAGCCTCAGGGTCCCGCGGCGTGTAGCTCAGTCTTGACTCGCGATCGAAAAATCGCTCTCATTTCCTTCGTCGCAGACTTTTTTCCAAGATTTCTGCTTAGTATTATTAAGAAATCTCTACTTTACACCATAATGTGAATTTCCCGAGTTATATATTTCGTGAACGAAAGATAATGTCTACTTTACGTCAAATTTCACGTGAAAAACGGGTCCGCCATTTTGCGTTGTAAAACCAGTCAAATGAGAACCAAAATCTTCAAAATTCATGGAAAGTATAGGCAAAGCATCAGGTCAAAGGAATATTGCGTTTTTTATTCCATAAAAATCATGCCAACGCAACACCACCTGATTAAACTCAAAGGTTTCTGAAGAAAAACGAGATCGCGCGTATTTCTAAAAAGTTGGTCATGTTTGGGCCACTGCATCTCGGTTACGAGTCGTATTGATGTAAAAAGGCACATACATCTATAGTTGGTAATCATTTATAAGTATTTACGCCAAGTTTGAAGTCTCTATCTCAAAAAACGTCATTTTGGACTTTTGTCCAGCTTTTTTCGATTTCAGACCACTGTGCGGCGCCTCTTTCCTTTTTCCTTCATCTCCAGCCCCTCCCCGGGTGATCGGGCGTATAATTCTCTGACTTGGTTCCCGACCTACTGTCTGTAAAAAACAGCAAGATACTCGAGTTTGAGGAGCTCTAGCGTCTAAATGAAGCAATTGATTTCAATGCAATAAAAAGCATACGAAAGAGAATTTAGTTCTACGTTATATCATGTACTTTAAAAATTCTTCGGCTCAATAGTATTTCCTGTACTTAATTTTTTCTCGAAAAAGTACCGGTTTTTTGCGCGTAAAATCAAGGTGCCCAACTTTGAGCGCTTGGCATTCCCGTAGTTTATGTTCCTATAACTTGCAATTTTGATATAAAGAAGCCACATCTATTACTAGCAGTTTACCGAAAACAAATTGTTTATAATACAAAAATTAACGGAGTTGCTGTAACCAACGCAAACCTCTGCTAACTTCGAAACCAGTGAGTCAATTGAAAATTGATTGGTACTGTTGTCTTCCGTAGAATGTCAGTAATGCAAGCACTTATAAAATATATATTAAATATCAATAATAACGTCAATATCACTTATTATTTATCTAGATGTTTCTATGCGCGTACCGGCAGCTCCGTCGTGGGAGGGGGAGGCGAAAAGAGGCGCGTGGTTGCCACCGACTCAGCAGAGGGCGCGCTTCCTTTAAATGACCGACTCGCACGATGAAAGTATCGTTGTTGCACCCTTCAGGTAAACTTAAGGTCAGGTTGGGCTGAGCTTTCATCAAAATGCTTTTCTACGACGTAAATTCTAAGCCATAATAGCGTATATTTTATCGGATGGTAAAAATTCATATTCCTTCTGTTTAGCCGCGACTCTTTTCATTGATATCAAGCTGATACCAAGACAATCAGACACTGTTTGATACACAGGATATCTTTTGTCCATACTTTTTTTCTGCTTCGCAGCGAAAAAAGCAAATTGCACTCAATACCATTTGGACTTCCGTCTCCGAAAAACCCGTTCTTGGACGCTTGATTCACCGAGGGAATCTGCACTAACAATAGTCGAATCATCCCTAAAGGTAAAAATTTTAAAGCAACCAGCGAATGATTCATTAACTGCTAGGGTACTGTGAGTCACGATGCGCTATGTGGCAACTGCGCACGACTTCGAGAGACTTTCTCTTTTCTGTTGCTTTGTTTAGCCCATCCCCGTCAGGCAGGGAGAAGGCGACAACAAGAGCTAAAAACAAAAATAAATATAAAAAGATATTGAATATACTGCTTACATTTAACGTTTATGATCTACGTATATACATTACGAACATTCTACGGAAGACAACAGTACCAATCAATTTTCAATTGACTCACTGGTTTCGAAGTTAGCAGAGGTCTGCGTTGTTTACAACAACTCCGTTAATTTTTGTATTATAAACAATTTGTTTTCGGTAAACTGCTAATAATAGATGTGGCTTCTTTATATCAAAATTGCAAGTTATAGGAACATAAACTACGGGAATGCCAAGCGCTCAAAGTTGGGCACCTTGATTTTACGCGCAAAAAACCGGTACTTTTTCGAGAAAAAATTAAGTACAGGAAATACTATTGAGCCGAAGAATTTTTAAAGTACATGATATAACGTAGAACTAAATTCTCTTTCGTATGCTTTTTATTGCATTGAAATCGATTGCTTCATTTAGACGCTAGAGCTCCTCAAACTCGAGTATCTTGCTTTTTTTTACAGACAGTAGGTATGTTGTATCCCTGAAGGGCTCCCCTTGAGCCCTCATTCTATTATTCTTTCCCACGTACCCTAGGATTTTGTGAGCGTAGATAAGCATCAAAACGAGCATTGCGATGGATGATAGCGACATAGGTCAGTTGGAGGGAAGGACTCCGACCCTTGTAAGGCCATGTGGAGCGATATGGCAGCTCTTGAAGTCCTAAGAATGCAGTCACCTCGGAAGGCGCGCGCAGTTGCTCATGGGAAATTGACGTAACCGGAGGAAGCCGACCAAACTCACGACGCTTGTTGCTGAAAAGCGATTTATCGCATTAATATCCGCCATCTTGGACTCCCCGAACCAAAATAAGGTGGGTGGAAAAGAAGAAAAAAATAATGAAATGAATTCGTTGGGTGTTTCTCGGGGAAAGGGAGCCGACCTGACACTTCTCTGTTCTTACGTGATAGGTTGTTGTGAGCCAAGAAGTGGGATATATTTTTGATTTGGATTTTTTTAATGTCACACTTTTTAAATGCTATTGGAAGCAAAATTTATTAAATGTATTCACATATTACCGAAAACAGTTGGTATTGGCCTTTTACGTCGGGGTGTTTCAACGGATTAACAATTAATTGCACGTGCCCAAAAAGCTATTCCCAGGATCGGGGCAACCAACCGAGGCGGGACTCGAACCCGCGGCCTCTTTTATGGCAGGCGAGGACTTTACCCCGTCGCACAGTGGGCGGAAATCGGAAAAAGCCGGACAAAATTACAAAATGGCTTTTTTTGAGTTATAAACTTTAAACTTCGCAAGTATACTCAAAAATGATTTAAATTTATGGATATGTATTTTATTTGACATAGATCCCACCCGTTACTGAGATACAGGGGCTCAAACGTGAGCAAATTTCCATAAAAACGCCCGTCTTCAATTTTCTCGGAAAATATTCCAAAATAAGTAGATGGTGAAGTTATGGGTGAATTCTTGAGGAATGAAAAACCACATACTCTGTTGGAATAGGGGTTTTTCTTTAATTTTCCGTAATCTTAAAGAATACCATCGATAAATTGTTACTGTGCAGTTACAAAATGGCGGATATTGTTTTTCGAAAGATTTTTACATTTAGGTAGAGTTTCAAATGGGTTTTCGGCAGAGTCACGCAGAGTAACTTATATGAGAGCATTCTTTGAAGATATCTTGAGGTGTTTATGCAGTTATCTTTGAAATACTTTTGCGACGCCGGAAATTACATTGATTTTTCGATCGCGCGGCAGGGTTCGTCTCCGCGCGTCGGGAGTTAGATTAGCCGCGACGCGGTAAGGTTATTGAAGCTGTGTGGGTTTTAATGCTCAGCATTCACCATTTTTATGTTTTGCTTCAAGACACCGATTCTCAAATGGTCCATGGTGAAGACAGTGAAGGTTTTTCAGTCGAGGGAAGGGCACGTTTCATTGAAGTTCATTTCGTTTTCTTTGGATACGATCGAAGGCCATGCTTCTATTAAAAGCGTTCAAACCTCGAAAAAGTGAGTTGTTTTCCTGGGACTCGTACAAGAAGTCCTACCAGAAAGATACCAGCGGAGTCTCTTATCTTTCTTTACTCTCCGATCCCTGACCCCCAGGATTCTACTGCGAAAACGGTCGTTTTATGACACCGCGGAGCGGAGCCTTTGACCGTCTTAACGGGGTATTTCCACGCTATAAATGAAGGGGGTATTTCCACGGGAACTTCTAATTTTTTTAAAAGATGTGTATATTACCCTCAGTTCTACTTTGACTTATAGATTACCATGTCTGTTACACATTTACCACACGTTCTTCCCCGTGTACTCATTAGGACATTGGATTGGACGCGTCGTCACCGCCAGCAGTCTTTAACGGATAGAAAAAAAATTTCCGGGTTTCCAGCCGGGTGAGAGTGTACATTTTCTCCAACGTTTCGAGGTCCCGCACGTTCCTCGTCATTAGGGCTAATGCTAGCGTAATGACCATATCCTATATGTACTCATAGATGCTATGACCGTATCGCATTATCGCCTATCGCAGTAATGCGATACAATCATACATACAGACCGCGGTGATGGCACCAGCGCCATTCCTAGATGAAAAACAAGTGTTGGACGTCAATGTCTTTTATGTGTCTTTACCTCCTAATCATAGGTTTCTTTATCAAATTTTGTTTAAAATAATTACAATTATTTTCTAAAACAAAAAGTAATAAAAAAGAAAATAGATTCGGAAAAAAGATTAATGCTGCTAATTAACTTATATCTGCAAATAATAATTAAATATTAAAAGAATTAAAAAAATAATTAACAAACGATATAAAAATAAAATTATTCCAACTGATGGAAAAAATACTTATTATATGCTATATTGAATTTTAATTGTATAAAGTACTATCAAATTCTAGTTTCAAGTTTCTCTTTCCCACAAACAACATTATACACCAACAACAGAACAGGTGCTTCATTGTAAATACTATAATAAACTGGCTGGTTGAGGTGAGCCAAAGCTTACCGGTACAGCTTTTATTCGCACCTTAGGCGCGGTTACGCCGGGGAATAAAAAAAAAACGTTTGAGAAAATGGTCACTTTAACCCGGCAGGAAACCCGAGAAAACCTCATTTAGTCCATTCGACAGGGAAATCGCACGATATTTATAAAATGGATAGGTTAAAAAAAAAAGATATTTTTACATTTTAAGGTCACTCGTGAGCCATGAAGAAAAAATTCTTTCCTAAAACGGTAAATAATAAGCCATTCAACAAAATCAATTAATGCATAGGATTAAATTAACATAAACTAAAATTATCTGGAGGTGGGAATCACGTAGATACACGTAATTTATCGGTGAGAGAAAAGTTTTAAAAAAGTAAGTTTGTGAAAACATCAATTGTAACGGCAGACCTATGTTTGAAAGAAAAGCCCATTGGCGGGCGAAGATGAAAAATTATTCTTCGAGCGAATATTATTTTTATTCAATGCTACGAATCAAAGCAGGGATAAATTTTTCGTGACAAATGGGACGATTCCAGTTGAGAATCATTGCTTCTCCGCCACGACTCGTAAGCCATTCATTCGTCCTTGTTAAACTCCCCTTTGTAAGCTGCGAAGCGAAAAATATATGGTGTTCAGGCCTCAGGTGTCGTATGCCAGCCGATTTATCACCCGGTTCGGTAGCCGTGTATTGCAATGCATGGGATTTAAAGAGATTGCCCCTGGGTAGTCCTCGGAAGTTCTCTGCAAAGTTCTTGGCCCCTTAGGTATGATCCTCCGCTCCGGAAGTGTAGCGTGATGGTAGAACACGCTGGTCTCCAATTGCTTCTGCTGTGTGTCTTTCGTCCGTGTCGTGTAAAACAAGGCTTGGTGCGCACTTTCGCAAATCTGCCGTGAGAATGTGGCGTGATTCTTTATGGCATGTCTTGTGAGGTCATTAAATTTAAAAAGACACTATATTAAATTTTATTCATAGTAACGGCCAATGACGATCCTAAAAAGGATAATGTACTTCCTTATGTCGATTCCTGGTGAATGTGCTTCCGTCTCGAGTTCATTGATGAAAAAAATTGTAAAATGTAAATATATAACAGAGGAGCGCGGTAGTCTAGTGGGTTGAACATTTTTCTACTGATGTAGTGGTCCCGGGTCCATATACCTCGTGAAGCCTTCGCACACCTCGAATAGGGTAGATTCCTTCATCAAAGAAAATAAAAGGCATTGATTGCGATTCGTTATTCACCATTAGTGTGTTCATAATATACAAATTATTTGGTTTTATAATCCCCAGTTTAGACGAATGGCAATGGTCAATTTTATGCTCATTTGAAAAAGGCCAGATTGGCGCCCATGCGATGCCACTCCACGTGATGTCACAGGACCTAGTTTCTATACGAGTGGACAGCAGTTTTACATCGTCTGAGATTACCAATGCTTGCCCGAGGCACAGACTTCAGAGAAACATCTCTTAATAATCACCTATTAAAACTGGCTAAGGTCGGAAAGTTTTCCTCGTTTGAAAAGGTGTTAATAATCCTTATTTAAGCCAAGCGCTACCAGCTAGCAGGGTACTCTGCTACCTGCGAGCAGCCCGCATCGCAGTGGCGCACAATATTCTCGCCCCAAGGTCACCTCACAGGGCGGTAGCGGGAACCAGAACGACGTCACACGGAGATTTCCCAGCATTCATACTTAGCCGTCGCGTTTTCACGCGCTTGAAAATGTTCACTTTTCATTTAATCGCGAAAAATATATATCGTTATTTAAAAATCTAAAAGCGTGAAATGCGTACTCCTGGAGTAATAATCTATTGATTTAGGCAACAAAGAAATAATAGGAGACCACCCTATTCAAAACCCTGGAAGTACGAGGTGGCCTGCGAAAATAAACCGGCTCCTCTATCATGGATGGCCTCCCGCCACACGCCTTTCTAGGCTGCTCGCTGGGTAGCATGCAAATTTGGATGAATTTGTGAATTTATCACGCCTATGGATTTGTCTGGGGTGAGCTCTACCCTCACCTAACCAAACCAATCTTCGGTTCGAATCACTGAGTGAAAGAATGTAATGGAAACTATCGGGGGCCGAAAATTTCTGTCAACCCTACCGACCCTACCTTCACTACCATTGATGATATTAATTCATAGTTATAAATTCATAATATTGGTGGTAAGATTATTATTATTAACCGTTTGAGTGCCAACTGATTTTTTAGGTACTAAGCTTAAAGCGCCGAGGCATATTGGCTGATTTTGCAGCAGGTTAGGAAAAACATTAGGTCTCAAGAACAACTAAAGGTATATATTCAAAAACTTTAGGAAATCTTTATTAAGTTCAACAGATTCAGGCTTGAATTGGTGAAAGTTAGACACATTTAATTAAATTTCACTCTTCTCAATCCCTCTCCCGTTTTTCTGTGGTCCTTCCCACGTGTCGTTATTTTACAGTTATGACTAGATTCCTCCTTTCAATGTGGGTTCCCCACATCCCGTAGTTGTATCTTTTCCCACTCCCTCTACTCTGCACGACTGTTCCTACCCCCTCCTTCAAAGATGTCAAATCCTCCCCAACACCCCTTTCTCAAGGGTATAAAAGTGATTTTCAAATGTTTTGCAGTGTCTTGTACAAGATGATGGCTCAGTGAGCCGAAACGCGTTGTGCGTGGCAAAAACTTTTGTGGAAAAGTGCTACGATCTTTTGTTTATTTAAATAAATCTTTATTATGTTTGGTTTCACCTTTTTCATGTATTATTTGACAAATTTGTGGTAATAAGAGTTAACTTTTGATAATGTAAAGATGGTAGTTGATGTTAAAATAAAATGAATATTGACTATTGAATTATAATTATTAGTGAACTATCGGCATCTAATAGTGGCATTGCAGGAGGAGCGCTATCGCGATCACTTTCGCGAGAGACAGGAGGAACACGGTAGCGCTTCCCGGCACTCTTAGGGTTAATAATGCTCTAGTCCTTCATTCTTCCCGTTACCACGCTAGTTTCTGCAGTTCGGTGATGTCCTTTATTTTTGTATCCTTCCTGATCTTCCCCTATTTAAGTATTTAAGCTGCTATGTTTTTATCCCGTATCCGGCGAAACTTTGTGCAAATGCCTAATCTCCACGGAATAAGAAGTAAAGGCAGTGGTTAATTTCCACTCAATATTTCATCTGTATCTACATATAGAGGCTATCCCTAAAGCCGCCTGGAAAGGCGTGTATCAGGGGGTGTTAGGATCACCAGCCGCATCATATAAAACGCCAATGCTCAAACAAAATTACAACTAGCATTTATTTAAGCTATTTATTAAAGCAATTTATGATTCCGGGAAAAAGCGAATCCCCATATCTATCCGTTCGGCAAAATTTCTCTCTTAATTTATCGCTTCTGTATGACGTGGAAATATACCCAGATTTGACCTTGATAATGGCACAAAGGGTTGAAAACGGGCCGGTCAACATTATAATAGGGTAGCTTACTTCATCAAAGAAAACGAAAGGCATTGATTGCGATTCCTTACCCACCATTAGTGTAATCATAATATACAAATTATTTGGTTTTAGAAATACCGGTTAAGACGAATGATAATGGTCAATTTTATCCTCATTTGAAAAAGGCCAGATTGGCACCCATGCGATGCCACTCATCGAGACGTCATAGGAACCTAGTTTCTATACGAGTAGATAGGAGTTTTACATCGTATGAGATAACCAATGCATGAATGAGGCACAGAGCTCAGGGAAACATGTCTTAATAATCACCCATTAAAACAGGCTAAGGTCGGAAAGTTTTCTTCGTTTGATAAGGTATTAATAATCCTTATTTAAGCCAACCGCTACCAGCTAGCAGGATACTCTGCTACCTGCTAGCATGCTGCATCGTATCAGTGCTCAGAGCCTCGGCCCATGGTCACCTCACTTGCGGCAGCGGGAACCAGAACGACGTCACACGGTGTTTTCCCATCATTCCTACTTAGCCGTCGCGTTTTCGCGCGCTTGAAAATTTTCACTTTTAATTTAATCGCGAAAAATAGATATCGTCATTCAAAAATCTAAAAGCGTGAAATTCGTACTCCAGAAGTAATAATCTTTCGATTTAGGCATTAATAAAAAAAGTCATAGGAAACCACCCTATTGGGAGGAATGTACTACAGTATTTCGTTCTCATCACATGGGTGCTGTCTTTGAATGCAGTGAAGAATGAACGTTCTTTGTCAATTTAGGCAACGGCTTTAATGAGTTAGTATGGGATAGCAAGGAGGCTGTCCCTTTTCAGCATTTCTCCATGTTCTTGAAAGGCTTCGTCGATATAGGACGAAACGCGCGCTTGTTTGTCCTCGTGAATAAGCTACGCTCCGTGTTCCCGAGCGGATGCTTCTGTTTCTCCTTCTGTTCGAGGATTGGCGAATCGAATGGCGGCGATTGCCTTCCGTCCAAAACCAAATCCCCTCACGTTCTCCTTCCCCTGAGTTGTGGATATAGTGAACTGGGACAAGAGCCCAGCGTTTGAGCCGGGGGAGGGAATGTATTATCTACCCCCTCTCCCATCACCGCTAGTGGAAGGGGTTGGACTCAAACATGTGCGCGCGGGTGGCGATTACCTCAGTGAATAAGGCGTACTTTTCAAAATAGCTGGTAGTTGCAGACTACTTCTCCACAGTGGCGCAGAGAGGTTTTGGGGGATACAACCCACCCCAGAGCTCACAGAAATTTTTAAGTTAAATCTATATTACTTAATTGGATTAATATTGCTTATGGAACAGTGTGAGGATTGATAAAATATCTCTCAGAAGGCCGTAAAAATCATCATTTTGAACCATTTATCTTAATTTTTTTCCGGCGGAAGGCCTCCGCATCTCCCGCTTACCCTGGCGGGTATGCAATACCCCCAAGCCCCCCAGTATTAGTTGCGCCTGAAACCCCCCTTAACCTTAATTCCTGGCTGCGCCCCTGCTTCTCCATGAAAACTCTTGTTCTCTTGTTATGATTCTAGAGAGAGAGTGGGGAAAATCGTTTTGAAAGGGTGTCATGGAAGGTAGCATTTTTAGTCTGTTTTGCAGTGCAGAGCTTAAGAGATGGGGAAACTTGAAAAGGGTGTCATGAAAAGACAATTTTGGAGTTTGTTTTGCAGTTTAGAGATTTACTTACTTACTCTTACTCCCAGGGCCATACATATCTAAGTAGATATTTGGCCGCACCAACAATCCTCTTCCATCTATCTCTATTTCCTGCGTCCTCCTCGGTCGCTCCTAATCGCTCCAGGTCTACCTTCATTTGGTCCCACCACCTTCGCCTTGGTCTTCCTCTTGGCCTTCTTCCTTCAGGATTCCTCATTATAACTTGTTTTAAATGATTAGTGTCTTCTCTTCTCAAAATGTGCCCAGCCCATCTAATTCTTCTACATTTAAACTCGCACACTACATCTGGATCCTTGTATAGCTCTCTTAATTCTCTATTGTGTTTCCTCCTCCACTCACCTCCTTCAAAGATTGGTCCATATATTTTCCTAAGGATCTTATTTTCAAAAACAATTAATTTTCTTTCTTCCTTTTTATCCAGTTTCCAAGTTTCACTTCCATATAACAGTACGGGTCTTATGATTGTTTTATATATTCTGATTTTAGTAGTTTGTATATTCTGATTTTAGTAGTTTTTTTAAAAAGCAGTTTAGAGATTTACGGTTGGAAAATGTGGTCGCCGAGGAAAATACTGAAGGCGTTTGAAATGCAGGAGTGGCAGAAATAGGGTAACTTCCTTCATCAAAGAAAACGAAAGGCATTGATTGTGATTCGTTACCCACCATTAGTGTATTCATAATATACAAATTATTTGGCTTTAGAAATACCGGTTTAGACGAATGGCAATGGTCAATTTTATCCTCATTTGAAAAAGGCCAGATTGGCGCCCATGCAATGTCACTCATCGTGACGTCATAGGAACCTAGTTTCTATACGAGTATATAGGAGCAGATAGGATCAAAGCCTCGCCCCAAGGTTACCTCACAGGGCGATAGCTGGAACCAGAAATACGTCACACGGACTTTTGTCATCATTCCTACTTAGCCGTTGCGTTTTCGCGCGCTTAAAAATTTCCACTTTTAATTTAATCACGAAAAATAGATATCGTCATTTAAAAATCTAAAAGCGTGAAATACGTACTCCAGGAGTAATAATCTTTCGATTTAGGCAATAAAAAAATAATAGGAAACCACCCTATTGAGACAAAAAATAACGACGAAATGCTCGGCATTGTGGTCGAGGATAGGAAACGTCAAGAGAAGATTACGGGGATGCAGAGGCTATGAATGGAACGAATACTAAGGTAGGAGGGGATGATGAAAACTAAGTATGAGAGGAGAATGTTTAGCCTCACTGAATGAATCACTCGATCGTTTTTTCCGTCCCTTCCAAGTGATACCTCCAGCGATTGCTCCAATGATGGCGGAAAAATTATCTTTCACGAAATTATTTTCCGCGATGGCTCCAGTGATGGATATCTCATCCCTTGAAGATTAACCGGACTTTGTAGGCAATTTCGAAGTGAATAATAGGTATTTTGAAATATTATTGTAAATATGGGAGTGAATTAATCAAAGCAATTAACCCTTTCTAACCCAGAGCTACTTCGGGGAGAAATCAAATTTCAAGATTTTTCATTCTGAAAGCTTGAGAATTTTGTGCTCAATCATGATTAGCATGGGAGCTATATACTTCGTAATTAAGCTTTACGCCACAAAATAATTCGTAGTTTAGATATTTCCGAAATAGAGCTGAAAATTTATATATTTTTGATATTGCTTAGAAGCAACTCTGGGTTATAATGGGTTAATAGAAATAAAGGAAAGGATACCTTTATTCTGTTTTTGATTGGATTTAATAGAATAGGGGAGACCTGGGCAGGTTTTCGCATTTTTTAAAATTTATTTTATATTTTATAAACTGCATATTAATAATTATCAAAGGCGTGCCATAACAATAAGTAGTATATCGGCTACAATTAGAAATTGTTGTAACTGATGAAATATAAATAATTGTTAGTAAAAATGGAAATAAGTAAACATAAGTCACGTGCGAAAACGTGCCCCGTGGCCGCGGCATGTTTTCGCATAGCATTAAGTTATACTGGGGCAAGTTTTCGCATAGGTATACTAAAATATAACTACATGGAAAATAAGAACATGTGTGTCAGGAAATCACTGTATATTTAATACAAATACATTAAGAAAGTTTAACGAAACTCAGAATCATCGTCGCTGTCACAGTTAAGGCAAACAAAAAATAATCAATCCCTTTGATGCAAGAATCATGTGCCCATCTTTTGCAGCGAGTGCATTTGACCCACTGCTCGCTAGATTTGGAATTGCTAAATTTTTCCAAGCATTAATGCACGTACAGCCGGTCTCATCTTCATCACTGGAATGGCTTTGAAATAGATTTTTATTTACCGACTTTGCCATTTTTCCGTCATTCTTCATAGTCTCTTTGTTAACCTTTTTCTGTTTCTTCTTTTCTTGCTAAAGCTTTTGTATTTTCTGTGTAGCTTGTTCCTGTTCCATTTTTAGCTGTTTATTAACAGGGGTGTCCGTCAAAATAGCCGAATTTCTTCCTTTTACCCTTACCTGGTTTCCTTTCTGGGTCGAGTTTTTTCGAACGGCCTGACATCCTCTGGCGATGTACAAGAAGCAGCAATAGTTGTAGGGATGTTTTCAGCCAACGGATCCAAATTAGATTCAGTGGAACAGTTATCAACATTGATCCCAGTTGGGTCAGGCCTATCTGTGAAATAACTTGGCATGAAGTCGGTGTCAGTAAACACCAAATGATTCAAAGGGCATATACCCGTTGTTTTAAAACCAGCCATAATATTGGTTCGAGTCAGTGCCAGGGGCAGTGCAGTGTGGGGGAAATGACAGCAAAGTCACTGAATTGTCTTAAAAATAATCTGAAACAACAGAAAACATTCAAATTTGTTATTCAATTGTTGTGAAAATGGACGGGACACGTTTGCGAAAACTTGCTCCGCATCGTATTCGAAAACCTACCCCGTCGCCATTATTTTACTTTAAACCAACTTAAAATAGTGATAATAAATAATTCTTTGTCCAATACCTATATCGTTAAACATAGCAGCTAATGCTCAATCGAAATATATTATTAAAACAAGGCACAACTGAAACGGTATATGTTTGTTTTTAGTTTAAAGTACGGAATAAAAAGTTACTCACTTGAGCAAAAATAAACAAAAGGTGACACTCCTCCACAGAACTTGCGTCCCTGTTCTTGAAACCCACAAAACAGCCGTCGATGCATAGGCGCATCATTCTCTATTTTCACAGTCAAAACAGTCGAATACGATTACCGTTATACTCTAGCCTAGATTCCTTTATTTCTTGGGAAAAAAATCAGCATGAACGAAGGCACTAATTCATTTGTAATATTCCTGTATATTTATCGGGAATAATTTTTATATATTAAAAATTCGCTATGAAAAGGTTAGCGGATAGGGGAGAAGAATGGAGGGCTGCCAAGATACCAATAATAGGATTGTTAACTTATAATTATGATGGCATTAATACTAATTTTCTATCCATAGCTAAGTAATTGATATAAAAAACAATATCTCACATATTTTATCTGCCCCTTTTTAAAGCGACGAATTGATAAAACGATTTTTATTTACAAACAAGGCCAATTAAACGACTTGAGCGTTACAAGTACTTGTTGTAGCAGTTTATTTTATTTTTTCTCTCAACCTATGACTCGCCAAAATAGAAGTAAGGTAATTAAGGAGGTGAAACTCCTTTACATGAAGCCTTTTTTTCGGACGAAACTTTCGGAAGCCCTTAAAAAAAAGGCTTTCTAGAAACGTCTAAACCTATTTACACCCATTGAGCAGACATAATGGGATATATTTGTAAAACAAGTCTTACATCCAAAATGCTAGCTGAGCTTAAAAAAAGTTTAGAAAAAATATATTTTTCCTAAAAACAGTGTAAAATACATTAAAAAGTTGTTACTAAGCTGTTCATCCCTCTGAGAATAAAGTGGGCTTGCTGAGTAGGTTTATTAGAATCTAGCAGGTCACCCGTCGTTTCTAGGAAAAGATAGTGCCCAGAGAAGTAGGAAATTTGAAGCTTGGAATTCGTGGTCGCATGGCTGGATTTTTAGACACGATGAGCAGCAAACAATGGAAGATTTCCGTAAAACGTACTGGGGATCAGCTTATGCCCCGCTCCACAACATTGATTGCTATGTGCATCCGTTCGTGTGTAGACCACAAATATTTAGTGGACTTATACACCAACAAAACGGTTTGCACCGAAAGGGTTAATAGATGAGGCTATACTCTGTTCATTTTATCTCTGCGGTTAGCTGGTGTGGCCAAAGGATGTGGAGGTGAGAAGAGGGAAAGTTTCTCGACACGTGACTTTCCCTTGACCAATCAGCAAACAGTAGGCGTGGCCTCAGTGAGTCGCTCTCAGAGCTCCGCCGAGTGAAAATCGTGAATATGTTCGTGGAGCAGTGTTGCCAAACCTCACGCGTTCTCCTTGTAAGTGACTCAGTAGGTATGCCTTCCACCAACGGTGCCTTATTCAGCGCGGCAGCTGACAGTGTTATGGGCTTCTGTGAAAGGATTATCCCCAATGCCTTCTAAATGAGTGGGTGTACTGTCTCGGCGCCGGTGCCAAAATACCTGTGGCCACCTATGACTCACACTTTATCAGTGACAAAGTAGGGTGGCTATGTACATTTGGCAACGATATGTTCGTTCCTCCTCTCTCTCTCCCTCTCTCATGTTAGTACCCCTCCCTTATCAGCGAAGTCATCCAAGAGTGTCCGGGCTCCAACGAAAGCTCACCCGCAGACATAAAGTGAATAGACTATTGTATTATTTCAGTTATATTTTCCTTTTGAGCTAGTGAAGAGGTGTGCCTACCCGGCAGGATGTCCGAACGCAGAAGTTTTATTACGTGACTTAAAAAATGGTCTCGTAATGAGTAAACAATGTGGAGGACGCGTCGGAGGTAACCGAATGTAGCACTACGAGGTTTTGGAGCATGAAATACCGCATATGTACTAATTTCGGTTGCAATCCGTGCTGCCGTAGGTATACGTATAGCGGACAGACAAACAGCATCCTCTCAAATAAAAATTGCTTTTATTGGAAATAGGGAATCGAGGTTAATTTCATGAAAGGTGTGGAAGTAAGCTTCGTTTGAGAGTAATGATATCTCTCTGTTTCTTTCCGGTGAAACGGTATTTCAGACGTACATTTCCTTTTCCTTACAATACAAGAGCTAAATTTTGACCAGGGCATAGTATAACTTGGTCAATATTTGTATGTGTTGAATTGTTTCCTAATAGTTTCCTGGATGTTCGACGCTTCGTATTTAGGCAAATGATATGCCATACTCCATGTACCATGAAAGTTTCAAGATAAAAGCGTAATTGTAAACGCTAGAAGGACCGGACGGTTCACTTTTACTTACTTAATCATATTGCCTTGAATTGTTTTTTTATTGCAGGTGAATATCGTTTTTTCTGGCTGTTATTTATTTTTCATGGTACGTATACATCTAAAATATAATTTGATTTTTTTCTGATAGCAATGGAGTTATACCTCCTGTCTACCTTAAAAGACTAACACCAGTCACGATGGCGGGTTAAGCGTAACTATTTTATTTGTAAAGGTAATGCATATTTTATTCAAGAAATCACTGCACTACATTATACGTCTTGACATTTTGATGTTTTAGCTAGAACGTTTATGCATTTAACATTCCTTATTACATTTTAGTAGAAATAAGCAGCATATCGGAGTGGCGTGTGGTAGGTCAGAGCAGGGAAAGCAGGAGCGAGGTGCCCGATATTCATTTTAAATTTTATACTGTGAAATAATTTGTAAAAAAATTACTCACATGTATTAATTGATAAACAATGAGGAATATTGTAATTAATGAAGTTATCAATTAATTTTAACGTAAATGAAGAAATATTTAAAATAAGTAGTACCCGTCATTGTGGATACAATAATTTTAATATACATGCCCAACGTTTACCTCTAAGACCTTTGACCTCAGTATTAGCCTTAGAGGTCATATAGTGGATAATACGAGTATTTGAACAATACCAATGACTTGGGCACCCTTGAAAACTCATTGATCGATACCTTTGTTGGTATCCTATTCTTTTTGCCACCCTTATGACCTTGGCTGTGACTTTACTGGGTCAGCGGTTGAATTTTCATGAATAAATGTGTTATTTTTGGTTTCCTCGTGTCCGAAAACGTAACAATAGACATTTTGGTCAATGAAATTCAAACTTTTTTCTATCTCGAATTTTTTAGCATTGAAACCCCATAACGCAAATTCAAAAATTTTGGTTTGGGCCCACAATGTGAGGTCAAAAGGTCAAAATTGTAAAATTTTGCTTACACTCAACAAAATTTAGAGCCTTTCCCCGTAAGTATGCCAATTTTCAAGAATATTGCTTAAGGGAAAGTTACTAAAATTACAGGTCAAAAATGACACACTTCCGTTGGGACAGTCTGTATAATAATAGGGTAGTTTCCTATTATTTTTTTATTGCCTGAATCGAAAGATTATTACGCCTGGAGTACGAATTTCACACTTTTAGATTTTTAAATTACGATATCTTTTTTTCGCGACTAAATGAAAAGTGAAAAATTTCAAGCGCGCGAAAACGCGACGCGTAAGTAGGAATGATGGGAAAAAGTCCGTGCGACGCATTTCTGGTTCCCCCTCCCGCCTTGTGAGATGACCTTGATCGAGGCTCTGAGCGCTGATAGGACGCAGGATGCTAGCGGGTAGCTGAGTACCTTGCTGGCTGGTAGCGCTTGGCTTAAAAAAGGTTTATTAATACCTTATCAAACGAAGAAAACTCTCCGACCTTAGCCAGTTTTAATAGGTGATTATTAAGACATGTTTCCCTGAGCTCTGTGCCTCATGCATGCATTGGTAACCTCAGACGATGTATAACTCCTATCCTCTCGTGTAGAAACTAGGTCCCTGTGACGGCACGTGGAGTGGAATCGCATGGGCGCCAATCTGGCCTTTTTCAAATGAGGATAAAATTTGTTCCTTGACATTCGTCTAAACCGTTATTTCAAAAACCAAATAATTTGTGTATTATGAATACAATAATGGTGGGTAACGAATCGCAATCAATGCCTTTCGTTTTCTTTCATGAAGGATACTACCCTATTGTTTTAAATTTTTTTGCCGGTAGCCATACGATCCCGGTTCTTATGGTGTTAAACCATTAATTCGTAAAAATACACGATACGACCCGCGTATGGGGAGTGATGCGTCGTCTTTTTCTTCATTTGCGTTTGCTTCCGTTGAGGCATCTATATATTTATAAGGCCCTACGATGTTTTTATGCTAGGAGTGGTAACTCTAAAATATTTCAGTCCTTGCCTTCTCCCTTTACCCTGCGTAAAATAAGTGTGCCCTTACCACAACCAAATTTGACTTTGTTTAAAAGATGTTTTTTGTACGTAGGGCCAAAGGTTTTTAATATGTTACCCCAGTCATGCTTTTTTTCCGAGTCTTTGAGAAAGTTTTTGCAAAATGCACATTCTTGGCTTCTCACTAAAGAAAGTGTAGAACAAATATTGCTATAAAATATTGATGTAAATGAATTATAAATACTACTTTAGTTGTTTTTTCATGTACGCACTTAAGCCTTATTAGTATATATTATCAAGGTAACACAAATTTAGCTACACTATATGTAAAGCATAATGTATTATTATTTTGGATGGTAGCCTCGAACAGGTTATCCTTCGCGGCGACCTAAAATTACTCAATTTTGCTATTTTCATGTAATTTGTGTGTGGAGTAATAAACGTTCTCTATTCTCTCTGTTCTCTTAACGTATCCAATAAGCAAGCCGGCGTATAGGAGTAATGAGGTCATACGCGCTTCCCATGTTGTTGTCACAGAGTGGAGTCTCGTATCAGGTCCGAAATAGTGCTCCATCGTCACCTGCCAATGTCTTTCGTTTCAAAGGTCGCCCCCTCCCGCCTCTCCCCGCTTTGGCTCGCGTCAAAGGCCAGGCATGCATAAACTCCAGACTAACTCTTTTGTCTTCTTCCATTGTCTCCGCAGTGCGTCCGCGGGATGCTAGCGGTTGGGTGAGCGGAGCGGAGATCTTCCCCGGTGACGACTCCGGGAACTCCTGCGACGTTGAGCAGTTGTCCTGGCGGTGAACTGACCCGAGAAAGTTCCTGTCTTTTGGATCCATGGGAATATCTGACTAGAAATCTCCATTGAAGGAGGAGTTACGTCCCTGTGGCGTACTGGGGTAGACAGCATTTCATCGCTCATCCATGGTGCTATTTGGAATTCTCAGTCGCCATTATTTTACGTGTGTACTGTGAACACGAAGTGGGCTCAGCCCTTACCATTTTTAACGATTACTTTTACAAGTTTTAATTTTTAACCGGCCCTCCGAGCGTGTCAGAACCTTCGTGTTACCAATCTTCTCGTGCATTAATCTCGCCAATTTATAAACGCTCCTACCCGAGTTAGAAGTATTCTTCTACCATTCGACGACTCCGAGCTAGTTAAATGCGTTAAGTGTTCAATCAACGCTCACAAGCCGTTTTTTATCTGCGACCAAGCCACTATCCGTGTTTGTGTAATTTGTTGTGTTACCTCCGCTTTATTTTTGGTGGCGGAACGTTCACATGGTAACATTTTTTCCTTTTAATTAAGAGAAATTTTGGTTTTGCCCAATTAATGCCTTTTATTGATTGAATAAAAATTGTGTTGTGGAAGTGTGCCACTTGGGGTGTGTTTCTCGGTCACAACACAAATTGGATTTAGTTCCGGAAAACCGGAGCAAGGGCGAGAGTGCTGAAGGGACATCGTAATCTTTTTTAAGCGGTTTACCGTTGGTTGTGTCGTGTGCGTGCGAAAGCGAAGTGAGGATTCTAAAACCGTGACAAGCTCACCAATGGTCTCTAGTTAAAATTTTCACTTTGTCAAGTGAATACTCTGAGTAGTGATACCGAAAACACTGTCTCAAAAGTACCGGCAGTGTTTGCCCGAAAATCACCAACAAGACTGTTCAAAAGTTGGCGGTAGAATTCTTTTCTTGCACGCGAGAGGGAGCAGGCGTTAAAGCGATTATACTTTCCTCTTCCTTTTGGCATTAACCGGGAGTGGACGCGATGGTACAAACGGGATTATAAGGGAACGTTCTACTGGGAAGTCTAACGAGGCCATGGAGGAGCTTTACCTCGCGGCGTCGCCCCTCGGCCAAGGAGGGGGTCATCTTCACTCGCCCTTGGGGTAGGCGAGCAGCAGGTGGTGCAGGCGGGGGAGGGGATGGTGCGGTGAGCAATGTCTCCGGGTGCGGGAGTCGCGGCGGCCAAGCGTTGAGCGCGGCGACCGGAGCGTGAAGTGCTTTGTTGCGGCGCTTGGAAGAGCAGGGGACCCAGGTAGCGACCTTGTGGGACTCGTCTTCAATTCGTCGTGCTCCCCGCTGATTCTTTGAACAAAAGCACCTCTAGTGCGCCTAAACGTGCTGAGAGGCGTGAAACATGTGAATGACTTTGATAAAAGGAATTTAAGCTCAATTATACGATAAGGCTAAGGCACATCTAAAAACATACATAGGCATTAAAGAGAACCAAAATTAGTATTAATCTCAAAGTTTTACTTTTTTTATTGAATACACCAAAATTAAAATTATTTGTTGAGTTAACGGTAAAATATTGTTCTTTTCTTAATTTTTGTAGAGTGATCTGAGAAATTTGCATCGTCAAGTGTTGGAAAAAAGTCTCCAGAATATAAGTACATCTTCAATAAATCTATAACATCCATCAAATAATTGAAACTCATGCAAATAAGCTGCTTTCGGAGAAAGTTTTTGAGGTTATCCGAAGGTGTTTGTGAGCTGCATTGAGACCTTCTTGACTGCGAGAAATACAGTTGGGGACTTGCGTAGCACATAAAGGGCTTCCTACGACGTTCCCTCTCGAATAGTTTGTCGAGTAACGTTATTAGAGGGCTAAAAATATTGGCCTGAATTCGTGCTCCAAATCATTAGAATATTTTTCCGCGGGCCCGTCGTACTCACCACACTTTATTTTTCGCGAAGGCATTCGTGATTAACATGGGAGATGAAAAAATCTGATTTCGTTTTTGATTCTCTCAAAATCGATCGGGAAATAATTGTGCCGCATATATTTCCGAGTGTTGCTACCGAAATACATATTACACAGTGGTCATCAACTGTTGTTTTACTCATTTCACCGAGGATAATAGTGTTGCAAAATATGTTCCGTGATTTATATCCATTCGCTTGATTAAAGAAAGTGGTTCGGACTTCCGTTGTTATTACCGTGGAGCGTGGTGGTTGTGCTTGCGTGATGTGATACGTGAAAGAAGCCCCCTCTACCTTGTGTTAGTGGTGCTCCCCTTCGTGACGCTGAAAAAATCCACCCAACTCTCAAGGGAACGAATTTCTCAACAGTGGCGGTGATGTGTGAACTGGGAGGGATAAAATGGAGAAGTGAAGTGGCCACCCTCTATTCTCCACCCTCTTTGTGACGTCATCCTTTGTTGTTAGCGCGTGATTGAGTGGAGAAAAGGCACGCCGCTAACAATTCTTTAAGATGACGACGTTGTGTTCCATACCCACCCCTTCATCCCCTACTCAAGTGCGAGAACAAAGTGACTGAGTGAGAGTACTAGGGTACGCCCCCTTCAATACCTATTTGATCCTATTCTTCACCAATTTTACTCGTGTCAATACGGGATGACTGGTTGAGACACACTAGAACTTTTCAAGATGACAATGAGCTATTCCTTTCCTTCCAATTCGTTCCGCAGTCAAGTGCAAGTGTGAGTGAGTTACGCCCTTTTTGACACTTACGCCCCCATTTCCTCATCTCTCTTTCTTCCTTTCCATTTTTTCCTCTCCCCCATCACCCCTTTCCCCAAACCGTGCGTGCATTGTGACATGGGACGTGGCCTCTCCGTGTGCCTGTGTTGCAAAGGTGAGGAGAGGAGGAGGAAGGTAGTGGCCATGGCAGAGGACAAGAGGGGAGTGGAAGGGGGCGAAGGGGCCGGGGAGGAGTCGGGGGCGGTGGTGGCCGTGTCCGCCGACGGTAAGGCGCTAGTCGGGGGCTCGAGGGGCAAGAAGTCGGCGACCAACGACGAAGACTCGGAGGAGAGCAAGGGGTTCCTCTGCTTCTTCATCCCGAAGAGCCTCTTCTCGTGCAAGCTGCGGAGGAAGGACGAGTTCAAAATGTCCAAAGCGGAGAGAAGTGAGTACCCGCCCCTTTTAATTTCTCCTCCGTAGAGCTCAACCCTCGCCTATCCTAACAAACCCTCGAGTTGAATCACTGGGTGAGTGTGAGAAAATTCCACAGGAAAAAAGTCATTCAGCTCGACCATCCCAGTCAAGTCGAATGATTTTTTTTTATCTCAATGTAATCTTTGCTCAATTGGTACTTAGCGGGTAACTCCGTAAAGTTTTCAGGAAAGTTACTTTCGTTTATCGCTCCCATCATCGTGGCGAAACACCACAAATATTGGCCAGCAACGGTTGAATCACAGTGCATATTGCATCACTGATGTAAATGCGTAAAAGTTGAGGGAAGAAAGTAATTACTTGAATATTCCCTTGGCCGCCAACTTTTTCGTCAACCTTTCGTATCGTCGAACCCTTCGTAACTTTCCTGCTGGTCACGTTAATGATGGGAAAGAATGTATAGGAATATTCAATTTTGGGGAAACGTAGAAGCCTAGTGGGTAGTCCAGTTAGCTGCTGAACGAAGGGTACCGGTATCAAATCCCGGGCGAAGTCTCTGGAATTCTATGAAGTTTTTAGACAGCACATATTCCGGCAATAAATTTACAATTAGGCTCAAACGAAATCCTCGAGGAGTTAGGTGGCCCAGGGAGATAACTGGCCTTCCTGCAGAGAATGTTTGATACTTACACGCCCGTGACTCAGTCTGGGGTGAGCTCTACCCTCACTTATCCAATCTAACGTTCGAGTTGTATCACAGAGTGAGTGAATGACTATTTAATTTGTATTTTTTGTATTTTTCTGGCGTAGATTTTTTTATATTTCATATTTGTCATTGTTAATATTCAATAAAATATTTCTCATTAATTTTATATCCAAGCATTTGACTGGGACATTCGGACCGGATCGAAATTGAATTACTGCCGTGCACAGCGCGGTGATGAACACTTCAAAGGCTGCCGGAATGATATAACCCACCAAGAATTCATGCTGATTTATTAACTCCATTTTTCGGACGGACCAGTTTACTACCTAGCTTAAAGTAACGATAGATTTTGTAACCGTAATTGAATCGTCTTCATACTGTAGTGTATGGAGGCGTATAGTATTCTGAAAAATTATTTCTATGGCAGAATTTCTTAGACAGTAGCATGGTAAGAGGAGTCGACCGTATTTTTAACTATAGGATGCCTGACATTTAGCTTTGAGGTAATTTCACCGTATAAATTTTTCTTCAGGTGTACCAAAACCTTTAAAATGCTCACTAAATTTCACTCTTACTTAATATTCACTCCAAATCAATAACTTGTGATTGATATTGTTGCTGAGAATTGTCTTTGACATTTTATTTTTTCCATTTTTAAATTTTTTTGCAGAATATTCCCATTGCCTTAGGTACAACGGATAGCTGGTATAGTTGTCTATATATTTTTGGACTGTATGCTGACAAATCAGATAGTTATTTTGCACGAACGTTGTTCACGTAACATTATAAACGCTAGGTTTAGATTGTAATTTATGCGGTATTTTCTTGTCTTTTTTTCAACATTGTACATTTTTTGGAATTTTCTTCAGCTGGCCTTTAAATAGAATATTCCTGAGCCAAGCAACCTTATTTCCTTTTATTTTAGTAATGGCCTTCAACCTTGTACATGCTATTAGTTTTATTTTTCTTTCGTCACATCCTAATGAAACCGAAGAATCTTGCAGTTTCCATTTTGTTGCTGAAATTTCTCCTTTCGATCGTGATAGATTGATCTTCATCGATTCAATTCCCTCTTCCCTTTAGCGTGAGAATTGCAGTCGTCTCCCTTAAGTATGTCCACGGCTTCGTACTCTCCAGTTTATGACTCCGTTTTTTATGTCTCAACCAGTGCACTCCTAGAAAATTCCTCCACCAATCGACCTGATTTCTTATTTTATTCTTTGTAAACACTGGTATTATTTGCTCGTCATATGACAGTTATAAATTTTATAATTCTAAGATTTCCCATGATTACCTATTCAAGAACGACGTATTACGCTAGTTTTATTATAAACTGCTCTCATATTCTCTTACCTGAACTCTCTGAAGATACCATTGAGAAGCGGGGAATCAGAGGGTCTGACATTTCTTAGGTCATAAAATAAAAATACTTTGTTCTATTCCATACTTTATTTTAAATAGTAAGATACGGATTTCTGCATATCATGCTGTCATCAGGTTATGATAGATAGATAGATAGATAGATAGATGATAGATGGTATCACTTGATGATAGCATGATATGCAGGAACCCGGGTCGTACTATTTAACGCTTTGCGTGCCATGGGCGTATAATTACGTCCTGCTAATCCTTGTGGGGATTGTCATGGACGTAATATTACGTCTGTCTATTTTATTGACTTTGTTTGCGTGAAGCTATCATATTTCGCCCATGGTACTTTTCCAGTTTACTGCTTTGTGGTTCTGCTATTTCAAAAATCAACTGCTCGATGGAAAAAGAGATCTTTTAATGTCTTGAGGACGAAAAGTCCTCTGTAGCTACCGGCACCCTTATCTCAGCCTACTTTGTGTGAAAATTCTTTAGAGGAAACAACCGTTCGTTGAGGGTGCAGTGACCCTTTTTGTCATCCAGGATTTTGAATGATGTGCTTGGAACAATGCCTTTGTATGACTTCCATGGTTTAAATAGTTCAAATTGAGTGCAATAAAAAATGTTATTCATTTTATGGCGGTACATCATTTGTTGCAACTTTTTTATTTTTCAAAAAACAGTAGGTTTTCATTATTAAAATATATATTTAAAAGTTAGCAATAAATGTTTTTCAACTCATTTATAAAGAAGAGCAAAGTCCATTTTTATTGAAATGCACATCGATATAAATATATTTTTGATGCTAATGTTTTAAAAATTTGGCGAATTTAGTGAAAATGGCTGAATTTATCAGTAGGGCTTTAAAATTAGCGGATGACACTCAAAGTGTTAAAATAAAGTGTGGAATAGAACAATGTATTTTTATTTTATGATGAAGCAGTTCCACAAAGTGACGCCGGAGACCGTGTCATATATATATATCTTAGGTTGTTGGTGGGAAAAATATTGGATAAGTCGGGTTGTCCACACCAAGCGAATACAGTTTTGGGCAGCACGTCTGCTAACTGAGAATCTTTCTTCCTGATTCCGATGTTTTTCAATTCGTGCATTTTAAAAATATCTGGGTGGTAGTTAGATATTTGAACTACCAGAATACTTAGAACACTGGGAAGCTCGCTTTGTTGGAGCTAGCTCAAGACTCACAATTACGGCCAGGATATTTATGGCTATCAGAATCTGACTCAGCCCAAACAGCAGATAATATCCATACAATATCCATTTAATGTTATAAAATAACCTCCTTAATATCCATAAGATATCCAGCGTATTTGTAAAAACTTTTATGGAAATCCAGAGAATATCTAAAGTTACCAATTTAAGATGTTCAATAAATATCCATTGCTAGCATCCATATAACAATGCTGTACAGTTACATGGATATCCATAAAAATCCCATAGAGCACCAAAAACTGCTTCCTCACTAATTATAACTTCGCTTCTAATCTATGAATTCGCGGATTCCAGTCGATTCCTTTAGGACAATACTCACAAGACTCTCTAATCAATTGTTGAACGTGTTCAACCGTAGCCACCGAGAGACAAGGCCTGAGCAACCAGCCGTGACGTCACGACGAGAAGGGTTAGATTATTGCCACTCGTCGTTCGCTTGAACGATCGCAACTGGAGTGAGCGTAATTCTTTCTAATTAGATAGTAGAATTCCTTCGCATTTACTTTGCTACGTTAAAATATTTACCACAAATATTTCAGGTTTACTTTATTCAGCTCTTAACGTCCTTATATATTTACGATTGCAAACTAAACCACCGAAAGTAAGCAAACGCAATGCTCGAACTTCTTGTTCAATAACACATTTTTGCTGCGGGGAATTCTTTGAATAGCAACAGCTCATTAGTTTTCTCCAAATATACGATAAATTATTCCACGAGACGTTAATTAATACGTTTTAAAATCTGATCGGAATGAAGTAGCTGGCAAAGGCTTTAACCAAAATTCTCAGTATATCACTCCCGTAGCTTTAGACATCTCACTTACTGGACGAGCTCCTCTCCATTATTGATTATCTGGACACCATGGGCCTGATTAAAAATAAAAGTCATAGGGGAGTGGAGGTGATGCATAAATAAGGATGTCAACAGTTGCGTATTAACATGTTTATTATTATCATCAAAACTCGAGTGTAGTTGTACACATCACAGAGGACATTCTCAAATGCGGATGCACACATTTCCCTGGTACTTTTACTTTTAAGCAAAAGTTGAGAGATAGAGAGAGAGAGAGAAGAATTGCACTAAATATCTACATATCTGTGGAATAGTCAGGCTTGTCAACAGATTTCAAGGACAGGTGTTCGCCAATAAAGTAATAACAGGGATCACTGTCATGACAGATTTTCAGTAATCAGAGGCAATGACTAAGGAGTCACTGCTATATATACCACAAGAGGCAGATCAAAACATTTGGGAGAAAGTCTCACCTAAGATTCCAACATTATAAACATTCTTGCGTAAGCAAAACTTCCCTAGTTTTAAAATTGGAACTTTTTCAAAATTAACACTAACATTGCGTGCCTAGTTTACCACAACAGAGAGCTAAATTCAAGGTATGGGGTTGAGGATAATGTGTTCGGAACAAGTATGCAGTCATGCTTATGAACCACTGTCCAAACATTTCACAAATCAAGAAACTGAACTTTTCTCCAAGATTCACTAAGCTTGAAATAATATTCTGTCGGTCGTATGTCTCCTTCACCGTAATGCTCTCCTCCACCGCCTCTTCCAATGCAGAAAATTCCTTCACCTTTCTTCGTTTGCCTGGGCTCTCCCGTATGCTTGCCTGGGAAGACAGGTAGATGGGGTAATAGGGAAGTTAGGATGTCACAGCGTCTCAGTCGTGACCATTTCAATGGTGCAGAAAGTAATCTCGCTGTCCTCTCATCATACTTCCCTAATTCACGAATTATGCCATGAGGAGCAAAATTCTCTTCACACACACCTGTAAAAGTAATGCAATTCACTATTTAGGTCTCAGTACAACAATCAAATTAAATATTTTACATATTTACGCTCATATAAAAAGTAACCCCTTACTTCCCATTACATGATATTTTGAATGACTATTAATTTATTTTAAAGCATTTTCAATTCTTTAGACTACTCTATTTTTCTATTCTACCCCTCATGCCTTTAATTTTTAACATTGAGAAAACTGAGGCGTGTATAGGGACACCAATGACTACAAATTTATTACGGAGGCTTCCGCGGTGAGTTATTTGGTGATTGGTTTTCGGGTTCATTCAGAATTGACTCATATTTTGCGGACGACAGTTTCGGGCGCGTTCCAGCTCCCGTCTTCGGGTACAAATGATAATCAATGATAATGTCACATCAATTTTGGAACCGAAGACGGGAGCTGGAACGCGCCCGAAACTGCCGTTCTCAAAATATGAGACCACGCGGAATGAACCCGAAAAACAATCACCGACAACAATATTTGTTTAACTATGAATAATCGAGAATTATGGCTAACAGGAAGTAATAAGAATTGATTCACCAAATAGGAGTCATGAATAAATAAAATTTGACGAATTGCCCAAATTTTTAACTAGAAAGCAATAACTTTTCTATCGCTGCGATCAATACAATAAGCCTTCCAATAAAAAAAGCTATTAATAAATGCTACTCTAGCCGATTGGATTTTTTATATTTGTTTAAATGATACCACGGCCGTGCTTCTTTTATTTATAATTAATTAAGTAAGTACTTGAATATTTGGCCAGCAAGACTAAATTTACACTCTTTGAATCCACCAAACAATAAAATTAAAATAATTTACACACTTCCAGGTACAGGAAATCTTGGACTGCTGTCAATTAAATTAATAGAAATTCTAATTTTTTTAAGTAGTAAGTGAATGCCGCTATTCAACTCCTCATCTCTTTAATTATAACCCACAAGATTAATTGTAAATATTTATATTAAATCATGAAAATATTTCATTCACATCAAACGGTGACATAAAAACAAAGATCTTTTATGCACTGGAGTAATTTCACTGTGCTACCTATACTTATTACCATATTAAGAACCTTTCAGTAATAGCTTAAAGCAATATCAATCTGAATTAGATGATATACTTCGATCCACCGAATGGGATTCATGACTAAATTAAAGATGCCGAATTACCTATTTAACAATGAATAACTTTTCCACCACTGCAATCATTACCAAAAGACTTCCAATAACTAAGGCAGGAACGTTTAATAAATGTGTAACCACTCAGGAGACTTTAAAAGTATCCATCGATTCATGCCCTTCAAATTTAAACTCGGCAATTTCATCGAAATAATAAGTAGGCATCTTTAACAAAACCAAAAATTCTTTTGAACACACTTTCATCAATACCTCTATAATTATACGATACGTACCTTATTGTTCTTTGTTGGCTCAAGTTCTTCTCTCATAATGGCACGAATGGATTTTTCTCAAACTTTTGGATCGCTCGGGAAATTGAAAACAGACACCTTGGGCCCCGTCTTGTAATTTCCTCGGCAGTCAGAAACACTGCGGTAGTTAATACTAATTGCACAACTTTTTACACTTTAGTAGAACTTCAGTAACATCCACTGCTACCGTAGAACGAACCACTGCTAAAAACCTCTTTAATTTCTTCAAATTATAGTTTTATTTTCACGTCTCACTCATTGAAGCGACTTCTGTTTACCACTTCGACAATGCCACTATCCTTCCATCAACAACTCCCTAACAACATTTGTAACCCCACTCGTCCTGACGTCACCGACCTTCTCTGCTCGCTTGCGTAGGCCTTGTCTCTCGGTGGCTACGGTTCAACAAACTTCCGTCACCAGGCGACCAGGCCGTCACCGCTGGTCTTTACGTCTCGAACTTCCGTTTCGTGAATGCTATTAGTCAACGAATAATCACCATTCGGCGAAAATAATGCATAAATATTTCCTGGATTTCTTTTCATGGATATTATCGCTGAATACCTAAAAAATATCCATGGAATGTCACAGGTTGGATGTAACGACATTTCAGATTTTTCAACCTTTTTTCGGATATCCATGTAACATTTTCTGGTACTTGGGAGAATATTAAATCCAGCAGTCGAGAGTTAGTAGTTTGAGTAATTGTCCTCGCCTCCGAAGATTGGTGTTCGTGTGATGAAATTTTCGAATGGGAACCCTTTACATGACTCCAATTGAGGTAAGGGGGAAAATTTTTCGCACAAGTATTGATGGAGATATTACCTACTCAATTTTATCGATATTTTGGCAGTTTAGATCTTAGGTAATTTATATAATGAAGGTCTTATGCTAGTGATTCGGCTTACGAATATGTTTGATCTGGAGAGCTTGTCGATAATATTCCATTATCTGGTTTGTCACTGCTGGCCTCGCTGGTGGCGTGGTAGAGTCCTTAGTTGTTTAGTTTGGGCTGTTGAATTCCCTTAATAAAATACCTGAAATGTGCTCTTTTCTTTCCTTTCTGTTCACATTATATCTTTCTATCGAATGGGCACGTTTGACCTTGTGGGAAGAACTTATTACTGCTGCCACCTGTTTGTTGTTATGGGTTATTGAACTCATTAGGATTACAAGAAAAGGATAAGGGAATTCGGAAATAAAAGGCTGGATAAGGAAATTCTGAGATATGTAAGCGTGGAAGATTAATCTATCGGTGATATCAGTTTCTTTCTCCATCGTTAATTTATCGGTGCTTGCTTTGCTTTCCTGTCCTTCTTATTCTTTCCTTCGCGTGCTTCCTGTGTATTAATCTTGAGAATACGTCTAATTTTTCTAATCTAATCAGTCTTTCTTATTCAATTTCCCGTAATATACCGATCTATTGTATTTTGGGGCATATGATGTCAGCATATTCTGTCTTCAGGGTCCTATACATTACTATATGATCGGCTTTATGTCGTCATAATAGTTGAATCACTTTGGTGTCAAATTTACGTGTTCTTCCTGCGATATATAATCTCGAGGAGTTCGCGTATTGATCTCCTCGAATGCCTGGGAGTGTTCTCGGGAGTTGCAGCTCCTTCAAGTTTCCCTTCCTCATCTTCCGGCTTCGCTAAACTCCACTCTGACGCTACCTGCCAAAACTTAAGCGTTTGAAAGTGATAGGTGAACTTACGGCGTGAAGATACGGCCGCCGTAGGACACCTCTCATCCGGGCACGCGTCCTGAAGTTTACTTCGCGGGGGCGTTTCGGAGGGATGCGGATTGCTTACACTGATATCATGCTTTGAGTCATAGGCGGATCCAGGGGGGGGGGGAGTGGGCACGGGGGCACGTGCCGCCCCAGACCCTAAAAAATATGCAAGATTTTTAATACGGTCCCATCATCATTGCGTTCGTTTTATATTACGAGATATCCTTGTGGCCCCCAGAACAAAATCCTGGATACGGCCTTGCTTGTGCCTTTGCTTGCTTGTCCCTTTGCAGTTTGCTTTGAGTTACACCCATCCGATAGCAATCATTTAGCCTTCTATTATTTCTATGGACAAACAGGAAAAAATATCAGTGGAATAGTACAGGCGAGGAGGGCTTTCTTCTAAAAGAAGAATCTTGAGCTTAAAACAGGGGTCTCCAAAATACGGCCCGCGGAGGGCTTTCATCCGGCCCGCGCACTCGTTTTCAAGTAGCGCGTGATTTTCGCTCGTTCAACTCTGTGAGACGTCACTAGGAGCATTGCAGCGCTGTACTACACGTCAAAGTCGCCTTCAACTGTTCGTAAATAAGAAATATGCCACCGGATACTTCAATAGACGTTGACATCGAATACTCCAGTCATCGGCAAATTTGCTATCCGCCCGCGGCGCGATTCGGAACTTGGAATATGGCCCTCGTGGCCAAGTAAATTGGAGACCCCTGGCTTAAAATACCAGTATAGAAGTGAGGAAATAATCCATCAGATGCTATACATGGAGAACGTTTCTATATGCGAGAGAGGCTTGAACGAGAGTGGAACCATTCGGAATGTGGTGCTACGGAATAATGATGAAGATAAAGTGGATCAACTAAGTAATTTAAGAATTTGATCTTGTTAAATGAAGATTAGCAGAAACTCTGCTGCATGGAAGTGAAAAGGTCAGCTGTCCTATCGAATCGGAGCAATACAATTGCATTTGCGGTATGTCCAACAATTACCTAGCTAATCAGTAGAGATGCGCGAAAATCGCAAATGCGATATAGATACTATGTGAGCAAATAAATGCGACATAGATGCGATGACTGGACTTTTATGATATTTTTACGCAAATTTGCCTTTTCGACGGCAAAATTCGTACACTTTGTGCCGATCGCAGTTTAAATGCTCCGCCGGCACTCACCACTTAAAGCATGTGAGCGACTGGCCAGTTGCTAGTTGGCTGGGACTCTACGTGGCCGCGAACTACAAGTGGGCGCGGGCAAGTACACCACCGCCACTATACGTCTTATTCCTTAATTTATTATTGTTCTACACATTAATTATTTAATGTAGTCTGTATTTTGTCATATAACTATGTTTCACTACATTTTATCGTCATCTACCTCATTATGAAAATAAAAAAATGGACGCTACAAAATGCGATAAACTGTTATTGAAAGTGCGATAAAATAAAAGTGAAAGGGAAATTTTCACGTATCTCTACTAATCAGTATTAATCCTTTATCAAAATGGAGAGACTGAGGATAAAGGCTAAAATGTGTCAATCATATTTAGTAAATAATAAAGCTAAAGATATCCGCCACAAAAGCTATACATCAATAGCGATTTGTAATGCACTCCGCCTCACGGCTTTGCATTTACCCAGGTAACAGCCGCGGGCAGTGAGGCACGGTACATAATACAAATATCAATATCAAATTCGACGAATAACGGGGTCCGCCATTTTGTAATGTATCGACGATAATTAACAAAACGCATAGAAGAAATCAGGTCATAAGGAATCGGAAGTAAATGTGGTAATGATATACTCGTATATTTTACCATCTATGCAATTCACTTGCTTGAAAAGATTCACTTTCCAAGTTCCGTCGAGCACGGTATTCCCTGTGGCCAGCAGCTAACTCCGGACTGCGCCGTACGTTCGAAAAATCGACCTTAATTTCGGCGTCGCCGGCGGTCGCACTTCATCTATACGTATCAAATGCGACAGGACATGTTGTATATGTGGTGTAAATATCTCGGGGTAACTCGTTAATTGCTTTTTTATAATCGTATATAAACTTAAAATTTCTTCGAAAAAAGGGTCTGTTATGTATCCTATTGGCCACAAATACCATAGCTAAGTCATGAAACTTGATTATAATCATATTCTCATCCTAGTGACTTCCCTTGACAACATCAGACATGATTACTACGTTTTTGACTGAAAAAATCTCTATTACGCGTCATTTATCGCATGCATAGCGTAAAATGAGAGGGCGGGTTGCGGGTTGCCTACACCACAAAAGTGCTTTCGGGAACACGATAAAAGGTTATTCTCTCGATAATTAAAAGCAATAGAGCTCTCGTTTTTGGTCTAAAATATCAAAGAAATGCCAATTCTATACTCCATTGGAAAAATGAGTGCTTGCTGAAACCAAATTTAAATTATTTACATTTTTAACGTTTTTCGTAAAAAATTTCGAAATTTCAAGACAAAATGGCGAGCAGAAGATATTAACCGATTTTGAAAATAAATCATATCTATAATACCCACCGGGGTACGCAACTTTTTCACCGGGTATTACCATTCGCTCCTAAAAAAAGTGGCTAAACGAGGCACCCTATTAAACACTTATATAATCTTATTGCACGAGTCTTTTATACCCCACCAACAGTCGGCCTCAAAAATTGGCTTTCCCTGGTTTATATTTTGGAAATATCTATTTCAGTTGAATACCAGAGTTTAAAAATCAATAATAATGACCTTTTTGCATGTACTCCATCTATAAATTGACCAAATATTTACTTCATGATTTTAAAATATCTGCCTCCCTATTCCAAAAATCAAGTTTAGCGGTAACTCATAGTTTTGAAAGATATTCAGATATTTATTTCCACGCGGCGTTACAGCTCCCCCTTAGAGATAGACAATATACGTTTTTATTTTATTATACAAGCCATTGGTATCCTATGGATATGATAATTTGCCGTAGCCATATCATTTTTACCTTAAGCGTCAATGATAATACATCGAGGCCTCTAATACCTACCTGTTACCCATATTAAAACTTATATGCGTTAGAGGAGCTCGCATCCATATGCAAGAGCTGAATGGAGAAATTGGATTAGGAACCCAGCTGGTATGTAAACGTTATTTTCCTGGTATGCTCATGCCATAACGGTTCTTGTAATATTTTCGAGTAATTTAATTTTGAATTCCGCATTTTTACTCACGTTCTATTGGCGATACTCGTCTTAGTACACATAAAATGTTGGTGCTGGCGATATTCTTTTGGCCGGATACCTTTTGTCTGGCATAACCTGGAAACTACAATTATGCTGTTCATCAAGCCTTCAACCGTTCTTCACCGAATAAGCTGGAAGGTGACCACCAACGTTTCGACGCCTCATTATGGCATCTTTTTCAGGACATCTAGAGTCTGTTTGAGGATCATCCCCGACTTAAGGGTCGAAAATCGTTGGGTCATGGTTTGGAGTCCCGCATTGATAGGTGTGCCCTATCCAAGGCATGGATGCTTGTGTTGTGCGTTGTTATTGTTGGGAACACTGTTGTTAAGGCCGTTACGTGAAGTTTCCTGAATTCCTTTTCACTCCCATTCCTTCAAATCTCTACGCATTATATTATGTGACGTCGGGTTCCCTCAATTTACATAAAAATCTTTGAAATTATTTCATTTCATTGCTGTCTTTATTCATGTCTGCTCTCTTAAAACTTTTAGTCAACAATTCCCTTCTTTCATCAACAACAACATAGCAACTTCTTTTTAAACAAACGGTACACAATCTAAAATATCAATCAAGGTAAGCATGCATTAACGTATATATTAATACAATGAAAACCTAAGTAACAATCAAATTAAGCTTCATTTCATAACTAAAAATGAAGTTTGACAAGGCACGACGTTACAATTCCTCACAAAGGTTCACACAACGAGTGCATTATCGTTACAAAGTATCATGAGGAGGTAATCACTCGTTTTTCCTTATTGTCTTCTTATCTTCCGCGTGCGAGCGAAAGAATTCCTTCTTCACTTTTTCTCGCACGGGCGCCCAATATTCCTGTTTTATTTTTCTCTCCTTCCGTTTACCCTCGGCCCAGGCCAGCCTTCGGAGGCAATAACGTCACAAGAGGACGGATGGAAAGTGGAAGGAAAATTAATTTTCATGCGTGTGGTATGTATCAAAGGTATCCTTTCATTTTTTTTACCATCGAAATCAACTCCCTTTGAATAACCAACATGGGTTGCCAGGGGCAATAATTCACCCAAACGAACCTTTGGATCACCGAGCTTTTGCGCAGATCACTACACAGTATTCAGGGCCCTAAGAATTCGTGGGAAGTAGGGAAGCGGAGTTCTAGAAGGGAAGTGGACTAAATATGCCTTTAAAGTCCATCAAGGGCGCCAGGGTTGAGGTAATTAGGACATCAAAAGCGCCATAACGCTTTCGAATGATTCTTTGGCTGGTGGTCAAACCGCATTTGACTATAAAGTATGATGCGGCTACCCTGATGGCGATTAATTAGTTGCTCGAAAGAAGTACCATACTTAAAACGTGAATATTTACCATGCGCTCAGTGAAATATGAATAGACTGATTTATGAACGAATATTTTTTATGAAAAAACATTTTCGGATAAAGATATGAGAAATTTTTGCATAATATTTCAGCATCAAAATTTCTTATTATCTTTCGAGAGGAACTTTTCAAACTATCGCCTTGTAAGTAAAGCACGATAAGAAGCATGCATGAAGTGTATGTACTTCATCATAGACACAAAACATCAAAGATTGGACAGCGATTATAGGTGTTAGGGACCTATTTCAAAGGGCATGAGAACGATGCCTGAAAAGTCAGCGTATTGAATAGTGTACGGCATTAAGAAGAAGAAGTTGATTTTATTCAGAAAGAAGTAGAGGAAAGAAAATACAATATACCTGGCAAATATCTTATTGTTCAGGATAGTTTATAACAACTCATAATATATAATTCAAATTTTTGCGTGATACCTGACTTCAGAAATGTTTATGCCAAATATAATTGATTATAAACTAGGAGCCATAGCACACGGAGTTTTTTTTTATTCTTACAACGAGTTATTAAAGATATTTTGATGTTCAATAGTATTAGTAGCAGCCGAATGCGATGGGAAAGTAATTGGCGACCTTCGGTGCTATAGAATTATTTAGGAAATATGGTATTTTGTGATGTTTTCTGTTCAAATTTTGAAAAGAATGGTTTATATTATGCTCCATGTTACAATATGATCGATTTTTCCTATTAACTTCTTTCAGTGGCGCAGCGAGGGGGAGTTTTGGGGGTTAAAACTCCTCCCAGAGCTCAGAGAAATTTTTAAGTTTGACCCATTTTACATAATTGGATTGATATTACTAATAAAATAGTGTACGGATGAATAAAATATCCCTCAGAAAGACGTAAAACTCACCATTTTGAACCATTTATCTTTAAAATTCCTTAATGTATTAATCTCGCACCTACCACTTATCCTGGTGGGTATACCATACCCCCACACAACCCGGTGTTAGTTGCACCTAAACCCTCCCAGCCTTAATTCCTGGCAGCGCCCCTGGCTTCTATGATTTCATGATATCACTCTGACCGACATCCTTTCTCACTTTCAGCCCCAATTATTCTTTCGATAAAAATCTCAAATTTTATATAACAGGTCGATGTTGACTATGGTCTAGTCTAGTTGCTGTCAAGCTTTCAAAAATGAGTCAAAGGTATTACTTTAGTAATACATAGCGAAAAAGCGAGCGAGAGTAATGCGTCACCTTAAAGAAAATAGATCGTGCGGAGTACGGCAACTCATTCGGGTATCTTCTGGAGTTTGTGGAACCTTGAATTTATTTTTAAATAAATATGCTAAATATTTGCAAATCCTAACAATTTTATTTGGTAAAGGTCGGCCGGTTCTTACTTGACTCTCTCATGATTCCCAAGAGAAAACACGCTTATTTTCTTCTTGAGAATGTATAAATTGGTGTTGAGAACGTATAGCATTGAGTATTACCTCTTATGAGTAACAGGTAAGTGTTCATCTTCATCTAAGTTTGTCCCCACAAGTCTCCTCAATAGGAGTGTAGCGCGGGATTTTAAGACAAAAGCCATTAACAGATAAAAAGGAAATGCTCCGACAAAGTTCCGACTAGCATTTATCTAAGTCTTTTATTGTTTAAGGGAAAAACGAATTCTCATACGTATCTCTTCGGAATAAAACCTCACTTAATTTATCGTATCACTTGGACCTGTAAATTTATCGGAGCTCTCATATAATGTTCTCTGTGAGGCTCCGAAAGATTCCTATTCTCTACTGCTCAAGCAATTCAAGCCTGGTCATCGAGGGTTGGTAAATTAAGTTGTTCGTAAATAACAAAGTTTAATGGTAAAGTAAATAAAAATTTTAAAAAGTTAAACACAATTTTTAGGCAGGAACCCCAGCCATGAACTTCAAGATCAAGCCTAGTGGTAGAGGCTTGGTAAATTAAGTTGTTATTTTTATTTATTTTATTTTATTCTCAAACCACCGGATACAGCTCTTATTCGCCATTTTACACCGGGGTGTTCAACAAAATGTAACAAGTAAACCATGGACACAAACGACCATGCCCTGGACCGGGGAAACCTACCCAGGCGGGACTCGAACCCGCGACCTCTTATTTGGCAGGCGAGAACGTTACCCCTACGCCACCGAGGCCGGCGAATAAGAAATTTTAATGACAAAGGAAATAAAAATTTTACAAATTTAAACACAATTTTTCGGCAGGAACCACATCCATGAACTTCAAGACGTTTCTTTCATATCTGCTCCATTTCAGGTCTGTCATTTTTCCCAGCAGTCATCAACCCTATCCCCTACATTCAACCCATTCACGAAGTTCCAACCTCACCACGCCACTAACCCACTGAGGACTTCCATCTCCGAAGCACTCCGTTTCGCCTCTTACCACATTCCCATCGACCACTGCACCCTACTCGCGGCAATTGAGCGAGAGGGGGAGAGAGGCAGGGGAGGATGCCTACGGCGCGCCATTAATCCACACATCACTCGGCCGACAGCCGTCAATCTTCTCATCGAGTGGACGCACTCGATCGAACAAACCTCCTCCTTGCGTCTCCATTTCTCAACGCCCTTCGCGAACGCGAGACACATTGCGATCGCATAACAATACGCATCGGGGTTATACCCAACACTCGCCATGCAATGCTCACGAATACGATACATGAAACAATTTTACAAGCTGATATACGATTTTCCACAAAATGAGTGAACTTAATAAAATACAGAGGAAAGCTGCGTGACTCGACAAAAAATGGTACTAACAGAAAGCCTTGGTGGGAGATGCTTGAGACACTGAGGCAGCGAGCTAGGCTTAGATTGCTTAACACTAGAACCGCAGACGGTACTTTTTTAGCCCATCGCCCTTTGCAAATGTTTGCCATTCATGTATTAGTGGTTTGGTCCCTTTGAAATTGATTGACTCTTACTCATTTTTTATGTTCTTTTGAATGGTCATATCGAAAAGACTGTACGATATTTGGTTCGCGAAAAAAACGACGATTTATCTAGAACCGCGGGATGGGACTTTTTTGTCCCATATGGGGAAAACATACGATTTCAGTTTTTTTTTACACTTATTTTGTATTTAGCATAATAGTAGTTTATTACGAAGGGGATCGATGCACAGATACCGTTATTTTGCCAGTTAGAAGCGCAGAAGGGAATAATCTGTGCACTGCGCCGGCCGCCTACTCACGCAGCGCCGGCCGCGTCACCTCTGCCCTCAACACTTTTGCTGTTAAAATAAGTTTACCGTATTCCTAGTAATACTTAATAAAACGTTTTAAACATTGCCTAAACACGTGTTTTGTTCACACAAACCATAAAAACCCGTCAATTATACTTAAACATTACAGGATCAACGTATTTTGTCAATGGGACAAAAGGTCCCATGCCGCGGTTTTGGTAGGGTTGGAAAGTTCAGCGGTTCTAGTGTTAAGAAATTGAGAAAATATATGTTTTTCTTTGCATTTCAAAGAGACACAGAGAAAATAATATTAGTACCCACCATATTTCCAGTTTCGGCAGAAACGGTATATTAAGATTGATATTTTTCCGAATGGATATGTATGGAAATCCCCCGAACAAAAAAGGGCTTTGATAAATTTTTAGTGGAATTTGCGGCATCTCATTTTACCACGTTTTCTTATACTCGCTTTCTAGTTTGTCCTTCCGGCAAAATCTTGCAACTTAGATTTCAACCACTTGATTACTAACTAGAGCGCTGAAATTTTCAGGATAGCTTAGACCTAGATGACAATGCAATGTTCTTACAATTTTACCACGGTTAGAAGAGTACCTAACTCGAGTAATATTCAGAAATAAAAATTAAATATGGAGTTCTATTAATGGCCACTTCAATCCAATGGAGTCGCTTCAATCAAAATAGGGGCAATTAGTATCCCACTTGATTGGAAGTGCTTGCATCATTTACAGATCATTCTTTCTTGCCAAATAAATAAGCTCTGGCCTTTTGTTTTAAATAGATTAGAAAACTTTTCTTACTGCTTGAAATTATAACAATCGTAATCGCTGTTAGGTATAAAAGACAATATTTGAGACACCTAATTGATGGTTGCACTTAATATTTAAATCGATTGCAAAATTCCTTTTTAGCAAAACTAAAAACTTTAAAATAATATTGATGTATTAACATAACATGTTTATAAAAAGTACGTTTCATTAAAAAGAAGAAAATGACTGCCTACAGCCCCTTAAATTATTGAAAATTTCTAATGTGATTGATTAGAAAGAAAAATAAGTTTTAGAAGAACATTTCAGATATCTAAAACGAAAAAAGTGGTGCACATGTAAGATTACATTTGCTCTCGCTAGGAGAAAAATCGGATATATATTGACCAGCAATTATTAATTTTATAGCACCATATTTTTCGTTTGTGATACCTGAAATGCCCTTATAAAAGTTATTTTACTTGGGCGCTTCTCTAAAACTCTCCCCTCCAAGATGAGACTGAGGAGTTTGCACTTTTTCCCTCTTAGAATGTGGCCAAGTTGAGAGATTTTCATCTTCTCAATTAAATTCCTTAGAGAGCAATCAAGGCCAGCCCTTCGCAGAACCCCAGTGTTGATCTCTTGTTCCATGGAGTTTTGAGAAGCCTTTTTAAGAACCACATTTCAGTTGCTTCCAGTCTTTTTATTGATGTTTTTGTAATCGTTCAATTTTCCACTCCGTGCAATAAGACGGGTAGGTAGCACTGCACCACTTTTATTCTGAAAGCCAAAGGTCAGTGTCTTCATGCATCAACACATTATTTAGCTGTCGGAATGTTTTTTTTATCTATGCCACATCGAATTTCAATTTGATGAATTCATCATTCAGCTAAATTCTTACATTCGGAAACTTTTTAAAATTTCATTCATATAAATGCCTTCCCATTAAGTATCTCCTTCAATTATATCTGCCCGAGAGTTCATTGATTGTTGACGTTATTGCTCACCCAAACTTTACAGGAGGTAATGAGGTAGGGTTTTCACAGCACATCAAAGGAAAATACTCCCTTGGATTTCCAGGTTTTCTAGGGATTTCTTTGCTTATCAGAGTCCAAATACCCCTTATATACAAGTTACTTACTTACTTACTTGTATGAGTACATTTTGCTAAATTTCTCTCGGTAGTTTGAAATTACCCACTAAAATGTAAACTTATCTCCAAGATAATTTACCCCAATGGACCCATTTCCTCCGAGAAATAGGTCTGCCTGCAATTTTTAGATATTTACGGTGTTATGGTCGTATCAAGTAATTCTCTAAGATATTTTAGTGACTCATTCATCAAATGATCATATGGCTACACTGATCGGTAACGGTGTCAAAATTTAATGTGAACCTCTGCATACCAGCATAAAAAAAGGTTTCAATCTTCAGGGAAAGCATTGTATTGGATCGTTTTGTTAGTTAAGTTTTGTTAGTTAGTTATACTTTCAAGCAGTAAGAAAAGTTTTCTAATCTAATTTAAACAAAAAACCGGAGCTTATTTATTTGGCAAGAAAGAATGATTTGTAAATTATGCAAAAACTTCCAATCAAGTGGGATACTAATTGCCCCTATTGTGATTGAAGCGCCTCCTTTGGATTTAAGTGGCCATTATTAGAACTCCATATTTAATTTTTATTTCTGAATATTACTCGAGTTAGGTACTCTTCTAACCGTGGTAAAATTGTAAGAACATTGCATTGTCATCTAGTTCTAAGCTATCCTGAAAATTTCAGCGCTCTAGTTAGTAACCGAGTGGTTGAAATCTTAGTTAGTTAGTTTGGAGTTATTTTGTTGGTTTTCAATGTCCATCTACTGTACATGCATCTTCACTTCTATTATACCTGCATTTTATTAATAGGCAGTAGTCGTCCATATTAAAAATTTCAATTTGCACCCTTCTCTTTCAGCAAGTGGGATAATTTTTACCTGCTTCAAAATAGGACTACGGAATAGACGGATGAGGCTGACAAATCCTTAAGCAGCATATCTGTGACGATTAGAATACAAAAAGGGCACAGCTTTTCATCAAGAGTTTCTAATTCCGTTTCTCATTTCACCATCACGGTAGAGTGTAGCCAGGTTATTATTATCCTGAGTTATCCCTGGTTTTTCTAAAAGACCGAAATCTCCCGAGTATTTCTAGTTCCAGCGGCTTTCTAGGTAAAATGACGTCCTGTTAGGTAAACAAGCATTTTTTTCAGCATATTACTAGTTGTTTTTTTCAGTGAGGGCCGTTTTTTTTACATAAAATAAACCAAAATTATTTTTTTAATTCATTTATTTTTAGAATTTTCATAGTTTTATTTACATTCCCACATAGTTACCTTGTTTGTTTAAGAACTTATCATACCTTAAAACTAAGTTTTGACACCACTCTTTAAAGAAGTTTGCCGCCTGCCCTGACAACCAGGAATTCACGCGAGATGCCGCGTCTTTTGCTCTGAATGGCGCGTCGGAGCCAGGCCAGGGTTGCGCAGTAGGCTTCTGAGTTGATCATCATTCATCGTGTTATAAAGTCCACTAGCAAAACACCGCGCCTGTCCCAGAACACCGTTACCTTGATTTTGTAGCGCGACAGCGTTTGTGATAAAAGATGGCCGTTCTGAGCGATCATCATCGTGAACATTTTCGCGGTCATCTTTGAATTCTCCGACCCATTTCCGCACTTTACCTTCGCTCATTGCATTAGTAGCATACACTTCACAAAGCTGAGGGTGAATGTCTGCAGCCAACATCTTTCTTGGAGTCAAAAATCGTATCACTGACCAAATCTCACACGCGGCGGGCGATTCAATAATCGTAAACATTTTAAAGATCCACAGTAAAGCGTAAAGGTTAGATACAGGACTGCAATTGACATGTGTTTGTTCGCAAGGAATGCCGGGAGGCGGCGCGCACACTTGTTACGGACGGCGTGCGAACTGCTACAGCGTACGGCAAAACGGCCCTTAAAAAACAGCCCTCCTATTTAATGACCACAGAATTCAATAACGGTACGTCTAAAATGTAGCTAAAAATCTACACATGTACACTGTGTTACTATGTTACCTACAATGTACACTGTAGAGAGTTTTTAGTTACATTCGCATTAGCAAGAGCAGTCTACCAGAAAAGTCTTCAATGCACTCTGAGTGCACCCTGCCTAGTGCAAATCTCAGCTAGAGTTGCTTTCACGCTAAAGCGGAAGAGTAAACAGAAAGGTTGTTTGTCTAGCTAGAATGCTCTCGCTCTACCAAGTTTGTTAAGTAGAGTATTTTCTCTCGCAGGAAGAAATCAATCCTTTCTGCAAGAAATGCATGAAAAGTTGGGGAAAACTGACCCCTAATTCAATACAGCCGTTTGAAAGTTATGCAGAAGAATGATCTTAGGTGAAAGTCACCCGGTGGAAGACTCGAGAGTATTTCATTGAGTTAACCAGAACTTTGGAATACCGCGAGTAAGGAATTTCGGGATACGCACAAAAAAGTAAAACGATTGGAGGATATTGCAAAAAAATGAAAATGGAGGATAGATAGCAGTCTCGCGAGAGTAAATTTCGTGCCAGTGTCTATACTCTGTTCATTTTATATCTGCGGGTGAGCTGGTGTGGCCAAAGCAAGTTAAGATGAGGGGAGGGAAAGTTTCTCGACGTGTGACTTTGCCTTAGCCAATCAGCAAACAGTAGGCGTGGCCTCAGTCAGTCGCTCTCAGACCTCCGCCGAGTGAACATCGTCAATCTGCTCGTGGAGCAGTGTTGCCAAGCCTCACGCGTTCTCCTTGAATGTGACTTAGTATGCCTTCCACCAACGGTGCCACATTCAGCGCGGTAGCTGACGATGTTATGAGCTTCTAAGAAAGGATTATCCCCAATGCCTTCCAAATGATTAGGTATTTTGTCTCGGCGCCGGGGCCAAAATACCTGTTGCCGCCTATGACTCACACGTTTAGAGTGATAAAAGTAGGGCGGCTGTGTACATTTGACAACGTTATGTTCGTTCGTACTCTCTCTCTCTCTCTCGGTACTACCCCTCCCCTATCAGCGAAGCCATCCGAGAGTGACCGGACTCTCACGAAAGCTCACCCGCAGACATATAGTGAATAGACTATAGTCTTAACTAATCATAAATAAAATAGTTTCAAAAATTCTTTTTTTATAATTCCAACTAAATGAAGCATATATTAACGTATTTACACTGAAATTACTCATTTCGAGCAATCTTACGTGAGATTAGAGTGAGTCGAGCCAAATCTCACGATATATCGACAAGGGGGAGAGAGAGGGTTCAAAATCCCCAATATCACCTCATTTAATTAATGGGCGGCCCCTCACCTACATTTTGAATTCCTCTCGACACTTTTTACATCATGCACCATCATATTTGTGGAAGCATTACAAAATTATATTCAAGCTCACCTGTAAACGAAGCATTGCAACGTCTGCCACTTTCAAAACAACCGAACGTGTTCGGAGATATCGTTAGAATCGATATGCACTGTCGATATTCGCACCACTGCGCATAGTTTTTACGCCGAAAATTCTTTTTAATTCGTGAATCTCTCACATGTAAACGAAGCATTGCAACGTCTGCCACTTTCAAAACAACTGAATGTGTTCGGAAATATCGTTAGAATCGATATGCACTGTCGATATTCGCGCCACTGCGCATGGTTCTTGCGCCAAAAATTCTCTTTAATTCGTGAATTGCTCACATGTAAACGAAGCATTGCAACGTCTGCCACTTTCAAAACAACTGAATGCGTTCGGAAATATTGTTCGAATCGATATTCACTGTCGATATTTGCACCACTGCGCATCGTTTTTGCGCCGAAAATTCTCCGAATTCATTCACCGTGTAAATCAGAGGTTTCAAGTGGTCATTCACATGAATTTATTTGCATGGCCATTTGAATTATTGTTCGCATGATCATTCATCGTGTAAAACGGCTTTAACAAACGACCGGAATAAACCGTTCGTAATAATTCCGATCGGTTTTTAGCACATCCCCCTGGGCCACCTCGCACTTATAGAGGGCTTATAATTAGTGGCGTGCTTACACTTCCCCCGGGATCTAAACCCGGTACCCGTCGATCAGCAGCCTAGCGCCCTACCTACTAGGCTAATTTACTATGTACACGAGGTATTTTCAGGGCCGCGTTGATATTTCCATCTCCTAATGAAATCCACGCCTGGAAATCGATCTGGCGTTTCCGGCGTCGAGGACATGCACGCCACCAGCGGAAGTGGATTCGGCAGGGTCTCTTCCGGGAAAAAGGAGGACGGAGCTCGGAAAGCGTCCTCTTCCTCCTCGAAATGATGAAATGTGGGCTATCGATCATTGGGAAGTCCCCTATGCCCACCCGTTTTCCTTTTCAAGTACTAAGGGGCAGATAGAGTGAGGCGTGAAAAGAATGTCAACATAGTAACGTAATCCTGAAGGCCTTGCTACACGGTACATTAACACGCGTGAATGGATGAACGAAGGTGATAAGAGTAATGCTGAGGTCACGAAACTTTATTCAGTCCCTTCCGCTATTCAAAAATAATAACATCTTACCTTTGAGGTAATTGTTTGTTTATAAGGCCCTTAAAGTATTTTATATTAGAGGTGGCGAAAAGAACTTACCAATATCAGATAATCTCCGGCATTTTAATACCATACCCAGAAAAAGAACAGAATTATTTAAAACAAGTTACCTATTCTTGGGACCGAATATTTACTGTGAGTTAATTAAGAAGAGAAATTTACATTTAATTTAGAAATTTACAATTGATAGAGAAAATTGCATAGCTGACGAAAAGAATGTATTATGGGTAATGGTATTGCTAAAGGGTAAAGGTATGGTTGTTTGCTCATAATGATGTTTCACATTTGCTTAGGTGATTGAGATATTATGATGAAAGGAATGATTTGCAATGTTTTTTCTTATGTTAGTTAGTGATTTCATATTCTATGTGTTTCATATGCAAGTGAGCTTATTATTTCTCAATGCTAATGATCCAGCATGGTAACATTTTTTTGTGTAATACGTAGTCGGATTCAAAAGTGTTGCAACAAATGGGGCGGCGCCACTTTCGCCGCAGTTTGGAAATCGAGTTTCGGTATTTTCTATTGTACGAGTGGGAGGGAAATTTAAACAATAGTCCCACCTCCCACACTATTTTTATAACAGCATCATTAAAGGGAAATGTATGCGGGATGTGTGCATTCTTAATGCCGCATAAATTGTGCAGCTCATGCTACATAATAAATCTACGTCCAGAACGTCAATTTACTTTCTCTCGTAAGTTGGCCGATCCGTCGAAGTATATTGTCTCACAATTAACGCTGAAGCTTTTCTATCAGCGATAGCGGACATAGATACACATAAAATATCCGCCACAATATCACAGCAAATAATGCCACTGAGTGTTAAAATTCAGTTTGATTTAGTGACACCAGAAGACCGGTTCATTCCCTTGCCTGAAAAAGCTCGTAGTGAATCCCTTTTGGAGTGAACGAGTGAGATGGACTAGTGGTTAAGGAGAAGACTTATCACGGCAGCAATCCGAAGGCGGTTATTATTTTAGCAGCACAATCTCACATTACAGCATATTGGTAAGCATAGGGACACTATGCTCAATATCATAACACGCATTGGTGAGACTTTACACCTTTAATTATGAGGGCATGTAAGCAGGACTATTGAGAACACTCCTCTAATTATACTTACTTCCCTAAGTTCTACGATCAATAAAATCTTAATTTTTTAAAAATAAGAACGTCATTTGCACGTAAAACAGTTTCCAAACACCTTGTAAATGCAGTCAAAAAATAATAATGTTACTTTGGAAAAAATCTAGGATGAACACATAATGAACCGTTAAAATTCATCTCAAAATGTTTTAGTTCCATAAAATGGCATCACAGAACTCAAACATTTTGACGGGAAGAAGATATCAGAAAAATAAGGGTTTTGAGTAATTAGCATAGGTAGCTGGTACCGCAAGAACGTTATTCATTATCTGATGGAACGGACGTCTGACCGATCGGACGTTACTGAACGTTATTCATTAAAAAAAATAAGAACGTCATTTGCACGTAAAGCCATTTCCAAACAGCTTTTAAATGCAGTAAAAAAATAATGATGAAATTTTGGAAAAATTCTAGGATGAAGACATAATGAACAAGGTCAACAGATTTAGGCTTCAATTGGTGGAAGTTAGACATATTAAAAAAAAATAAGATCGTATTAAAAATTCTTGTGGAAAAGTGCTATGATCTTTTATTTATTTAAACATAATGAGCAGTTAAAATCCATCTCAAAATGTTTTAGCTCCATAAAATGGCATCACAGAACGCAAACATTTGGACGGGAAAAAGATCTCAGAAAAATAATCGTTTTGAGTAATTAGCTTAGGTAACTGATACCGCAAGAACGTTATTCATTATCTGATGGATATACTTTATGAAAGCGATGGTCTTTAAAATCAATGAAAAATCTAAGAGTGCTTAAAGGTTCAGTTGGCTCGTTGCCGACTAGACCTTCTTCACTTTTTCAAGAGGAAGAGGGCAAACGAGGTCAGATAAAAATCTCCAATATGCTAATTAAATATTTATCCCTTGACAGATAAGTAGCTGGGTCAAATCGATTAAAAGGAGGAGGAGACCATTCAAATACTAATTTCGAAGAGAAAGTAGAAGGGACAGTGATCTTTGCAAAGCAGGGATCTCGGACATGAGGACAGGCGCAACAACCTACATGTGAAGAGTCCGATTGTCTAAATGAATCGAGAAGAAGAGCTCACAACATCCAATGACATACTCCAAGTCAGCCATATTGTCCATGCAAAATTTGGGTCTTACAACTTAAGGTCTTGTTAGAAAGAGTTATCTTCAATAAATACTTCAAGCGAGGAAAACTTAAGACTCTCTGACATTTAAGTACACCATGTACAGTAGCGTAACCAGGAATATCGTTCGGGGGGTGGGTCCAAAACCACGGTTGAAATGTTTTGAGAAATAGCTAAGTTGAGGGTTTTAGACTCATTTGAACACTTTTGACTATCGAAAAAACTTAATTTGTCTAAGAAATCTTTTGAGAATTCATGATTTTTCAATATTTATTGTCTTTTATGAACGAAAATGATTGTGTTTTTATATTTCGGGGGAAGGGGGGTCGGGACCCCCCGGACCTCCCCCCTCGCTACCCCACTGACCATATATTTACGAGGTAACTTTTGATTTGGTTTAAATAGCATACTAGATGGTAAAAAGGGATCCAAAAAATTGGACCAATACAGTAATGACCGAGCGGTAATTTCCATTAAGCAAAAAATTGTTCCACCATGGGACCTATCAATAAGAGTTCAACCTATCAAAAAATTGTTCCACCATGGGACCTATCAATAAGAGTTCAACCTATCAAAAAATTGTTCCACCATGGGACCTATCAATAAGAGTTACTATAGCCGCGATATGGAAAGAAAAAGACACCACGTCTATATTTTTTATAATTAAAAGCCCTAACTGTATGAGTTATGAAAAACCAAAATAAATGCAAAATTACACTTGGAATATATTCCGCTTCTAATTTTGATGTTACCCTTAGAGAAGAGTACCTCTCATGACTTTTTAAATAAAATTTGAAATGAAATAAAACAATTATCGAGCCCCTTGTTCTCATCCGAATTACCTAGATCTTTCCGAGCGATCAGGAGCATTCTGATTGTTGTGAACGTTTATAGTAACATCTCAACTTTTTATAACCACGATTTGTTGGTTGTCGTCTTGTTATTATTATGTTTTAATTAAGAATGGAACTGTCTCTTGATTTTTATTCAGAATTAAAAAGTACATTTGAAATTTAGCTTTAAAAAAATACGGCCACCAAATTCCGATGACAGCGCTGCGATCGTTAAAGGGGAGAGAATGATAAAAAGTCGTAACAAAGAATTAGTATGTATCAAAGTTTATAGAAAAATTTTCACTGGAAAATCGCTGTTTTTCATAAAAGGTACTTTTATATTGTAATATTTATTCAATCAGACTTATTAATTTACCCTGATGACGACGGACGAGTCATCCAATGAAACGCTGGTGATACGCAACCATTATAAACGGACACCAGACAATACTTCATGCACATAATTCACCGGAAAGGAATAGGGTAGTTTCCTTCAACAAAGAAAACGATAGGCATTGATTGCGATTCGTTACCCACCGTTAGTGTATTCATAATATAAAAATTATTTGGTTTTAGAAATCCCAGTTTAGACGAATGGCAATGGGCAATTTTAACCTCATTTGAAAAATGCCAGATTGGCGCCCATACGATTCCACTCCACGTGACGTAACAGGAACCTAGTTTCCACACGAGAGGATAAAAGTTTTACATGGTCTGAGATTACCAATGCATGCTTGAGTCACAGAGCTCAGGGAAACATCTTTTAATAATAATATTTATTAAAATTGTCTAAGGTCGGAAAGTTTCCCTCGTTTGATAAGGTAGTATTAATCCATATTTAAGCCAAGCGCCACCTGCTAGCAGGGTACTCTACTACCTGCTAGCATCCTGCATCGTTTCAGCGCTCAAGCCTCGCCCTTAGGTCACCTCACACGGCGACAGCGGGAACCAGAATGACGGCACACGGTGTTTTCCCATCATTCCTACTTAGCCGTCGTGTTTTCGCGCGCTTGAAAATGTTAACTTTTCATTTAATCGCGAAAAATAGATATCGTCATTTTAAAATCTAAAAGCGTTAAATGCGTACTCCAGGAGTAATAAGCTTTCGATTTAGGCAATAAATATATAATAGGAAAGCACCCTATTCAGCTTAAAAAGTGCTCACAAAATAATTGGAAATGGAAATCTTTTGCTATCGATTATTTACATCTCTCGGCTCGCATGATCACTCTTTAATGCCTCTCGCCTATTGCATTATTAAAAAAGGTCAGGTGACTCTACCAACTCACCATCACAGATACAACTTCGACATAAACTGCCGATGAGTCCCTGCGGAGCCGTAGCCTGAAAGATAATTGCACATCTAACTGGCCATCAAAGCTGATTCCATTTCCATGGCTCCGCGGCCGGTATACTAGGGTAATATGGTACCCACGTTAAACATTATTCCTTCTTTGACGTCACCTAATCCTCTGCAAAGTCTTAATAATCTGATAATTCCACTGCAATTCGAGAGAAATACCCAAATTACCCATTTATTTCCAAAGTGTATGCGACGACTTCACATTGTAACCCGAAAATGTACCGTAAACGTAAGAATATAATTAAAAAAAAAATGCGAATGGAACAATTTTACAAATATCATGAGTTCAAACAATTACATAAAAAAATCATGAACTCACGAAAATTAAGGCTACATTATATGTCACGAGGATACTTTTTTGACCATCAGGAATGGCGTTAGAGCATAGAGGGCCCGCGATACCGAACAATTTAAGCACGAGGCAGCAAACAGCAAATAATTCTCATTTCGATCCTTCGATAACCCGGCATCTGACTTCCACCACCCAATAACGATCCTTCAAATCGTTAACCCGACATAAAAAAAGAGGAAATTCACGCATGCCTACTAAAGAAGCCATAGCAACAGCTGATTATTTATAAATAGCGAACATTCACTATTTATTATACATTCTTTATGTAAAGAAACATATGTGGCCGACGCTTCGGGAATTTATTTTCCAACTTCAACGATGTACGTTTTCTGATGAGACTGAGTAATATTTTTTTCTGATTAGGAGCTTTCACAACCATTTTATGAAATGGCGCATTTCTAAGCTATGATCATAAATCACTAAAGATACCCATTCCATGGCCACGAGGATAATTTATATGATGACTCCAGCTGAATCATAGCCCTAATACACACCGGAACGTCTGAAAGAAGTCACATTTATTTATTTCTAGCCTTGCGACTTAACCTAGAGATTTAAACTGATATTCCATGAAGATGTCGAGGTAAAATTTCGCACATAATTACGAATAAAATAGAAAAAAAAACAGCCCGAGTAATTAATGAACCATATTTCTGGGATAAATTTGGGTGCGAAACGCAGTGGTGGGAAGAGATAGTATTTCTTTTTGCAATTTTTCACTTCTAGAGAGAGAGCCATAAACTATTTGTGTATTATTAGGTCATGATTCCAATTGTAATATTGAACAACGTCAAAATAACACCGGACTGAAGGGTGAGCGAAACAGGTTTTCCGGAGCACTTACGTTATTTTTTAACCATCACCGCTGGATATTAAACGTAGACTTCCATCACACCTGCTGACAGCCATACAAACAATTTTCAATTTTCTTTTCAATGTACCGAGGCAGGTGATAAAAATTCTATATTTCAGGTCTGGATTCTTTTAGTTCTGCAACGTTGAATGACAAAAATATTAGAACTTCATTGGCCAGGAAAAACACCCAACGTAACGTGAGATATGAAAACATCAAATGTTTCTCACGTCCCCAATTAGTCGTAGCAAACTGCGACACACGAAATAATGTATCAAAATAGCCAAACGCACAGTAAATTTAAATAAAAAATGATAATTTTTGGATGACTCCAGCTAAATTAGAGCCGTAATGCGGTGTCAATTACACACCGTAACGTTGGCCAGAAGTCACATTTATTTATAGTGTGTATACCGTAGGTTGGAGCAAATTTTTTTTAGCCGTTACACTGTATGTTTCGTTTTAACTTTCGACCATTTCGTTATTTATGATCGGAGCACTTCGTGTTTTGCATCATTCTTCTTAGCTTTTTTAGTACTTCCCAAATATGCTATTTATATTGAGATATTATGAGAAAGTAAAAAAAGTTAATAATTCTATTAGAGGTGCTAGTTGCCTTCGTCACGTCGGCGGGAAGAAAGGGACTGGCGAACGGACCAGCCAGCTACCCGTGTCGGTCCCATACAGTTTTTTTTGTTGGTCCTTTCCTCCCCTCCTTTGCTCGCGGCGCAGGTACTTCGCGGGCCCATGCGCCAACTAACGGTATACACACTATACAGACTGTCCCAAGGGCCGTGTGTCATTTTTGTCCTGTAATTGAAGTAAATTTGCATCGAGCAATATTCATGAAAATTGGCATACTTATGGGGAAAGGTGCTAAGTTGTGTTGAGTGCAAGTAAAATTTTACAATTTTGACCTTTTGACCTCATAATGTGGGACCAAACCAAACATTTGAATTTTCCTTATGGGGTTTCAATGTTAAAATAGTCGAGATAGAAAAACGCCTGAATTTCATTGACCAAGATGTCAATTCTTAGGTTTTCGGACACGACAAACCCGAAAATAACACTTTTATTTACGAAAATTCAACCGTTGACCAGTAAGGTCACCGTCAAGGTCATAAGGGTGGCAAAAAGAATAGGATACCAACAAAGGTGACGATCCATAGGTTTTATAGGGTGCCCAAGTCATTGGTATTGTCCAAATACCCGTATTGTTCACTAATTGACCTCCGAGGGTCACAAATGGGGTCAACGGTCATAGACTTAAACGTTGGGCCATCATGACAACCAATGTGTCATACCATAGGTTTTGAAGGGTGCCAAAGTCGGTTAGGCAGTTCATAGAGCCGTATCGTTGATTTTTTGACCTCCGGGGGTCATAATGAGGGTCAAAGGGCGTAGAGCTAAACGTCGGGCCATCATGAGAACCAACGTGTCGAACTATAAACGTGTCGGTTTTAAAGGGTGCCAAAGTCGGTTTTTCGGTTCGTAGATCCATATTGTCGATTTTATTTTCCGGCGAGGGTCATCATGGGGGTCATAATGTATATTTAGCCTTGCGACTTAACCTTGAGATTTAAACTGATATTCCATGAAAATCTCGAGATAAAATTCTGCGATTCAACCCGATGGCTGCTTTGGACATGCGAGTGCAAAGTTCACCCCAGACTAAGCAAAAGGCGGGTGAATTTTCACACATTCAGTGTGCGAGGGCCAGTTTATTTCCCTGCGCGCCTCACAATCAGAGCATTGTTATTTTTTGGTGCCCCAGTGGGATTATTCGGATTTTAAATTCGGGACAATTCCATCAGTACCCCCAAAGATCACAATACTGGTCCTCACTGTAGTCTGTTTACTTAATGTTTGCGGGTGAGCTTTCGTGAGAGTCCGGACACTCTCGGATGACTTCGCTGATAGGGGAGGGGTAGTACCGAGAGAGGGAGGAGGAGCGAACATGATGTTGCAAAATGTACAAAGCCTCCCTACTTTGTCACTGAAAACCTTTTGGGTCATATCTATTCACAGGTATTTTGGCCCCAGCGCCGAGACAATATTCCTACTCATTTGGAAGGCATTGGGGATAATCACTTCACAGAAGCCCATGAAATTGTCAGCTACCGCGCTGAATGAGGCACCGTTGGTGGAAGGCATACTTAGTCACATGCAAGGAGAAGGCGTGAGGTTTGGCAACACTGCTCCACGAGCAGATTTGCGATGTTCACTCGGCAGAGGTCTGAGAGCGACTCACTGAGGCCACGCCTACTGTTTGCTGATTGGCGAAGGCAAAGTCACTTGTCGAGAAATTTTCCCTTCCCTCATCTCCACTTGCTTTGGCCACACCAGCTCACCCGGAGAGATAAAATGAACAGAGTATAATAGGGTTTATTAATAATTCATGGAGTTTTTGGGCCTCTATGAGACATAGGTATCGTATTCTATACTTCCGAATTTTTTCTCAGATTTGAATGAAGTCACAGATTTAGACAAATACGGAAGTCATTTGAAAGTTCAATCAGTAACCGCTTACAATAGTGGCTCATATCTACGACTCAAATCCGCAGGAACCCAGATGATGATACGCTGTATCGAAACCGGTCGCAATATATTTTATTTTGTGAAACAGCTAAGTGTTTTCTTAACCTTTGTGCATCCGCAGGAGCTGTTAATTTTCATCGCAGTATCCTTGTTGCCTCGAGTGATGAATGGCTCATTGAACGATCCATTTTAAGATCCAATATCTCTCCAAATGTGGTATTTATCATTCGGAAATGCAGAATAATGTCCCAATATTTCCTTCACTGCTATTCATTTTCAAGCCTCACAGCCCACTTGAATGGACATTTTGTGTTTTTTTTTGCTTTCTCATCGAAAGGTAGCTTTCGCGATCTCTGTTGAAAAGATTGAGTTTAAGTTCGACGACATGAAGGTTAAATAATAATATTTTTCTAATGTCATGTATTTTAGTGAGAATTAAGGGAGAATATCGTCAATGACTTTAAAAGGAGCATAAGTATGTCGTTTAAAATTATAAAACTTTGCATTTTTATATTTTCCCGATGAAACACATTTTATGAATGAGAAAACTGACTCCGCATTTATCTTACGGAATTTTTCTGTCTGGGTAGTCATGGTGGTCATGATAGAAATCGAGGAATGGACATCTTTTGTAAAAATTTGGCACACACTTAAATGTAACACGGCTAAGGATATTATCTAAGTGAGGAGAAAGACTAAAGAAGTTTTTTCCTCTGTCTTCATGATTTTGTATGAAAATTTTAATCGTTTTATACCGGATTTGGGATGTGTTTTAGCTGTATCTAGTTGAAGGGGAGGGAATCTTCCATCTTTGACAAAATGTGTTCTTCCAATTTATTTGCAGCCATGAAAGCGGCCATTCTGATCCAGCAGTGGTATCGGAGGTATTTGGCGCGCATGGAAGTGAGGCGTCGCTGCACGTGGAATATCTTCCAGAGCATCGAGTACGCCGGCGAACAGGACCAGATGAAGGTAGGAACAAATTCATTTCCTCTCAAACGCTCTACACTTTAACACTAGAACTACCGATGGAGTCATTCTGACTCCTTGAGATTTTAATTTCTCTGCTCTGACTAATATTTTACGAATTTCGGCCTGAAACTCAGTGACTTTTATTCATTTTTGACATATAATAAGACTTTGCGATGAAAATAGTTTTAGAAAAATACAGTACACATTTTTCAAAATTTACCGTTGAGTACCAAAGAGAGGAGGTACCAGCAGTAATAAAAATATTTTTTATTTTATTAAATTATTTCCCCACTTTCTATGTTGCCTACGTAATATTTTTATCATATAAACATGATAATAAAATATTGTGAAAAGTTAATGTTCTCTGTTTTATCTATTTCCTCAGTGATAATCCCATTTAAACAATATAAAATGCAGGAAAAAATAATTTCAATGCAATATCGTCGAACACCGCATTTTTTTAAACTAATTTTTTTTGTTGAAACCACGACTGAAATATTGAAATTATAATCAAAAATGGTAAACTAAAGCAACTTATCAATACATTCAGGTATAAACTGCAAAAAATAATCAATTATAAGGTAGGAGTCAAAATGACTCCATTCGTAGTTCTAGGAGGGGTGTCAAGACCAGTATTCCTAGTGTTAACTGGGTTATCCAAAGGTCCAGCCGACGACGCGACGTGGTTAAAGGGCGACAAAAAGCAAATCCCCCTTACTGAAAATGTCAAAATTAATATTTATATATTTTTTAACTTAACAGATTCGAAAAAAAACGCATTTTAGGCATTCATAGCGGCTACAACATAACGGAAAATAACATAGGAAGATTACATACTTCCATGCCGGGGATATGGGCAGTTTACCCAGGCGGAACTCGAATTCGCGACCTTCAACTCTTTTACAATTGGTTATTTTTATGATTAAAAACTAAGCAGTTCAATTTACAATTTTAATTTACTGCATTTTCAGTTATGGTGTCCATGTAAAAATGCTTTCATTCATTCCTGCCGTAACACTATTTTATGCCTGGTGGTTAATTTCTATTGTTAAAATGGAAAAAAATCGATAGACTATTAAATGAATGATCATGAGAAAATGGTGGTATTGAAAAATGGATGAGAAAATCCAATAGCAGAATTCCTTTTCAAGAAATTTTTTTAAAATTATCAACCAATAACTGAGGTATAAGTTGTAAGTAAGTACAGTAATAATAGTAGCAGAAAGAAAAATGTCTGAATTTAACACTTTTCTTTTAATAGTTAATATTTATAGTTAAAAAATCTAAAATAAAATTTTCTCGCAAAATTCTTTGCTAAGTCGCCTACTAATGGTACAAGGATCATATCCTGGAAATTCGAAGGAACTATCTTTATTGGGCAGTGCGTTGATAAGTCAGTGAATCATTCACTCGAGAAACGTTACTTAATATGTATGAGAGAGAGATGATGAGAGAGTCATGGATGATTAAAGAAAGCTGATTTTTTAAAATGGGTCAATGCAGAATCGACATTCAATGGGTCAGTCGTGTCAAATGAGGAGAGAGGAGGATGATAAGCATCAGGAGGGATAAAATTATTCATCAAAATGCTAGCAATCCCACACTGAATTTTGTTTTGCTCGTGTGACACTGCCTTTGAGCAATTAATTAGAAGGAAAGGCGTGCCAGACAGACTAGAGGAGCATTTTCAAAGTTCGTAAAACTCACTCCATCTGTCAATGATCTATTGAATTAAAAGGGTGTAATTACCTTTGCGATGCCGTTTCCTTGTATTAATGGGACTATTATAATGAGAATAATATCAAAGTTATCCTGTTATTTTGTAGTGATCGAATCTATTTGACCAATCATTTAATTCTAAAATAGAAATTCACCTGATTTGCAAAAGCCTGCGTCACATCTGTTCGAGATATAATTCATCAAATCGTTGGCTCTTGGAATTCTGCTGATGGAGACGATATCTGAGGGATGGAAAAAATTGATGTGTGAGATTATATATGTCGTTTTAGCGATCTTCCTTAACCGAATTTTCAATGCAACATATTCGACAGTGTTCATAATTAAATTGAATAATTAAATGTGCGTATGAATCTAGTTTATGTAGTGGTTAATTGCAAAACTATGAGGTATGCTATTTATTTTAAAAATGCTATAATTTGAGAGTAGCGGTATTTTTAATCGTAAATATGCGTCTGACATCGTCTCTTTCTACTAAAATCAGACATTAGCACATTTACTGTGGTGCCAAATATAGGTTTCAAAGGTAATTGTTAGTAGTTAATTCACAACAACCATCTTTATCTACACTATTGGGTTTCATAAATTGAAATTGTGTAAAGTCTGCTATCGGAACACGGAGAAATATTGCAAATGTGTAAAGCTCACAAAAATACCTAAAAATATAAGTCGTTTATTTTTCTCTCCTGGAAAGTTGCTATTTTTGAGATACGTGTTGTTAGAACTTAGCCATCGATATGTAAATGAGTTTAATTTTCTATATTACCCATCCGAATGAGTTGTCATAGCGTATTAATAAGGGCGACATTTTAAGGTTTAGATTGAGCCTTGAGGGGGCGATCGAAATAAGTGTTAAGTATGCATGAAGATTGGCACAAAGACGTAACCTGGGGTTTTTGAACTGTTCCGTTGAATGGTGAATATTCGCTTTCACTTGCTGAGGGCATTTCCTTCCCAGACCCCCGGCGAAGGTCTATTGCCTTTTCTGATCAATCTGTCAGTTTGGACAAATTTTTCTGACTTTTTTTCCTTATGGATCGTTTTTTTCGGTGAAATAGAATCTAATTCAATGAAATCCTATGAATACCAAACAGCTCTTGGCTTCCAGGCTTTCTGACTGTTACAAGGTGTGGACTAATGGCTGCCACAATGACTTCGGTGCCGTCACCAAGATTCTCCGCGATGTTCAAATTCATCGTTGGCATGGATTGTTTGATCTCAAAATCCCCAAATGTCCCCAAAAAGTAGAGGCGTGGAGGCAGGTGGCAACACTGTAACAGATAGGATATTAACTGTTTCTATTATTTTTCATTGGGTTTTAGACATTTTTAGAGGTGGCCGGTGCTATGAATTTTTGTCGTATCTCGCCTCGTTCACGCAAAACATTCGTGTGAATCAGTCAGTCAGTCAATGGTCGGAAGTGGGTTTTATAGTATAGTGGTATTTATACATTTCATCTTGTCAGCATATGTGCCTGATATCACAAAATTTCCCACCAATAAACGTATTAAATAGCCTGATCCCTTGTTTGGCGAAAATAGTGGTCACCAGCCGGAAGTATATACGATGCTATTAAGTGAAATGTCACTCTCACTCCAAATTATTCTTAGGAATTGGATTTGGATTATCTCATTAATTTCAATTTGGTGTTTCAAGTCCCGGGCAACAGCACTGGTTATTTGGATTAATGTTCGCGATTCAAGAGAAGAGAGTTGAGCAAAGGAATACCAAATTATCAGCTTGAAACGGTGATGAATATTAATGATGCTGTATTTTATTATTTATCCCTTTATGATTACGAGAGCCGAAATACACCGTAAGCCCGACTTTGATGCATTATTTATAATCTCTGCCAGCCACCAATTTGCTGTGCAAATTCGCTCTGATCGTACAAAGTATTTTGAGAAAAGAATCTAATTGATAATCATTTTAAGGGATTAAAAGGTCAAGCTCAGTTCACTGTTATGCGCTGTTCTCCCCTTAAAAAAAGCCTTTAAAATGCTCAATCACTTCCTAACCGAGTTTTTTTCATTCCAGAGATTACTACTTTTATTTAAAAGCAGCCCTTTGAAATAAGCCCTATGATTTTGTTTATCCACCTTGCTGTCTTTGTAGTTGTATGCGTATCAAATCTTGTAAATTAATACCTTGTATGATGTTAGGCAGGATGTGGTGGAAGTTCGAAATATTATTAAAATGAGACATTGCATTATTTCCACTCATATTTTTATTCTTACACAACGCGTTTCGTCGTTATAAACAACACACTTGATAATATTGTTTGTAACGACGAAACGCGTTGTGTAAGAATAAATCTATAAGTGGAAATATTGAAATGTCTCATTTAATAATACCAGTAAATTAACTTGAAATTAGATCTATTTAATTATTTTGGGTCAGTTTGCGGCCTTAGCCGTAAAAATCTGCACACAATCAAATTTGTTTTTGTCGGTCGATGTAATTGTTGTTTTTCGCTTAATTTGAACCTCAGGCAAATGACTTGCTGTCGCTGAAAGAGATACCAATTATCTCGGATCAAATTAAAGTGTTCAACTGTGTGGTGAGTGGTGCTTTGATATTGATAGTCTGGAAGAGTTTCATTGATATCGTTCACTGAAATTATGTTGATACTGTAATGACGCATCGGGAAATAACCGATAAATATTACGATAATCCAATTATGGTGCCCAACTTTCAAGGATAGGTGCATATAATTTCAAAATCAAAATAAATGGTGTATAATGATGTTCTCTACGCTTTTTTATGCGTGAAAGTAATATTACACGACTGCCAATTGATACATCGACTTTATTTACACGAGATTGAATGCTCTCAAATGTTGATCATGCCTTGTTGTTTTGAAATGAAAAGCTGAATGAAACAAGTTTCATATTATTAAACAAATAAAAGATTGTAGCACTATTCCACAAAATTTTTTACTGCGTACAACGAGTTTAGGCGAACTGAGCCATCATCTGGTACAAGACCTTGTCTTATTATATCTTTGTTTTGTATTATTATGTCTAACTTTCACCAATTGCAGCCTGAATCTGTTGAAGTTTCATTTTATAATGGTGTAAAGACGTTTTAGGCATGCAAGAGAAAGTTTTAGTGTGTATTTCTCCTCTTTTTTGCTGGTTAAAATTTTCGCTGCAAGAATTTTTACTAATGTTCAAGTTGAAAAATGTTCATCTCTTTTTCTAGCTTTTCCAACTGATTCGTCGGTAACGGCATTTAGATGCTCAGGAATGGGTAATCGCGTATGAACATGTTATTCAATATAAAATATGTTTAGCCAAGAAAGTAAAGGAATAGTTCGTAAAAATAAATTTTATTTTCATCTTATCTATGACTCGTCTTACAGCTGGATATCTCTCGAAAGGTTTTCCATTTGATAAGGGTGTCTTACCTCAATTACCTTTCAACTACTGAAAATCTCATTCTGTTGATCGCAAGTCAGTTGTGTTCGTGTAAACGATCATTCCTATATACTTGTTAGTAATTCAATGAGACATTATTTAAATACGAAGATGTATTACGCACAATTGACCAAATAATTTCTTCCAAAAAGTTCAGTAGCACCACTGTCCTTATCGTTGAAAATCCAGCTTTTCTCACGTGGTTCCTAGGTTTCGTTGCGGCGACGGATATTTAACATAGTAACGCGTTTTAATTCTTAACGTTACGTTTATGTCATTAAGTTAACGGCTTACCAAAAACGGCTTACCGACTCTTATAAGATAGAGCTATTCGTTTTCTACGAAAATAACTTCTCTCCAATTCATTTTTGATAAATTCCACGACGGGTTTTCGTCATTTTTTTTTTACTAAGAAAGGTGACGTAGAAACACGTGCACGTGTCAAACTTTCAAGATACAGTACATTTAGTCCCAGAAAAAAACAAATTGTGTCTGATGAATTCAATTGATTCGGCTTTTACTTTGTGAAAATCCATGTTGAAATGAAGCGTTACCAGGGTTTCGTGTTGCATGTTGAAATGAAGCGTTACCAGGGTTGTGTATTTTCATTTCAAATTGTGTCTGATTATTTGCTCTTTGTTTTTTTTATCCGTGAAATTTCTATTCCCAATGTAAAATTTTTACTCATTCTACTGAGAGGGTACTTGTCCTCTCACTTTTACACTAAAATTTTATTTTTGACTGGCTTTTCCTTAAGCGGTGACGGTCAAGGATCACGATTAGAGAGCATATGATATTTCGGTGTTCAAATTTCGATCTTCGTAGACATGATCAAGGAATAGCATACAGCAATGTATGCCTTTTCTAAGCAACGTGTTAAATATGAAGTACCTAAAAATATTATTAGTCGTCAGATGTTGTTGAGACCTTCGCCACCTGAAATTGTCAGCGACATCACGCGACGATAAGAATCAAAATCGGAGTCACGCCATAAAATAATACTGAGAGAGACCCAATTTATGTTTGCAGGAGTTTCTTCGAAAACTTGGAGTTACTTCAATTTGTTGCATGACAGAATATAAGCGGAAAATATGTGGCCTTTTACCTGTTTTTCGTGGCAACGATTTTATGCTCAAGAATGTGGTCTCAAACATATTTCATTCAGCCCTCTGTAAAGGCCGTTTTACACGGGGCACGGAATTGCGCAGGTTAGAGCTGCATTAATTTCTAAAATGGCGTGGAATTGCGCGAATGTATGAACGAAATTAGAACAGGGGCTATTTTGCCATCTCGCATCCACGCATTCTCGCATGTGTTCTAGCAAATCACCGCTTTACACGACGCAATTTTGATTGCGCAATTCCGCATACCGCGTAAAACGGCCTTACGAGTGCGGATCAATAATGTCGGCGTGGAATCTTTCTTATATCTTATCTTTCCTTTTGGTATAACGGGGAAAATTAAGTTTTATAGGATTATTGCTCAAGATTCATCTAATGCCACAACCTTACCCCTTTTTATAAATATAATATTAACTCGAGTACATCATCCGGCGTCATTGGGCGTGTTACCGACCGGAAAATACCTACGCACGGTCGAAGCGCTCGTGCACCGATGCGGCCGTCTAAGAAACTATATACGAAAACAAATCGCGTTCTGATCAGGGTTATTCATAATAATTACGGATAAAAACGGTGAATTTGGTATAAGTCACAGTGTTAATATAATTAAACGTTGATTGGATAATAATTGCATCTACAGGATGGTTGGAGGAATTTATTCGATAGCAGGTTGGAGGATGTAATGTGCTGACGAAGGGATTTTCCATTAGGATGAAATAGTACGTTACGATGCACACATATGTAATGCATTACAAAATAGAAATGCTAAAAAATGGCTATATTCACTGCAATTTTCAAACAGTACCTATTTTAATTTATCAGCTGAGGATGGACATAAACTACTGAAATACTATCTAAACATCAAATCTCGAGTGGAAAATTTTGTAGTGAAAATTAGCCCTAATTCCCTGTGAGAGTTAGCCTTTAACCTGCCCCAAATTTTTCCTCTTAATACTTCTAGTACGAATGGATTCTCCTATTTTTCCCTAGCGTTCCGGATGGATGAATTCGATTCTCTCTTCATCTATGCTCGTAAACTTAAACAAGTTTAGAGCATAGATAAAGATAAAGATATTTATTTCACTGCCCCAAAATATTACAACGTATGCATACATTAACAGTGAAATTAGACACCCCTTAAGATAAGTCTTGATTAGGGGTTGCCATTACATACAAATAAGGCAATGCTCGGCAGTACATTTTATAACAATAGTGACTCTTCTATGAGTCCTTCATAGAAACATTTGTCCATGTGCATGTATACAATCTTGAAAACATACAAAATACGATTAGAATACAGTAATAGGAATATTAACATGAAATGAAATTATAATGAAGTTATGTTATATTTTCCTTAGGACTATGAATGCATAATTTTTTACTCTTGCTTTTAATTTAGTACAATTGAATTATTTTTATTCTTCATTTTACTATTCTTCAAAAAACATTGTAATAATCTTTCATGCCTTCATGTATCAGTTGACTGTAATCATATACATTGAGAGCACTGAAGAAGATATTAAAAATATATATCGAAACTTGGGCAAACATTTTGCACGTCATTCTTAGATCTATACTCCGAGTCGCTAATAAACATTGAATTTATCGAAATTTCGATTTATTTTCAAAGTATTTTCTGATATAAAGGAAGATTCGACGAGAGAAAGGTTTGGGTCACCTCTTATGGGCATTGTCGGTTTTTTTATAACCTCTTTTTACTTATTGTGTTTTCCCTCTTTTTTCCGCTCAATTCAAACCATCGCGTTCAGTTATCTGGTCTTTGCTTCACTGTATCGGCCGCTCTTTCCACCCCTTGCACATTCAGTTATTTATTTTTTTCGGTGGAAAAAATTGTCAGAAGAGGAGGGTCGCAGACTGCTTCAATGGATCGATTGTCACACTCGACTGAGCGATTTGACATTTTCTATAGAAAAACTCATTCTATACTCGGGATTGTTTGCGCGTCACGGACGACTTAAACTTTCCCCCTCTCCCCCGTTATCGATCAATTAGCCAATAATGCAGATAGCTGATTGTTCATAGATTCTTTTTTTTCATAGACGTCCTACAAAATAATAAGAATATTGTATTTTGTTTCTTTTCTGTGTGCACGATATAAAAACCCTTAAGTCAAAACAAGATTTCGTAAACGAAGCGTGAATTTTGAAGGCTCGCTCTTGTGTTCTTTTTGAGGCCTGCCTACTCGCCTTTTTATTTGTGAACCCTATTCCATACAAAGTAGCGTAGTTGTATGCAATATGTTTTCTATCTTACTGCTGCCACCACTGGTATGTGTCAGTTACATTCATGATTGCGAAGTTGATATATCTTCCAGTCTTAATTCCTACTTAGCCAGTCATACAAATTTAGTTCTTTCATTTGCTATTCCACTGAATAGAAAATAGTTTACTTACTATATATCCATGTTCTCGTGAATATTTTTATCGTTTTAACAAAAAAGAGTAAGAATGGAAGATAGTTTTACATATCTAAGCATAGTTAACACCAGAAAAACGGGAGTTTCGCTAGACCTAGCAGGACGGTTTGGGGTCATTTGTTCTCAACTTTATAGTTTAATCAAATTTGAAGCCTCATTAATTAAAATTTTTTAAGTGTTGAAATATGTTGTTCGGGAAATTATTTCATTGAATGCGATATTATTTATATAGATATTTTGGGAATAAAAATGCACTATAATTAGTTATAAAATTATTTATTTATCAATGTGCAGAGGTGCAAGGTCCCAAATTTTGTCGCAAAATGCGGTATTTTTACTTCCGTTATGCATGCTGCCCCTGATTCATATTATTATAATTAGCATAATAGTCCACTAACCATTTAAATAAATCAACGGAAACGGTTTCATATTATACGACACATTTTAAAATCACAAATATTTTGCAGCACAATTTCCTCAAATATTTTATTTCCCTGAAAACTACTGGAAATGGAATAAGCAGGCCCTGGGGTTAACTGTCTATATTCTTTCAAGGCTAAAAAGCCAAACATATGCAAAATATGCCTGTCGCTGAGAGCTACGTATCACTATTGAGCTGTAAATTGTTTTCTTGTATTAAAAAATGGATCTCTAGGAATGCGATACGGTATAGTTTTTACCACCTGGTTTTTATGAAAGATACTTTTTACAGAAAAATATTTTTTCAACGTTATTCAAGAAGGCCTGTAAAACCTAGTTTAGCGTCAAAACAGAAGGCTATTCTTAGGAAAGATATCCGTGGAAGATGGTAAAAAATATCACTGGGAGTTAGACTATATGGTGTCTATTTTCTGGCTATCTTACCAACCCCTTGTATCACTGCAATAGTTGCCAGTGACCTTGGGGCGAGGCTTTGAGCGCTGATACGACGTAGGCTACTAGCAGGTAGCTGAGTACCCTGTTAGCAGATAGCGCTTGGCTTATATAAGGATTATTATTACCGTATCAAATGAATGAAACTTACCGAACTTAGGTAATTTTAATGAGTGATTATTAAGAGATGTTTCGATGAGCTCTGTGCCTCATGCATGCATTGCCAATTTCAGGCAATGTACCTAAAACTCCTATCTACTTGTATAGAAACTAGGTCCCTGTGACGTCACGTGGAGTGGAATCGCATGGGCGCCAATCTGGCCTTTTTCAAATGCGGTTAAAATTGACCATTGCCATTCGTTTAAACTGGGATTTGTAAAACCAAATAATTTGCATATTATGAATACACTAATGGTGGGTAAGGAATCGCAATCAATGCCTTTCGTTTTCTTTGATGAAGGAAACTACCCTATTCCTAAATGTACGCCCACAAATATTTTTGCTCCAACCCTGGTTATTTTTATGTTTTTTTCTGAAATTTCGTAGAAAAAATGATACGTAAATAATATTTTTGTTACTTGGAATCAGTGGTAGACACATAACGTAAACACTGACTTGATAGAAATCCACATTTCCTTGGGTTTATGATATTTTTATTTCTGATATTTTTAAAACAGGAAAAATGGTAGCTGTCAAAACTAAACCTACAAAACGTATTATGGTGAACGATTTAATTTCCTAAACTCTCACTCGGTCCACGATTTAACCCGGGTAACCTTGGGTACCACCCTGTGACGTAGGTATCGATTACTCAATCAATCAATCAGTTTATTTGTCATTAAATGATGTAAATCACAATAGACATCGTGAAAAGATACATACAGGCATAACAGGAAATAATAATATGAAACAAAATTGATACAAAAACTATGTATAAGTCAGGTATTACAAATAAATTACCATAATAGTAATTGACCCTTTAATCCCAGACCTCTTCGTCTTAGAATCCTTCGAAATCCCCGGACATGTATTCATTTATTGAATACAGGGGTTTCCTGCACAACTATTTCTGGGCCATTTTTTGAAACTTAGTTTTGTATTTAACTGTCATCGCTGCTGGCAGTATGTTATATGCCCTAATAGCCATGTTTTTATAAATATTTTTTGTCTTTGCAACTAAGCAATGCGTGTAATACCACTTTTAAGAAATTTAAAAAATTCTGGAACTCCTTCTTTTTATCCGAATTACCTAGACCTTGCCGGCCGCTCAGGAGTAATCCGATTGCTGTGACTGTTCATACTTACATATCAACGTTTTTCGTTGATTCAAACCTATTCATTCACCCTGATGACGATGGACGAGTCGTCCACTGAAACGTTCAAGACATAAAAGGAATCAATGCAATGGAAATCGCGTGAAGACGCAAATAATTCGCCGGGAAAGTATTACATAACATTTATTTAATTAAGTGTTTGAAAAATTTTTTGCAAAATTATCAAACTTGAGATGAATGTGAGGGAAGAAAAAAGTTTTAAGAAAATAAAAGAACTTGTGCACGGAGAAACGTTTGTTTGAACCTTTAAATTTATCTGAAAAATTGATTTTTAGGGAAAGTAAAAGGATTCCTTTGTATACCTTCTTAAATACCTTCAAAGTCCTTCATTTTTGGTGAATCGATCACATGTGGCCATGGCGAGGGCAAAAGAAACGCCATGTCGGTTGGATTTATGAAAGAAAGAGCAACCGTTAGCACCTTTGTCGAGGATGCCCTACAGGGGCCGACAATTCAATTTTTCTTCTTTCTTCTTAACCGAAACCTACGCTTAGCTTGAGGCGTTACGAAATGACCGTTGGGTAACCTTTGGTATATGAGTTTGCATTAATTTTGTGGCCATTTTTCCACATTTTTAGAATACCACCAGAAGCAAGAAAATATTTTTTTTTGTTGACGACAAACGATAGGAGGAAATACATGGGTTATTTTTACCATCCGTTCCGGGAAATATACATTTTGTGGGATCCATGCCGACATCACTCCATAGTGAGGCCAAGGTTGGCAGCTGACGGAACTAATACACGTATGCGCCTTCATATATCCTGTCATCGAAATATAACAGTTTCAGGCAGGCAGATATCAACAAGGTCTTCATTCCTAGTTTTATTTCTGGTTAACAATTCTATTCCCATATAATTCTCTCTCAAAAGGTCTTTATTTTAGTAGATTGGACCAGTTGAGTTGAGTTAAACATTTCAAGCGCACAATTTTTGATATTGAAATTAAGTTAGAGAGTGAGAATTGCATTAAATCAGAGAAAATTTTTACATTCTTTACACAAGGTAGCAAATTGATCATGGCTCATTTTATATTTAAAATGTTACTCTTTTTTATTTGATCGCCAGCCTTTACTGGGAAAAACAACTTCTGTATCCGCAAAACTCTTAGGAGATTTTTGAAATAAATTTTAGAATTGAATTACTATCTATCCATTGCTTTTAAATTGAGCTTGGTGCTCCCTAGTGAATGTAGCACCAGAATAGTTCCTATAATTCACTTCTTATAACGTCAACTTAGCTTTTAAGCTTTTGAAAGGCTAAATAATTCAATTTCTAGGCCATACTTATGTATATCTTCTATTAGTACCCCTATTCTTCGTGGAATTAGATGCAATGATTAATACTTCACATTGTATAACTATTGCTAGAATCACGAATTCGATCTTATGTAGTAATAATCCATTGATCAAAGTCTTCATCTAGGATTTTTTCATCTATATAACTTCTATGGAAATTTAGAATCTGGTATATTAGATAATAGTCAAAGCAGCGTGACGTTTACCCGGAGTAAAAAGAAATATTGCAATCAAATCAAAATTTGACTTATTGCCGGCATCCGGCAGTGAACTATTTATTGAAGATATAAAGCTTCAGAAATAAATATTTCCGAAAGACTGAAAGGTTGTTGAAAAGTATTTCTCGTTTTTATGTGCCAGCAGAAATGTAGAAAAATTAGTTTTCACATAAATCTATAATCCCAATCTAATACTGTGCAACCTTTTTTTAGACGTGGCTCGTCATCATCTGGTTTTTTAAGCATCGGACACAGAGGATAAATAGTAACGCACAATTATTCTCATAAGATTTAAACGCAGTACTCTTAGATCAGGAGTTAATTGGGATGCCTCGTTCTCCTGTTAAATGTCGGTCAATGTGGCGTTGGAGTAAAGTCCTCGCTTGCCAAACCATAGGTCGCGGTTTCGAATTCCACCGGGTTAGGCGGTCTCCATTAACCCAGTTTCTAACCCAGAGCAGTTTCCGGGAGAAATCAAATTTCAAGATTTTTCATTTTGAAAACTCGAAAATTTTACAATCAATGATAATTACCCAGGCAGTTAATTTTTCGTCACTAAAATTTACTCTAGAAAATAGTATTTTGTTTAGATATCTACTAAATAGAGCTGAAAGTTTAAAAATTTTTGATGCTGCGTAGAAGCAACATTGGGTTATAAAGGGTTAAGGGCAAGGATGTTTGCGCCGTGCTTTGTTAATCCTCCATAGTAAAGGCCTCTATGTACTGTTTACGAGCAAGTTGGAAAATAAACAAAATAAAATAAAAATAAAAAATGAAATACGATTTCCATATCCACATCTCGCGCCCGGGGAAATGATGACATTGGACTTGAACTTCACTTTCCACTTTGTCGCAGATCGGACTTCGATTCGCTATTTAAGGCGATCGAAGAACTGGAGGGTGGTATTCTGTGGTGTCCGCTTTGACTCTTGGTTTCGTGTGTGTTGGAAGGGGAATCCTACTACGCGTCATCGAAGCCTAATAAGTTCGTTTCGGTTCGATCGCGACTCCGTCGAAACTGGATTATATCTCGCTTTCTCCACTTCTCGCGTTTTGCGGGAGAAAGAGAGAAAACTCCCTCTCGACTTTTTAAGCTTGGAGGTCGGCGAAGTTTTGACTCTGTTCCGGCAAAGTCCAGTGTTGTCTCGGCTCGTCTAGCTCCCAGGGCTCTGCTTTCGAGCAGTTCCCGGCGGAGAGTGGGCTTGGACGTGTCGGGGACTTGGTGGTTGAAGTGCGCAAATGTTTGCTGAAACCGTCGGAAGTGTTTTGCCAAGTGAAAAGGGAAAAAAAGGTGCCAAGTGATCGCTCTCGTTCCATGGCAACGAAGAATCGGTCCGTGGGGTCGCTGATTCGAAGGAGGGTGTGGACCAGAGCTAGGCAGAAGTTCGGCCGGGTGAGTTGAACGGGAATATGGAAATAAACACTTGCAATTTTCCACGATTGTAAAATATATTGTGACTTGGGTTACGATTTTAAGTATATCGGGAGCAGCCGCTGCGATAACTATTACGGGAGTCACCCGCAAAAGTTATCACCGTGGCTAGTCCCGGTATACTTAAAATTAGTGAAGAGAAGAACTCCTCTATGTGTTCCAATTCCGGGCCTGCTCTCCGGCTGTGGCGCTGTGCGCACGATTTTCACTGTTTGTGGCATCATATGTGCAGCAGTCCAGCAACATCCAGTCGGATTGTGTTCCCAAGTATCATTTTGACTGGGTAGCTTAATTGGCTAAAGCACTCGACCGGAAATCGGGGGATTCGGGTTCGAATCCTGGTCAAGGCGAATCATTTTTTCCCTTTGTATTTTTAGGTTTCGATGTTACTGCATCATCTTCAAGGTAATAAATGTAATGATGATTCAGTAGCATCGAATTCTTAGTCGGAATAAATTTTGTAATCGTGTAAAATTGTGTTCATTCAATATAGAAAAATTCCACTCCATCTTCGGGTTTTATTAGTTTCTCGGCAAGTTTTTCACGTGAGCTTATCTTGGTGAGCAACTCCATATGCGTGGATATGTTGATTACCGACTCCGTAATAATTCTCACGAAAGCCCTGACTATAAATACTGAATTGGTAATCGAAACGTTGTTGGAGATGGAGACTCTCACCCGGTTGGCCCAAGAAAAGTTTAGGCAATTGATTCTCCGGAAAATCAATAGGACCTTCATTGAAAAAAAAAGAATGAGTGTCTGAAACAGTGCTTAACTGATGCCCATTATGAAAGTGCTTTATAATAACTTGGCATAAATACGGGATTCTAATTTAGATTGAGTTTTGAAACTATGAAACTTTTTCAGGGGCCAAAGAACACTCCATTGCCTTTTTTTCTGGATATATGGACTTAAATTTGATTATTTTAACAGTTCATTTCAATCAAGAGTGAAATTTAAAAAGAATGAGCATAAATATCTAATTATCTTATTAAAGTCACTGTTTTTACATGCTTTCCATTTCTTTTTATAACGTGAAATATTAAAAAAACTGATCGTTACGGGTATGAGTGAAACCTATACACATTATGATACCTGTAAAAATATTTCGGTTTCATGAAAAATTTATTGCTGGTGGGATATACAAAGGTCAATATAATCCAAAGAGTGAACGAAGTTTGTCAAAACATTTTCTATCTGCTATTTAGAAAGCTAAAAATACTTAGGAAATGATGAAACGCCAAACTCAGCACATAGTTGTTTAAAGATTATCTTTTAAAGTTGTGAAACCTATGCCTTTTGAAATATTTATGCTTCGAAATATTTTGAAAAATGCGAATAATCCTAAACAAAAATGCTCTGAAAGCCACCGTTATTGTATATAGTTCCTAGTGTGCTATTGATTTTTAAAAAGGACTGAAACGACAGCGTGCTACTCTGAGGGAAAATGAATTTGTCTGTCTTCTTCAAGCTATTTTTTATCCTTGACTTTGAGGCTTCATTGTAAATCGCTAAGAATTGAAATACCTCAGAAAATGTTGAAACATCGCTACTCTACTATTAGAACTTTTGTATTTAGCAATTTGGCATCGTTCAAGTATTCTTCCATTGCATTAAACTCATTTAAATTACAAAATAATATGATGGAAATCACACGACAAGTTTGTCACACCAACGACATTATCTAGCTTAGTTGAGCTATCTTCACATGTGGAACTAGAGTCTGATGGGAGTCACATTTGGTGGTCAATTGTAAACTTTCCAATCAATGTTTAGGAGGAGCGACTGATTTCCGGGAGCTTAATGACGCACGTGGAAATGAGAGGATGTTCACAATCTCTGTAGAAGACCTGTAATTGGATGAAACCTCCGCTCACTAAGCGCCAAATTTAATTCTCGGTAGTGCTATCGGGGTGTTCTTTCCACCTGCTTGCAACTTTTCTCGCAAATTTTAGTTCTACCTAAATTTCTAAAACGCGCTCCAAAGGCTTTGGCGTATTTTTTTAGCACCAGAGCTATATTTTAAACGGTTGTAAACAAACAGAATGGTTTGCTGCAATTTTTATGAATTCATGAAGTCTTCGTAGCTTAAGCTGAAACTTAGAAATAAATGTTCCTTTCTGGAAACAGTTGTTTTGAACTACCAGTGGGAAACAACTCTTTGCTATTCACATTGTAGTAACCATTCTGGTACATTTGATGTCCCGTTGAATATTTTTACTATATTTTTAGTTATTCCATGATATAATTGCGTCTTGATGAGTTAATTGAATTCAAACAAATTCGCCATCATATGAATTCAAATGAATGAATTCAAAATAGAATCAAATGTATTCCTCTCTTTGTATGTCATGTTCATTATATAAGAGACTTTAAATGAATAAAGAAATCACTGTAAAATAAAGGGGAACTCGGGCTAAATTAGTGGTCAAAATGCATGACTTTTCCTGCTAAATGACATTGTATGAGGGAGCAGTTTCGTCGTTTTTTTATGCAATCCGTCATATTAAAAGTAACTATATCATTTTAATTACCGTAATTGATTCAATTATGCCTTCAGATGTTCAGTGAGGAGGCAATAGCACTTAGATCGGGGCTCCTGCAAGCATCTATCACCGTGCTTGTTAACCGTCGAATACTCGCGCTGGCAATTTGACTTACTTATTATGTTCATCCCTGTTCAAAACCATACGTCAACGTTTTCCAATCTTTTCCACCATTGTGTTGTCTAAGTCTGAATTGAGTTTCCCATGCGTTGGTTTCAAAATACAGAATAAAGACGACTTTTGGAGACCTCACATCCTATGACGCATATTGTGTGCTCGCGTTAAATGACGGTTTGCATAAGGAAATTTGAATATTTTGTCCCCAGCATTTTCTATCCATGCATTCATGCGGTGTATATTTTGTATAAATGAAAAATTATTTCTCTTTGGTGTGTAAATATAAAGTATTATCATTCCATTTATGGACATAAAGGCAACTTTTAAAATCTTAAGTTGCGATGGCGCGTGAAGTGCAGGGGTTAATTCTAACTTTCATTTAGTAGTGCTGATATTTTGCACGGATTTTAAATTTGTTTGATTTTGGTAATGTATGAGTTGTATGTGTATAAACTATTGTCTGGTTAGCTTCAAACCAAATTTTAAAATGTTAAACAAAGATTATTTTGCTACATCATTGACTGTATATTGGCTAGAATGAGTGATCTGCTTTACCTCTTATTTCATTTGTATACTACTTCTTGGAATATTCCTAACCCAAAATAATGCTGCTCATGGAACTCATGATAATGGAAAAAAATGATTCACGAAATGTTGCCTGTCTGTCACTTCCGCAAAAATAAGAGACTCCCAGGATATAGGTATTGTGGAGCAACTGGAAAAAAGTATGGGGGTTGTTGTGTGATCGTAGGTTTGGGAACAGGATAAAGGGAAAAGTATTTAAATCCATTGTGCCATCAGTACTGTCATATGGTAGTGAATTCTGGCTTCCTAAGAAATCTCACGTTAAGAAAACTAATGTGGAATGTATAAGAATGATAAGTGGGTTGTTGGGTAAAACAAGGAGAAATGGGATTAGGGGCAAGACGATAAGAGAGAGGTATAGATCTCAAGGAAGGTGCAAAAGGGGTGGATGCAATTGTTCGGACATATTTTAAGAAGGGATTAAGAGTGTGTAGGGAACAGAATTCGAAATTTGCAATGAGAACGGAGGAGAACGAGGTAATATCAAAGAAAAGATATGTCGAGCAGCGGCAAATATGCTTTGGGAGGGGGGGATGGGAGGATGGCCTGGGGTGGCGACCTTCCTTCAAGGCAGGGGCGCAGCGAAGAATTAAGGCTAGGGGGGGTTTTAGGCACAAATAATGCTTAGGGGTGTGAGGTATTGCATACCCGCCAGGGTAAGCAGGAGTAGCGAGGGCCCTCCTTAAGAAAAAATTTAAGTTTCAGTAAAAGTTTCAAAATGGCGAGTTTTACGGCCTTCTGATGGATATTGAGGGCCTCCTTACACTATTCTATAAGTAATACTGATCCAAATAAGTAATATGGATTAAACTTAAAATTTCTCTAAGCTCTGGGGGGGAGGGGTTTATCCCCCAAATCCCCCCCCTTGCTGCGCCACTGCTTCAAGGTAACAAATTACATGCCTGGAAATACATTTTAAATCATTTTGACTCTAAAAATTTAACTTCAACCAGATGTAGTCCATACTGGAAAATAGTTTAATTTTTTTTAAATTTCTCCGAGGCTTTGGAGGGGAATCTATCCCTTTATCCCCCCAACCACGCCACTGTTGTCGAGAATGGTTTTAAGGAGAAGGCTTCGATTGAAGGGATGCTTGATCGAGAGACTTGGGAGCAACTACCTAGGAACAGCGACCTCTAAGGGAAATAGCTGGAGAGATAGAAGAAGAAGAAATAAGAGACCTACGCAACATAATATATAAACAATTAGGTACCAAAAGGTATACCCACGCATTTAATCCGCACATGTTTCTCTGATATGAGCCCTTGGCCTAATCTCCTAAAACTTCCGATTATCTTAACTTGTAACTATAGTGACAACGAGCAATCATGTTTCTCAAATAAAAAAAATGAAATTCACATAACTTTTTTTCGTTCCGGTGCGATCCGGCAGAAATTAAGCACTGCTTTGCTCCGAGAAATTTTAAAGCTAGTAGGTATATTTGATCTCCAAGGTTGTAAATACGAGGATCGTCCAACAAGTCAATACGTTCAATAAATTTATAAAAAGGCATAAAAACAATTTTTTAAAATTTGAATTAAATAATTTCTTCCATCATAGTCTTCTGTCAGTTCTATACAGTTTTGTAAGCGTTTTCCAAGCATTAAAAACCGTCCAGAAATTAAAATATCGGGATCTCTTCAAGATATGCATTATTTTGGGAAATGAACTCCTTCTTTGGCGTAAAACTTAGTCCACCAAGCCATTTCTTCAAGTTGTGAAACAAGAAAAAGTCACTTCATGCCAACTCTGGTGGATAAGTTAAAGTTTGTTATAATTGAAACTTTAATTACATAATTTTGGCTATTGCAACTGAACAGATATACAACCATGCATTTTCTTGTTGAATTAAGAACTTTTCCTGTTTCAAATGAGGACTCTTCTCTTGATTTTTACCATTAAACGGTCCATTAAACGATACATAATATTCTCCTGTTATATATTTTTTCCTTTTTCAATCAATCGATGTAGATTAATCCGCTTACAATTAAAAATATCGTTGCCATGATCCAAACTGCCCATTTCACCATATTTGCCTGCCTCCTCTCCAAATTTCCATTGTTTTACCAGTTCTTTTGTCTCTTTATTGTAGTGATTAACCTATATTTCATGAATAGTCGTTTAGGAAAATCCTCAGGATCACGACAGAAGAGCGCCAAGTCAAACTCCAAGTTTCACTGTGAGCAAATACGGCAGAGATCTTGCCGAGATTTCATTCGCACCCAAATTTTCGTGCAAAACTATAGCAGTAGGGTTGTTTCATCCATCAAAGAAAACGAAATGCATTTTGTGCGATTCGTTACCCACCATTAGTGGATTCATAATAAACAAATTCCTTGGTTTTAGAAATCCCAATTTAGACGAATGGTAATGGCCAATTTCAACCTCATTTGAAAAAGGCCAGATTGACGCCCATGCTATTCCACTCCACGTGACGTCACAGGGACCTAGTTTCTATACAAGTAGATAGGAGTTTTAGGTGCATTGCCTGAGATTGCCAAAGTATGCATGAGGCACAGAGCTCAGGGAAACATCTATTAATAATCATCCATTAAAATTTACCTAAGCTCGGAAAGTTTCCTTCGTTTAATAGGGTATTTATAATTTATTTATTATTATATTATTATTATAACTTATTTAAGCCAAGCGCTACCTTCTAGCAGCCTGCGTCGTATCAGCGCTAAGAGCCTCGCCCCAAGGTCACCTCACTTGCGGTAGCGGGAACCAGAACGTCACACGGAGTTTTCCCGGCATTCATACTTAGCCGTCGCGTTTTCGCGCGCTTGAAAATTTTCACTTTTCGTTTAATCGCGAAAAATAGATATGTATCGTCAATCGAAAATCTAAGAGCGTTTATTTATTTATTTCGGTGTCAACTCTTTAACCCTCATATGGATTCTCTGCGCCTTAGCGGCGCTCGTGGTTTTAAAAGTGGTGTAAAAATTTTCCTTTCCAATGGATCATTCTGAAATTTTCAGTAGTCTATTTTTTCTGCCTTTTTCGTCTACGTATAAAATTTTGTTAGCATAGTGTCGATAGTTTACATTTTATTGGCCTCTAATGGAAAAAGTTACGTCGTTGGATTTTCGGCGCCGCTGCGGCGCTCAGTATTTCCTCGTCGCTACGTCATTGACTGCACTCCTAATGTTAATGTCAAATCATTTATGTTTCGTATGAAATGCTATAATATATTTATTATCATATTATTTATATTTTTAAACATTATAAACAAAATGAAATTGTTAAACAAAAGGAAAATTTTACCATACCTATTTTGCTTTCTCTTACAGCTAAAAATCAAAATATTTGCCTCAATATGATGTTCATTGACAAAACTTCATCTTTTTACAAAATTATTCATAAAAACCTATGGCTAGTCAAAGTTGTTTTCTCATGGGCTACCGACTTAGGTTTGCTTGGACCGAGAATTTCCTCATCGTTACGTCAGGGTCTGCACTTTCAACACTAATGTCAAAGCAATAATGTTTCATATGAAATGCTATAATCTATTTTAATCCTATTATTTAATTTTTAACTTATAAACCAAGTGAAATTGTTTAACAAAAGGAAAATATTACAATACCAATTGTGCTTTCTCTTTTAGCTAAGAATCATTACGTTTGCTTCGTTATAATGTTCATTGACAAAACTTCATCTTTTTGCGAGAATTATTCATAGAAACTCATGCCTATTCAAAGTTGTTTTTCCATGGCTTCCGACTTAGTTTTGCTTGGGCACCTTCTCCGCTCCGCGTCCACGTTACTGCCGTGGTGATAGTCAGCTTTGGGTAAATACTAGAGTGACTCTGTTTAGAATTACTCCAAGCAGCAATTCTAAGAAAAATTTAACACAATGCATTATCCGAATTCGTAGAATAATGCTTCCTCACCGTTGGGTGAATATTTTTCGCTGAATGAGTAACTGTAACTTACCAAGAGGTTCAGAAGTTTCACCGACTACCCTTGAAGAACACATCGCACAGTTATTGTTATATGTCTTGTACTTTTCATTCGAAAAAAATCCCTTTGCGGCTACGATAGTATATACAAAATTGCTGGCGTTTATATAGCTACTGATGACGTGACAGTTTACCATTGAGGTGAAATCAAGATAACTACCCAACTAATTTCGTGATAGAAAATAATTTCTCTTTCCTGACGATGAGTTTAGACTTTACATGGTAAAAATCGTTTCATTATGAATAGATGAAAAGACAATTTACCATGAGGTGAAAATTTGTAAACATATATCTCGTTTCGATGTGTACTGAAATGTACAGATGTTTTATGCATTGGGGGTGTTACTAACGTAAAGGGATGAGTGAGAAGGAGAAAGGAGAAGGAATGCCAGGAGGTTGTTTTGAGGTGAAGGGGCGGTAGTGTGTAGACTGCCAAGGATCGGGGAATACCCAGATCGTTAGGACAGGTAGGAGTAGAAAATCCTTATCGCAAAAAAGGCTGGGAGTGCAAGGAGGCAATTAGATACAAAAGCCTGCTTTTTCTTCATCCTTCTAACGCTGCATGAAGGACAGGGAACAAAAGCCTTGTCAAAACGCCCCGCGGTGGCCCTCCCTTCATTCCAAGAAGGTCCAGCTCGGTGGGTCATTAGGGTGGTGAGAAGTTCAATCAAGTTTTGTGGGAGGGGGTAAGAAGGTGGTGAATGACGAATAAGGGAGCTTAGTGGGAAAGTATGGTGAGTCTCAATGTTTGGGTCAGTGAAACGCTAAGAAAGGAAACGGAAAGAAAATGTAAGGGAAGTCCTTCCAAAGTGAGGGTATTTTTGTCACCCCAGAGCATTCTTTCAACAGTTTCTTACGCAGCTGCACCTTCTCCCCTACCACCAATAACACATACTTCTAAGAATTTTTTTTTTTTTGGACTTCCCACCAATCCAGGAGTAAAACCTAATCTTATGCACTCCCACGCAAAACATTTACCCGTCCATATCTAAGGAAACCTTTCGCTTGGGCTACACGTCCCCAGTGGGGGAATGGGGCTCCGTGGTAGGAAAAGAGTACCGACTCTTCTAGCTCCATCTCCAAAGAAGCGTTGAGTTCTTTGACACGCCGCTTATCATCCCATATTATTTATATTTCAAAAGCCATAAGACTTGATTTTTTTAATTTCAGGACATAAGCTCCCAGAATATTCGTAAGATTTGTCTTGATCGCCAGAATCTTGTAAAAATCACGAAAGTTACATTCGTCTCTTCACACTTAACCTACATCTGTTCCATTATTAACGTTTAATAACTTATCCTTCTATATACACTGCAAAGATATAACATATGGGTGGACGCATTGAAGCAAAATTATGTCATATGGGCATAAACGAATTTTATTTGGTCATCATTTTTAGCATTTAGATACATAAAATTATAAACAATATAAACATTAAAAAGCGGAGTTTGCCGAGCTCTGCATATCAGAAAAATATTTTAAACAACAATTACTCACGAAATTAAAACTTTCACTCAAAAATAACATACAAAGGGAACTGAAATAAAGCGCATTACGGCAAGAAATGGAAAAGAATGCAGCGTTCAATTTTTTTTGTTATTACTTCAACAATAAGGGTTTAAATCTAGCAAAACACGGTAAGAAATAAAGATAATAGATGTATTTACCATTATCAATCAAAAAACTTGTAAATTCAAGCTAACTTTGAAAGATAATAGCAAAAAATGACGAGGCGCCGCTGCGGCGCCGAGAATCCAACGACGTAACTAATTTTGTAAATCCATATGAGGGTTAAAAAGCAAGTGTTTGGTCACCGCACGTAACTGACTTTTTTCAATTTCTATAAATAAAAGAAAACTGTTCATTACAATCGACAACAAGAATGAATCAATGGTATGTGTACAGGTGAAGGTCCTAGAGCTGACTTTTCACGAGTGCTGCTATCTTGTTTACATTAATTTTTTTATACATAGAGACCAATATCTAGTAATAAGTAATATAAGTAATATCTAGTAATAATAGTAAGAACGAGGGAAACATAAAAAGACCGAAAATATCAGTAAAATGCTGAAAGTACTGGGATGGGACTCATTAGGAAGGAGAGGAAAAATCAGTCGGCTTTGCGCACTCTTCTGCACACTTAAGGGGAAAAGGCATGGGGGGATCTACGTAAGGAGATTGAATACCCCAGCTATATTGGTATATAGGAATGATCATAACATGAAATGCCGGCCACAAAGGACTAACGTAAAGGAATTGTCGTACCTCAACAGGACGATTACAGAATGGAATAGACTCCCTGCATAACTGTTTAAGCCCTACCCTAACAACGTAAGGATTTTCAAGAAGAGGTGTGAAGGATTTATATTGGAAAATTAATAACATTGCATTTTAACTTTTAACTATCTCGTTTCATTTTGGTGATGTATTTTTCATTTGCAATATTTTTTTATTCTATATAAACTGTTACCACCTGGCAAATGGTCTACTTGTAACTTGTACAATATAATAATAATAATATATCGGAGATTCTAAGGACTTATTGAATGACCCTCGTAGTCATTAATGTTGCTAAAAGCTGCAAATATCTGATGTGTTGGGTATTTTGAAGGAATTATTTGGCAAATTAGTTCAGCGCGACTGCTCGTGTTTCACCAAGAGGCGGACTATGCTCCGCGGAGTCCATGATCCGTGCCGGGAAGTTTTCCATCTCGATGCCCAGGGGTTGCGTTCGGCCCGTTTTCTGGTCCATTCCTTTTGATCCGTCCCCTTGATATCTCCCCTTGTCCCCACCCCTTCTAGACCCCTCCTCACTTTCCCAGAGATCGAAAGCCCATCTCCATCGCCTCCTTGCCACATTCATTTCCTTCCCTCGAGGGAAGGAAGCGGAGAGGAAGAAGCATCTTCCATTCACACTCCGCTCTTTCATTCAAGATTGATTATCTCGCTCCCCCCTTATCTTCTAGACCCGGGAGATGGCGATGCTATCGGGAGGAACGGGGGGAGCAAGCAGGGACGGATAAATTAAAAAGAAACCGTTCCCTTTAGCCGCGTTGGATATATTGAAATAAAGGAATGGGTTTGGCTTTCCTTTCCCTCGCGGTAGCAGGTAAATTTATAGATGTCGGGGCATTGCCACCCTGGCTGGTGATGAATTCCTTCCATTAGAAAAGAGATCAAGGCCCCTCCTTTTGAGCTTTCTTCTGTTCAACAATAACCTCAACTTCTTTGCTGTAATTAGTTACCAAGACAATGGTTACATCTTAAAGATAGTATTTGAAAAAAAAATTAGGGATGATATTGATTAGCGCGCATTACATTCCTTGCGCATGTTACGTTCCTCCAATAGCTAGCAGTATATCTGTTTCTGCACTTATTTGTTTATTTTTCTGGTTTTTTAATGGACTGAGTTTGATGTTGTTAAAAGCAACACTTTACTGTCTAACTTAGCGAAATGTCTTCATGTCAACATGATACATAGTGAGTTTCATAGATATATTTAAAAATGACCGGTTACTTCGCGTTGCGACAAAATCTGGGGTGATTATTTGATTTATTATACCTAAGACTTTCCGAGTAATCGTCGTGCTATTTAGACTCATCAAGTGAGATCAAATAATGAGTGGAGACATAATAGGAAAACAGATGAAGTAATAAGGCATGAAGAAGAGAATTGCGTCAGAAAAGGAGGCGTTCATGAACAAGTGGGAGTTTATGGGAAGATCGTTACGCATGAGTTTAAAGAAAAGGCTTATGAAGAAACTGATATGGAGTATGGCGCTTTACGGAGCGGAAGCATGGGTTGTTAGGAAGGAGGATGAGAGGCGACTTGAGGCGTTAAAGATGTCGGTCTGGAGAAGAATGGAGAAGGTGGAGTGGACGGAGGGGAGGAGGAACGACGAAGTGCTGGACATGGTGGGTGAGGAGAGGCAGCTTCCCGATGCGATTCGGAGGTGACAAAAGGTTTGTATTAAGCAAGTAGTTAGCGGGGAGGGAATTTAATGAAAACGCTAAAGGGAAGAATTTTAGATCCAAGGAAGCGAGTGGCAGTCATGGATCGCATGAAAAGAAATAGTCCTCATTTTGATCTGAAAGGGGAATACCGTTTTGGCTGGAGAGAAAGTCTTGCGTTATGTACAAACATAATTCACAGTGTCCGGCGATATCTGGTGGAAATGTTTTATATCCTTGGGAATAAACTAAATTCGTAACCATCCTCACAATTTTATTTACGAAAGTACCGACCCGGTTTCGACACGTAGTGTCATTATCTAGGTGCCAATTAGGTGCCAACTTTCCAAGTTCTATAGACACCGCCTACCAAGAGAAGGGTGGGGTGGAAAGGATTGCTAGGGAGAGGGAGACAGTTAGACTAAAAAGATGCGTAATAGGGAAGGTCTTTGAAGGAGGAGGGACTAGGGATTACGTAAAGGCAGTGAATCTGGGAGGTAGGAAGAGGAGTCATAGCAACCAGGAGAGGAGCGGGTGTTGGTGAAGGTCAGAAATTAAAAACATCTATGTATTCACAGAGCGGGCAGGAATGTTCAGGGTTAAAAGAGGCGATTGGGTAGATTAAACTTCATCGTTACAAAGATTATGCGGGCTGTTAACAATTTCAAATTTCTCGTATAAGTCCAGCTTTTGCCCTTTCTCTATGCAATGTAAAATATCAAAATCAAAGTTACTAAAATGTTTTCAATAGTTCAAATGTTTAGCAAAACATGATTTTTCATCATTATTGATAAAACTGTTCCTGTGTTCAATCACTCGCGCTCGGCTTAGGTTGCTTCTGTAATTGATAATAGATATATTTCAGAGCCAATCGTACAACATCAAAATGAAACCCCGCTATATATTCAAAAAACAATTAATTACGAGTGATTTTTTAGCATCATACCTATCCTTTGAATGGAATCAACTTCTTTATTAAATTTCTGTGTTTAAAGGGAATTTTTTATACTATCGGTTAAACTATGATATTATATCCATCTATTTGGCAACTTATAAACAGAAATATTACTTGTGCGTTGAAATTGTATGGCCTTGTGTCAGCTAAATTGTTTACTTAGGTTGAAATGCTGCGGTGGTGTGTCAGCGTAAAATTGTTGCTATTCAATGGCAGAACAATTCTAAGTCATATCTTTCAAGAACACACACGCCAATGAACTTATATAATTCTCAATATAATAATTTAACCTGACCAAATGACGACATGTGTTACTATGATGTGATGCTTTTTCCTGCCGTTTGAATAAATAACCAAGTCACAGTTAAGCATTTTTTCCAACTGTTGAATGAAATTTTTAATAAACACAAGACTCGAAGAAAAGAGATAAATTCAAAACCCCAGTCGAGATAAATGTCAGCGCTTCCCTTGGGATTTGTGGAAAATCGATTTTTTTCCCTTGAAAAAGTCATTTTCCAGGAAAGTCTTATTTCCACCGGAAAATAATCGGGAAATTTTTCCATTTTCATCCCCGCTGGATAGTTTTGATGATAAATATTTTCTTTTATTCAATTAATTCGTGTATGATTCATTCAAAAGAAACGCGTATTTCTCAGGAAACTAAATTCACTTGCCCTAATTTTTCAAGAATTGAAAATAATTTTCCGGCATCTGTTGTTATTTCTGATTAACAAAAAGAACCTTTTGTTAATTATAGGGAAATTGAGTGAAATAATATTATTTATATGTTTAGCTGTATTTGATTGTGTTAATCATTTTAGCTAATAGTTAGACTTCTTATCATTTGAAAGCGTGCTACCTTTATTAAATATATTTTAACACTTGAAACTGAACCAGTGTATTTGTTTGATATTCAAAACAAAAATACATTACTCATTCTATAACCCAGTTTTTCATGAATAAAAAATAAATTTTCGTCATTTTCTTAAATTCCTGATCAATGAAAAGTAATTTTTTTTAAAAGTATAAGTCTATTGTTTGAAATAATATTATATAAGCTCTCTTTGCGGAGAAGACTCTAAAAGTAGCTATGGTATGAGATTATTATGTTAGGTGTGCTTTTTATACTAATGTTTTGAAAAAAAAACTATTCTCTGACTCCGATTCCCATCATTAATGAATACCATGGTTTACGGTTGGGTAAAATGATAAAAACATTATGTAAAATTTAAAGAGAACTAGCGCTCGAAATTATCCTTTATAATTTTTACGAGGTGGTTTTGATCTTGCTAGAACTTCGTGGTGTATCTGCTGTGCATAGAGAAAGAAGGATCTCCTAAGGTGTGACTATTTAACGGCTTTGATAACCACACGTGACGCTTAGCTGATGATTCCAAGGGTTCCGGGTTTCTAATACTTGTACGACCCATTTTGTTGCCTGACGGTATCGTCGATAATAGAAAGTGCTTCTCATAATAAATTGCCTATGCTTGACGATGCCGAAAGACGTTGATATATTTCTCTCATATTAAAAAAATACTTTCTTACTTACTTCTGTGGCCATTTAAACCCAAAATGCTTCATGTTCTCGTCAAAGACCTGCCTCCATTCATCTTTATCTTTCATTGTCATGTAATTTCTATTTCTGCTCCAAGTCTTCTTGCATTATTAAGTATGCCGTCTTTCCAACGAAGTTTTAGTGCTCCTAGAGACCTTTTAAATCATTTAAAAAGACCTATTTATCATGCTGGTGTTGACTCTTCTCAATATGTGTCCCAACCATCTTATAATTTGAAATTATTTTAATTGTTGAAAATACATCCGGCTCACTATTAACCTCACTCATTTGTCAACTTTTTCTGATTTCCTTGTTCTGCAATATGGTCTATTTATTTTATTAGGTATTTTGTCAAAAAAGTACTTCAATTAAATTACTCTGAATTTGAGCCTTATATTTTCCAGTCGAATTCATCGATTATAACCTATCTGTTGAGTGAGTTCCTTTGATTAACCCATGGTAGGTCAATGTTTTTAAAGTTAAGTTCATGTTAAGTGCATGCTTAACGTCAACTTTTTATGTTTTTTTTTCATAGAATCAAGACATATTGCCGAGTCATTTTAATTTAGTTTTAATATGGGTCAAAATAATTTCAATATTTATTCATGCGCTTTGGATGTCAGAAAAATACCACCTAAATGGTGGGCTGCGAAGTTGGAAATGCGTGTAGGGACAAGGAAATATTGTGGTTTATATATTAGATGGAAGGGTAGTATGGGAATTTTTGTTGGGGAAATAATTTGCGTGGAGGGATATTGAGGGAAGAATCGTGGGAGGATAAAGAGCGATATTACCCCTTTAAAATGGAAAACGGACTTTGATTGCATTTAGAAACTTTAGATTCGGGTTTGAGGTGCCCCAAGGGTAGTTATGCTAACTTGGCAATTTTTATTGATGCGAAAGGTTACCCTTCCTAAGGCCCTGAGCAAGTTATTTATCGCTTGTTACGTTCCGCCCTGTCAAGAGCGTCCCTTTGGAAAAAGGGATACGGAGGAAATTATGGTGGGCATCAATTTCGAACAACTTTGGGATGAGAGAACGAGGGTCTAGCACGTTCAACTCGTCAATTACTTATAGCTCAATCCCGGAAGGGGATTTCAAAAGTTATCGAACAACTTTTTCGGGCTAGGAAAAAATATATATTTTCAGCGGGATTTTTTTTGCGTACGAACGCTTCACATTTATTGGTGAAAGAGATAACTTGTCTCCTCTCTCTTCCTAGCGATGGGGTCTTGATCCCTCCGAGTAATTCCTCGAGTTGTGACGGAATATGAATGCTTGTCCTCACGAAAGTTTTTGGGTCGTAATCTTTGCGATAGTAATCTCCGGTCTTTTGAGTAAATCTCGTCTGCTCTTGAAGCGGTGGGTGTTGGAGCATGCGTGACTCAAGGATTGCTCTTTTCAGAGATAAATTGGCTCATGAATTTTCAACTCTGGAAGATAACAAGCAAAATTGAATCATTTACCCAGCGACCTGTTTTAAACGTCTTGCATTGGACATTTTCTTAGCAGTGCATAGGAAAATACATCGATGCGTTTCGAAGTTTTTTTCTCAGGGTAACAGCGGTAGTGATTGGATATTTTGAAAACCTTGCAATTAAGAGGGCGGTTTTTTTTCAGCTTCCGATGGGTCATGAACAGAAGACGAAGTGATTGATTCAAAATTATTTTATTAGCTAATATTGAACACATTTGTGGTGTCCTTTCGACGTCATCGTCTCGGTGATTGAGGAATTGGTCGTGCCTGCGGACAAGCTTTTCTATACCCTCTTCATAGGATGTTGCCGCGAATGACTACCAATGAACTTTGCCTTTGTCCTAAAGCTCATCGCCCGTTTGAGAATGCTTCTTTTCTTGCCAAATCTTCATTTCAGCGTAAATATGGAACTCACACGGCACTGTGTCGACATTGCAAGGTGGGTGATCGATGATGTCCCATTGAAATTGCTCAAGGAGCAGTTGGGCTGCATCAGTGCTGAGATTACCCGGGTGTTGTCATGGATCAGAACGATTCCAGAAGTCAGCATGTCTCTTCTTTTGTTACCTCGATTGATTCTCCATCATGAAAATCGATGGACGCATTTTACCATGTGTATTAGATATCAACTGTAGACGTAAACTCTAATAAATAAAAAAAAATATTTCTTTTTCTTGAGCTTAATTATAATAAAATATATAAAAAAACTCAACCGTACTAAATTAAGAAGATGAGACAAGAATTTTGACACACCTTATTTGCACAAATTTATTTACTGCTAGTAACTAAGCTAGTTCTATATTATAGTTACCATCAATTTAGGTTTATTAAATAAAAATAAATTTTACTTAAATTGAAAATGGTTTAATGGTCAAGTATTACATAGCACTAGCCTAGTTACAATCGGTAAGCAAATATGTGCTAATTAGGTTCGTCAAAATTCTTGTATTTTCTCCTCCTTTTTGTGCATTTGTGGATTATTTTTGTATTTTTTACTTTATTGTCATAAAAAATTGTAGCAATCTTTCATGCCGTCATATATCAATTTATTGTAATCATTATCATTCATAGCCCTGTAGAAGATAAGAAAAATATATCGAGCAAATTGACGGATTGGCAAACAATTTTGCGTGTCATTCTCAGACCTATACTCCGAGAGGATGATCATCATTTTTGGAAATGTAATAAAATTACAATTACATCATCCAACAGTCTCCTAAAGTGGACCGGCCCAACTCAGGCAATACGCAGTGGTCCAAATTAGGCAACATGTTCCTTTAAGATAAACAATGTCGCCAGACGCGCAAAAAGGTTTTAATGCCGAACCAGTACTACTCATATTCTTATTATTAGGTTCCGAAATTTTATCCAGATGCTTTTTAGAGGATGGGTTTTCATAACCTATAATGGACTATTTTTTCTCTGACAACTTTATCTTTCAATTGATAATTTTCGTTTCCATATCACGTTTCGACTATTCTTCTAAAGAATCCCGAGCCTCTTTTACCAATGAAATCCAAACCGCACCGAAAAGTTAGCCATAGTTTTTTTTCGTAGTGCAAAATGGATTTTCCTTGCTAAATTTAGGAATTTTATGTGAAAATTTTATTTTACCTATGCATTCAACGGCTTTTGGCGAAGAATTTCTGCAAATAAAATCCTTTTCCTTCAATTTTCGTTTGATAGGAAAAATTCCCTTACATCATGAACTGCTACTGTGCGAAACGGGTGGTAGATGGCGGAACAGCTGAATGAATGAGATTTCATGGTTAGGGGGTTATTACGGCTTATAGCGCCCCCGACAGGGGGTCCTGAACGGAAATTAAGCATCCCCCCTCTGTGCCAGCGGAAGATAGTTAGAAAGGCGGAGTGGGACGTTTATTGTAATGGCTTTTCGTCATTGGCAGATCCATCGTTCCTTGAACGGATGTAAGGGAGGAGAGAGTGGCTAAATCACTGATAATAAGCTGCGCAGGCGGAGCTTCGGGGAAACGAAGGAAAAATCGAGGGTACTTATATCCGATCAGGACCTTTTGGCAGAAAAAAGTGGTGGTTTAGTCAACTGTATTTAATTTAACGAGCGTGATGCGCCCGCTCCCAGCGGGCCTCCCCCGCTCTTTTCAATGCAGGTCCTCAGAGGGATAGGCGCGTTTCTAATTTTAAAAAGTAGAAAAAAAAGGCTGGGTCTGATGTACAAATTTAATTGGAATTTTCATGTACAAATTGAGGTCAGAGGATCTCTTTAAACACAAAATTGGAAGTAATTACACTATCCTCTGTTAAACGCACATGATGACTCATACTTACGTATCAACAGGAGACTTGAATGTGGAATCAGCCGCATTTTGATCAAAGTTATTTAAAAAATGCGAGATATTGTTGCAAATGACAAATGTATGGGTTTGTGCGCCGTTAACGCCAGGAATATTTACCGTTTGTTTTTGTTTTTTTTTTATTATTTAAAAACCAATTTTAGAAAACAATAGCAATATTTAGGAAGTAAGATATGCCGTCACATGTTCTCTGATAAATTCTGTGCATTTTGGTACCCCATTTGCAGAGTTTGGTTGCGTAAAAGTTGAGAAAAAGGTATCTATACAGTAGAAATAGTATAGAAGATGAGGACCAAGACGCTACTCTATGGTCCTGAATATTCTCCCTTCCTCACGGAGCCATGCACGATATAGATTCATGTCTACGCTCTTTTCTTTGTGGAAATATCCGTAGACTTTGTAAGATTTTATGCTGCTTTACCTATTAATTTTAATTATAGTTATTTTTTCTTTAAAAGCTTTTCCTCCTGATTTAATTTAAGATCGTGATTCATATTTATAAGTGTTTTTTCTTGGAAAAAACATTATTAGAATTTCTTAAAGCTAAATTTAACCAAGAGTATTACTTTAACACACGCTATGTAATCGTCACTATACATTTCCATATTTAAAAAAAGCCACGATTGATGCCGTCTGGGTCCAAAGGGAAGGCATCTGATTTTCGCTGGTTGGAATTATTCATTTAACGGATTTAATATAATTTGAGTGTGCTCATGATGCATTTATACTTCCTTATTATGTCATTTAGCATTAACCAAGAGTCTTTCTATGAAATAAGCCCATTTTAGTTAGCAGTATCCATCTTATGGAGGTGTAATGGATACTAAGATGCCCTAATATGGCGTATGTTTTGATGAATTTAAGAAATTGTCTCAGGGACGCATGGAAATATACCTTAGTGGTAGTTGAGAGAGCAACAAAGACCTGCCATTAGTTTCCCTGAGTATTTAAGATTAGTGTAAAGTGAATGAGTGATTTACGCTTCATTGAAACTAGTCCGTAATACTTTAAATGGCAAATGCAGAGTGCGACAACAGAACTTCCTTTTTTTCAAAACTAATTTAAACCCCTTGTATGAATCAGAAATGTGTTATTTGTTTTTTTTTACATTGTTGATATATACCTAAATGGCGTTTTTTTTGCAATTTTGATGATAAATCTGGTTGATGATGTATCATATTCAACATACACTGAGTTACGCATTTTCTTGCATTTGCCATGGATCTTGCCGGTGTAACAGACGTTAGAGTTGCGATGACATAACTATCTTTTTTTAAATGCGCGTCGTTCAGTCGGTTGATTACGTAGCGGAGCGTTTGTGGTCTCGTTCGAAAGGCAAGACCAATGACCAATTTTGTTCTGACTATCACCAGTCGCCATTATGCGTTGGAACAGCGAGGAGTGAGGGTTTGCTGTTGAGTTATATTTTTCGAGTTAATGTTCTGTAAACACAACCGAGCGCGCCTTTCGCTATCCCATCAATTTAACGAGACTCAGGATAAAAGTAGGGAGAAACTTGAGCAGCTAGAGCAATTCAGCAATTTATGTAGCATGTTAAGGCCTGGTTACACGGTACATTAACACGTACAAGTTAATGTACGTTTGCATGAACGGTTTTGGTTGACCGGAACGGAGCATCTACGAATGCATGAACCAAATTAGAACAGGCTCTATTTTCTGTGCATGCATTCGCACAAGTTGGCTGGTTACACGGTACATTTTCGTGTTCGTTCACGCGTTCATACATTGAGACATTAACCCGTACGTGTTAATACATCGTGTGACCAGGCCTTTAGAGGAAAGCGAATATTCCGTAAGAACATCAGGGAGACAACTGCGTTTGTAAAGGAGGCGTGCATGAATTAGAAGGAGCTTATGAGAGGATCATTATGCTAGGGTTCAAAGAAAATACTAGCGAAGAGTAAGATCTGGAGTGTAGCACTTTACTGTGCGGAAACATGGACACTTAGGAGGGAGGATAAGGAATGCCTTAAGGTGTTCGAGATGTGAGTGTAAGAAAGGAGAAGGATGAGGAAAGGAAGTGCAGGATGTGGCGGGTAAGGAGAGGCAAGATAATACTCACTTACAAAGCCGCTGTTGTGATACCTAAGAAATAAATCTGTTTATAGCCAGTCCTGCTCTAGATTATCAGCGGACTCGCTTAATTAGTTTTAACGAAAGAAATTAAAGGTGATCAGCTAACTTACTTTGAGTCAACTATAGAAATAAATATCAGAAATAGATATAAACTGGAAAAAAATCTGCGGGACTGTAATTTCGGTTGACTGAAGCAATCATTTGCGGGTAAGAGAACGAGCGCTATTTTTTAACATTTACGATTATGCCTTTACCTTGGAAGAATTTTCATGTTATACACTCTTTCGAAAACAGCCATGTTTGGGTATTATAAACAGGGATTCATACCAGTGAAACAAAAGAATGCCATGATGGGGACTTATTCAAGTGACTCGATCCTGGGACCTCCAGGGTTAACATAAGTGACTGATGATTACGATAGCTGATGGTAGATAATTAGAGGATCATTTTGAAAATGTTAACACAAAGAGATAATGAAGAGGCATAACTGGAGTGTTGCGCTTTACGGTGCGGAAGCATAGACACTTACTGTGGACGAGAGAAGACTGTCGGCGTAGGAGATTTGGATCTGGAGAAGAACGGAGAAGGTGAAGCGGACGGAGAGGAGGAGGAATGACTAAGTGCTGGACATTTTGGGTGATGAGAGTCACCATATAGGTGAGATACGGATAAGACACAGAAGGTGTGGATGAAGCGAGTGTTGAGTGGGGAGGGGATGTTGAGTACTGTGCTAGAGGGCAGAGCGTTGGGCAAACGAGGGAAAGGAAGGAAGGGAAAAGGGTCTTTAGATAGAATGATGAAAGGTAGTAGACCTTATTGAAATTTTGACAGGGAGATAAACGGAGGGAGCCTGCCAGAGTAATTTTCAAATACTCAATGGAAACCTACGTAAATCGGTATAATACATTACTGTTAATACGTGTGGCGGCGCTGAATGCAGACGACATGGCGCCAAACGAGAGTCAATTGTTCTGTGAGTTCTTCCAGCGGCCACCATGGGATGCTCGGCCGCCCGGGCGACAGAGGAGAGAGCCAGTACGACTCCGACGACTGACATGAACAGTCCTCCATTGTGAATAGTACTTTGGGATCGTGATCATTACTTGTAACCGTGACAGAGAATAAATGCGTCCACCCGGATAATTCACGCCCAACACGCTGAGTATCATTTGTAGCGTACATCCTACAATAGGCAATGGAAGTCATTCGGACTGCCTTCTGCAGGGAAAATTTTTCTCTCAATTTCCACTCCCCTTCATGGAGGGATTTCTTTATTAAAAACGTCGCCAACGGATGCGAAAATGATGAGAGCAAAACGCCTCCGTAAATATGATGGAGGGAGCTCTTGAGAACCCCTCCCCCCCCCCGAACCCTTGCCTCAAAGTGCGGCGAAAATCCTCTTTGTCGCTCTAGAACGGGAGCTGTTGAGATCGCAAAGACCGAGGCGACGCTAGAATTTGCATTTCCGCTCGCCCCTCCTACGAGAGGCCGCCTTGAGACATCCATCTGCCTCTCGAGGAAGCTTCAGTTAAGCTCCATCTCTCAGTCCGAATTCCTTCTCCCCCTCCCAAGGGTCCCAGTGAAAATTCACGAATACGTTTTCAGATGACTCCGAAATTGGTTTTTCGCCTATTATTTTTCAGAGGGAGCTTTAGTAAAAGCGTTTATGCTTCACTATCTAACTTGATAACCTGGAAAATATTTAAAGCTCCAAGAAGCTATAATTCTTATGCTTCTTTCCAGGAACAGGTGTAAATGATTCATTTTTGCATGCCTTATAGCTAAGCGTAAGGAGACAGAATCAGATAGACTTACGATAGTCGGTATATACCTGATATACCCCCTGAAAAATGAGAAACATTGCAAATCAACTTGGTTTTAGAAATTCCTAAGAATAAGTCAATAATATAGGTAGGTGTAAAGTCCAAAAAGGTAGGCGTTTTTGTATGCCACCCATATTACTGTATATTTTACCTACTATGAGTACATTGTTATTGCGGAGCTTTTTGAGTCACCGAGTGAATAATTATTTTTGATCAATACAGCTAATACTTAAGTATTGTTGACATCATGAGGAAGAGCCTATGTACTGTTCGGGACACGAAAGAGGGCTAGGAAATTATAGTTTGGGAAAATTGGTTTTTATTTTTAACTCATGTTGAAATGAAACTATTATTTGCCCATAATGTGGATATGGCCAAAGAAATCAAACTGTTGAATTTGATTTTTCAATTGTAATTTTTATGTTACCCTCAATGGTTTTTGATTAAATCAGAGTTTAACCGGACCTCGATTGAAAATTCAATTTGGTTCTGCGGATCTAAACACCAAATCTCTTCCAAGTAGCACAAATAGAGGCGGCCTTGAGACATCAATCTGCCTCTCATGGCAGCTCGGAAAAAATCTCCGTCTTTCAGTCCAAATTCTTTCCTCCCTTCCCACGAGGCTCCAGTGGAAACGCGATCCGTTTCCAGATGACGTTGAAATTGGTTTCAGGCGATTACTCGGAGGTGTGAACTTTGGCAAACGTGTTAATTCTTGGGAATTCGTGTGGAGCACTGCTATAATCTCATTCTTTTGAACTGGATGTGCAATTTTCCTTGTAGCTGTAAATAAGTGAAGCCAATAAGTGAAGGATTGATTCGTTTGCTTCACTTAACTTCAAATACTGCTTCCATTGATATTACATATTGAACAGTTGCTACTACGTAATAAGTATCATTTACATAGCAAAATCGATAGACAAATTTACTAAAAATAATCCTGTAAGTCCTCCAACAGTAAATAGAGACTCAAACCCTTATCCTCATAGTAATAGTAGTTGATGAATTAATTGTCTAGCATGTGCTGTTGCCTTTATTTTTCGCGGAGGATTTTGTAAAATGATAAAAATTTCATGCACCTCAAGTAGTTTTCTAGAGAATTCTTACGGGCTTAAGTCAACCCCAACAGGAAGTGATAGCCTATAAATTACTTGGTGGATGGACATCGAAGTTAGAAACACTTCTCCTTATTTTTATTTCGACAGAAAGGAAGTAAATCATTAAAACTGTTGGAATCATCATACGTCTACAACCCTATGATTGATATTTCGGAGCTTTTCACTCAATTCTACCGTCAGTTATTCTTTTCACTTTTGCGTATTCTCTCCTTTCACGTCCTTCTTTATTCGAGACCTTTCTACTTTTTTTCATGCCATCTACTTGATTAGTTGTCTTCAATGATTGTCTTCATCAGGCCACCATGCCTCAAGAAATGCCCGGTTAGGTTCCATCTTCTTCTTTAAGTATTCACGAGGCTTCTCTTCATCTCCTGATCTTCTTAGGACTTCATCTTAACCGGCTCTTATTCCTCACCTGTGATTAATGTGGAACCGTGGAAGAACTGTTTTCTTATTCTTTTTTCTTTCTAAAATTGATTGCTAGCGAATGATATCTCGGCTAATGATCATGTTGAAATTTATGAAATAATTCAGTATGCAAAATCTTTGTGCGATTTGTTTTTTTTAGGTCAAATTTGATCTCTACATGTCTATGAATATTTTTCAAATGCAGCTCCCTCTGGATTTGCGTGAAAGAAAGCTTTGATGTAATACCCCCCAGTGATTTCTTGGTATTTATTTCGTTATGTCTTCCCTTTCGCGTTTTTATAATTTATACTTGAATTGGATCCGGGTATCCAATTAATATCAATGACCATACCCTAAGTCGTTGAAAATTCGATGGTAAAAATGGAAATATTTCTTGAAGTAATGAGATACAACCGCAATTGTGGTTCCACTCCTAGGCAGATAACGCGATGACTGCTTCATATTCCCTGTTCCTCTTCGATTTCATCCCAGATTCAAACGGAAATTTGATGCGAATGAGGAGATTTGGGTTGCTGATTTTATTTAGTAAAAGTGGTGTAACACTATTCTCCTTCCTTCCCCATTATTTCCATTTGAGGCTCATAGATAACTACTTACTCCCCCTTCTGGATTGCAGCCAAAGGCACTCATTCCTGAATCAACTCGAGAATATGAGGTCTGAGTTGCTAGGAATCGGGAATTCGCAATGAAAACTAAAGTAACCAAAAAGCCTTTGTTCTTTTTTTGATTTAATAAACTGATCTGAGCACATAATGAAGAATCAAATCAGCTATTTTCATTTCAATTTCCATGTTTTTTTTTTAAATTTCATATTCCATAATTGCGTAAAGTGAATACAAAATAATTTATGAGTAAAAAAGGTTGTTCAAATTCTTCCAGGATTTAACGAAATCTATTTTTTTCTGCCTCGCGCAAGTAGTTTCTAGTATGCCTAATGGGGTAAGCAATTGGGTTTCTCATTGGCGTTATCGTCTCTCGTAGTGAAGATAATGGGCTCGTGCACAATTTTTTCATAATTTTCTTTTGCAATAAAGTTTGAAAATGAAGACCCGTGTTTTTCCTTACTCCGATCCGTCGTCTACTTCTCGAGCTATTCGCGGCGTAATTTCGACGCGCTCAATCCTTTTGCTGATAAGTTCATGACGTCACTTACTCTTGCCGTGCGGCTCAGCGCTTCTCCGCTACTTATCAGCCTCGCTAATCTGTCTCACGTGGTTATTTGTCATTGTCACTATCATGGGAAATTCTATCTGTTGAGGGCCGGGTCTCTGAGAACGACTTAGTGAACCAGAAATTTAACGACGTCACTAACTCATGAAAAAAGGGCGGACTTCTTCATTTATTCATTTTAAAGCTACGAGAAAAATGGCAGAATGGGAAGGAATTTTCCGTTATAAATTATATTTCCAATCCGTTTACCGAATTATCTTATTATATTGCAATTTCGGGTCTGATTGAACGACCCTATTGTAAATACATTTTAGGCTTTCAAAGCTATGTATTGTGACGAATGACATTGATTTTCTGCGAGTGTAGTTGGTGGAATCCTTATGAAACTGTGACAGTGAAAACTAGTTATTGTATTCGACAAAAATAGTACTAAAGATACGCCACTGGTATTGGTCTATTCAGACCATTTTCAAAAACAATTGTATTGTTGCATGTAATGTCATACAATGAGGCTGAAAGTGGTAGTGTGGGATACAGCAATGTGTTTCCCCTATCGTTATTACTTATCAGCTGTTTGACTAGAGGAGTAGAAGGGGAATAATTCACGCATAGATAGGTAACATGAATGATAAAAGAGCAGCAGACATTAGACATGTGAAAATAAAATAAGGTATTAATATCTATCTTTTCAACGATGATCAAACAATGGTGATCTTATTTAATGATAAATGCATTGTACCTAAAATGATGTAACATTCATTCCAATTCGTCTATGAAAAAACTATGCTTAGCATACATTGGACGCTTTTATTACTTTCACTACGCCTAAAAACAGTTCAACAGGTGACTGCGTAGGTTTCCGCGGTGTCGAGGTTCCAAAATCTCCATTCTTTCGGTGCTACCGCATCGGTTGTTTCAGTAGCGCTAGCACTGCTGCCAGCGCGCGGCTTCAGGTCGATGATGCCGGTCCACGATTTTGTCCTTATAAACGAAATTATTATAATTTTTTTTGTTTTTTATTTTTCACAGAATTTTTGCTGGTTTTAGGCGAGGTACGGGTATCACCAAGCACTCTTGTCTTTTTACTCTGTGTCAAAAAATTTTCTGACAATCCGACATGTATTTAAAATTGCTGCTTTTTGTATTGAAATGAACAAGTTTTCCGGCAATCCAATAGTTTTAAGACCTTGATGGATTGAATGAGGCACTACTCCTGTGGCAGAGATAATGATAGGTATTTTGTGTACTTTATCTGAGTCCCACATTCTCTTAATTTCATCTTTAAGTTCTTAATACTTTTCCATTTTGTTGGTGTAGGCTGACGTCATGATAAGCGAATTAGGTACGGCAATGTCTATCAAGTACGTTTCATCGTGAATTTTATCTTGCACTACTAGATCAGGTCTATTGCAATGGACGGTTTTATCGGTGATAATTGATCGGTCATTAAATCTTACAGTGATCGTTTTCAAGGATGGTTTTAGGCTTGTATTTATAATAAGAAACTGCATTTTCTACGAGTTTAAACTTGAGCTAATTTCTGGTGGATGATAATGCATATTTGATTGTGTCGGTGCAGATTATTATTATTACTATAATATAGGGGCCCAGTTCCGCCAGTTTTGGCTGCTGCTCTCTTATTGGTCCGTTTGATTAGTCTCCTCCAATTGGCATCCAAGTGGAAGCCATCGTCCCTATTAAAAGTGACTGTCGGGGCTATTTCAATTGCTTCTCGGATAAGTCTGGGATAATATCTGCTTGCTTTTACTATTATCCAAGCTTCGTCAAATTTAATGTCATGTCCCGGTGTCCAGAAATGCTCCGATATGGCCGACAGCTGGAATTGCGTATTCTTCGTGGCCCTTCGGTGCTCTTGTATTCGTACCTTCAGTGAACGAAAAGTCTCACCAGACAGTCTTCAACAGGTTTTAAATATAAGGCGATGGGATATGTCTACGCGCTACTGTTGGATGACTCTTTGCTATAGATGCGTCATTTCTAAATAATTTCCCCGGACACGCATTCCCGACTTCCTTCTCATGTCTCGATGGAGATATTAGATATTTATATAAATATTTAAGTCTTTTCCTTTATCATCCCAGTTTTTCAGATAAAACCGTGGAAACATAAACACATTTGAATCTTTGTGAAATATCTCTAAATATAGTCACGTTATGAATTCTATCATTGGAATATTTTATCCTGCCGGGTGATTCTCTTTTATGTGTTGAATGTTTGTAAACTGGCAGTCTATCAAAATTCACTTCCCTGTGAAAGAAGGTATTTGAAGAAAATGACAAAGAAAGAAAAGTATTCAATATTTCCTGTTCCAATTCTCGCTTTATATATCTTCTGCTGGATATTTATATGTCTTCAGCTGGATGTAGAGTCCTATTTCTCTTCATGGACCGCGTAGCCCTATTTTTCTTTTCCCGAATTTTAACTTTTTCATGTCTATTCACCTATGAGTTTCTCTTGACCCCTGTTTACCTATTATTTGTCCTAGTCTCCTTCTTGTTCCTTTTTTTTGGGACCTCGTCTCCCTAAGGATTTGATTTTATAATATCCCCTGGGTACCTAAAGCCCCCACATCTGGCGATACAGCTGTGGCCTGAAAAATAATCGCTTCATAAGCATTTATTGCAAAATATTGACCTCTATCATCTCACCTCAATCCTCTCTGGGACTCAGTATTTTATAAAGTTTTTATAAACTCGCTTTGTCATCTTGTCCGGTGCAAATCTTGCGACTCAATTTTAGCCCTCCATCCGATTAGATACCCAGGTGAAATTATCAGGATAACTCTGAACCACATGGCAATGCAATATTCCAACACTATTATTATGAATTTAACCGTATAGTGATTGCCATTCAGATTTCAAAATTAAGTATGGAGATTAGTACAAAAATGGCCACCGAAATCCAATGGTAGCGCTGTTATCGTTTAAAGCAGGGGTCTCCAATTTCCTATGCCACGAGGGCCACATTCCAAGTTCCGAATCGCCCCGCGGGCCGGATAGCAAATTTGCCGATGACTGAAGTATTCGATACCAACGTCTACTGAAGTATCCGGTGGCGTATTTCATACTTACGAGCAGTTGAAGGCGACTTTGACGTGCAGTACAGCGCTCCTAGCGGCGTCTCACAGAGTTAAACGAGCGAGAATCGCGCGCTACTTGAAACGAGTGCGCGAGCCTGCGGAGGTCTTCTGTAGAGAAGAAGACCTCTGTAGATGTTGCCAGGGGCGGATCGAGAGATTTCTTTTCAAGGGTATGACAGGTCTTCTAATATTTGACATTGAAAACAAAATACCATAATTAATGTAGAAAATATTCTTCATTTTGTTATGAAAGTTATTAATATTAAATTGAACGATTGAGGCTCCGTAATTCACAAAATAAAACGAACATAACGATAACCGTATCAAAAATCTTGTCCAATTTTCAACTGTGGATAATGACATAGTGTACTGTCGAAACCTGGGTCGGTAATTAAAACTCCTGTGGAACATGCAAAAGTGTATCTTCATTATGTTTCCTGTCACCAAGTTCCACCAAGTATCGTCTTCCAGCCCTAAGTTGATCTGTGTCGCCGTCAAACATCACATCAAGTCGGAAAAGGCCAACAGAATATGAGAAGAGACTGGTCTCCGACAATAGAAATATTACGCACCCTAGCAAAATAGACATGCTTATTCATAGAAAAATTGCTAATGGTTAGTAATTCCTAGAGCAAATACATCCAAGGTTAGAACTATGAAAAAACATGCAATGAGTGATCCTAGCGAGCGACGCCATTAATCCTATCAATTGAGACAACGTAGCTATCCTTAATAGAACGAGGGAAGAGTGACATTTTAAATCTCTCTGTTTTGCAATCTATTTCTTTTATTCTCATGATCGCGTCTACTATAGTACGATGGTAAATTAAGGATATGATTCACGTCGTCTGAGAAAATATCTTCTTCGAATTTCCTAAGCAAGTTAAGACTATACTTCAATCTACGCTCCTGTAAAGATTCCCATCCTAACTCGTGTAACATACTAGAAACGCTGCACTTTTTGTCGTAACAACTCATCACAAATCTGGCCGCCCTGCGATGTACTCGATTGATTTCAGCTATTAGTCCTACCTCCTAAGGGTCCCACACGCCAGCAGCATATTCCAAGTGAGGCCTCACTAGAGTCAGGTAGCTCATCTCTTCCACCTTTTTTGGGCATTTGCCAAGAATTCTTTTTACTAATCCAAGTTTACTTCTCCAAGCTTCCCCGCATACTTCACGCATGTGTTTACCCCACGAAAGATCCCGGGTAATGGTGACCCCCAAGTATTTAACGAATTCGACATTTGGTAGTGGAATCCTGTATGTTTTTTATTAATATTTTTATTTTATTTTAATAAAGAGGTACACATTCAGCAAGACTGCCAATTTAAAGTGCACTTATAACAAATATTAAATAATTAAATAATAATTATTTATTCAAGTTTAAATAGAATAAAAAAGAAAACAACACACATTTATCCGGCTATCTAGTCATGTTGCGATAAATATGTTTATGCCCGATGAGTAAAATTTTTAAGTGTCAGACCAAACGGATCAATATCACCGGGAAGAGAATTTATTAAAAAGGAAAGTCTCTGGAAAAGTGAGCGCTTAATTACAGATAGCCTGGGTGTAGGAATGTGGAATAAAGGGGTAGATCGGGTAAGGCGGGAAGGTACTCAAATGTTGATATGCATGTGTAAATAAATATTTTGCAATCGTGTGGTAACATTATCATCCAAAAATGTGAATACAATGGATTTGTTGTGTGTAATCATACTGTTGGCGACAAAACCGTCCCGTGATACCTTGGGTCACTGGATACCTTGTGGGGTGTTCCCCAAGGGTTTGGCAGGGAAGGCTGATTACGAATGCGAATCTGAACTCGCTTGAAGTGACGGGAGTGGAGACGTGTGCGGAATGACGAGAAGCGGCAAAGGAAGGTTGCTCCTCGGTCGGATGTGGATGGAAATCAAGTGGAATGCTTTCGACCCCGCCCGGTTCCCTCTTAACAGTTCGCCTTTCTCCAATGAAAGCCTAGGCTCAGTCCTCATAATGGAACACACCGTTTGTATCTTGAAGAGCAGATTTATTCGGTGGCATGGAATAACAGGTTTAACCTTCCAGTCTGAGATGTTCTGTGAGAACGGAACTAGTGGATTGAATGAGCATTTTGTCGGTAAATTTCCCATCTTACACGTACCTATCTCGAGTCTGACACCGTTCAGTATCGTTCTCAGAAACCTCACACACTCTGCATCGTTAAAAAATGAGACTGAAGACTTTAAGTTTCATTTGATACAGTAAGTTTTATATTTTCTTGCAAAAAGTTCTTCTATCATTGCAGCTATTCCCTCTCATTCTTGGCAAGTCTGGTGGGCGAAAAAGAGCAGTCGCGCTGAACTAATTTGGCAAATAATGTTTCAAGTTGTATGCAACTATGTATGTTAAATTGAATATATATTTGTAGTAATATTTCTTGGAGCGCAGGTGTATTATTTTTTCTCCATCTTCCTCTGTAGCTGTTACCAGGGGCGTATAGAGGGGTTTCTTTTCAAGGGTACGACAGGTTATTCTTATATTTGAGATTGAAAACAAAATACCACAATTACTGTAGAAAATATTCTATTTATTTTGATATGAAAGTTATTAATATTAAATTAAACTATTGAGGCTCCGCAATACACAAAATAAAACAAACATAAGGATAACCGTATCTAAAACCTTGTCTAATTTTTAAATGTCTGGGGGGAAGGGGGGTTCGCGTGCCCCCATAAACCCGCCTATGGCAATTGCCATTAAAGGTCGCTGTTCCTAACCAGTCTCCTCCAATCCACTTGATCCTGGGCGTTCCGTTCAGTCAAATCATTCTCTCTCAAATCTTTCTTGACACAGTCCCCTCATTTTCAAATGATTACGAGAAAAAAATCAAAAGGAAACTTGTACGTATGTTCGTATTTTACAGGAGGATTCATTTTTTTCTGATCACTTGGCAAATCTGAGGCTATCTAAACTTTACCGCTTTTTACAAGTATTGAGTTGCCAATAATGAACAGAAAACTATAACTTTATCAGGTATTTGGTATTAACTAACGTCAATTTATGTCAATTTGTACATTTAGCAGTCACGCTTGAAGAACAGAAATTTATTCGTGAAATTGTAATCGCATCTGATTCGTGGGTGAAGCTTTGCTGTGCGAATACTTTGATTCTTGAGAAAAAGGACGAGAAAAGATTGAATGCGGTCGATATGTGGGTGTGAATGAGAATGGAGAAACTAAGATGGACGTAGAGGATAAGGAATGAGAAGGTTCTACTCATGGTGGGTGAGGAGAGGAAACTTCTGGACAAGATTCACAGGAGACAGATGATTAGATGATGGCAGTATTAAGCGAGAATGGATTCCTTGAAAACATGTCGTAGAGAAGATAGCTGGCCAATCATGGAGGGTGGGGAAAGGATTAGGATTTATTGATAAATGGAAAGGGAGTCGGTCTTCGTGTAAGTGGCCGACAATCGGGAGATCCGGGTTCGAATCCCGGCTAAGTCACATATTTTTTCATGGCGAACATCATTCCTTGGTGTATTTATCTTTTTCTTCCAACTCCCCATTCCAATTTCCATTTATATTATTGTATGAAAAAACTATTTCCTTGCTCAACATACCAAAACAATACCATGTTTGGTCTCATTCTTTTTTGAATCACCTGGATATTACTAATATTTCAATCCAATGTGGGTACTAATGATGAGCGATGTATCGCTTACTGTGCTTGAATCACCGTCACAGAAAATTAGCAGTCACTGTCGGTTACCAAATACTCGAAATCACGGTGACTGGATCACTTGATTCGGTGACCAAAGCACAGGCTGCTGCCGAGTGATTTGCGATATATCCCTACCTGTGATTGAAGAGAATAGCCGATAATTTCCGGTGACTAAAACAGCGAATACTCGAAATCACTGCGACTGTGAATACGGTGAAGATAGCTTCGGCTGCTACCACTGCTACCAACGGTAAATAAAGAATATATCATTCATCATTTATGATGAATAAAATATTCTTTTCGAAATATACAGCCCTTAACAATTCCTTTACCATATCAAATTTACTTAATTATCGTAATATAAACTCAGAATGAGAACTATTCCCCCAAAAAAATATTTTCCGTAATTCATGGAATTAGACAAGCGGCGCCACAAATCACCACTGACTTAAAAGAATGATTCTCCTCGGTGATCGCAATCACAGTTAAGAATCATCGTTACTTCTAAGTAGTAGTCACAGGTAGCGAAGTGATTGGAAAATCGCAGTTCCGCTCATCACTAGTGGGTACAATGCCAATTGCCATAAGTTGTTATTAGACTCCAATGAGCCCAATAGGTGACATTTAAAGCAGCTGGTTTCTATAAACAGCCGCGAAGCATTAAGGCTGAATAAAAAAGGCCAGAAAGGAGGTTGGGAAAAATGCGTTCTTGATATTCTCGTGTAACATGATATTTTCTTTCGAGGCTAATGAATTATGGTCATCGTAACTTGAACCCTGCGCGAGACATGATCTGGGGTGTCTATACCCTGTTAGGTGATATTGGAGAGGAAGTATGAGTCAGCTGGGTGGGTCGAGATCTAATGGGAGGGGAAGAGCCAATTTCGGGAAATGTGCGAGGTAGTCACTATCTCACCGCGCTGAGCTTCTCCCGATGGTAGTTCCATCTATTGGGGAAGATTCGCACCATGTGAATGTCATATTTTGGCGCAATGAATTGTGATCAGTGGCGGATGGTGGTTATATATCCAGGGTGTGCATTAGAGAAGATATGCGATGATGAAAAAGGGCATGAAGTTAAAATGAATGCTGCTAAATGGCATTGGATGCATTATAATAAAATATATAACTTTATTCCATTTATATTCAAATATATTACATTAGAAAAAGCTTAAATAATTGTGGAGTATATAGGTACCCCTTATTGAATGCTTTTGGGGCTACCATCTTACACTTTTTGTACAGGTCCGGTGCAAACATGCATGAAAAGTAAATTTATTTCTTTGCATTCACAGATTTTTTGTCTTACTGATTGCATTCACTTGTGATATTTCAAAAATGTACATAAGGATAACAAACTTTCTTACATTAACGCATAATTACATACGTATACAATATACCTTTTATTGACGGGCATTGACGGATCCTCAGCGCAGGTAGCGTAGGTGGCTGCTACACCGCTACACTACCTTCGAGTTTACTCACCAAATATGCGCGTGCGCACTCGCGTCGTTTGAGTCTACTCCAAGCAACCATTTGAACATAGCATACCCCCCGCTCACTTCGTCTCGAGCGCACAAAAGCGAGCGCATAGACCGAATATGCGGCCGGCGCGATGCCACGGGATCGCACACTTGTAGAGCGGTGAATTGGGTTGTTTCCTTCATCAAAGAAAACGAAAGGCATTGATTGCGATTCGTTACCCACCATTAGTGTATTCATAATATACAAATTATTTGGTTTTAGAAATACCGGTTTAGGGAAATGGCAATGGTCATTTTTAAAGAGGCCAGGTTGGCGCCCACTCCACGTGACGTCACAGGGCCCTAGTTTCTGTACGAGTAGAACGGAGTTTTACATCGTCTGAGATTAACAATGCATGCATGAGGCACAGAGCTCAGGGAAACATGTCTTAATAGTCACCTATTAAAACTGGCCATGGTCGGAAAGTTTCCTTCGTTTGACGAGGTATTAATAATCCATAACTAAGCCAAGCGCTACCTGCTAGCAGCCTGCATCGTATCAGCGCTCAAAGCCTCGCCCCAAGGTCACCTCACTCGGCGTCAGCGGGAACCAGAATGACGTCACACGGGGTTTTCCCAGCATTCATACTGAGCCGTCGCGTTTTCGCGAGCTTGAAAATTTTCACATTTCATTTAATCGCGAAAAATAGATGTCGTCATAAAAATATCTAAAAGTGTGAAATACGTACTCCAGGAGTAATGATCTTTCGATTTATGCAATAAAAAAATAATAGGAAACCACCCTATTCCTCGTGGAGATTGAGATGGACAGGATTTTTATCTTTCTCTTTGCAAAGGAATGCATAATTTTCTTTTATAATTCTCTCATCTTTGGGTGTGCAGTTACTAACATGCATATATTTACGTGTCGCCACTGATTGTGATTATGGGTCTTACCGACCCTATGGCAGTAATGTTTCCAAGTTATCCTCTTCTCGGTTAGTTGCAAGTTACGGTAATGGTATGAGGGTGCATAAGTGGAGTGTGGTAACGCAACCTGCGTGGGGTGTTGTTGAAGGTCGGTAAATATAAGACGAGAGTTGGAGATGATGATATAGGAAGGGTGAAAGTGAAAAGGAGGTGGTATATATGTGACGGAGAGCGAATGCAAATCCATTGGAAAGCGTTTTCCGGACCAATATCCTTCTCCATCGCCCCTTCCAACTCCTCACCTGTGATGTGGAGTCCCTATTTTCCCATATTATTTCCCTTTCATAAGATTTAAAGAAAATAACTTCGGGCTAGCCTGGGACAAAAATTCGCCTAGTAAGGAATAAAAATAGTAAAATGTTTCACTCTATTAATTGGTCGTTCGATGTAAAATTATTTACTTTCAGTGGTATTCAAATCTGTTTACTCCTGAATCTGTTTACTCCTGGGGTTGATTTCCGGTCAATGAAGAAGATTTCTACTTCTGTGGAATTTTTGTACCAGTTTGATCACTTTAGAATCTCTTCTATTTTTTAGGCGTTAGTCTTTTTGGAACAGGATTGATTTGGAAAGAGGTGATGGGAGGAGGAATTTATCAGTGTAAAGATAAGTTTAGTGGAGACTGATTTGGAGAGTATCGCTTTAGGGTACGGAAAAATGGACACTTTCGAAGGAGGAAGAAAAAAGCCTGGAGGCGCCTGAGATGTGACTATGGCGAAGAATGTAGATGGTGAAGTGAATGGATAGGGAGCGGGACAACGAAGTGCTAGGCATGGTGGGTGTTGAAAGAAAGCTTATAGCAGTTTTGAATTGAGCGAGTGCTGGGGAGAGAAGGGGTATTGAAAGCAAGGTTAGAATTTTGGGTAAACGAGGGAGAGGAAGGAAGAGCATAGAGTTTGTAGATAGAATGAAGGAATTTAGGCCTTATTGTGAGTTGAAAAGGAAAGTCCAAATTGAGATGAGAGACAGCCACAGGTGATCTGCCGAATGCTACATGAACTACATGCTAAATGCTAACGTACCGATGTGATGATGCTATACGTACGCCGTACTATGGCAGAGCTAAAAAAAACTCGTCTAACCTTGGCGGCTGCCACATGCAAAGTAAACCATGAATACGGCTAATATTTTATTATACTTTAGGGGCATGTTTGCCATCGCCGGCCTCGGTGGCGGAGGGGAAAGTCCTCGCCTGCCAAATATGAGGTCGCGGGTTCGAGACCCACCTGGGTAAGTTCCCTTATCCAGGGAATGGGAGGGACCCCTGCACGGGGTTGTTCGTGTAAGTTTAATTGGTAAAATGCTTAAAGAGTAAATTGTTCCATTTTTGCATACGATCTCTATCGCTCAACCCACAATACAGTCAATCTTATTTTTTTTATCAGTAGCCACTTGGAAATGGATTTATTTCTTTAATTCCAAGTACCCCAAAACGGGACATTAAGGCCTTCACATCGGGGGCTATAACAATTGAAGTTGTTGCATGCACATACAACTGCTCTAAGTTGATAATATTTCGGTACTCGAACTTGCGACTTTCCACGATAATCTAACCCACTGATTCCTTCAAAAATTCTAATTGGAAAAAAAGAATTGACCTAGAACTAGATATCTTTTAATCTAATGAAAATCGTTATCTATAGCTAGCATCAAAATGAAATCACATCGACCTTTAGCGAATAAACTATCAATTATACGCAATATTTTACTTTTGACTCGCAATTTTAGAAGCTTATTAGAACGGCCAGGTATAAGTTACTCGGAGGTATTGCCAACTTTTTCAGAATGTATATTAAAAAAATGCAGCAAAGAGTCTTTTCGTTATGTATCTAGAGGTAGTGATAAATCTATTAAAAAAATGAAGTGGATGAACGAACCTTTAATTTTAAATGATGTGATAGCTTTTCACACCAATCAGCTCACCACACTACATCAGGATGCCGAAATTTTTATTTCAAAAAAATCTTTTTTGGAAATTTTTTCGCGAAATTTTATCAACAATGACCACGGTAAGTTGCACACAATTTATTTGAGCATGCTTAGGCGAAGAGCCAATTTTAAAGCACAACAAAAGGGTTTAGAAGTGTCGAGCAGGTTTCTTCGATCTTCAGCATCTTCAGATGAAAGCGGAGGGGGAGGGATGGAGGCGGATGCAAATCCGTGGCAAAGCGTTTTCCGGTCCAATATCCTTCCCCTCCATCGCCTCGCCCCCACATGGCCTGAGGCCGATTCACAACCCTTTTTACGCCGAGCCGATAAAGCCCGCCCTCCTTGTCAACTAAAGCCGATATCCCGGAGAACCCCAATTGGAGGAGGTGCTTTTGAGATTGTCCCTTCCTTCCTTCCTTCGTCCTCGGGGGAGATCCGATTGCATCTTGGGCGTGGAGAAATATTTGGAGACAAGACTGCGACGAGATGAGTTTCTCTAGTTTTGCTCAGCTTTACAATTGATTGTAGTGGTGATATGGAGCCTTGGTTTATAGCTCGAGGCTACAAGGGAGAGAGGATTGTCGCATCAAATCCATATCAATAATTTGTTCGCTGTGTTAAGTTATAAATCTATGGGAAAGTTCTGGTTCATAGCTCCAAGCCGTGAGAGGCCAAATTAGTTATTTTCATAAAAACATCCAAAGAGTATACTTTCGTTATCTTATGTCAGCTTTGACCTCGTATACATTTTTGAAATGATTTTGATGTGGTGAAAGGTATTAATATTATTAAAAAAGGCACTGAAATATTTCCTCTGAGTTTATGGAGAGAAAATGTTATTGTAAATACTAAACGAGTGGTGTGAAAATAAATTTAGTGGAAATATTGCAATGTCTAATTAAACGAATACCATAATGATATTCTTACAAGGGGTAGTGAACGCTTAGTTAAGAAATGTTACTCTTAAAAGAGCTTCATATTAAAGGGAAATAAATTTTTCATACTCAAGAGGAGAGGGTAGAAGTGTTTTAATTTCTTTTTGGGTCTGTTCAATAGAATTTCGAATTTGAAACGAAAATGTATACAACTCTCGCGTTACCCCTCTCATATTTTCGAGTTCTTCTTAATAAGAGAAAGCTCATCTAAGCAACAACCAACCAGCTGCTGTTGACATCACAACTCCCACGCCCTCTTCTCGGTTGCAAGCTTGGATTATCTTCAAAAACCCCCCCTCTCTTCCTCATTCTGCAATCGTTCATTATGCCTAACTCTACCCTCAAAATCTGGGCTTTAAATCGTTTCTTACAGAGCCAACAAACCTCTTAGCTACTACATGCAAAATAATTGAAGGAGAGAACCGAAAATATGTCGTGCTAGTTTAGAGATGCCTTGTGGCGGCGAGAAAAATCCAAAAAAATTATGTAATTTTTAACGTTAATCGAGTTCGCAATATTTTATGCTGTATTTCTCCTTTTTTCTTCACCTTTGGTTGTGATTGGCAAATATTTTCCATCAAGATTAAATTAAAATTTCCATTCGATCAACGATATTGTGCATGTATACTATGTCCACACACTTAAACGATGTAGAAATAAAATAATTTTTATAGCTACCCCATGACAAAAATAGCAGAATATTGCACCATTTTTATTAGTGAAAGTATTAGATGCTCAAGGTCTTCAATGCCGAGAAGGGGTAGTCACCTCCCAAGAGTGTGAAATACTTTACCTGGAATGAGCAATGTATTCAGTTTTATTTCAATTGCACCTTTGATTTTGGTAATTGTTATTCAGGCCAGGAAGGGGAAAATGGAGTCATTTATTGAACATACCCAGGCTCTAGATTTATTTTGAATTCATGAACTGCATTGACAACGTGAATTACCATCGATACGATTCACATTTGAATATGTACCTAATACAACGTAAAATTTCCAACCCTCTCTGATGAAAAATTTAATTTTTAAATTTCGTACGTATCCTACATCGTACAATTGATATCACCAGGCAAATAGTCACCCTTTCTGAACTTTGAAGCCTATGCTATGGTGTACCCAATAGGTGTCCAACCACCGTACCAGATGGGGATATTACCTGTTACGGGTGTTGGCTGATAAGTGAGGGATGGGAGCTAATAGTAAGCAATAAGGAAACGAATGAGCAATTTTGTAATTAAGGCTATCAGTTGCATAACTTATGGACCGAGAGATACTGTTTACCGATGGTGACGAGATATCCCATTTAGCTTATAGGATATGGTGATTAGTTTTAATAGTGATTTAACAAAATAGTGATGCGTTATTCGTACATAGTCGTAGGGAATTTACTGTACACCTAATAATTTTAGTTTATCATGTTAGGAGCGTTAGATGGGGTGAAGGCTACTAACACGCTACTTAAATTTTCAGCATAAGACTTTCATTCACGCTGGTAGCAGGGTTCACATTACGCATTCTACTTATATCTATATACTACCCTGCAAGTCGCTTCAATAAGTATGCGGCAGAGTGTGTTAGTGTGTTAGGACACAAATGTTAACAAATAAAAAAAGAAAGTCTTTCACAAATTTTCGACTTGCATTAATTAAAGTCCTTTATTGTTTGGGGAAAAACGAATAGGGTAGTTTCCTTCATCAAAGAAAACGAAAGGAATTGATTGCGATTCGTTACCCACTATCAGTGTATTCATAATATACAAATTATTTGGTTTTAGAAATCACAGTTTGGACGAATGGCAATGGTCATTTTAACCGCATTTGAAAAAGGCCAGATTGGCGCCCATACGACGCCACTCCACGTGACGTCATAGGGACCTAGTTTCTTTACGAGTACTCGGGAGTTTTACATCGTTTGGGATTACCAATGCATGCATGAGGCACAGACTCAGGGAAAAATTTCTTAATAATCACCTATTAAAACAGCCTATGGTCAGAAAGTTTCCATCGTTCGATAAGGTATTAATAATTATTATTTAAGCCTAGCGCTACCTGCTAGAAGGGTACTCTGCTACCTGCTAGCAGCCTGCATCGCAGCGGCGCACATATTCTCGCCCCAAGGTCACCACACACGACGGCAGCGGGAACCATAATGACGTCACACGGGCTTTTCCCAGCATTCATACTTAGCCGACTCGTTTTCACCCGCTTGAAAACTTTCACTTTTCATTAACTCGCGAAAAATAGATATCGTCATTTAAAAATCTAAAAGTTTGAAATGGGTACTCCGGGAGTAATAATCTTTCGATTTAGGTAAAAAATAATAGGCAACCACCCTATTCCCTTACCTAACCCTTTGGCAAAATATCCCTCTTAATTTATCTTATGTGTCTGTGTGTAAATGTTGTGGGGTTTTAATATGATGTTGTTTGTGTCGCTCTCAAAGGCCTCTATTCTCTATTGCTCAATCAAACTAAGGCTAGGGCACTGACTCCATTTTAGGCAATTGCGGGAAGTTCGCGCCCATATCATTAATTTTCATGAACACGTAGGTACTAGAAAGATGGATCTTGCTTGAAACTTCGTCAAGATCCTCCTCAATCTGACATCCACTCGCTTTTATCCTTTTTGATGACCGTCTCGAGTTGACACTCTTCCTTCTCTTATCTTTTTCACTTCTTTTTCGCGTTCTTTCGTCACCTTTGGGGCTCTTTTGTTACCTTTTCCTCATTCATCTACTTGAGAGTTTTTTATCCCCATATTCTCATTCATCAACTTCGTACCTCTTTCTTATGTCGTACTCTCATCTCATTCCTGGGAGAAGACTTTTCGGCTGAAACTCGTGGCTTTTTCGAGAGAAATTTTCATTTCTGGATGAAGACGGAAACTTCTCCTCCTCCGTTCACACCTTTTGTGGAGAAGATTTGAGGCGGGGATGAGTCGAAACAGCGTGTAAAAGTTTGCCTTCTCCAATTGTGAGCCCCTTAATGAAAAGCGCAGTTAAAGTGATATCTGCTGCTTCCTTACCTCTAAATTGCTCATGGACCTTGGGAATAAATTTCTCTTTCAAATTTTTATAAAGAAATTGGAGCTGAATTTTTGTAGCAGGAATGCGTATTCAAAAATTTTTATTGCTGAAATAATATTTACCTAACTACTTCACGTTGGCTCTTCAAATTAACTTTCCATTCATGCAAATATCAATAGGATTTTTGGTTTAATAAATTGTTTCATATGACGTGGTTGTGTCATCCTTTGCCTCTTCAGGCCCAGAAGTCTTTGGGCTATTTTATTTGTGTTTCAGGCTACTTTCGTAGTCAAAATGGATGGAAAAATAACATCACAGTGAAATTTGAAGGGAATTTTTATTTTCCTTTTCCCTACGAAGGCCGTGTTTCCACGGCTTGAATTTTCCGACGCTGTGTTGTCATGGCTTTGCGGTCAAGCATGCCAAGTGGGTCCCAAGCACCATCAGGGTCCCTAGGCGAGAGAGGTACGACCCTTTCTTATTGTCCGTGTGGGATTGTCTCGGCCCATTCCGGCACTTAATGTCCCACTCAAGGAAGGTACTCATGGTCACTTATTTGTTTATAAGTTATAATAACTAATATCGTATATGTAGCTTTTATTGAAAATCAATTCCAAGAATTACATTCTGGATGTTCTGCTGATCGGTTTCAAATTTTAAACGGAACTCTAGCGTTTATATTACCGGAGTTCAAGATCACCTAGAACAAATTTTGGAGACGCTATGGTTAGATGTTTAAGTGTTATTTTTAAACCTTAATAGAAAATTTATAGGAACGATATTGTTATGGTTTACATCTAAAAATATACATTACTCTGTTAGCCACATTCTAAGTGTACATTTGCAGTGAAATTTGGTGACATATCAGATTGAACTCGATATGAAAAAGAGCCCTCGTAATGTAATAAAATATGAAATATTTTACAGTATAGTAGGTACATATATGAGCACCTTGGGATTTTGCGACAATACTTTTATGCATCACGATAATACAAAGCAATAGGGTAGTTTCCTCCATCAAAGAAAACGGAAGACATTGATTTCGATTCGTTACCCACCATTAGTGTATTCATAATATACAAATTATTTGCTTTTAGAAATCCCAGTTTAGGCAAATGACAATGGTCAATTTTAACCGCATTTGAAAAAGGCCAGATTGGCGCCCATGCGATGCCACTCCACCTGACGTCACAGGGACCTAGTTTCTATACGAGTAGATAGGAGTTTTACATCGTCTGAGATTACCGATGCTTGCATGAGGCACAGAGCTCATGGAAACATGTCTTAATCATTAACCTATTAAAACTGCCTATAGTCGGAAAGTTTCCTTCGTTTGATAGGGTATTAATAATCCTCATTTAAGCCAATCACTAGCTGCTAGCATCCTGCGTCGTATCAGCGCTCAAAGCCTCGCCCCAAGGTCACCTCACTTGCGGCAGCGGGAACCAGAACGACGTCACACGGTGTTTCCCCAGCATTCCTACTTAGCTGTCGCATTTTCGCGCGCTTGAAAATTTTCACTATTAATTTAATCGCGAAAAATAGATAACGTCATTAAAAAATCTAAAAGCGTGAAATGCGTACTCCAGGAGTAATAATCTTTCAATTTAGGCAGTAAAAAAATTGTAGGAAACCACCCCTTTATTCTCATGAAGAATGCTTGATTATCATTTATTATTTTTAATTGATATGATCTTCATTAACATCGCTTATTAATTTTTAACAACTGAATACGTAGCTTAAAATGAAACACTCGACGACATACACTCATCTTGCTTGCCGTTGTGTCATCCATCATGTTTTACGAATTTTAAACAAAACACATGTGGCACGTAGTGGCAGAATCGTGTACTAAATGGTAAGAAGTGCAGCGGCGGGGTTTAACTACAATAATTCACACTTGAATGATTATAATAATGAAAACGTGGAATTGGGTCTGAATAGGTTAGAGAAGGCATATTTTATTGCACGTCCGACTTTATATTGGCTTATATTTAAATCTGAGTCGTTCAGGATAGGATCGTTTATAAAAGATATATCTGCCGACGTTTCGGGTATTGATTATCTATTTTCAAGTCTCATTTTTTGAAAATATGAGATATACAACAATAAGCCCTAAAATTATAAAATATGTTTCCGAAGCGTAGGCAATTTGTTTTGGTCCTAAGCTTCAAGAGCTCATATTATAAAAATGAGGTCATGAACTAAGGAAATATCGTATATTTATAATTCAGGGGGTGAGACGCCAAGGGTTGCAAGTAATTTTTTTTGTCTAAACGGAGTTAAGTACAGAAATTGATGGAATAAATATGCAAAAACTCGGTGGCCGAGGGATAAGAGTAAGTCTATATTCAGTGTTGACATCTAGTGAAAAATGAAATGCATTAATAAATACGAAGTTGATTTTGTTTGTTATCTTTACCTAATTTCTGCACCTAACGCTGTTAAGAAAAACATCACTCGTACCCCTTGATATCTAACCCCTGCGATTCCTGCTTTTCTTTGTTATGAAGTGTAGCCTGTATGATAAGCTGAATAATAGCTTTTGGGGGTTTTGATGCGGAAACATCAGTATAATAGTTATTTATTCTTCTTTAAGAATATCCATGCTTTTGAAATTGGTGTAACTTACGTGCTGTTTGTTTTCTGGTACACTTGTGAATTGTAAAAATAGAAATTCTGGTAAAATAAAACACAGGACCAATCATTTATAATTTTTGTTTTTTTTTCCCGGCGAACAATTGCAGTGAAGTTTACTCGGGTTTCGCACCGGGTCAGGTCCTCCATTTCTCCTTTCATTTCTCCAGCGGAAATATCAGTTTAATAGAGAAAAATTTATTCTGCTTGAAGAATATCCATGTTTTTTAAATTGGTGTAACTTACGTGCTGTTTGGAAGGAGAAATGGAGGACCTGACCCGGTGCGAAACCCGAGAAAACTTCACTGCAGGACCAATCATTATTTCTGTCCCCGCTTTATATATGCGGAGAGGATGAGACTGAATGAGGACTTCAGTCGTGTCAGGAGCGATGGGAGAAACGAAGGAATCTTCTCGTGGCGCGGGTCGATATTGAGGGCACTTAGATCTCTCGATGCTGCCATTGATGATTGATGGTCCTCTTGGCCGGACGGAGAGAAAGAGCCTTTCTTTTCATACTCGTCCGTCATTTGCGCCTGAAAGATCTCGTCGAACCACTCCGTTTTTCTCTTCGTTAATTTCAACCGAAGACTCGCCAAGAAATATTTACACTCAGGGAGGTACAATTGACGGATGTATCATGCTATACTGGAGTGAAACTATGTTTAATTTTTAAGTCTACTAGTCTATTCTGGAAAAAATTCTGTTTGAGCAACAGGAAAAATTTATGAAAATGGATGAGTATCAATAATAATGATGTATTACTCGTGCCTTCAACAATTGATTAGATGTTTAATTGATTAAAATTCACTCCGTAGTTTGTGGGCGATGTTTGCATAGGTAAAAATGATGAAAACACACGATAATACATAATTTTGTCTAATGATTATTGGGGAGGCTGTCCACAGTTAGAAAATTTTAAGTGCTAATTTACTTAGGATTGTTAATTTTACTAAGGCTATTTTACGGTACTTATGAAAATATTTGCCTCCTCAGTGAAACACATGGTTCAATATGGGAAACTAAAGGCAAGGCTGCTGCAGGAAAAGCGTTTAACATCAAATTCATCGAAATGCAATCCACCTAGAAAAAGCGTTGGAATCGCTTAGCTTTGGAATTTGTGATGCCAAGAATATTAGACATATCCGTATTTTGAAACGGTTTTACATGGTACACAACATACCCGGAAATTTGAACAGGTAGTCGTTTACTAGGGCCCTTAATCGCCACTTAATAAATATTATAATTCAGCAATTGCGGGAGGGAGGACAAGGAAATGTAAGACAAGGATGACGACGAGAAAAAATTCTTCCTTCTTCAGCCATTTTCTTATTACTTTATGCATAAAAAAACGCGAAAGTTGCCGCCCACTTTTCATGAGTTAGTGACGGAATTAGGGTTCAAGCTCATTAACTCGCACAGGGAGACCATTTTCTTGACAAAAAGAATCGTTCATTGGGGTGATAATAAAAACGAATCGCGAGAGACAGATACACGAGGCAAAGGAGCAGCGGGAAGATGTAAGCAGTTAGATATGAGTCAATGACGTCATTTACTTCTCTGCGAAAGGGGCAAGCCCGTCTATTCACCTCAAATATCTCAAGAAGTAGGAGACGGATCGAAAAACGAAATAATACTGGCCTCTCTATTAAATAAATAACGATTTTGACTGTTAAAATATTGGTGAAATTACCCATTGTTGGTAAGACTTCGTATTGTTACTTTACTTAGTTGTCGTGCCTTCAGAAACTACAGTGGAAGCAAGGAATAAATTCCCTGGAGTATAATAGTATGCGATGGCAAAAAATTGAAATCAGTGCGCCTTCCTTCATGGACTTCTCTCTTCAACCCACAATAGGGCCTACTCCCTTTCAGTCTATATAAAAATAATATTCCCTTTATCCTTCCTCTTCCTCGTTCACCTAACATTCTACCCTCTAACACTGTTTTCAATATCCCTTCCTGCACAGTAATAATCCTGTACCTACCTGCACCCTGATTATGCAACTGTGAGAAGGGTGAGAGCGATGTCGTTGCCAGGGGCAACGCGATTCCCACGACGGAAGGTGATAGCAGCGATTATGAAATCGTGATCGCACTCTTTATCACGCTGCGAGCGTCATCGGCCTATCACGTTCGAAACCGATGGTGACAAGCATATGCTGACATAAAAACGAGCACTATATGCAAATATTAGCAAAACATTATTGTTTATTTAATTTAAAATGCCCTATAATCGAGTAAAAACCAATAAAATTCTTATATGTTTCTACTGGAGTGCTCTCTTGACATTATTAGTTGTCCACGTTGCTCAATTGTTATATGCACATGGTAGTAAATTCGATTGAGCAGCTTTATTTTCACACAGCAAATTGGAAAGTACTGCTAATTGAAGTACATCCGTGATTTAAACGTAAATTACTTTATACCGAAGTTTAATTATCAACATTTGCCAAGTACGTTCTCCAATGTATCAACATCGTTAAACTACTTTTCGATTTTTTAATCATCATAAGTCAACTAATAACTACTTACATTCAAATCGCTACCGCGATTACACTTCCATCATCATTTCAACATTAATTAGTTTCAATCCAAGGTCACGACTTTTCGACCATTCTCTACGATGTAGCAAATATAATGACTGCAGCATCTCCCGGCGAGTATTAGCATAATAGATTACGTTATCACACATCGAAAAGTAATACTAAACTTTCCCCATACCTTTACCATAATACGAGTACTTATCATAATCTATTGGCGAAGCGAAGTACTTAGCCTTGAACTGTCTCCATTTTATATTTTCGTTGTTTGTTTCTGTTATTTCAAAGACTCCGCAGACGACGCATTCTCGGACAGAGATGTGTCGAAGGATTTCATTGGCTCCTCAGATTTCTCAATGATACCAACCTCGCGCGCTCGTACCTATATGATACGCGCGATGACGGTGGCTTACATGATTGCATGATACAGCGGAACGTGATAGGAGAACGTGATGGTCATCTATCGCCGTCGTCGCTGTCATATTTACATAATCGAGGTGCAGATATCTCTTCCATATCTCATATAGGAGCTGCCCCTTCTCACCCGCCCTGTTAAGCACTCTGTCATTCCACCTCCTCTCCATATACTTTACCTTCTCCATTCTTCATGGTGAAACAAAAGCCCAGTACTATTCTACAAATTTTATTCACTTTCAACTAGTTTCAACGGCTGTTTGTCTTGATACTGGCGCTATAGCCGTAGAAACTAGTCCACAGCGAATAAAAGTTTTTGGAACAGTACTGGGTGTTTGTTTCACCATAAATATCTCAGAGTTCCACAAGTCAGGCCAAAATCAGTTGATTTCATTCTCCATTCTTCTCCAGACCCACATTTCACACGCCTCCTGTCTTTTCTCGTTCTCCTTTCTGAATGTCCACGTTTCCGCACCATAAAAAGCTGCGGAGTTATTACGATTTTGTAATAGGTATGAATGCAAAAATAACATAACAAATGTACCACACAACGGTTACTCAACCCAACCGGTTACGGTACTTTGTTTGTTAATTATCAAGGGTTCAATTCACTTCACAGCTGTACTGTTAATTATCGAATCTGTAGCTGTGGTAGCCTTAAATAGTAGGAGTAGATGAATTTAAAATAAATAAAAGTATTTTTTTAATAAATAAAAGATCGTAGCACTTTTCCACAAGATTTTTAAATGCGTACAACGCGTGTCGGCTCAGTGAGCCATCATCTGGTACAAGACTGGTACTGGTCTGATGGCTCAGTGAGCCGAAACGCGTTGTACGCATTAAAAAATCTTGTGGAAAAGTGCTACAATCTTTTGTTTATTTAAATATGTCTAACTTCCACCAATTGGAGCCTGAATCTGTTGAGCTTAAAAGTAATTTTCCTCCAAACGTTCATTTAACCCAACGAGCTTCGACACTCACCATGTCATTATCATGGGTTCAACTCCCTCGACAGTTACACTCATCATCGTCCTCATGGAATCTGTAGCGGTGGTAGCCCTGCTCTCCCTCCTCCTCGACTGCCCTGCTTTTCGGCGCACCATCTCCTTCCTCTCACCCTATTCATCCACCTTTTTATGCGCTCTTCGCCTTCTTATACATTCTTGCCAGAGAGGGGGGGGGGCGTATCCTTGGCCTTTCTCACGCACCCTTGCTTCACGTCCCTCCTTCATTAAAGAGACTCCTTTTGGCAAGGGAGAAGAGAAAAGGCGTTGGACAAGGGGTTGGGGTGAGACACCCTTGTCTTGAGGGCGGAGTGGGGGTTGAGGAAATCCCCTCAGTAGAACGGCTAAGGGTATTCTTGGAGGACTGCATTAACATGCAAGACTAAGGATAACTCTGAAAAGGAACCCCTAAAGGTTTGCATGGCGGGAGAAAGACCGCTAAGCCAACATTGTGGGACTCGGGTGCTATTCTTCATTGAGTTCACTAAGCCTGCATCAGTTTGATTTCGAATTATTTAAGGAGGTAGGTCGTAGAAATGAAGAATGTGAGAATTTAAAATTTAAACATATTCCCTTTTAATTCCCACTTGGACATTCCTGATATTATTTCCTCCATCGACGTAATAGTACATTCCTGCCACACCCGTTCGACCTCCGTTCTCCACGTGCCAATACCCAGGCTATCAATAATTAAACGTTTTCTTTTCTCTCATCTTTCCGTCTTATTAAAATCTATTCCGACTGATATTGATTTGTCAACTAAATTTGGTTGACTAAAATTGATCGACTTTGCTTTATCAACTAAAAACCTCAATGGCTTGGAATTATCTCATTTAATGAAAAAAAAACAAAATAACTTGCTAATACTATGGAATTGATCAGTGGCGGATCCAGGATAGGAACAAGGGGGTTAAGTGGGGATAATCTCCCAGCATTTTTGTGGATTGAAACAAAATTTTCGTTCTATCTAGAGTAAATTGGATACCCAAGGGGGGCTATAGTCCCCTTAGGTCCCCCACATAGATCCGCCACTGGATGTGGCCACCGTATATGTTTGCTGTCTCATTTTCTCACAGTTGAATTTGTAATTAATTAGCTTCTTTTATTAATTTTTATTTATCTAGGTGCACTTTAAATTGGCAGTCTTGCTGTATGTGTGCCATTTTCTTTAAAACAAAAATTAATTATTTTATCTCATCGAGTGATGGCAATAAGAAATAGGCTTACCGAGGTAGTATTTTGGGAATTGTTTTTGTAAGTCACTGCTGGTTATCATAGCGGTACTTGCCTAAGCACAGGAAAAATCATTCTTATTGCTAGGGTAATGAATTCTATTTGGTCTTCACCCAGATAAACCTCTGCTCTGTATTACTTATTATACTTATTCTGTAGATGATATTTGTCATTATCTTCCACGCGTGTGTTTTCAGGCTTATGGCATTAAAAGTTTCATAGTACCACAAAATAACCTAATCCACCATACGGTGAGGCATGATGCCCTGATAAAGGCCTCCAATTAGGTATAGAAACAAGTTAAAAATTGGTGTGAAAGAAATAAATAAATAAAAAAGCAGCGAAAAATAGCATGTTAGAAGAATTGAGTGGTGAGTTGCGTCAAGACAATCTTAGGATTGCTGACTTGTGATAATGAATCTTTATCAGGATCTCAGCCAGGATCTGTGTCATTTGGACATAAAAACTGCGATATTCTTCGCTTTATGCTGAGAATCGTAGCAAAAATGACACTATGTCTCATCATGGGATTGTTGTTTGAGTTATTAGGGAATGGATGGTGAAATCCAAGTCAAATAACTTATGTTGCACGAAAATGGCACTGCTGCCGAATAAAATTGCAGGAAAAATAAAAAAATGTAGTATTTATTATTTAATTATCTGTTAGCTTATTTTGTGATACAACTTCGATAATAATCATTGAAGATAGTCAAACATGGTTGTATAGAAAATATGCTGGTTCGAGTGGCAGAGTTGCGAAATTACCCCTTTAAAAGCTTGTACTTCAGCATGATTTTTAACCTCAATTGCGCCCCTCTTTGTTTGGACAACCTACCTGAGCAACCTTTTCTCCCCATCAGAATTGCAGCTAATGGTATTTTTTCATAGCTAGATGTTGTATATTCGTTAATATATGGTTAATGATAGCCATATTCTATTGACTTTATCCGGAAGACTTTCAAGACATGAAATTTTTTTCAAACATGGAGACACGCAATTTAATTTTAACCCACCATTCGATGTAATCAGCAGGACAGATGGAACATCGAAAACTCATTGGACAGGACCGCAGGACATGTGAATTTAATTAGATTTTGCAGTCTCCTAACGGAGCAGTAGCGAAGGAACGCAGTGTGGTTGAATCCAAGTGCATGATGGATTTAAAGTCAATATTAAACTCAAATATAAAGGCCACGTGAACATGGATTCAAAGCGCAAATCCACAGGTCGGTCTGCAAGTACGAGTAAACATCGCATTGAAATGGATTTAGGGCATCAAAGTGAAAACTGAAGAGATTAGAGTGGGGCCTAGTTTCGCGGCGATGTCTCGCTTGAAAGGAACACGTGGAAGAGGGGCCCGGATCTAGGAATTTTGCCGAGGGTGGGGCAAAGATCAGTTTGCCTCCCCTCCCCTGATACCCCCTCGCTCCCTCCCTCCCTCTTTCACAATAATAATAATACATCCGTAATCCTATTTACTTTTGAAATGCAGTAGAAATGCGTGACGTTTTTTTCCTCTTCAAACTTCACAAATATGTTATTACACTTTAAAAACAAGCTCGGGAGCAAAGACACATCCGCACGCCACAACTTTTATAATCCAACTCCCCTACTCTACCTCCCGCGCCGTCAACAACAATTTATCCATTACCCTCTGCTGCTCATTATTGCCCGCTTCATTGCCCTTCTCCCATCAATCGTCAAACCCACATCCAATCCAAAACAACTCAAAATTAGGTGTTACAAGTAGTTGAAATTACATACCGTAATCTTGCTACTGAGAAGTTTTATTAATAATTCATGTTAAATAATTTATAAATTAATTATTATTGCTAAATAATATAATAAAAAATTGAATAAATATTATAATGAAATAAACTTTTCAAATTCTGCCGTCCCTTGAAATCTGCCGCCTGGGGCACGTTGAAGGAAAACGAGAAAAGTGAGGGAGATTAGATGGTACGCAATGATGTTATGGGAAGTGCGTAGGAAAGGGTGAATCACGACTATGTCTCCCCAAAAATCACCGATGCCAGGATCTGATGTTTTCCCACTCTATGATGTTGATTGTATCTTTTTCACGGGTTATCCGCCTTTTAACTCAAACAGCAGGTAACGACTTTTCGATCATTGCTGCCAACAGCTATCAGGAGCTAAGTTAGTAGGGCTTTTAGTAGAGCTTCTATCCATTTAACACTAGAACTACCGATGGAGTCATTTTGACTCCTCGCCATTTTTATTTCTCTGCCCTGTCTAAAATTTTCCAAATTCCGGCCTGAAATTCCGTGACTTTTATTCATTTTCGACACAAAATAAGGCTGTGCGATTAAAATAATTCTAGAAAATAAAATAGTGCACGTTTTTCAAAATTTACCTTTAACTACCAAAGGGAGTCATTTTGACTCCCTACTGTATTTTGCTTGTCTTTTCACCAAATAGTAATATTTATACAAGTTTTTATCTCTTCTTATGTCAATAATAATTAATATAAATCAATCAAAGGCTTAAATATACAATTATTTTCCTTTTGGCCCATATTTGTGAGACTTTGAAAGCATTTCTTATTTTACGGGTCTGTGTTTGGATCTACAAACTATGTGAATGTCCTGATATTATTTTACCTTGCGATAAAGTGGTGAATATGCAATTCATAGCATTTTCAAATCCATGTGTTTAGAATCCGTTGTGTCTATCCCTCCTCCGTTACCCCTTCCTTCTCGCCGCCCACCTTTGCCGCCGCCCGCTAATACTGTGCATTGCGCTGCAGCACTTTTATTTCAGCCTTGACTGCGTGGAAGTTGATTTTCAAATATGAAAAAGTACCTCTGATATACCGATTCGCCAGAAAAATTGATATACTGATGAACCAGGAAAATAAATCAGTAGAATGAAATAAAGTTACTGTCCTAGCACGTTCGGCTCTGACAGCGCTGGCTGCCGGGTGCCGCACAGGAAAACCGTGCGCTGTCCTTTGCATTAGTGAATCCAGTGAACTCTCGAGTGGACTGCAAAACTCCTATGAAGCAAGGATTTCATTTTTCCTGACTGGGAGTATGGCTAGAAGAAGTAGGCGTGAAGAAGTCCTATCTATGTTGCATTCTATACCGGAAGGTGAATCGGAACGCGAAACAAAAGATCATTTCGGATGTGACGAAGTCGAGGATTTTATTCCTCAAAACGTTTCTAGTGAGTCTGAAGATTCAGACAAAACGCGTGCGAAATATAAGCAGTAATTTACATTTACTTTCCCTTTCATGGGTTGTTACAAAAAAAGGTATTATATACGATTATTTATCGATTCGTTTATACTGACTCACATAAAGCGATGTATAATTGTGGAACCACGCAGGCAAAATTACGAAGATTTTACACTTTCCGATGTGGAGCTAGTTGCATGTATAGCCATATTTTATGCCCGAGGAATATCAGGTACAAATGATTACTCTATTGAGAGTATTTGGTCAAACGACTGGGGAATACCATTTTCTACAACGAACGACTAGGTTTGTTAACATTTTGCAATGTCTAAGAGTTGATGAGAAATCTAATTGATTCCAGCGGCTCAAAACTGTCAAGTTTGCCCTCTTTTCAATAGTGTACGATAGATTCATAGAGAATTACATTGCTTGTTACAAACCTGGTCCGTACATTATAGTTGATGAACAACTTTTTCCCAGTGTAATTAGGTATATTTCACTCTGTACATTCCTTCTAATCCGGACAAATACGGCCATGAATATTGGCTACCTGTTGACAAGGAGAGCAAATATCTTGCAAATGCCTTCCCTTATGTTGGAAAAGGTAATTCACTTCATGCAGATTGCCGTTTAGCAGTACTGAAACTAATGCAACCATTTCTGAAAAAGGGCGAAATTTTACAGTATATAATTACTTTACCTCAGTCAAACTCGCTGAACAGCAAAAAATCCAGGGTACTAGCATTGTGGGAAAGGTAAATAAAAGAGAATAGAAGAACCAAAAGAGATGAAATCACAAATATACCACAAGAACGTCCACTCAGTGATAGCCTATCTACTCGTTGGAAAATACTCCCGACTTAGCAGGTATTCATGGATAGTGTACAATGAGACTACCTAAAACATTTCGTGCAAGACTTTTTAGAAAAAGCTCGTTACAGAGTTGGCTGATCCTCATGTTAGATGTAGATAAAAGCGTTGCGTGTCCAATGCCGCAAATTCTTCTGACGGGTTTCTGCAAAAAAATTATATCCAGGCAAAACCAAAGTGCAAAAATAATCTATCAGTTGAGAATAGTAAGACTTGCCAAAAGTCTTTGTGTGGGGATGAAAATGAACGACAATGCTTGAACTCTAAAGCACCTTAGACAAATGCGTGGCGTATCAACTGCATTTTTTTGCTTTAGTTAATTATCTTCCCAACTACCATAGAGCCTAAGTAATATTTTTGATCATTCAAACAATATGATAAAATGTGTTGAAAAGTCTACGTTTGCTGTTTTATCCAATTCCTCCATTATAATTCTCTTAAAACAACATAACATGTAAGAAAAAAGAATTTCAAAGCAACACTGTCGAATTTCGCTTTTTAAAAAAATATATTTTTTGTTAAAACGACGTCTGAAATATTGCTATTATTAACAAAAATGATAAACTAATGCAATTTATCAATAAAAACAGACATATACAGCAAAAATAAACAATTATAAGGTAGGAGTCAAAATGACTCCATTCGGTAGTTCTAGGGGGGGTGTCAAGTCCGGTATTCCTAGTGTTAAAACAACAGATACTTAATTATGATTTTTCTGACTTTAAAACTGTTACGCTTAAAGTGGATGTAAAAATATTACAATCCAGGAAGTGTTGTGAACAATTCAAAATCTAAGTTGCCATAATGTTCTCTTTCATTCTCCTTCGCAGAATGTTACAACAAGTCATACTTACCACATATATATGGATTTACCGCAAAAGGGGATTGATGCATGTGGTAATACCTCATGCATCAATCCCCTTTTTTCCACTTTCCATTTAGCATGTAATGTTAACATGAGGAATATCCCACTGAGCATTGCCAGGTTTTTATCTTTCCAGTATCTGTCCGTTGATGATAGGTCTTCAGGAATATTCATTAACTTTCCATAATCGACTTCTTCGAACTTCAATCCAGGTGTGCTTTGTAAGAGGTATTCCATATTTCAGCAAATGTCAATTTCAATGTCCAAGAAGTCAGTTCGGTGGAAATTAAGTCGTTAAAATTCCATCACAGCACTTTCTCAGTAGGCGTCAACATCTATTTACTACCCCGCAAGCCACATCAATTGCCTTACGGCGGGGGATATAAGGATCCCAATAGTTAACAAATAAAATGGAAATGCTTTAACCCAGTACCGCGGAGCATTTATTTAAGTCCTGTACTGTTCGAGGGAGAAACGAATTCCAATATCTATCCGTTTGGCAAAATATCTCTTTTTTATTTATTTAATCCAGTCCAAAAACAGCACGAGGCCAATTGCAGAGGACTCAAAATAACAGGAGAAAAAATTTAATAATATTAAGCAACGTAACCAACATTGGACAAAAAATATTCAATAGTACTTAGAAATAAATAACAAAGAATAGTAAATTTCATGACCTCGTCGTGCGCGAAGGAACACGAAGCGGAAAAAAATAAAGAAGGTCAGATGATTTGTATTTGCCATTAACGATATTTAAGAAGAGTCTCCGGTAATTGAGGATACGGTGATCAGCTAAAGTAGCAATGCCAGGAGAGGATCTAATCTTATTGAGGGAGAAGTTACGAAAAGGCAAGTGGCGGTAGCGGACAATAGAAAGGAAAGAATTCAATTCAAGGGCGTTCTAGGAGCTTTAATGAGAATTTATCGCTTCTACCGCACCTGGAAATATAGTGGGGTTCTAAGATGATGTTCTCCTTGTCACTACTAAAGATATTTACTCTCAATTGTTCAAACAATCTATGCCTAGCGCACAGCCTCCCAGTCTCTTGCGGCTCCCAGCCTAATTCGCTTAAGATCTGTTTAACGGCATCCGGTACTACCGTCGAACGTCGGAAGTCAATCGGAAGCGAGGCACAGGAACGAAGGTAAACGGAGAAGCCGGAGGTGAGGAGGAGTCAAACATATCTAGTCCGCGTCCAAATATTGCTTCATGTCAACAGTGAATTGTGAATGGACACAGGGTACTTTTATGTGCATATTTACGAGCGTACCTATTGAGAAAAAAATATTTACTTGCAAAAATAAATTTTGTAGAAGACCAAATTCACCGTTAATTCATTCAAAAGTTATAGCAAAATTGTCCACCGAGGAAGGATCTATTTACATTGCAATTCTCCTTCAGTCAATCTCAGTTTACATCAGTCTCCTCATGGATTGGATCACAACCGTAACCACGTCAAACAATCATAAATGGCTCATGGCAACCACCGCCAGAATTAACGATTTATGAAAACTTTCCTCTATTTCAGGCATCTCCCTTTTTCACTGCATAAGTTGTAGACTATGTAAAAATTTCCGCAAGTAAATTATGCTTCTAATGGTTTATATAGCTCAATTCGCAGGTGACATGGTTATGAAAAAAGACTCTTCGAACCCCCGCTTCAATCATGAGGTGTCGGCAGCTTCGATTGTAAGCGCGGTTAACAAGTGATTTCACCACTATCACCGGAATCATACTGCATTAATACCGATGTTTTAGTATTCGTACACAATGGAGAAAGAAATTAAGTGCAACGGAAACGCTACTAACGGCTGTCAGTTTTTCCTTCATTTCGTCTTAAGGCCGTATCACGCTAGCGACTGCGACCGCCGCTGCGACCGCGATTTCGGCTGCGGCTGCGACTGCACCCCATCTCACATTGCGGCCGACGCCACGGTCGCGCATGCGCACTTATGAACGTTTCTGCTTGTGTCTTGTTTGTTTAGGAAAGCCAAAGAATGGATAGAGAGCAGCAATTGTTGAAATTGTTCCTAAAATATGTTAAAACGTACTTCATTATTACTCGCCTGTGTACTCGGGTCCAATATGTTGGGCTACCTGCGACCAAATATGAGGTTACAGGTCCGCTCTTTTGTAATTTTCAATGGTCGGAACCCACATTATTGGCCAACATTCAACTTCGTATAATACACGGATATCTTGCGCCGAGGAGAATTTTGTACGTGCTTTTCCTTGATGCTGGGCTTCCATCTTCATTTTAAAAATCCGAAATTATCTCAGCGTTATCTCACAACCTTCTTGAGCTTCCCTCGCTACGGTAACCAAAACTAACACGTCTGCCTCAAGCGCGCGATATTGAAATGGAGCTCTCTGATTGGCTACGACTGCGACTGCCTCGCTCTGATTGGTCGACGGGCCAGTCGTAGTCGCAGCTGCAGCACCGGCCGCAGTCGCTAATGTAAGATACGGCGTTTAGTGGCAGTTATCACCACCATAAGTCAGCCATGATAAGGTTGGTTTGTCGCAGCTCTCAATTCCGCTGGCCTTTTCATAGTGACGTATTTATTCTCTTTTACATCATTTGTAAACCGACTTATGAAACTCATTCAGCAAACCTATATGTCTACAGCTCGACCCACCACCCGCAAACCGTTGGACATACTCAGTGGCCTAAAACTCAGCCGCAGGTTGTCATGGTTTAGTGCATTATAATAGGGTAGTTTCCTTCATTAAAGAAAACGAAAGGCATTGGTTGAGATTCGTTACCCACCATTAGTGTATTCATAATATGTATGCTCATTATTTGGTTTTATAATTCCCAGTTTAGACGAATGGCAATGGTCAATTTTAACTGCATTTGAAAAAGGCCAGATTGGCGCCCATGCGATGCCACTCCACGTGACGTCACAAGGACCTAGTTTCTATACGAGTAGATAGGCGTATTACATTGTCTGACATTACCAATGCATGCATGAGGCACAGGGCACAGGGAAACATGTCTTAATAATCACCTATTAAAACTGGCTATGGTCGGAAAGTATCCTTCGTTTGATAAGATATTAATAATCCTTATTTAAGCCAAGCGCCACCTGCTAGCAGGGTACTCTGCTAGCTGCTAGCATCCTGCGTCGTATAGGCGCATATGTCCTCGCCCCAAGGTCACCTCACTAGCGGCAGCGGGAACCAGAACGACGTCACACGGAGATTACCCGGCATTCATACTTAGCCGTCGCGTTTTCGCGCGCTTGAAAATTTTCACTTTTCATTTAATCGCAAAAAATAGTTATCGTGATTTAAAAATCTATAACCGTGAAATGTGTATTCCAGGAGTAATAATCTTTCGAATCAGGTGATAAAAAAATAATAGGAAACCACTGTATTCATAATATGGAAATAAGTGTGGGGTAGAAGCAATTGATTGTCGAAATTCAAATCCCATGATTTGTAATCATTCACTCTGTGAATATTAGTGGAGTAAGTAGAGCAAAAAAGAAATCATTGAATGAGAATATCACGAAATTTACAATGAGTGGTAGAGATTTGAATAGTTAGGCAAATTAATTCGTTTTTAAGCATGTTCTTTTGTACTCTTCTTACTTTCTTCTATTTCGGAATACCAACCCTAGTCAATATCTAGCTACAAAAACTACAGTTCTAACCCTTTTTGTTGTAAAACTGTTACGGTACAATGGAGTGTATAAATATGAGTTATTTTTACACGTGAGCACAATAAAAACCTACGGGTTTGAGTAAGGTACCACCAAAGAAGCCCTCGTCATTGGCGTTGTATATAATTTCCATTACTGGTGAAAAGTGTTCACTGTTTGTAGTCGTTACATTTAAATATTTTTATCTTATTGCATTTAAAAACTCCTTGTAAAATTCCTATTAGGCGGGAAATCATTTGCTTTTTAAAGAATAACTGACTTTGTGCACGTCAACAAAGCGGTTTATCTGTATCTATGGGCATGAATCCAGGGAAAGATGATTTTACTGAACGTTTCATTTCGAAGAGGATTGATAAAATGGGCCTTTTGCGTCACGGTGAATGTTTTTTTCCCTGCAATGAAGCGACAATTAAGAAAAAATGTCAACACAGACGAAAATATTTTGGAAGTAAATTTTGCTTTCAGAGGGACTTTCAGCTTGAATCAAATTTTCACTCGATTGTTCGGTAAAGCCGGTGGAAAATCTCCATGTTTTTATCGTGCATATCCTATTAATATCCTCCATGATACGTTAGTTCCCACAAAAATGCTCATTCGGCGTTTTGTCTCGCGTTGGGCCCTTTGTTTCGACTTCAATCATGACGCGTCATTGTTTCATTGTTGCGTGGCAAATCCCTATTGTCATCCTGCTGTTTCTCCGTCCACCTTCCCCACCAATCGGCTTTGCGGATAAATGGGGTGGCTAATCTGTTCCACGTGCACCTCTTCATTTCATTTAGGCGCTGAACGTAACTCCTCGAATGAATTTTTTGTCCCTCTAAAAGGGTAGCCGAAAAGGTTATGAAATGGATACTGATCACGTTATCCGTCATCGTTTCGTGGCCAAATGCAAATATAGGCATAGCTGCTATTTAACGTGTTTTAGTCTGTTTTGATGTTGCCAATGAAAAGAATTAAGTGTGGAGACAGAAAACCAAGTTCCGCATTTATCAAATATATCTCTTGAAACTTTTTATTTCATGGACAACCGCTGTTTTTTTCCCTGTGAGTTTAGTAAATGTCCATTAGCGCTGAGTATGGAAAAAAAGGACTCGCTCATGTCTGACAAGAGTAGAAAGAATGTCCCTGTAATTCACAAAATTTTTGCGATTCATATAAAAATCAAGGTTTTCAGTGGATTGTAGCTTAAAATCATTGATTTATTATTTTTTAACTACAATTTTGAAACGTAGCTCAATATTTATTTTTTTCACCAAGGCATGCTCAATGCTTATATTTAAAGCATAATTTTATCAAGCGTATTATGCATTTTAAATTTTTTAAAGAATTTTCCTAGATGTTTTAATGTTTAGAATTGCATTGAAATAACTCCATCAAATAAAGTCCTTGCTAGGCAAAGGCGCTTACCAAAAATTGCTGTACTTTTACTGGCAACAATCCTTTCTATATATGGATAGGGAATCGTTAGCGAGGTATCGGAACAAGCTATTTTATCTGTCTTTCAATTAACACATATTTAAGAAAATTCTTGGATAAAAATCGTTGGCTTTCAGCTAAATATGATAAAGATATTCATTTATTCCTGTCTTTTTCTGCTCTTTCTCATAAATTTCCTACGTGTTGTAAATACCTGCATTTGGTGGTTTGATTTATAATATATTAGAATTACTCTGTATCGCGCTTTTGTCCAAAAATACTCAATATTCTTATTATTTTTTATTCACAGGTAAGAACCTGATACTGAATTTAATGGTGGCAGTAAACGTAAGTGCAAATTGAAATTTATTTTGCATTAAAATGTCAATGCTTAGGGACGATAAGGGACGTTTTGCCGTTTCCAATGGAATAGGGTAGTTTCCTTCATCAAAGAAAACGAAAGGCATTGACTGTGATTCTTTACCCACCATTAGTGTATTCATAATATAAAAATTATTTGGTTTTATAAAGTCCGGTTTAGACGAATGGCAATGGTCAATTTTATCCTCATTTGAAAAAGGCCAGATTGGCGCTCATGCGGTGCCACTCCACTTGACGTCACAGGAACCTAGTTTCTATACGAGTAGATAGGAGTTTTACATTATCTGAGATTACCAATGCATGTATGAGGCACAGAGCTCAGGGAATCATGTCTTAATAATTACCTATTAAAATTGCACAAGGTCGGAGAGTTTTCCACGTTTGATAAGGTATTTATAATCCTTATTTAAGCCAAGCGCTACCTCCTAGCTGGGTACTCTGCTATCTGCTAGCAGCCTGCATCAGCAGCCTGTGTCTAGCGGCGCACATGTCCTCGCCCCATGGTCACCTCACTTGCGGCAGCGGGAACCAGAACGACGTAACACGGAGTTTTCCCAGCATTCATACTTAGCCGTCGCATTTTCGCGCGCTTGAAAATTTTCTCTTTTCATTTAGTCGCGAAAAATAGATATCGTCATTTAAAAATCTAAAAGCGTGAAATACGTACGCCAGGAGTAATAATCTTTCGATTTAGACAATAAAATAATAATAGGAAACCACCCTATTTCGTTCACCAGAGATTATTGTTATCAAAAACATCGTACTTATATTTAATAATTTCGATTGTGAACCATTCATATTTAGTGAATTATAAGTGAGAAGGAATTTGAACGAATGAGTGAAAAATCATTAAATAATACTGGAGGTCGAATTTAAGCTCCTCTCGTGTTTACTGGGAGTTAAAGAAGCTTTATTCTTCTTGAATTAAACATGAAAAGAAAGGGGCTAAATAGTCCAGTAATATGAGTTCAAAAGTATATATTTTTAAAATGTTATGTTCACGCAAAGTTTGGGGATAAGACTCAATTTTTGTGACAAAAATTGTTTTTTCCAAGCTTTGATGAGGCAATGGTGTACGTTGTCAACCGATCTAAATTTGGTGTTTTGCTTTCGTGTATTGTTTTTTAATTTAAGCTATCAAATGGAGGGTTTTTCAGATGAAATACGGAAGATCTAGAAGGTATGGATGGAGCGAGTGCTGAGCGGGGAGGGAATGTTGAAAATAGTGTTAGAGGGTAGAATGTTAGGTAAACTAGGGAGAGGAAGGAAGAGAATAGGATTATTTCCAGGTAGAATGAAAGGGAGTGGGCCTTCTTGTGAATTAAAGAGGAAAGTCTATGAAAGGAGGCTGGCAGAAATATTTTTAAGTACTGCATGGAAACCTACATTAATCGGTAAAATTCTTCAATAAAATACAAACTGGTAATTATCTAATAATACTGAAAATAACAACATTTCATGTTATCTCAAATATAATGAAAAAACACTGAAAAAATAACTTTATCATGTTAAATAAGGATGGACGGATCCAGGATTATTTTCGGATCCGGATTCGGATCGGATCATTGACTTTTGGAGCCGGATCTTTCGGATCGGATATTTTCGGATCCAAATGCATTTTCAAATTCCTGACGCTGAGATTCCCCCGATGATTGTTCAATATCTTGGGAAGAGTCTTATCATATGCCCGTCGTATTTTGCTATTTTTTTATTTTCCACGGCTGAAATTCTCCTACGTAACCACTGCGAAAGCTTTCAAACAAAACGGTTCATGAGTAGAACAAGTATCGCATGCGACGGCGCATTCGAAGATAAAATCGGAACTCTTTCCACCCTTATGGGGGCGTTGCATTCACTGAAGCTATTATTCAAAATTTCGGATCCAGATCTGATGTCTTCCTTGACTTTGGATCCGATGTATCCGATGAAGGGCAATATCCGCGGATATTTGGATCCGAGGTATCCGATCCGACCATCCCTAATGTTAAATAAAAACTCTTGGGCTATGTCGCCGCGTGAATTTTTGGGTGGCCCCAACGTTTGCCGACCGTTGCTTGTCGCTTTCTCAAGGGAAACTGATGAGGTGCCCTTGGGCCACACAACCGGCCTTAAGGAAGTAAAAATTGTTGCCAAAGTGACATGTTTCAAATAGAACTAGTCAGAGAGGCCATAGAAATAACTAAAGAGGAGTAGAACAATTTTAAAAGGGACACCGGCCTTAATCCTTTTACTGCCAGCCCATTTCGGGTGGGATGTGCGAAGACTGCCAAGACTCTTCTCCGGAATTTGCAACATTTCAGATTTTAAAAATTTTCAGCGATTAATTTTATTTAACACATCTAGATTTTTTCCCAATACTTTAGATATATTTATATCTTATAACCATAGATAGATTATGGTAGTTTACTTAAATTACAGCCATTGAAAAGGCTACAATCACGAACAAAAGTCAAATATGTCGGGCCGATAAATCGGCCCCTTGCAGTTTTCGCTCAACCAGCCTCAGGTGGCAGTAAAAAGGTTAAAATAATTCGCACTTAGCAACCCGTACTCCGGTAAAACAATCAACCCCGTACTCCTCCAACCTCTCGCTCCCCTCCCTCCACCACCTGACACGGATACCTATGTATATGGATATAAATTCCTACCTCATCAGATTCCCTTGAGAAAGCGACCAGCATTGGTCGGGAAACGTTTGGGTCACCCAAAAATAAATTGACGCGGCGACATAGCCCAAGAGTTTTTTTCTTAGCATGACAAGTAACCGCGACAATTTTAACGAAGAATTACAGAAATTTGTGTTTTCCACTGATGATTTTAGTTAAATACTACCAGTTTCGGTTATTGCATCATCATCAGGTAGACGTAAAATTAAAAGGAAGTGCGGAATTATGCAAAAACTATGCATCAATATTTTTTTTAACAATCAATGCATTAAAATATGACCAATATTTTGTTATCATGCGGTGGGTATCGACTGCCACGAAGTACTTACATTAGCCTTGAACAATCGTTTTACCTTCACTCCGTAAAGTTTCTCCGTTTTATCTCCAGCTCAATATTCCGTGGAGAATACAGGGTCCAAAAAAAGACCTTATACCTGTTTACCACCAATTTATGACTTAAATCCTTTTCCAATAACAAATATCCTTCATAAGCCGCCACGTGGTGCAGCGTCAATCGCAGTAGCCTCGAATCGCTCCCTACTGCCATCTGACGTCCAGCTTCAAAAAGTGATGCTAACAACAATGTAAGCGCAAGGAGCTTGGTTGAGCTGGAGGAGATGGTGCAGGGTGTAATACGACGGTGGCGCCCTCGGGTCGAAGTGAACAGTCTCAGAAACGAAGCCCCCGGGGAGAGCACGATAAAGGGTTGAGAGCCAAACTCCCCCAACGCCCTCCACTCACACCCTTGACTGCCGCGGGTGTGGTGGTCCTCACGAGTGAACGCTTGTAGTTCGGCAAATCAGCCGAGTCGGCTGAAAGAAGCCGGTTAGGGCTTGACCTCACGCACAGAAGATAGTGTCTTTTCAAACAAAGTGCGCGGATGTGGAGGTTACCTCGGAAACGACCCATTTTTTTAAATGAAGTAATTCTTTCGTGACGAATCATTTTCATGAAGTCTTGTGGGGATTTCCGTTCCGTTTGTGTGTAATTGCTGTGTATTTCTGAAAGTTAGTTGCTTATCATATGCGTTAGTTCTCCATGCATTCCATGTTTTATGAGTTCAGATTATGGGAGATTTGTAATGACCAGCACAAAAATAGCGGTGATGTACTTGATTTATTATTAGATTTATTATCTCAGTACAAAGTACACAGGCGAAGTTGGAGAGAGAGCGCGGAAATTAGTGTACCTGGAGTATCGATATCTGGACGAGAGGCTAGGGGTATAAGAAATTAGTATCACATTTTTCAAATAAGATTACCTCTATTAGAGACTACATGCATGTGATAAATTGGACAATACTTATGAAAAACATTTTTTTACAATTATTAGTCTGAGAGAAACTGCATAATACAACTGAATTTATAATAAATGTATTTTTCAAATTGAATGCACAAACGATAAAAACATAAAATCATTGAATTGAATTAAAGAAAATTTGTTTCATATATTGATAGCACCAGTTCTGCTGGAAAAATTTATGATGGTAGCTCCAAAATAGGCCCATTGGGAGTTCCACTGCTTTTCTAAAGGGTATTCAGTATTGGGAGTTCCACTGCTTTTCTAAAGGGTATTCAGTAATTGTGTATTGGTGGAATAGTTATATTTATATTATTTATACCAATCTAGGTCGTTGCATATCACTAACGATTCAACGGACGACTCGTCCAGCGTCATCAAGGGGAATTAATAAGTTTTACTAAGCAAAAAACGTTGAGATTTAACTATAAATAATTTAAAGAATTAGATTACCTCTGATCAGCCGGAGAGACCTAAGTAATTCGTATATAAAAAAACAATTTCACTATATGAAAATTCATAGGATCGGAAGCAAAGCGAAAATCGTGCAACCAGGATGATTGATATGGTGTTATACACTGAAAAATATTGTTTTGATGCGAGAGTATGCTCTTCTGACCGTAACCGTAATATTTTCTTTATTTAAGAGGGAATCCTTATATGTAGTAGTTACGAGAAGAAATTAAGAATATCCTCAAGTCTTTTGTATATTGTCCCAAATTAATAATAATGATACCCATCCAGAAAAATGAATTAAAGATGATGACGCTAAAGAATTATATAAAAAAATCGTCGTAGTTGGTAAGTAATTGTATGCAAGATCTAAAATTCTTCAGAATGTTTTCAAATAGTTTTTTATTCGTTTTCAGTTGATGGACCTTGCAAAGATCTATTTCAGTACCTCTATGAAATGGAGAGGATTCTTATTCTTCCAATTACATCTCTCATGTGCCATATACTTTCCTTAAAATTGATCTCAAGTGCTCGGAGAAAACCTGAAATGCCTTACAGCCGGCGAATGCATCCTTTTCTTTGAGTGGACGCCGAGATAAGGGGACGAAGACGGACGGAGAGCGTTCGATGTGTGGGTGCGGAGAAGAATGGAGAAGGTGAAGTAGACGGAGAGAAATAGGGACGAGGAAGTGCAATGTGTGGCGGTTGGAGAGGGAAAACATACAGAAGGGACACGTAAGAGAAATAGGTTTTGGATGGAGCCAATGCTAAGCAGCGACGGAGTGGTGGAAACTACTATTTCCTTTTTTACGTATTGCTACAAGTAGGCTATTGCCTGGATGAATGGATTAACAAATGATTAAAAAGTCTACTTATCTAAGAACAAAGTAGAGAGACAGAAAATGCACAAAAAATATTATTAATTCGGATTTCATGGGAGTAAAAATGAAGTATTAGCCAAATAACACAATTTCCAACTCTTCATAATTAATCACAAAGATATTTTGCAAGAATTGATGAACACTTACTCTAAAAATTCCAGTCGTTCCACTCCTTTATTCCTAAGCGCAGGAAGGGTTTTTTCAAAGTTTCTATTTTCTGCTTTTTGAATTAATTTTGTATTTATGACCGTTCCTTCGTATGCAGCAGGGTGAGTCCAGCTTGGATAATGTGTAGGAAAGAATGTTAGCTAAGGGGGGAAAGCAGAGGAAATGAGTCGACAAAAAGGTCATGCACCCTACTATGATTTACAGAGGGAATTTTGGTATATTAAGATAACATGTATTTCCACTTTTCCACGTTTATGCTTATGCGTGCGACGTTTTTTTTCGGCTCACGTAGACATCATTTGGTACCACACCGGAAGGTGCCAAATGATGTCGCCAGGTGACCAGACAAATCACATGTTATTTTAATGTGTATAACTTTCACTATATCATGCCTGAATCTGTTGAATTTTAAAAGGAATTTCAAGTAAATATTTTTACTACTGTGTGGAGTGCATGCGGGGGTCTTCCTGCATGCTGGTGCATAACGTCGCACTTTGGTAAACATGATCACGAGAAGAAAATTAAGGAAAAAATATTGGGAAACTAAAACATCATTCTCTCCTTATAGTATTACGAAGAACAACTGAGTCTCAATTCATTAAACTAACGGCGTCAATCGTTAGAACAATTTATTACATGTTTTTTATATTTTTTCATCGTTCTAACCTTGCGTGTATTTAGTGCAGGCATTACTAACCGTTGGCTAGTTTTGGCTTTGCATGAATGTGGACGTTAAATTTGCTATTTTGAGTAATATTTTGACCACCGTTTGGTTTGAAAGTGGGGATTCTAATCCATGCCGCATGCTAGTGGTTGATCACTGCTGCGAAGCCACAAGAGGGGGTTCTGGGTTACCACCCCTTCCCCCCTTTGAGCCTTTAAGTGACACGGAAAAATTAATATACTTTATTAAAATAAATATTCGTACAAAATTAGTTTTGGAGACTTAAAAATCCCAAAATTTTCTGGAAAGTACCCAGGTCCCCTTTTCCCTGGAGTGTTTTCAGTGATCCCCAAAAGGGCCCCGAAATCTCCGGTAAATCCCCCATTTGCTATTTCACACTCGTCCGACCGCACCTTGAATATGCAGCGAGCGTATGGGATCCGATGCAGAAAGACGTAATCCGCGAACTGAATAAAATACAAAGGAAGGCTGCATGTTTCGTCATAAACTGCTTCGGGCGTACAGACAGTGCTACCCAGATGTCAAGCGAATTAGGCTGGGAGCCGCTAGCGACTCGGAGGCTGCGCGCTAGGCTCAGATTGCTTGAACAATTGAGAATGGATATCTTTAAGAGCGGCACAGAGAACGTAATATTAGAGCCACACTATATATCCAGGTCCGATAGAAGCGATATACTAAGAGAGATGTTTTGCCGAACGGATAGATATGGGAATTCGTTTTTCCCCCGAACCATAAAGGACTTTAATAAACGCTAGTCCCAGCTTCGTTAGAGCACTTAATTTTTTTTGTTTTTGCTGTAAACGGCTGGTGTCCTAACACCCCCTGCCACACGCCTTTTAGGCGGCTTGCGGGGTATTATGTAGATGTAGATTTCAAAATCATGGCTACGCCACTGGTTGATCACCACCTGCCAAACACCCTATAGGTGGCTCTAAGGATATTACGTAGTGGGAAATTTGAAGTTTGGTTGGTAGGACAGGCGGGGGTGAATCGCAAAATGTTACGCGTTCACCTGAGCAGAGGCGCAGCGAAGAATTAAGGCTAGGGGGGGTTTTAGGCAGAAATAATACTTAGGGACTTGGGGGTATTGCATACCCGCAAGGGTAAGCAGGAGCTGCCGGGGCCCTCCTTTAGAAAAATTCTAAGATTAATGGTTGAAAATGGTGAGTTTTACGGCCTTCTGACGGATATTTGATTAATCCTAACACTATTCTATAAATAATACTGATCCAAATAAGTAAAACGAATTGTTAAGTCCAACAGATTCAGGCTTCAATTGGTGGAAGTTAGACATATTTAAATAAAAGATCGTAGGACTTTTGCACAAGATATTTTTTTTGTACCCCCGCTAACTTTCACTCCTTCTCAGCTAACCCAAAGGGACTCCTCACCCCCGCCTCTTTTCCTGCGTCGCTACTTACTCCTCTCCCTTTCTAAAGACACGCGGGCTCTCTTTTTACGCTAACCCCCCCATTTTTTTCACTCTTCTCAAACCCCCCGTTTTTCTATGGTTCTTCCCCACGTGTCGTTATTTTACAGTTATGACTAGAGTCCTCCTTCCAACGTGGGTTCTCCACATCCCGTAGTTGTATCTTTTCCCACTGTCTGTACTCTGTACGCCCGTTCCTACCCCCCTCTTCAAAGATGTCAAATCCTCCCCAACCCCTCCCCCCTTTCTCAAGGGTATAAAGGATATTTTCAAATGTTTTGCAGTGTCTTGTACCAGATGATGGCTCAGTGAGCCGAAACGCGTTGTATGCATTAAAAAATCTTGTGGAAAAGTGCTACGATCTTTTATTTAAAAATGGATTAAACTTAAAAATTTCTTTGAGCTCTGGTGGGGGGAGGGTTTAACCCCCAAACCCCCCCTCGCTGTGCTACTGCACCAGAGTTCACGTGTGAAATGCCTTTAATAAAAAAGGCTAAAAATCAAGGCCGCTAGGGCGAGACAGGTGTGTGAAACAAGCTGTACCACACGCCTCTCTCCTGGAATCTCACCTGCCGGAGTTTTCTCCAATCTTTTCCCGTCTTTCGCTGGCCGTTCCCCTTTCTCCCGTCGGCCCCCCCGGGTTGGCGGGATATTGGCCCAAATCCGCTCTTTCAAAGAACAGCGCCTTGGGGTGCCGCCGAAGGAATTTCTCTTAATCCAGGTAGGGGAGTAGACTTTTTCTTTTTTTTCTCTTCCCTCGTGGCGCAGTCGTTGTTTGCTGTTTTTATTCCTCCCTCCTCGTCGCTCTGTCCTCCATAGAGGAGGTATTTTTTTGGCGTTGCGTTGGGAATCTGCTCTCTGGATCTAAAGTAGAAATTTTCTTGCTCGGGCGATAAATTCATTCCTGGAAAGAAAAAAAAACAAAGGAAAAATGGGATTAATAAGAAAAGAAATGCGCTATTTTGTTCCAGAATTCCTGGAATATTTCTATGCAGAAAGCACGTAGAGCTCATTTCAGGTGCATTGTGTGGACGTGTGTAGGTATTCGTGGAGCGTGAAGGCTACGTGGATGTTCTAGATAGCATGGAAAAAAATTGGTCAGCGTGAATCAATTTAATTTAATTAATTGAGACAGTTACATTTCATCTCTGTTTTGAACGAGAAAGAGGACACACCATCACTCGACAGGAAAATATTGCCAATGCTTTTAAAATAATTGAACAATTCATTAGATATTAATTAATTTCCATTTATTACACAGGCCAACAAAAAAAAACTTTTTTTTTGGTGCCGGGAGTTTTTGAGCTGATGTTAACAATATTAGTGGTGCTGAATCCAAATATGATATCCGTTTTTATGTAACAGCTCTACTTTTTTAGATACGGTGCATTTTATGATTATATTCTTTCAAATTTTTGATATATTTCAGAAAATATTTTTCAAATTTAAATCAATCTATAAATAAACTAATTGATAATCACTCTGCAGTATTTACTTTGAAAATCACCTTTATACCTTTGAGAAAGGAGTTGGGGAGGATTTGGCGAGTTTGAAGAAGGGGGAGATAGGCGCACAGAGCTGAGGCAGTGGGAAAAGATACAACTAAGGGATGTGGGAAACCCACGGTGGAAAAGGACCTTAGTCATAACTGTAGAATAACGACACGTGGGAATAATCACAGATAAGTGGAGAAGAGTAAAAAAGGGGGGATAGGGTAAAGAGAGAGTGTGTCTTTGAAAATGGAGAGGCGGGAGTCTGTAATGAGTAAGGGGATTTCCGAAAACAAATGGTCAAATTCTCAAAGTTTTTGTAAAGTAGCCTCTAAAAATGAGCTCAATTCGAAGAAGCTGTGTAAATCATTGTGATGTGTTTTGTTACATTTGTGGGGAATATACTTTAAAATAAAATAGGAAAAACATTACAGACTTTGTGAAACGTGCATGCCTAGGATATTTTGGTGTTCAGCTTGGTGACCAAGGTAAAAAGTAGGCACCGCATGTTGTGTGTAAAACATGTACAGAACATCAGCGGTATTGAACTACAGGAAAAAGGAAAAGTTTAAAGTTTGGTGTGACAATGGTTTGGAGAGAACCTACAAACCATATTGACGACTGTTATTTTTGCATGGTAAATGTTTCGGGAATTAATCGAAACAATCGCCACAAATGGAAATATCCAGATTTGCCTTCAGCTAGACACCCGGTACCCCATTCAGAAGAAATCCCGATCCTAATATTTCAGACATTACGAGATGTATGTGAGGATAAATATGAGCCTGATTCTATTGACGATAGTGATAGTGAATACGAGGCAGTATCAACAAATCCTCAACATCAATCAAGATAAACTAAGCAAACTTGTTAGAGAATTGAACTTACCGAAGGAAGCATATGAACTACTAGCTTCAAGGATGCATGAAAAGAATTTAATGGAACAAGGTACAAAAAATTAATTTTTATCCCACAATTGAAAAGGATCTGCTACCCCTCTTTACTCAAGAAGACAATCTTACATTTTGTTTAGACGTTAGAGGTTTTCTGAAAAGAATGGGACTACTGCAATATGAAACTAGTAATTGGCGTTTGTTCATTGATAGCTCCAAGCGTAGTTTAAAATGTGTTCTTCACAATGTTAGCAAGTTTGGCTCAATACCAATCGCTCATTCAACTGAAATGAAAGAAGAATATGATACAATAGTATTGGCCTTACAGAGATAAAATACCAGGGACATCGCTAGGTGATTTTTGTAGATTTAAAATTGGTGAACTTTCTTCTTGGGCAGCAATTTAGCAACACAAAATATCCTTGTTTCTGGTGCCTCTGTGCTAGCAGGGACAGACAAACCACTGGATAAAGGAGTGGTCAAAAGGAGAAAATTTAATTATTGGGTAAAAACATTATTGCTAAGTCTTTGGTGAACGGGAGAAAATCACCTTACCGCCCCTTCATGTTAAACTAGGCTTAATGAAGCAATTTGTAAAGGTTCTTAGCAAGGATGGACCATGCTTCGGCTACATAAGAATAAAAATGCTGCAGATAAGTATAGAAAAACTTAAAGCTGGTAGTTTTGATGGGCCACAAATCAGACACAGATGGGCCACAAAACTGCTTTTGTCAAGCCATTGAATGAGATTTAAAAAAACAGTTGGCTTTCATTTGTTGAGGTAATAAATTTTTTCTGGGAAATCACAAGCGAGAGAAATTATCTTGAGCTGGTAAACAATATGCTCACTAACTTTAAACCACTTGGATGTAATATTAGCATAAAAGTTCACTATACACAGTCACTTAGACTGTTTTCCTGAAAATTTAGGCGACACAAGTGAAAAACAAGGCGAATGATTTCGCCAGGAAATCAAAACAATGTAAGATCGCTACCAAGGAAGTAGGGATAAATATATGATGGCAGATTACTGCTGGTGCTTAAAACGAGACTGTTTTAACAAAGTGCACGCAAGAAAATCGAGCAAAAGGAGCTTCCGTAGTGTTGAGTGACGTTTTTACGTCTTTTTTTTCTTTAAATTGTTTTATTTCAGTGAAAAATTTTACTATTTGTATTCAATTGTATTGTAAAACTATTGTAATTGTAGGTGATTTAACATTCCTATAAATAAATCAAGTCTTTATATTTTGTGGGTTTTATCATTTATGTAATATCATCACATTGAAAATTTTTTTACGTAAGTAACAACATATCTGTATCTTGAAAACTAGAGCTGATAGGAAAAAACTAATATCATATTTGGATTCAGCACCCCAATTATCCTTGGAATCAGCTTTAAAAGCTCCGGCACCAAAACCACTGTTGACCTGTGTTATCTGTGTAAAATATCTATTTTATGACTTAACGTTCAATCAATCATACTGAATGATTTAAATCAGTTTCGAGAAAGAATGCAACCCAATCAAGTACACTATTCTTTGCCAAATCCATGGTAACCAGGGGCCGGGAAACAATTCTATTGAGTCTGCTGACGTCAGAGTGTCCAGACAATTCGCCAAAAGAAGCGCTATGGCTTATCTTGATTCGGTGCACCATTGTGGCAACCTTTTGTCAGTGGAACTCAATCTATTCTAAAGCAATTTGGTAAAATTAAGGCTGCCCTAAAAATGAATTCTCTTTCCTCGTCTTTGCAGTATACTCCCCTATTTTTAAATTCTGCTTCGGTAAAGGTGAATTAATATTTTATTTTGCCAAATGAACTTCATTTTATTGACAATACCAAATAAAATTTTTGGTTCCAAGAATTACCCAAGAGGCTCTTTGCGAATTGAATGGAAAAGGGCTGCTTGATGGCTCTTAATGAATTAGTATTTCTCTTGCTGTCCCGGCTCTTTGAACTCATGACCAGGGCCTCTAGTCCCGCTTCTGATAATCTCGAGAGCCTGTGTTCCCTTTTACTCTCTGTCCCTGGTGAATGTCCCCCTTTTTTCGCAGAATTCAAAGGAACGGAAAAACTCAATTTAATTATCCGCTTGTTTTTTTTAATTAATCAAGAAAAGACTTTTATCATGACATCCCTCAATTAATTCATTGAAACCAAATCAAAGAGAAGTGCTTCAAGTCCAAAGTTAAAAAATATTACTTTTGAGGAAGGTAAAATACACTTTATACATATGGATACATATGGAGTCCAAGCCTCGCTCTATGGAACCGTACGTTGACTTGGACTGCTCGCGGATGAATTTTAAGCCGCCTGGTGCGTCCAACGGGTTACGGATGGTAGATCGACCTCTAGATATAAAGATTAGTTGCGATATGAGTGAGTTTACCTGTAGAATAAGCAGTCGTGGACAAAAAGCGGCGGCATACCGAGGTGGTATGGGCCTATCCATGGTAGAAGCTAAGAAGAAATAGTCAGTAGAATAGCACAATTAGTGAGAGCTTCCTAAAAACATAACAATGTAATAACAGCTTAAAATATGAATATTATTATAGTATTCCACCGATTGAGGTAGGTTTCCATGGAGGACTAAAGAATTGATTTGGGAGCCTCCCTTTCCTTCCAGCACTGCCTTCTTTAATTCACTGTAAGGCCTACTCCCTTTCAATCTCTCTAAAAATCCTATTCTTTTCCTTCCCCTCCCTCGTTTCCCTAACATTCTACCCTCTAACACCATTTTCAACATCCCATCCCCACTAAGTACTCACTCCATTGATACCTTCTGTCTCCTCAGTATCTCATCTAAAAGCTGCCTCTGTTCACCCACCATGCCCAGCACTTCGTCGTTCCTTTTCCTCTCCGTCCAATTCACCCTTTCCATTCTTCTCCACAACCACATCTCGAATGCCTCCAATCTTCTCTCGTCTTCTTTTCTCAGTGTCCACGTTTCCGCACCGTAGAGAGCTACACTCCAGATCAAACTCTTCACTAAACATTTATTTTAACTCTTACATAAAGATCCTCTCAGAAGCTTCTTCCTGTTCATCTTCATCTGTCTTCCGCGACTTTGGATCCGTTGTAGCCGATGAAGGGCAATATCCGCGAATATTTGGATCCGAAGTATCCGATCCGACTATCCCTAATAAAAATCCCATTGAGTGTTAAAATTCAGTTTGATTTTGTGACGCTATAGGTGCGTTACTAGTACGAAAAATTGGAAATGAGGCTGACTCAGCCTTGGTGAATGATTTGCCGTAGCAGTGGGCTACTAAACGCACAGGAGTGGAGATCTAAAGCTGACGGAAAGGAAAATTTTTCACAGTCACAAAATAGCTTTGAAGTACTTTCTTTCCATCCACTTTATTGCATATTAGTCACTGCTTTCGTTATAGAAGTTAATGACGAAAATTCATTTTTTCCGCGTATATCGTTATATGTATATGTCTCAATATCGCATTTCACGAAGAATCATGAAAAAATATCAACGGATGAAGTTCGCCATGAAAAAATACTTGACTTTGCCGGGAATCGATGCCCGATCTCCCGATTGCCGGTCAGATGTGTTACCCAGTTACACCACCAAGTCATTTTCTCAGAGTTAACTTCGGGGTGGGTTTTATCGAACAAGATGTTGACGTCACAAGTCCAGCCTTTGGCACATGTGGTGAGGGTCGTACTTACTAAGCCACTGTCGGAGTGAAATTTTGTTGCTGGTCTGTGACTCCGACTCCGACAGTGGCTTAGTAAAGGCCTTATCACACTAGCGACTGCGACCGCCGCTGCGACCGCGACTGCGACTGGCCCGTCGACCAATCAGAGCGAAGCAGTCGCAGTCGCAGCCAATCAGAGAGCTCTATTTCAATCTCGTGCGCTTGCGGCAGACGTGTTTATTTTGGTTACCGTAGCGAGGGAAGTTCAAGAAGGTTGTGAGATAACGTTGTGATAATTTCGGATTTTTAAAGTGAAGATGGAAGCCCGGCATATTAGATATTGGACCCGAGTACACAGGTGACTAATAATGAAGTACGTTTTAACATATTTTAGGAACAATTTCAACAATTGCTTCTCTCTACCCATTCTTTGGGCTTTCGTAAACAAAAAAGCCACAAGCAGAAACGTTCATACGTGCGCATGCGCGACCGTGGCGTCGGCCGCAATGTGTGATGCGGTGCAGTCGCAGCCGCAGCCGAAATCGCGGTCGCAGTCGCGAGTGTGATACGGCCTTAAGCAAGACGCTCGCCAAATGTACCATAGTGTGGACTTGTGACGTCAACATCTTGTTTGGTAAAACCCATCCCGAAGTTCACACTGACAAAATGGCTTGGTGGTGTTACTGGCTAACACATCTGACCAGCAATCTGGTGATCTGGGTTCGAATCCCGGCTAAGCCAAATATTGTTTCATGGCGAACTTCATCCGTTGGTGTAATTAACTTTGCCCCCGTGCGCGTGACTGCGTACAAAGTCACTTGTTCCTGCTGTGCTTTGGAATCAGGAAAAAAATTAAGGCAGGTATTCATCTGCATGACGTTTTTTCTAATCATCCACAGTTCAATTCGTTGCATTACTTTTGAATTCAACTGTACATTTCATCTGTAGTATACCATATTTTGCCTTAGCAAAAAATAAATTTTTTGTGTGGAAAGACGTAACATACAAATTCCACTCCATGCAGCTTCCTTCCACGTTGTTCCTTGACCACGGTCCGCAGAGAAAGCATGGGAAGGAACTTCTTTCGAACTTCGCTGAGTTGGAAATCGCATTTCCGCCCGAAGCGGTTGCCGAAGACCATCTCTTCCTCCAGCGTAATCTTTCCTTTTCCTTTCGGCCTTCGAAGGAGATTCACTCTCTTGTTAGGTCCTATCCCCGTCCTCCACTCCCATCATTTCCGGTGAAGCTTGTGGGTAGAGAAACTCCGTCATTGCACAGTTGAAGCTGACCTGACGAAAGACTGAAACATACCAGTTGTCCGGTTGATATTCTTTCCGCTTTGGCCGCCATTGAGCCGATAAAAAAATTTTGCTCGGACAATAAAGCTCTCCCGGTAAACTTGTCCCCGTAGCTCGATTAGATTTTTGCGTTTCACCAATAGAGTAGTTTCCTTCATTAAAGAAAACGAAAGGCATTAATTGCGATTCCTTACCCACCATTAGTGTATTCATAATATACAAATTATTTGGTTTTGGAAATACCGGTTTAGACGAATGGCAAGGGTCAATTTTATCCTCGTTTGAAAAAGGCCAGATTGGCGCCCATGCGATGCCACTCTACGTGACGTCACAGGGACCTATTTTCTATACGAGTAGATAGGAGTTTTACATCGTCTGAGATTACCAATACTTTCATGAGGCACAGGGCTCAGGGAAACATGTCTTGATAATCACCTATTAAAACTGCCTAAGGTCTGAAAGTTTTCTTCGATGGATAGGGTAATAATAATCCTTATTTAAGCCAAGCGCTACCTGCTAGCATCCTGCGTCGTATCAGCGCTCAAAGTCTCGCCCCAAGGTCATCTTACTTGGCGGCAGTGGGAACCAGAACGACGTCACACGGGGTTTTCCCAGCATTCATACTTAACCGTCGCGTTTTCGCGCGCTTGAAAATTTTCCCTTTTCAATTACTCGCGAAAAATAGATATCGTCATTTAAAAATCTAAAAGCGTGAAATACGTACTCCAGTAGTAACAATCTTTCTATTTAGGCAATAAAAAATAATAGGAAACCAACCTATTCAATAAAATACGAGATATGCAGCGGTAGTTGCAAGCAAAGTGGAAAAAAAATAAATTTACAGTTAAGAGAGGAACCCCTATTACTGAAATAAACGAGTCCGGTCTTTGCAATAATTTTTCACAGGGGAAAATGTTTATAAAAAATTTTTACCTATAGTTAATAAAGTTAATAGAGATCTTGATGGTTTGAGGCGTTACTTCATGGAAGTGGCTCATGATGAATGAAAATCGTACTTTGTTTTTCCACATATGTTTATTTACACGGGACCGAGGTTTTGACGCATTGCGTCATCATCTGGCCAGATGATGACGCAGTGCGTCGCAACCGCGGTCGCGTGTAAATAAATATATGTGGTAAAACAAATTACAATTTTCATTCATTAATAGAGATCCATCAACATATAGGTATTTAATGCATTTTATGTTGGAAGGAAATTAACGATTCATTGAAACATTATTGGGTGATTCTAGAATTCCAATTTTATCTCCTTTCGTACTAAGAGGTAGTAAAACAAGTTTCGTCCTTCCTGTGTTAAATATCAAAGGAATGAATGATAGGTTATTTAAGTCACATTTTATAATCTTGACAATAAGTCATTTCGTGCTGTGCATCGATAATCTTGACATTTGTTTGATGAAGCTCTTCACTCAATGAGGTCTAACATAAGCCACAATTCATGGGTCTGCGACAGTTTAAGGCCTGGTTACACGGTACATTAACACGTGATAGTTAATGTACGTCTGCGTGAATGATTTTGGTGGACCGGAACATGTACGAATGCATGAGCCACATTAGAACAGGTTCTATTTCCTGTGCATGCATTCGCACAAGTTGGGTGGTTACACGGTGCATATTGGCGTTCATTCTCCCGTTCATACATTTAGACATAGGAATTCTGGGATTCAAGGGACACCCATTGACAAAGCGTGAAAATATTTAAATCGGGATATTATGCACGAATTTTTAAATCGAAAACAGCCACAGGGTGGCTCGTTTCAGGGGAATGTAGAACCATATGAAAAATTCAATTAGAAAGTGAGGGCCTTAGGGACAAACGTTTGTTGATTTGAGGTAGGGTGACCCATTTATGTATATTTTTAGTACGGCAGTAGTGGAGTAATCAAGGGTAGAGGCGTTCGATGTGTATATATAAGTTATCAAATCGGAAGGCGAGCACATACTCTAGGAAACTAGCCCCGTGATTGGCCAATGCACTTCTTTAGATACACGAATCAACATAGATAGAATAAGAAATATCTGCGTATATTTTTTGCGAGATATCGGCAATGTATTTCGGAAGAAACACACGTTGTAAAGGCAAGGTCCGTAAAGTCCTTTACCGACTATGTGTAAAGACATAGTAAACTACCGCCATCTCTTGGTGATTTCCCGATCTACGTTAATTCTCAATGAATTTCAACATACGTATCGCAGATCTCGTGAATTATTAATTATTTTATGTTACTTATTGTTTATGCGGAAGTTCATTAAAATCTGTCTAATATTTATTATGGAGTCTCTTTTGAATTCTTCTTATACCATTACAAATTAATTGCGTTAAAAAAAATAATTTTCCACTGTTTTGCCAACAAACTAATATGCACTGTCTTTTACGTTTCACATACCATGCTCAAATGTAAAATAATATTTTCAGCTTAATGTTTTTAAAATTTTGACGGATTACGGTTTAAAGATTTGTGTGTCGGCGCGGAAGTTCACGAGTCCGATGGCAAACAGCTGACGTTGCTCGAGCGGGAGTGAGTGGTGAATGGATATCCGTTTCCATGTACTGACATGAGACGAGAGTGACGTGGACGGTTGGACGAATCGTTTTGGCTGACGAAATCCTGCTGTGGGGGAGAGGGGGCTGTAGTAGTGGAGGGGAATATACCGCGTGGTTGGGGAGGGGAGGGAGCTCCCGAGGCGATGCAGGCAGGGTTGCTAGCACAACCGGAGTGGAGCAGACGTCTCGAATATCGATTTTCGCGGAAAGAATTTTGACGCCTTCGTCCGTATTATTCTGCCTTTTCTTTTTCTCTCTCGGTTATCCTCTAATCACTGTTTTTTCCTCTAGTGGAAGGGGAATATCAATGCTTTGCATCCTCCTCAATTTCCTTTTCCTGCTCATATTCTCGAGTTTCTTCCAGGATTGAGTCGGCCTCGGGACTTAATCGTCCCCGCGAGTTGTGCATGTAACCGCGCGCATTATCCCCCGAGTGGGAAAATCGTTTTTTTGAAGAACGATACATTAGCCTTATTAAGCCCTACGGCATTTTTTGTGGTGATCATGCTGTGTCAGTGTCAGTGAACACTAATTTATGCATGCACAGTTTTCACACCCTTAAGATATTCTGAAATATCGTTATGTAAGAGTTTAATAAAAAGGTTAGTGAAGAGCTTGATCTGGAGTGTAGCGCTCTTCGGTGCGGAAACGTGGAAATAGAGGAAAGAAGACGAGAGAAGATTGGAGGCATTCGAGATGTGGGTATGGGGAACGTGAAATGGACGGAGAGGAAAAGGAACGACGACGTGCTGGATATGGTTGGCGAGGAGAAGCAGCTTTTAGATGAGATACGGAGGAGACACAAGGTATGGAAGGAGTTAGTGCTTAGCGGTGAGGGGATGTTGAAAATGTTGTTAGAGGGTAGAATGTTAGGGAAACGAGGGAGGGGAGGAAAAGAATAGGATTTTTAGATAGATTGAAAGGGGGTAGGCCTTACAGTGAATTGAAGAAGGCAGCGGTAGAAGGAAAGGGAGGCTCCCAGATCACTTCTTTCATGGAAACCTACCTTAATCGGTAGAATACTGTAATAATAATAATCTTTAAAATGTCATAAAAATTTTACTTAATTTCTTATAATGTCTTGATAAATTTCACCACGAAATCCTGTATTGTTAAGCCTGATTATAGGCCAAAATGAGAGGAATTCTATGCTTGCTGCTAGTATAATTCAAATGAACCCAATGCCATTCAGGTGTTATATATTCCTTATCCAGTGGCGCAGCGAGGGGGTGTTTTGAGGGATAAACACCCCTCCCCCCAGAGTCCAGAGAAATTTTTAAGTTTAATCCATTTTACTTAATTGGATTGATATTATGGCTAGAATAGTTTAAGGATTAATAAAATATCCTCCAGAAATCCGTAAATCTCATAATTTTGAATCATTTTTATTGAATTTCCGCAATTTATTAATCTCGCACCTACCTGGAGGGTATTCCATACCCCCACACACCCCGGAATTAGTTGCACCTAAACCCCCCCTAGCCTTGATTCCTAGCTGCGCCCCTGTCCTTAACCATGATCATATTTTAGGTACGTATCTCCGTCATAGGTTTTGAGTAATAAGTCTACTATTTGATGCTTTAACGCATTTGAAAAGGTATGATTTTTAGATGCAGACTTTACTCACTCAAATTTTAGAGATGATGCCCCTTCCACCGGGAATGGAATTGTGTTTGAAAGGAGGAAATAATCAATGAAACCTATTTATTGTTATTTTTTTGTTGAATTCAAACATTTTATTGAATTAAATTTATAAATTAATCTACCCTAATAAAATATGAAGATGGTCAATTTAGTTCACCTAATTTATTTCTGGTTTTATGTCCGAAATTAACCTAAAAATTCTCCTCCAGTAGTTCACGTTACGTGGACTGTTTTACAGTAGAAGACGTGTGTTACAAATTTGGATCTTGACGCTATTAACTTTTCGAAAGGTATAAGATAATAAGTTTTTATTTACAGCCAATAGCCAGAATTCCATTGTGTTCATTTAAATTGCAAAATATTCATCAGAGCCCGCGTTTCGGAATTTAATGCATAACATTTTTACGAGGTTATCTTAGAAGAAGTACACGAAGTCGCAGGAGATATCTCAGGTTAGTCTAAGAAGTATCTTATGAGGCAGTAGATATACATCTGGTACACCTCAGGAATATCTCTGAGAGGCCTTAGATTATGGCCTCATTTTACATGTATAGTTATGGCGAGTCAGTCCACCCTACTTTTCTCGATCATTACAACGATAAATTTTTGACGAATAATGACATTTTGAAAGTAACTATTCCACGTTAAATTCCGCGATTTGAGTAATCACAACTTTAGAATCACACCAAAAAATAGGCTAGGAACGAATTGACGGTGTTTATAAATGTAAAGAATCATTTTCTGAAAGTTTCTCGATTACATATCTGAGACTTTCGCGATATATGAGATATTTGAGACTATTGTGAGGCGTCTTGGAGATATTAATTGTTGTGGGGGTAAAAAGTCCTCATTAATTAAAATTTAGAGGTGATCTCCAAAAGCCAGTTGAAATAGAAATTAATAGTATCTACTAATTTGCTTTTTCGGTTGGCTAGGCAGCAATCATTGGGGAGGAGTATTTGTCTTAACCTATGCAAAGACGTAGCAAGAGTGAAAATCGTATTTCCCTTACCACGTATTTGGACCGCTAGAGATACATTGCCCTCCTACCTGTACATGATGGCTGCCTAGCCAACCGAAATCCCGATTTCGGAGGTTTAAATTCCTATTTCAATTGGATTCGGGAGATACACTTCTAAATTTCATTTCAGCCAATAGGGTAGTTTCCTTCACCAAAGAAAACGAAAGGCATTGATTGCGATTCGTTACCCACCATTAGTGTATTCATAATATACAAATTATTTGGTTTTAGAAATCCCGTTTTAAACTAATGGCAATGGTCAATTTTAACCGCAATTGAAAAAAGCCAGATTGGCGCCCATGCAATGCCACTCCAGGTGACGTCACAGGGACCTAGTCTCTATGCTAGTAGATAGGAGTTTTACATCGTCTGAGATTACCAATACTTTCATGAGGCACAGGGCTCAGGGAAACATGTCTTAATAATCACCTATTAAAACTGTTTAAGGTCTGAAAGTTTCCTTCCTTTGATAAGGTATTAATAATCCTTATTTAAGCCGAGCGCTACTTGGTAGCAGGGTACTCTGCTACCTGCCAGCAGCCTGCATCGTATCAGCCCTCAAAGCCCCGCCCCAAGGTCACCTCACATGGCACAGCGGCAACCAGAATGACGTCACTCGGGGTTTTCCCAGCATTCATACTTAACCGTCGCGTTTTTGCACGCTTGAAAATTTTCACTTTTCATTTAATCGCGAAAAATAGATATCGTCATTAAAAAGTCTTTGAGCGTGAAATACGTACTCCGGGAGTAATAATCTTTCGATTTAGGCAATAAAAAATAATAGGAAACCACCCTATTGGATTCGGGAAGTACACTCCTAAATTTCATTTCAGCCAATTACCAGATTCACCCAATCTTCAGAATGAATTGCGATAAATTCTGCTGGGGTTAGGTCTTGTGCTTCCGAAGTTTCAATTGCTCATTCTGACATCGTCTTCAGGGCCGGAAAAGAACTACATCGCCAGCCTGGGTGGCGGCTCGCCGCGGTGAAGTCGTCGTTTGCCAAGCAAGAGGTTGCGGGCTCGAGTCCCGCCCGGATAGGTTGCCAATATCCAGGGCATGGTTGTTCCAAAGGCGTACCCAGCGAGGGGCACGGGGGAGTATCCCCCCCTAGACGCAAAAATCGCAAGTCTTTAAGCAAAATCAGTACTGAATTGAAGCGAAGGTATTCAACAAATTGTCTTTAAACCCACGAAAAATTATAAATATTAGTATAAGATATGTAATTAAAGTAAAACAATTTTTTTTTCAAGAAAATAATCTCATAAATCCCATGAGTTGCCCCCTCGTTAGACTATGGCTTGCCCCCCCCCCCCCCTTGATATGATCCTGGGTACGCCATTGGGTTGTTCATGTACTTTTAAATGCTATTTTGTGGAAAAATCCGATGTATAAGACCAACGTGAGCTGTTTTCGGTGGTATGGGGATAAATGAATATTAATAATAATAATAATTAATAATAATTTATTTACTCCGACATTTTGTATTACATCTGAACGTAACAAAAAGTAACAAGAGAATGAGCTTTAGGTGATCTCCAAGGTCATAGGACCAGAATTGAGCCACCATCTAATAACAAAATGTATGCCAGTAAAAAAATATTCCTAATGAATTGCTTCCGTGCGTCAAGGCTTACTTTTCCAGCTGTTAATACACCCCACATTTTAGGAATACCTTCTTCGCTAGTAATATTATTCTACATCCTACTTCTCTCGACGATTCCTCGATGCAGTGAAAAATCGACCAGCCCATGCTTTATGGCCCATGCAGAATCCCGAGGAGGATTGTGACGGACGCTTCCCCTGGCTCCGCCCGTTCTCTCCTTGACGTATGTCGCGCGCGTGGGATGAGTTTGAAACTGGCTTTTCCGCTCCGTCTCCCCCAAAAAAGCCATCGCCGGATTCTGCGATTCTTTCCGGAGGATGGGTGGAAATCTTTTTCCCTCTCCAGCGGCCTGGGTGGTGGGTTTCATAAGCGCCAGGGATTTTATAATTGGGAAGTGGAATGTGCCACTTTTCCCATTCTCGGCTTGTTACGTCCGTTTCCCTCGTGAGGCAAATTATATCCTCACAGTTTTCCAATTAACTTTATCCCATTTTCTCTCTCTCTCTCTTTTGGTTTATTCGAGACGAGAGGAGAAGTTTTTCTTTTAATTGTACTGCGTCACAAAGAAGATTTGGGGCTTTTTTTGTCACAGGACGTGGCTTTTTATATCATTAATGCTCTTGGATTATTTTTAAGAGAATTTGATGGACTTAAAGAACAATGATATCTCATCCCTTGCTTCCTGCTTAACGCTTTACGCACTACGGGCGTAAATTATGTTCACGTTGGCTTTCCAAAAATGATACCGACGTTACAATCTGAGGACATATTGCTCTCTCTCGGTTCCACTGTTTTATGCGCGACGTAGCATTTATTCGCAGCACACGCTATAATTTTAACCTTTAATGGCGTATAAATTAGCCCTTTGCCAAGCATTTCATTTCATCTTTGTTATGAAAGTTGTTGTGTATTCTCTTGTCGGAAATTAAGTTGTTACATTAATGATAAAGGTAAATGTTGATTATTGGCTACACCATATGGACTCTAGAAATATGTAAATAGATTATAGTTTATGTTTAAAGCATGTAATAAGTCATTTAATGGGACGAAATACGATCTGGTGAGCAATAGTGATGCATAAGTGTTCATCAAAACGTCGGCCGTGATTGAGAACTTGACCCGGTGGAAATCCCGAATAACCTTCTGCGATACAATACGCCGGGACAGCCTGTGATCATTCTTCCCTTGTTTTTATACCAGTGTTCTTAGCTGATTCTTTTTAGTGCTAGATAAAAGAGCATTCAAAAGGCTTTATATTTATTTTAATAACGATTATTTTTGTGGGTCAATGGAGCCTTTGATGTATTGATAACATGGCTTGAGGATCTATCGAAGCAAAGTGATATCTCTCTTCCTGCATGCTCTTTCCTTATCGGTCAACATATTGGTTTGACACAACTCTCCGCTTAACTCAATTATCAGCTTATCTTTGCGAGTCCTCTAACTTCCACTTTATCTGAAGCAATAACTCAATAATAAATTTGATTCAACTTAGGTGTACCTATTACTCAACTCAGCAACTTTACGACGTTTGTTATTAAAAAATATTTAAATGAAATAAAAGACCGACATTAAGAATTTAAGTAAAATTATATAAGCTGATATTACAAAATCAATATAAGCAACGCCACATAGCATCGAATAAACTAGTCCACCAGTTAAGCTAATAGCATTTTTACTGCTAAAAATGTTTTTAAAATGCTGTTTGGCATATTTTTGTGATATTATTTTTTTTGTAATATTGGTCATATTGTGTGTCCGCATCTTCTTCACTTTTATAAAATCCTATCGAAACCCTGAGGAAGAACATTAAACGCTTGAAACATTGATTTAATGAGGCGTTTATTTATAGACCTGCACCTCAAGAAATATATATTCCGTTATTATTAGTGGCTATTTTGGCTACCAGTTTTCAAAGGTTTCTTGTGTCTTATTTACTAGGCGTGTCTGTACCTTTAAAAGTTATTGTCTTCATCTGCCTTTTTTCTCTTTGTACTCTGAGCTGTAAGCCAGCTGGAGAGAGCATAGGAAAAATTGGGACTTGACTTTTGATTTATTTTACCTGGCTCTGGTGAGGCCACAATCCGGCCTCCTCTTCCCCCGAGCCAGGCCTCTTTTACACAGGTATTTAAGTTCATTCTTACAGTACAAAATATGATATCGGTATACATTATTTTCTTCTTTTAGTACATTTGGTTCAGCTTCGTAGACATTCAATGGTGATTGGATGTCCGTCTGGTCAAGTCTTTTCTTTGCTTCATTCGAGTTCATCTCAGGAAATACAGCATATACCTACGATATGTATATAAAAAAAATAAAAAAAAAATAATTAATTGAAGCAATATAAAAAAATACCTTGAATATACATAAAAGTATAGGCTGCATTCTCACCAATCAGTGAAGGGCATAAAAAAAATCAGATGCTTAAAAGCTGGAATAAAAACGTTAAAACATTTTAACATCCTGGTAATCAGAATGAAAATTTAAAAGAAGTCAGGGGCTCGGAACGCTGGAGTTTACCGTATCTTACCGTGTATTACCTATGTCAATGCAGGAAAGAAGATATAGGAGAGATGCCCGAAAATATGTGTATGCGGCTGTGTCTTTCGTAGTAGTAGGTATTTCCTGTCTGAGCATAGCCTTTTGGAAGATCAAATAACCTCCTTTGACGATTATCCAGTGGTATATATCAAGCTTATAGGTATTGAAATCGTCTCCTTGACAAAGCCATTGAAAGAATATCAGTGTGGATGATCCTTAGGCGCGATTAGAAACATTAAATAAATTTTATTTTAGTATCTATGATTTGATTGCTATTAGTACACGTAGCTATATACTACCGGGGAATTTTTTTGCACAGAGAGGCATTACATTGAGGGACTAAGTCTCCGAACATTCCACTCGACCACTGCTCCTTTCATCACTGTAGAGTTGGATCTTTACCTCACGTGAGTAACTCATCCACATCTCTATACTGCCTCGTAAGCCACCTGAATAGGCTTATGGCAGGGGGTGCGCAGACTCCAGCAGTTAACAAATAAAAAGGGAATTCCCGAGCGTAGTTCCGCCTAGCATTTTATTTGTTATATATTTATGTACTCAACCGTTCGCAGGTAAAGTGAATTCCCGTACCTATCCGTTCGGCAAAATACCTCTCTTCATAGATCGCTTCTGTCGGAACTAGAAATTTAGTAGTGATCTAATACGACGTTCTCCGTCTCACTCTGAAAGACATATTCTCAATTGCACAAACAATCTAAGCCTGTCGCGCAGCCTCCGAATCTCAAGCGGCTCCCAATATATTTCGTTTAACATCTGTGTGACGCTTTCTGTACCGCCGCGCCGTAGCAGTTTTCGCTCAGCATTCTTTTGCATTTTATTTAGTTTAGGGATTAAGTCTTTCTGCACCGGACCCCATACGCTCGTTGCATATTGGTGTGGTCGGACGAGTACGATATAGCACCATTCTTTTACTTTCTCGTCCGAAAATCTTCCCACAATACGCTCGACGAATCCCAAATTCTTCAGGGCTACGCCAAAAATATTTCTTGTTTCACGAGTATTTATGCGACTAAGATATATTATATTTCTGTGACTCCTCCCTCTTACTTGTAGGAAAGGTTAAGTAAACTTGGAACCTCGCTACTCCTCAATAAAGAGTACTTGAGTGCCTCCTGACTCTAAAATACTTGCCATCGCTTCGTGCTAGTGTAAACAATAGCTCTTTGGAGGAGAAGCAGAGAAATGTCAGTGTGGTGGAGGATTTATCTTCTAAGGGCGAACACTGAGTGGAGAGCGGTGTCGCTGCATTTCTGAGATAAATGACCGTTGATGATGATAAATGGATGCGATAACGCCTTATGCCTCCGAGATGCGGAAGTGAGATAAGGAATCGATATTCCTGTGACTTCAGATTTCCATGACTCTACGATTTGTTAATTGCGTGATTTTTTTAGGTCAGTCCATTTGCACTTTCAGCCAAATGAAAATTATAGTATGATCATTTACATGTGCCTTAATGACAATTCTTATAAACCATTAGTTCTATAGCGTTGTTTCTGTGGTTGCAGGTATCGTTATATTGCTTCACAAAATCATCGTATCTGTTTGCCATTTTAAATAATTGAAAACGAAAACTTTGCTGTTCGGAATAAAATTTTTTTGCTAAAGGTTTGTGAGGCAATCCCCAAGCTATAGCTATGCGCAGGAAAACTGTCCCAAGTAAATGCTATGTGGAATTGAAAAGCATTCGCTTTCATTTGCTTGAAATAAGAATGTATACGCCATAAAGAGTTAATGATTTAATCCGCCAAGTTTCCCTTGCCTGAATAAATGATCGTTTGATTTTTTAAGAGATACGTGTAATTACAATAATTTATTTTTCCAACAAAAACTTTTGAGTGATCTTTTGGATATTTAGCTCCTCTTTATTGAAATCTTAGTAAATTTCAACATAAATTAATTAGAGCTGCCCAATTTACTCAGACCTAAGTTTGCAATGATATTTTGAATCAATACCACGGTAATATTATTTGTTCCATTCTCCTAATATTAAGAACTTCCACCAAATCGTATCAAATATCATTTAAAAAAATTGTATTCTCCGTTATAAAGTCTCTCATTGCTAATACGTGTGGTTTTCATAAGACACGCTTTAGAAATCTAACAAAAATGATCCTGTTTGATATTTTCAAGGTAAATTGTTCTAATTTATGTGTTATAATGAGCAAAAACTAACGTGCACGTTTAAGTCAGATGATAGAATTTCATAGTCAGAGTTATCACTAATTTCGCGATATTATAACGTATTTTACTGCTAATGCGGGAGCAGAGATCATTAATGTACATAATGAACAACAGGGGGCCGATTGCGCTTCCATGTGGAACACCTGATATAACTTTTACAGCATCCGAGCTAATTCCGTCAAGAACTACTTTTTGTTTACGATCTCTGAGAAAGTCGCGTATCCAGTTTTGGGGGATAAAACCCCCCCAGAGCTCAGAGAAATTTTTAAGTTTAATCCATTTCACTTAATTAGATTGATATTACTAATAAAATAGTGTAAGGATTGATAAAATATCCCTCAGAAAGACGTAAAACTCACCATTTTGAACCATTTACCCTAAAGTTCCGCAATTTATTAATCTCGCAACTACCGCTTATCCAGGTGGGTATACCAAACCCCCACACACCCCGGTATTAGATGCACCTAAACCCCCTCCAGCCTTAATTCCTAGCTGCGCCCCTGCTCGTCAGCATCTTCAATTCCCTCCACGCACCCCATTGTCTCCCTCACCATTTTGAGAGCGCTCTTCCCTCCCTGGCCGTATTCACTTTACCGCCACAACCCTTAAAACCAACCCCCTCTCTCATTCCTCCCCTCACTCGCCTCAATCTCCACGCAACGCTTTTATCTCCCGTCCCACATCCAAGTGAGCGCACAAACCCACTTGGCCACCCTTGAGGAAGCCCGGCTGGGTCAACGAATCCTTGATTTTGTTTTTAATGAAGGTATTTTGAACGGTAATCTCATGTTTATGTTCGCCCGTATAAGTAACTACGTCTATACAAATACTAGGTCCATCTTAAAGAGGAGGTAAGACGAATTTAAAACTGGGACAAGTTCATTTTTCAGCCATAAAAATTATAAATTCTTCAGGGGTTCTACACAAGGTTATTAAAGTCGTATTGACCGACGTTTCGGAAAACGAATTGACTTTCATTCTCAAGGCGTGTTACTGTCTCTGAATGACCAATTTCACAATGAACCGAATGTACAGCTTGGCATTTGCAACAATAAGGCTTAAGTGTCGTCCAATCGGTTGATGGTATTTTGAGGTTCTTTGTGTGCTTTCCTTATGTTTTTCGAAACGTCGACGGATACCACTGAATTAACCTGGCGTAGGAGCCGAGGAGAATCCCTGAACATTACTTACCAGGAAAAATTAAATCTCCCACCCCGTGGCCTCGGGTTCAAAACCCGGCGGTGGGAGGGAATATTCAGAGACTGCCCGATCCCTGCTTGAATGTTATGTGGAGGATCTTTCAATTGCAACAGTCCGTCCATCGGATGGGACGTTAAGCCGTGGTCCCATTGGCGCCAATTTCGTTAAGAGCAGGCTAATGCCGACGCCGGGTTTCTCTTTACCCTCCCTTACCTACCCTTCCCTCATGGCGTAAATGACCTCGGCTGTCGGTCGCCTCCTTGTAAATACCATACCATGCCAAAATTAAAATCGTTAATTAATTAAATCCTTTGAAATAAATGGTAGTTGCACTTTTCCACAAGTATTTGATGCGTGCGACGCGTTTATGCTCGTAGAGTCATTATCTGGTACAAGATGATGATGGCTGCGTGAACCGAAACGCGTTCTACGCCTTAAAAACTTGTGGAAAAGTGCAACTAACTTTTATTTCATTGTGTCGATCTTCCGCTGTATCACGCCTGAATCGGTTGAACTTACATTTCTCTCTTCTTTAATACCTACTTTATTTGATATATACACGAAATGATCCATGAAGAAATAACTTGGCATAGCAGGGATTCGAACTGGGATCTCCTAGTCATCGGCAGGGTTGTCAAGTGAAACGAAACTAAAGTCAAAACCAGTAAATTTTCAGTAGTTTCGTTCCCGGGAGCAAAATGTAGAAACGAAACGAAAAAACGATAAATACGGAGAGCAAAGCTCAGGGTTGAAACGAAATCGAAGTCATAACTACTTCGGGTTAAAACTTAAGTAAAACTCTGGGACGAAACGAAAGGCAGATAATATTCCGCACCGCAGGGACCACGTGCTTCACCCTCGAATGGTTTAGTTTCGACCCATACACCGGGTACGAAGTATGGTTTAATGAAGTAGAGGTTCGGCCTACCGCCATTAGATGCATGGGGTACTCATATTTTTACCACTAACAGGAGAACGGTGCACTCAAACTAGCAATTCGGTTTTTAAGCTCATGTTTTTAACCTCTCTACATGCATGTCAAACGCTATGGGTCGAAACTATTTCCTCGCATCCCCCTCCACTCAACTTTTGGGAGCGAAACTTGACTATGAGCAGCGGAGTTTCATTATTTAGTTTCGTTCCCGGGAGAAAAGTTTCGTCCTGGGTCGAAACTAAACTCCTTGGTGATTTTAATCTCGTGCGGGAACAAAACTAAACCTAGTCCTCTTGTTTTCGTGTCCTTCCGGGTCGAAACAAAACATATTCGTTTCTTTTCACTTGCCATCCCTGGTTATCGGTCAGGTATGTCACCAGTTACACCTCCAATCCATCTCAGACTGCGTTTACCAAACAATGTGTTACTCTGAACCGCTAGCGTATCAAAGACGTACTGCGCATGCGCTACCCGAAAAAACTTCCCAAAAACCATTTTATGAATGGACTCCTCTGGTGATAATTTTAGCGATATGACGTCAGCGGTTAGGGCTGATGTTGGAGGCCACCTGTGTCAATGGCTAGTGGTGTGGTGTGTATGGGGGGTGTAACTGTTTCTGGACGTGAAAGATTAAGTAAAAGATGTAAAACAGATGAATGAAACAGTAAAAGTTTTATACCCCATGTATAATACAAATTGTGTAATATCGTTCATAATGTCAAAGTATCATTTTGTAATCCTGTATCAGTGGGTAAAATCCTTTTTAATACAAAGGACAAGTATGACGATCTACAGAAAAGTGGTGTTTATCAGTTGAAAGGTGATACCTGTGATATTAAATATATTGGACAAACTGGGAGAAACTTTAACGTAAGAATGAAAGAACATCGATGATGTTATTTTTAAATAACGGCGAATCCTCTGGAATAGCAAAATAATTATGCGAAGAAAACCATTGGTGTAATTTTGAACCCAGGATTTTACATTGTACAATACATATTGACAAGAGGAGAAAAATGGACTTTTTAGAATAGTTTGAGATTGTGAATTGCCCCACTAAACTTTGTAATGACCATATGTTCCCCTCCCAGTCACCATTACTTAACGTCACTCTACCATCCCCCTACGACCCTCAACCTTGATTCCCTCATGTCTTTTAAACGTTTAAGGAACCCCTCCCCCCTTTATCTCTTTTCCTTGTGGTCCCATCTCTATCCCATGCAATCCAGCCCAAGGCCCCACGCACTCCTTTCTTCAAAAATCCGCTTTACCCGTCATCAATGTTACTTCCCACCCCCCTTTTTTGTTCCCCCCTCCTCCATCCACGATTACCTATTTAAGAACATGCCACCCATCGAATTGCACCTGATGGTAGCACTAGATGCTGAAATCCAGGTCGTGCTATTTAAAATAAAGTGTGGGGTAAAACAAAGTTATTTTATTTTATTCAATAAAGTGAGAAAAGACTCGATCATCTACATCAGCATAATACCCTGCCCTACCCTAATCTCTAGGATGTTTGGCAGGGGGTGACCAACCTCCAGGTTGCAGCATGCAAGAGGATCTCCCCATGCACGTTAGGTTGGGCCGAAAAATGACTTTTTATTAGGGTGAAAATTGAATTACGAGGGAAAGTTGTAAACTTACATGAGGGTCCCAGGTTCGAAGTTTTTATAAAAATTGGATATTATTAACTACTGCCGCCCGAGCACTGAAATTAAACATTTTGCAAAAATTCTGGATAAAATTCCGTGACAAACACACCCATGAAGAATAAATCACTGCAATCTAGCTTCTTTTACCGATATGAAATGATAAATATAGCATTGAAGATTGTTTTGACGGAGTTAATCTAAAGAATTTATGGTTTTCAGTGTTGTGAGGATGATCAACGAATATTGTGTAGGCATATGCGATTCGAGTATCTGGCTGCAAAGGATCCCCGCACATTTTGCCTTTTAGAAGCCGAATAGGGTAGTTTCCTTCATCAAAGAAAACGAAAGGCATTGATTGCGATTTCTTACCCACCATTCGTGTACATAATAAACAATTTATTTGGTTTGAGAAATCCCAGTTCAGAAGAATGGCAATGCTCAATTTTAACCGCATTTAAAAAAGTCCAGATTGACGCCCATGCGATGCCACTCCACGTAACGTCACAGGGACCTAGTTTCTATACGAGAAGATACGAGTTTTACACCGCCTGAGATTACCAATGCATGCATGAGGCACAAAGCTCAGGGAAACATTTCTGAATAATCACCTATTAAAACTGCCAATGGTAGGAAAGTTTTCTTCGTTTGATAAGGTATTAATAATCCTTATTTAAGCCAATCGCTACCTGCAAGCGGGGTAATCTGCTACCTGCTAGCAGCCTCCATCGCAGCAGCGCACACATCCTCGCCCTAAGGTCACCTCACTGTACGACAGCGGGAACCAGAATGACGTCACACGGAGATTTCCCAGCATTCATACTTAGCCGTCGCGTTTTCGCGCGCTTGAAAATTTTCACTTTTGATTTAATCGCGTTAAAAATAGATGTCGTCATTAAAAAATATAAAAGCCTAAAATACGTATTCCAGGAGTAATAATCTTTCAATTTAGACGATAAAAAAAGAATGGGACACCATCCTATTGGCGGCAAATTAACTACTGAAGTAGGTAAGAAAGTAACAGCAGAATTCATAGCGGGTGCAATAAGAACGAGCACTGCGTCATCAGAACATTGAAAATGAGGCCGAGTGGCTGATTATCGCTGGCACGTTTGCATTCGTGTGGAAAAGGAGCAGAAGGACTCATTGATCGCGGAAGGTGAAAGTTTTTTTCCATATTTCTTTTGTCCTTCGCCCTCTTTCCCTTTTCGAGGAATTTTCCCATTCAAAAGTTTTTTATTTTTCCACTGTCGCTCTTCATAGCATCGCGGTTGCGTGTTTAAAAAAAATGTCTATTTTAACCACGAAGTGTTGGTACTCCAAGGAACGGGAGGGGGTGATCATTTCGCGTTGGAGAGGTCCAAGGGTGTGCGTATCGGGTTCTCGCTTCAAGCGGATGACACGGCCCGAAAATGCTTTAAAAGGATCGATCCGGTCGTTTACCTATTTGAGGAGTCGATGCTTTAAAGTCGACAAACTTTGATCGACAACGGTAGCGATCAGCGTAGCAGGTCAGTGTGTACCTAGCCTTTTGGGTTAGTAGTGGAATATTTAGAGTAGCGGAGGTATTTCATTAGTTCTCATTTTTCTCTCTAACAAAGGGAGACCATGAACCTTGCACCGCCTTTTTCAATGCCGTATTTTTTATGGCTTTCGGAATGCTGAACACATCCCTGAACTAGTAGTGGTTCCGTTGAATGGGCCTTAGTTTGGCTGTAATTAATTAATTTTCATGCGGTGCTTTTTACAAGCCCCGCATATTTACGTAATATCACGCCAATTAGAAGGCGGGTCAGGTGGGTTATTGGTAACGTTTGAAGCTACCACCCAGGGGACCAGAGTTCGGGGCTTCGCGATGGATATATATTTTGTTGTCTTCATTGTGATCATACGGCGTCTACTTTTTCATTAATTTTAATTACGACAAGAATAGACATGAGACTATTTTTTTATCATCATTATGGCGTTTAGGTATTTAAGCAGTGTCATTTCAAAGACGGAGATGCGACGACTACGCTTGCAAGGGTTGTAAGATTATCGGCAATACCTCATTCCTCGTGATATTTGTGTATTCTACTTGTGTAATTATCCTCTTTAATTCATAAAATGGGACAAAACATTTTATTAGCTTTGAGGAGATTCAATAAGAGTAAAAAAAAGAACTTGGATCAGCAAAAAAGTAGCAATTGAAGAAAACCTACGGGGGAAAACGTACGTTAGTGTAGTGCTAGTCTTTGCTTCCCACTTTATTGATCCGGGTTCGATTCCCGGTGGTGGCGTAGATTTTTCAGAGGCTGCCCTATCACTGCTTTAGTGTTCTGTGGAGGGAATTTTTAATGTAGCACTCCGTCCGTCGGATGGGACGTTAAGTCGCGTTCCCCTAGGCACCATTCGTTCGCAGCAGGATAAGGTAGGTCTCTCTCCACCCTTTCTAACCTAATGGCTGAAATTACCTCATCTGCCAGCGTCTCGTTCAAACACCACACCAAAAAAACAAACCTAGGTAAATGCAAAGCATTTTTTACAATGAAAACAACGAAAAATAAGGTGAATGTACAATAAACAGTAATAATATTGACTGTGATATATCTGCAATCATATGAAGCTCGCAGCGTTTTCTCTGCGTTCTCAAAGTACATAATCCTCTAAACACATATTATATTTAGGTCCCATTTTCAATTTAGGATGGAGTTGGTAAAATTGAGGTACAGGTGAGATGATGGATGTTTTTATTTATGGAATGGAGGCAATGAGATGACTAACGCAAATTATATGCCATGATAAACATTCAATTTACTGCAAACAATTTAATGTTCTTTTTAATCTAGTTTTATTTTTGCAGTATTTAAATTTTGGAAAATAATCCTGTGGTTCTTATATCGCATCCCCAATGACTCAGTGGCAATGATTGGGAATACTCTTGGCATCAATCTCTAGACTCATAACCCTGTCTAAAAAAATAACGTCGCATCGTATGAAATAATAGGGTAGTTTCCTACATCAAAGAAAACGAAAGGCATTGATTGCGATTCGTTACTCACCGTTAGTGTATTCATAATATACAAATTAGGTTTTAGGAAGCCCAGTTTAGGCGAATGGCAATGGTCAATTTTAACCGCATTTGAAAAAGGCCAGATTGGCGCCCATGCGATGCCACTCCACGTGACGTCACAGGGACCTAGTTTCTATGCGAGTAGATTGGAGTTTTACATCGTCTGTGATTACCAATACATGCATGAGGCACAGAGCTCAGGGAAACATCTCTTAATAATTACGTATTTATCTGCCTATGGTCGGAAAGTTTCCTTCGTTTGATAAGGTATTAATTATCCTTATTTAAGCTAATCGCTACCCTCTAGCAGTGTACTCTGCTACCTGCTAGCAGCCTGCGCCTAGTGGCGCACATGTCCTCGCCCCAAGGTCACCTCACTTTGCGGCAGCGGGAACCAGAATGTCGTCACACGGGGATTTTCCCGGCATTCATACTTAGCCGTCGCGTTTTCGCGCGCTTGAAAATTTTCACTTTTCATTTAATCGCGAAAAATAGATATCGTCATTTAAAAATCTAAAAGTGTGAAACGCGTACTCCAGGAGTAATAATCTTTCGATTTAGGCAATAAAAAAATAAAAGGAAACCATCCTATTGCAATGCAATTTGTTACCTCTTTTGATTATGTGTTAATATTCTCCCTATTCATTAAATAAGATTCTCAAAAATTTACTCGTTACATTCATTCTCAATACTTAATAAAACTCACAAAAATAGATACCTTTGGCGCATAAATGTGGCGGATAGACTATATACGGTCACCGGCCAGACACAAACACCTTGTGAAATAGAAAGATTATGTTTTATTTTGATTTTACTTTAACTAGCATTGAAGGCATATTGAAACCCTCTCATGGAAATTGTAGTTAAGACAGCGGCATATTTTCACGATTTAACAGCGATGTTTGTTGTCTACTATTTGATTATGTTGCGTTTATTTCGTTAGACAACTATGGTGCCATTGTACTTCAAAGCACATATTAAAATCATTTCCGATTGCTGAGTGTTAAGAAAATATTTAAAAAATTGGACTCAATTTGATTTAGTACGCGTGATTTAATGAAGGAAGGCCTACAAAAAGTTTCTTAAACTGGGTGGGGACTGACATTCAAAGAGAAAAATGATATGCCAATTTTTGAGAGTGAATTTATTCTATAGATCTCTTTTATACCTGTGGTTTCACCATTTTAGGAGTAATTATTACGAATGTGTGGCTAAATGTGTGAGGGATGAAATTTGACATCATTATTTGACTAGAATAAAATAATAATATCATCAGGTGGTATTCTTAATTCAGCCATTGTTGTTGAAATCGATAGTGATGAACGAATTCTTATCTATAAATTGGGAATACCTCCTACTCACAAAATTTTGCCGTGAAATGAAGAAAAACCTACTCTTAAACTTTGAAATATTCCATCGTTATTATATTCAGTAGATGATAGTTAAAAAATAAAAATTTCTATGACGCACTCCTCAAAAATTTCATGCATAAATACGTCATCATAATCGAACTCAAACGAGGATACCAATGTGTGCGGGGAAAAAATTCAGCTTTAAAAATAATAATATTATTTTATCAATAGCTAAGGTATTTATAAAAATGAATAAAAAGCAATTTGGTTGATGTTCGGAATGGTCTAGTTTCCTTCATTGTAGCTATATAGAGGATGATAACACAAATGATCACAAGCAGAAAAGGTTTACAGTTATCAACATAGAAAATGTTTTAAAATACAATTTTGGACATAAATTAAAGGTGAAAAGCATAAAGTTGATTTTAAATGCCTTATTAGCTCTCTTTTTTGGTGAATTGTTTACAATTTTTTGCTGGGGGTTAACTTTAAGGTATTTTCAGCTTTCTTTGTACTTTATTATGATATATTTTAATTTATTTACACATATCTGTTCTTTTAATTTTTATGTCTAGCAACAAGATACATTTATATAAATATAACCTATTTGATAATTTTTCTTCCATACCTTAAAGTATTGCTTGGTTGTAATTAAATGTGTGGTTATTCTCAATTGTGTGCTTTGCCAGTGGACATGATTGGAATCTATTTTATCATTATGCTATGAGTTTTGAACGTCCATTTTTAAATATTTTGATGTTTGGCCTTTATAGATGTTATTACAACAGCTGCTTGGCTTGAATAATAAAGCAATCAAAAAAACGCCTTATGACGAAGTCGGAGTCACAAAGGAACTAAAATACAGGTATTATGCCTTTTTAATCTTTTGGTATAATGAGAAAATCAATAAGATAACTCAAAAATACTATAATTGAGTGTAAATGTCGCTGCGACTGACGTCATCGAGCCATTGAGTGAAAAAGATTTTCGAAAAATACTTTTGTGGATTAATCTGCTTTTAAAATGAACCTTTCCGTCATTCTAGCTTTAATGCTATGTTTATGCGACTCTATTTCTTCACCCATTCGATTCAACAGTCATTTTCTGAAAGATTAAAGACGCAGCAAGAGCGAAATATCTTTGAGAGAGAACGGGTAAGAGCAAGCGGATTTTCATTACGTAAGCGCTCGGAAAGTCTTTATCCTTCTGTCCTTCATTGCTTTCCTTTCTCGTTCGTAGCGGTGAAAGTCGATGCTTTCGTGTCAATGCCGACGTGGTCCTTCTCCCGCTTTTTGATCTTATTTTCTGCCTGGCGGTTCGTATTTTACATAACTTTATATCTACATATTCATTAGCGCTTCCATATATCTTTTTCTTATTGATGATGAATATTATGTGGATAGCTTACACGCAGATAATACTGTAATAACTCAAGAGATATTTATGACTCTTACTTTGTTAGACTACAATGCATGAATCCTTTTTTCTATCCGTTAGGCTGACGATTGATGTTTATTAATACAAACCTATATTACCATATGCCCGTTCTTCATAGAAGAATATCTCATTATTATAGTGGCATTAAATATAACTTTTTGTATCACATTTCTACATGGACGTCAGCATCTCATTATTTTTTGTATTGGTAAATATATGAATTTTAAGATAAAATCATATTTAAAAAATCACTTTCGTAGCCTCCCCTTTTATCATTTTTTAGCCTAAAATGCATAATGCTTTCTATTTCCCAATAAATTCCGCAATTCATTTTTATGTTCATGAGTACTCCATCTTTTCAGATATGACTGCGAAAGGCTAAAAAAAATAATTTTTGAAGTTGTAGTCATTCGAGTAAATTTCCTTTGTTTTGAAATAGGAATGGGGTACCAAGTTTCGCAGGGACGTTTGAATCAATCAAAACGAGTTATAAATATAATTCTCTATTCGTTTTCGCTGGGTTTGAAAATGCCTAAAAACTATATAATCTAAATGTTTCCTAAAATGCATACTCAAAATATTTTTTCATGGAAGAAAAACATAATTATTCAGCGTAGATATGATTTTGGCGGGCAGATTCGTGGCCCTTAAATTATTATATTCATGGAGATTTCTAAGGGTAAACATTTCCGTGTTATACTAATCTGTAAAGAATAAAATAAAAACAAGGAATTTATGTATGTACATTCTCCTGACTTCGTCGTTCTCAGAAAGAAATGGTGCAACCCTTACATCTGATTGTAAGGATGGATATAAGATTTTACGTCTTTCCCGAAAACAAAGCAAATATATTTTTGCAGCAATAATTTTGGCGAAAAAATATTTGTAGTTGATAAAATAATGGATATCAGTTGTATTGGTGCGGTTTACCTTTTTCTCCACGTCGACGTCTTCTGGTTTCGTTTTCAGCGAGTTTTTTATCGTTACTTGTGGTAACGATGTTTAGTAGCCGTCTCCAGTGGGCATAGAAACTTTCGGCCAGCAGAGGGAATGAGATATGGCTAAGGTGGTGCGGGGGAAGACAGGGGGATGGGCCCGACGCTCGCATTAGCCAAATGGCTGTGGAAGACTACATGGTGAATGTCTCCACATTTAAATTTATGTGCCAGATCTCGTGAATGCGTTTCTAAATGGACTTCTCGTGAAATCCTCGAAAACCAGCTTTTATATGCTCGTACGGAATATAATACCTCACTTAAGTGGTAAATGATAATAAAAATTACCCCATCATATGCGTTCAATGGTGTGCTTTTCGAAAATGTAATTTTCATCCTTGTTGTAACTCACTGTTACTTAAGAAATTCCAATGACTGTACTGATCTGTACTTAACAACCAGAATAAATCATATTTCAATCGTATGATGTTTGATCTGCACTCAAGGCATATTACTGCCATCTGTATGGAATTATAGTGAACAAATTTTAATTATAGTTCGAATTTACAGTTTTACTCGAAGCATCGAGTTCTTCGGGCTGATATATGACTGTGGCATGATGAAATTCTGGACAATCTTAAGCAAGCAAAAAAATTTATTGAAAACGTAACTCTAAAAATACTAAATTTTCATAGTGTTCCTGCAATGTCAGTTTTAAAACTACTCTAGGAATTAAATAGGCATAGTACTGGGTAAGGATATTCAACTAACCATTCGTTCTTAGAATTTGTATTTCATGTTTGAAATATGTCCGGTAAAAAAATGAGGATCCATGATGATGTACCATAATGCAAATTAATAAAAATATGGTGACGTCAAAAACTCCTGAGGATGTTATAGGTGTTGCTGTCAAGAAATTTGTAAAATACTAACTGAAAAAATTCCTTAGGAAATTATGTAGCATTGAATTTATGACAACAATGTAATGTTTATGCTCTTGGAGTATAGGTCATGATAAATTAAACTCACATTTGGCCAACGTTTCGGAGATTTATTCTCCTTCCTCAGGGCTCTTAATTATAATGAATGTTTACAAAGAAAATAAAGAAAATAAATTAATTAAGTGGTTACAAAAATTTGAATACAATTGTGCAGTACAAATTCATTGGTAAATTAAAAATTGTGTACAGAATTAAACAACATACCTGTGATAGAAAAGTTTCGTTACTAGGCTAATCATGGTTACTTATAAATATTGATTCATTTATTGATTGAAGGAAGGTCAGGAGAAGAAACTTTATTCATTGAATTTATGGAGAAAATCGGTGACATAAAAATAATTTAATTACTATAAATTCTTTGATTAAACAAAAAATGTTGATATACGGGTTTAGTTGATGAGAAATGGTGAAACCCATGCATCACTACTTTGAAAAAATAGAAAATGTGGGTAAGAAGCTTAAGGTTGCAAATTAGGGATAGCATTATCTTTGCACTGAATATAATTAAATTACAAGCTTATTTCGTGTATTCCAAGAATCATCGGCCAGCTTTTACAGGAGAGTAATAGAGCAATAGACCTCCTTTTTGGAGTTCCTGCTGATATTTATTCCTTGCGTGGGAATTGGTCGGACGTTATCTGTGTAAGTTACGTGAAAATGCAACCGAGGAACACTCGGACGCCATCCAATTACTACTCTTTTACCCTCCATGACTTCCTCCGCCCACCTTCCTTGGCACTGTGTTAATTCACCGCATGCTTTTCCTTTAATCCCCGATGAATCTTAAGGAAACTTCTGAAGAAATTTGGTGGCGAGTTTCCAAAAAAAAGCGTAACGACGAGAGTAAAGATATTTTCTGTTTTATTTTTTGGCATTCATTGCTACTCTCATTACTTCGTCTCGTACCCTCGCTCACGGATTAAGCAAATGGAAGGGAAACGTTTCTTTTTCTCTGTTAAACACGATTAAGTATAAGGTTAAAGAAAAGGCTTTGGAAGAGTCTGATATGGATTGAAGCGCTTTAAAGTGCGGAAAAATAGACACTTAGGTTGGAGGGTGAGATAAGACTGGAGGCGTTAGAGACGTGCAATTTGTGTGATTTTGTAAAGCATCGCGAGATTGAAATATGAGACTCATCACTAAGGTAGGTGGAAAAAAACTTGAGCATATAGAAAAATTCAACTATTTAGGATGACTAAATTAAAACTTGAAGCACATACGTGGTGGAAACCATTACCATTATTACCATAATTAACCATTACCAAACCACCATTATTAAAGGTTAACATTATTATGAAACCACCATTATTATTATTTGAAAGGTTAGTTATCAAATGTATCACATTAGAGATGTGTTGAATATTAAAGTCAAAAAGATGCTTTATTTCGCGACAGCTGAATCCATCTTAAGATATGGTGTTACTATTTGGGGTAAAACCAGTAAGATACATAAAATAAAAATATACAGTATACAAAACCGGGTCATCAAAACGATTGCTTACAACAAAAAAAATGATAATAACTTGTCAGCGAATTTAGATTTTCATGGTATAAACAATTCCTATAAAACACTAAGAATACTACCACTAGAAAAACTTCTGGCTTATATTTTATTAATAGATAATTATTTTTCTAACAAATATAAAACATTGAAAGACAATATTCACAAAATGGAAAAACGAAATATATACCTAATTAATTGCAGCGGGCGTAACTTGGTGGAAGTCCATAACCGCAGGAATAGAAGGATCAACAACTTTGCTATTTCCACATAGCAATTTATTGACACCTGTGTCAATAAATTATTATGTGGAAATAGTAAAGTTGTTGGTCCTTGTATTCCTGCGAAATATATACCAGCATAAAATCCTCACATACTTCAATGAATTTGGTGAAAAAAATGGTGGTTAGTGTACCTAAACTATTTAACAAATTACCAAAGGAAATGTATGGATTAGAAATATATTCGGCTGTTAAAAGTAAACTTTTTAATTATCTGCTAAAATACTGTAATTTTTTAGGGAATATGGTTTTTTTATTGTTTTAGGTGTTTAACTACTTGCAACTAAATTAAAGAGAACCCGCTGAGACCCGCTGGCTGTTGTGGCTCTGCGGGTCTCCTAATTGTAAAATAACAGTAAAAATTATTGACCTGCCGAAGAGGTATAGGTATTTGATAATGGTGTAATAGCTGAAATCAGTAATAAATAGAAAAATATTTATGAACTTGTGGAAGAAACAAAGTGTCTTTCATTATTAATATTTTTGATGACCTTTTGAGGAAAGCAGGTACAGCAGTAAGGGCATCAGGATGATAGTTGCGTTAGCAAAGGAAGCGTTCATGAACAGGAAGGAGCTTATGAGAAAATAGGTATGTAGGATTCCTGGATATCGAGCAATTACTTAAAACACTTATTTTTTATCAGAGCGCGACCCAACGCGATTATTAGATAATTCATTGGAACCCGGGTCGCGCTCTGATAAAAAAATTAGTGGTATAAGTAATTGTCTGATATCCAGGAAACTTACAATGGAATACCACAAAGTAAAGCAAGAGTTAGTGATTTTTTTAGTTATGTAACAATTTAAAGAAAAAGACTAGTGAAGAGTCTGATCTTGAGAAGAGGAACCATAGATCTTTAGGCACGGAGACGTGGACAGATGGGAAGGAGAACGAGAGAAAACTTGAAGTGGTAGAGATGTGGGCGTGGAGAAGAATGGAGAATGTGAAGTGAACAGAGAGGACAAGGATCGACGAAGTGCTTGGCATGGTGGGTGAGGCGAGGCAGCTTCTATATTTGTTAAGGAGTAGAAAGAAGGTTTTAATGGAGTGGGCTCTGAACTGAGGGGTGAATGTTGAATACAGTGTAAGAGGGTATAATAATGGGTAAACGAGGAAGAGAAAGGAAAGAAAGGGTTATTCACTAGCGGGAATAATGTTTAAATACGAGAGATATTATCTGTTTCCCACTGGAGTTTTTAACCGTAAAAATACATCCAGTTTTTTTGTTGGAAAACTTAAAAATAAACTGTATGCAATGAATATTTAGCTCATCTTTAAGTCAAGCGATCTATAAAACCACCTCTTCATTTTTTGGAATTTCAATAAGTATATTCATGAACTATTGCTTCGTTTTAATCTACTCTTAATAAGTACTGAATTATAATAGTTTTTTTAACAAATTTATTTTTAACAAAAAATGTGGGGATGAAATCAGCAACTTTTCGGTATGAACAGAGGACATGTGTCCCTGGTTTCAAAATGGCAAAATTTCTTTCATCGTGCGGTGGAAATATTTGGCTTCTGTGGTTTCTTTTCGCTCCACCTTCTGCCCTCAACACTTTTTTCCTCTGTGTCTGAGTTCCCAAAGCCCCAAAGCGGATATACCAATCTCACCTTAATGAGTTTCTTGCTGCGAGAACGAAAAAGAGAGAGAGAGAGAAAGAAGAGTCGAAAAAGCAGGGGAATTTCTGCCACTCGCTGTCTCTCGCGCGCGCGCTGCAGGTAGTGTTTTGTTTCCCTGTTTTCATTCCGTGGCTGCTGAGTGTGTTAATGATGGTACGGAGTGAGAGAGGGAATTGACGAGGGAGAACCCCTGCTGCTGCTGTTCCTGGAGCGCCTCCTCGTGTTTTTCCTCGTTCACATTACGATTGTCCGAGCGATCGTCATAACGATAGTTGGCCGAACTTGCCGTGTGAACGGATGTCCTGACAATAGTTGACGTAGTTCCGAACGTTGACACTTTACGATGGTTAGGCGCTGGGAGACCGGAAACGGAAGCGACAAGAGGAAGACGAAAAGCTCGTGAAGCTCTTTTTTTTTCATGGATTTGTCCTGGGAAAGAAGAACATGGGCGGAAGAAAAATTATTCGGTAAATACACGTTGAACGCAGTAATATGTTGTCCCTGCATACTCCAACAGCTTTGCTAACCGTTAAATTCCCGTTCACTTTATATGTCAGCACTAAACGGCAGCACAAGTTTTAACAATCGCAGTGTGAATGCAGGATAGTTCCGACAATCGCTGGAACAATCGCAATGTGACTGAGGCATATGGAGTGAGAGAGGGAGTCAAGGGGGGAGAACCCCTGCTGCTGCTGTTCCTGGAGCGCCCTTTCGTGTTTGGCTAGAGGACAGTAGGACGAAAAGGGAGAGTGGTTTTTGCAGTTCTCCCTCTCGCTCCCTTGAGACCAAGGAGGCTGTAAATATCTGGAGGGGGCACCACTGTTTTCGAGCGTGGAGCGAAGTGCGGCCGGATTGGGGGTGCTTGGGTAGGATAGCCACGCCTACTTTGACCAAAACATTGACAATCCCATAATGCCCCGTTCACTCTAGGTTCTTTTTACGCCGGTAAACCCCGACCATGGTTACAAAACGAGGTGTGAACGCAAGTTACCGTTAACCGTGGTTGGGATTCTGACCTCCGTTTTCCGACCATGGTTGGCGGTAGTTTATGCGTGTGTGAACGCAAGTTGGTGAAAAGCTGGTTAGAAAAAGAAGGCGAAGCAGCAACAAGGTGGGATAGGAGGAAAGAAAACAGAAAGTAAAGCATTCGAAGAGGAGACGGCCGTTATTTTTTAACTATATTCGTCAGAATTAATTCTAAGGAAAGTGCTATAGATTCATTCCGTAATTTGTTGTATATTATGAGATTTTAAACCTGATTTAAGTTATGCGATATGCTATATAGTTCGTAGTGAATTATCCATTAGCTCTCATTGTATTGTTGCGGACATGTTGAATAATCTCTATAAATATTTTCTAGAATTGTGTAAAATGGGCGAAACTACCTTAATAAAAACCCGATGGTCACAATGATTTTAATGTTTTGGTAAGAATTCTTTGTCCCAGTTTAAAAAAGATCACTTATCTTCATCCTTGAACAAAAGTTTCTCCCATATCAATATAAAATATTAGACTAACGGCTAGTTAGATATAACAATAGAAAATAAAGTTAGAAACGTGGGGTGATTCTACATATCACAAAAAATAGCAAGTTCTCTCTCTTATTTCATAAGTTTAATTTCAACAATCAAGTCACATTTCTGCAAGTTATTCGTCCACCATTTAATTGAAGTAAAATAGTTTTAATTTACGGTATAGCATCAGATTGGATCATGTCCTTTGTCAAAATCAGAAAACAATAATTGCTAAGACTGTAATGCAGCGACAAGTGTATCTCAATCCCAAATCATCAAAAGTGTGCCTCAATTGACGCTTAAGGCTCAACATTAGGTCCTCTTTTCTTCACCTACATCAATAATTTGTCAACATATCCGAATCAAAGGCAATTAGTAGGATAGGTTGTTGATATCAACCTAATCATCTCTAATAGTCGCTTTAATCCGTTTTCAATGGAGAAGTAGAAAAATGCAAACCACGCTATCGATGAAATGATTAGTTGGACGAACACATCTGAATTAACTTCTACAAAGCAAGGAACAATGCTTGACGACGCTGGAATGCAATATTTAATTCATAAGCAGCTCATAATATGTACAGACGTTGAAAATCATTGCAATTAACACAAGAACTTTTCCCTGCACATTCTCTATTTCCTTACAACAGGTTATTCGTTCTTGTCAATTCATTTTTCACTTGGAATTACGTTACCACTCCTCAGATGTCACCAGTGTCTAACACTGGTAAGTCTGAACGCAAGCTGGTTCTGACGTCAACTTACGCTGGTTGAGAATAATGGTAGTGTGAACGGGGCATAAGGGTTAATGCTTACCATTTGGTGAAATGTTTTGTCATAACTCGTTAATATATTAAAATAAACTATGAAACGCACAGTGTAAACTTTTTTTCTTATTTCATTGGTAGGCTTCGCGAAGTTATGACTCAAACATCTTTTCCCAGGGAAAAAATATCATCAATCAGTGGTGCCGACTTCATGGGGCTTGAGGGGGCCCGAGCCCCCTCAAAAATTCGTTATGGATGTGAGGAAAAAATGTGTCAGGCTTGTCGATTTTCCCCGGAGTGTCCAGATATCGAGATTGTAGTTATAAGGGTTCTAATGTTGATCACACGACTCTTCTAAAATGCTTAAAAAACTTAAAACACACTACTTATAAAATTTCCCGGGAAAAGATCCCCGGTTTTGGGCCCCCCCAATTTTTTTTTGTAAGTCGCCGTCCCTGTCATCAATCACCATATTTACGTTCTACAAGCAGCTAAGCTGAAAACGAAATTTTACTAGAGTAAACTAGCCATTTACCTGCAATTTCACCAGTATTTAATTTTATTATAGCCAGCGGAAGTCTAACAATTGCAGTAATAAAGTATATTTTCAACGATATCCTCATCAGTTAAGTGGCTAACAGAAGCAGAGTTTATACATTAATAGAAGTAATGCGAAATATGGGAAAACTCCAATGACAATCATCGGCTGAATACTGTTGATTATTTTTATGAGTAACATTTTTCTCTTATTGTAGCGCTTGTAGCTCTACATGTCTTCAGATACATGGAGACCTGTGATCAGCGGTATAAAGAACATAAGGGTTGGACGTGAAAAATTTCAAAAGACCTACAGCCAATCGGACGACACCTGAGCCGCATGGTTGTCCTCGGTAAACGGTCGATCCGGTTCAGTGTGAAATACGACTTCCATAAAGTAACACAGCCTTGAGGATGGGAGACAAGTCGTCTCCCGAAACGTCGGCTTATATAAAAACATTAACCTGGTTGAGAACCCGAGAAATATTCGTCACAAGTATTCACCAGGAAAAATTAAAATCGTATATGATTATGATATGTTTTAAGTGAGTAATCATTTCCAAAACGTACCAATCTGGGTGAAATTTAAAGAAAGAAAACATGGTTTTTAAGATTCTCGGTTCTTACGCGAAAGATTATCCTCTTCCCGCGAAATTCAAAACAGTCCCTTAGTGAGAAATGCCTGCAAGCAATAGTTTCGCAAGGAATGGTTTATGAATGGTATGGATTTATCATCGTTCTAATGGCCTTTTTACACGATACATTAACACGTACGAGTTAATGTCTGTTTGCATGAATGATTTTTGTGGGCCTGAACGGAATATGTACGAATGCATGAACCGATTAAGAACAGGATCTATTTTCTGTGCATGCATTTGCACAAGTTGGGTGGTCACACGGTGCATTTTGGCGTTCATTTTCGCGTTCTTACATTTATACGTTAACCCGTACGTGTTAATGTACTGTGTAAACAGGCCTTAATACTATGACGTACTAATGTATGACTCATAATAATGTCTGAGGTTTGTTGTGAAATGTGGGTTCTTACCCAGAAACACCATTTGACACTGTTACGCACATGGATATTTAACGGTAGGCCTACGTAATGTAGTTAGTCGAATTTCTAAAGCTCATTAAACAAGAAAAAGTGCTGTATTTTCATCCTTGGAGCCATCGCAAAAAATTATTACGTTCAACGGTCATTTTTCCGCTATCATTGGAGCCATCGCTAGAGCTGTCACTTGCAAAAGACGGAGAAAATGATTGTTTGATTTAGGCTCAACTCGCAAATCGGCGAATGACGAGATGTGGAAGAACGCCCAGCGCACATCCAGTAATTATTTTAGATGAAAACGCAAAATAAGTTTGAAACATTTGGATTTTAATCCTTAAGTAAGCCAGGGGCAAGCAATCACTTCAGGCTTAACTTTGAGAATTCCCGATTTTTTTAGAATGGGTGGTTACTTGTTTCAAATGTGGACATAGAGTTATTCTTTTATAGCACAGTCCCCCACCATAAGCTTATTGAGGTGGCTTGCGGGGTAGTATGTAGATATAGACGTTATTTCGTTGTAAATACATTGTGTAATCATCTAGTGATCCATGCAGTTGGTACGAAAAAGGTGGCTACTATGTCTACGGACCATGGTATCAGTAATTATATCTGTGTTATCACTTGCCATTTTTAGTTAGTTTCCAAATTCGGATGGTTACTATTAAATATTCTTTAAGGAGCACTAATTGTATTAGGTCAGTATTTGATTATATATATGTATATGGATCGTATCTCTCATGCTCTCCAGAAGCTCCTTTTCTTATTTAGAAGTAAAGAACACTATTAGTTATCTCTTATAAGTCCAGATCCGGTGTTTTCTGATCCTTTTTTTACTTCCTACGAAAAGAAACCTGGCTTACAAACCTTGTTCAAAAGTACTCCTACTACCTCTAGAAGTTTTCCAGCGCTTTGGAAACTTTCTTGGGTGCCGTAATAAGTAACACTTCGTCAAATCTTGATAGAGGAACTTTGAACCGCTGCGCGGAATTCGTGTGAAATTTTGACGTGTCCTTGTTGAAATAGTTTCCGATTCCCGAACGAATGCAATCAGTTTGGTACAAATTGCTAAAGTCCTTCCTTTTTCTCTTTCTTCCCAACAGCTCTACAACTTCTTCAACGCGCTGTTGACGCACATGCCAGCAGCGTGCAATGTGTCCTCTGGAGAAGTCATGCCTGGAAATGGTAAGCTATATCTTTGTTTCTAGTTTTAATATTCGGAGCGATTCTAAACTGTAGCGATATACACCATTTTCAGGTGTAATGCCTCGTGGAATGAACTTTCAATTTTCGACATTTTGCCCCTCCTGATGGGAAAGTCGTTATGAGACTGAATGATATGTTTACGTTTTCATCAGGCAGAGCTGAAGTCCCAAGATTTTTTTTCTTGGATTTGAAAAGCAGTTGAAAATAATTAATAAAAGCAAACATGTAAAAATTTAATTTAAAAAAACCTCAATATGTCAAGGATGGTTGCCACCCATGTTTTGAGAAATGCATCCATTACACACACTGCTCAAGTGATGGTCTCAATCCTTACTAAAATTTAAATATCTATCTAAAATTTACTCTCTAATTAGCAGGGTATACGAAGAATGTGATATTACAGTGACTTCTGAATTATCTAGGAAGATCTTGTGCCTTGGTCTCCAGATGGAATGAACGAAGATAGCTCAAGTCAGCCATTAATTTTTTTATATAATTCATCAATGTACTCGTTTTTATAAAAGGATTTTATATTTTTCTTTATTTTTCAAATCCAAGATGACCATGATCTTAATTCCAACAGTTAGTACGGATTAATACGGATAAATCTCTTCCAGTCTCCTGACGACGTTCTCAGGGAAGTTAGGTACTGTTATGCCTATGTAAAATATTTCCCTGTAAATAAAATCGTGTAAAATTCTGCTTATTCGCTCGTGGCATAATACTCATAGGTCTCTTTTAGACCACAAGAATGTGACACTGTTGCGCACATGGATATTTGACGGTAGGCCTACGTAATCTAGTTCGTAAAGTTTCTAAAGCTAGTTAAATTACTGGAATTGTTTGTTACCAAAATACATCCAGCTTACTTATGATCATCCATCGATGGGTTTTCGATAACTTTGTTTAAGTGGAAGGGCAATATAATTACAGGATGTCTTGTTTAGTTTTCGGTCAAAGGGTAGGGTTCTGAGAGTTAATTCTTTCAACTTTTATCAAAAAAATTACTTTTCACCTGCACTTAAAATATTTTAATACTTTATGTATGACTGTGTATGTAATAGTGCCATGACGTGGAAAAATATGCTGCATGTTACGTATTTAAAATTCTTTGGAAGATACAAATATATCGTAGGTTGTTATAATCATACAACTTTCATCTAGTTACGCCAGAAGCCATTTTAGTAATTAATAGGACGCAAATCTCCTTTTCCTTGACCGGTCGTTTTAGTTGTAGATTAATTGCTTGTAAATTATGCTATTGTCTTTAAATATTCAGTGGAAATAGAGTAGACCAACATTGGGCAGTCTCTCAGTTACAAGTGAGTTGCATCTGTCAAGATAATTTAGCAGTGAAATTTTCGAATCCGAGATGCTGGAGATTCATGTGTATATTCTTCTATATGCATTGAAATGTTCAATATGATTATGATGTGATTTATGAAATGCTCTGTGAAATGAATAGTTCTCGGAGTATAGATCAAATGTATGTGATGCAAAAAAGTTTTAGCCAACGTTTCAGTTTATTTTAAACTATCATCAGGGCTATGAAAGAAAACATGAGAACAATATAAAATACAATTATATACAATATTTTACATAAATAAATGTTCAGATAGAGTTTTTTGCAATAACACACTTAAAAAAATATAAATATAAGAACAGAATACACAAAAAATTTTGGCATACTTTTTGCACATATTTTGCACATATATACCTATTGATATTACGTTACTAAGCTATTACCAAACCTAGTTAACATTTATTTTGATTAATTAAATTAAAATAAATTTTACTAAGGTTTTCTGTGTCTGGTTTATATTACAACTGTTAATTGATTTAGATATATGAACAATTTCTTTGAAAAGTCTTTTTCTCAAAACGAGGTCAAGATAAGAAGAAAAAAATTGATTATGATATGTTTTAAGTGAGTAGTCGTTTCTAAAACGTATCGATATAGATGAAGTTTAAAGATCAAAAACGTAGTTTTGAAGATGCTTGGTACTTACGCGAAAGATATTCCTCTTCCCGAGAAATTCAAAACAGTCCGTTAGTGAGAGATGCCCGCAAGGAATGCCTTGCGGTAGACCCCCGAACTATGATCTGTTAAATTTAGATGGATTCGAATTATTTTTAAAAATTTATTGGGATCCTTTTTCAAAAATCGTTATGAAAGCGGTGCGATACGCCGAAAATGTGTGCCAGAAAACAGATTTTGGTCGTTACACGAGAAAATGAGTCGCTTAAACATAGGTTAGAGACAATCCTTAGCGGAAAAAATATTATTGTAACAATTCACCCGGGAATCAATGCGTATTCAATGTTGATAAATTGGTTTAGTTGTATTGTTAATCATTAATATCGAAGATACTCGCGTTGGATCCGTCGCTTACACTGAATTAGTGCTATTTAAATCAATACATAGTTCATAAATAATGGCGGGTCAAATTGTGGTGGAATAAGCTTCAAAACCTCAGGGACTGATTAATATTGTAAATCGTGGGTTTACAACAATTTGATGCATTGTGTTACCCTAAAATTCCCCTTGTATTTCCAATCCGTTGCTATGGGAAATCCTGAATAATAATATCCCCTACCCTTTAGACAAATAAATTTTACCTCTAAATTTTGTGTTAAAAATTAGCTTGTGTTTATTTTTTAAATGTGATTTGGCCCCTTTTTCAAATATTGTCAATAAAGCGGTGCGTCATGCCAAATATGTGTGCCAGCAAACACATTTGGCTTCGTTACATGAGACAGTGAGCTTCTTAATCGAAGGCTGGGACTATCATTGGATGGAAAACCTTTTAAAAGAGCCAAACTGTGGTGATTTCCGTCCAGCAAATAGTGAGATTCCAGCTGGCAAAGTACCACTTGTGGCCTACGCATAGCGAGTTTTTCTTTAGGAATGTAAACTTGATTCGCAATATTTTTAGCGTTGTCTATTGCTTTCAAGAGAAAAAAAGTTAATTTTCCTATATAAAAATCAGGGAATCCCTCGTAAGACTATTCCTTTCTTTCATTTTTTCTCATTCGAAGATTTTGTCTCATTACCTGCTACCTAATTTCAGAAACCTATCCTTCTCATCCCCTGTAATTCTGTCAGAGCCTTCTCATCTTTGCTGTAAACTTAGTAAGTTTTGAGGTTTAATAGGCCTCCAAATGACAAACATGAAAATATATATGTGATTCAGCAGAATAAAAAACGATTATCTTAAAAAAGCTATCTTTTGTATGAAAAGAATGGTAAACATAGAATTCCTGTTCGTTATACGCTCATTTACACCCATTATTTAATATTTGTAACGTTACCATCGACCGTGTTGAGGTAGGTTTGCTTGAAAATCGGCACATCCAGTTCAAAATTTATCCATGCCCGGTGACTTTGATACAAGAATTCAATGATAGGTTTAAGAATCAGTATTTTTCTTTTAAGGTTTAGTTTTGGGTTTTTATCTCCTTATCCGTCACATTAGTTATAGTTTACCGGTGAATAAAATTCATCATTCGTTGTGTTTCACTTTTATATCCCTTATTTTTTGCGTTACATATTTTTCATTGTTAAATGGTGAATTCGACTAGAGATTTTTTCAATTGATTTCTCGCAACATTAGTTATTATTATTTTAGTTAAACGTAAATATTATGTAATTAAAGCGTATGTAAATAATAGTTAATCAATTAATAAAGTTTACTCAACGAGCTTTGCTATTACGTTGAACGAAGCATATCTTTTGGAATACCAGAGGAATAGCTTTCATTGCTCACAGGAATAGATTGCTTCCCATCAATACGTCAACACAACGTCGTCGCCGCACTCAATATTCAAATAGCTTTCCATCTACTGCTTTTCAGCGCTCAAAAGCTAGCTGTTTAGACGGAGGCCTGTAAGCTTGGACATTGTGCACAGAAGCTTCTTCGTGATTGCATGCAAATGGGCTTGTAAAATGGCTATAAATACAAATGTGGCAAACGGTACTTCTGGGTAATGACCCACATTTTAAAAAAAACCAGACATTACTAAAAGTCATAAAGTAGTCGTCATAGCATTAGAACGATAATAAATCCATATTTTACTTAACGGAAATTACCAGTGCATAATATAATCATAATCATAGTTCACAATTTAATGCGTCAATAATCCATAATACCATCCGAGGAAGGGATATTTGATCTACGCACCTTTCACGCAGTAATGTCATAACACTGATTACTTAAATTGATTAAGATTTCTATTCCTTACGTTACGGATTCCTCAATTCTGAAAAACGGTGGCAGTGGTGAGGTTCTCAATAATTTTCAAATTTTTAAGGTCTTTTTTTTCTCAACTGTTACTTTTGTAGGCGTATGGGAACGTGACCACCAGAATAACACGAAGTTACTGTCTAGAAAGTTGCGTTTAGGTGTTATTAGGAATAGGCTTAGAACAATAGTTATGTCTTACAGAGGAGACCATCTATTGAAAGGATTTGTGCGTCAACGTTGAAATATTTTTCTGGTACAGTATTTTTCAAAATAGGGAATCACATTCTCATTAACACGGCCTTTATTCAAATAGTTTTTTACATATTTTTTCCTAGAAAGCACCGCACATCAAATGGAGATGAGGACGTTGATAATTTATGAAATTAATGATATCACATTGATGTTACTTAATTTTTGATCTAGCTATAGGGATTTATTTTCACTTAAACATTCTATTCGCGTTTTTGAATGCTTGGGGAAATTTTCGGAGATCCAAGAGAATTTATTGCTACACCCTTGAGATCTATCCATAGTGGCGACGCAATTGAAAAATAGAAGCCTCAAAGGCATTGAATAAATTGCCTTTGCCCTGGCATGGAAAGTAGCTGTTCGGGATCTGCTTCCTTTGAAGCCTTCTTTTTTCTCTTTGAGTGGCCATCTGGGATGAAACCACAGGGCGTCAGATAAGTCTAGAATTCCTCTCACGTCACTGAACATCAAAGAAAGTTGACGAAGCTGCGATAAAATGTACAAATGCTAATTTATTCTTCTTAAAGTCGTAATTATATTTTATATTCTACTCTACTCTAGCCATCTATCGCTTTGAGTCCGCTAAGTGCAAAGTTTTTTGCAGCTTGTATATTCACCTTGTAAGTTTGCTTGGTTTTTTATAGCACATTGTTACCCACGTGAAGATTTAATTGCAAGAGAAGTAGTTCAATGCTCCATATTTTTTTGCATTGTCTTATCATGTTGGCAAATAGAATCGATTAGTTTCTACAAATTTGTAAATATCGATTAAAATTATTCATGATAATCAATTTTTGCATGCTAATGATGATTGATTAAGATTACCTGATATCTTTTTTATCTCCATGGTCTTCTTTCAGAATAGAGGTATTTTTAGACATTGATTTGTCCAGGTATATAATTGAATTTTCGTGGAGGTATCATTTTCGTTGAAGATTAATTTAGTTCTCGTTATTCTTGCTCAATTTAGTAATTAATAGCAGATTATGAATGGGATAACTCCGTACGTATTGGTTAATCACTTTTATTGGAACTAATGATCATTTTTTTCTTTGTCTATCTTGTTAATGGCAAAGGCTGTTCCTACCTGGGGAGGGTTACTCGCCGACCAATCATGTCTCTTTCCTGTAATCCCTATTAATGCCGCTTCAGCCCATAAATCAGTCCCATTTGTCTTCCCTTTCCAAGTTTGGTTAATTCTGCTATAGCCTTCTCATCTTTGATTTAGACCCTGCTAATGTTGGGGTCTAATGTACTCACACCAGTCTTCTTTTAATTTTTCAAATGATTTTTTTATCAATTCATAATGACTTAGTGCTTTCAAATGTATTGCGTAGTCATTTCCTTGAAAATTTTCTCTAAAATGTTCAAATATCAAAACGTATCGCTTGTTTTTGGCCCTTCGCAAGCATTATGAGCTGACAATCTTTCTCATCATTAATTATTTTACTTCGTTTTTTAAACATTTTTTAGGGATGCACAAAGGTTAAGAAAACACTTAGCTGTTTCACAAAATAAAATAAATGGCGACCGGTTTCGATACAGCGTATCATCATCTGGCAATTACAACTATCAGTACACAGAATTTATACCCTTGAAGGCGTTAGAGGGGTGGTAGAGTGGAGGTGGAGAAAGGGGGGAACTTCGGAGTATCCATTATTGGATGCAATTAGTTTGATTGTGTTTAGCTCCTTCATCCTGTTGTAATTCGACAATGGAATCAATCATAATCTGTGAAGCATACAATGTATTGCTGATAGTTTGTGAGAGAAGTGGAAGTTCCCCTTTCTCCACCTCCACTCTACCACCCCTCTAACGCCTTCAAGGGTATAAATTCTGTGTACTGATACTTGTAATTGCCAGATGATGATACGCTGTATCGAAACCGGTCGCAATATATTTTATTTTGTGAAACAGCTAAGTGTTTTCTTAACCTTTGTGCATCATGAAGGAGTTTCACCATGTTACGCCAACCACCATCGCATTTTTTAGGGACTTAGGGTTATAATATCCATATTTTTTCTGAAAGTAGCGTTTTTTAATGGGAAGTAAAAAGAACTTGAGGTTGATCGTTGCGGACGGTTGTTAAACGTACGGCAAGTTCATTTCGTTCTATCTAGCCTGAGAAATACGTACCCAAGGAAGAACTGTAGTTTTTGTATCGAGCTAATAAGGCATGGCTCTTTGAATATAGTGAAATAACTAATGTAACTATTTATTTAATGCTTATGGTAACTTAACATTGGATTTCTTGCATCAAAGTCGTCGGTAATGGACCACTCACCCAGTGTTTCAACCTGAAGGTTGGTTTGGCTTGATGAGGGTAGAGCTCACCAAGGACTAGGATAAAGGCGTGTGAAATTTACACGTTCAGCGTAAAATGGGCGTTTCTTTGAGCATTTATGATTAGGAGTGTCCGAAGGTTTTAACCGGAGACCCCTCGTTCAGCAACCAAAGCCATGTGCTCTACCCACTCACACGTCACTCAGGTTACCAAGGTCATGGATAAATTACGAATTTTATGTGTCGTGTTCCCAACAAGCCCACATCGTGTGGTAGAATACGTGTGATGATTTCGTCAAGAACGCTACATAGTGCTGAGCGTGTAACGCACATGAGTTCAAGCTTTGTCGTTCCTTTCATAGAAGGGATGGCTGAGCTCTACAACCATTATTTTCCGTCTGAATTACGTATATCTTTTCTTATTTATAATTGGAATGAACATGATGATTTGACGGAAGCGATGAATTAAGACAGATATTCGAACGGATAGATATGGAAATTCGTTTTCCCCCGAACCATTAAGGACTTCAATAAATGATAGTCGTTATTTCGTTTGAGCACTTGATTTTCATACGTAAACGGCTGGTTTCCTAACACCTCCTGCCACTCGCCTTTTTAGGCGCCTTGAGGGATAGTATGTAGATGTAGACAGTGGCTGAACTATGGAGGATATCCAATTTACACTAGGATGGAAATTTTTTTCGGACCCCCACTACTGTTGGGAGTTTACCCCCTGCTTAGTCCCTGTCCCTATCCTGGATCCGCCACTGCAAGTAGATGCTTGTACAGTAACCTTAAAGTCTTTACTTTCTGTTTTATCCCATGAAAATCCTTCATTTTCCTCTTCTGTAATTTTTTAAAATTTGTATGTGCTAGTTACCATTGATAACAAAGTTGAAATTCTCTGAGTGATAAGATATGTATCATATTTTAGGCCAATATTCGGGTTGAATAAGTAAGCGAAATAGTGGTTAACAATTTTTTTAATGAGTGGAGGATTCTAGTCCGAATGAACGATTCCATTGTATGAATAAACGTCTCTCGGATTTGCGCGCGGGTGAGATAATTAAATTTAAATTTACTCACCCCCGCGCAATCCCGAGAATAATGAATATTTATGAGTTAACTTTTCTCAAATATTATGAATGCTCGATGTTATGAATAAACTCCTATCTGGTTTGCCTGTTGGTAAGAAATATATATTATTTAAAGGTAAAATAATTCTTGGAGTATAGGTCAAATATATGATGCAAAAAAGTTGTTAGCCAACGATTTAGTTTATGTAAAACTATCATCAGGACTATGAATGATAACATGAGAACAATATAAAATACAGTGATATACAATATTTTTACATAAATAAATGTTACGAAAGAGTTTTTTTTATAACAATAATATAATTTTATAAATTTATAAAGAAGAGAATACACAAAAAATTTTGGCATACCTTAACTTTTCACATATTTATTGATATTACGTCACTAAGCTATTACCGAGCCTAGCTACCATTAATTTTTAATCAAAATTTACCATTAATTTTTAATCCTAATGAATGGTAACTAGGTTTGATAATAGCTTAGTAAAGTAATATCAATAAATATGTGCAAAGCCAAGGCATGTCAAAATTTTTTTGTGTATTCTCTTTTTATATATATTAAAAAAATTATAATATTGTAAATAAAAAACTCTTTCGTTACATTTATTTATGTAAAAATATTGCATATCATTGTATTTTATATTGTTTTCATGTTTTCATTTATAGCCCTGATGATAGTTTTAAATAAACTGATACGTTGGCTAACAACTTTTTTGTATCATGTATATTTGACCTATACTCTAAGAATTATTTTACCATTAATTAATGAGGTCAAGATAAGAAGAAAAAAATTAATTATATTATTTAAATTATCTTAACCGCGCAAGCGCGATACGAGTTCATTCATTCTATTCGCCGGGGAAGTGTAAAATCATACAGATACCAATGTATTCACGGGATCTCTCTCTTACGCATCGTGTGCGTGTTTTGTTTTTGCAGGGACGTGGAGGAGAGGTCAGAAGCCAGAGGAGGATGACGAGGCAGAGGACAAGTTTCCTCTCATCGACCCTACGTACAAGGGGCCGCACGTCAGCAGTCCTCTCATCAGGGCCGACCTAGACACTCTGATCCAGGCATTCACGAAGAAGAAGGTGGGTCAGGAGACGGAACAATACAATACAGTACGTCATCACATCTTTTTTTGAAATCTTCTGGATGTGCATGACGTGCTTCCGTCAGTTTTTTTATTTTTCTTATTTTTATCTTTTATAATTTTTTTGACTACCAATCTCTGGTGGACTCCTTATTTTTTCTGCATTTTTTGTGGGGCGCAATGTACTTTGTTCAATGGCTTTTGGTTTTTGCTGCACGTCCCCGCTGAAAAATGTTGCACTTGCAATTCCATGGTGTCCTCTGCATTCATCGCATCAGTCATCTGCACGAACGATTGAAGCCTTCACTTTCGTCGTTTGAAGAAAAAGAGATTTATGATCATTTGTATCAGGTTTGGTATATTTTCTTTTTTTTAATTTTCAGGCGTAACTTAGTTATGGTATAAGATGAGGGTTGATCCTCGGGTGAGCTTTTCATTGTCAAAAAACCAAATAAAAAATTAGAATTATTCACTCCCGAGCGACAAAAATAAAACATTTAAAAAAATATTTAGCGATGGATACGGTTTTAATCGAAATTTGTATACCTACTCATAAGCATACAATTTCAATGTTGTTGTTAGTAGGAAACATCATCGTATTTCATCTCTAATGAATAACCTTATATGATTTAGGGAAAGACATTGGCATGGTAAACGGCTTTAAAGCATTTTATTATACTGTTCATAAGCTCATTTGAGATATGTTCACCATGACTGTTTGAGATATGTTTCATAATTAAAGCACACTTTCATGGATGCGTTTGAGGCGAAGAGACAAAACAACGGGATCTTCAGCCAATCAGAAGCCTGGAATCCTTGGCGTGAGTTGTAGGAAATTAGGTATAACCTGTTACCTTTACCTTCTAAATGCTATAAATCTCTTATTCATAATTTTATTTTGAAATGCCGTGATTAACATTTTCGATTTCGTCGGCGATAAATTTAAAAGAAATTATTGCTGTCACTGAAGTTTGAACGTTTTTAGTGTTGTATATATCTTATAAAAATGTTTTTCTCCTGTAGCTATTTCATTGGAATAAAATTTTGGGAAAGTATAATTTCCGGGAAAATCCGTATTCATAGCTAAATATTATAAAGAGTTGATTTTTATTAAAAGAAAGTGGACAATTCTAAAATCATTGGCTTGCGATTTTGACCATGAAAAATTTACACCTTTTTTCTCGATATCGTCATGGAAATTCCTGCGGTGGTTCATTTCTGTAAGTGGAAAGGAAAAAATTAATCTTCTAATCTTCTATAAGCTCTTTATAACATTTTGATGACACATTTACATATGTTATCGTTGAAACATATGAGGCTGTAAAATTATGACTTCACAATTATTAATATCCCTTTCTTGCAGTAATTCCCCTGAAATGAATGCTTGATTACGTAGTGGGAAAGAAATAATTTAAATATGCTTTTATATGTCTGAACGTCTACCAGGGACGGCATGGTTGCAAAATTCGAAATTTGAGTCTTCCGCTTGTGATATTATTGATTGCACAGCAATTTGACTTTCAAGGCCTCATCAATCTCCTAGGATACGGAGCCATGCCTCCTCTCGCTCAAAATACTTCGCAAAGTATTCTTCACAGTTCAATCACCCTGGCAGGCATATTATTGCGTTTTTTTGTTAGATTTTATTAAAAATTTGAGAAAAATTTTATTTATTAGCCATTCTGACAAATCATTGATAAAAGATGCTATGCAAGGTTGAAATTTAATAGTATACATTCAATGAAAAGAGTCATGAATCAAATTGACGAAAAAATTATTTCACCGAGTTTTTTTTTCGAATTAAAAAAAAAGAAGATAATTCTTTAAAAGCGCTTTTGTAAATAGGATTTATTAAGTATATAAAATTGGTTTTTTGTTAATATATAAACTTTAAAAACGCCCATTAAATAAAAATAATGCATGTGTTATTTTTATAAAACATGAATTACATTTTTTATTAACACTATTTCATGTTTTTGAAACCATAATTTTTTTCTGTAAAAATGTCCTCTTTATAAATTGTACATCCTGAATTGTCCATAGAAACAGGCGTTTTAAAAATTTCGATTATTTTGAGCTGCTCATCTCTTCCCTGTAGAGCCATGACATTCTCCTTTTAGTCGTTCAGTGATCCCAGCTGCTCCTTTATATTTCTTATCTCCTCCTTCGCATTCCACCGGGGTACGGGAGACGCCATGTGAAAGGTAGTACCTACGGTTATTAAGCAAGTGAGGTAGAGAGGTGTAATGATTATGCCTTGAGATAAGGGGACTTGACTTGACTTTTTTTTTATTTTACCTGGCTCGGGTGAGGCCACAATCCGGCCCCCTCTTCCCCCGAGCCAGGGCTCTTCTACATAGGTATTTAAGTTAATTATTACAGTACAAAATATAGTAACGGTATGCATTATTTTCTTCTTTTAGTACATTTGGATCAGCTCCTTGGACATTCAATAGTGATTGGATGTCGGGCTGGTCAAGTCTTTTCTTTGCTTCATTCGAGTTCATCTCAGGAAATCCAGCATATACGATATGCATATAAAAAAATAAAAAATAAATAAATAATTACTTGATGCACTATAAAAAACAAATACCTTGAATATACATAAAAGTATAGGCTGCATTCTCACCAATCAGTGAAGGACATGAACAAAAATCAGATGCTTTAAAAGTTGGAATAAAAACGTTAAAACATTATAACATTCTCGTAATCAGAATGCAAATTTAAAAGAAGTCAATAAAGGACATTTGAAAATAAATTGAGGGGAGGTTGGATGGAGTAGTTAAAACCTAGCCCTAAAAAGTGTAACTTCTCTGATGGCAAAGAGAGGGTCTTAGAATGATAAGGGTAAGAGACTTCATGGCCCACGTCTACCGTTAGCAGAGCCGCATCAACGCCAGGCGATAAGCAGAATTTTTACTACGTCCTCCTCCAACTTGCATAAGGCGTCCAAAAGCATGCCCAACTCTAAGCAGTGATACGGCTAGCATTAAGGCCAATGTTTCCTGGCAAAATTTTATCTATTCAATTATATATCACCCGGAGCTGCGTAAAAATTGAACTGTTCTGCTGCAAGCCACGAAAAGGAACGAAAGATAACACAGGCCAACAAAAAAATTATGTTTGAAAACTTTTTTTAAATTTTAATAGCTTATCTTTATAGATTTTTATGTGCCGAATCCAAACTTGGCCTTAGTTTTTTTTTTATCACCCATAGTTTCCAAGCAATATGCATTTAATATTTAGTCTAATACCCCTATACGGTACACAGGGAAATCAATGAAACACTATGTTACATCGTAAAATTGTTTGTATTTACTGTTCACTACATCGTGATAAAATTGCTTGTATTTACTACAGCGTGATAATACAGGTTTCACTTGTCAACTGGAATTGGTCTACATTTTCTTTCCATCTTTTCCTTTAAGCTTCTTGTGTAGCTTTTTCTGCGATGAATCTCTCGCTGAACTTCTCGGTGAAGTACCAACAGTAATCCCCCATTTTCTTCGTTCATTAGACCTAATTTTTCAATTTTATTAAACTATAAAAAAAGCTGTTAAATTCTAAAAATATTGCTTGTTTTCATAAATTTAACTGTAAAATGTGAATAAATGGTGGGTGATACAACTTTAACACCATCATATTTGGATTCAGCAACTTTAAAAACGTAAGAATAAGGTATTTTCAGTAAAAATGTTTTTTCATTGTTGGCCTGTGTAATGATTTGAAATAATGATAAATGATAAAATCATGAATATTTTTACATTTTCTGCTTAGTTAATTCTTTGTACTGGCTGAAATCAGAATTTCTTGCAAGAGCTTACCCGGGATAGATTTATTTATTAAAATTTTATAATTTTTTCAATTTTATTTGCTCCCAAACCTCCGAAAGCAGCAGGGGTTTTGCTTTTGGAGACTCGCAAATTTGTCCATTTATATCGGGATGTGCAACAAATTAAACAGCTCTATGTGCACGAAAAACCATGCCCTGAATAGGGAAAACCTGCCAGGTTGGGAGTCGAACGTACGACCTCTTGTTTGGCAGGTTAGGACTTTACACCGCTGCCACCAACAAATGTTAGTTAGTAAATTGCGTGAAAAAATTAATTATTAAATTGCAGATGATAGGAAATTAATAGGGGCCCATTTTAATAACATATAAATTCTTGAAATTCAGAATAAACAAACTTGAATATCAGAAAGATCATGAGGGAGTTGGTTTATGTAAAAGACAGTTAAGTTCGTGTTCTGTTGTCTCATTAACTTCTCACATTAACTTCTCCGCGAATTTCTTGGAAATTCTGTGAGAGCATTTCCGGATGAATATCTCCGCTCCTCCTCCCCCGGGGGTGGACACAATGAGGAAAGAGAAGGGGATATGGGACAATGGAAGGACCACACACGCCGCGTTTGGGGCCACTTTCTTCTTTTTGCGCTACCCCGTTTTCCTCTTGCGACAAAGATAGAGAAGGAGGAGGCGGCTGTGTGTTTGTTCTATTCGGTGGTCTCAGCTTTAATCCCTATGACGACGGCCGAACAAAACTCTTTTCCCGTTTGCTTATCCTCTGTCCTTCCTGACATGGTTTTCGAGATGGCGCTCGTAAAAACCGCTTTTCCCACCCGGATCGCTCAAGCACGGAGATTCGTCTTTTATTTTCCCGGCACACTCAGCGTGCGCTCTCCGCGATACGACCGTCCATCCGCGAGATATGCGTTATTTCCACTGTTATTTTAAATCTCTTTATTTTTTTAAAGCTTGTATCTCCCTAGATAGAAGAACTTTGATAGGACCTGTCGCGGAACAATCGTGTTCTACCCTTGCCTTTTGTAATCGTGGCGGAAGCTCTCGCATTCCTCTTGTTAGCAACAATTGTGTTGACCCGTGCTCATTTTTATTGCTCATTATAAATTGTATGTATAAACGTTTCGTTATTTATTGCGTTGCTCTGTTGATTTTTATACATTAGTGAAGAAATTTTATATTTATCGGAGTGGGATAATCATGTGACACATATGATTATCCAACTCCGCATATGACTCCCATTTTCCAAAATTCCCCAAACATTTTATTATTTGCTTCTATTGAATGGTTGAACAGTTCTTTCGCTTCCATCCAAACGATGCTACTATATCGGGTAGACGTTAAATTAATTCAATGAATTTTAGATTTCCTTTTCCTTCGGTGTTTCATGAAAGTAGTTTACATTTTGAAAAATGGATCTCTTATTTGTGATTTCACAACTTATATTTTTGTTTGCATAAATTCATGCGATGTTTAAAATTACCTCCAGTCTTATTTTGCTAAAGTGCCTGTAGTGAAATTATTTTTCCTACTATACAAGATTTTCGTAATGCAAAGAAAAAAACGGAATTTCCAGGAGTGATAATGATGAAAAAACTATGATTGACTTCAAAAGTGCGTGGAATCATGCTAAAAGTACAACATTAATGGAGTTTTGGTTAGCCTATTTAAGGAATACGTGTTATTTATAGTTAGGATTAACAATTGTAATTTCTTGTTTAACTGTATTGGAGCATTGAATTTTTAGAATAATGAGCTTTTTCTATATAATCGTAGACATTATTCTTAATAGATTTGTAATGGACTTTAGGCAATATTTGTTATATTTTAGTTCTTTTCAGTTGGTCGAATATCAATACAACAAGTTTGATGGCCAAAAATTTACCTCTATTTAAAAAAAAATTGCCTCGCCAAATGGAGCCTCAAATGTAAACTGCATCAAACAGTGATTTTGAAAAAAAATCTCATTTCTTTTCTGCATGTTTCAACTCCTTACATCTTCCGATATGCCCCTGTTCTAGGACGATTCCTCTTAATGAGAAGAAGCAATCATAGCTCGCTCCAATTTCATCCATTATTTGTATCGATGCCCGACTTAATAAACGCCGATTCCTTAGCATATTCGAGCGGTTTTTGTCCAGCCCTTGACCCAGTAATAGCCGTGGTTCCGGGCGTGATCACTTTCCTTCGATAAAGATATCGATTACTCCATCGTGCGTGACTCTGGAACAAAATGTGATTCCATATTTAAATTGAATTAAATAATTTATACGTAACCCTACCTTTGGTATTCTAAAAATAGAATTGTTATGAAAACCTCATGGGCACAAAGGAACAGTAAAAATAACACGGTATAGTACAAACAGTATATAATCAGTATCACTGAAGTAGTTTTAACTATTCTCTTCATAATGATTCAATGCATAAATACCTTATTTGATTTGGCAAAGAAAAAAAACAAAATAGATTTGGAATCCTGTTTACTTTATAGCATTCAGAAGTTATAATTAAATTATTACATTGCATGATTCATTTACTCGTTTTTTACCTCAAAGTATAGCAGAAGAAACCGAGTTTTATTCGTTTAGTTACAATCATAGAATTAACCTAAAGTACAATTTTTTTGTGGTGAGAATTGGTTGATAAGTGTTTTCCCAAAACGCACTGCGTTACAAACGTTTCTTGGGTATGGGATCATGTGAAGTACATTGATGAGATCGCAATTCATTCCAAGGGTGCGCGTATTATTCTTCCTTCTTTCACTTTTACTTCAATCAATATACTTTATCGAATAAAAATAGTTAACCATTTATTTAGTCAGTATTTCCTAAACTTGGCTTAAACTATAGTACGTATAAAATTATATCCTCCAAAGAAAAATAAAGTGGTATATTAACGAAAATCAATCATTGTATCCCCGGAAACTCCTACGATATAATTTTTGTCTAGAAAGTGAATGATTGTTTAATATTCTAGTACTTTTTTGTTGCGTTACTGCAGTGAAGTTAATGGTTGCAAAGGAATGACGGGAGTTTTGCAAGGTAAAGTGTAATATAAAATGGCCTTCTATAGTAAATTGCTTGTGCGAATTAAACTTGTTATTCGGTTCGTTGCAAGGCTGCGAAGTGGAAAAGACACAGACGGTTATTGGTTGCTATGCTGAAGTGATTGTGTAGCAGAGTAAAAACATGGAGGAAATATTTGCCACAATTATCAGCTGTTTGTAATGAATAGCAAGCAAAAAAAATAGAAGAATGACTGAGAATGAGAATGTAGAATGAACTAGATTCCAAGTGTCTTGAAATGTTCGCGAATAGTTTCGTGAAACTGATAAATATAAAAGTGGCGCTATTTATGCATTCAACTGTCTTATGAATCTCTCGCACCTACGCATTTGATGTTAATCTGTAGAAATTCCACGTGTTCCATGGACCTACCTTATGCCGCCAATGTAATCAATGGGTACAGCCAAGAATTGCTTATTAGCTTGTGACCTTCGTTCACGATGTAAGACTGGAATGGCTAGATAATGGTGCCGTATACGATGCAATGAGTGAGAAAATTAAATTTTGGTCGGTAATGGAGATTGCCTGAATTTCATTTCTTCCAAACAGCAGCTGCAGTTATGAGGTATGGATCGTGTTTACTTGCGTACGGATTTAATGGCTTCATCGCTAGGGCCTCAACCTACTATTTTCTTACCGTCTGTTCCTCCCAATTGTACAAACCACAGGGTCGAGGTAAAAGATTGTTTCATAATCCGTACAAATCCGGGGACAAATTGAGGTCAAATATCCACAGAATTCTATTATTGCCTTCCTACTTTCAAATCTTGTTATTTCCGACGAACACATTGACATCTTGATACATTCCACACTGGTCCAAGTTGGACGGGTAGTGCGGTATGATTAAACCCTGCGTATTTCTCTCGTGTTTCAATAAATTCTCTTGCAATTGTCGTCCCTCTATCCCTCTTCCTATAAGTATGCAAATGTCCCGTGTTTGAGGAGGAACATAGCGTAGAATTGCCTTGCAGGTCATCCTATACGTTAGTTCATTACCACAGAGGGATTTACGCTGGGATTAAAATCGGCTGCATAAACTCTGCTTAGGTTCGCAGTGCATTTCCATTAATATCCAACTGTTATATCCAGTCTCTGTTATATCATCATAAACAGGGAAGTTCTGGGATCGTTTACAAACTGTTCATTATTCAAACACCTTAAGATTGAGCGCATCAAAAGTCAGGGCATTTTAATTATGTTTCCTGTCGAGCCAATTTCCGGCTGATAGAAGCGTTGAAATAGCGTAGCTAAGGCTTGAGGATAATATTTCTAATTGTCATTCAAAAAAGTAAATATTTCATCGCATTTTAACAAGTTGATTACTAACTAGGATAACCGAAAATGAAATGATAAAATAGAATGTGTAATAAATTGTGTAATCATTCAAAAAATTCTAAATTATTAATTATTCAATAAAGCATTAATGTTAATAACCAGAAGTTACGCAATATTGATTATTTGTTTTGGCGTATTTTTTGTTTTTTTTTTTCAAATGTTTTAGAAAATTTCCAAAAATCATAAACCAAATTCCGTGTAAGGTGCCCTTATCTCCCTCACTACACTATAACTTATGAGGGAAAATGGAGCAAGAGAGAAATAACGATAACATCTTGTTTTTCTACCAATAAGTTTCTTAATTTACCATTGGTATACTTTTAGTAGTTATTAGCCTGTATAAAGCAATCTGGCGTGAATTGAGCAAAGCATTTCAATAGTGGACGTGGAAGAGACATAATGCATAACATTGAAAAATATATTCATTCTGTAAAAAAAAACAATGATTGATCTCTAAGTATCTCACCAAAAGGACTTTTCAGCCATACGTATTGGTAAAATATTAATATGTTTCAATATTTTGCTAGCTGTCAGTATCATTCACTCGGATCTGCAAGGACAAATTATGATTTAGAAAACCGGGCGTATACAACGCACTGGTTTTCTTTGGGCTTACCAGATTAAGGAAGAGAGGATAAGCAGTTTTATGGGTTTAGGGCGAGTTTCAAAACGGAAATACTCACTCAAGCGGCTGCAATGGAGGCGTGGATTCTCATACTTCTGGGAGAAGATATTTCACCTCTTTTTTCGTTTTTATTTATTTTTTTTCGTGGCTGCGATGAATATGGGGGAACATTTGGTCCCTGCGGAAAATTATTGCTCTCCTTTGGATTGCAATCAGCAACTGTTCTCTTCCACCGCGCCGAGTTGCCACTGAAGGAAAAAACATTGGATTAAAAGGAGACGAGTTAATACGATTGTAGTTCGCGGAATTATGGGAGCTATGGATTCCATTAGTCGGTCGTCTTCGTTCAATCCGAAAAGATGAAAATTTCATTGCCTCGCCGGAAGCGATATTAATTTATCGATTCCTCCGAGGATGAGTCGTATCACTCCGATGTCTTCATGGGCCATTGAAAGAGAGGATTTTATGCTCCGCTACCGCGATAATCTTGTTTTAACAGCGTGATTACTTATCTGCTTAAACCGATTGCGTAAATCAAATTTTATTTGCTAAGGAGATAAATGCAATAGCACAATGCTCAGAAAATGAGATCAATATACGAAAATATGTGCTTGAATGTGGGTGTGTAAAGAGGAAAGTGTAATACGTCGGAAAGTGCTAATGGTGGTTGTAGGTATAACCTATTGTTATGCTAATAATTCAGTTTTCTCCTCTGTGAGCGGAGTGAAAATTGGCGAACATTGTACAGGGATTTTGAAGCAAAAATTTTTCTTTTTTTCTCCATGATAACTTTTGCTTATATCAGCTAACACATATTTACGGAAACAACTGCGGTGTATGCTTAGACACTGTCCATCAAACATTGATCCAGAGGAAGAGGGGGCCGGATTGTTGCCTCATCTGGACCAGGTAAAAGAAATAAATTAAATCAAATCAAATTCGTATAGTTATTCTTAGTTTAGTGAAAGTGAAATAATCTGTGGTTGTATGCTAAGTAATTTTTCCAATTAATGACTTTCAGTAAGAAAAATAATGGTTCGTTAAAAGCAAGATAGATATTTGATATACCTCTGGAATTCAGGTTAGCATACTTTTTATGCTGCGGGTCACGTGGTCAATTGTTAGAATTAGACGCAGATTTTATCATAGTATGTATTGAAAAAGTATGTAAAAAAATGCTAATCAAGTTTTCTTCTGATCAGTGTAACAAAAAGGATTTTTAGAATTAAATGACATAGCGGTAGATTAGGAAACGCTCAAAAGATTGATCCTTGAAATTTTTACTGAAAATGAGAGCAGAAATCAAGATTGTAATATTTTTAAACTGATGCTAAAGGAGCGTGGGTGGATGAGTGTGTGGAGCGCTTGGTTACTGATCGAAGAGTTCCGGCTTCAAAGCTCGTTGAATCCTAATTTCACCCCCAAACAAAATCATCGAAGTGCGAGGTGGCCTAGGGAAAGGAACCCTACCCGGATTGTGGGAAATGTACACGCCGTGGCTTATTTCGGGGTGTACTCTACTCTAACCTATCAACACCACCTTCGTGTGGAAGAACTGAGTGGGTGAGTTTAAATATTTCTTTCCAATAAATAGTGCTCCAATTATTGAAGAAAATTTGTACGAAAGCCTTTTATGCATATCTTTTTTTTTTAAGTTTTTCGATAAAATGTCGACATTAAAATCTCACCCACGAAGTAATAGTTGGTGAAATTTCAAATCTTTAAAATAGGCATATGTTGACAGTAACAATGTACCCTGAAAATATAATCGGATTAATTCTCGTGTTCAAATTCCAAACATAAGCTTTGAATGCATTCGGCCGTATCATTCAATCCATAGGATATTATATTCACCCGCTACCTTTCATCGATTAGTTCCAAGAATTTATGGATTGTTCGGGTCGGACGAAAATTCTGAGTATTATTTGGCGCACTTAAGACGATCATTTCCTCCAAAGGAAAAATGCTGGTATAAATAACGATGAGAAATAGATGGAGTAACTGCGCAATAAACGTCTCTGATCGTTTGGGGAACCTTGAATGAGACAAAAAATAATCTCCGTCGATTAAGATGACGATCACTCCCCCTCTTCCGGTCGTTTTACTTGCGGTGCATTAATTGTTGAAAATTTATTTTATAATCGTGATATTTTCGGGTGTACGCAGTTGATTAATTTCATAATTTTTGGTAGAAATAATTCTCGGGGTTTCACCGGGTGTGGTTTTGGGTAATTGGTTCCAACGTTTCGAAGGCTGAGTCTGCCACTTTCTTCAGGGATAGAACGTGGAGCCAAATTCTACTTGAGAAGTGTTATAAGTTTGAAAAATTATATTCTCAAATATAATTGCTCTCCACTTTCCACCACTGAAGGCGATGGCTGACTCAGCCTTAGAAACGTTGGTACCAATCACGCAAAGTCAGCGGCATTCAAACTTCGGGCGTGAAAATTTCGTCCATTGCAGGGCGGGCGAAATTTTCCTGTCTGTAAATTTATTTTAAGCACGTTTTTGCGTGTCCCCCGATAATTCAAGTTCTTACACTCGTTGATAGCAAGAGTATTTTTACCCACAAATTTTATCCACCTGTATTTGATAAACACGTGGGCATTTAATGTTTGGGTATGCCTTGCGGTAAATACGTAAAATTTTATGGGTGGAGCACTGGAGAAGTACATTATTTTTATAGGAAAAAACTCCAAGGAAATTCTGCTTTTAAGCATTAGTGCTGCTGCCTCGCTTATTACTCCGACTTTGGAAGGGATGCAGAAGGTTCCGTTATGACTTTCGGAATGAACGTCGGGTGTGATGGTGACTGAATAATCACAGGGCGTTAAGCCTCGGAATGCGTAAACTCATTATTCAAGCGTTTTCAAAAGGTCAGCGGCGTTGAAAACATCGTGCGTGAATATTCCATCCATTGAAGGGCGGGCGAAATTTTCCTGTCCGTATATTTCTTTGCAAAGCACGTTTTTGTGTGCCCTTCGTTAATTCAAGTTAGTATACCCGTTGATAACGAGAGTATTTTTGCCCGTATGGGATTGAAAACTAATTATATTATTTTTATTTTCTGCTTGAATGCTAAAAGACAGATATTGTGGATTATTATTTGTCCGAAAATTGAAAATATGCTCTTGTTTAATTATTTATTATGGCCGCGTAAAATTTCTACCTGTTTGCTTTTCTTTTTGGGCGTTTGGTAAAATTAGAGCTTTTATTTATGTAGTAGAGGAGTTAATATTGTATGTATAATTATCTAGCGATTTCATCGATGGATTATTCTTCCTCATAGAATAATTCTCTAAAATCGCGGCTTGGTAACGGTTTTCCAGGTTTCGCTAGTGGTAAATCCCACCCGCCTTTGTGACGGTGCGGGATTCCTCGTCCCATCCCTTCCTTCCCTATGCCGTCCCTTAAACTTAAATTATATGTTTATACCACTCGTTTTGGTAATAAGAACACCCGTTTCAATTGGATCTTCAGTAAATATATAAACTTATGCCAATCGATTGATGTAATTTAATCCCTGAAGATTTAGTATACTTGGACCTGAAAAAAAGTTGCATTAGGGGAGACCGGGGCACGTTGGCCATAGGGGCAGGATGGCCCAGTCGAGTTAATTCATACAATAGACACTGAATCGTGCTAGGAATCTATCAGAAGGTTGGTAGCACACTTCCTCTTTCTCCACAACACCATAATGACTGGCGGAGCAGTTTTTGACAAGTTATAGCGATTAATTGTATTTGCGCGTGTTTCAGTAAAATTCTACTCCCAGGTTAAATGTGTGTTATTTAAGTTTTGATCAATTTGGGCCTAGTAGTTGAGTACTATAATAAAAGCTCATAGTTTAAGGATAACTTTGTGTGGCATACAATCTAAATTGCTTCAGTGAGTTTTGTAACGAATAGAATATATTGTAAACATGGCGATGGGGCAGGTTGGCCCAGCGACGACGGGGCACCCCGGCCAACATGCCCCGTCCTATGCATTTCTTAGTTAAAAATGGCCTAATTTTGAATAGACGGTCACTTGCATCATCAATTGAGCTGTTATTCAGGTGTAAATGACTTAATATTGTTACAAATCGGTTACAATGCATGCTTGCCAATAAGAGTGTGGGGAAGTACCTTTTGTTAAGTTTTGTTACCTTTTTGGACCAACACATACGTTTATTAGGGAATTTATCGTAGCATGACATTATCATTACATGTCATATTACGTGACTTTATCATGCCATACGTTCCTCCTTCTCCAAAGCTAGATTTACATTTTTCTGGTTAGCATATATGTCACTGTTTATGCAAATGTGCTTAAGCAGTTTATCCGAGAAAAATGAAAAAAAGTCGAGTGGACTTACGCATTTGATTACCTCTTCAGTAGGAAGAATTGGATTACAATTTAAACTGAGCTCGAAAGCTGGATTACCCTTTCCTCACTTACATGGATTATTTTCAGTTACATTTGAGGGTAAGCTTGCATCAATAGTCAACTCCAGCTGGGTCTGCGATTAGTCGTCTTTGGGAGCGTTGGGTTGCGTCTGAACTGATTAGACACAAAGACTCAATTAAATTCAAAGAGGCTACTAAAATATAAGCGCAGCGGTGAATACAGACATCTATTTGAACGTAACATAGTATCACAATGTAACGCATGTCAACTGGAGCTAAAAAAATGAAATACGCGCGTCCAATATAGGAAGATGAAGATTCACTGTTCCTAAAGTGTGCCTTTTTAGACGGTCAGCCTGGAGCACAATGTATTTAGTGCACAAATTGCAAGCTTTGTGCTCATTAGGCATGTGTGAACAATGAAATCCGCGTACTATTTCACAAGAGCAATAATTGTGCTGATCCTTTGTATCTGGACAGTCACAAAAGTCAACTGGTTTATATTAGCACGCCAGAAATCCTAATAATTTAAAGCTTTCCCGTTGTTTTAGTAAAATGGTTACATAAACTGAAATATATTTCTTGATTACTATTAGTTTTAATTTGATTTCCTAAAATCATACTAGTTCAGCTTATCAAAAAATACATGGGCCAACGTGCCCCAGCCGCTGGGCCAACTTGCCCCGATGTAGGGGCAGATTGGCCCACCTGTCATATGCCCAGTATTTATTTATTTTTTAAAATTTATAACTCATATATTCAAGTTTATTTATTGCCATCTAGATTTAGAAAGACTGTTCTATAATTTAGCAATAATTTCATAAAGTTAACTATACATAAATAAAAAATATTTAAAAATGTAAAAAAATCGGGCCAACGTGCCCCGGTCTCCCCTACATTAATAAGTTGACCAATTGTAGAAGGTAGGTTTTTAAAAAAAGGAAACTTAATATTTTAATAGTTGATACATTAATTGAAGTTGCCTTATCATGTATTTGCGTAAAATATCACCATACTGACTAGTTTTTAAACAATATTTTATGAATTTATGGGAACTTAGGTCTTCATTGATTTTTAACATAACTTTTTCGTTTGTTTCTTATTTAGCATTTATATTACCTGTGGCCCTAAGGACTACACATACGACCTTATCCGAAAGCGGTGCCCCCAAAGGAAACCAGAAAGAAGGCCAAAAGTTAAATTGTGTATTTTAACTGATGCACCAGAAAAATACATTAAATTTTCACAGCAGAGATCTTACAATGTAAAATTTATGTAACAAATTTCAATATTTCTATTAATTTTTGTTTTGCAGTTTATAATTCCAATTCAAGTTTTTAGGTCCAATGCACGCTATGCGTAGGACTGAGGTACACTATCTGCAGATCTAAGTAGGTACCTATTTTTTTCAAATGAATTTAAAAAATAATATATAAGTTTACCACAGCTATTGAAAAACATATATGTTGTGCTAAATGATGCACAGGTTTTGCTGTGTATATTTTGGATTTGATTTTATCAATAGCTTGACAATAAAAAATAAAAAAATCTAAAAATAGGTCCTACTCTCACCTACTCTCAAACTCTTCCGGTGCAGAAATACCAGTGATTTTTTTAAAGGATTGTTTCTGTTTTCCACATCCAACACCTTCGTTCCGCAAAAATACTTAGCGTTTTCAATTATATATACCTACTTTAAAATTATATATGATTGAATTCTTTTATTTTTTACCGCAATTAAAAATAAGAATTAATTAAAAATGGATCGTGAAATGAAATCCGTTTAATGTGCTATAGGTCTTAACCGGAACGAGTCCCTTTTTTAACTTCCGATTTTTTATATTCAATAGTGGCCCATTGTACACCTTTTTCACAGCTGTCGGATGCCTGAATGGTATACCTTTTGAATGGTGTTTGTAAAGCCCATTGTTGAGAGAAACAGAGGCTTACTACGTCAGCGGTTGTGTTGGGTAACCATAAATCCACTCATTGTTCCCTTCAGTCTTCTTTTTTGTTTTTATTTCCCGATTCCAAGCCCACAGCTCTTAATAATCCCGAATAATATTTCGGAAATGTCCTGTTTTATGTCCACGCGGATCCGTCAGTCAAGCGTATAGGCGCCATTGTTTCACGCAATACCCAAAGAAAACGGTAAAGGTGACAAGGTGATAGCCGTCCAATCGATTTTTCCATGTTGGGCGAAGCAAGACTGGTTAAACGGTTTTTTCATCCACTAAGCCTGAATCATACGGCCATTTTTTCCGTCATCAGAGTTATAGCGATAGGTTTAATCCTGCGATAGGTTTTCAGGGATCAAAAGAGGGATCGCTCGAGCTATCATTTTCTGAAATTACGCGGTCACTCACTGTCACCGTCCCTTTTTTCATCCCTTATTCCGTCACTTTCCCTGTTTACAAGTGCCATGTAATTACAAACCAAGCGTGGCGTCACAATTGGTGTTAGCGGTTTTGCCTTCTTATAAGCTTGAAACCGATGATGGTTTCAGCGAAGGAAAAAAGCAATGCGCGGAGTTATGGAAAAAGGGATGAGATATCTATCCCTTTTTTGGGCGTTCGGTAAAATTAGAGCTTTTATTTTTATAGTAGAGGGGTTAATATTATATGTGTAGTTATCTAGCGATTTGATCGTTCTTCCTCTTAGAATAATCCTCTAAAATCGGTGGCACAGTAATGGTTTTCCAGGATTCGCTAGTGGTAGGACCTGCCCGCCTTTGTGACGGTGTGGGATTCCTCGTCCCATCCCTTCCTTCCCTATCCCCTTCCTGAAACTTAAATTATATCTTAATACTACTATTTTTGGTAATAAGAACACCCGTTTCAATTGGATCTTCAGTTAATATATAAATTGATGTCAACCGTTTCGTGGTATGGCATCGCGGAACTTTATTGAAAAAGAAAACGGTCTATTTTTCGTCATCATTAGAGTGATCGCTGGAGCTACTTTGATTTGACTTCATAAATGACGTTTTGGAATGGGTTGGGGTAGAATGATTGAGGACAAAAAAAGAAAACTGATTATCATTTTTTAATTTCAATCGAGGTTTACAGTCACAGTTTTACCGCTTTCATCTTCAAAAACACTATTGAAGATTAGTGTCCATTCCCATATTTGAATAACGTTTTTTTACTATCAATGTTTTTAATAGGAGCGATAGGAATAACATATTTTTTATACGCTCACGTATCTCAGAAAAAGACGTTGTTCCTTCCAATTAATCCTGCATGGATACCCCTAATCAAAGCATTTTTTCAATACAACGTGCACCATTAAAGTTAACCTTTTTTGTTGAAGTCGTTTGTAATCAATTAAAGTATTGATTGCCATGCATGGGGGAATAAGTTTGTTTTTCACCTGATATTTTGTCTATAGAAAGAACTTTAGAGGACACAATAGCTTTGATGAAAGAGTTACAATCGAATAGTCAACAACTTGTTTTCTTGTTTATTTGGTAACAATTTTATGCAATCATGGATTCATAGGGTAAATATTTGGTAAATAATGTACAAACTCATATTTTTTAGCAATGCCGTGAAAATTATGGTGAATATAAGCCGTAAATTGCGTTCATGTTGTCCATAATTCAGGTATTCAGAAATAGTGTATTGTATATTGTCATCCTCCTAAGGCAAATGCCTCATGATACGTTAATGTGGCTTATCCTTTATTGTTTCAAATACTACGCTGAATGAATATAAATTATGGAGAAATTACGTCGGTCAAAAATACTTTTACTACGACATGAACTCTTAAACGTCTCGTGTGTGACTGCTCACATCTATTCTTTCCGTAAAAGTTGATGGAACTTTTAAGCCCATTGCGCCAAATTTTAGCCTCCTAAAAGGAATTTCTAATGGCCTGCAGCGGAGCTCTAAACTAGGTGCACTCCAATTACCGTTACGCACTCTACTTGGCGTAATCACGCGAAACTCATGAGCACTTTTAGGGCGTAGTCACACAGAAAAGCCAAAGTACATTTAATGGTGCCATCGCGAAGTAAGAGTCTTAGCAAGGCTCTTACTTTGATTGGCGAAGCTTCAATTACCGCCGTTGTAACCGTGTTTTTTTTCCCTCTAGCCCGTGGAGTGAACCTTTACATTCTTCGGTGTTAGTCACCTCTAATGCTTGTAATTATAGCTGGGTGGAGACCACTAACTAGAGCAATGGAGCCGTTTATTAAGACCCGAAATTGCTTTATAATGAGATGGCTTGGTAGATGGACTGGAAAGATAGGTTATTGCGAAAAAATAAGTCTTTTTCATTAAGCCATTCTCTCATAACCTTAAAATGAAAAAAATGTGTAAGTACCCAGCGCCATGCTCTTGTGGTAAATAGTACATCGTTGAAATATGCAGAGCGCTGAATATACGGATGAGACCATGCGGTGAACACCGATAGCGACCAGAAACAACCGATGAAAGCATCGGCCGTTGCCGAGCATGCCTGGAATTAACTCAGGCATTCAATTTTACTTGAAAACACTAAAATAGTAGAGAAAGAAGAAAAATATTTCCCCAGAATAATAAAACAGGGCAATAATATCGTGAATAATATAAAAGGATAAAAATAGCATTTTCATGGAAACCACGTTTCATTAATAAGAAGAAGATGACGACCTAAGGCCCCTTAAATTATTGAAAATTTCAAACATGATTGATGAGAAAGTAGAATAAGTTTTAGAAGATCATTTCATATATATATGATGTCTCCTAGTGAAAGCTAATCTAATCTTACATGCTTTACAATATACTGTAGGTTTTACAGACGTTTACTATATATCAATTTCTGTGATGCAGCGGTTCCATTGCATTTTAGTGGTCATTTCTAGAACTCCATATTTAATATTTATTTATGAATATTACTCGAGGTACTTACCTTAGAATTAGGTAGAGTGAAATTTAATTATTTTTATAGCGAAATTCATTTTCTAATATAATATTGATACCACAAATCTTTAATTTTTCCGTGGACATTAATCATTGACGCAATGATAAATCTTGGCCAAACATTGCTTTCCGATCAGAATCACAAAAGGAGACAATCCCATTTCTTTTCAAGTCTCCTTCAAAGTCTTCTTCTTGGGCTCGGATGCCCCATTCTCAAAGGAAGCAGCAGTATTTTGTGAAGCCTGATTGCATTCGCGTTTGTAGATCGACAACTTTCAGGTCAGAGCAAACTTTCCAATTATAATCATGATAATTTATTCTGCTGATATTTCCCTACGTATACCTTATATCAACAAAGTATACCACCGGGATTGAAGGTCACTCATTCCCATTGGCCAACAGGACCACTTGTCTCAGGCGAATTTATATACAGTCTCCATTTTCCTCGGTCACATGGCATCATCAGTTGTATCAAAAATGCATTTGAATTAGGGCAAAACACCAAGCCTTCGTTTTCTGCAAAAAGTATTGATTTCGGTGCTAACTTTGTGGTCCTATCGTGATGTCGCAACCTCTTTTTCTTCTCAGGCAATGATAATATTTTATAATCTTTAGAGCTTTATTTCCTCACCTCCATCCAAAATGGCTCTCTCACTAACAATCCGTTGTTTACTCTCCTATCACCATAGCGCCCTCAACTCCAAACCACCAATATAAACACAAACACGCATACAAATAAAAATACAATTCAAATATCAATGCATAATCAATCACGCCGAACATTATGGACAGGACGTTACACTATAAGAGGAGATTTTTACACCTTTCTCTAAGAGATTCCACAGCTAAAGTCGAAATCCAAGAACTTATGGTATCCTCTAAGGCAACTCCAAATCCCTTACCAGAACATTCAGTTCTGGCTGTGTAACGAGGTGAGGTCGTTGATCAGCTGAATCATCGGAGCACTCTATATCATCGGTAAGAGTATCACCTGGTCCTGGCTGTAGTTCACAGTCTCTCAAATAAATTTCTTACTCTTGAGTATAGGTTAGTATGGGCTCAGGGATTGGAAAACATTCGTTATGAGGAATTGGTCTTATTTCTGAAGGAACATTAGGAAAATGAATTATATGGCTATTTTTGCTGGAGAACCCGAAGGTAGAAGTCATAAAAAAGTAACAATTCATGAGAAGACAGCGAGGATCAAGCCAAACCATGGTTACAGCAAATAGTAATGATTTACGCGTACCTTTGAGCCATTTGGTCGAACTACTGTGGCAAATAGTGCAGTAAACCCTCGGAGTCCACTAGGGTAGTTTCCTTCATCAAAGAAAACGAAAGGCATTGATCGCGATTCGTTACCCACCATTACTGTATTCATAATATACAAATTACTTGGTTTTAGAAATACCGGTTTAGACGAATGGCAATGGTCAATTTTCACTGCATTTGAACAAGGCTAGATTGGCGCCCATGCGATGCCACTCCACGTGTCGTCACAGGGACCTAGTTTATATACGAGTAGATAGGAGTTTTATATCGTCTGAGATTACCAATGCATGCATGAGGCACAGAGCTCAGGGAAATATGTCTTAATAATCACCCATTAAAATTACCTAAGTTCGGATGTTTTCCTTCGTTTGATAGGCTAATAATAATCCGTATTCAAGCCAAGCGCTACCTGCTAGCTGGGTACTCTGCTACCTGCTAGCATCCTGCGTCGCATCGTATCAGTGATCGAAGACTCGCTCCAAGGTCACCTCACAAGGCGGCAGCGAGAACCAGAACGACGTCACACGGGGTTTTCCCTGCATTCATACTTTGCCGTTGCGTTTTCGTGCGCTTGAAATTTTTCACTTTTCATTTAGTCGCGAAAAAAAGATATCATTTAAAAATCTAGAAGCGTGAAATTCGTCCTCGAGGAGTAATAATGTTTCGATTTAGGCAGTAAAAAATTATAGGAGACCACCCTATTCTTGTAGTGATTGCCGAATTGTCAGCCAAAGTAAAATTTATAAATTAACATTTTTGCCCAAACCTGAGCGGGCGAGTAATAGCGAGCGCCAGCATGGTAAAGCCAATCTTCCGAACTCTTGCTAAAGCAGTAGAAAATATACAGCATGAAAATTACAATAGCATAATAGCATTACGGCATGAAAATAGCAGTTTATACGAGAAAGGGATTGTTTAGTTGGTGACTAACTAGAGTCATAATTTTCCGAGTAAATGACAGATCATTTTGCTGTAGGAGCTTGCGAGGTTCTGCTTCGATCATGATTAGTGTACTTACACAGTTAATAAATCTTCGTGTCCTTGCCACAATATTCCTGTTAGTATCCTAAAATATGTTTCTGCTCTTTGTTGCAATATATATCTTTCAAATTCTTACTTAGCCCTACTTGATTCAGTATTGCCCTACCAATTCCCTTCGGCACAGTCATTAGGTTTTGAATCGGGTAATTCCTCTTTTTAATCCCTGAAACTTTTAAGGACGTTTTACACGGTACACGGAATTGCGCAGGTTAGAGCTGCATTAATTTCTAATATGGCGTGGAATCGCGCAAATGCATGAACGAAATTAGAACAGGGGCTATTTTGCCGTCTCGCATCAATGCACTGTCGTATGTGTTCTAGCAATTCGCCGCTTTACACGACGCAATTATGACTGCGCCTTCGAACGTACGTCAGATTGCGCAATCCCGTGTACCGTGTAAAACGGCCTTTATACTCTGAGGATGAAATTCACCATGAAAAAATCATTTTCCTTAGCCGGGACTCGAACCCAGATCTCCTGATTGCCAGTCAGGTAAGCTACCTGTTACAATACCAATCCATCTTCTTCCAAGGTGAGTGGTGTTACTGGTAGCATCCCTAACAGGCTCTCGGAGGATCCGGGTTCGAATCCCGGCTAAGGTAATTGTTTTTTATGGTGTACTTAATCCTTGGTGTATAAAGCTGTGCACCCATGATCGTGACTGCGTACTAAGTTACTTGCTTCTCGCAATAGGCACTTTAGAATCGCTGAAACTGATTTTGCATTATCTAACGTGATAAATTCGCCTTCCAGATGAGCTAAACAGGGTATAGCGAGATGATTAGTGTAGTGATTAGAATAGGATAGCGAGTATGTATATGGGTTTTAATACCACTGACGTATTTTATGGGATAAATCGTGGTCGCACATGTTCCGGACCGAGTTGAACAAATGAATGGATGGGTGCGTTCAGCAATTTTTGAATTATTCAAACCGCCAGCACTCTACTTGCTCGTAAATGATCCACACGTGTCGCTTCTTATCTCTCCATTGAGTGGCGAGGTCCCATTTCGCGAGTGTCATCCTTTTCCATGTTTACGGCACCTCAGACGGCCCCGTGAGCTCGCGAATAAAATAAAAAGGACGTTAGCTTTGCCTACGCAGGTGGACGGACCGGGTGCCCGACATTAAAAATTTCCCATTCGGGACCCTGCGTCGGGCGTTATTTTTTTAGGTATTTTTTTAGGCAAGGCGTTATGTATGCGGCGGCGCGTTGGATGGGTGTCCGGGCGTTTCTGGGAACAAGAGTCCTTGAGCACGTCTGCCTGCGTGCTGATTAACTAATGCGTGCGCCCGTGGCTCACAGGGGCGCTGGGATGATTCTCTATCCGACCGGCCTCCGTAAATAATGACGGAGATTGCGCTATCCAGTGTTGCCTGCTGGACAGTGCATGTATGATACGGGTCAAACAATTTTTCCTACAAATCTACATCTACATATTATTCCACAAGACTCCAAAATAGGCATGTGGGGAGGGTTGTTAGGGAACTAGAGTTTAACAAAAAAGAACAAATAATAGTGTGGCGCCACTTATTCTCTGGGACAAATATTTGAATTTCTGAATTTTTTTAGGTTATTGTTGTAAAGCCACGTGCGTGATAATCGACGTAATTTTCTACAGGAATAGTTCTCAGGTTTCCCAGCGGGTGTAGATTTAGGTCACATGTCCCAACGTAAATTCCCTGAGGAATGACTTTATTAATTTCTAATAAATTAACTTGTAATTATCATTAACTAACTTTTAGGGTGTTGTTACCCTCACGGAAGGATTGTTTTTTTTATAATTTAGAAGAAAGGGAACGAAAAAATTTGCCGAGGTATAATTTCCCTACTGTAGGGAGATAAAGCAAGGCATTTGAAAAGCCATATTCTACATATATATCTATTTTATTATTACTAAGTAAACAAATGCATTCTTTACCATGCTACCTTGATTGTGCTTGACCTCGGAGTAGTGTGCAGTAGAGAAAGTAAAATTTCATCCAAATGCGTAACGAGGGCGCCGCTATATTTTTTGGGAGCTTTTTAACTCACAGTATGTTTGACAATGCTAGGTTCATCCGGTGAGAGAGAGTTACGTACTAGAGCTCTGTGCATGTACCTAAATTTGCATTTCACAGCTGTTAAATAGGAAATATAATTAGATACATATGAATCTACATCTATCCTCATTTACTACCGTGAATACCGCTTCGATGGGCCTATGACGAGATAAGTTGGGAAAACACCCGAGGGAGAATATGCGTTCATTTAGAGAAGACTATCTGAATTTCACCTGTTGTAAATTAAAGGTACTATATCTGGGATCACAGATAATTATAAGCTCTTAATAAATATCTTTTTACATTGTGGCAGGTCATCAAATTGTTTCATATATCCTGAAAATTTAAATATAAAAACATAAGTTTAATTAAGTGGAGAATCTGTCACCAATAAATACTCAGAAGGAGATATGTAACTTCTTAACCCTTTTGGCCTATTTATCTCGTGCGATACACAGTCAATATGTATAGAGTACAAGATCTCCACGTATTTCTCTGCACTTCAGGCGATGTATATCGGGAAAACACGCGTTTTAAAGGCATACTCAGCTACCGCCATCTCTTAGAGTTTTTTGAATCTAATTGTAAGTTGATGCCTAATGAATTTCAGTATTGCAGGGAGGAGATAACTTCCTCGTGTATAATTTTTCAAGTTTTTTTTTAATGTCATCAAATGTGTTTGGATCTGCGAAATCCCATGCTATTGTGTCTTAAAATTATTATGGAGTCTCTTTTGAAATTATTTTTCACCAATGAAAATTAATTATTTAGCCAAAATGGGCAAAGTATCTCAGGAATTATAATGTATTATTTCATAATCAGAAATTTGGAAAAATTAACAATACGTGTTTTCCATCATATAATACTTACCATTCATATATGTAATAGAATGAATAGTATTTTTATCTTGAAATTATGGGTTGAGATGTATGGCAATGATGAGAATTTTGGTTCACTCTTTGAAAGGTTTTACTTCCTCGAGTTCGACGCAGCATTTATTAAGATATTCGTTTGTTCTCGCAGACGAAACAAATGAATTCCTGTAACATATCTCTGTTAATCTCATCCAAGTTTTTCTGAAACAATTCTCTATTCTTCTTTAAATTCATGATTTATTTTGCTTTTTGCATTGTTATTTTTATTATTCTTGAATTTTATTTTCCCTATTCCGATCTTGTACAGCACACAAATATTTGATTATCAAAATAGTTGTTCTCCTATTGTGTTTTTTTTAATGTGTATAAATCAGCACCAGTCGCTGCTTTAAGAAATGATGTTAACCTCTATTCAGGTATACATAAAAGGGTGCCTATATTCTACTTTACTCTTTTTATTTAGCGTACGTATGTATTTTGCATTTTATGAATAAGTGGAATGAATATCTTTATTATTATTATTATCATCGAGTTTATACATTTTCCCATCTAGTTTACATTAATTTAAAATATTCACATATCCTAAGGGCATATTAGGATTATGCTCGGATTTCAAGGAGGAGAATTCACCCTGTCCTACACTGCCCGATCATACCCGGCCCAGGAATCTTCTCACGATCTGGCAAGTCTGTAGTATAACAGCTTTTTGCCCGAGGTTAATCAGGTGTTATTTTTTTATTCCCAGATCTTCAACTTCTTTTTTTTGAATCGTTTTGGTAAGACTCACACCGCAGACTTCTTTCAACTTACAAAGATTTTTTATTCCAACGGCCGAATTTTTACATTTTTTATTTTTCTATCTCTCTGTGGATTCAATGTTGTTATACAGTGGTACTGCTGCATCAACTATATTTGTTCTTTGCTATGATTTGTGGATCAATAAAATATCACGTCTATTTTAGCCTATGGTTTTACCTGTATCGGTCTGTCCCAGTATACATTAATATTATTATATATCGTTTCTCTCGAACCTGAAAATAAATTACCATTCTTCACTGATGTTCTTCGCGTCACTTTGAAAGGTATCAGTTCGCCAAAGCTCAAGCAATCAAAGCCAAGTATGTATCAGAGGAGCCTGTATAGGTTCCTGAACCTATTTGCGTAAAAGCCGAACGACGCTTTCTGCTGTTTCGTAATAGGCTTATTTATTTGTGTAATAGCGTAGAATGCTCTTTCCATCGTGACTTACCCACATATTACTTAGAACTATTTCCATTTATGTCGAGAAAGCCGGAAATGAAAATTTAAAAATGGTTTTTGGAGTGGCTATTTAGTGGAGAAAATTGGCATGCCGATGACAGGGAAGCCATAGGAAATTTAGAAATAGATATTTGGGACGTGAGGATAGGGCAATTGATTTTTTGTTAAAGTAGTTTGCAAAAAGACTTAAATTCAATATTGCCATACTCTGCGCATACTATATGTGCTAACGACTATAAAATGTTACAGAAATCAAGCGATGCCGTTTATTAGGTACTACCTATATAGAATGATGTGAAATGAACTGTTTCTCCTCTAGAAACTTTTATGCAAACAAAATAAATGATTTTTTTCAGTTGAACTTGAAATTATTTCGACTTTTAATAACTTATACTTAGAAACTGTATAAAAAATAATGCGGAATTATGTCATTAAGAAGGAAAAAATTATATTTATCGAAAATGATGGGGTTACTTCAGTAAAGATAATAAAGAAGAAACGTACAATTCAAAATTAAATCACTCAAAAGGCTATGTTCTGAGGAAGGTATTTTCACTGCACCGAATTTCTCGTTGTCTTTTTCCTTCTCTAACATTTCAAATTGCCATTGTCTTTATTGTCTCAACCTTGTTTCCTTTACTGCCACGGGTAAAATATTTGGCTCCGTTTTCTCAACCTTTATTTCGATCTGCTAAGCCGTTCTGGAAGGTGGTCGTAAAGCCGTCGTGTCGCGACGAATGTTGCGAATGTCGGGTAGTTTATGGTGTCTTCAGGATTTTACCAAAATGGAGCAGCACGAGACAGTTCCTTTTGTACGACCGTTTGATACACGTCTGCGAATTGTCGCTTGAGTTTGTTATCGATTTCTGCATTGTTGCTGGGTCGCCGTGAGAGACACCTGGTAGTGAGTTGAGTGGATTACTCCGTTGTGCCATTTCGCATCGTAAACTGCAGCTTCATTTGTCTCCGTTTTAGTACAGCGGACTTCTGAATGGACGAGGCTTCATTTGATCAAGTTTGGAAATAATTTTATTTTCCCTAAAATGTAATAGATTAGTCATTTGAAATCAAGAAAATTATGTTTTTTGTGTTGATTTAGTTATTCAGCAAAACTGCAGTGTGTTATGTACTTTGTGTTATGAAGCTAATATCTTAAAAGAGCGACTTTTGAAGATTCGGTTATCCCCAAACAGGAATTATCCTAAGGGGGACCTAATGCCCCTTGTTTTATGTAAAAAAAAATTTATTACTCATGCTCCGTATATTATACAAGGAATAAATTTCAATTTCAAATTGAAACTGAGAAGTTATGAAACTATGAATGTCTCTCAATTCCCAAAGGTAGTGGCGTAGCCAGGATTTGTAAATGTGGGAGGGTTACCGGAGATTTCGGGACCCTTCCAGGGTGCAAAGAAAACCCCCCTGGGTCCGGGGTCCTCCGCCGGTAAATTTTTTATATTTTTGATGTTGAAGATTTGATTTTTAGGACTAAAAAATGGTAATCTTAAATGAGCGATGCTGTCTCCCGTGATTCAATGCGATTGGATAATATTTATTCCATTATTTTACCCATTTTGGGGGTGATGGTTGCACATTCTTAATGCATGCTCCACTGTCGATTCAAAAAACTGTATGTTCATCGCTGCCTTCGTCAGCTTCCATTGTACTCCACCTTTATGAAATGGTTTACTCTTACGCTCAACGATTCTTGAATTTTCATGCGTTTAAACTCTTCCTTAATACTTGTAGGCTCTCAATTAACGTTCTGAATCTTTTTATAGCAACTTTGAAAATATTTTTAAACGCAAAATCTATGAGCCATTTGGGTGGTAATGGATTTGGGCAACAATATTCCACCTATCGCAATTATATTACGATTTATACAATTTTATTCCACTGAAACGTAATTTTCTTAGAAATATCATCCCATTATACAGTTTCTCATAAACCAATGAGCTTAGGCTGTGCAAGAACCTAAAATTCCACAGCGTAACGTAGTTGTGAACTTCAGTTTAGGTATTCTTGTGTTATTTGACTGATACTATTTTTGATTTCATCGTGGAAAAGGGGATATATTTTTTTCTCTGAAGTTTTTATTTGTACGTCATATTAAAAAGAATTGGATGGTACCCATTTTATTGAAGCTAAATTTCAGTGTGATCTGCCCAATTATGTACTTGAAGAGAGAAATTAGAGATAGCCTTCGCAGCGTTATTGGTAGAAGCGTTGTAGAAATGTTAGTAATATTTAAAATTAGGGATGGACGGATCCAGGATTTTTATTGGATCCGGATTCGGATCGGATCCTTGATTTTTGGAGCCGGATCTTTCGGATCGGATATTTTCGGATCCAAATGCATTTTAGAATTCCTGACGCTGAGATTCCCCCGATGATTGTTCAATCTCTTGGGGAGAGTCGCACTATGTGCCAGTCGTATTTTGCCTTTTTTATTTTTCACGGCTGAAATTCTCCTACGTAACCTCTGCGAGAGCTTTCAAACAATAGGGTTCATGAATCGCATGCGAAGGCTCATTCGAAGGTAGAATCGGAACTCTTTCTACCCTTATGGGGCGTTGCATTCACTGAAGCTATTATTTGAAATTTCGGATCCAGATCCGATGTCTTCCGCGACTTTGGATCCGATGTATCCGATGAAGGGCAATATCCGCGGATATTTGGATTCGGGGTTTCCGATCCTACCATCTCTATTTAAAGTTTTATAAATATGTGGTCATCTTAAATAAGGAGAGATGCAATAGTGTCAAATTCGGGTTTATTACTGCATTAAGAGTTTTATATTGCGTGAACTGCGGTTTGATCTCTTCGTTAAGAAAATCTAAAAGAAAAAATTGGAAGATATGGAATTAGAGGAAACGAGAATCGGTAAAAGACATGATAGACTTTAGCAGCGCATTACCGCGCCAAGGGCAAAAATACTTCTGAGGAAAATCCTGTGTAATTACTGGAATTTAAATCAGGGTACCACGAATGCGAAAATAAAAACACCTGATGCAAATTGAGGAGATAAATATTCGATTTTAATTTTTCCTGGTGAATACTTGTGACGAATATTTCTCGGGTTTTCAGCCAGGTTAATGCTTTTATGTAAGCCAACGTTTCCTACTGCCAATCGGACGAAACTTGAGCCGCATTGTTGTCCTCGGTAAACGGTTGATCCGGTTCGGTGTGAAATTGGACCTCCATAAAGTAACACAGCCTTGAGGATGGGAGACAAGTCGTATCCCGAAACGTCGGCTTATAAAAAAGCATTAACCTGGCTGAGAACCCGAGAAATATTCGTCATAAGGAGATCAAGTTTAGAAATCGTGCGGAGGCAAGAGACTTACCATTTTGGTTCATCGCACCGTGTATGTACCTACGTGCGAGCAACTCCTCACAACTCTCTCTCTCTCAGGTTGATCGGCGGCTATTTTATGAATATTAACGCGTAAGTAATACTTAAAAGAAGAACATTCAGGGAACGGTTGCCGTTCGTTGATTTTAATTGCATCATCATCATCATCGCTGGTCAACGATCCTAGGATTGGTTTGACGCAGCTCTCCACTCAGTTCTCTTATCAGCTTATCTTTTCACACCTACGTATTTCTTCTCTTTCACATCCTTCTTTAATTGTTCCATATATTTTGCATGAGGTCTTCCTTTTCCGTTTTTGCCTTCCACTTGTCCCTCGACGATTGTCTTCGGCAGGCCATCATGTCTCAGGATATGGCCTATTAGGTTGTTCCGTCTTCTTGTTAAGGTTTTCATGAAGCTTCCCTTTTCTCCCACTCTTCTTAGGACTTCCTCGTTACTAACTCGGTCGATCCATTTGATCTTCATTATTCTTCTGTAGCACCACATTTCGAAGGCCTCTATCCTTGCTTTCTCCTCTGCGGTCATTGTCCATGCCTCACTTCCGTATAGGAGCATACTCCAAATGTAGGTTCTCATAAATTGTTTCTTTACTTCCATATTTAAGTTTCACGCTGTTAGCAGGTCTCTCTTTTCGTTGAATTATCTCTTCGCCTGGGCTATTCTACTGATAATTTCTTTCTTACTTCTCCCGTCACTAGTTATCTTGCTTCCCAAATAACCGAATTCATCCACCTCTATCAGTTTTTGCTTCCCTATTTTAATGTTAGTCTTGACTTCTTCTATTCTGCTGCATACTCATATCTTGGTTTTCTTCGTGCTTATTTTCAGTTGATATTCACCCATTACCCTACTCATATTTATCAGAATATTTTTCAAATCCTTCTCTGTTTCTGCTATAACAGCTATGTCATCGGCAAATCTTAGCATGCTAATTTTTTCTCCATGGATATTCACTCCCAATGCCTGCCTCCGGATTGGTAATAACGTAGGCTCCGGCCTAAAAGATTATCTCTGAATGATAATCATGATGGAAATTATGTCCCAGTTGTTACAAAAATCAATCCGCGAGATACGAAATAGTAATAATCCTGCTAATAATATTAAGTTTATTTAGTCTTTATTTTATAAATTGAAAAAAACTTATCTAATTGTATAAAAACACGCATTGTAACGTTGGCACCCAAACGTGAGTCAGGCTAGCATTTCTTCAAAAGCATACATTGGAATTTTCAGGAAGATTTTTTTATACATACTCTGTAGTAATCATGAGTTGAGATCTTGAAGACAAACGGGAAGCGAAAATGTGGTGAAAAATAGCTTTCTTAGACTGTGTAATACAATCGACTAATCACCAAAGCTCATTTCTCCTAATGGCAAACCTCGGTAGTACCTACTATAGGATTTCTTTATCTTAATAGTGAAGTATCTTGAAGCTAAGTGAACCCGAGGAAGGTTTTGTGGTGCTTGAAGCCGCGTTGATTACCGTCTGGGTTGGTGGCATTTGGGTCATGCGTGCGGTTTAGGCGACCCAAGTGATCGGGGTGAAGAGGATTCGTGACGTGAGCGATTCCGCTTTAGCCTCGCGGTCTTGCAGGAATGCACTTGAGCAACTAAGTGCACCCAAGGAGGTTTGAATAAATACGAAGCGCTGTCGAGGATCTCCTTGGGTTTTCAAAAGTTTTGTGTCTTCATTTATATTTTTAATAATAATAATAATAATGATAATAATAATAAAAAATATAATAATCACTATTATTGACTTTTCCAAAAAAATGAAGCATTCAATATTTATGAACATATTTGGAAGTTAAGCTTCCTACTAGACAGGCCTGTTTTTAGAGCAACATCAGTTTTTTTTTACATTCATTGGCCATTAAGTTAATTTTGTAGATATTGGTAAAACACCCAGTACTGATGTTGGCGCCCATATGTACGTTGGACTCGTATTTTTTTTACATTGGCTAAAATTTTCAGAAAGTTTTTATGTCAGTAATGGGTGGTAATTAGAGCTGAGATCTCGACTATAAGAAGTTTTATTAGCTATGGTTTTATTTAATACGGTTAGTCACTTAAATCATTATTGGTTTTTTTAAATCCATATGATTACATGTTTCGATACTTACTTCATCGTATTTCAATATGAATGTTTGGTCGGACTATCAGAAAATATGGTTTCGCTTTTTATGATTTACGAATAAAATAGTTAAAAAAAAAACAAAAACAGTCTTTGAATGTTCATTTATTGCCCTTTTCCATTCTTTCGACTTTTTCCGACTGCCATTTACAATTTTCAACGCTTGGGTACAAACGTCGCGTGATTAAGGGAACAGTTTCTTACAATCAACGGTTTGAATTTATCCTGGTGATTACTATAGATGAAATCTTCTCTGGTTCTCAGCCAAAAAAAAAACATCTAAAACTCTAAAAAAAACGTAAGGGAAGCAAATGAAGAATTTCAAAAGACCCACAGCCAATCGGACGAAACCTGAGGCGTATTGTTGTCCTCGGTAAACGGTCGTATCGGTTCGGTTTGAAATTGGACTTCCAAAGAGTAACGCGGCCTAAAGATGGGAGACAAGTCGCCTCTCGAAACGTCGGCTTACATAAAAGCATTAACCTGGCTGAGAACCCAACAAGAATCATCAATGGTTTCTTACAAGTTTAACTGTTTTAGAATCAACATGCAATGAATAATAATCATGTGTTGCAAAAGGGTTTTAGATACTGTGAGATAATATAGCAAAATTATTTAGCCTACAGGCATGCTACAACCTTTATTTGTCTCCACCACCAAGCTCCCCGTTAGCCTTCAGCCTTTTTTTTAACTCCTGCAGCCAATGACCGTAAAGGAAAACATGAAAGTAGTAGCGAAGGGCGAGTATACATATCCAAATACTATCTGCTCACCTCCATTATTTGCTACTATAATGGAAATCCTATAGTGACTTCTTAACCCTTTCTACTGAACTCACTACCTGGTTCTACGATGTGAGGGTTTACCTGAATTCCAAAAAAAAATCCAACGTCCAGAAGCTGGTGATGAATATTGATTTGAAGTTTTCTATTCCAAAGTTAATGAAGACTGAGCGGGTACTAAAAAAGCTTTTATAGATCGGTCATATTTATATCTAAAGTCAGATTTACATTAAATTACTGTTAGTTTGATGAAAAATTTCTCGGGATTCCCTCCGGGTGTGATATTGTGCTGATTCTCCCAAATATCCCAATAAGGGAGAATTAACCCAATACCACAACCGGTGGGAAACTCGAGAAATTTTTCATCAGTCTATACGCCGGGAAAACCTAAAATTTTACTGTCAGTTTTTTCAAACGTCAGTCAAACTAGATTTTTTCAGGTCATTGCTCAAAAAGTTATTGCAATCAAAAGTTTTCTCGGAAAATTTCAAAAGGACAAACTTTTATAACGAATTTCAGTGTGATAAATATAATCCCTCTTTCCACCAGTTTTATTTAGACAGTCGAGTATACAACTCCAACTATTATCCGCCAACATCCACTATTCGCTACTTTAATGGAACTCCCTTAGTTATGTTCCTAGCGATGTAATTTATGTTATTTCGACCTGAAGCTTCTCCAACTTATCAGAGAATAGTTGGCAGCAGAAATATATATTATCATGAGTAGTGACGCCGACTTCATGGGGCCTGAGAAGGCCCGAGCCCCCTCAAAAATTCGTTGTGGGTGTGAGAAAAAAAAATGTGTCAGGCTTTTCGATTTTCCCCGGAGTGTCCAGATATCGAGATTAAAGTTATCAGGGTTCTAATGTTGATCATATGACTCTTCTAAAATTCTTAAAAAACTTAAAACTCAATACCTATAAAATTTCCCGGGGCAAGATCCCTGGTTTGGGCCCCCCCAATATTTTTTCTAAGTCGGCACCCCTGATCATGAGCTCTCTATGTATACATTTGCTATCACAACAAAGAGGCCATGCAAATGGAGTCCGATCTCAGTGAACCAATTTTTTTTCGTTGGACATTTATCTCAATCATGGAAGTCCTCGAGATTTTCACGCCTGCAGGGTGACGCCTGAGAGAATTCGAATAACGGCATTTGAGCGTGAGAATATTTTATGACTCCGAGGTCACGTCCGTGATATTGCCGAGGGTTTTACGATATCGAGACCATCCTGAAAAAGGTCTCAGCGAGTTATGCTCTTGGAGTGCTCTTCGTCCCTTGAACTCCGTCTGCATCCCTTGGATGGGAGGTTAGTCGACATGCTTCCAAATGGCTTCTCCTTATCTTAGTCCCCAGGTGGAGATATTTCTTACGCTTCATAAGTGGTGTGAGGACATTTGAGGCGAGAATGTCACCCGTTTTTATCTAGAAATCTTTGAAAACGATCTCACGCAACCAGCTCGCAGAGAACTTTTTACTGCGGTTGAGGAAATTGCTGGCTGAGTGAGGTAAACAAAACAAATTAATGCAATGTAATGGTAAGGTTAGATAAAAAGAGAAGACAATGCAATTTTAACTTTCTTTAAATATTTATCATTCGACGCATGGGGTTAATTTTCCTTACATATTTTAACTTTTCCAAAATATTTCAAGAAAAAACTTTCTTTTTTAGAAAAACTCTGAGCATGTCTTAAATTGTACACTTTTCTAAGTAAAACTGTTGGTCAGTCATTCACTTGCAAACAAATATTACCACACCTTTCCGTCATGGAATAATCTATCAACCATTGAATGTCAAAATATATCTGGTGGAAGCTGGGTTATGATTGGACCAAATGTAATTTGTTGTAAAATTTGTATATTAGGATTTTTCTGAAACTTTTTCATCAACCCTTTCTGAGAAAAATTTTAATGGCTATTTTTTTTTTTAACTAAAACTTGAAATGGAAACTTTTACTTGGACAAAAATCTTAAAAAGTAACAGTAATTTTAAACAAAAAGAATTTATCTGTGGATGGAGAATGTCTGAAATTGAATTTTTTTGTACTCTTTAAGTTTTTATTAACTTCGGCATAAATAATTTGAATTCACAATTCATAACCCGCGGCGAGCTTCTTTCCTAATGGTAATATAGATATTTCCAATGGTAGAGAGATCAATAGAAAAGTTTAACGAGTAACTATAGGGGTTCCATTAAATTAGGATGTTGGTGAATTATAATTGGAATTCTATACTCGTCCTGCGTTGCCCCCTCCATGTTTTCGTATTCAGTCATTGGCTGCAGGTGTTAAAAAAGTTTCTTGTTAACGGAAAGCTTTTTGGTGGTGACAATTAAAGGTCACAGAATGTCATGAGGCTACAGTATCCGAAATCTTTTAATATACAGTGCAGCATATGGTTTTAATTGATTGAATGTTTCATCGTACACAGTTGAACTTGATGGAAACTGTTCCATCAATCACGTGACGTTTTTACCCGAAGGTTGGTATCAGAAATGACTGAGGGGAGCTAAAGCATGTCCTTGGTGGTTCAATTTCAAACATTAGGGGACCAATATTGTCACAGTTCTACTCAAATATCCGAGGACAGTTTTCGCCTAGGGACGCACACACGCTTTAACCGGGAATGAACTTGAAGCTACTTTTAAATCGTCAGCAAAATTCGCTCCGTTCTCTTCGGCTACCAATTTAAGTATTTCACTGTTCTGCAAAAAAATAGTTCAAAAAATGCCTGGCTACAATTTAACGTGTTTCTGGCTAATTTTGGGTCGCTGAATTCGAAAATGACCTCCGTTTTTTTCTATCACCCTCCATTTTTACGGGCAACCCCTAAATTGGGGAAAGCAACCCCTTATCTAAACTTATTGCATTTCAAGGGACTTTTACTAATGTTTTCTGCTTCTGATTGAAAAAATGTTTGACGTTTTAAGGCTATCAGGGTTAAGAGAGAGATAAACTTCACTGAAGTTTAGGGGGTGAAGATTGAAAAAAAAACTTTAAAAATCCTTAAAATAAACATTTTTCTTCGTTTTTTACGACAGATGATATGGTAGCTGATTTGCAAAGGATTAATATAACATAAAATATAGTAGGGGAATGGGGGTATACGAGTGGCATAGGAGGGGGCTTAGGAGGTGGTATAAAGAGCTGCTACAAAAATCTGGAATATGGGTTTACTTTAAAACAGTGGCACATCCAACAGGAACCTAAGGTAAATCGTGGCCGTTGTTCAGCAAAACAACCATTAAAATTCGATTAAACGAGTTGATGAATAGCCTCCATTGGTCTGGATCATTCTTATTCGGTAATTCCCTCATCAGTCCTTTAATATCAGTGCAGAAAATCTGATGATCATTTTCATCATCATTTTTCATCATATAATTATAGAGGAAGCTAATGTTGCTAAAATTTTTCGGCATCGAACTCAGGCTATAGAGTTAAAAATAATATTGTGTAAAGTTAAAGATTCTACCATAAGATTAAATAATTGCATCAACAATAGATCTCTTGATAAAATTTGGCTGAGGAAATTCCAAAATTTATTCTACTTCCTCGATTCTCGCAGAAAATTTCAACCTTTTGGTAATAGAGATCAAAGTATAGTTTTATGTAAATGCCTAGATTTATTTGTATTCCATGAAATTGTTATTTCAGCATGCAGAAAATCTAATTCTTAAATCCGCCAAGCAGCGTTACAGGAATAACTTTCGGGAGGTAGGTTTATGATCCATGGAAATACTTCCGCAGAAAAAATAAACTGCGGATTTTTGCGGATGAATTTAACCTTTATATGCGCGATGTAGAGGAAGTTAGATGTATAAAAATAAAATATAATTGCACTTTTCCACAGTAAATTATTATGTACGACTTATTTCGGCTCACAGAGCCATCATATGGTGCGAAACCATTTGGTTTGATGATGGCTCTGTCGTACGCGTTACAGTTATTGTTGAAAGGCCTCCACATCTACATCCAACATGCATTTATTTTAATGCGGATTAATGCTTTGTCCTCATTAGATCCCCTGTCGTACCTGTAAAACTTTGTCATTTATATGTTTTTTTTAAGGATTATTCTTTCTCCAAGAATATTTCTGATTGCTCGCCAGGCGCGCCCGTAAGTTCGACATAAATGATAGAAGTGGCATTTACAGACTTAGGCGCAGTGACTGTGAGATCTGTTACATAGGCCAGACTGGACGTTCGTTCCGATTAAGAACAGAGGAACACGGAAGGAATTTAAGAAACGGGGAGATAGAAAAATCGCATTTCGCGAAACACCTATGGGAGAGTGACTACAGGAGCGATTTTGTTCCGGAAATTCTCCACCTTGAGAAAAAGGGAAGGAGGATGGACTGCTTGGAGGAGTTAGAGATTAGGAAAAACATCAGGAATGGAATTTTAGCAAATGAGAATATTTTTGTCAACTATTCCCCCCTCTTGGGAATTGCCCTGAAACTGATTAACGCTCCAACCCCAACGCAACCATCCCCTACCAACGCGTAATAGCAACCAAATAAACAACAAAATAACTATAAAAATAACGATTTCTGTACCTGATGATGTCGCCTCTGCGACGAAACCGGTCGTCTTAAATAAATTGCGTGAAAATTACCATAACTTTATAGTGTTAACAATGGATTTTCACAAAGTTAAGCCTGAAACAATCGAGTTCGAAAAGAGTTTAGAGTACTACGGTTGTTGTCGAGCGGTTTTTGAGTGCTTCTAAGTTCCATGTCGGGAAGTGGGTCACATCGCGCCGCCATTTGTGTGGGAGATATGTGCACTAGGGCCTCTGGGACCCCCTCGGGTGACGCACGGGGGTGTTGTGACGCTCCGGGGGAATTGGCGAAAGATAGGGGGCGCGGATGGATCGAGTGCCCCCCGTCCAAATATCGGATTCCGCGTGAGGAATGCATGCGGGACCCCCTTTGTCTCCTTCCTCCCCTCATCTCCTTCCTTTTACCAAAGGTCACGCCTCTTACCCCTCGGGTTGAAATGGCCGGTGATTTGTTTGAAGTGTTCCCAATAGGGGGCCGCGCAATAAAGAGGTAGGAATCTATGATGTGATTATTTATCAGTGAATTATTAGTGTGAAGTCCTCCCTGGGTTTCCGCTGGTTAAAATCGTTGTAAATAACCAACAAATAAATGTATTTATTTATTGGCTTTTCTCCATTGAAACCTACCTTAATCGGTAGAATACTTAATAAATTGTTTTCCCAACAACATAATTACAGGAAAAACACAATTGATAGAAAGTATATAAACATAATAGAAAAATACAATCCCAGTTTTTTTTAGAATATAACACATCAAATGTAGTCGTCATAGTTCATTAAGAATATTAGAACCTTACAATAATAATTTCTTTGTTGAAACAAATTAAGTTCATTACAATATTTATTATATGTCTTACACATTCTACGTAATGGTGAATTTTTGGATAGTCATGTTTTGCATAATTTAAGTGAAACAAAGATTTGGGTCTCAAATTAACATTTGAAGCTAAAAAATTTCAACTTGCCAAACAAAACTGGATTCACCAGTATTTATAATGTGAAATAGATACATGAGATCTTTAGCATGCCTTCTCTTTTCTAAACTTTGATTGTTAAACAGTCTCAACAAGCTTTAATACGGTACGTAATTCTCTTGAGCGGGGTAAATATTGGAACAAATATATTAAAAGTACCTAATGAATTTCTTTTGAATTTTTTCAATCTCTTCAATGTATTTTTTGCAATATGGCGCCCAAACCATTGATCCATATTCTTATTTACTTCTAACGAAAGAGCAATACAGTACTTTCAGAGCTTTGCATGAATTTGTGAACTTTGATACTCGGTAAAAAAAACCAGAGTATTACTGGCTGACAAGGTTACATTCAATATATAAGGTACAAAGGCCATTTTTACGTCAAACATAACTCCCAAATCTTTTACTTCATTAACTGCGGTCAAATTGTGACATTGCGTGCTGTATGTATACATTATAGGGTGTTTTCTCTTGAATATGACATAGTTATACATTTTTCAAAGTTAAAGTATACCTAAGTGATTTGTATTTGACCATGTTATCAGATAAATGCATGAATCGTCCATCTTCATCAGGGAAAAAATATCTAATGCTTTCACGGCGTATTCTGGTACTGAATGCTGCATGGGTGCTCTACCGGATAACCTCCTCTATAGCTTCCGACGTTTTGGGGCACGAGTCATACTCCGAAACGTCGGCAGCCATAGAGGAGATGACCCGGTAGAACACCCGAACAACCTTCACTACTAATGATTAAGTTTGGATTAACTATTACGAGATCTCAACAAATTAATCCTAACATATAGTTATTTGGAAATCTCAACGTTCTATGTGTGTCAAATATACCGGGACTAGCCGCGGTGATAACTTTTACGGGAGTCACCCGCAGCGCAGAAGTTGTGCGAAATATCCACAATGAACATCTCAATGTGTTCCAAGTCCGGGCCTGCTCTCCGGCTGTGGCGCTGTGCGCACTATTTTGAATGCTTGTGGCATCTTGTTGATTGCTTAGCAATCCATATAGATAAATAATGATAATAATAATAAAATGTCTTTATTCGGGCGAGGTTGAGACTACGAAGTCCCCTCTTCCACCTAACCCCTCCATAGCGTCAATGCAAACATATTAAAAAATAATAGATAAACGTTAACTATACAAAGGTTATACAATATACAATATTTGTGAAATTTCAAAAATATGAACAACTATATGTAAAAATTTTGTGGAAAAAATATTTCTATTAGTAGGAAAAAACATGAGGATAAGGGTGTAGTATCAACCCACTGCAGGAAAACGCCCACACAAGAAGGGGGGCGTGAAAAACCTGCGAAAACCTTCTGAGTGAAAGCTAAAGTCGTGTTATTTGTAAAATACAACACAATCAATGATCAATAATGATAGGTAAGGGGAGCGTGTTTGACAGAGATAGTGTAGTGGCTGATGTGTTTGCATTCCCACCGCGTGGACATGGGTTTGATTTCCGGCGGTGGCAGGTGTTTTTTATTCTCTAGTTGAACTTAATTTGTCTACCAAGACTCCGAGAAGAATTCTCGCCAACAATTATGTTTCGTTTTCATTCTAATAGTCTCGTTCTTATCGTTATATTAATCATCTGGGTCAAAATTGATCCCGAAAAAATTATTCTTTCGAGTTAAAAAAAGGCTAAACTGAAATTATATTTTATGCAAATGGAACGAGACTCCAGGGCGGGCTCGGAAGGATACACTCCTGGGGCAGGGCCTATAAGCGAGAGCTTTTTACCTCTGCACCGCAGAAGGGGAAGTAGAGGAAGGAGAAAGGAAGGAGGCGCCGCCGCGATAGGAGCCCGACGACGCCTCCTGGGACGGGATAGGGAAGGAAGGAATGGGACGAGGAATCCCGCACCGTCACAAAGGCGGGTGGGTCCTACCACCTGCGAAATAAGGCAACGCCATTGCTATTCTAACGATTTTGGAGGATTATCCTATGAGCAAGAATAATCCAACGATCAAATCGTTTGATATAGAGTAGAATCGTTTTATGCAGTACGAAGTGAGTATTTAAAAAATTCATTTATTAATTCCTTTAGGCAACGTCCCACCCAATGTAGTCAGGATAAGTGGAGTAATCGCGGATCCGGCTGTTCCGGCTGTGGCGATAATTTTTCAGAGACTGCCTAATCCTCGCTTGAGCCCTCTGTAAAGAGAAATTCAAGTTGACTCCATCCGACGGATTGGATGTTGAGCCATGGTCCTCTTAGCGCTTTTTATCAAGAGCAGGCTAATGCTGACGTAAGATAAGGAGAAGAGCAAGTTTCTCTTCTAGCTTCCTTTCTTGCCCTTTCGTCGAACGCTAATGATCGGTCGTTTGCTTCCTCCGCATACCGAGGTGTGTGGTTTTCAGAGTGAATCGAATGTAGGATTTGTATTCGAGTTTTCAGATGACAAACGTTTACATAGCCGAATAAATAAATGTCCAGGCAAAGTAATATATCTCCGACCAGTGGCGTAGCGAGGGGAGGGCACCCACCTCCCACCGAAATAAAAAAGCAAGCTTGCTTTGAATCACAAAAGAAAACTAAATATTAAAAAATTATGAATTTACAAAAGATTTCTTTGAGAAATGAATTTTTTTATTGTGTAATGTGTTAAAATTAGTTAAAAACCCTCCTTTTAGTACCCTGTTTTTTTTTATTTCCCCCCCCTGGTTTTGGACCCCCTCCCCCGAAGTAAGTAGTAAGCGCAACCTCCGTCTACTGCGTCATAGTGTGGGCTTGAGACGCCAACATCTTATTCAGCAGCCATGGAGGAAGATGGCCCAGTTGTGTAACTGGTAGCATACCTGCACAGAGATACGGATTTGATTCCCGGCAAGGCCAAATGATTTTTCAATGCTGAATTTCATCCTTAGTGTATATAAATATCCAGGAAAATGAATACCACGGAGTCACAGTCGGATACTTGATTCTCGCGTGTTTAATTCAAGAAAGTGTTGGATTGCTGAAGGAGACATTCAATGATATTCCTTGGGTCGATATCCGCCTTTGTATTTTGATATTTCGAAGAGAGGTTGGCCACTCAAAGAACTTCGTAATGATTTACAGTCACTCGAACGTAAGAAGTCACGGAGGACCGATGTCTTAAACCGATTTTTCTGATTCCTGAGGAATCAGTTGATTGCAGTTACATGTTTTTATTGAACCAAAAGTAGTTCAATCCATCTCATGAACCTCTCAGGTGAAGTAGAGGTCTTTTTATTACCCTTCACAACGTAGCAGCCATAGTTAAAACACCCACCGGTACTGATGAAAGTTCATCTATATGAGGATTTTTAAAAACCAAGGAGTAGGTATATTATAAGACTACATAATGCCGGTATAGATTCCGTCGGAGGTATACTGCTTTTGAAATTTTTGGTGGAAGATGGAACAAGGAATTTTTTGTGTTTCAGTACTTTCAAAATTAGGATCTAACTCTTGCATTGTCAGCATTTGTAATGTCAATCTTTTCATTGGATTGGACATGAGAAGGTTAAAGTCTAAGTCTCCCATGAATACTGGCGATCAATAAACTCGAATTTTCTCGCTCCAACATCTGCGTTTTAGTCTACAGGTTATTCAAAACGCAGGATTTTTTTCTGTCTTTCCACTATGAGAGATTTTAGGAAGTGAAAATATTGAGAAGTCTAATACCCTTTGCCTGTGTTTTTATTGTGCATTGAAGGCGTATATATTTGAAGAATGTCAGTGATAAAAATTACATAAGCGTATCACATCTCGAATGAATTGAATAATGTTCGAAAATGACCAATGTGATATTATTTCTGTAACAAATGTGACGATTAAGCAGCGCATGAAGTCATGATTCTATATAATGTCAATTGATGTAATTATCTTCAAATTTTTTAATGGTTTCGTGCAATAGATGAGTTCATTATTTTATTGACTATTTTATGACATTATTTGTAGAAAAGCTTGTTGGTGATGGAATAAAGTGCATTTTGCAATGGAATTTTGTCTTTTGATAAATGTTTTAAAGAAGGGTTGGACTGATTATCGGTATGGTGTTTCATAATATCTGCAGTATAATTCCAAGATGTTCCTAGCAATTTTTTAACGCCGGAATATAAATTTGCAAAGATATATCTCGTAAATTCTAACCAACAACCTTATATTCATTTCAGCGCTATCACCATCAGTGATTGCCGAAATTGATTTTGTTGCCACCCATTTGTCAAGTCTTTGTAAACAACTGTGTTCTACGATCATTATAGAGGACCAGGAAAATATTCAGCTACTGTTTCCCGGCCGATAATAACATTTATTAAGTTCGACTGGTTCCTAAATTATTCACATTTTCTCAATTTTTTTATCTTAATGATGCTTCAGAATATAATTTTCCCACGGCTTCGTTAGTGGTAGATGTTTTCCTTCTCTCTGATTTCCTTCCTTGATAATTTGATTAAAAAAAGGAGCAAATACCGAAAATATTTAATACTTTCGTTTGGGAATGAATGAAAGGGTTTAATACTTCCTGGTGATCAGGAAGAAGAGCTGTTATTCTTTACTTCTGGTCGTCTAAAATTATTTTTGACAATACGGATGCTAAATAAGATTAATTTTTATTTTTGAAACCTTATTTTCCTACTTTGAAAATCTCTTCTTCTTCTCGAAATCTCAAAATGTCGGTATCTCTTGCGAACACATTTGGTGCAAAATTTTGTTAGCATTTTCACTTTCTTCTTTTAAAAAACGCCATTGGCTCTTTTACAAGTGAATGTAGAAGTTACACACACGCCAGCAAGACAAAAACGTCAAAGAATAAGGAATCATTCGACACACGTAATCTTTGAAACTTTTTTCGGCCTTTTTTCGTGGGTTTTGACTCTTTGTTTTGCACATAAATTTAGGAAACTTTTTTTTTATTGAATTAAAAAAAAGGCATATTACAGCGATTTGATAAAATAGGAATTGTTTCTATGATGATCCGAGAGAAAATTTTGTTATTTTTGTAATAACGGAATTATGCATCACACATTATGTCAATTTTTCGTTTTCCTTATTTTTATTCCCCTCCTCGATAAACAGTGCACTAAGCCTATGACAATGAAGTTTTATAATTAAGCGACAATGGACGAACTCAAATTCCCATTTTTGATTCAAGCTTTCACGGCTCATCGTGGTAAAAGTGTGACGTTCGGGTGTATCGGTTTTTGCAACGATGTTTCGTGACCCACAGCTTGACACTACTTGAAAGGAATGATCCATCGAAGAAGTGACCTGCATGAAGACACGAAACGTCGGGGCAAAATCCGATACACAACGTGGCGTACACCCGTATATAACTCTTTAAACACTCATATTCTGGAAAGGAGCAAGGACGGTTCAAGTGGTAAGCAAAGTACGTGGCCGCGTAGGGTGGCAACAAAAAGCGCTTACCTAAGCTCGAAGTTCAATGTATTCAGTACTTATTAAAAAAGGAGATTAAAGGATGTGGGTTGATTTCATCATCATCACTGGTCAACAATCCTAGGATTGGTTTGACGCAGCTCTCCACTCAGTTCTCCCATCAGCTAATCTTTTCACACCTACGTATTTCTTCTCTTTCACATCCTTCTTCACTTGTTCCATATATTTTGTTCGAGGTCATCCTTTTCCGTTCTTGCCTTCCACTTGTCCCTCGACGATTGTCTTCATCAGGCCATCATGTCTCAAGATGTGGCCTACAAGGTTGTTCCGTCTTCTTGTTAAGGTTTTCATGAGGCATCTCCTCTCCCCTACTCTTTTTAGGACTCCTTCGTTACTAACTCGGTCGATCAATTTGATGTTCATCGTTCTTATGTAGCACCACATTTCGAAGGCCTCTATCCTTGCTTTCTCCGCTTCGGTCATTGTCCATGCCTCACTTCCGTATAGGAGCATACTCCAAATATAGGTTCTTTTAAATTGTTTCTTGACTTACATAATTAAGTTTCCCGCTGTAAGCAGGTCTTTCTTTTACTGCTCAAAATATTCACACAATCCAATAAATAAAAGCAATCACGTTTTAAGGTCATTTGTATTTGTATGTAAGTATTTGTATTTATTTTAAAATGCATTCAGGGAGAATCCCAAATACCTCTCGGGTTATTTTAGGGGGGAGAAGCAGTATGTTATTTTGCTTAAACTAGAAAAATGTCTGGAACCGGCCCTGGATAGAAGCCTTCTACCGCGGCAGGGTTCAAACCCGTGACCTACCTATTGGCACAGAAGGAATTCATCAAAGCTTCACATAAATCGACAAATTCTCGTGGATGCAGTAATTTATGTATTCAGCAGAGCAAAGCTCATCCCCTTTATGTTTTCCTCTCCTTATTCTTGTGTCAGCATCTTCCCTTCAAAACTTTCCCTCTCCTCCATAATGCCTGGGCCGTAATTATTTTCCAAATCGAACGTCGTCGCGCCTGGGTGGGGTTAAATTAAGTCCTGCCGGAAAACAAGGTGCCACTGATGGGGGAGGGCCCTTTCGGCATGGAAAGTGGTGCGGAAGTTCGTTAAAATGCTTTTTTCTCCCCTTCAATTCCTCTCTTTTCCCAAAAAGGTTCAGAAAATGAAGTCTTTAATTCCATATACTCATTAGCAAATGTCTGAATTCGTTAGCATTCGCCTTCGCGCCCCTTTTGTGTATGAGAGAATTTCATTTTTCCTGAAAAACAGGTGGGAGTCCGGAATATATTTGTTTTTTTCGTTTTATTTTTACCCCTGATCTCTAGTGATCCGTACATGTTTTGATGATGTAATCAAATGATGTCATACAGTCGAATCAACGACATCAAGGAAGTGAGCGCAAATCCCTGGTGGAATTTTCATGGCACACTCCATTTATCACATATAGTTGTACACTTTGATTTTCGATAGCCAAATCCTATTGAAAAATGAATTTAATTAATAATGAAAAACACTTTGTTACTTCCACAAAATTCACAGTTTCTATTTTATTACTTAATAAGGGGGATGGGTTGGGAAAGGTTATGTCGTTAACAAGGTTTCAATTTATGAGTATTTCTAGAATTTCCAAGGCGTCCATCCTTCTTCCTTATTACTCATCACCCTCCCAAAATCCCCCAACCCAACAACCCACCTGACAAACTGTGTTCCCCCTCCTTTTTATTTTCCACGAATTACCAATTCCAGCTTGAATCCAAACCTTTTCCCCCACCCTCACATTAACAACCACTATATATGTACATACCCCCCACCATACATTGTATGTATTTGAAAATGGTGTAATAGCCGAAACCGGTAATAAAATAGAAACTCTGTGAATTTTGTGAAGTAACAAAGTGTTTTTCGTTATTAATATGGAGCCCTTCCACCACGTAAAAGCTTCAAGTTTCGATTTCATGAATTTAATTGTTGAGAATTAAACTAGAATGTTATAGAATGAATTCTGTAAGCCTAAGGAGCATATAAAATATCTTTTATATTTTGTACCTGATGATTGCGAAGGTGATTCGTTGAAACGCGTCGTACGATAATAAATACTGTGGACATACACAAAGTTTTTCATTTTCATTTATCACTAATATTTGCAATAAATATAACAACATTGGCAAAAAACTAATAGCACTTTAAATTGAAAACTGATCAGTGTTTTATTCGATTGAGGACGGTACGTTTAATGCATGTTTCAGTGCATCCTTTGCGTTAAAGGACGTCATAAGTGTTCATTAAACCGTCGAATATTTCTAGAAAAACTCCACGTTTTGTTTATTGGAAAGAAATTAAAAAAAAAAATGAAATAACTTTTGCCAAAATGCAAAGGAAAATGGCGTACCTGAGGGTTAGTCCCAAAAGAAAGACCAATGAGCATGAATAATTCATCGATGTAATGGCTGTGCTAGCCTTTATTTGCAAACTCGTGGCGTTATTTTCAGCTTTCTCCAAAAATGCCATTTGAAATGGCCACGCATAAATGCATATCAAATATAAACAGAGTTTTGCGACCACTTGTGAGAGGGTTTACGAATTTTGGCCATGGAATGATACATTAAAGATTCATATAGGTATGTATGGAGGCATGTCAAAACGAAGTTAACTTTGCCTTCTCTTTTTATCTTTGAATATTTCAGGTAATTTTGGAAATTATTTATTTATATCCCTCATCCCAAAAACAGCACTTTTTGACCTTAATATCGGGGGGCTACAACAAATATCATCCAATATCACAAGCAATACATGTGTTGCAAGCAATTACACGTGGAGAAATAGGTAAGGGTCACCTACCCAGGCGGGGTTCGAACTGGCGACCGTTAGTTTGGCAGGCGAGGAGCCGAGGTCGGTGAATTAAATATGCTTCGGTATAAAGTACTTTGCTTCAAAATTATTTAAAGCGACTTTGTCAAATATATAAAATATATATAGTTCAATTAAAAAATATTATAGTTCAATTCATTTCCATAACGGTGCATTGTATTCGAGAACTAATGCTTCTCATAATGATTTAAATCACCTGTCAATAAGCTTTAAGTAGGTATTTAGTGTGAAACAAGGGGAATTTAACAACATCGTTATGTTCCATGCGAGCTGAGTGTGCCTTAGAAACCTCTTTGCCGTTTCCAAACCATTTTCTCGTGGTACACTCACATGGTTGAAATTTTTGAATCTTCAGGAATGGTGAATTGCGGTCGAATGGGGTTTCCTCCTTGTTTGAAAAGAGTACGTCAGGGAAATAGACTAACATGTAAATCGACAGTCATTCAAATTTTGTATTCCCAGGAGTAAATAACATTTTAACCAATTTCTTTTATGGTTAATTCTTTATTTGGCCATGAAAATAACACTTTTATATCTGAGTAAGCGAACTAAGCTGCTTTTATTACACCAGTCAAATAATACATACCAGAGAAACCACTGATCCACACCAACCAGAGAGGCGATTTTTAACTCACAAGGGGAGACCACGAAACTTGCTCCGCCTTTATCATTAATTTTAATTGCGACAAGCATAGACATGAGACTATTTTTTATCATCATGCTCGCAATTAAATTAATGAAAAAGTTGACACCGTATGATCAGAATGGAGACAACAATATATACAGCCATCACAAAGCCCCGAACCCTGGTCACCTGGGTGGTAGCCTTAAATGCTACCACTACCCTACCTGACCCATCTGCTATGTGCGATATCATGGAACTATACGCGGCTTGTGAAAAGTGCCGCATGAAAATTAATTATTTACAGCCAAACTAAGGCCAAAATACTAGTTCAGGGATGTGTTCACCAATCCGAAGGCCATAAAAAATACGGCATTGAAAAAGGCGGAGCAAGTTTCGTGGTCTCCCCTTGTCAGCACAACTGCGTGTCTGGCTTGAGTAATTCAACTCCGAATGCGTTTATTTCACAACCAAAAATGGACCTGGTTGTGTATGCTATAATTATTGAAGCTGCCTGGTGCGATGCACATTTTTTATCCTTTTTTTGTATAATTTATATTAAAGGCAAATTTTATCGGATGTCATTATACCCAAGTTTTGAAACCTATGTGATGTTATCGTTCAGATAAGTATAATTTCACTTTCCGATTTATCAAAACCAGTGTAAAGAATGGCTAGTTGATAAATATTTTTGTTTAGTGCGAAAGTAAAGGCTTTTAGATGTATTATAAAGTGTCAGTGTTACACCTATACTCAATTTTTCTATAGCCTTCGTAAATTTTTTTCTTAAACACTGCGAACATTTTGCTGGGTCAATTGACTTGTTTTCATGTCCTTGTTACATGAATTAGGTATTCTCTTTCACTGAATTCCAATATTCCGCTTGTATCGTCGCATGAATATTTTAAGATGCTTTGCTTTCGATGTTATCATTTTTTTTGTATGCAATTTTAGCAATGCACGGTATACCTTTAATTTTTTCACTCCTTTGAATGGGATACCGCAGTTGATGTTTGAACTTGGCCTGCACGTCTTGATTATAAAGCTTGTGTGTTCGTAAAGCATTCGATTTTATTTCCGATGGATATGTATGAAGCGTTTGATGTTGAACAATTTAGTAGCATTAAAATATTTGTGCACAAAAGACGTGTCCCCAGTACTAAATAAATTCTTTTTTGCATGGTGAATCATTGGGGGTGAAAAATTTCTGTTGCATCTCATGAATTATTATCTACCCATCTTATTCCACAAAATATGCAATTTTTAGCGACTTGTGGGACATTCTTCAATTATGTGAAAGCCAAATATGACTTCCCGTCATGTATATCACTTATATCTATTTTATTCACTCCTTATTTTCCACTATTAGACTTGTATATTTTTGTTGTGCGAGTATGTGTATCTATTTTCTGCATAGTCAAGTGCCATGTTGATTGAAAATTCATGTTGGTAGCAAGGAAGGGCGACATTAATGCAATTGATACTACATTCTGCCATTGATAATGTGCATGGGAAATAAGTTTCTATTACAAATGATAGGGATGAGCTACTTAGTTTTGGACTTAAGATTACATTTTTTCGTCCACTGTTATCATTAAAATTTTGCTCCACTATTGCGGAGCATCCTTGATAGGTTTAAGTTCAATTAAAATTTAGCTTAAGCTTCAAATTGTTGCGATAACGGAGTCATCTGTCACAACAGTAGAAGTGAAAAATTATAACTACTTTATATTTATTATTATACTTACAAAATATGTTTGATAACTAATTAATACACTATACAATCACTTCTACTGCTTCTTCTAACTAATATTAATGACCACTCGTTAGCCCCTGGCCACTGAGAAAAAAGCGGTGCAATAAACAAACAATTCAAAATCTTAATAATTGAAAATCGCGCCATTCATAAAAACAAAGGAAACGAATATAAATTCAAACAAATTCACCTTTTTTGTTCTACGTACTTAGTACTAAGGATGCTCAGATGAAAGAGCGAAACCTTGGAAGTTGACGGATAATTATTATTATCCAATGACCAAACCTCCGTAACTCATCCCCGACATTAACTAAAGAAAATAGTTGTCAAGAAATACAGCATAGATATAACTTTCCTCATAACATGTTGTTAGTGTTTCCTTCATTCTTCAGTGCCAAGCTAAATTTTCTTTATATTTTATTCCTGAGAGTCTTTATTAATTCAATTTTCGCTGCTTTTCCATGGATGACAGGTGTATCCACTGCACCCTCGCTACGTGGCTTCAATCGTCCGCGAGGCGACGGCGCGGCTCAAAGTGCTGCCCAACCTCAACCAGGCGTCCACGGCCCTCTCCCGCCAAGTGACCATCTGCGGGGACATCCACGGCAAACTGGACGACCTCCTCATTGTGCTGCACAAGGTATGACTGTGGTCATTACATGGTACTGCGTTTCGATGTAATGCTGGGCTTACAAGTATTGGAAGATTTATGTTACGTTAATGTTTAACGACGGTCTGAGCTCAAAAGAGTCCTCACACTTTTAACATTTTCGTTAGTTTTTGAAGTTGAAGATCTTCCTGAGCGAAGTTCATCTTCAACGTGTTTTCGACCTTTAAAAATGACTTGTACCAGCGAAAAACTTGTGTTCTTTACCACTTATGTTTCCCATAGGCCTTTTTCAACTTTTCAAAAGTCCCACTCACGGATTCACCAAGCTTAACACAATACTTTATCGCACAGCGTTGCTCTAAATTCTGATGCTCCATTTTTGTAACACGCAGCAAAAACGCAACTTCACTTATGGTGCTGTCAAAAATAATGTGTTTGATGTATGGAGTTGAAACTCGCGATGAGGAGGTGGACGAGATGAACAAATCGGTCTATCAGAAGCCGGTGGACACAACGTTGCCAGATCGCCCCCAATACTACCAGTCTCATGAATTTTCTCACACACCTCGTATTGCCTAATTTTAGGTAATTCTGTAGTCGACAGTATAAAACTTTTAGATTCTTGCACTGTGGCGTAACGTTTTACAACTGGAGGTTAATAACATACAACCTGTCGAGAACAAGGATTCTTTCCACCTGTCGGGGAGACAAATGAGGGAAACATCCACGAAAAGCAAACAAGAAAGTAAATCAGCTAGACAATATGTTTCCATAAAGCTTAGCAACGAGCAGTACAAACCAGCCTTTAAAACCGACGACTAATAAAAGATATACATTCGGGTAAATGGAAATATTTTCATTTCTCCATGTTTTCTGCGATGGAAAACTAAATTTTGTCTTACCATTAATCCGTCTCAAGTAGTGAATCCAAAAGACTGGCATGTACTACATTCTTTGCCTATACAGATATAAAAGAGATTCTTTGCTTTGGGTATCACAATAGCCATCGATTTCCAATCCACTCTAAATTGAACTGCTTTGACATCCCTAATAGTTCTGTGGCGGCCGCACCTCCTGTCTCGCCGCCACACCGCTTGTCCGGAGGCAAGTTAAAGCGCGCTCCGTCATCGCTTCCTTCCAACAGTCCAGATAGCCCAGCGGTAGCGCGGTAGCGAGGGCGGCCCGGGTTCGAATCTCCGAGTCGGAAAGTCTTATTATTTAATTTTTCTGGCCTTCGTGACTTCCCTTCTAGAAGTTTCTTTAATATTCAAGAAAAGTAAGATAGAACATTCTGGAAGTGGGCAAATCGAATAAATTCTGCGGCCTTTCGGCCGGCAGTTCAGTGTGGAATCGTACACAAATCAATAAACATCGTCCAAACCATTCCATTGAATCTTCATTGATAGCAGCCTACTTCGACGCCTGCTACAGTTCAAATTAATCGACTTTTAATCTCTTTGCTCTTTGTCGTCACTGTTCGCACTTACGAGTGTAGCGTAATAATCAACACCTGTTGATGATATTTTTAGGTGTAAGTTAGGTGTGTATACCTACAAATTTTGCGATATCACCAGGTCTGCTGGGTAAAAGTTTGGGTAGTTTTCCTGTTTCTTCAGCGCCTTTTTGGTGGGCAGCAGTCTGGCTGTATCTTTTTTACATTAACTTCATGTACAGGAATTGTTACATATTTGCTCGTAGCAGATGAGTGAAATTTTATTTGGAGGTCATATTGGCAGTCTTTGACAGGTAGGTTTTTCGGATATAATAGAAAATGACAGCATTTTTTGGAATAAAGCGTGATTTTCGTAAACGATTTTTTTCTACTTTACTTCTCCTGAGGCTTAGATGAAGCATTATAGAGCATCTTGTCAATAAAAGGGTATTTCCTACTTTATATTACCTTCTGCTCAACTTCATTCCAAGGGTTAGGCATAAATTTTGGTTTTAAATCAGCAGCTTCCTTGTGTAATGCGACTTCTGTTGTATTGAACAAGGTATTCGTCGGATATGTGAGAGATTTCATTTTAGCAGAATTTGTAAATAATAAGTTTGTGATATTCGCGTGCTCTATCATTTCTTACCCGATTTTTTTCTGTGAATTCTCACGTGGAGAAAATAAAAAAAACCGTTCGCACGGTATTCTGTGCGTGTAATCAGGATTATCAAAAGCCTGCTCCCCAAAAGATGCATGTGATCCGTTCGGTCTTTGCTGTTCTTTTTCTTCCTGCCTCTGATTAATATCCCATCTGTTCGGCGTGATAGGATTCTAACCTTCATTTCTGCGCGGCACCTATTCTTTTTCTTTATCCCCACCTCCAACTTCCTTGGCAGGTTTCCAAAAGGGCCAATAAAATGCATGGTCCCTTTTCCGTTTCCCCGTTTATTCTCTCTCTTAGTCCAGATAAATTTCCTGTTCGGCTCGCTTCTTTCTCTCGGGCTATTAATCTAAGCTGACGTGTCTTCCGTCCTTCCATCGCTCACCATATCCCTCTCTCGCATACAAAACCTTTTGTAAAACACTGCTTCCTCCGCTTGTTTTGCTCGTTCGCAGTAACCCCAATTGACCCAATCCATAAACCCCCGCGTCCCATAACAGATCGCCTCATACTCCCTCCGCTGTCTCCCGGCATCTCATGAATATAACCAGAGTTGGCGGATGTGACTAGATGGAATTTCCTGACGATAAAGCGAGAGGAGAAGTCAACAACTGCGTGAAGTGCTACGGAAGTACGTAACCGAAGGGATTCAAGGTCAGGTTATATTCGAGGAAGGTGCGTGGGGCGGTGTGGGAGTATGAAATAGCTACTAATTTATTGGTACAACGTAATTTGCCATCCTTTACAATGGATTAATAGTAATTGAAGGAATATAAGGTCGTGATGAGTCAATTTTAGCACCCCCTTCCTGTGATTTTTAGCATATGGAAACTAAAAATCGCCAAATTAATGACCTCGTTTTGACAGGTGTTTGGCAAACTTGGACTTGTTTCAGCACAGAAATGACCTTTTATGCTCTTAGATGCGATAATTGCATTTACAATTTAACGTAACACACTTCTATAAGTGTGACCTGTTCTAGTTTTTTGTAATCCCTACAGATAACTTTTATATCAGTGCTAAAATTATTTCTATATCGGTGAGGATTGTAACGCTCGAACACTCGGAATGGCGATAGGTTTGCCTTTTTACCCGATGGTGATGGAGGTATTAATGGATGGGCTCTTACTTTAGCTTCGAATGACCCTTTGGTAATAAAGAATGGTTGTGACAATGGCTATGAAAACGGGATACGCAACTATAAGCCGCTAAAAATGATGTTCTTACCGTTCGAAGCTAGCAAGGTGATTAAATTAAGAATGTGAAAAAAATAGATAGTTTTTAATCTGATGAAAAATTTCTCGGGATTCCCACCGGGTGTGGTATTGGGTTAATTCTCCCAACGTTTCAATGGCTGAGTCTGCCATCGTCTTCAGGGGTTAACTCTTAATGGTACTTTTTTACGGTACTTATTTATTTATTCATATCTAGAGTATGCTCCAATACGGAAGTGAGGCATGGACAATGACCGCAGCGGAGAAAGCAAGGATTGAGGCCTTTGAAATGTGGTGCTACAGAAGAATGATGAAAATCAAATGGATCGACCGAGTTAGTAACGAGGAAGTCCTAAGAAGGGTAGGAGAGAAGAGAAGCCTCATGAAAACCTTAATAAGAAGACGGAACAACCTTATAGGCCACATCTTGAGACATGATGGCCTGATGCAGACAATCGTCGAAGGACAAGTGGAAGGCAAGAATGGAAAAGGAAGGCCCCGAACAAAATATATGGAACAAGTAAAGAGAGATGTGAAAGAGAAGAAATACGTAGGTGTGAAAAGATTAGCTGATAGGAGAACTGAGTGGAGAGCTGCGTTAAACCAATCCTAGGATTGTTGACCAGTGATGATGATGATCCCTGGTTGCCGTTATTGTTGTGTGCGCATGTTGCGATTAATTATGGCATTCCAGGCACTACTCAGTTGGAAAGTTTGAAGTCCATCCTATTACCTCGGTCATATTAAACCTTCGTATTTTTTAAGTCCATCCTGTGACCGAGGTAATAAGATGGACTTCAAAAACACGAAGGTTTTGTGCCGCACTAATAACTATTGGGATAAAATTGTAAAGGAGGCAATTTCTATTAGCCTTGAGGAGAAGAGCTTAAACCGAGATAAAGGCTTCCAACTGAGCAGTGCCTGGAATGCCATAATTAATCGCAGCAACCGCGCACAACAATAACGGCAACCAGGGATATGAATAAATAAATAAATACCGTAAAAAAGTACCATTAAGAATAAACCCCTGAAGACGATGGCAGACTCAGCCATTGAAACTTTGGGATAATTAACCCAATACCACACCCGGTGGGAATCCCGAGAAATTTTTCATCAATCTATAATCCGGGAAAACCTAAAATTTTACAAAAGTTTTTAGCCTCTTCATCATGCGATAGGTAGCGTGCAATATCATTTCGAATTCCCAGCTTAACCGTTTGAGTATGCGCTCAACTTACTGGTGTTGCATGGCGTAAGTTGGAATTGAGTTTGGATTGAAATGCTAGGAATGTCTCTTGTGAGAGACTTGAACCTGGAACTAAATCATTGCTTCTTCAGCGTAAACGATGATAAATGTGATATCTAATCTTTATTTAATCTTCTTTTCCGTTAGTATGTCTATGGAAACTCTGATCGATTAAGCGTCGCGGGCATAAAGGCAAACTGCATGACTTCACGGCTTGAGGTTCTTTCGTACGATGGCCCAAGAAAAAATATTATTTCCCATTTGCGTCAACAGCGTCTCAGAAAACATAGTAACTTGGATTGTAAAACTGCACTTTCTAATCGCTGTTAAAGATTCATGGCCAGGAAAACGGAGTCGTTTGGATTTTTATCGTGAATTTCTTTCTTAAATTGCTCCAAGTGCTTGAATAGAAGCTTACTTTCTCAGGATAATAAAGAATAAACCTCATAAAAGAGTTGTTATGGCCATAGCATGAGTATTTATTTTCCTCTGTTTATGTAAATGTGTACAATTATGCTGGATATTAGTTGAACAGGGGGGTATATAGGAAAACACTTTCACATCCACAACTTAATTGAATTCAGAATTTTTGAGGAAAAATAAATACTTGAACATACTTTGATTGGAATTGGAATTGCTTTTGAACTATGAATTGAACTTACTTATGTTAATTTACAATATTGACATAAGTAAGTTCTAGATAGTTCTAGCATATTTACAAAACGTTAGTTTTACAAAATTCACTAATCAAGATTTGAAAGAAAAACATTATAAATCTAGGATTAATTATGAAAATAAATCATTTACTATGCATGTGGTTATTTATCATTTTTCAGGTGAAAATACTGTAATGCTACATTGTTTTGTAAGAGATGAGAACTTGTAATTAAAATAATTTTTTTTAAATTATGAATTATGCTAAAATAATTATCATTGGTGTAATGTAAATGAGATGATCCCTTTCCATTGTTCACCACTTCTGTCTGGGTTGGTGTATTTTCCCACCAAGTGGTTTCCCGATTTTATTACCTTGGCAGCACAGTATCCTTAAGGGCGCAATAAAACGCTTTCCTATGCGTTACCCTGACTTTTTGTCCCACGCGTTGAAAGTGGTGGTTTGAGCATTGAAACGGTCGGCCACTAATAAATATGAAATTGTGGAAAAAATGCATTCGGTGTATTTCTCACTATGTATCCGCATCTAATTGGTTAGATAATACCCTGATTGTACCAAAACACCGGTCTGGTGTCTTCATTAGGATACAAACTAGCATTTTTATTTCCTTAAAACAATTATAAGACCTCTTCCTCCGTCCACTATTTGATTGTTCCTTCAGATATCCCCCTTCCTTCTCATTTTTACTGCTAGCCAAAAAATCCATCCACTCCTCCCATTAATCTCTTCCATAACCAGCGTAGTGGCCCCGCTCGAAAGAAATTAATGATATTTCTCTCTAGAGAGGTCCTTTTTCTCTTTAAAATGTCTCAAAGGTTTTTCTTCTTCTGTGACTCCTCAAAAGTCTCTTAATTGCTTTCTTGCGCGTTTCCGCTTGCATAAGATCTCATCAATAATTCTGTTGCCCTCGAGCAAACAAACATGGCGTGGATCCATTAACAAGGGAGGAACTTATTTAAGGGTCATTTTATCGGAGTGGACTTCCAGTAACCCTCCGTTGTTTAAATTATGAAAGTAATTTCAAATATTTAATGCATGTCAGTTGCTTCCACTTGCAGAACCTCACATTTATAGTGGCTTATGACCACATCACTACGGAAATTAAAATGGCTAGTTTATTTAAGACGTAATAGCATTCATTTAAGATGGTATTTATGCATCCACCAACCTTAAGATCTTATTTCTGAATGAGAATATGATTCATTTTCTGCTGTATTTTTTCTGCTACACAATGAGTAAATTTATACTCTATTTTATGGTGTTCATGGTAAAGCGATTCCGATGACCAGTCGGTGAGTTGCCTTGAGAAAAAAGTTTAGTAAATCATAAAATGCAATTTTTTATCATCAATAGGTACTCTTATATTGTAGTTGTTAAGGTAGCAAAAATTATTGCCTGCATGCCTTACATACATATGACAAAATGGCGCGCTATACAATAATAGTAGGTCATTACCTATTCTGTAAATCAATGATGAAGATTGTAATTCCATTAAAATGAATCATTCAGTTTATATTCGTGGAAATCTCATTATATGTTGTTCTTTATCAATTATTTAATGATATTATACTCGGTTAAAGTGGTCTCAAATAAACAAGTAGAGATAATCATTCGTAATCGATTGTTTTTCTTTAGCTTTTTAATTTACAGCTGTTTAATACAACTGAACTTTCTTCAGATTTCATACCTCCAGCGTATACAGATAGATGAATGCAACGGTTCCCTGTTATTTATTTTGAACTATCCTGACGATCTACTACAACCATGTGTCAAGAGTGCATCAGAGTGACATATCGCAATATTACCTTTTGCTCTCACCGAAGCCATTGCGATTTCAATGGTCATAATTGTAGTTTATTTCACAGCTACTGGTAAACTCATATTTTTGTAGCAGTTGGTAAAATATTCTAAATATTCATGACGTAAGGTGTTATAAAAATAAGCATTTAAGTATTCAATGCCGAACTCGGGTTATAAGCCTTATCGAACCTGTCCGTTAAAAAAAAATAGCTGCTCTAAACCGAGTTACGGCCCCTTGGCATTCCGCAATCGATTATTCAAAAGCATTTTTGAAGGGTTGTTTACAACGGTTCGTTTGAAATTACCGACTATTTTGATGGTTGAAGTGATAAACATCCCTTTCACGTCCCAAAGATAGTCTGTGCAATTTAGTCCATCCGTCGACACACCAGTGTGAGTGATAGCATACCCCACAGGATAAGTACGAATATTCCTCGCCCACAAACCAAGAGTGAGGAAATTCTTGGTTAGCTAATAATCAGCACAAATGCCTTCGACGAATGGGTTATTTCATAAACTCATAACGAGGCTAAGTAAGTTTATTTATTTTATTGTACTTTACATTATTGATCCCGAGGTCGGTGCGCAAAATATAAGGCATTGCCCTATAGTTTTATTTTTATTTTTTTATTTTATTCTCAAACCACCTCTTATTGGCCATTTTACACCGGGGTGTTCAACAAATGTAACGTACGTAACAAATGTAAGTAAACGTACACAAATGACCATGCACTGGACCGGGGAAACCTACCCAGGCGGGACTCGAACCCGCGACCTCTTGTTTGGCAGGCGAGAACGTTACCCCTACGCCACCGAGGCCGGCAAATAGTTCTGTTACCATTCATGTAAAAGCTGATAGAACCGCCTAAAGATATGAAGGTGTGGTGGAATTTCAAATATGACGAAGTTTTATTGATTACCAAAACGCTTTTATAAATATTTACAAAATTTGTAAATTTTCATGGTTAGCAATCCAATTTTACTGACAGGCTCTGTATTTCAGACCATTTTTCTCATTATGTGGGAAACAGGTATAAAAATGGATGTGATGTCATTCTCAGTCACTATATTTGGTATTAATCCCATTAGGTACATACTTAAGGAAGCAGGTTTTCACGTACTGTTAAATTATTGAGTCTTAATCGCCAAAATGTTGTTATTTCCAATTTTTCAATTAGCTCCTATGGAAGTTTTTTCAATCTGGATAAGTCAATATTCATTTTATAGTATTGCGACAATCGCTACTCTGATTGTTATGTGAAACCTGTCAGATAAGCCATTAAGTAAGATAGCAATTAACTGCCGAACAGAAGTATGACCCCTATGTGTTAATCGAAACATAGTACTTGTTAGGTTATAACGTAACTCAGTCATACATTTTTTAATCAAATTTGCAAAAAAATTAATGATTTTTGAGGCACATTTGCAGTATGCCTACGATAAAAATATCATCATGCGTCCATCATTTCGAGGATAAGTTGAGAGTATTTCATATCTCTATTGATTTTTATAGAGATCTGAAGCTGCAATACGGAACTTGTAATCATATGATAATTTCCCATCAAAATGCGGAATCGTTAGATTCAGGCTCAATGTTCAGCTTAATGGGCTCATGAGGTAAGCTCTTATCTCGCAAGCGGACGAAAGTGGTGTCTGACTCGATTCATGGTGTCATAGACCTCATTTTCCGCCAATCTCACTTCAATCTCTCGGGTACAAATGAAATTTACGCCCTCTGATCGAGGTCCTAATCACTCTCCCATGGTTCAAACCCTGTCTTGCTGTGACAACTTTCGTGATGAGGCAATGCCTTCGCTGTCGCGAGATTAAACGGGTTTTGGGATATCATTTCGGAGAGGTATCGCAAAAGGTCTATTTGTGTTTTACAGGCAGAGATTTTTTTATCCTGCTTCACGTCCGATCGATTTTATTCTTCGATGTTTGCGTAAGATTTTGAGTAAGCTTTTAACCCATTATGACCCAATGTTGCTTCTAACTAAGCAACATCAAAAATGTATATCTTATATGCTCTATTTAGGAAAAAAGTAAACTACGCATTATTTTGTGTTGTTAATTGTAATGACGAAATATTCAGCTGCCACGATAATTATGATTGATTGAAAAATTTTCAAGTTTTCACTATGAAAAATCTTGAAATTTGAAATATCACGAAAGTAGCTCTGGGTTATAAAGGGTTAAGTGCAAAAAAATAAATGAGAAGATAAAGCATTGTCTTCATAAGTGCTTGCATCTTTAGGAATTTCAGTAAGAGTATACTTTTCCAGCGTCTATCTAAAAATTAATTTTCATAGACTTGGTTTTTACAATTCACTTACCCTTAAAGAGTTTATGGACCGCGTGAAAGGTTTTGTTGGAGTGGAGGAGAACTTTAACCGATGGGTAAACTTGATTTGAGCAGATTTTAATATATTATAACGCATTTTTAGAATTTTGATGGTGACACTGAATTTTAATATCATTACTCTTGTTTGTGTATTTACGCATAAATAAAGTTTAGATGAATAGTGCATTTGCAGAAAAAACCAACGCCTCGTGGTTAACTTCAACAGAAGTCCTACGGCATTTATCAGCACTCCGTGTTGATTGTGTTTAAAGAGTACTCCTACTTAGTCTCAAGAATATTATCCAGGAGTATTTTTCCTATAGTTTTTGGCATTATTTCAGTACGTATTCACTATATAACTGCTATATTTATTGGTACTCCACCGGCAGTATTTATCTGTATTCCTGCTATATTCATTCAGTTATTATAATTATTAGGCAAAGAACACAATATCATCACGAAGAGATTTGGAGTCGTTGGGAAAACAATGAAAAGAATCGTTGATTGATTACATTGATAAAAGGAAATTTAAAGAAGAAATATTAAAAAAGAAACTCTTGAAAGCCTAGATTCAGTTCAAAAGTCGACATTCCTGGCTACCGGCCTTCTGTGGCTTCAAAGAAGTAGGTAGAATTACACAATGTATTTCTGGCTGATTACTTTACTACACGTACATATACCACACAGATAGATAATCATTAAAAACTCACATGTTGACAGCTCAATTCAAACATCCGATTTGAATTTCACTTGTTAAATTATTTGAATTTACTGAGTTCATTTGTTACATAATACGGACCAGATATTTTACGGCACAATGGGGACAAATAAATGGGTGCTACACGCACAATGTAGACCGTTTTCCTGATCATTAAACTTCACAGAAAAGAACATGAGATGCAAAATGCATGACCATTTACATTTTAAGCATTAATTTCTGTGTTGGAATTCAAATCCTACCTTAAATCACTATATCTATGGTTGACAACGTGTTATTAAGATGATAGTGTAAAGCGTACTTATTTATTGCCATGCATGTGAATAGGGGGACCGGCTCATATTCTGTTGGCCATTAATTTGGTATAAAATAATCGATAATATCTTTATAATCCACAACATTTGAGTAATATGTTCGTTTAATTGGTTTTAGAATGGCCTGCCCTCAGCCGAGAACCCTTACGTGTTCAACGGGGACTTCGTTGACAGGGGTAAAAGGTCAATTGAGGTGTTGATCATCCTCTTGACCTGCTTCCTGCTATTCCCCGGAGCCGTCTACCTGAACAGAGGCAATCACGAAGATCATATTATAAACTTGCGGTAAGTTGGACGACAAATCTTCTTTGTATGGTTTAAAATGTGGAGTACGTATGACAATAAATTGGTTAATATTATTTAAGGTGCTACCTTGAGTTTAATTGTCTCTTATCGTAACTATTACGTTGGCCACTCTATGCAAGAAATAATTTTGTTCATCATATAATTTTTGCTTATGCATCAAGAATGAAAATTCACTTGAAATAACCAGTATGCATATATGAATAGCTACCCTAACCAAAACTCGCAAGATGAAAAGAGCGATGTTCACCAACTATGAGATAAAATGGTACTAGTTGCCAGTTTAAAACCTCCAAATGCCTCTCCATAAGTTGAGCAACCCAATTTTTATTTTAAGAAATAGAAAACTCATGGTTATTCATTTATTTCAGGTATGGCTTCGTTCGGGAGATGAGGACTAAATATAGGGTAAGAGCTTTTCTTTGCTTCTGATACCCTTTGCCAAAACATTAATTTTCGAAGAAGTTAAAATCACTGTCTTACAAATTTGCACTTTTCCTTATTCCTGTCTATAATATAAGTATCGTCTCCTCATTTCTCTAATTAATTCACTTTTGGTTACAAAACTTGTATGTAAATGCTTTCTTGAAGTCAATTATTCTGAATTCTTTGGATGATGAAGGGAAAGGACCGTTCCATCACCATTATCCAATAAAACGAATCTTTGGAAGGTCTCTTTTTGTCCAAAAAAAAACATCGAATTGGCATAAAAGTGGTGAACATTAAGTGGTCTCCATCACACCATTAATAATAGTTTTGAAACAAATAAAATATTTATTTTAAGAAATGTTTTCTAAATGCAAACACACAAAGAATTGTATTAAAAGAACTAAAGTAGATGCTTTAATCACATTATATTGTATTGAAGTCAAAGTGATGTTTACATTCAAAATATAAATTATGATACTGTAACATAGCAACTAACAAAAAAAAAGCAACTGCATGAAAGTTGAGCACATCAATTTTATTAATTTTGTTTTTTAAATTTGAAACTGTTAGCTAAAAATTTTTATTGAATATTTTATGCACTGTAAAATTAATTGTTGATACTTGAACTCTTTTATGTTGATTTTATCTGCCATTCAATCACGTAATAAACCTTGAAAATGGGAATTATTTTATAGAGAATATTTATTTTATAAAGGAGAAATTTAAACCTCAAGAGTTCATTTTTAAATATAAAAAAGAAGTCAAGAACAAAAGAAATATCTTGTCTATAGAGTTCAGTGGGGTGAGCATTTATGAATCTCATCTGTGTTGCAGCAACACGCGGATCGACTGCTGGTGCTCATCGAAAGAATGTACCGGTGGCTCCCCCTGGGAACTCTCGTCGACAACAAGGTGTTCGTCGTCCACGGAGGAATCTCTGACGTCACCGATCTCACGGTCATAAGGAACGCTGAGCGGCAAAAGGTAAGGAACATGCTGCATCCTCCGCTCGTTCAAAATTATCACTTCACGTACGCAATTTTTCGGATTGGTGTGGTGGTAGTATTTTATATTTCCACCCTGTGGGCCCGCAATCACATCTCAACGGTCCTCTTATGCTCCATGCCAATTATTTTTATCATTTGGTAAAGCATTTCTTCTTTCTCCTGTCTCCTCGTAGTTTAACTTCCAAACTTACCCTCCGAATTTCTTTCTTTTCAAATCAATTTGAAGTTTTCAGTGGTTCGCAGAACTTCACCATCAACAGGAGTCCTAATGTTAGATGGCCTATTTCTTCGGAACACCACGATTTCACTCTTATCACTGCTAATGTGATTTTGAACTGAAATTCATGGGTAAAAAATACATAAGTATACTGTGTGATTGAGGAAAACACCTCTTTATATTTACACTTTGGTTTCTTCCAGTACTATCATATCCGTTTGAGGTCTTCCCGTAAAATAAAGCAGTCCTTAGAACAGTTTCTCATCGCGTGATCGAGATATTCCAATGGTGAAATCATGCGTGGTAAAATTTACATAGATTCTATTTTGATCGTTTTTCTCTTTTGTTTTTTTTATTTCAAGAAATTAAGTGTTAGAATTCGTGTCGAGGTCATTATACTGATTAATATGGATTACGTGTTAGCCGAATTCGTATCAAGCCCTTTGGCGTGCCTGCTCTAATCTCGTATACATTTCCTAAACATTATAATTTTTTCAGTCCCACAACCCCTTTCCGCCATTGATCCCTGATGAAATGGTTCTCGTGATTTCGTGTTATCGACGCGTTCCATTTGTATTTCATATCAGTTTTCTTCGTCTCCAGTCGGTTCTATTTCTGGCGCTGTAGCTTCAATTTCCGCCCATCATTCAAACTTCAGCGCTACTGACTTTGAATTCCTGTATCTTATTCAATAAAATTCTCATCGAAGAATTATTTAATATGCTTTGAAAAGGTAACGCAAACCACTTCATGGGATATTATTTCAACAAATTGGAGAAACATATTTCGATAGGTAGTCATTCAAAGTACACTGGAGTCCCGCAATCCCGAACTTATTGGGATCACACCCTGTTTGGATCATTTGCCGAGGCAGCGGGGTAAAGTTCTCGCCTGCCAAACAGGAGGTCGCGGGTTCGAGTCCCACCTTAGTAAATTACCCCTATCCAGGGCATTCTGTTTGTGCGCGTTAAACTGGTAACATTTTTATTATGATATTGTACAAGTTACAAGTTGGCTATTTGCCAGGTGGTAACAATTTATACAAAAATAAAAACAAAAACAAAAATATTGCAAATTAAAAATACATTACCAAAATGAAACTAGAAAGTGAATATTTAAAATTCAGAGATATTAATTTTCCAATCCTCTCCACCTCTTCTTGAAAATCCTTACGTTGTTGGGGTAGGGCTTAAACAGTTCTGCAGGGAGTCTATTCCGTTCCGTAATCGTCCTGTTCTCCGATGTAAAAGGCTGTATAGAGCTGTTTCCGGTGGTATGGATAAATAAATGAATTTAAGCAGTTCAGATTAGCCGAAATAATAGTAAAAAATACCGTGCTCGAAACGGATGAGGACTTACAAGCGTATGCAGTGTAGTGATGGGATAATGTCGTTAAAAATCGATTTTTAACCGAAATGAAAAGCTAGAATTCCCGACAAAAATTGAAATTTGAACCGAAAGATCAATTGATCGGAGAAATCGAAGGTTCTTTAAAAAATATGCAGCTTGTACCAAAGCATGTTTATTATGTATTCGAAAAAAACTCAAATCACACATTTAAGATGCAGAAAAAAACTCTTCAAAAATATACTAAGAATACCTGCAGGAATTAATTGCACTTGCATTGCATTGCAATGAATTGCACTTAAAATCTACAAATGGATCACAGTTAAATTTTTGGATCACTGCTTGGAACAACTCCGCTTCACTAAAATTTTTAATGCATTTCAGCCGATTACGATGCTTGTGAAAAAGAATAAATCCCTGTAAAAAGATTAGGGAATGAGAGAGTTGAGTCTAATCAAATGTAAGGATCGTTGGCCAGCGATGATAATGCCTCTTCATGTCTCCAGCAGACAGGTTTTCGGGGTTACTACCGCGTAGATTCATCTCTGCAGACGACAGTTTCGCCGGCATTGTAGCAGGCTTCTTCAGGTCAATGAATTGGAGGTCTGTGGTGTCGCCCGTCTCTTGTACACCCCATTGGAGGCCGGTGTCTTCTCATTGGCTGGTTCCGGAGACGGGCGATACCACGGATCTCCACTTCATTGACCCGAAGAAGCCTGCTGCAATGCCGGCGAAACTGTCGTCTGCAGAGATGAATCTACGCGGTAATAACCCCGAAAACCAGTCTGCGGAATCCTCACCACACCATGAAAGTCTACATAAAGCCTCTTCATGTCGTTGAGGCATATTATTTATGCCCATACCAACATACACGTAAAGCTGATTGCATTACTTTAGGATACGCTGTCGAACCGCTCGCGCTGTACGCTGTTAGTGTACGCTGCCTATTTTTCTGTATTTCCATCTACTTCACTAGGTATTCACGACTGTAAGTGGATTAGCGACGACCGCAAGTGGATTAACGCTCCTCAGCTACTCCTCCACCATGTATCCATGAGCCTCGTGCGGCTCGTTGATACATGGGATTATAGTGAACGATTCATTTCCTCCATGAAAGTTTTTTTTTCTGAAGGTGTAAATAGACTAAAACTAAAATGATGTGATCAACTCTTTGAAAAAGTTAGCAGCAACTTTTTCCCCTCTTCACTTAAACTTACAAGAAAATGACAACAGATTGTTTGTACGAAAATTTATTTTTTTCGTTGTAGCTCTTTCTCATCCATCCTTAGTTTAAGGATTAATAGGGTGCTGGTAGCCATCACCCTCGTTGGTAAAAAAAGTATACCTATCATAAGTATTACGCGATGTGGGAAGTTTACACATACCCGGAATAAAACATCAGGCAAATATGAAAGTGAATTACAACGTATTAAAATATTTTAAATTTTTCGCCCATGACAAGTCACTGAGCTTCCCTAAAGTAATATTTTCTTGGTACCAAAATGCTCAGCAATAGTGTTAAATTTCACTAATCGTATGCAAGTCACGTGACATATTAACGTGTTGCTATTGAGGTATGCTGAGACTGAAGTAGTGACGTCTACCGTCTTCTACCAGTCCATACTTTAACCTTCCATCCACGGAATTATTTTGACGCATTTCGATTTCGGATCTCATTAAACGAACCCATTACGGAAGTTCGTTTGAATTCGTTTTGTTTTATGCGAGAATCAAAATCTTCGTGTATTGTCTCAGTTAATTGTAGTTTATATTCTTGCGCGCGTCTCCTTGTTTCAATGAGCAGTTCTCCCTGAAGGAGTTTATATTCCGGGAAGTCATCAACTCATGAAAAGTGGGTGGTAACTTTCCTTGTTTCTAATTTTAAAATTATAAATGTGGACGGCTGACTGAGGAATTTAATTTTGGTAGGAACCCATCTTTCTCCTCTATCATCCCGAATTCCTTTAATAATTTCCATTTTTGGGTCCGAGGAGTGAACGAACACGTTCTAGGGAACGAAATTTCGCCTTTAAACGTCTTGGTCCCATTTCCCCGCGTTCACAATGTTTTATACCATTTGTTTGCCGTTTTATTGTCACTCCGTGCGGTGGGTTGCGGTCGAAATCCCGTCGTTTTGTTGGCTGGCCTACTTTGCTCCAGGCTCTTAAGCTCTGAATAGTTTTGCATCCACTCATACTTAATGCCATGAAGGCATCTCAAAATGAGGTTGCTTAGGTTTTCAGATCAGCTTTTTACCGGCCTCAGTGGCGCGGGCGGTGGGTCCTTGCCTGCCACATCGAAGGTCGCGGGTTCGTGTCTCGCCTGGGTAGGTTACCCCAATCCAGGTGTTTGCGCTCGTCCTACGTTGTTATTCGTTACATTTCCCCGTTTTAAAGTCCTTAAGTTCGCTGTTTTCGGGGCAGTGGATATAAATTCAGACCGTGGTGCCAATATAACCCAAATATCTTGGAGAAGTAAAATTTTATTCATTGATTAGGCTATGAGGCAGTAATCAAGAAAATGCATGAGATGCATCTCATCAGAAATTTCTGGAATAAAAATTTTATCGCTAAAAAATAGGGATATCTTCGTAATCTGGTTTTAAATTTTCGAAACTGTTATTTTGAAATGTCATTGAAAAGTCCGGACTAATGTAAACAGAATTCAAGCACTGCAAGTCGCTCTAAAATATCTGGCCACCAACCACAAGTTGTGATTGTTATTCCATCGCTAGTATAGAATAATTTACCCCTCTCCATCTTTTAAATGTAAAATATTAAATTCATTTTAAGGTGGTAGTGTAAATTTTTTAGAACCCCTTTCACTCCAATTTTATTTTATAATTATCGTGCTGCTATCATCTATTTATTTTTTTCTATGGTTCTTTTTAAATGGAATGGTAGATAATGAAATGATACTTTGTAGTTTGTAATCAACGTAAAGCAATGAAATAAAAATTGATTATTATTTCGTATTGTAAAGTATCAAGTTAAGTACATCGAGAACACAGCTATCGCTGGCTCGTATAAAATCATTTTATTACTTCCAATGCATCATATTTCAAGAAATATGAGTTCTTTATGTACATATTGGATGTTTTAACATTGTTAAACTTAATTAACTAACTCATTATTAACTTTGCGATATTCCATTATAAGAGGTGATATAAGTAATAGAATACTATCGAAGAAAACTTATTGCTAAACTTTCAAAATATTTATCATAATCATCATCATTAGTCAACAATCCTGAGATTGGTTTGACGCAGCTCTCCATTTCTCTCTCCTATCCGCTAATCTCTTCATAGCTACATATTTCTTCTCTTTTACATCCTTTATATCCTGTCCTATATAACTCATTCGGGGCCGTCCCTTGCCCTTTTTCCCTTCCACTAGTCCTTCAACGATTGTCTTCATCAGACCATCGTGCCTCAAAATGTGTCCAACTAAGTTGTCCCTTCTTCTGCATAAGGTTTTTAGGAGGTTTCTCTTTTCTCCCACTCTTCTTAGCACTTCCTCGTTACTCACACGGTCAATCCATTTTATCTTCATCATTCTTCGGTAGTACCACATTTCGAATGCTTCCACTCTTGACTTCTCTGCTGCTGTCAACGTCCAAGCCTCGCTTCCTTAGAGAAACATACTCCATATGTAGCATCTGATGAATTGTTTCCTTACTTCTATGCTGGTATTTTCAGCTGTAAGAAGATTCTTCTTTTTGTAGAAAGCCCTCTTCGCCTGAGGGCTTTCTACAAAAAGAAGAATCTTCTCACAGCTGAAAATACCAGCATAGAAATTATTCCTTAAATAGTGCTAAAAATATGAAAATCTGAAGATGCAATATACTCGTCATTGAGTGATTTAACATCGGAAGTGCACGACGAGTTAGAGTCATTATTTTAGCGCAAGGGGTTGGTATATATATTGCGCACTGATGGTGAAGAAAACTGCTTTCCATGCATTTTAATTTGAAGCAGTCGGGATATAACTTATTTTATCCATTCAACTTTTCAGAATGTATTATCAATAGCATTTCGTCGTAAATTTCGTCCGATTTTCAGTTACTTAATGTGCTATCATTTATCTTTTTGAAAAATTACTCTTTGAAGAACGATTGAAAATCTATTTAATTGAGTAAAACGATAGACTTATGATATATTTTAATAAAATATATATCACTGAATGGAAACATTTTTTTTGTAATATTTGATAATTATATTTTTTGTTAGCTTAATTAGGGCTAAATATGCTCAGCTGGCTGGTTAAAATGCCTGTGGGACTCACAGTGAGGAAAGAATCGAAAGACCAAAGAAGTAATTCGTGTCCATGAGGGTCAATTAGTGGGATTGGCATGGTGACGCGGGCGAAAAGATCGCACAGGTGGACGTGGTGGTGCGGTGTGGGAGGCAGCTCAACGTCACGGTCTCAATCCGATCGTGCTCCGAGGAAAGAGAACGGGGGTTGTTTAAGGCGATGTCCGGCTAAATTTAACCCCCCTATAACTGTCCGAGGTGGCAATTGGCCTAAAATGGTCCGATATAAGTCAGGGAAGAGACCCAAAGGGACGGAACGAGAGGCGAAAATAGCTTTAACCCCCACCGTTATTTTAGGTGGGTAACCTACCTCGTCATTCGGTCTTTGCTGCATCGATCGGAACGAGTGGATTCCTTTAGCAAGCGTTGTGATTTTCTTTTACAACTGTAAGGGTGATGGTATGGCGAGTGATAATCCTTCATTTAAACGAATAAAACTTGAAATATGGAACGAAAAACACAAATAGCCGAATAATATCTCCCAACGCATCTAAAATCTACCAATATCTAGGCATCCTTAGCAATACGGTGGACGAATCGAGTAAGGAAAGAGCACGATCAACGAAAGATTGAGCAGCAAGTGTTAATGAGGAAAGAAAATTGATGGCTAAAATGAATAAAAGGAAGAGTAAATGGCTGGGACATGTGATGAGAGGTAATGGCATTTTGAAGGTACCCTTGGAGGGAACGGTGGAAGGGATGAGAAGAAGGGGAAGGAGAAGGCTAAAGTTGATAGGCAGTTTGAAGATGGGAAAGTATAGACACTTCAAAGAGATGGCCGGAGACAGGATAGAGTGGAGACAGCGTTGACGCGAGGGACCTGCCGACGGGCAGAACACCAGGTGATGACGGCATATACTCGATATTTTAATGGATATAAAAGTCAAGAGGTGGATGAGGAAGATGCTGTACAAAGCAAATTCTTAATCGAACGCCCAAGCAGCAGCTTAGTCGCGTGAATCCGTTCATACTAGGCGATTTACCGTGGACTTAAGGCGAGTTGAGCACGGCCACACTCGGTTAACTGGAGCCTCAGTGAATACAGCGTAGGTTCAAAAAGTAGTACGACTGGATTCCTGTAGCGCGAATGGAGCTTTACCGGCGGATCTTACCACTTGTGCGAGACAGTGTGGAGCCTTCATCAACATCTACATAATACCCTGCGAGTCACCTCTAGGGTGTTTGGTAGGGGGTGATCTATCACCAGCATGCAGCATGCAATTGGGCTCCCACATGCACACCACACGGTCCAAAAAACGTCAAGCATACTAACAAATTATACTACCATTTGCTGTTAGAAATAATAATAAAATTAAGAAACATGTATTAAGTTTTATATAGGTTAGTAGGCTACATTACAAGTCATTCAATCTATTTATGAGTTCTATCGCAGCCGTTATAATCTCTTATTGATCGTGGAAAAAAAGACATTCTGAATCTGTCTGTTCTACAATCTATCTCTCTTATTTTATTTATATGATCTGATCTTCCGTAGTATGTTGGCCTCCTTCTGAGGAGTCCGATACTTTTCTAATCACCAGTGAACACGCGGAGAATAAACACGTCGATCTCCGTGAACTTGTATCAGGCGGTCGCGGTTCAGGATGGTGAAAAATCTTGAACAGAGCTACGGAATCAAATTCTCCGTCAAGCTCGAGAAAACCGCAACGGAGACCCTACACATGATTAGGGATGCCTACGGGGATGCTACCATGAGCCGCTTGACTGTGTTCGAGTGGAATGACGGGTGCACCAACAAGTCCCCGCGTGAGAATACAACCAGAATGAGCGAGTCAAATCCGTGATCATCGTCCTCCTAGTTGGTCGTAGGGTGGTGCATAGGGAGTCCGTGACTCTTTACAGACTTTGAAGGCCAGTTTTTACGTGGACGTACTCGTGAGGCTGCGCAAACTCGTCCTTTGCGTGCGGCCAACAATCGGCGACTGCTGGAAGCTTCACCACGACAATTCTCCGTTTCGCACCGCGCTACTGGCGAGATTCTAGTCAAGCATGGGCTCACCACATTGACTTAACATCCCAGTAGTCCAGATCTGTCGCTACTAGTATATTTCCTCTTCCCTCGGCCCGGCAAGCCTTTTATACAGCTCCGTACAACACCTACAAGGGGTCATGACGGCATCTCTGAAGGGAATCCCGAAAGCGAGTTCCAGAAGGCTAATGCGATGTGAGAGTCTCATGATTCGCGTTGTGTCGAAGCACAAAGGCGCTATTGTATTGCCCGGAGAATCAAGGATTTGTACCGATTCGTTCAATAAAAAAATTAATTTAAATCAGTCCAACCACTTTTTGATCCCAACCTGTTCACTGGATTCCACCGCCAGCTGAGTGGAAGTTGGCGGGTGTAAGTGGCTATTCTAACGGCAAAAAAATTAGAAGGATGTACTAATTTCTCTGTTTCAGGTAGGTTTTCTTCTTTAGCATTAACCTTGTTCTCTCTTCCCCTTCCTCAGTGGTCCCACATTATTCAATATCGGTTGTAAGCAAGTTATCTCCGTTTAGTGCTCCCTTGATCAAAACCCTATTTCTTGAACCCTTGAACTTCATCTTATCTGGAACTTTCTTTTCCTCAGCCACTTCGTAGTGCCTCTTTCTCTCCGTCCACTAATTGAGTTATCCGCTCGCGTTCAGTGTCTGGTAATTTTAACTTCCAGATCCTCTCAATCGTTATTTTGAATGGTATTGGTGAAATGTCTCATCGTCTATAGGTTTTGCGTACCACCAACAGAGCTTTTCCTTGTCCATTACCAACCATTCTCCTCCAAAACTTATCGGTTGCCCGCACCCATTGAGTGACTATAAATTTTCCCAGACTTATTTTCTCTCTTTCCACCCATAAAAACACGTGAGTATAGCGGCGTAAGCTTTGCTCCTTAGGTTCGATTTTCAAATTCGATTATCCTGAATTCGAGCATTTTGCCGGAAAATTATTAATTGGAAAAAATTCATCACCATCATTAGTTAACAATCCTTTGATTGGTCCGCTCGCCTTTTCATAGTGATCAAATGATAATAAATTTGGCTGAAATTTCCCGAAAATGTCGACATTTCATTAATTAGATAATCTTTTTGTTAAATGAATTTTTGTATTTAAAATAGAAGATTTTAAATGGAATAATTTTTTTATTATTAGCCAAGACCTGAGATTGTAAAGAGTTATAAAGTGTGTATCGTACAAGCTTAATAATTATTGAATGACAGCTCATATTTTTTTTATATTATAACGATTTTTCTTGTCGATCTTTCCTTAACCCTATTTTGAAATTCTCCTCCTTATCCTCCTCCCACCCATGTTTCCGCATCATAAAGTCCCACGCTCTGTATCAGACTCATCGCTAGCATTTTATATTCCAACCTCACTACCCAGCAACTCTCTCTTCACCCGTTTCCTGGCCATACAAGCCTCCTTAACAAATAATATTCTTCTCCTTGCATCCCTAGTCTCTTCCGCGTATACTTATTCACTAAGCGGACATTAAAAAAAAGCACTCGTCCTAAAATCCCCCAAAGCAATAGATGGATATAACCCAGTCTAGCTCAAAAATATAATAATCTAGCTGTGTTATCCATGGGGAGGGCATTGCATATCTTCAATAATACTTTACACGATGTAGTGGAAGTTATTAATATTAGTCAAATAAGGCATTTTAATATTTCCACTGAAATAATTTTTATACTACGCGTTTCTTTGTTGCAACGTGACACTTGAATAACGCTTAACGCACTCAAAACTGCTGTTGTGTGCGTGATAACACTTGCTTTAAACGAGTAATACCTCGCAAAAAGGAAAAAAAATAATACCGTTTGTAAGAGAGTGATAAGGGTTTCTTGAAGAGTGGAAAAAATGTAATCCATTACTTATTGACTCATCTGTGTTCGTTCCGACTACAATGGTACGGATTGCACGTATTTTTTTCCGTCCCTGCCTCATCGCCGAAGAGAGAAGCGGGGGACTAATGGCCCTAATTGGCCGGATGACCTTAGAGGTCCTTTCGGATCGGCCAACGGTGTTCCGTCATGAACGGCAGAGACTTCGCCCCGTAATGTTTATCAACGGCGGCGCTGTCGATGTGGTCAAAACGATGTGTCTGGCAATCCACCATAATGAGGGCACCGGCCGCACGGACTGGCTAATTTCCTCCCCTGACGGTCTCTCGATTACGAGGCCTCTCCCTTCCATTAGGCACTTACAGCAACCGCTTCCTCGCTGAGTCTCAACTGCTCGTATCCATTAAAGGGAATCCGTGAGAAAACTTTAGCTTTTCCAAACGTCATGGCTAAGTAACTGGAAATACTCATTAAGGAATTTTACAGTCACTAAGGGGTCCAAGGGATAAAGTATGCATATTGTAAATGCTTTCGTTGATTTTGTCTAAAAATTGAACTTTATATAAACTCATTAGCATGGATGCCGACTTACAAAAAATACTGTGTGGCCCAAACCGGGGATCTTGCCCCGGGAAATTTTATAAGTAATGAGTTTAAAGTTTTTTTTAAGCATTTTAGAAGAGTCATGTGATCAAAATTAGAACCCTGATAACTAGAATCTCGATACTTGGACCCTCGGGGGACAATCGGCAAGTCTAACACATTTTTTCCTCACGCCCATAACGAATTTTTGAGGGGGATCGGGCCCCCTCAGGCCCCTTGGAGTCGGCACCACTGCTCATTAGTGTCGTTCAGCTAAATATTTTAAAAACTTACTTTTAGTGAAATGAAGGCTTGGAGAGGTTGGATTCTCTATCGACTCTAAGGCTTTTTGGCTTCGCACAAAGAAAAGGGAATCGTATTCGTTTTTATTCATTATTTTGAAGAAACTTATCGCTTATGACAGTCTCACTTTTTTCATTCTCAAATAATATCTATTTGGCAATCATTTTTTGACAAAAAATCCTTTAAGATCAGTTAATTTTAAAAATTCAGCAACATATTTTCATTGAAAATTCTCTACATGTATGTGGTTCTGAGGAGAAAATTTTATTTGAATGCTGCGGGCTTCATAGAAATTCAAATTAATTTTAATTGGTGCATTATTGTGGTTCAAGCAAATATTTCAAAGTCTTACCTTTAGTTTAATGGAGGTGTATTTAATCCTTCTAGTGGATGGATCGAAGTTTTAGCTTTCTTCGGGCTATTCAAGGGAAAAGTTATTGCTATTTTTCGATGAAAATTGAAAAAATATGACATTAATTCTTATTAACATGGATCATTTAAATACATCCAGAGTCCATTGTAGATGTGGAGGCTATCAAAAACAAAGAGATAAGAGTGATTGGTATTATTTAGCGTGAAAATGTATAAAAGAGACTTACTCAACCTGTTAGAAACTATTGATTGGATATTGTAATCCACGTATTATATTGTAGATTGTTTGTTATTGATTATACCTTCCAGCTGTAAAACATGAGATAAAATACATTTTTACTGAGCTCAAATAACATGTTGTAAATATCTTTGCTTATATTTTCGCCTTCGACGATCTTGTCTGGTATCTTCGTGAAGGTTTATGCTGATATTTCAACTCGGAATAACTTGCCTTTTTCTGTTGCACTCCAGCTTCGAGTATTAAACACCCAGCATCAGCCTCAATGTCTAGGATGTACATTTTGAAGGAACGTCTGATGCATTATCTGCGAATAAATTGAATAAGGTTTTCACGGGTTTCCAGCCGGTTGAGATTGCCCATGTTTCGAGGTCAGAAGCGTTCGTCTTCATCAGGGAATGATGCTCATTACCATCACCTTAACGAGTAGATATATATCGGTGAGAATGACCGCACCATGGTAAGGTAAGAAACATCGTGTCCTTTTTGCGTCTGGCCCAGCCGATCAAGTCAGCCATTGCCGGGTCGTTGGATCGTATGTAAAAAAGACATTCATGAGAATGAAGTGATTTTGTTGTGCTATCTCGCACATTCTATTATTTGGACAGGAAATCTAAAGGGGCAATTGAAATCAATAGAGACACCGGGAACATGCGCTTAGAAACACTTGCGGGGCAGTGTCGAAAACCAAGTCATAGGAGGACGAAAATCGACGCACACCAATGGGAAGAAACCACAACTGCGATACAAGCATAAATAAGGCTACGATAATGGCACCAGCATCATTCACTGATGGCAAGGAACGTGCCGGGCCTCGAAAAGTTGGAGAAAATGGAAACTATCCTACGACTGAAAACCCGAGAACCCAATCCAAAGTACATTTTACCTTCTTCGAAGATTGTAAGGTTTCAGTGCACGATTACTGCTATTTTAACTTGAAAGGAAAGTCCGTGAAGCATGGTTGACCTTTCACTACGGCGTCAAAGTTTCGTCAAGTAATAACGAAGTGAGTCTTCGAATTTCTAGAGCTGGCGAGAAAGCAGTCCCGCTAAATAGCTTTCAGGAGTTTTTAAGAGCACAACGAAAAATTGTGATCTCATAATCCACATAATGCTTTTCAGTTTATTTAACAGAAAGCTGACTTTACGAGACGATGCCAGCGAAGTCATTTGCTTTGATTATCAAATTTTCAGAAGCACTCGATGCTAAATAAGCGTCTCCTGCCAGAAATTTGATGAAAGTTATCAAGCAAGGTGTAAGTATTAATTTTATTGGTTATTAACTCAGAATCCCTTAATAATTTTTATCATTTTGCCATTGATATACATTTCTAATCTCTTTAAATTATTTTACCCAATTTCATTTCTATATTATAGACGTTGACTATATATGTTGCACCATGCAGTGTATTGTATTGCATTTTCATGGCACCAATAGGCCACTAGCGTTCATATAGTAGATAGATACCATTTTAAAATTTCTTAAAAAAAAACTGGTAGCTCTATGCAATTTCTGCATGCTGGAATTTTTGCTACCCTTTCGCAAACAGCCGTGACTCCATGCATTATTATAATTTTCTTACTGTTGATAATTTTTTATGTAACTCTCTCGTTTTCATTTTTCTCGCTGCAAATTTTATGTCATAGTTTATTGCGCAATGCACATTAAAAGCAACAAACTCTTACGATACCCTTTTCCGAAGACGCTCTGCTGACACAATTCAGGTTGATGAGATTTTCTAACCGTCTTTTTACTGCGAGAAAACCACAAGTATAATTTTCAAACCAACGAGGCCATAAAAATGTCACGCACTGAATTTCTGAGGCCTTATCCTTGTAGAATTCCATTTCATGTTAAGAAAAATGGCAAACATTGCTTTCTAATTCATAACTATTAATAACCATATAAACAATAACCATAAAAATAAATTTGTTTTGGTTATTGGTTGCTAGGAACCTATAATTTTATAACTTTACACTTGTAAAGACTTTCTTTTACGAAATCGTGAACCAAATACAGCACTTTTGCGTGCGGAAGGTTCAACCGTTGCCTTGGAGACGGGTACCTCGAGGAGTAGCAATAAAAACACACGGCATCCTTCCGCTCCAAACGACATGGCGGTAGTGGTGGGTATTTTTTTTCTCTGGAGGAAGTGGAGGACGTAAAGGAGTAGTCTCAGTATGAAAGTGAGGGCCGGAAGAAGACTCGGGACAAAAAGCTCTAAAGGCTGGCCGGGAGGTCAAGAGTGGACACGAGAATGCCCTTTAGCGTAGATGGAGTGTGGCGGCGCCACGTACTCCGTGGGCGGTTGAGGGAACAATTGACGATCGTCGTGCGCTCCCGAAATACCAGTCCCTTAAGTGATGGCGCCTCCCCTTTCGAATATCGTGGTCGTTGGTCGTGAGATAAATACGCTGGAAGTGTAACAAAAAGAAACTATGTGAGGTAATGCTGAATCATTAAAGATAATGGAGAATGATGTTTATTTATGCTCTAAGTTTCCTCATAAAACAGGTACACATAACAATTTCTGTTTAAACAGTAGAAATAAAAATGTACCTGGCACACTTATCCTGGCAGTAAGATGCAAAAATATTACATCGAAATAAAACTATACGAAGTTTCCTTTGAAAATAGACTAAGAATAGGATTTTTAAAATTTATAACGGCAGGAAACTCCAGAGATTACGGCCACAGATCAGAAAAGATTTAAGATAATTATTTGTCCGATATATATATGGCGTGGGAGGTATGAGTCAGTTCTACTAGTTCTAGAATCGGAGGCTGATGTTTGCCGTAGAGATGGCGGTGATAGACGATACAAATGGCTCAATTAGGTCATAGCAAAGAGAAATTACCTCTGTTCGGGGACATTTCATGAGCCCAAGACATTTCTAACTACATACGTAACATGTTTATTTTCCTTCACGATATGCTAAGCTGTTGAAAACCATTATTATTTTTAAATATTTAAACAAAGTTTTTTATAGTTTTAATTAGAATTTTATTTGATGTATTTAAAAAATTATGTATAAATTAGCCAAATATTTGTAGTACAATATAGTGGTCATCAGTTTTACTTCCCAAATTTGTCGATTGTTTTTTCCCTCCATGAATGTATGCGCGTTGTATCCTGGGAAGGTGAGTTCAGAATCAAAATAATGGGTAATTCTGATATATCATGATCACTCATGGAGCTATTCAATGTTTCAGAATTTTGTGGATAGAAATGTTTTTTCGGCAATTATTAGGAACTTGAAATATGCCTCGTAGCATGATGATATAGAGAGTAGATTTTAAATATTTTCCAAATTTTTGTCTAAACTGTATGATATAATTGATTAAAATATTGAGGTGTGTGTTAGTATGCAATGAAATTGCAATTCATTCAAAAACTTCTGATTTTATTGATGCTTGGCATGGCTCCTACTTCTATTAGCTCCTTTATTTTTGTCGTATAACTGGTGGGCAATTTGGCAAAGATGTGGAGCCGAAAAAGTCGAACTTTTGGTCGCAAAGATGGTAGGGGATTGAAAAAACAATGAATTTCAAAGGAATAAGGAGGCTATCGCAGAAGCGGTAGTGTCGGGTAGATTTGGAGTAAGAGCGAGCAAAAGATCAATTGATTGGCTGAGGTATTTTCCGATAACAGTCTTGGCTGTTTAGAATGCAAAGTGTGGAGGATTTTTTTCTATGATGTAATACCATGTAATATATGTACTTACTTGTTTCAATTCAAATGTTGTGCTTGCTTCAATTCAAATGTTGTACTTGCTTCAATTTAAATGTTGTGCTTGCTTCAATTCAAATGTTTATACGTCAGCATGAGCCTATGCAAATGATGGTAGCCAAAAAACAGGTTGTCCTTAATGGCTACCTAAAGTTACTCCGTTTTGTGTATTAATTCTATTCTGTACTTTTATTTTTGGAGTAATAAACAATTATTATTATTATTATTACTATAAAGAGAAAGACATTAAAGTGGATTTGTTGCTGTCAATTGCACGTAAGTTGTCGCTGTCGTAGTATTGACGATACTATTTACATTTCAATTAACCCCATGCGCTGCAATGACGAGTCTAGCTCGTCATGAACTTGCGATACCAAACCTCGTTATGACGAGTGTATCTCATCATTGGATTTTCATGATTTTAGCACTATTTAGAGGAACAATATAATTATTTTGAAGGCTTAATAATGTCAAAACATTCATAGTAAACATGAATATAATTCATATTTAATGAAAAGTGATGCATTGGATGGATTAAAATGATTTTATTCGAGTAGTGATAGCTGTGTTCTCCATGTTTAATAATCACGTTTTATTTCACGGTTCTACGTTGATTACAAATTACAAAATTATCATTTCATTACCTACCATTTGAAAAAGAACCACAGAAAATAAATGGAGAATAGGAGCACGATATTTGGGAAATAAATCAAAGTGGAAGGGGTTAAGGTACCGACACGACCTGGCTACTTTATGCTCGATATGAAAGTATTTGTAGCGATAATTAAGGTACCGACACGATCTGGCGGACGACACCGATTGTTTATTTACCTTGAGCCGTTGCCTTAACATACGCCCAAAAATTATCGGACGTCTTTTCTTAGTTTCATAGTTAGTTTCCATTACGCCACCAGAGTGGAAAACCGGCGCTGTACCATCATCTACGTCATTTTTGAGAACTTGATGACGGAATTACCCCTCACCACTTATGTAGGGTCGACTGAGAAACGCATATAGGGGCCTTTTGTTATGTAGGGACGGATATGTAGGGTCCACTAAGAATACGGCCCTTAGATGGAAAATCCATTCGTAAGTGAGTCTTTACCAAATTGACTTTTTGTGGTAAAGGAAAGAGTACAAATTTTATTAAAATGAGGCACAAATTATAAAGGAGAAATTGATGAATATTACTATTGAATCCCAGGGAAGTGAAATGTAACGGCATTAGGAATCCTTAAATGGAAATAACTTGTTTAATAAGTAACTAGAAATACTGTCCTAAATTTATTCGTTCTGTCAAAGAAGTATGATCTCATTGACATAAAATAAATTTGCACTTTCGCACAAATCTTTCCTTCTTTGAAATAAAATAGCACTTTCCATTACCACGAAAGTCTATGTGTGAAGAATTAACTGGCTTCTTTGACTGAATGAATACAGTAGCTTCCTTCGTGATCCCTTCATATGTACACCCATTAAAAATATGTAGGGTAGGCCGCCAGTTTGGGTATTTGAAAAAATCATTCTTTGCCCACGTTATGGAATTTTATGAATTCCATATTTAGGGCTAAATGTAAAGAATCATGTGAAGATTCTGTGCATTTAAGTTTTCGTTATTTAATATTAGTGTTTATCATTGTATATATTTTATCCAGCTGCTCTGGAGTCGTATAAAGTCGAATTTCGTTTTTATATTCCACATGTTGACTCAAATGTAATACCTTTAATCGTATCCACGAGTGACGAGGTGCGCCCAGCTTCCGAAGCTTTGCCTCAGCTAGCCCTACCCCACGTCGGATGAGCCGGGGCGGGACTCGAGGGATTATTGCACTCAGGCCGGTCCGTGGGTCGTCCTTTCCCTTGTGGAGGTTAACACCTTGTATCCATTGATTGTGAGCCCACCGGGGCCCAGGCATCCTCCGCAGCAACCCCTCCCCTCATCCTCTCAGTTGCTCACTTCGAGCCAGGATCTCCACTCTCCTTTGTCGACCGTTGAAGCGGAAGGAATATCCCCGAGGCATGGCCTTGCAGTGTTCGGGAATTGAAAAGACCGAGAATTGCAGAGGGATTGTAGACGAGTGAAAGAATTTTTCCTTTTTTTTCAAAAGGTATGGTAGTATCCATAAAGGGTGGTTTCCTATTATTTTTTTTCTTTCCTAAATCGAAAGATTATTACCTACGCCTGGAGTACCTCCTGGAGTACGCATTTCATGCTTTTAGAATTTTAAATGACGATATCTATTTTTCTCGATTAAATGAAAAGTGAACATTTTCAAACGCGCGAAAACGCGACGGGTAAGTATGAATGCCGGGAAAACTCCGTGTGACGTCGTTCTCGTTACCGCAAGTGAGGTGACCTTGGGGCGAGGCTCTGAGCGCTGATACGACGCAGGATTCAAGCAGGTAGCAGAGTACCATGCTAGGTGGTAGCGCTTGGTTGAAATAAGGATTATTAATACCTTATCGAACGAAGAAAACTTTCCAACCTTAGCCAGTTTTAATAGGTGATTATTAATACATGTTTCCCTGAGCTCTGTATCTCATGCATGCATTGGTAATCTCAGACGATGTAAAACTCCTATCTATTCGAATAGAAACTAGGTCCCTGTGACGTCATGTGGAGTGGAATCGTATGGTCGCCAATCTGGCCTTTTTCAAATGAGGATAAAATTGACCATTGCCATTCGTCTAAACTGGAATTTCTAAAACCAAATAATTTGAATGTTATGGATAAACTAATGGTGGGTAACGAATCGCAAGCAATGCCTTTCGTTTTCTTTGATGAAGGAAAATACCCTTTTCGGATAAGGTTTTCTTCAAATTTGAATACCGGACTGTAATGAAGGCCATTATTGCTTTGAAGAGGATTGATCACTGTCTTTATATGCGTATTTTTTTAGTTAAAAATGCATTACTTGTTAAAAAAAATGATTTTAACATCCTGAAATGATCATTATATGCGTGGTAGATTTATTTTCAGCTTATAAATTTCATCGCCTGTCCCCTAAATTTCATATAAATTGTGTGTCTTCTAAATTTCATCATTTTACCCGTTTTTGGGATGTTTTTATTCGAGAAAGCATCTATTACCCTTATAAAAATATCTAACTACCCTAATAATTTCGAAATGATCGCTTCATGATGGGTTAAAATGACTTTTCTGGAGGAAGGGCAGCGTTTTGTAAAGGTTACGTTCACGGATCAAAATTATAAACATTTACCGATCGATCTTAGGATTAGTCTTGAAAAAATATTTATTTAAATTATTTAATTTTCCCCCGAATTCAGCTCAATGAGGCCTTTACATCGTTGGGTTTCAATAACTGACAAATAAACATACCCATACCCTGGATAGGGGTAATTTACCCAGGCGGGACTCGAACCCGTGACCTACGGTTTGGCAGACGAGGACTGGATCCCACCGCCACCGAGGCCGGCTATATCTATATTTATAAACCTTTGAGCGTTAAACCGATTTATAGAAAGAAGTATAACTCTTCCTTGTTTTGAAATTTCTCCTGACAGCTGGTAAAAGTAAGAAAGAAAGATATAATTCTGTTGTCTAATTTGCAGTATTGGATTTCAAAAAAATCTCTACTAGCACTGCAGGTATTACGCATAATTATTTTACTAGAGTGATGCCTTCTCATTAAAAATAAAGGAGTTTTGTATCAAAGACGATATGGTTTTCTGAGGGTCCAGCTGCTTCCTGTCATTCTAAGTTTAAACGAAATTAGAATGTATTACTCGTGCAGAGGTACTTACATCTCACACATCATATTAAGTTAATATTCTGTCTCATGTGGAGGGCTTAGGAAGTGTTTGGTTGAGAATTCTGTACCCACTTATAACTTTGGGGCAGAAGGGAGTGCTTCTAAAATAGCTGGAACAGGAAAAGGATAATTACTTCTCACGAGATTGCAGAAACCACGTCGTGCGAGGAATCGTGGCAAACTTCTCTACGTGGCAAACTACGTGAACAATGTTCTGTGCTAATGCAAAAATTATGCTCTCGCGGGTGAAGGTAATGTTCTAAACCGGAAGACCCGTTCCACCGATGGATTTCATTCGCCTAAGTATCATTTTCAGAATCCTCAAGCACATATGTCAGTAAACAAGGAGTGAAAAGAAAAATAGTGAATTTTGAATGAAGATAATTGGTTAGCTCTATCATTTGACCCATTTTAAATTCTTTGTTTATGCAGTTATTTACATTTCTTGGAGTATGATGAGTGATTGCATGTGTCTCACCTTTGGTGTGTTCAGTAGCAAAACAATGGATTTATGTGCTTGATGAATACGAGGAAATTGCTATGTGTACCTAAAATATTTTTTATCTTGTCTTGAATGCAATGAAAAAGGTACTTTAAATTCTCGTTTGTATGCTTGTTTAAAGTGCAGCATTTTTATTTTCTTTAGATGAAAAAGACTATTCCTTTTTCGCTAAAGGCGCTCATGATGTAAGATGTTTACATTCTAAACGCGGTAAAAATAATTGCCAAATGGTACCTTCTTTTGAAACGATTTCGAATCACGGAAAATCTACCATATTCCGGAGAAAGGGAGGTTTCGAGGGTGACGGAAAGCAGGTTACGGTGGTAAATATAAGAATGCATAAAAAGGGATGAGAATTTCTGTAGCCCTTAAAGGTCCACAAAGATTGCAGCCTTTAGATTGCATTACAAAATAGGTTTTCAGGCTAATAATAATACGCGGATTCCAAACCGTCTCTAATGGTTTCTGAGATACAGACTGGGGCGAGAAATAATACCAATAGGGTAGTTTCCTTCATCAGAGAAAACGAAAGGCATTGATTGCGATTCGTTACCCACCATTAGTGTATTCATAATATACAAATTATTTTGTTTTAGAAATCCCAGTTTAGAGGAATAGCAATGGACAATTTGAACCGCATTTGAAAAAGGCCAGATTGGCGCCCATGCGATGCCACTCCACGTGACGTCATAGGGACCTAGTTTTACATCGTCTGAGATTACCAATGCATGCATCAGGCACAGAGCTCAGGGAAACATGTCTTAATAATCACCTATTAAAACTGCCTTTGGTCGGAAAGTTTCCTTCGATTGATAGGGTAATAATAATTCTTATTTAAGCCGAGCGCTACCTGCTAGAAGGGTACTCTGTTACCTGTTAGCATCCTTCGTCGTATCAGCACTCAAAGCCTCGCCCCAAGGTCACCTCAATTGGCGGCAGTGGGAACCAGAACGACGTCACGCGGAGTTTTCCCAGCATTCATACTTAGCCGTCGCGTTTTCGCTTGAAAACGTTCACTTTTCATTTAATCGCGAAAAATAGATATCGTCATTTAAAAATCTAATTGCGTGAAATACGTACTCCAGGAGTAATAATATTTCGACTTAGCCCATAAAAAAATAATGGGAAACCACCCTATTCCCGCTCCCTTACGGTCCATAAGGACATACGTGTCACAAGACATAAAAACACTAATTTTGTGAAAATTAAAGCACAAATACGGATTTTTTAACTAACCCAACAGGCTAGATCCACATAAAGGACGAACCGAAAGTCCTATTACGTCAATGATTTATTATCAACTATCAAATTTTCACTTTGATTTCAGCATTTCAAGTGAAAGTTCTTGACAATGTGGAAACAACGATATGTGAAAGACATAACTAAAAGAATTTAGAACTAGAAGCCAATAGCCTATTCTTCAATGGAATCAATTCTTACAAGCATACACCTTCTCATTTAATTTTAACAAAATTTCAAAAATTTGGGACATATTTTAAAGCCCCTGGCCCTCAAAGGTTATCAACATGGGTCTTTGGCAGAGGTCACGGAAGTTATTCGTCCCACGAAAATATCTTCCATAAAAAACTTTTACAATTCCTCATAAGGTTACGAACTTTTCGAGAAATTTTCTCACCAATAATTTATAAAATTGAAAAAAAAATTCGAGTGTTAGATTTAATTCTGTGTTCCATTGCTTAGAAGTCGTGGAGAATGGCATCAGATATATAAAACAATGATGGAACACGTTAAATGAAATCTGAAAAATAAATCACCAACTAAAACAATGGAATACATTATCAACTCATAAATCCTCATTCCAACAGCAATCATGGAACACATTAAATGAAAACTGAAAAATAAATCACCATAAAGTGGTTGATTTTAAACTCACGGTAGATGCTGATATAAGGCGTATGTTTGTGTAATGTTATGCAACTTTATGTACGCGTTAGCTTGCTCAGCAAATAAGTCCGTTGGTTCTATTCTCCCTATTCTTATTATTTGTCACATAATATATTTGTGTACCCTCTGCATTAACGTTTTTTCGAAATAGATGTACGTAGAATCCGATACCCTTAATGCCGCGACACTGAAAAAGGTCATTTCATTCCCGCTAAGTTGGTCGCATGTAGCCTTTGTTCTTGACATGTTTCTCGTTTGAATGTTTAGGTATCCTATGAAGATCCTCTGGGTGCATGGAGAAAGTCCTTTACAGCATTTTCCGGTATCTCTAGCATAAAAATTTCGCGTATGAGAAAATACTTATGTCAAATTTTAGAATTCAAAAAGGAGGTAGGTACATTTTTGCTTTAATTATCAACTGATAAGGTTTAATTCATTTCTAAAACAACATATTTGCGGAAGTTTTCAAAATTAATTTTCCATTGAAAAGTTGTACTAAAACAAAAGATGTTGGTGATAATATATAAATAAGTGGTCAGTTATTGAAAATTAATTTTAATGGGCAAAAATATGCTATAAAATTGACAAATATATTTAAAATTAAAAATTAAAAAATTAATGTGACGTATATTTTTTACCCTTACTATTATTTTACCTGTCTTCACTTAATTTTTAGACTAGTTGAATTTTTATTTATTGTACCCCTCATATTTTCAATAATAAGCCTTGAAAATTGAAAAAAAAACTTTCGATGGGTCGGCAGGATGTTTTTTAATAAATATTCTGAACTTCTAAAGGTCATATTTAATTTTGAAAAAGAAGTCAAGAACAAAAGGTCACGTGAATATCTCACGCTCGAGCTGGGTAATGCGCTACTAAAAAATACCAATCGAGTGGGAAAATGAACATGGTTCCCCCTTGAAAAAAAATAAACGAGTTTGCGTGGAAAAGCACGATAGTAGAGAGCGTTGCCTGGTTATTAGGGGCGGATGGAGTAAATATCCCGGGATGGTTGAAATGAGAACGCATAATTCCGTGTTGAGGATGGCCACGATGACAGACGATAGAAGGGAAGAGAGCGGGTTATTTTCTGCCAAGAAATGGCATGGGGTTCTTTTTTCGCCAAAAATGAGTTTTTCAACGTGAAGGGACGTAAGCCTGCGGCCCGTTGTGATCTTTTTTCCCCTTAAGTCATTTATTCCAATGTTATTTTCACCCACGCTTGGATACAGGATTCAGAGATGAACATTTACTGCTCAAAGAATTGAGAAACTTTATATCTCTTCACGATTCGAAAACTTTCGGATCATTTCCCCGAATCAATTTTCTTGTGAGAGGATTGTTATGGAGGAGTGCAAAGAAAAGGCTAGGTAAGATTCTGATCTTGTGTACAGAGCGGAAACGTGGACATTGGGGAACGAGAAGATATTCATCTACATCTACATTATACCACGCAAGCCGCCTAAAAGGCGTGTGGCAGGGGGTGTTAGGATACCAACCGTTTACAGCTAAAAAAATTAAGTGCTCTAACGAAGTTGGGACTAGCGTTTATTAAAGTCCTTTATGGCTCGGGGGAAAAACGAATTCCCATATCTATCCGTTCGGAAAAACATCGCTCTTAAATTATCGCTTCTATCGGACCTGGAAATATAGTGTGGCTCTAATATTATGTTCTCTGTGTCGCTCTTAAAGATATCCATTCTCAATTGTTCAAGCAATCTAAGCCTAGCGCGCAGCCTCCGAGTCTCCAGCGGCTTACAGCCTAATTCGCTTAACATCTGGGTAACACCTGTAACACTAAAATTGTAGACGTTCAGAAGACGGGTGTGATGGAGGGAGTTAAGGGGACGGAGATGAAGTTCTAAACATGGTGGGTAAGGAAAGAAAACTTCTAAATTAGACAAGTAGAGAGTAGACGGTGAGAATGGAGCTAGAACTGATCGGAGATGGTCTCACGAAACGGCCCCGTTTGTCCCGTTCAACGTGGACGCGGACGGTCCGCGCTACGCGTGCGGGGCGCGGAGAGCGGTCATCGTCGTTCACATAGGCGCGGACGAAGTCCGTCCGCATCCGGCACAATGACAGCTGTGTATAACTTGCCGAGAAGAACGTCATACTTAGAGATACGTGACAATCGCATCCATTTTTATTTTATCGCACTTTCAATAACAGTTTATCGCATTTTGTAGCGTCTATTTTTTTATTTTCATAATGAGGTATATTATTATAAAATGAAATTAAACACAGTTATATGACAAAATACAGACTATTTTAAATAATTATGTGGTAGAACAATAATAAATCAAGGAATAAGACGTATAGTGGCGGAGGTGTAGCTTTCCCGCGCCCACTTGTAGTTCGCGGCCCCGTAGAGTCCCAGCCACCTAGCAGCTGGCCAGTCGCACACACCCTTTAAGCGGTGAGTGTCGGCGGAACATTTAAACTGCGCTCGTCACAAAATGTACGAATTTTGTCGTCGAAAAGGCAAATTTGCGTAAAAATATCATAAAAGTCCAGTCATCGCATCTATGTCGCATTTATTTGCGCACATCGCATCTATATCGCATTTATCGCATTTACGATTTTCACGCCAAGTGCAATTCAAGCAATTGCTGTATACAAGGTTAGAAAAAAACGGAAAAAAGTGCCCGTTAAAGGGGGATTTGGGTACACCCTTTCCCGGTGTCAATTAGAAAATAATAATAATATATTAACCCCTACATTTTGTTTTTACATCTGAATACAAAAAAAAACACGAGAAGGAGCTTTAGGTGGTCTCCAAGGTCATAGGACCAGAATTGAGCGACCATCAAATAAAAAAAATTATGCCAATAAAAACATAATAATGCAGTGAATGATACACAATTGTTTTAAATAAATAACATCATAATAAATTTTCAACTATTTCTTGCGAGAAAAGCCAGTGTTTAGCAAGTCTTAACATTACATTTGAGGATTTTTTTTTTTTTAATTCTAGCGGGCAGTAAATGAAATAACTTTGGCCCCATGTAGAGAAATCAGCGTTTATATAATGTTAACTTCGGTCTGTTTGCTACTATAAAGGACTCACTCTAATCCATATCACTCAATATCCATAGCGAAAAGACGTGCTCGCACTTTTATCTCCAAGCTCGCTCGAATTCTACTGATAAATCTGCTTGGTCCGCACCAATCGTCCGCATTCATGAGTAAGCACAAACCTGTCACTGTGGCCCGTACGCGCGCGGATGATCCGCGGGGCGGAGGGGCCACGCGGATGGCTCCTCCGCGTGCGGACGGTCCGCACTTATGTGTAAGCAATGGAACCGTATCCGCGCACGTAGCGGACCGTCCGCGTCCATGTAAAACGGGTCTTGGAGTTAAGAATAAAGTAAGATTGCATATACATCTACCTAATACCACTTCTAGGGTGTTTGACAGGGGGTGATCAATCACCAGCATGCGGCATGCAATAAGATTCCCACATGCACACCACTCGGTACAAAAAACGTTACGTACGCTAGCAAATTATACTACTGCATTCATTCAAAGGCAAAACTTGCGAGCTACTCAATAAGGTTTTCTACCGATAAAGATAGAACACACAATGCATGCTCTTAGGAACTATAATAAAATTCAAAAACATGCATTAATATATACGGAGGCATTAGCGGAGATAGGGTTGGATTAGAAAAGCATCTATAATGTTATTTATTACGTATATAAAAGAGGATTTATGCTTGTCTGTCCGCTATGCATTTAAAGAAGGCCGTAAAGATTGCAACCAAAGTTAGAACGTTGGTGCATCACATGCTCCATAAGCCCGTTATGCAACTTTAGGTTTTCTGGTTGTCGGCGTTTGTTACGTCACGTGATATATAACAGCATTATCAAGTGTTGATTTGACAACGAAACGAGTGTTTATATAAATCCTGTGGAAATGTTTCAATATCTCATTCAAGTAATATCAAGAGCTTCCACCACGTCGTGCCGGATATGATACGAGATTTTCATTATGTTAGGCGAAAAATTGCATTCGGTCGTATTTAAAGGCAGTTTTTTTTATCAAGTTTAAGTTAAACCCAATGAAAAGGCTGTGTAAGCTATGAAGCTTTTTTGATAATCCAGCATTCTGTGATATTGGGTGGTATTAACGTAATGTTATCCATGACCATCTTAATCCCATTTATCCCATTGCATCATCCTACTGTCATCCTGGGACAGAAAGGAGGCGAAATGAAATCAAATATGTACTCTCATTTGAGTGTTGACTTCGGAAACGCAAAAATGGGTTCTCAAAAGTTTTGCTGGTCATAAATTATCCTTTACCATAGTTTATCAACGTAACCGTCAGCAGTTGTTGTTTGATAGCACTTAGCACTACCGATTTCTCCTGTGAATCTCCATTTCCTTTTATTACCGGGAAAGGGAGAATCAACTTGAGCTTAGCTTTTTGTTCGACTGTGAAACGACGCGGTATATAGACGGATTGTAAATTACAACAGTATAATCATAGGCGGATATAGGGAGGGAAATTCGGGGGCATTGCCCTCCTAGACCCTTAAAAGGTAAGATTTTTAATACGGCCCCATTATCATTGCATTTGTTTTGTATTGCGAGGTATCCTTTTGCCCCCCCCCCCCAAGAAAGAAATCCTGGATCCGCCCCTGAGTATAATTGAAGTAAGGCAATTTTGGTCTTTATTCAGTATTCCAGTGCCGTGAGCATGACCGTCGTATCTGTGGAATATATTTGCGTCATAATACAATTTTTCGTTCATGGAATGGATTGATGGATGAACATATTCGTGCCTCCTACAAATAGTTGGTTCATTTTTATGTTTTAACAGCTTTATTATCAGTTATAAACTGTTTTATTTTTTTTTCTCATTCTATTTGGTATTATTTTCTCAGATTTACGGGCGTTATCATTTTAGTAAGAAATCCACCCAAAACATGCATAGAATTATCATTAAGTAAAATTACACGTTTTTGGAGAAATAAGTAAATTTATTACATATTAATGCCTAATGAAAATTGATGCAGTAGTACGATTAAAAGGATGGGTTGGGTTGAGGACCAGCTGGATATAGCTTCAATATATATCATCCTGAAGATTTTCCGTGCCAGAGATTAATGGGTGCTGAGAAGGAGCAATGTCACCGAAACGTTGAATGAGATTCTACAATTATAATAAAATTAATATGCATACAATGTAATCGAAAAATGTATTCCGAAAAAAATACACATAAGTTGACTGTGAACGCAAAAGGTGATTGGTTGTATTCTTAAAGGTTTTGTTATGAAGTTGAAAAAGTGAAAATCAAGAGTTAGTGTCTTGGAAAAAAAATTTGTATATATATATTCGTATCATCGGTGGTATTTGCTGATATTTTTTCCCCTGGCAGATACCTTTGTGACATTAAGAGTCGTTGGAAAAATATCATAAATTGTAAACGCCGGCAATGCAATTCTTTCCAGTCCTATAGCCTCAGTCGACCAACTGGATAAAATCGTATTTTTTTCTTTTCGATAATGTGACTGTTCTGTTAAGTTACGATCCGCTGGCTTTTAGCAGTAATCATTGGGAGAGTGCTCTTTTGTTATGGATTGCACGGAATCCCTCCGCCAAATTCCACTCGAGTCTATATTCACTCTCTCCCAAAAATCAGTTGCGCCCTCTTTTGGCTTCCGCCTGGAAACCCGACCCCCCAGAATCTGGCGACTAGCGGACTCGATGTCAATTTTCTAGAGTCCACTGTAATACAGTTTACGTCATTGTGATGGTTCGGCGGATGGAATTCAGGGTGTTTCAGGGAGGAATCTACAATGCTACACTTCCAGTACTTAGGATGCGATGTTACATATGACGGGGAAAAAGATATTATTAATAATGTCAACACTTTCCAGAGAATATGTGGCACAATTAAAAGAACTCTTAAAAACAAAACAAGAAAAGAAACACAAATAAAATTTTACAAAGTGATGGCAGTCCCTACTCTACTCTATGGATCAGAATGTTGGGTACCAAAAAAGAATGAATTAAGGCAGATAGAATCATCGGAAATGAATTTTTTAAGATCTGTAAAAGGCTGCACAAGATTGGATAAAATAAGAAACACTCAAATAAGAGATGAACTGGGTGTCCAGGCAGTCACTGACAAACCAGAAGACTACAAACGTAGATGGTAGGAATATTTACTTCGAATGCCAAATGAAAGAATTCCAAAACAAGTAATGGAATATCAACCAATTGGCAAGAGAAGTATAGGAAGACCAAGGAAAAGATGGTAATGTGGAGCCGAAACAGGCTTAGTAGCCTAATCCTGGAAGGAAGAAGAAGAAGATCTACAATGCTTCAGAAGGTGGTAGGGGAGACAATTTGAAGTATTTTTATCCATTAATATAGTATTGCAGTTCCTTAGTTACAGAGCTATGGAAACGCTAACATCATTTTGGATGCACTTTGCAGTGACCATGAAAACTATTTTTCTTATGTATCCAGCCTTTTCGATATTTTATTCAATGCTCTGGCTTTTTAGGGGTATTAAATAATTAAGGTTGGACGAAAATTTGAAGTATATTTATCTGAAACAATTAAATTTTGAGCTTAAATAGACGAGAGCTTTCAGCAAGTATTAACAAAACGATTGCGCAATCTCACCGCTTTAGAGATTGTGACCTAGTGATCTAGAGTACTTTGTTTATATTTTCCCAAATTGTTGCTTTCAACGTCGAAGGAAACGTATATGTAAGACCGCGCATAGTGGCTGCGTGGTAACCAAGAGCAAATGACAACGATGAAGCCGAAACTTTATTATCATCCTGGAAAATGGAAGCGGCTAGCAAAGTACATACTTGTAGACATAAATTCGAACTTCATTTATAGGGACGGCCAGGTGGTCAGGTGCCGTGTGATTGGTCGGCGTCGCCGCGTCGGGTCATCGTGCGCTCCGATTGGTTCTTGCCACCTCTGGCTAAGCGGATGGTCTTCAGCCTTCAACCTCGTGGAAACCTGTGTTGAAGACCATCCGCTTAACCAGAGGTGGCAAGAACCAATCGGAGCGCACGATGACCTGACGCGGCGACGCCGACCAATCACACGGCACCTGACCACCTGGCCGTCCCTATAAATGAAGTTTGAATTTATATCTCGACACTCAGTTGCTCTGAGGATGATGCCCCTGATGGACATCGAAACGTCGGCGGAGGATTTTATTACCCGGTGGAAAGCCCGAGAACTTTTCATCCAACACCTACGCCGGGAAAACATCCGATTATATTTCTAATACGAATCCTTCCTCATGAAGGTTAAATTTGATGGAAAAATAATTTCCAATTGGACTGAACCATATGTAAACAAACGATATATTTATAGCCAGTCAATCAAACACATTCGATCCATCACGGGATCTCGATTTTGGCTTTCCATTCTTGCTCCTGTGCGATCATCTCTCTGGTATATATTTTCTCTGAGAAAATTTCAATATTTTCCTACTTTATTGTCCACAGCTTAGCAGCCCTGATTTATCTGTTTATATTTACTCCAGTCCTGAGATCCCGCATTCCGCTCCAGCCTTTAGACCCTCTCTGCCAACAATCAAGGGCGCACAAAGCCCTGTCTGGGCATCCACCTTGAAACCCGATCGCTCTGTCCCAGCCCATTGTCCACTCACTACTCGGCGTCGTCTGGACCGCTTCCTTTCCGGCAAATCAATCCATTCCGCAGCGAATTCAGCGAAGAGGCTTGGACGAGAGGACACAATATTATCGCGAGAGGGAGGCTGAGAAAGTTAAAGCTTGATAAAATGGCGCTTTGAAACCTCTTCGGACAATGGAGGACCTTTGCTGGTTGGACTCATGTATGGAGTTCCTCGCGAATAGAATTAAACTAGCATATTGAATTAAACTGGCACTATGAGCGGTCTTATATACATGTATGTTTACTTTGACGTAGAAAGCAATTAAAACGAGCTGAGAGTAAAGAAATTTGCTTTCAAATTCAGTTTAATTCCCGATGATGACGTCTAACATTGAACCTATGGTCGTCAATTTGTAAATAAATATTACTTTGAAAGCCCAAAGTTCTTCTTTTTAATTTTAATCGTTTAATTCCAATTTTTTCGTGAAAGTCAATTATTCGTGATCGCATTCTAAGTTTCAAATGTTATAAATTGCGTCTTTCCCGTGTGATAATGCTCTTTACATAATATTGGTGAACATTGATTCATTCTGGGGATCATATGCTATTTAGTGACCGCATGCCACTAATCGCAGAACACGAAGATAATAGCTTACCTTATTTGCCTGCTTGGGGATTAAAACACATAGGTACGTGGGAGCTTAGAGATAGTTAACATTTTTAAAGACTAAGTTGGCAGGTTTTATGAAATTAGCGTTGTTTTTAAATGTTTAGAATGCTGATATCGCGAAAAAAATGTGACGCATTGCGAGTGTAAAATAACCATCCCTTACTATGTTTTTCGTCCCATTAACTTTTTCAGCTTTATTTATCACAGTACAAAATTCTTTTAAAAATTCATAAGCATTGTTTGAAATAATCTAAGCTATTGATATATCCTCTCATTTAAAATAACTCTTGCTTCAATACATAAAGTTGGTATAGGTATGCTCGCAAGGGAATGGGTTTAAAAATTTTTTAAGCCGAAAATGTTTGTAATGAGTTTATTATTTCTCTTTCTTCAATTTTAACCTGGTTTTGCACCTAAAAATCCCTTTCTTAAATTAGGATTCATATGATATTTCAGGCGATTAAATTTAGATTTGTGTGATTTTTTTTGCATTAATAGCTTCGTTTTGTTTCTGCTTTCAATGCCGCTTGTTGCATTGTGTTGGTAGTTTTATTTTTGTTTTCACGGCGGCTCACTGTTTGCGTTGCTATGTTCTTATCGGATTAAAATCAAAATTTCCATTCCCATTCACATTCAAAATTTAACGGAAGTTGCTAGGAAATTTAAATTTAGACTTTCTACGGAGGAAATTTTCCCAATTTTATGAATAATCAACATTAATCTCCTCATATATTGAAAATGTTATCCTTTTTAGTCATCAATAACATGGATTAACCACGAATGAGGAGTAAAGTGCAATTTTATGAACTCTTGCCCGACTCGTAATCAATTCAATATTATTAAACCTATTTTACATCCTCTAGCACCATGAGTTCAGGTTATCAGTTTTATTTTATTTTAATGCGTCATTTTATCCAAATCAATATTTCTGTATGGCTTTCCATCATGAATTATTCGTATCCGGAAAGGCTGTTGAATTTTAGATTTCCTGGTTACTTTCTATTGCAAAACGGAAGCGCCATTCAAATTTGTGCAGCCTAAATAGCTTAAATAAGACAAATGGTCTCAAGTGACTTGAAAGAGGTAGTAATGGTCTGGAAATGAAATTTTCCCAGCGTGAAGTTGGATAAAGCGTGAAGGTTCCATCGATCATGCTGTCCTAAGGACAGGCCTAGAGGCTCAACTAATCCATAACGCCAAGTCAGTGGTTGTCTCTGAATGCTTGTTCCTGACCCAAATTCCATTCCAACCGAAGCAAACCTCATTTTTTCTCCTAGCCCAGAATTTTCTCTTATTGATGCCCAGTATTTCATTCCCAGATATTTTGCGGTGCAAATGACATCTCAAGTTTTTTTTCCATGTAAAATGCTCATTAGAGGTTGATTCATTCATAAATGTACCCGGATATATTGCAATATTTTCTCAAATTTCACGGTACAATTTATGAATAAGTAAGTAAAAGAAACATGTTGTAAAGAATAATTAAATATCACCTACGTAACATTGATGGGAGTTGGATCGTGTGAATATATTGCTAACTACGGCCGTTTTTCTCTCTTGCATTGTGCCTGAATATTTAAACATAACTGATAACTTCAGGCTTTACTTTGTGAAACCTCTACATATTGGAAATAAAGAAATAAAAAAATTGTAAGGTTCACTGTTATTTAATTATGGACAAGATCCGGGTTACGCAACTTGGTGACACCTGACGCCTGACACCTGACACCTTGGTATCACCTGACGTTGTAAACAAGTTACGAAACCCGGGTCGTACCCATAATTAAATAACAGTGAACCTTACAAAGTTTTTATTTCTTTATTTCCAATTTAAACATAGCCACTGCAAATTTTAAAAAGGGAAGTGTACTCATTAGCGCAATAAAATGACGATCAAAAAATCTTAACGGAGCTACAACTCAAACCCTTTTTTCTTCACATAATTAAAAGATATATGTCACTCTAGCGAACAAGGAGGTTTAAAATTACCCTTCCAGTTTTAATGAGGTGACGGCTGACTACTTAAAAAGTAATATGCCACCTAGACTTGCCTTCATAGTCAGAACTAGCTGATGCACGTATCGTAAATGCCGTTAAGACTTTATGTTAATCAATGCCTATCTCCACCCCGGAATAGCATTTCAAATCCAATATTGGATTCAGTCCCTGAAGGATTTGGTGGAGGATCAGCGGGGTGCAGGCAAAGGGCTAGATGTCGCGAACCCTGCAGAAATGGGACAAGTCGAACCGCTCTGACGGAAAAGCCAGATGAACATGGAAAGAGATACGAATCAGCGCTGTGGCTTTGCGCCGGTCGAAGATTGCCTTGACGTCCAGTATATCCGGTGGAATTCTCTTGTCTTTGGTCCTTCATCTCCCTCTTCCGGGAAATGAAATGGGAATCCCGAAAAGGGTAAAATATATATGGATGCGGGAACATGGTTCGGTGATGTGATATTTCCGATGTCATGTGATGAGCGTATAGAATTTCTAAACTGCTTGCCTTGCTAGTAAATGCTCCACCGTGGGAATTGTATTATTTTGAAGGAATCAGCAAATATATTTCGCTTGAGTGTACGTGATTAAATGGTGCTCAGTGATCCAGGTACACTTTCAAGTAATTTGGAGACACGTGATGATGACTCATAAATAGTGTCTCCAAAATACTTGAAGATTTTTTGGATCACTAAGCACCATTCCAAGACGTACACTCGAGCGTAATATTTTCTTATCTCCTCAAAGTTGAAAAAAAACCATCGAAATTTACTGAGATTTTAAAATAACTCAATCCACGATAAGTTTATGATCTGGAGATTCCATTTTATTTGTAGTAAAAAATGATAAAATACGTTTTATTTTCGACATACTCGATTAAATTTATGGTAGTTTGTTGGGCATTGCTGAAGAAAACAGTTTCATAAAATAATCATTTAATATTAAATCATATTTCTACTTTTGTCTCATAAATAAACTTTCTTCATATTCACGCATAAATATTGAATACGGTTGATAATTGTTACAATACACGGATATTAACGATTTACTAATTTATTTATCACCGAAAACAGCGCTCTTTGCCTAACATCGTTTTTTTCATAAAATTTACCAATTGCGCGTGAAAGAACATCCATACCTTGGATGCCTAAGAGTACTTAGGCGGATCTCGTACCCGCGACATTTGTTTTGGTGATCAAGGATTTTTTCTCACCGCCACCGAGGATACGTAATCTACTTTTACATCTATCAGACCATGAAATTAAATGCAAGTAAGGTGGTTGAAATATTTATTGCTCATCTATTAGAAAATGTTAACACTTTTACGCAGGTGAGTATGTATTCAATTTATACTCTAATTAAGGATGAGCTGTTAAGCATTACCATAAAAATGAAGTGAATTCATACTCGCGATACCCCCGAAAACAACCGGAAATATTCATGCAATCACGTACCCTAGCATTAAAAATTACATTCTTTTTTATAAAGCGGATTACTGGATATTATAAATTTAAATATTTATTTCGCCCAAATAAAATTGTTATTTGATCTTATTTTTCACTCACTGAAATGTGAGAAACGTCATAAAAGTAATTACCGGAAGCAATATGTGGAAAATTGGAATTGGAACACGGTGGATATTCTCATCATTTGATGGATTAACGGCTAATAAATAACTTTTTGAAATGTGATAAATTTTATGAATTATCTATATCAGTTTAATTACTTTGAGATAAAGGTATTTTTTCTTTTATTTTTTGAGTGTTTCTGTAAAAATTATTCTCGCATTCTCTCGTACTCATTTCTATGATATTCACTATTTTGTGGCATTCGCGTTAAATAAATTAGATGAAATAAAATTTCTACTCTGATTCTCAATTCAATTTGCTGAATTTATTTTAAAAAATACGCAATTATTTCTTTTAATAAGAAAGCTGTTTTTTGCCTTTGGGCTTTGATTTATTTGATTTTTACCTTTAACCAAGTAAATTGTTTTGTATTTTGTTTGCTTTTTTCTATGGCCTAATATAATTTTAAATAATTACCTAAGTAAGTTTAAATGCTAAATATCTGCTAGTTATGCTAATTTGTTCAACATTTAACCCGTAGGGATTTATTCCAATGATTATCGTTGTAATGAACTCCCTGAAACTACTCCCATTCGAAAGTTTTATGACTTTGATGCTACAAAATGAATTGAGAATTGGGGTCAGCATTTCCTTTTACCGAAATTTTTCATAGGAAATGCCATTGCATCGTGCACATCACGCATAACAACAAGAGATTTGTGTAATTATTTTTACAGCAAAACTCTATAATTACCAAAACACCAAAACTCAAAAATTATTTTAAAAAGGCTTCTTGCATAAAAAGAAAAACAAAACATTTTCACGATGAACTGAAATGCATTTTCATTAAACGTATTAAATTTCAAAAAGTTATGTACAAGCCGTTAATCCATTAAGTGATGATAAAATATAAACCTCATATTCCATTCCCAACTTTTAAAATATTGCTTCGGGTAATTGTTTTCATGACGTGTCTCACATTTCAATGAGCGGAAAATAAATAAAATAACAATTGTATTCGGGTGAGAAAAATATTTTAATTCCATGATATTCAGCAATTCACTTTATAAAAGAGAATTTAAAATGTACAGTAGTGCACGTAAAGGCATGAATATTTCCAGTTGCTGCCGGGCGTAGCGCAAGTATGACTCCGCTATGGATGTGCTTAAAGGTATTGTATATCTGTCAATAATGAAGTAATTTAAGTGTACGGCTTTGGGCTAAGATTTATTTTTTCCTTTTATAAATTTAATAATTCTGCATTTAGATAGATTTCCATTCGGTGAATGTGTCTACACCTTCTCCTTTCGCGAAATGGCTGGTGGTTGCGAGAAAATATTAGTGGCCAACTTCTCATCGCAATGTCCACATTAAAGCGGATGTAACGCTTCGTGCTTGGCTTAAAGGTGAGAGTGTGAGAGCCTCTCGTGGTGTGAGCCTGTTCCGATTTAGTCTTCAGATATCCCCTTTCGACCGAGGCCTTTTCGAAGCACCCCCCGCCCATTCCCCTCCGGAAAACGAATCGCCGCTTTCACCCACGCGCCTTGCCGTTCTGGATCTGGACGTGGAATTTCAAGAAGGGTCAAAGTTTGCTGGAATGAGGGTGTAAGTTCCATGCCTACCGCGCGCTGGCGATGTGATATCCGAGAATATATGGCTGGCGATTAGTATGTCACGCGGAACATCCGAAGTGAGCGATTCCCATGAGTTTCTCGACTGCGTAATGCGAGCTCGCCCCGGCGGTCATTTGATTCCAGTTCAGGGGAAAATTCGCCGAGACACGGTTTATCGCAGTCGATACCGTTTCGTTTTTGCAAATTACAATGAATGGTATGTTTTACATTCGTACCTATATAGTGGAGGGGTTTAGGAAGGGCGGAAAATTTTCTCCGTAATTGCAGGAAAAAATTAAATTAAGGCAATCTTTGAGATGGCTCTCCAATGAAGATTATTATTTAAACCAGCTTTTCACCATGTTTGTGAAAATCAATGGAACCCTAACTGAAAATTACTTAAAGAAAGAAAAATTCAAAGATGAGGAAGTTCTCATTCCAATGAAACCCATGGTATGCCTTTGGGGCACAGTGATGGGTTGAGAAGATCCTCGGAGGTGTCTCCGTAAGTTTTGATAAAATTAAAATGATATAAATCTTTAAGATGGCTAACTAATGAAATTTTTTATTTCTATGAGCCTTCAAATACATTCTTGAAAAATGAATTTATGAATGTCTAAGTCTCTTGTCTACGCATATCAGACCTCGGGCGCATTATCACTGAGAGTTATTGCACACCACCAAGTCGCGGAGAAATGTGGTGAACAAAACGATGACTTTAATCTGCCCCTGTTCATACCGCACACTATAGACAACTATGTGAAAACAGAAGGATGTATCTTACAGCTTATAAATGTTACGTTTGAGAAAAGAAGTTCCAAGAAAGTTTAAATATAGCCACTGGTTTGCATGAAAAGTTGCTGTGCTTCCTATGCAAGATTACAGTGACGACTTATAAATCTAGCAGAGTTATGACAAAGAACGAAAGTTAATTACCTCTCCATGTTATTTTCTTGTTATTAGTAAATAGTTACTGTAACTATTTACTGCATGTAAATTTAAATTGCTGTATAATTGGCTCATGCAACTGAAAACTCGTTCATTTTGGTAAAAATTCCTTGGGACCCTAACCGCTCTGAAATTATTACGATGGACATATGCGTCATATTTAATAGAATTGAGCGGGAAAGCTAATATTTTTATTGTTATTAAAATAAGGGATCGTTTTTAAATAAGTTATTTCAGTATTGGTCAAAATGTCATCCGCAATTTTCATAAATATTCTGCTATTTGACCAGTATCATAAGAGCATTGGATTATTCAGAGCTTAACTTGGGCCGAAACTGTAGGATGTACGAATAATTTGATGGTGAAAGGAGGAAATTGACTGAAATAATGAAAATTCTCACATCCGAATATAAATCAACCTCCCAAACATGCACGTAAGGTGCTCCTTTACGTTGATAAGTAGCTTCAAGGTAGCTTCTTATTCTTTGAAGTTTTGTAACTAATGAAACTTGTAATAATGAAAGGCATTTCGTTGCTTAAGGCCTGGTCACACGGTACATTGACGCGTAAAGTTAATGTACGTTTGCGTGAATGATTTTGGTGGACCGGAACGGAACATGTACGAATGCATGAACCAATAAAGAACACTTTCTATTTTCTGTGCATACATTCGCACAAGTTGAGTGGTTACTCGGTGCATTTTGGCGTTCATTCTCGCGTTCATACATTTAGACATTAACCCGTACGTGTTAATGGATCGTGTAACCAGGCCTTTATATAAAGTTCGGATGTATCTAGGTCCTGGCCAATGATTACTCCTCTCTGGGTCATTCTTGTTACCGGTGCACTTCCGAAAAAATCTGTAAAGTAGTTTCGTTGATAGGTCCGCGGGAATTTCATAAAATTAAATGTAAAAATGTATCCAATAGGAAGTAAAACGCGTTAGATCATTCAAATCTATGCAGGGCTCGCTATGTTTGATTTTTCAGTTTCTTTGTGAATAATATAAAAGAAATATTCCTATCTCGCCTTCAGGTGGGGTATTTGGTGTCAGCCACTCATTCAGGTCGCGACTCGGCTCCTATTCTTATCTCTGCTGAGAGGCTGTAGAAAGGTGAAGACATGGAACGCAAAAGTGTAGCTGACTTTTAATATCGGGATTAATTATAAGGCTTTCCAGATATATTCCTTATCTTCATAGATATGGAATATGTCTGGAATGTATATGGAATATATCTGGAATAGATATCTTCTTCCATATTTAACGTTGGCAGTAAACAAAACATGGAAGAATAACACATGAAACACTACGGCACTACGTTCTAAAAATTTTTAAGCTAGCTCAAAATAGACCAAACACCTCACTAATGCTCGCGTTTATTTAACGAGTTAACTTAACCTTAATTTTTCATGAGACTCGTGTATGGCCTTTTGTAAATTCAACCGATTCAGGCGTGATGGAGTGGAAGTTCGAGATGTTTTATAAAATGTATTTGCACTCTTGCAAAATTGATTTCCATATGAACCGAAACGCGACGTGCGTGGTAAAAAAGATTGTGGAAAAATGCAAATAAATTTTATTTGATATGAACCTTGGGTACTATAATCTCACGCTAAGTGTTCCCAAAGGTTACTTTATTGCAAAGATTTTTAAATGTACGATGCCATGATTAGGAATATTTCATTTATACTGAGGGCTTCTGATCCGATAATGCAATTTTACTTTCTGTAATGGATGATCAGTATAATTGCCATGTTTAAAATTTTTTTCTCTCCGTTGTATTACGATGCATAGCATATTCGCTTTAGTCCTGTAAAGAAATAAAATGCTATTTTTAAAATACCCGCGCTTAGGTTTTGCTTGCCATTTTTCTTTCGTTATGTTGTTGATAAATATTCTATTCTTGTTCATTTTGATTTACTTAAAACGTAAAAAAAAGTATTGCTTTGTATCCCTGATATTTAATATTTTGTTAAAACTATGTACATAATTTCTTTTATTTGCTTTGACAGGTTATCCTACAGAATTATTAAACATTCACTCCTTCATTAACTTATTCCCCCCAAATTAAAACTTACACATTTTTTAAACAGCGGGTAATTTTTGGGAAGCCCAAATGTTTTTAAGTACGGAGTTTAAATCTTTCCGATCCAACGTCGTCGTTGGTTCGGAACCACTCGGCGCTGCGATTATGTGAGGCACGTTTGGAGAGTAAGTACCTACCGTTTTGAAATAGAGAAAGAACAAAGAAATTTATAGCACAAAAATATGCCACTCCTCTACTTTTTTTCCTTGTTAATCCCATGATTTTGCAGTCATTTTTCACAGCGTGGCGCAAGTTTTGTGTAACCCACTTCGTAGAATGTTTCCGCTTGTGTAATATTCCATGAGGTAATGTGTTATTTCAGATCTCCGTCAGTGTTGTACCGCTGGCCACCAAGAAAAGACTTCAGATGTATAGACAGGCGGAATTCGCTTGTATCGAGGATTATTCTTCCTCATAGAATGATCCTCAAAGGTCGTTAGAACATTAATGGTTTGCCGGGTTTCGCTTATAGTAGGGCCCTCTTCGCTTCTATAGCGTTGAGGTGTTTTTTCCCCGTCCCGTTCCTTCCGCTCCTATCCTATCCCAGAGGCGTCGTCGGGCTCCTATCGCGGCGGCGCCTCTTTCCTTTTTCCTTCCTCTCCAACCCCTCCCCGGGTGATCGGGCGTATAAGCCACTGGCTTGGTTCCCGGCCCCTGTGTGTTGTATCCCTGAAGGGTTCCCCTTGAACCCTTATACTCTTGTACGGAGGATGGTCAACAACATTCCAGCCAAAAGTCCTATAGTCATTTTTGTCACATTCGCAGTGTGCGGTTTGGCATTGTCGTGATTGAAAATGTGAAAATTCCTCGGAGATTGCTCTGTATTGCGCGGACCATCTCCTTAAGCGTCTCCCAATAAATATCTTTCTTGATTTTTTCACCTCGCAACGAAAAATCAATCAGTAAAAGTTAGTCGTCTAAGGGAATTGTTTCAAGAGATATCGAACATTGAATGAAATTCTTGATTGAACATGCATAATATTACAACCAGTGTTTTTTTATTTAAACAATAAAAAAGGAAATTTAAAAGGTTAACAATCAACTCAGTCAATCACTTCTTTTTTCCTAGAAGTTAATTTGGACCAGACCCAAAAGGTTAAGAAAGAATATAATCGCCGACATGTCGAGAGATTTTCACCACTTTTTAATTTCCTGTCTCATAGCCCTGTGAGTAAATATTCCATCTAGAATTCCGAGAGACAGCAGAACAATAGAATAGGGTGGTGTCCTATTATATTTTTATTGCCTAAATCGATAGATTATTACTCCTGGAGTACGCATTTCACGCTTTTAGATTTTTGAATGGCGACTAAATGAAAAGTGAAAATTTTCAAGCGCGCGAAAACGCGAAAACGAAAACGGGTAAGTATGAACGCTGGGAAAAATCCCGTGAGACGTCATTTTGGTTCCCGGCATCGCCATGTGAGGTGACCATGGGGCGAGGATATGTGCGCCGCTTTGATGCAGGCTGCTAGGAGGTGGAAGAGTACCCTGGTAGCACGTAGCGCTTGGATTAAATAAGTATTGTTAATACCCTATCAAACGAAGGAAACTTTCCGACCATGGGCAGTTTTAATAGGTGATTATTTAGAGATTTTTCCCTGAGATCTGTGCCTCATGCATGCATTGGTAATCTCAGAGGATGTAGAACTCCTATCTACTGGTATAGAAAGTACGTCCCTGCGACGTCACGTGGAGTGGCATCGCATGGGCGCCAATCTAGCCGTTTTCAAATGCGGTTAAAATTGACCATTGCCATTCGTCTAAACTGGGATTTCTAAAACCAAATAATTTGTATATTATGAATACACTAATGGTGGGGAACGAATCGCAATCAATGCCTTTCGTTTTCTTTGATGAAAGAAACTACCCTATTGGTGAATTATGTAAATTGTTTTCTTTTTGTTTGGTGAGTCTGATACTGAAAACATGCTTTGGTTGGTAAGCATTTCAAAAAGTTTTTAACCTCTAAAATATTATTTTTGAAGAAAAAAATTTGCTTCAACTGTGTTCGAACGCCATACAAAATCCATTTTCTTTCGGTGATTTTTAATAATATTCTTTCCGTTCAGAAACACACATATTCGTCTTTGAAATACGAGGGCTTACATTTTTACGCCAGAATGAAGAAAGGTATTTTTATATTTCAGAGACGTCTTTTTTATATTTGATTTACTAAAGCTATTTTCTTCTTAGTGCTTCCTTCTCTGGTTCTCTGCTTGAAATTCAAATTTATTCCAGCTAACATTTCTAAATCGGCATTTGTAGTGCTGAGTTTCCGTTCGTAACATGTAAAACCTCAGGCATAGAGAGATATGTTTTGCGAACTGTTTCTCATATTGTCTTACGCAGCGTTATGGATTCTTTTCTGACGTAGATATTGACTTTCATGCAGTTTAATGCTCTCTAAATTGATTTATGACAAATATTTTGCGGAAATTCGCATAATTATATCTTTGCCTTCTTAAAATGTGCAAAATGTTTCCTCAGCTATTTTCACCAATTCCGGTATTTATTCTTTTCAACAGTCTTGTTATCTGTCTTCTTTCTCATTTTAGAAAAATCCTATCTTTTTATTCTGTAATTATAATTTCATAGCTTTTTTAGCTATATTTTTTTAGAACTAACTCACAATATAGCGTCATAGTTCATGTGCTGAAAGATTAGGAAAAAACTAATAAAAAATCACCTTCTCTGAAAATTAGTGGACTGTATTGTAAAGGCAAATTAAATATACAAGTTAACTAAAAAAAAAAACACATGAGCGTCTGCAACCATCTGCTTTCCCTGGTAACCATCAAATATAATAAACAAACAAAACAAAACATTTTCGAAAATTCACTCCATACAATGGCAGGTAAAGGAGTATAATGCAAACATCTTGTCACCAATTGCTATTATACACTTTTATTCATATGTAGAACGGAACTTCAACGGATAGAAGAAGGCTCGGTGCTGAATTTAGCGTTCATTCCCACGAAAATGGAACGAGGACAGGCCACACGAACGGTGTCAGTTTAGGGTTTGCGGTTATTTGAATGGATAAGAAGGCGGGAGGATTGGCGGAAAAAGCAAAGAGGAGAAGAAGAAGCAGCCCCGTTACGGGGTGAGGCGTTGGACGATAGGGGGGTAAGCCGTTAAAGTGGAGAAGGAGAGATGACTGAAAGGGTAACCATACATGTGTGTGGATTTGTGTGTGCATTGGAAGCTATTTTCATGATTTATTCATGAGTTAGGGTGGGTGGAGGGGATGGACGCAAGGACCTTCATTGGGCTACCGGAGGGGTATGGGGTTGGCGCCGCTGAGGAGCCGTTGGGGTGAGCTCGATAGGAAGTTGGCATCTCACCCTGGGAACACCCAGGCACTCCCGGGGTTCGATAATATTTTGAAAAAAAAACTAAAACTTGCCCATTCACGCATTTATACCTTCTCTTTCCTCTCTCGAAGATGAAATTTTCAAAAGAGAGTGGGTATAACATGCATTGACAAGTAATATTCGCCGAGAATGAAGTTCACCTTGAAAAATATTTGCCTTGGCCAGGATTTGAACCCGGGTTTCCCAGTTTCCGGTCATTAATGCTTCCATTTATATCGCAAAGCTATATTTTCCACGGCGAATCTCAGGCATAGTGTTGACGTCTCAAATCCACAGTGTGGCACAGTAGACGAAGGTCTTGCCTATTAATCACAACCTCCGTCCCCTCTTCAAGATCCTAAATATTAAGTTCCTTGTATCATGCAGTGATATTTTATGACAAAATTACAGTGACGACTTACATATATAGATGTAACACTGAGTCATGAAAAAATCAAAAGCTCGTAGATTCGCCCAGTCAATTTTTTTATTCATCATCGGCAATCATTAGCCCTAAGATTGAGTTGACGAAGCTCTCCATCAGTTCTCCTATCGGTCATTGTGATAACACCTAGCTATATATCTCTTCTGCTTTAAACTCTGTATCATATGCTGTATAAATCTCAACCAGGAACTCCTTTGTTTTCCTTAATATTATCCTGAGGATTATTCTTTTTTATATCTTCGACGAATGAGTCGTTAGGCAAATGAAAAATGTAAAATCGTCACAGTTTTATCTTATATTTGCGAATAGCTATGATCAAGATCTTCTCGAGGTCCCTTAGTATGTTTCCTGTATTATACATTTCGCTGATGGTTTTGTAGAGCTAAGGTAATATCTTTTTCCCTGCATTTTTGATATTACCTGCAGAAATATCGTCAATTCCTGATGCTTAATTCTTCCGTAGGGCATTTACTGGGGTGTCAAATTCTGATCCTAAGATTGAAGCTCCAATGCCATCGCCTTTTATTTCCTCTTCAATTACTTGCGTGGCAAGATTATTTCCAATGCATAAATCTTCCAAACACTTCTTTTATCTATTCAATGTGCCTTTTTTTCAGTCAGGAGATCCTTATTCCTGCTCTTAAATATAAACATGGAAAATACGTACAAAAAAATCGATATTTCTACGAACGCTTATGGAACTCTAAACTCGCATTTCTTTATGAAAAATAGAGTATTTATTGTTTTTTTTAAGATAGAAGAAGTGCTGCTGTAGCTTGTTTTGAAGGAGTCATTGTCCACTGAGTGAGTGTAGCCTCTTTTAGCAGTCAAGGGTAAATCGCTCTCAAGCGGAATACAATCTCTGAACCACATTTTTAACTACCGTATTGGCCATCAGTGTTAATTTGTATCTTCCATGTTTTATTTAAACAATTTATATCAAAATTAAAAATAGCTATCTGTGCTGTAAATACAGCAAGCCCTACGCACGTGATACGGTGAAGATTAAACGATTTTAGTCCATTCGAGTGAAAAGTTATCAAAGCCGCCATTCTTTCTGAGTCTATCATGTGTCTAAACCTCCTCCTAATTCTTGGTAAGGGAATAATTTTTAAGCTTGATGAATGAATAAGTTGAAAATTTGCGAATTCAGCGTAGAAGAATAAAAATAAAATTAAGTGAAAAAATTAGCAGTGGTTTATGCAAACTGGGTGGCGTGAGTGAGTCACTAGCATGTCCAAGTCTTCAATTCGAGTCGTGAGTCATTATTATTCTTTCATTAAGGAGATTGAGTTTTTCCTTGTTCATCATGTGAGCGAAATTCTACATTTTAGCACCATTTTAAGTCGAGCATATTTTGAATTCACTCCTTTTTCTCTCATTTTATAATCATGGAAAATTTCACGTTTTTATTTCAAGTATGTAGACCAATGAATTAAATATTTTAACAAAACACGTAACGTTTGTTGTGAATTGGTAATGCCATAAAAAAGAGTAGAAGTTACTTACTGTCACATAGTTATATCTTGTTAAATTTACATTCCATTGAAGATTTCCTTTTCGAAAAAAGGAATGTTTCACTTCAAGGAGCAGAGCGTGATGACCAATGCCATTAATGAGTACAGTATACCGTGACTTTACCATGCAATGATAAGTAGCATACTTTATTTTGCGATAATACTCTTTTCGGGACCAGAAAATGCGTGAAATTAAGGTAAATGAGCACAGAAATATCAGTCCTTAGTCTATTTTTCCTCGAAGTTAAAAGTTATGAATATCTTGTTATTAACCCCAGAGATTCGTTGTTTTTTACAGATTTTTCTGACTTATATCAGTGTACCAGCTAACCAGCAGAGCCAAAGTAAAAAGTATGTACGAGACGAGAAATTTTCATTCTGCTGCTGCAAGTTCTCCTGAAGTAGTTTACCCCATTAACTGCAGATAAAAATAGTATCTTTTATGCTATTAAATGGTGGTAAACGTGAAAATTATGTTCCATGGACATAGGGAAAGATTATTTGCACGAAATCGGTTTGTTTACTCTTCTTGACAGAAATCGGTGATGAGTTAGTCATTTTCGATTGCTCTTCACACTAGATTTGCCATTGGTCTCCGCGGTTGTACGCTTGCGGCATCGTTATTGGTTTTATGTTCCTTTTATTTCGCCGTTTTTCATTCCTCCATAAGAGAGTAGCGTCGACACGACAGGCCTGTCAATATGAGCTTGTTTTGTGTGGCTGTAAGCTCAGGCCTACACGACTGGCGCCATGTTGACCTTTCCCAACGACTTTGGATTAAAGCTCTAATTTTTCTTTTTTTCCCTTGAACCTATGGAAGCGTAATGGAACTGGCGTTTAATTTTGCCCTCGCCCTTGCCCGCCTCGATGACTCTATGAATTTTTATAAGCAGTAGTGACCCAGTATTCATGAGGCCAGTTCGTGTTTTCAACATAATTTTTTGTCCCTACGTCTTGATTTATTTTATGAAAAGGTCGAAATGTATTTATTAAAATATCTGTGTTAGTGTGTAACTTTTAATCAAAAGACCGTGAGGCATTTTTATATATGCCTCTAGATTGTTTTCAGCCCATGTTTAAAGCCCGAACCCATGGGTAGAGTTTTGTGGGCGAGGGGAAGCATGGTCTTAAATGGCAATAAGTCCGAAAAAAGTACGAAACCTGTAGAAATTCCAAAAACTTTTGATAGTACTGAAAATGCTCTTTTCAGAGGCTAATGTAGACAAATATTTCTGGGGAGAGCCCCAGGTACTCCCCTTTTCATTGGGCGTTATTTTTATACCCTCTATGCCCCCTGTAAGATTGCTGGCCCCCCAACGTAAAACTAAACTCCGCCCTTGCATTAATCCAAGGTCTGTCGAGTATAAAATGCCCTAATACTCCTCCCACGGCTGAAATCAAGTGAACTCGTCATTCCCTCTAGATGAGTTCTCGTTTGTCTATTAAATCACAACTAATCATTCCTTCAGAACTTAATTTATCGCCTTACTTTTTAAAGCTTCTAGAGAATGCTTCTAGAAGGAATTACGTTGTGTACTCTAAAACTTCATGATTATATCGTAAGTTTTAAACGATTAGAAAGCCTTGAATATATACCGGTTAAGTGAAAGTGATGCATCCAATGAAAATATTTCAATTGCCGACTCCCTCGTTTTAACTCTTGGAAATTAATTTGTCCCGCCTAGCTTACATCGTCGTTCATCAATATCTAGAATATAGCGTGCATGAGCATAGATATATGCCGGAATTTAAGTAGGACTCCAACGATTCCTATTTTTTCGTTAGTCTAAAGGATAATATGTGTTCTTTCAGGAAAAATTGTTGCATAAATCTGAAAAATTAAATCGACTTACATTATTGCACTCCAATATTAATATTAACCAGATATTTAGAGAATTATGGAGCACTTGAAAAATTGAGAGAGCGAGGTAGAGAAATTTAATCGACTTGCATCGTAAATCAATCGGAAAACTTAGATTCTCTTGTGAAAAGACAACGCACAAGTTACATCGGTACAATTAAATCCCCTACAGCGGAGTCATGATTTTTCCGCTTCCAACAAAAAGATGCGGGTAAAAATCTAACTTTTTTCGTAATTATTGCTTGAGTGCGCACTTAGAATTCAATCCTGCTGCAGTCGGAATGATATGTCGTAGTGTAGTAGCATAGTTTTGTAAAATTTTGCATCTTGCGATAAAATCTAGTTTTTTTCTATGGATACATTAATTTACAAATTTTCATGTAAAAAGTAGCCTTAAAAAGCTAGACAGTACCTTTAAAATATAACAGAGCTATTATTTGCTACAGAATCCCTTTATCTTGATTAGCATTCATTCTTCTTTCATTTTTTTTAAGTCATTAAGTCTTCTCATCTTGAAATTGGTTTTAAGTTCTGTGAGTTTTCCAATTGTAGAGACCCTTTTTTGTTTGTAACTGCTTATTTTTCCTGAATTGTGAATCGTAATCGAGAAGCATCATGCTATCATGTGGCAATATTTATTGGCGTCACTCCAAAAATACTTCATCGTGTTGATGATGTACATGATCGTGTTTATTGTACGGTGTACCGCATTCAGACGATGCATGTTGGGGATAAATTCTCATGGGAATCGAGCCGCGAACCACAGCGCAGACGGCTCCACTATACAAGTTCCCAATTGTTATTTACCCACCTCCGTGGTGCCATGTGTTACTCTTACGCGGGGCCATCTCTTTCTATATGCAAATAGGTAATTACGCTCTTAATATTTACAATTTTTCATGCTAATTAGTTGCAAAAAGGGTTTTTACTTATTCCCAGATTTTCTATAATTTTATAGAAAATTCTAGAGTATTCACAAGTAGTAAAAACTAAAGTTATCACGCTTAAGCTGCTCAGATGAGTTTATGATGCACTACCCGTGTGTCTGAAGTGTTGTAGTCGTTTGAAATTGTCACCAGATGCTCATCAAAATCCAAAGAAAATGTTTTGCTGTGTAAGTTGCTTACGGAATTGGAGTTAGAGAGAAAACCACCGTTTTTACTGTAATAACATTCCGTATGCATTTCAACCGTGCCTTTTTTTAATTAAAAATGCTTTGGTATATATTTCGGCAAATAAGTTTTTCTAGATCATATTTTCTTTTGTTGAATTTATCACTTGGGAGCTTTTGTGCCCACTGTGCTAATTTTGAGTAGGCATCAATTGCAGTCCACTTTTCATCGTTTTCCAGGGCATATATTTCCGGGGAGGGTTATAATTGTCCCAGTCACCTGTAAAAGCGTTGAGCATAAATGCGGACTGCATCAGTATTAAATATGCATAAATGTAGTAAACGTTGAAAGAATGAAACAGGAAAACATATCTCCGTAATATTTGAAATGGGGATTAAAATCCTGATTCCCAAAAGAAACTTTAAGTTCAAATCGATCATTAGCTATTTTTAAACAATTTCTGAGGGGTAGCTTTTATCTGTGCGTGTTTTCGGATTACTTTAGATAGCTAACGGGTGCAAGAGAATTTAATGTTGAGTAACTAGCAAATAGCACCGTGTCGTGAAATTGGTCAATGAGTGATGTCACTCGCATTCATGTATCGACACTTATTTTAGGCAGTTCTTCAAATAATATCAATGTGCTATTTGTTGTACAATCTTAAAAAATGTACTATTCAAGGTCTGAAGAAACCTCGAAAACTTTGAAAGATAATTTTCATTCCGCAGGGTTTTTTTTACGGATGCTGGAGCGACGATGATATAATTACCAAATTTCGGGGGATTTAGGTAACCTGTTTTGGCGATCTAATTTGCTCCGTATTCCAAGCTGAAAATTGGATTTCACTAATTTCATTCTCTTTTCCTCGTCAAATACATAATTTAATACGAATCGCAGTTCCTTCACGAAAAACAATTCGTTTTCTGATTTCAAGACTCATCCCGTAAATTCAATTTCTGCTGCGATTACCTAAAATATTTGTTCTAGCTAAGTCAGCGTCTCCATACTACAGTTGATTAAATTTTGTCCACCTTTGCTATTTTCTCAGTTTCTCGCCCATAATTGACCCAATATGCGTGCCAATATCAATTTAATTAATTCCTTGCTTAAACTATGTGTGTATGCTTTATAAAGTAATTTCATCAAAATGAAGGCATCTATGTTTTTTCAAAGATTAGAAATTGTATGCTTTTGCAATCAATTTAAATAAAAAATCTCATTTGGGTTCTCTTCTAAGACTTTCCGACTGCCTAGCATTCGTCTTATATACTTTTTATTATAAGTGAAGTACAAGATCTAATCAAAAGAAGACCGGACTGATTTTTTAACTTGTTTATATTGACGGACATGGCGTAATCGAACTTGTCTTTTTGATTTTATGTGAGAGTGGTACTGCGATATCAACCGTAATACAAGTTTTATTTCCATGTTCATCAATATCACAGCTGGTCTATCATTGACGTTGGTTTCATCGGTTTGGATCGACAAATCGTAATAGAGGTCATATGAACTGTTTTCAAGTACAGTTTTGGGGTAACATCCATATATTATTATTTAAAAAAATTCCCACAGTATTTGTGCTGGTTTTAGGCGAGGTATGGGTCACACCGATCACAATGAGGCATTTACATCGGGAGTTTAAACAATGAACCACAGACGATCACACACACCCATGTCCTGGAAGGGGCAACCTTTCCGGGTAGGACTCGAACCCACGACCTTCGGTATGGTAGGCGAGGTCTTATCCTCACCGCCACCGAGGCCGACGAATTTAAAAATTTTCTGACAGTTCGGCAATTATAAAAAAAATCTGCTTTTTGTAACGTAAGGAACAAGTTTTTCGGTAATCCAATAGTTTTCAAAACTTAATGTATTGAGTGAGACATTACACCCGTGGCAGAGATAATAATTAGTATGATGTGCACTTTCTCTGATTTCCGCAACTTCCCAACTTTTGTTATCATCATAATTATTACCACTTCTGCCACTGCTACTATTGTCGCGGCTGTCGGGCGAGCCTTCTGGTTGTGGTCCCAAAATCCCTTGAATATGGAGACGAGTTCTCCGCAGGCGATGAGACGACGCGACGTCCGCAAGTGACAGCTGCCTTTGGATTTGCCCTCTCTCTCCCACGTATCTGCGTATCGACAGAATCCCTCATTCTCCCTACCACCCTCTCGCTTCCGCATCGCGGGGTAAAAAAGCCATGAGGGTGCGGGACATCGATCCGGCGGAACGACCGATTCGATTAAAATCCCCTTCGCTTCAAGAGGAAGACCCATCTGGAATTGCGACGAATCGTCGTGTCAGTTTTTCGCGTCTTCCAGTCGGCCAACTACTTCTTCCTCTTTATACTCTTCCTGAACGCTCTTGGACTTTTTCACACAGATAAATCTGTCGTGTAACCAACATGTCATGTAACCAGCATGTGACCAACATGTCATGTAACCAACATGAAATCAGGAATGAAGTCAATATCTCTATCAATTAAAACTTGAAGCTAAAAATGTTAATTTCCACCTTCGTATTCCCATCTTCTGATTGTTGCCGTCTTGTTTATGATGGCATGCCAAAAAACCTGGATCAAAATTACGAAGTTACCTTAATTCACGAGTAAGATATGTATGGAATTTAAGGAAGGATGTCCATAATCACCGTACATAATCAGTCAAGGTTGGCTAAAACTTAGTGTCCGAAGGAAATATTTACTTGGAGCTCTTCTTTTTCAGATTTTCGGGGAGAGAATTCCTATTAACTTCGGGGAAAGTTTTTAAAATAGGTCAGAAACCATTTACAAACGGCATCTAAATTTTGGTCTTCTCTCTCTCTCTCTCTATAGGCTCAATACATGCATTCAAAAACGAATTATACAGGGCTTTCAATGCAGAGAAAAATTAAACTTACTGTGCTAAATAAATCACAGTTTACAAACTGAGAATGCTGTAAAATTTATATCCTCATTTCCTTGTTATCTTGTTATTATTTTTGCATCTTACTGCAACTGTAGGCACATGGCTACTGGGACCGCCTTATCAAGGAAGCCATTCAGATCCGCATCAACCGCAACAACTTCAACAGGGACACGGGCTTCCAAATCAGCAATGTTTGGAGACCAATATTGAAGTCCATTATACACAACAAAAATGGCGGGAAAACTACAACACGCCTGAACCAATCAGGTTACACCTGTCCTCGGATGGAGTGTATATATACTGGAAAAATTTCGAAGAACGGCATTCGGAAGATCCCCTGAGGATGATCAGCAAGTCGCGGATCGAAACGTTGGGAGATATGGACGACATCAACCGGTGGAAAACCCGAGAAACTTCTGAAATGTTCGCTCATCTTTGAACTGAAACCAGTAAAATGTAAAATGTAGCCGTTGCGATGATTATCTAAGTTCCTCGTCTTCTTGTTGGCATCTTTAATACACCTCCCTAATGAGGAAGCCTTCTGTGCCTTCTGCGCCTTCTGTGCTGCTCAAAAATCGACTGTTAAATGGAGCTCCCGAGGTGGAAGAAAAGGAAGGGAACGCCTGCCGTGCGATGAGATAGCGTCCCTTCACGCCGACGCCCATTCATTTATTTTTCATTTTGTATCTCCATTCGCCTGCGACGATGAAAGTTTAAAAAAAAAAAATCATCTCTCCTCCGGTGAATATTTTTTATGCATATTTTCTGCCTCTAACTTTGATGTCTTTACCACCCATGTCTTTCCCACTAAAAGCAAATATTATTTTCATCTCCTAGACCACGTACACTTGTAACGGAAGTCAGGATATCCGGTGCGTGTTAGTTAACTAGTTTTATCCTGTCTTGTAGACTCTGGCTCCACATTATTTATGTGCTCGTGAGAGGAAAAAAAGTAATTTCGTAGCTGTTCTCGCGGTAAATTGCCTCCTTACCCAATAATTAGGTTATTCAATTTAATACCTGCTTTAAAAGGTGAATATTGAATTCACCTCATTAGAAGCCAGCGTTCTTGTATCGGCGGAAATGAAACTTAATTTTATAGCGTAAAACAGGGATCTTCCACCTTTTTTAATGCAAGGACCAATAATTGACTCCGCATCACCCGAAGGGCCACAATGCTCGACGTCTTTTTGCCACCATATTTAAGCGTGAACGTTAATTATAATGAAAGAATACGTAACAAATAACGAGGAGGTTAATTAGTAATATCACAAGTACAAGTTGTACTGGGCGACCGGAAATAATACCGAACCACACGGCTTGTTCGAGTGAACGTAGGCGACTGGCTGCTGCGCCGTGGCATCCTTGATTCCTGGCGGTTGGGGTAGCAACTTCACGAAACAATGCGCAGCTTGATCCGGCCGCCAAAACATCAATAAAATTGAAAAATAACACATAATTTCAAAGTGCAATATTCTTTATTGGCTGGAAAAGTTAAATTAATCAAGGCGATTTTTGACATTGTTTACTTATGACTAGTGTGTCGATATTTGGTTCGCGATACAATATTTTCCTCTAGTCTCTAGGGCCAGCAAGAAATCAGCCGGTGGGCCGCAAGCGGCCCGGGTAGTGCGGGTTGAAGACCCTAGGCATAAAACCATGATGCTTACAGATTTTTCCCGATGGGCATCTGGAATCAAGTACCTTTAATATGTCCATTTCTTTCATCGTAATGATTAAGGCTAGCTACAAATATATAACTTGAATTTTTGGTGAGCATAATGCTCTTATTTTGGCTGAGCTATAAAATTACCGAGGGGAGACTTTTGCCTAATCATTTTACGCGTGCATTATTTCATCGACAATGATGACTAAAATCCACAGTAATTAAATAAGATTCTCTTAATTCATTCTTTTTTATTCACTACAATGGAGCCGATGAATGTTTCAATGAATTCCTATCTTCTGGTATCAATTGTGGAAGACAGTCTATATATCCCCGATCGTAAAATCTTGTCTCAAAATTTAGTTACTAATCACCAATTATCCTGGTTCAGTGTTTGAAACTCTTAATTCTGGTTTATTCGTCACCATAAAATGCAAAAGAAAAAACCTGGCAACTTTAATGTTAAATAAATCCTATTATAAGGAGATACACGTAAGTCAAACGCTTCTATTATATAAATAATATGTACACATTGACGATATCGTCTCTGCAAGTTCTCCTGATGCAACGTTAGTCATTCAGGCTATGTTGGAAAATTTGGTATTCCTAAGCATCTTAATATCCTGAAGCATCTGCAGAATTTCTTTGGTAGTGAATTGTCGTTCTATGTAAATTACAGCATATTTTTGCGAAATTATCTTCCTTATTTTGCGAATTGTTACAATGGAGTACAATGGAATTTGGCAACCTCCATTGATGTGGATGAAGAGTTATTGAATCGTAAATTACATAGCGTTTTTTTAAATTTTGTTTTCAGCAAAAATATACCTATCTTTTTTGTTTATTTCGAAAATTTTACCGTTTTATTTCAATTGTAAACCTGAATCATTATCTTAACTATTCTGGCGTTGTTTTTAAATCTAATCGGAGTAGCACACTTTTTTCATTGCTGTTGTAATTTTGCTTGAACATATGTCACGTCAGAGATTGTACTTTCATAATCTTGTTCGTAAACTGCTTCCTGCGAGTCTACCTTTATTGATGATATATCTGAATCCTCTTAATATTGAGTACCACATTGTTGACTCATAAGTATTGGCAAATTCTTTTTTTATAATTACGGCACTTTTCATCTCCTTTAGTACCATCTGAGGCTATTACTATCCCACGCCGTGAAAATTTGCAGAAAATACGAGACAAGATTGCGGAAAAGATTTCATGTTTTTAATAAATGGAAAAAAATTTCCTGGTCGGAGAGTTCCTCATTTTTTCGATAAACGAAAGCAGCCGCGAACAAATATCTCCACGATTCACCCATTTCATTCATACGAGAGCTACCTCCAATCCTTCGCCGCTGAAGTCTTCTTTCAAAGGCGTATAATCTGAGATTTTTGCTTCTTTTCAGCCTCGAAAGATACTTCCTCTCGTCATTTTCATGCGTCACCACTCTTTCTGTAAGGTGGCGACTGTACCCGGAAGAATATATTAATTTCTTTTGGCGGCTGCGGTAAATAAATGCCTGCTGTGAAAATGTTCTCTCTTTCATTGCTAAAAGGGGATTTATTACTTTTATAATTTTAATGTTTGTTACTTTCTCCGCTATTCGTAAACCACTCACAACGCCTCCATTCCCGACAACTTTTACAAACCGTGACACCTAATCTATATTTGCAGATGAACACACCGAAAGCATTACACCCATGTGAAAGAAATTACATTGGGAGCCACTAAAGACTCGAAGGCCGTGCACGAGGCTTAGGTTACTCCAGCTATTGAAAATAGATATCTTAGTGACACGGAGATCATCATAATTCAATTCAATTTATTCAGTCACCATAAGCATATGAATTATGCATGGCTTTGTTAATATATTACATGTTTTACATTTCTAGTAAATTAAAAAAAAAACATTATGCACAATATCAAAACAACATGAAAAATACAAATACATACAATTTACAATTTTTTTGGATTAACACATTTCAATTAAGTATACATTTAAATTAGTTTGCATTAGAGAATCATTTACGCTATAGAATAATTTACATAAAAGTAGTTTTTTACGGCACACTTGAATTTAAAAGAACTTTTATATTTTTTATATAAGTAGGTCATTTATTGTACATTATTATTCCCTGATGATCCGTGATTTCCTTTAATCGTTTTATTTACTCTGTGCTGACTTACATGGACATGCATTTTGGCTTCTCGCATTATGACTATGAAGGTCACAATTTTTAATAAACATGTCTTGATTTTGGTTAATAAGAGACACTGTTTCAAGAATGTATATGCAAGAAAGAGGTAAGATTTATAGTTTTTCAAAAATAGGTTTGCTGGGAGCTCTATTATTAGAATTTGATATTATGCGAATAGTCTTTTTTTGCATATTAAATAATTTTGGAAGTAAGATAGAGGAGCCCCAAAAGGGAGTATCACAATTGAGAAGTGACTGCAAATATCCAAAATATATAGTTCTCAATACCTGAATGCAAGTGATCTCCTTGAGTACCCGGATCTCCTTGAGTACATATTAGAACTCCACTATGATTCCAGGTCCAATAGAAACGATGAATCAAGAGGTATATTTTGCTGAACGGATGGGTATAGCAAATTGATTTCTCCCGAACTACAAAGGATTTTAATAAATGCTAGACGGAACTTGGTAGAACATTCCTGTTTACTTGCCAGCAGCTAGTGTCCTAATGCCCCCTGCTCCACGCCTATTCAGGCGACTTTCGGGGTAGTATGATGTAGGCGTTGATAATAATAAAATCGTGAATCTTATAAGATTTAATCATTCTAGGTTACTCCTTATTTACTCTTTATTTCGCACTTCATTACGATTGGAGTTTAATTTATGGGTTGTCTGTGACCATTTCGCGCAGCTGGGACGAGAGCATTACTTCCTTCGTCGCCTTAGAATTTTTCAATCTGTGTTCAGACCTACGTTTACCTTTCCGTTATCGCTAAGTATAGTAAGTGAAATGCAACGGTAGCAAATTCGCTGTTCATCGCACAGAAAGATAATGTTTGACTCGTAAAATCCTTTTCTTGAGAGAATTTTTGCGAGAACTGTAACTGTGAGTAGTAAGTTTACTGTAGAATTTTTTTTCTCAGAACGTATTGCTTTGTCTGACGCCATTGAAATGTACAGCTCAGGTCTACGTTAACCTTTAAATTATCGCTAAGTAGTTTCCATGAAATCAAATGACATAAAATTTGGTGTTTATGGTACGGAACGGCAATGAATGACATATTGATTTTTATTGAAAGAGAGTTTTCATGCGGAAAGAGAAATAAGCCGCAATTTATAATTTACTGTAGAATTCTGGTAAAACCTTCTTGGGTTTCACACCGAGAGAGCTGCTTGTGGAACGGGTTTCGATAGCTACCCTCACCATCGTCCTTTAGCATCCACCTACAATAAACTCAATCGGTGGAAAACCCGAGAAGATTTAACTAGTATCATACGCCAGCAAAGAGCAAATTCATATACTGTAGAATGTTTTTTTCCTGTACATATATTTTCTTACACATCTATGACCCTTTCATACAATAAGCTAAAGTATTACATTTTTTCCCGTTCCCTTTTTACCGATCACATTTCTCCGTCGTCGACTTTATCATATCTTTCCATCATAGCCTTCGCTCAAACCATCCTCTGTGCCATTTCCAATTACACTGGTGCTCGTGAATATATAAATTTGAAGAATTTCATGGTGGGATACGATGTCGTAAGTTGCCTAAGTATTCCCATTTTAACTTTATTATAATTTTACAACAAATTTCAATCGTTTGAAAATTAATTTGCGTAACATTCGCGCCGCTACATACATAGGTTAAAAACTTTGAGAATTTCACACGTTTCATTCAATAACACAACTCATTTCAGCATTCCCGTGTCATATATATTCCAATGTTTTCTTCTTCATATTATACTGAGAAATTCTTCCTTATTTTCACCTTTATACTGACAAAAGAAACAATAGATACGAAACCACTAAATTGTGAGGTAAACATCTCATTTTCTACGCATTCTTATCTAATTTAGGGTCGTGGTGCGGTCGCTGGTAAGCCAAATGTGAATACGGAACGAGTACTCTTCGTAGATATGAATTCCCTCAAAATTCTTTCCCTTTCCCTATTTGCTTTTATGAATAGTGTTCCAACTTTCTCTCCGTCATATTCCAGGAAAGAATTTGAGGACCTTTTTGGGATTTTGAATTGGTATCTTTGAGCAACCACCTCTTGAATCTTCCTCTCCTGACTATTTTGTGATGTCTCCTAAGAAAATTTGAATTCCTTATTCACCACACGAAAAATTTGCTACCATTTCATTTCATATGTGATCTTATATTTACCCTCTGTTGCATAATTGTATTCATAATAGTAAAACTGTTTTACAAAATATAAAATCCTGCGCAAATTCATCGATGAACCATGTAAGTAATATCAAATTGCCGTGTAAAGAGAAAAAGTCGACGAATCTCCGGTACTTATCATGATTATGCAGACGAATTTAGTGCATATCCCATTTTAAACGAATGATTTCGTGTTTGATAGTATCGCATATGAATTATCTCACCTTACATCTTGTTCACCGCAGCCATTTCGCAATATATGAATCATATTTAATGTTTGTTTAGATAGATATGAATTCCTATATTTAAAGCTTATCAATCCCGAAGGTGTCCAATATTTATAGTATGCTCAAATTCACTCGTATCACATGTGCGAAAATTTGCACATGTCAACTCTTAAGTGGGAGCTGTGAAATATGTTCATTTATTTTCAGTTTTTCATTTCAACTGTATTTGCGCCTAACTCTACCAATTCTTTTTATCTTTCAGGTAAGCCTCAAGTCGTAATTCCAAGCTTGGCGATAACTTGTTGCCTGGCTTCAACTGCCCAAACCGTAAGTACGTAGTTAATGAAATTGACGTGAATATGAAAATATTTTCTGAGTAAGAAGATTTTTTAATTTGATGTGCTTTAAACAGATAATTTGTCCAATATTTTGTTTCTAACACAACTTAGTCTAAATTTTGTGGCCACATACGAACTCCTGATCGTGAATTAAAATATTAGTCGTCGCAAATATTGCTCAGCAAACTCATCTGCATGCTATCAAGAAGGTGTGAATTGTTTTCTCAGTTAAGATCAGATGAGAATTCAGTCATTTAGATGGAACTAAATATGTGAATGCATCTAGCAGCATAAAATCCTCATTATCCACTGTCAATCCTTATTTGGTATCCCACGCCTTAATAATTTATTACAACCCTTAGTGATTTTAGAAACTACTAATTGATATTCTGTAAAATTTTCCTCTGGATCAAGCAATAGAAACCGGTGTTGACTAATGTTGTCGATAGCTTTAAGGTATAACTTTAAGAGATAACTTTTTTCTCCATTTTATTTCTATCTTTTCATACACACGAGCGTGCTGCGCCCGCTCCCAGCGGGCTTCCCCCGCTTTTTTATCTGCAGGTTCACATAGGGATAGGCGCTTTTCTAATTTTAAAATGTAGAAAAAAAGGCAGGGTCTTATGTACAAATTTAATTGGAATGTTCATGTACAAATTGAGGTTAGAGGACCTCTTTGGACACAACATTGGAAGTAATTACACTATCCTCTGTTAAACACACTTGATGACTCATGCTTACGTATCAACAGGAGACTTGAATTTGGAATCAGCCGCATTTTGGTAAAAGTTATTTAAATAATGCGAGGTTTGTATGCGGCGCACAAATGTATCAGTTTGTGCGCCGTTAACGTCAGGAATATTTACCGGTTTTTGTTTTTTTTTATTATTTAAAAACCAATTATAGGAAACAATAGCAATATTTAGGAAGTAAAAAATGCCGTCGCATGTTCTCTGAAAAATGCTGTGCATTTTGGTACCTCATTTGTAGAGTTTAGTTGCGTATAAGTTGAGAAAAAGGTATATATACAGTAGAAATAATATAGAAGATAATGGACGTTACTACTCTCTTACTCCTATTCCGCCATTCCATCTTATATCGGGTTGCCAAGCGGTGATTGGTTGGTTCCAGAAGATGAATACATTGAGCCTGAGGCACGCATTCTCCAGACGCGCTATTTGGTACCAACCCTAGGCCTAAGAAATGAAAGGAGTTGTCGTCGTTAGGCTGTAGTTTCTGGGTCATCCTTAAAAAGCACTCGGAAGCAATACTCTCCCATAGCCTCCGGGTATGTGAAGATGGATCTCTGCTGTGGAGCCCACCATTGCGACGATTTGAGTTCTGGTATAAAAGTCTTGAAGGTTACTTATTTTTTGCTATTCATCTACGTTTGTTTCCGTTGTGGTTGTTCTCGTCAGGAAAAAAAGAATGCGAAGTCGTTATTATCGCGATTTAATGCGGGTATTTTGCTAGGAAGTAAAGTGAATTTAAAATCCGTTAGTAGTTAATGCCAATAATTTAGGTAAAAGTTTGTTAAATTTTTATTAATGTTGTGCATCAAATTCAAATTCAAATCGTGTTTTGAAGAAATTAGGCTGGTGCTTGGGAAAAAAAAGGAAAAAAATGTAAAAATTTTGCAAAAGGGTTACGTATTTATTTTAAACCCAAAGCTTATATTTTTTTTACTTTCAGTATGGGTAGTAAATTTTAGTTCATTACGACGACTCTGTATTTCCCAGGAGAGAGGTAGCCATCTTAAGAACATTCCTCCTCCACAAATGAGGAAGTTTTCTGCTCCTACATGAGAATTAAATACAATCTAAAGCCTATCATTGCGTATTGATTATAATTCATGCTCACATATCGTAGATTTGTGACGTGATAATGTCGAGCATATGATAAATCCTTGACCGCAGCGCTATGAATTTATTGATTCAATTTTTTCGTAACTATATTGGAAGAAATTAGGTGCTAACTTAACAATATATTACAGTTTTGTCATTTGCATAGAGATTTAAGCATTACCCTTGATTTAGGGAGCGAATATATGGCGATATTAAAATGGGTAGCGTGGTACCCTGTTGGGTTTGGTCACTTTATACTGATCGAGCGGTCCCGGGTTTATATCTCTGGTGAAGCCTTTGGACACCCGAAAACAAAATCCTCGAAGTAGGAGATGTCCCAGGGAAAAGAATTAGTCCCCATACTCTGAATGTGCGATATACACCGGCCTTTAGCTTAGTATGGGGTGAGCTCTAACCCCGCAAATCTAAACCAACATTTGGGTTGAATCACTGAGTGAGTGTGATCAAAGTTGCGCCAATACTTAGTAACGTTAAATTCTGGCGTAGGTTTCCACGGCGTGGCTCATGGTCAGTGCTGATTTTCGGGTTCCTCAGCCGCGTTGGTTGTTTGTGGATGACAACAGTTTCCGGAGCCATCCTGCTCCCATCTTCAGGTCGAAGGTTTCTTAACCTTCGGGACGGGACGGGAGCAGGATGGCTCCCGAAACTGCTGTCATCCAAAAACAACCAACGCGGCTGAGGAACCCGAAAATCAGCACTGTCCACTTAGTTACGCTCATAGAAAAAATAGTATGGAGATGGAATCGCACTGTACTGCATTTTTTGCATGCTCTTTGCATCAGTGTTTTGTTAGTTCTAAACATGAATCGTGTAAGAAAACACCTCGGCATGAAAAATAACATGGTTATGATATAGGATAGACTCCTCTTATTTTTGCGTTATTTGTGGGGCCATGTATTCAGGGAGCGTGGTAGGATAATGAGATGAGCGCTTGACAACTGACCGATAGATCCCAGGTTCATACCACGCGTTAGACAATGGGACACCCCTAAATTTAAATGAAATATCACTTTGAAAGTTTGCCCATAAATAGGCACCGCCCTCTATCCTGAATGTGCTATATTTTCATGCCACTGACTAATTACTGGCCGAATATATCTTACCTATCCAAACCAAACCTTTGTTTGGATCACTAAGTGAATGAGTGATGTAATGTTTAAATAACAGATGGTAGCACTTTTCCACAATATTTTAATGCGTACAACGCGTTTCGGCTCACAGAGCCATCATCTGATACAAGACACTGTCATACATAGTAACATCACCTTTATACCTTTGAGAAAGGGGTGGGGGAGGATGTCACGTGTTTGAATAAGGGTTGGTACGCCTGTTTCCCACCCCTTTCTCAAAGATATAAAGGTGATGTTTATATGTATGACAGTGTCTAGTACCAGATGATGATGGCTCTGTACGAAACGCCTCGTACGCATTAAAATATTGTGGAAAAGTGCTACCACCTTTTAATTAAGCATATCGAACTTCCACCATATAACGACTGCATTTGTTGAACTTATTCGGAATGATGTAGTAATTATAAATATATGTATATCCATTAAACCAATTTTAAATCAAAAGTACACGGCATACCAAAGGGTTTTCGTTGGAGTCTAATAATAATAATAATAATAAACGTCTTTATTGGGCGAGATTGGGACTAGAAAGTCCCATGTTCCATCTAACCCCTCGTCAAACATGAAATATATGCAGTTAAATACATTGTCAAGTTGCTCATGAAATTAAATGTAGATAAATTACAAAAAATAAATAGAAGTTCCATTTTCAATCAACAAATAAAATTATAAGTTAACAGAGTTACCATTGACCAAGTGTAAAAAGATATTAGTGAACGTGGGAAAAACCTAAGGATATTGACTGTCGTCCTTTTTGGAAAAACCCCACTGCAGGAAAACGCCCACACAAGAAGGGGGCGTGAAAAACCTGTGAAAACCTACTGAGAGAGAGTCTAGCATATGAGTAAAGAGCCAAGGCCCTTAATTAACTTGGAGGAGGATTATATTTCTCTCAATTTATCCGACTGTCATCCAGCCGCGAGGTCCTCGTCTATGAGTTGTGAATGTCCTCCTCTCTCGCCTCATAGTTTAATCCAGCCTCTCTGGGTCAAGCTAGACTTGGTAATTTTCGCGAAACTCCCAACGCCGCCGAACGAATGCCAAACATTCTACTTATCTGGGTCACCGAGTCGCGCAAACACTTGTGCGTCGCGATGTGTCCTCCCTACTGGGTATCCTCGTGCATTCTACGGGAGGGTTTGGTGGAAGAGCAAACTCACATTTCCCTCTCTCGGGCTTTACCTTAACGAGGCAGGCTGGGATCCCTCAGTCACTTTGCTGCCTCCTTCAGAAGCTGCATTTGAAAGCAAGGATGACTGTGTACGTCGGCTGGCACCCAATTAGGCAGCACGTGCAGCTTCCAAGCTTAAACGAAATCCTTTTATGACCGTTGTTTGAAGACTGTTTGCGTTTATTATCATGGACTCTTGTCTTTTTAATTTCACGTCAATTTCAGCATTTGTTTGAGACGGCGATTTGTGTTTTTTTTGGGATAGATTAGTACGGTTATGTTTTGACCACATGAGTTAACCGAATGAATTCTCCCCTCTAATTACTTTTTTTTTCGGGAGATATAATGTCTGATCAGTCTTGTCATTGAATCATCAAACCGATGCACTTATGAAAAGGGACGAACTTTGCATTTAACCTATTTTTTTCATTTTATTTGTCTTATTGGTCAATGTTAGGCCTGTAAAGCTACTTCTATCTGTATTGCTGTAAAAATTAATTATGTTTACATTAATTTTTTGCATTAATGACTTATTTGAGTTCCCTTTATAGATAATGTTTTCTGATCTTGCATGTATTTTATTTTATAGCCAGTATAGTGATGGCGATACCAATTAATTTTTTATTCCTCCATTCCTCCCCTTCTAGTGTTTCACAGGATGGATTCTCTATCTACTAAATTTTAATAAAACTTGTTATTTTTAATTATAGTATGTGTTGCTACCAATATACTGAAAGTTACTTGTCCAAAAAATCATAATTACGGGAATATATTCCTCATAATAATGCCTGTGTGATTAAAATTCATTCATAGGGAACTTTATATCTAGCTCCATTATATTAGAGGTTAAATGTGACTTGAATTTATGTAAATATAGCATATTTTAGCATAATATTTTTCGCGATTATCCTGGAGATTCTCAAGAAACACTTGCGGAAAGACGTGTTGATGTTTCTAAGAAACTTGTCCATGAAGAAGAAAAAGCTGAAGCTACCTTGAGGCATCCTTAGGCTATAAAATGATATAAAATTAATTTGTAATTATCCGCCCATGTGAATCAAGCTCATTAATCTTCTTTGGTCGATTTCGATTGTTACTCTGAGCCCCCCTCGACCCCTAATGCAATGCACGCCAATGTCCTCGTAGGACGTGTTTCGTCATTTCACCAATCTCTCTTCATTTTTTTCTTCCGTCCGTTTGACTTTGGTTGGTGGCAGCGGTGAAAGTCATATGGACTCTACGTAATGCATGAGTTACATTATCGGCTTGCGTGACGCATAACGATCCCCATCTGTCACGGTTAGAAACCGAATTGGCGAAGAAAAATTAGCTGAACGCATTCGCAAGGGAATTTGTATGGAGAGTGATTGTGTTTGCATGATTTGTGAACAGACGAGGATGTGGTATCTACATAGGAATACGGGAGTAGCAAGGCAATTATTTTTCATTGTCACAATATCACAACTTTGCTCGTTGAAGTTGCTCATCCTCCGTTTTTCTCCTATCTATAAAAATTTGTGTACTTCGTACACGATTTCAGGCTTAAAATTTTCTCAGAATCGAACAAAATCGCAACCGTCAGTCCTATTTTTAAAAATTAGGGGTGTATTTCGGAAAAAAAAGCCTACGAAGACTATGCCATAATTAAAACGTCCGTTTAGATAAAATCCAACGATTGCAATATAAATATATCTGCATTTTCTACAGAATTTGTAGTTTCTTCAATGGCATGTGTTTGGCTAAAGTACTGCAGAGAACAAGTGACTTCGTAAACAGTCCTGCGGACGGGTGCAAGGATGAAATTTCCATGAACAATATTTGGCTTAGCCGGGATTCGAACCTGGATTTTCCGGTTGCTGGTCTGGTATGCTACAAATTACATCGCCATCGCCTTGGAATACAACGAGTCGCCTTTGAAGTCAATGGGCATGGTGCTGTAGCTAGTAGCATATCTGGGGCCGTATTCTGTATTTCGTCGGTACCGCACCGGTCAGTTTCCCTTCCCAGCCCACCGACGGCACATCATTCCGTACCGACGACGGCAAATTCAGCGATTCAGTATGGTCGTCGGTATCAATCCAGTCGGTACGGTTCCCTCTCCTTCCCAAACAGGGAAAATCCGAATATATCCGAAGTTAAACGTGTCTCCACCAATGAAAGAAGGGTAAAAACAAGTGAAAACTCATTGGCACAGTTTGTTGTCGTCATTCTCAATCTTTTTATTTGCGGAAATTACGACTTATTGCTAGATTAAGATAAACAATATTGGATAACTTGTTAACAATGCTTATATAATGTGTGGTAGTAATGCTGTACCTACAGAATCGAAGGAAACAATATTACAACATCACAATAAAGTTTGTATGTGATGGAGATTGTTGTTGCTGGAATGAATTATTGAAACTATCCTTGAGATCGTAGTTTCTTTTTTTAAATATTGGTTCCGTATATTGCTATTTATTCATGATTTGGTAATATAGTTGTCATTAAGTAAGTTCCGTCTAAATGTTATCAACGGAAGGTTATGCCATTGACACCGTAGCAGACGAAAATAACATACCATGGAACGTGAACGTAGGATTCAAAAGCAAATGTAAATGTCATATTAGAGGAACAAGTTAGGACATTTTTATAAAAATATGGAACTGGGTGTAATTAAAAGAAGTGTAATGACGAGGAAGTAAAGAAATTGTGATTGGGTGAAATACATATGTTTAAGTTGCGCATTCCAAGTGAGAGAAAATGATAATATTGCGGCAAACCTCATACTTATTAACAAATATCTTCTTTTATCGTCAAGGGAGTCAATGGCAGACGATAAAATTAAATATAGTTGCCTATTACAAATGAAAGAAACTGATACCGTTGTGACAAACTTCATACTTAAATAAAAAGATCTTATTTCTATGCCGAGAGAAACGCCAATAATGATGATTGAGTGAAATAATAGTTGCCTATTCAGAGTGAGATAAAGTGATAACATTGCGGCAAAACTCATATTTAATCAAAAATATCTTTTTTATGTCAAAGGAGCAAATAAATGATGATAGAAAGAAAGAAATCCTATTACAAGCTAGTGAAAGTGGTAACATAAATGAGAGAAAGTCATTATATAGTGGCAAACCTCATGTTTATTAACCAATATCTTATATTTATGTCAAGGTAATCAATATAGATGTTGACACAGAGAATTATAGAGGCCTATTCGAAGGGGCAGAAAAAGATAACATTGCAGCAAACCTCATTATTTACTCGGTGATGAGATAAAAACAAAATAAAACGTACAATGCGCACCGGGGAGTTGACGAAACCCACTAGTCGGTGGCCGTACCGACACCTTTTTGCTGTCGGTACGGCTACCGACGATCTCTCGCCCTCACGTCGGTGCCGCACCGATCGGGTTCGTACAGAATCGCACGACTTCTTACCGGGAGTCGGTGTGACGTCGCACCCGACGAATCGGTGCCGCACCGATCGGTTTGGAGTTACAGAATACGGCCCCTGAGCAGATATCGGGAGATTTAGGTTCAAATCCCGGCTAAGCCATATGTTTTTTTTCATGTTTAATTTCATCCTTGGTGTATGAAAGGTATGGTTTTACGACACGTGGGAATGGGCAAAAACTGATCGTGTGGGCAAACCGCATAACACACAAGCTCACCCTGATACTAATTACGTGGCGACCTCTATATTGATGGCCAAGTTATAACAACACGTATCTCAAAATTTGGCTGGGTTGAGACAGGTATTTTAAACAAAGTGTGATGATATTTAACCCTTAACCAGTGACGTGAAATATTTGATACACTATCAGTGACGTGTGGTCTGGGAGACCGCAGTAAAACAAAAATTGCAAAACGTTGCAAAGTCATTTTTATTGCTTAGTTTACTGTTTCTTTGGCTTCTCAACTTTTATAAAAATTATATTAAATGTTATGCATTCCAAATACGAAACAACTTTTTCAGTAAAAATTGTTATTTGAAACAGGATGAAAAAAAAACTGATATAAAAAACACTTAAGTTGTTATTTTAATTATGGTATTTTTTTAATTAAGCACGTAATTATCCACGTTATGCAACTATAAATGCTTCCTTATAAATTTAATTATTATTATTATTCTTGAAAAATCACTAGGAATTATTTTAACAACTTCTTTAATCATCTCCATCACCATTACGTTTATTGGATTTCTAATTTAGTGACGTGAGGTCTCACAGACCGCTACTAAAACTCAGTTGCAAGTTTTCAGAAATGAATAATAAGAATGTTAAATTTTAAGAGTACTATGCCCTTATTATACAATATCTTGACGCTCACGAGGATTATAGATATTTTAAAATAGCAATTTTGAAAATATTCGTAATTTTAGAAACGCAGCGGTCTCTCAGACCGCACGTCACGTTGAGGGTTAAAAAATAAAATTCAAGCAAAAAAAAAACTTTGTTTGCAAATATATGGTTCGTTTTCCATTTTATGAATTTTTTGTTTTTAATTTCAGTGTACAATTAAAAATGCAAATCGTTGGTTTTGCTCTCCTGAAAAGTTGCTATTTTTGAGATACGTGCTGTTAAAACTTAGCCATCGATATCTATCTTTTCGTCGTTATTTTTCCTTTCCATCCACTTCGCCTTCTCATTTCCACTCCGTCATCATATCTCCAATTCCTCATGACCTTTCTCCTCCTTCTACTACTACGTTCATGTTTCGCATCGTTGAGGGAAACTACACTCCTGAAATTCTTGGCAAGCCTTTCTTTACACTTTTACCAAGCGATGCTATCATTAGATCTATCCTATTCATTAATATCTTATATTTAATATTAATATGCGTTATGAGAGAAGCTGTGTTGTAAAAGTGTGAGTGTTAAGAAAAGTTATCCATGTTTAAATTACTGTAAATTCACAATCTAATGCAATTGTCAAGAAAACATATCTCTCAATTAAACGAAATAAATGTATTTTTTATGTATGTTAGCACCAGTCATGTTCTAAATAGTGTATGATGGTAGCCCCAAAACTTTTCCACAAAAGTGTACCTATATATTCCACAATTGTTACAGGTTATTTTCCTCTCGATGAAATGTATTTGAATATGAGTGGAATAAAATTATATTATTATTATTATTATTATATTATCTTATTTGCTAGCGCAAGTAGAGATTGGTTTTGGAATTTAATCGACTTGAACCTGTGATATAACTCCATTTCTAGTTCTAGGTTACGATATTGAAGCAGGAAAAATGTCTGAACATTCGTTATTCCATTGCATAACATCGCGTGATCATAGGGAAACGAATTCTGGGTGGGAACTAGTTCAATGACTTCATCTCCAGGGGCAGCTGACCCAATCACTAATGGGTCAATATTTCAAACCGTTCAAGGCAATATGTCCTACTCGAAATAAGTTATTCTCGCTAAAGGTGGGTTTACACGTCGAAGTGGTCTGTTGTAGCAGTCGACCGTTTAGCTCAATTTGCACGCAAGGACAGTAACTGAAAAACACTACGATAGATTGTTTCATCAATTAGCGAAGTTGAAGCAGTTTAACTTTGAACAGTAGGGAACGCGGGCAGTATGCCTATGGATGCATCGCAAGCGGTAATTGTTGATTAAACTGCACAGGTAAATAATTATAATGATAATTTATGATTTTACTTAATTCATTTGTTTAATTTATATCATAAAATAGGATCAGCTATAATAGGAAGAAATTAGGCACCCCAGAAGTGCACTCTCTTAGTGTGGTTGCCATGCGATACTTATGACAGCACAGACATACGGAAGTATCGAATTATCAAGGCAAGTTCATGCACAGAAAAGTATTCGTTACTTCATAACCATCAAAATCATGGCATAGTAGCTACAAAATTGAATTCATCATGATACAAAATTATTTTGGATTGCTAAATATTTTATCAAACCAATCACTAGCCAAGAGTTTTAATATACATTCTACATTCTTCTGTAAAAACAGCCACATGTTAGCAGAATGTTTTTTTTCTATTTTTTCCTTTTAAGGGATCAACGCTAAGCCGAACATTGATTTAAATTTCCAGCAAAGAAGAGCAGACAAAATTATATCTCCATGGAAAGTTTCACTTTTATTCTTTCTCTTCCATATAAAAGCGCATTGGCACGTTTAGGACTTCTCTGTGCTGATATTACGAGTTGTGAAACGACTCGTGCCTTAACATCCGCTCCCACAAGCCAATTGAGGCGGCTTGCAGGGCAGTATGTAGATAAAGATGAACCACACGAGGCCCCTGTGTAGGAGAAGGTTGCTTAAAATATACAAATTTTCGATAAATACGAATAAGCTCAAAAATAAGTGACGCACTGTAAGTGTTTAAATGCTGCTTGATGTGAAAACGAATGTCTAAATCTCTCACAATTTTTGGGGTCAGTCAATTCCTAGTTGCTTGATAAAAATCTGTAATAATTGAAACAAAATGTATAAGTCTTTTGTAGAAGTGTTTATTCTTTGGAATAGTCTTTTCACGGCATTTTTTATGTAAGACTTCTGACATCACACAGGTACAGAGAGACGTGGTGCGATTCGGAAGCTATTTTATATGAAATCATTTCCACTGAACACGTGATCATACCACGCTATTAACAGCACTTAATGAAAGAAAATGGACCCCAAAAATATGATATGCAGCTAAAACTATTGTAAATACAACTTATTTGTTTTCAATATTCTAGTAAAAAGACGAAAGAAATAGCAGAAGAGAGACTTCTTTTCTTAATACCAACGCACCTAACTTGTCACTACACTGATGGCCACAATTGAAGTGTGCTGTGCTTGGTGATGCAGGAAGTTCCAAATACAGCTATTAGATTGCATGTATATCTCATACATTGGTTTTTAGGAGGGTGGTGCGATTTGGGAAGCGGTGCGATTTAGGCAACTCTCTCCTGCATGGTAAATGAGTGTTTGAGAAGCTTTGACCCACATGCCGGGAACTTTTGATGTAATCAAACTTTTCTGAAAACTTTTAAGGCCAATTACTTTTCGTCGCAAATAGCTGGAGAACTAGGAAGATGGAAATATGGATAAATAGGGGTACCTTCATTTAGACCAGCGTATCCTTACGGGATGCATCCACCGTTACGTGGATGTTCGTGTGGACATCATATGCTTCAACGGCATGAATAGGCATAATCATTACTGGTCAACAATCCTAAAGATTGGGCTGTAGACGCAGCTCTCCGCTAAACTCTCTCACGAGCTTATAATTTCACATGTATTTCTTCTCTTTCATATCTCTCTTCATCTATCCCTTATATTTTATTCGAGGTCTTTATTCTCCGTTCTTGCCATCTACCTGTCCCTCGACAATTGTCTTGCCAATGATTTTTTTGTCGCGAAGAGCTCAAGAATGAAGCGACAGATCCCAATACGAAAAGTTAGGGTTACATTCTCCTTTCAAAACCTATCGCAATTGACAGTAATATAAAATCGGTGAGGGAGCACGTTGCATTTTATGGGCGTATTTCTCTTTTCCGTCCCGATGTGCATTTTCCTCTGTGGATTTTCTTTAACACAACTCAGGTTCTCACAAAATGCTCGGAAAGCATTCACCTACTTGGAATTCCGGCTCTCTGCATTTCAGCGCCCGAGAGTGCGTGCGCCAAGTTTAACCGTTAACCGGTGACGTGCGGTCTGAGAGACCGCTGCGTTTCTAAAATTATGAATATTTTCAAAATTTCTATTTCAAAATACAGTAGATTCCGTTTAATGGGTCCACCGGTTACTTGGGGCAGCCGCTTTATTGGGGCAGATCTTGAAGAACAGCACCCATTAGAGGAATATCCCAGAGTATTCGCCGCTTTATTGGGCCATGAGTCGGCGACATAGACACTGTACTCGAGACGTAATTAAATTTTTTTGTTTTCAGAATACCTACTATTTTTTATATTTTCCTCCCTTGATTTACTCTTATTTTTCACAAATGTTCCTATTCTTTCACCATTTTTAAAGCTCTTATTTTTATACTATCCGCTAGAGGATGGGACTTTTCTTTAATAGGACTTGGTAAAAGACATTCATTCAGCGTCGCCCGAGGCCGTGAAACATATTTTTAACCAAAAATGTTATAATTCTTAAAAATGATAATAAATTAACTAAACTCGCTGATTTATTTATGAAATTAATATTTGAATAAACTTTTGTTACATTATAAACATTCTTTAGTCTTCTTTCTACCATTTCAAAGTTTTTTATGCCCATATACAAGAGAGTTCGCCTAATTGGGGCAGTCGCATAATTGGGGCAAAGTGCAAAAGTCCCGATATGTCCCAATTAACCGGAATCCACTGTATCAATAATAATCGTGAGCGCTATAATTTTGCATAATAAGGTCGTGGCAATCTTAAAATTTAACGTTCTAATTATCTATTCCAGAATATGTGCAACTGAATTTGAATAGCGGTCTGTGAGACCTCACGTCACTAAATTGGAAATCCAATAAACGTAATGCCGGTGGAATTGAATAAAAAAGTTGTCAAAAACAATTCCTGGTGATTTTTCAAGAATAATAATTATATTATAAATTTGTAAGGAAACATTTTAGTTGCATAACGTGGGTAATTAAGTAGTTAATTAAAAAAGTACCATAGTAAAAATAATGACTCAAGTGTTTTTGATATCATTTTTTTGATCCTGTTTCAAAATAACAATTTTTACTGAAAAAGTTGGTTCGTATTTGCATTGCATAATATTGAATATAAGTTTTATAATAGTTGAGAAGTCAAATAAACATTAAACTAAGCAATAAAAATGATTCTGCAACGTTTTATGAATTTTTGATTAATTGTGGTCTCCCATACCGCACGTCACTGGTAGTGTAACAAGAATTACACGTCACTGGTTAAGGGTTAAACCTTCTTTTTTTCTCTCCAGCATGCCTTTGTGGTCGCCGACGTTGTGTTTCCACGGAAAAGACGTCGGCGCAAAAGGATTCCTGCGAGGGTCAAGGACGGGGCAAGGTCACTCCGTGCACGGAGGGAGAGAAAAAAAAGTAGTAAGGGTGGAGGCGAATGCTTAAGGCTGCGGGCGTGACTTGATAGGAGAGACGCCGGAGCTGATCTCGTGGAAGAGGAAAATTTTATCTCACAGACGTGCGGAGACGCAAGAAATAGGCTTCCCCTTGTCCTTTTGTCGTTCCCCCATAAGCAGTGCTGGCGTTAGTGGTCTTCCACACTTCATTGGTATTTGTCTAATAAAAAAGAGTATTAACTGCAGAAAAGTTTCTCGGGTTTTCCACCGGTTGATGTCGTCCATATCTCCCGACGTTTCGATCCGCGACTTGCTGATCATCCTCAGGGGATCTTCCGAATGCCGTTCTTCGAAAATTTTCCAGTATATATACACTCCATCCGAGGTCAGGTGTAACCTGATTGGTTCACGCGTGTTGTGATTTTCCCGCCATTTTTGTTTCCAATATTGAAGTCCATTATATACAAAAAAAATGGCGGGAAGACCACGGCACGCGTTGCAATCAACAGTTTTAAGCGAGATGTTGTGGAGCATATTAATGTAAAGTGTAATACGCTAACGGAGGGATATTATACGTCCACTTTAGTATCGACTCGTAGAAATAGTTTCGGAATTTGTTGTATGAGTCATTTATAAATTGGACACATAGTACTTCGTTCTTTAAATATTTCACTTTACCCAATAGTTGCATTCGAGAACATCTAGTGCCAAAAACGCATAAGAGATATGTCGGCCGTTAAGAAAGTTTGACGTGACGTCAGAAAATGAAACACAAACAATTAAGTTTGAGAGCTTCTAGTGCCATAAAAGTTTAAGAGATAAATTCAATAGTGTTCGGTGAAATATGATGAAATTCCATATTATGCCTTATTATGGCTATCATTTTCCATACGTGTAGTAAGATTCGAAAGGGATATTCATATGGAGAACCACAAAATGGAAATTATAGCTATAATAAGTGTCTGATTATGATACATTGCAACTAAACCGATCTCATCAACTACACTTTTGTAACCAGTCATTGCCTTTTCTGCAAATATAAAAGATTGTGTTAGTTGTTTTTTAGCTATGCTTTTTCAAAGCTAGACCAAATATTAAATGACGAAGTTTCGAAGATTTATGCTTTGTAATCGACTTGATGTATGATGGATTTTTTAATGATATTCACCAATTTAAAAATATGTAAATCAAAAATGGATTAAATATAAATAAATCGAAGTTTTGCATGAGTTTGGTGGCATTAAAATATTTAATTCACTATTTGTGATTAAGAAGGGAACGATGGTGCAACTTTGTGTTTCAATATATTATTTTATATATTTTAAGCATTTCCTGCAGAAGCCTTTTACATTTTTACCAGGCTTTCAAGTTCCTTCTAATATTTCAAGTTTCACTTTTCCGAGTGAAATTTGATTTTGAATTTGAAAATAAATCTTTTAAAAGAAGCTGTAAAAGTTTTCTGAGTAACTGTACGGTAGCTTTAAATTTCTTGTTGCAAGAGTTTCCTCCCATCAGCATCGAATATGGTCACAATGGAGTCTATAGTTGATGATGTTATTCGTAATACTGCACCGCTCGGAATTTTTTCGACTAAAAAATCGTTGGGATTTGAACGTGGAAAGGCCACTTTGTATATCCCTCCGACTCCTTTAATTTTTCGAGGCGGCCGAACTTCTTCATCTCCTTTAAATACCAGCTCCTTTGCTGGGGAAACGTATGGCAGGCTCTATTAATGTCTTTTTAATTTCACCACAACCCTTTAATTAACTTTTCCGGCTAGCCCCTCAGGAAAACAAAATCACTTTTTTCCTTCCTATTGTCTCCGAGGAAAAGGAGGGTCGATAGGAGGTAACCATGGCACCGACTTTACTCTCCCAAAGATGTTTCCTTCCCTCGGCAAAAAATGTCACCCACATGCCCATTATTTTTCCCGCTTTCCTTTCATAACCTATCCGGCAAAAACCTGCTTCAACAAACACATATAATCAGCGGCCACCTCAATCATATTGAATATTGGTAAACTGTACATTTGGTTACTACTTATTTGCGGTTGCTATTGATGAGTTGTTTAGGCGTTAGATGTTACTTTATTGGAAGTAGAGAAAGTTTTGTCGTGTTCAACAAGACGAAGAATTATTTATAGGATGAATATTTTACCAAATGTTTTTTTTTCGTCAAATAAGTGACCTCTTTTCCGTAAAAAAAGAACATTTTCCATTATAAAAATCGTGTTGTTTCTTTCCATAGTACGTTTGAATTATTCTAAATATGATGCAAAGAGAATTAGAACACGTATATACATTTTAAAATCTTCATAAATTGAATTTATGGTAGTTAGCGAAACAGGTTAAGCTTAATAGATTAAGCAGTATTATGCAAAAATACACAAGCAAAACTTCATCGTTTCAAAGTAAGGCATCAATTTCAAGTTGGTGTTAAAATTTTGCTGTTTCAAATAAACGCTTCTTGGTAAAATAAATTCAGTGGCAATATTGCAATGCCTCATTTAAATACCATTAATATCTACCATCGTTCCACCTAACATACAAGATAATGACACGAGAAACCATGATTAGGTCTAAAATTTATCTACTGGCAACTTTTAACAGGCTACGAAATCATGAATGGGTATGTTAAAAAACATAAACAATTTAAACACACAGTACCCATCAAAATTTCGGATCTTGGCCCTTAAAGTTTTGTTACCAACCTCGGTCATTCTGGTGTAAATAAATTGTGCTTCCGGATAGCCTTTTTATGGGACCGCCTTCTCCTATTACTTTCCTTTTTTGTCTCCAGTATTACGGAAGGGAAGGGGCAACTTCAAAGATGTAGAAGGCTCGCTCCCTGAACTTGGCAAACAATAGCGCCCATTATGTATTCTTTTCTCCGGGTCCTTTTCTTCCTTTATCGTTTAATAACCAATTTGCTAGGGCCACTTTGAAACTTCTCCTCGAAGAAGTCATCTCATTTCGTAATTGCTGAGCTCATCTTCCCTTCTGCTGCGGATGATAACCCGAGTGTGCGGGGAACGGTTCTTTCTCGTGGCATGGCCCACTTTCGTTCCAGTTTCTCTCCTCGATTCGGAAGTTATTTGAATTCCTCGCATCCCAGACGGGTCGTCGTCTCGCTAATCAGTGAGAAATGCCACGGAATCCCAATCAGGAAGCGGATCAGGAGGTGAAAGATTGAAACAAATTCGTTGGTATACGTTGAGAGAATCTTGGCCAAAATGCTGTGTGTATTGGCGTGTTTTCTCTTCGTTCACTCTGCAACGCAGTCTCAAAATGATTAGAATTTATTTATTTTTAAGCTATTTTCTTGTGTTTTAAAAGTAAGAGAGTAAATTTAATTGTCCAGTTAAATTTCAATCTATTGCAAAAAATCATTTAAAAAATAATGGATGGGATACGCAGACTTGAAAAAAAGTAGAAATCTTTCATACATTATGTTAAATAAAAATAGACGTGTAGACGGTCTGGACATCTTTCATAAAATATTTCCCATTATTTCCGATAGATAGTGTTGGTCTGGTAATTGTTTAGTATTGGTATTGGCTTTCCCATTTATATATTTTCTTTTGATAGCAATTCATAACTATCTTGGGCTGTTGAGGCTGGTGTATGCTCATAAAGAAGTCATCGTCAACATTTCGATTCTTTATTTTATTTTTTTGGGGAAAATGTATGATTGAAATCAAAGCTAAAACGAGTGCAATCTTCTTTTTATAATTCCACATCCAAATGTAATCTTAACCTGTTTTTAACCCCTTATTTGATTCTTAATGGGACGGGTATATTTCCATTGAATCTTCTATATCCTGTAATAGCGAACTGTAAAGGCTGTATTGTCTTTATCTTAATTAATGACGAGCTAGAAAAATATACCGTTCGTAATAGGAAAATACACTCGCTACAGAAAAATACGTTTTAAACACAATAACGTTCTTATAATTAATATTGATATAATAACGCTTATAAATACCTACAGCCGCTCATCTATTGTTTTAGGAAGAATATTTTGCTTTAATAGATTTTAAAAACCCTATAAATTGTAATTGTGTAGCAATGGAATTAATAATTTAGTAAACAAGGTTAATCCATTATTTACTTTTGCTATCTCCCAATTTTACGACCTAGGATATTTCATTTTCTTCTTTAACTACTTACTCAAATTTGCGTCTGTGGTTGGAATAAAAGAAACGGAAGTTTCAAAGAAGTATAAAATTCAAGTTAAATTGGAGAGCAATGCTGAGGTGAACTGAGAATTAATTTGAGAGTGAATAATGCCGGAACTATTAGAACTCATCTTGCTTATTAAATTCCTATTCCTCCGAATTGATTGTCTCGGAAATAAATTATCCTTTTTTGTCATGCGTTCCTGGGGTGACTTAGTTTAAAAGCCGATCAAAAACTAATTAGGCTGCAAATGGGATCCATCACAAAAAAAAGACGTAATGATATCATCCACTGTACTGCTAGTATAGGGAATTGGGAACCACTCCATAATTCCTTCATGCTCCTAGATTTTGCCCTAATCTGATGAGATTGTAATAGCTTGGTTGGGTGAAGTTCTGGTAGAAAGAAGGAATTGCAGCCTAAGAGTTGAGTTGAGGGAAGTTACCCAGAGATGTACAACTCGACCGCAGTCTCTTCACATTGTGTTTTCGATTCCATCTGAGTCCCTACATAACTATTAATTTAATTAGATCATAAATTTATTGTACTATGGAGAGAAGTCACTAATAAAATATGTGGCATCGTTTGCCGACTTTTAATTACGCATCTATGAAGGGAGGCTGAAAATTACAGAAAATATCGTCGCATGTACTTGAAAATTCAACTATTTGGGCTGCCGGGGTTGGAGGAAAACGGATGCAACGCAATGAACATCGGGAAGAAATTTTTTTAAGCATAGTAGGCTTTTATAAACAGGAAAGAGCCTATGAGAGGATCGTTATTTTAGTTTCAAGAAAAGACAAGTGAACAGTCTAATCTGAAGTATACCTTTAGCTTTAGTAAATACATTTACGGTGTGGAAACATGGGCACTTAGGAAAGATGACGAGCAGGCATTTCAGATGTGGGTCGGGTGAAAAATGGAGAAAAGAAAGTGGACGTAGGTAGGAGGTGGAGCGACAATGTGCAGGACATAGTGCAGTGAGTAAAGAGAGGCGGCTTCTAAGTAAGTGATAGGTGCAGTGACAAACATTACATTTCTAACTTCTTTAGTATCACTGTTGATTCAAGAGGTTGGGATCGGCTGAGTTGCATAATGAACCGTACCTAAAAATTCTTCAAGGTAAGAATATGTAAAACTCATATTTTCTAATGAAATGGTTACCGAGGAAATAAAAATTGACAATGGACTGAACGCAATTTAAAAATACCTTTCCACCATTTGATTTCTAACAATACTGAGGACGAATCCTCACCCTTCTTTCGATGAATTTATAAATTTTGTTGGCTGTTGGAAAAGTCATTGTTGAATGCCGCTGAACATCCTTAAGTTTACATTACTCGACTAAAACCGTAAATATTCCTCAACAGTAATTCTGAGGCACAGAGATTCGAATGGAACACATGAAAATTATGAAGCATACGATTTTATGATAGCATTGCTAACTATGATTTTCCGTTAAGAAGCCAAAGATGTCAGAACACATTTAACTTGTAATTAATCTAAAAATAATTTCGTTTGAAGGGAAATTTAAATTTTGCTAATTCCTTCAAGTGAAACTTTTTCTCTTCTTTTTCGCTGCTGGATTAGCAACTTGAATGGAATTAGTGTTCGGGCGAATTTATCGCTTAGCTTGGGAAAGGAGGTCTGAAGACTGTAAGACCAAGAAAATAATGTTTACTTGCCGGGAGGGTCATTAGGCTGGATTAAATAAAGGGCTAAGATCGTTCTCCCTGGGAAATTACAATTAAGGTTTTCCTTTTGGGCTTCCCTCGGGTCCTTTTCCTTTCCTTCTACCATGAGAGTGGGCGGTTTAAGACAAAAACGACGCAGCCAAAGGATATAGCCTGCAGAGGTGGCCTTTGTCATTAAGAAGAACTTTGTATGCCTTTGCCGTCTTTTCTCACGCGTGTTTTCCCTGTCTCATGTTGGCTGGGGGAAGCGTTCCTTGATAACTTCTGCCGAGACGGCTGCAGTGGTCGAAAAGGAAGTTGAAAATTAGTGTCTCTGTATCAAAAAACGGCCTCAGTAGCTGATTCAAAGACTTTTATTGCTTCCTTAAATTAATTTTATACTTAATTGAAATAAATGCTTTTTAAAGCAATTTTTCACGCCAGTAATCGAATATTTATTATAATAATCGTGGAAAGTTAAAAGTATTCTATTGAGTAAATTCTAAAGTATTCTATTCTATTCTTGCATAATTATATTCCATCATGCATTCCATCCATTTATCATAGTACCTCTACACTTACGGTTTAATTCATGCTGATCATTTGGTTAAAGTTATTATTAAAGTATTATTCCGATAAATGTAGGTTTCCATGGAGTATTTTAGAGTCATTGTCGTGGTGTCTTGAGTAACATAAGGCAAAATAGCTAAAAAAAAAAGTCAACGTCTTTGGGTGGATTCAATCAACTCTAGCAATGTTTTTTTTCATTCGTGGCTTCTTTTATAGCTTTACTCAGTCAATAAATGAACTCGGTTCTGGAGTGAGAATCCCAAATTTGAAGCACTTTCTTGGATATGTAAATGAGGAGTGGTCGATGGCCCGATTAGACTAGAGGAGACACCACTGGCCTAGAAATGCCGCGTGGATGGAATCGAATTTGAATTTACGAGCACTTCGCGGTCGTTTTGGCAGCTTCGAGTTGAGACTGTGGGCATAAAAGGCTTAGAAGCGGAATTGGCGATGCGGGCATTTGGTGCTAAAGTCGCTGAATGGGTGGAAAGCTATTCAAATGCTTTTGATTTGAAATCTTCCATTTTCAGAACGTAAAAAGCTTTCATATTTGTTTGTAGTTTAACGCCGAGAGAGTTGTGTACTTAAGTTGGTACTTGAATTCCTTATGGAATTTTGAGGTATGTTTTTAAGCTGTTAATGCTTATTAAGTAGGGAGTGTATAAGGCTAGTGGGTAGAGCTTGGTTGCTGATCGACGGGCCTCGGGTTCATATCTCGAGTGAGACCTTCGGGCACCCAAATTAAAATTGCGAGGTGGCCTCGAAGTGCGAGGTGGGAGATGGCACCGAAGCGCGAGGTGGCCTCGGGAACAGAAATGATCCCTACCTGGCCTATTCCGGACTCTATCCTCACCTAACCAACCTCACCGTCACCTACGCGAAGGCTGGTTTGATGCTTGGTCCTCTGTATCTTAGCAACAAGTAAAATCCATGAAAAGTCGCTTTTTGTCTTATAATCATCTATTATTTTGGATTATATACGCCACGTTTCAATTCTCTGCATAAAAAAACGTAATTTTGGACTTTGTACAGCTTTTTTCCGATTTCAGACCATTGTGCATCGGTTAGAATCATTGTTTTAGAATATATAGTCTTGCAATGTGACCTTTGCTTGGCTCTATACTTCATTCCTTGGACTAGGTCTTCATATTCCAAGTTACTCTGAGCTTCTTCATCTTGAAGGGGTATTTAAACAAGTCTTTATATTAAGCAATGGATTATTTCTACCTTAGTATATCTTTTAATTGACATAAATGTATCGAGCTTGATTTTCGGCTAGTGTAAATTGGAGTAGAAAATGATTCCGGCCCGATGCAATATTATTATTCGGTACAACGAGACTTTGAAAGTGCAATCTCCCTTCTCTTTCCGAGCCGATCACTGAAAACTTGGTAAATATGCATATCTGAACGAGGTCGCAGGCAAATTGCCTGCACATCCGTTGTGCTTGCGTATTGAGTGCGTGGGTTTGCGTAACAATGTAACGATTTACCCTTTAAACCAATTGATTGTCGTGACGGAGATGCGTGCGCCTATGACGTCATTCGCGTGCCTGACCGCGTGGGCGAAGCAGAAAGGCAGCGGGGGATGGGGAAGGGGTTGTGGAGGGGGGAGAGGTGACGCGGGAGTGGGCTGCGGCGCGTGTTAAGCACGGCCGTGTCCGTGACCGAGCCATGAGGCCTACTATTTGCGACTCTACGTGGAAAACTATGCATTGAAGCAGAATGAGGGATTTTTCCGAGAAGGCAGAGTATTCAGTAGCGAGTTTAGGCCTGTATTCTTAGTCGACCCTGTAGGGCCAACCGACCCTGGATACGTCATCAGCCCCTACATAAACCAATCTCGCCCTACATACGCCACATCAAGCCTAACATATGGCCGTTATTGCAACTAAACGGGCCCTACTTGATGTAGGGTACCTGAACCAACCCTACACCCTACAAAAACATGGCGGCCAAATATCCTCTGCTGATCACTTCGATTAAAGAATCTGCGATACAATGGATATTAAGGGAGACGAGCTCACACAAACCATTTTAATATCTACAGTAACGCAGCGGAAAGGTAATAATACTACCACATTATAGCTACCAAGTTAAATAAATTATAAAATTGACTGAACTAATAAGAAAAAAATAGCGGTATACATTCACCTTATTTCTACGAATATATAATAATATTTTTCACGTTTGGCACTTGGTATACCTTTGGGAAACCAATAGTTTGTTTACGTACAACCATAGAAAACGTATTTTCAAGCCACTATTTGCCACATAATAAACTTAACTACGGAAGGTGAAAGCAAATGACGAACCTTGATGATGCAACGTAAGTTCCCACGTCAATGCTCATACTTGCTCCGTACTTATTACTATCTTGTGCAAACCACTTTTGAAGTATTTTAAAGACAATTGGGTTCCACTTTAGGCTCGATATGAAAGTATTTGTAGCGATAATTAAGGTACCGACACGACCTGGTGGACGACACCTATTTTTTATTTACCATGAGCCGTTGCCCTAACAATACGCCCGAAAATTATCGGACATTTTTTCTTAGTTTCATATTTACTTCCCATGACGCAACCAGAGTGGAAAACTGGCGCTGTACCATCATCTACGTCATTTTTGAGCACTTGATGACGGAATTACCCCTCACCACTTATGTAGGGTCGACTGAGAAACGCATGTCGGGGCCTTTTGTTATGTAGGGACGCATGTGTAGGGTCGACTAAGAATACGGCCCTTAGATGAAAAATCCATTCGTAAGTGAGTCTTTACTAAATTGACTTTTTGTGGTAACGGAAAGAGTTCAAATTTTATTAAAATGAGGCTCAAATTATAAAGGAGAAATTGATGAATATTACCATTGAATTCCAGGGAAGCTTTGCAAGCAGCCAGCTCCTGCCGTACACCAGCAGACATAGGCTTTTATATTAAAAGTTTCCTCCGCTAGGTTCTTGGGCTTGCTTTGGCTAGGATTTGGATTATTTTTAGGCTAAAAATGAAAATAGCTGCCGAGTAGCCGGGAATGCCTTTGATAAGCGACGTGGCAAGTCGTTGGACGGTAGGACGGGTCACAAAAGACCCATCCTTGCCTAAAGAGAGATGCTCAGCATTGTCGCCTGCAGGCCATCGCGGAAATCTGCCCTCAAACCTCTTAGATACCCTTACATTCTTGCCCTCGTGGCGGGTAGTCTTCTTTTCCCAACGATAGATGGTGCTCTCTCTACCTCTTGCACTGCTTGCCACTACGAACTACGTGACCAGCATATTGGAGATTTTTTGACCTAAGGCTCACTTTTCATAGGGAATTTATGTTTATTTGTTGGTTAAGTTTAACATGTTTTAGAAACTTATAAATGCCGCTACTCTCTTTTATTGTTATAGGCAAAGAGTTATAAATGTTTAGCCCCTAATAGAAACAGCTCCGTTGAATCAAATTAACATTTGATTTGGGTAATACATATGAAGTGTTTGTTCGATGTTAGTATGAGCATATAAAATATTTTAAGCTACCACCGCTACGAAGGTAGAATGACCTTAGAGTCTTGTAAATACAGAAGTGCCTCAGTGGTAGTACATGCAGTTTGACAAATATAGGAAACGCTGGTTTTCAAAGCGAATTTTCTTCGGAACAGTAAAAGTCATGTACACAATTATCCCATTAACGCCAAACGTGAAGAAACGAAGTCATGCTAATTATTTGATTTTTCATATCAATGTTCGTTAGGAAAGTAAATTTAGAAAGATTGACGCCATAAAATATCTTATTTCGACGAAAACGAAAAAAAATTCTCAATGCTGCCTGATCGCTCCTTTGCAAATGTTTGGAGGAATCTGGTCCTCAATTTTTATTTTCGATTATAAATCTCACTTCAAATTTTTTTCCTTCTGTTATATATTTTTATGCGTTGAAAAATCTGCAATATAGTTCACGAAAAAATAATTTTGAATGTCACAAAACCTGTGCCTTCTTCATTATATTGATTGGTATTCCTCAACAACATGATCCATTCGTTTTTATGCCGTAAGGTAAGAGTTTCGGGAATATTCCGTTGATGAATTTCTTTGGCTTTCCGGGTCGATATGCTTATAACCAAACTATCAACGTCCCTAATTTTTCATCTCAATTTGAATTTAGGAGCCTTGATGACGCAGTGGAACGGAAAGCTGAAGGTCCGCTCTTCGATTGTAGGAGCAGGGAATATTTTTTCCGTGGCAATAACAGTGAATTTAACTGCCATTTACCCTCACTCCGTTTCTAAACTTATAGGTTGGTTTAGAGAGGGGCAGGTAGAGCTCACTCCAGGCTAACTAATGTGAATGAAGGCATGTGAATATTACTTATTCTTACGTGATCATGAGAATTCTAGAGATGAGATAGAGATCATTAGAATTTCAGAGATTGTAGACGTGATCATGAGAATAAAATAAAAGAAATAGACTGCAACACAGAGAGATTTAAAATGTCATTCTTCCCTCGTACTATTAAGGATAGCAACGCTGTCTCAATTGATAGGATTAATGGCGTCGCTCGCTAAGATCACTCATTGCATGTTTTTTTTTCATAGTTCCAACCTTGCATGTATTTGCTCTAGGAATTACTAACCATTAGCAAGTTTTTTTATGAATAAGCATGTATATTTTGCTAGCATGCGTAATATTTCTATGACCGTGCGGTGTGCATGTGGCGGTCCTCTTGCATGCTGCATGTTAGTGATTTGTCACCCCCTGCCAAGCACCCTAGAGGTGGCTCGCAGGGTGTTATGTAGATGTAGATAGGGAGGCTAGTTCTATCCGCTGGACCACTTCGTGTGTCGAGAATTTCGTTTAAGGGGTGTCCGCATTCTTCACTTGAGATTTGAACCTGGAACACTCCGATCATAATGCCTAATGCTTTACGAATTAAGTTACCAAGCTGCGGAAAAACAGTGGATTACACGTAAATTGATTTAAGAGGTTTTATGGTAGTTTTCTTTTCCTCGTTGGACAAAATTTTCCTCCTTTGTTTCTGGTTAATTTAAAGTGAAGTTAAAGTTTCGAGGTTTTCTCAATTATTCACTATCCTAATTAGAGTTACCATTTCCTTAGTGTATGCCTTTTTTGACCAATAGGCTTCCATATAGTTTTTAACTTTGTATTTACGTCTACTTAAGTTCTTGTTTATAAATATTCATGAAAGTAATTGTTATTAATTATGAAATGTTGAGGTGTGAACCCTTTTTTGTAGAAAAAAACATTTATACCGATGTTTTTAAAATTTATTTTCTATTTTTAAGGCATAAATATTAGTGTTTTTAAGTTAAAACGTTTTTGGATAATTTTTCATGGTAAAATTAATTTTTAATACTTTATCAGCTTTTTCATTCACATTATATCTCATTTGTTTATGCAAACGAGCCTTGGGAATGGAAAATAAGATGTCATATTTATTACTTAAAATTAAAACAAGAGGTCAATAAAATATATATTTGATTAGAAAATATATTATTGTATAATATTATTAGAGTAAAGATATATACTATTATTATCAATTTACCTATAGTGTGGGACTAATGTAAATCACATACATCAATACACCGACTGTTTTCGCTTCTCATCAGCTTATACGGGATCAGTATTCGTGGTTAAGTAAAACAGAAACAGAACGCACTCGTGGATAGCTACTCCTTCCAGGCCTTTTTGCTTATGCAGTTGCCCCGGGCCCTGGATAAGGGGTCTCTGACGTTGCAGCGTCGCTGTTGAATATTCGACGAGTGCATTCGAACCCAATGCGGACGAGCAGCGCCCAAAAGTCAACTCACTTCCCGATTCGCTTTCGCCGCTGCCTCCGAGAGAGGTCTTCGCATACGCCAGCGATTATTCTTCCGTGCGATTGAAGGGCGGCCGGGGAGAACAATTGCATTCAATATTCACGTGGGCCCACGTTATCTCGCCGCCGGAAGGGCGGCATTAATCCTGATCGCCTCAAGCTCTTCGGTTGGGCGCTACACCACGCATTGATCGACAGAGCGTTTGAATGTTTTTTTAGGCTTTGCAATCAACATACCTATTCGAGAATACAGACCAGCAATGCGCCAACTATTGGCAGAACTCTTCTCCAGATCCACATCTCCTACGCCAACAGTCTTCTCTCGTCCTCATTAAGTGTCCATGTTTCCGCACCGTAAAGCACTACACTACAGGTATGACTCTTCATTACCTTTTTGTGTTAACATTTTCAAAATGATCCTCTAATTATCTACCATCAGCTATCGTAATCATCAGTCACTTATGTTAAACCTGGAGGTTTCAGGATCGAGTCACTTCATCAAGTTCCCCATCACGGCATTCTTTTGTTTCACTTGTATGAACCCCTGTTTATAATGCCCAAACACGGCTGTTTTCGAAAGAGTGTATAACATGAAAATTCTTCCAATGTAAAGGCATAATAGTAAATGTTAAAAAATAACACTCGTTCTCCTACCCGCAAATGATTGCTTAAGTCAACCGAAATTACAGTCTCGCAAATTTTTTTCCAGTTTATATCTATTTCTGATATTTATTTCTATAGTTGACTCAAAATAAGTTAGCTGATCACCTTTAATTTCTTTCGTTAAAACTATTTAAGCGAGTCCGCTGATAATCTAGAGCAGAACTGGCTATAAACAGATTTATTGCTTAGGTATCACAACAGCGGCTTTGCAAGTGAGTATTCTCTTGCCTCTCCTTACCCTCCACATCCTGCACTTTGTCGTTCCTCTTCCTTTTCCATTCTTGCACTCACATCTCGAACGCCTAAAGGCTTTCTAAGTGTGCATGTTTCCGAACCCTGAAGGTCCAAGGATCGAGTCCCACTTAAATAAGTTCCCCATTCATGGCATTCTTTTGTTTCACTGTTATTAACCTTTTTTATAATGCCCAAACATGGCTGTTTTCGAAAGAGTGCATAAAATGATAATTCCACCAAGGTAAAGGCATAATCTTAAATTTTAAAAATAGCGCCCGTTCTCCTACCCGCAAATGATTGCTTAAGTCAACCGAAATTACAGTCCCGCAGATTTTTTCCCAGTTAATATCGATTTCGGATATTTATTTCTATAATTGAGTCCAAGTGAGTTAGCTCATCACCTTTAATTTATTTCGCTAAAACTGCTTAAGCTAGTCCGCTGATAATGTAGAGCAGGACTGGCTATAAACAGATTTATTGCTTAGGTACCTAAACAGCGGCTTGGCAAGTGAGTATTCTCCCCTAGGGTGGGATGTTCGCTGCTTATACGTATGCGGTAGCGAACATTCCAGAGAACGCTTCTGGAATTCTCTGGGGCTCACTCAATCGTCTCATATTGGAGGACAATCGTCAAGTACACCTCCGAGCGCTCAACTCTAAAACAGATGTCCTCAGCGTAGTTTCACACGAGGGACGTACCTCATACTCAGGTCTTACCTCGTGGACTGAAAGAATAGCCAAAGATATCTCCCAGTACATAAGTATGACTCTATGAATATTTGATCCTGTACCGTGAGCCCTTTGCGATCCACAAATAGCAGTTGGTCATACGGTCCTCCATTGATTGAACTTGCTCAAGGAGAGTATTTATTTGGCTAAGATGGCGCATTGATCCATCAATGTAAGAGCCTAAGAGCCTTGAAAATCATTTTCCAGATGTATCGATTGATATAACGAATGCAATAATCTTAGTCTATCAGGCTTGAATCACATTTGATCTGAGGTGGAAAAAATGTTGAGTCAAATATTTTACATTTTTATCGAATCTCGCTATGAATGAGGAAAGGCATAGCACTCGTTCTTCAATTACGTTAACTGTTTGATGTTAAATCATCAAACTAAATCAAATTAAATCTTTACTTGATTTAGTTTGATGGATTCTCGGTGATCTTGTGATAACAAATCGAGTGGAGGCTTGTAAAGTACAGCTTGACGAAGAAATACGGTTTCAATTTAACACCAAATAAGTTTTTTGCTGAAGAGTTTTTCTTATTACTTACGGAAAATGCCTTTGACTCGGTGAAAATCTTTTTTAGAGCTATAAGGTGGATTTTACTATTGAATTTTCTCATCACAACCCTTGCTTGAGTAAAGCTTTGAGATGCTACCTTGATATTTTCGCGTATGCTCAACTTTCACCTTTGATCTCATAAATGGCCTTGATTGTTTGAATGGCTTTAACATATGACTTACCCCCTCCGGATTACCGCTGTCACTCACAGTCGATTCTGCAAACAACCAGTCATCCTTAAGGAAATTCGCTTAAAAAGTGTTGAACACCAATTAATCACTTTTGCTTTCCAATGAAAGTACATGCCAAATGCATTCCAAATGCCTCGCACGGCTGCATAAAGGCTAATAAATTTAGGATTTTTTTCAGGTATTAACTTAGATTGAAAATAGTTCTTTTAACAGTTAAAAAGTACCTTGGACTGGGTGGTGGCCTCACATAACCCGATACCCGAAATATTGCTTGAAATTTTCAAAATTTTTGATGTTAAAAATGAAAGAGCATGAAATAAACTAGTTCCATAGACATTTTTCAGACGCTCAGGGTTTGCTCATTAGCAACAATGACGAGACAGCATTTTTATTTGCTGACATGTCTACCAGCGAGTAAAGTAACGAAGGCTGGTGGCATTGGAGACTTAGGGTTTTGAAATAAATAAAGATAATGATGATGATAGAAATGGAAAGAAGTGAAGAAGTGCTTGGAATAGTGGGAATGGAGAGAAAACTTAAGGATGAGATATGGAGGACTGAAAAGGGCAGGTATTTAGCGAGGACCGCTGAGGGTGGGGAATGCTTAACCGTAATGGGAGAATGTTAGGTAGTATGAAAATAATAGTATTAATGTATTACACTGTGTGGGAGAAAGCGAATTGAAACAATGTATGGCATGGAGGGAAGTAGGTCACACTATGGATTGAAAAGGCAATTTTCAATATGATATGTCGGGATGATTTGCATAACGACTCCTGTAAATTTGCCTTACCGGTAGAATATCTCCAATAAAGGAGAGAAATTGACAGCTTGTTAACTTGTCCATTGCAACCGAAACATAAGCGAATCCTTTCAATATCTCCCAAGCTTCTTTTAATGTTTGTTTATAGCAGGTATATATAGAAAGGCAGGTTATGTATATCCTCTGTCGTATATTGAACCGCGTCTTACTCTATTAACCGAGTCTTACTTAATTAATCGGTTCATTATTTATCTTAAATAATTAATGAACCTCGATATATTAAATCATTTGAGGTTTAAGTTTCATTGAGTTCTTTTGGAAGCAGAGAGCATTACCTTGTAGACAGTGGGGTAAATTTTACCCTTTAATTTGATTGGAGACGGTATTCTAATAGGTATTTCTGTGGACTTCGAAGAAATAATTGTTTTGACAGGAACAGCCTTCAGTGATTAACTACATCCCTTGTGGGTGAGATTTATTTGGCATTAGACGCTTTTTGATTCATTAAAAATTAAATATCGTACTTAAAGTTAGTAATCGTGACTTACTCGCAAGCAAATAAGAGCGTTATATAGCCAAAATAATCGCCAAAAAACAATGCGTTTATATGGTATATGTTCATGTATATGCACATAAAGATTGAACAATCGTCATGTTATTTAATTAAGTAGTTTTCACGGTTGTAGAATTATTTATATGAAATCCATTTGAAATGCATGTACGTTTCAAAAGCATTATTTTGTTTTTCTTTCGAATCTAACATTTGGGGTATGACATCCTTGGAATCAGATCTATTGTTCACCCTCTTTCCTTCTTCCAATTGACATTGTTGTGCGCGTCAAAATCGAAACTCTTGGCGTGATTAAACTCATTACCGAATTAGTGTCTTTAACCTTCCCTTGGAAAAAAAGTTCCTACAAAGCAAGAAAGGTGAGGACGAGACGCAGTCTACCGCTCTGTCTTTTACACCAGTGTGGATTTCAAAAAGACGTCAATAACTTGTTCGGTAAAGTCATTGCCCATCAGTTTTGGAAGAAAATCGCTTGATGGCGTAATTGGCTTCTAGCCTAACTGGCAATCGGGAGATAAAGGTTCCTATCCCAGCTAGGCCAAATGATTTTCATTTTAAATTTCATCCTATGTGTTAACAACTTTGCATACGTGCGCATGACTGCGTACAAAGTAATACACTTTTACCCAAGTGGGTGCATCCCCTCCATATGAATCCCTTTCGTGATGGATTCCCCTCTAATTTAATCCCCAAAAAATCTTTTCCGGCTACATAATTTGCTCAATTAACTATGTTATCCCATTTCCTTGGTTACCAAGATGTAGTAGTAAGCATCGCATTGAAATGTGCCTTCATTTAATCTGAAAACGTCAATAGCTCGAGTCATTATAAATAACAACCGTTCAATATTTTTTACGCTCGAATTAAATAGTATAGCTCGTATTAAATAATTTTTCAGTTCTAAAATTTTTCTTATAATTATCAAGTTTCAAGTTGCTTACCGGAGTTAGGAAATCTCGCTTCTGCATAATGATTATAAATTATAAAATCTTATTTTTAGGAATACGAAAATATTTTTCGGCAAAATAATTTTAGAAAATTCACTAGCTTAGTAATAATGTACGAGAAAGTATCTACTGCCATTGTCACTTTCAGATATCATTAAATATTTTCCACATGAATGTGACATTTTGTGATAGCATCAATTCGGCTCGTTCATTGAATGCAGTTGCCAGATATTCAAACTGAAATCAACTACCAGGAAAGTGATTTTATTTTTGTGGCGGATAATTTTGATAGTATCTTTCAAAATATTTCCGTAGCCGTATCCAATACGTCAGGATATGAGACTCGTCCTAGTAGACCAAATGAATTTTTACATTCGTCATCTTGAACAGTAACTTGTTTTCCTTACTACCTCCTGAAATATATCCTGCTAAAACAGCCATAACGTTTAACGCTTTGCTGAAACGATCATTGTATCTTCAGTGAATTTTCACCATTACCAAAGTAGGAGATTTTATGTTAAAATATTTCTTGGAGTGTAGGTCAACGTATGTTATGCAAAAACGTTATAGTCAACGTTTCTGTATATTTTAAACCATCATCAGGACTATGAAATAAAAAACATAAGAACAATATAAAATACATAGACAACAAAGATGTACAATATTTTTACATAAATAAATGTTACGATAGCGTTTTTCTTACAATAGTATAATTTAAAATTTATTTTAAATTTTTAGGTGTGGTAATACCTTAGTAACATAATATCAATAATTATGTACAAAGTTAATCGTAACATTAATTTATGTAAAAATATTGTATATCTTTGTTATTTATGTATTTTATATTGTTCTTATTTTTTTTCTTTCATAGCCCTGATGATGGTTTAAAATAAACAGGAACGTTGGCTATAACTTTTTTGCATAACACACATTGACCTACACTCCAAGAAATATTTTAACATGAACTAAACGAGGTCAAGATAAGGAAAAAAATAATTAGGAGATTTTAGGATAATATCTCGAAAGCGGTCCCTCATTTTATATCAACAGGAAATTAAAGGGACTTGGCCTCATACCATGGCCATGCATACGCTATGATAGGTTACGCGTGCAACGAAAGGAAGACACTTCGTGGATCGGTCGACGCCCAAGGTACAATTTATGTTTCCCTTTCCGAGGCATTTAACGTTGGAAGCATCCGATGGTATGTATCCTGAAAGAAGTTGAGAACGCGAGCTATTTTATCTGGGCAGCACGTATTGGAGGAAATTGGGATTTATAACGCGCCTTGCAAGCGACCGACGCCGCCAACCTATCCCGTGTAAGGGTACATAAACCCTTTGGAAGGGCTTACTTGCGGTAGGTATCCCTGGGCCCCTGAGATCCTTATGGTCTTTAAAAGGGTTTGTGGGAAGGAAGGGGAAGCATACGAGAGTGCGCTCGCGCCGTAAAAACCTCCGACCTGAGAAGTGGGGTTGGACCTTAATTTAACCCGCTGGTGACGTCGTGTATGACGTCTTCCGTGACGCAAAGAGGCCAGTAGATGAGTTCTGGAAGAAATATGTCAGCAAAGACGGGACAAATATTATTGCTTCAGGGGAAATTTTGTCATACTTAAAATAAATGACATTTAATAAACTTGAAAATTGAAATATATAATCATTGAATAAACTAAATTTCGATACTTTGGGTGGGGAGTAAAAAAATTAATTACTCTGTCCTTTTAAAATTAGTAATTTGTAATTTTTTTATTTTTCATGCTAACAATTTCGGTAGTAATTTTTAATAATCCCCTTTCCTAGCATCAATGGTGAGCAATAACTTGTGAATTTGACGCGTAACTCGCAGTAGGGGAGAGTAGCCTAATATTGGATGGTTGCCGAGTATCAGATACCATCGTTTCTTGACCATGACGTACTGACGCCTGTCGATTGGTGGCTCAACTACATGTCGCCTGCTCTAATAACATTAACGAACATTGTCATCATTTTTTGAAATTATGAAAAAAAGATAAGAGTGGTTAAGGACCTCGAAAAGGGAAAATATTTCTAACGTATTACTGGTTTGGATTCTCAAATATCAATCCTTAATAGAACTGAAAAAGAATTTCTGTCCTTTCTGTCCTCATAATGTTTCTTCTCATTCGATGAAATATTTTTGGATAAATATTAATCTTAGGTCAATTCATAATACTCTACTCTACTACATAATACTTCTTATCATATAAAAAGTCGTGGTTGCAGAATAATAACACAATCAGACAAAGCATTCATCCAAATACAGGTGATACCTATACAGTAGACAGCACGAACGTATTTTTAATGCGATTTGAAACCTCAACGGTTGACTATCATCGCCAAATGATTATTTCATTTCAATTTATCGTAAAAATATTAGTGATGGAAAACTTTGGCAGGTAGGTCCTAAAAATTGTTTCTTCTTTATTTCTGGATATATGTTTGTACTTTCATTTATTTATTTAAACAATTAAAAACCATTGTATTTATAGTTACATGTAAAACTTTCAAATGTTCAATTTAATTCTTTTTTTGTTGTTATCGTCCATTGATTTTGATATTTTGGTAATAGTTTCATACAATTTTCTGTTGATAGTTTTCCTTGACGCTTAGATGTATTATGTTTGCCTGTGCTGCTACAATAATCGGATAACTACCCCGCCGAAATAATTCTCATAAACTCATTCGGTTATTACTGATTATTATTTTATGCTATGAATTAGTTAAATTGATGAAAAAAAGTCATAAATTATTAGTACATTATATTACGCTGTCATTTGCTGCATACAACTGAGTTTAACCCTGTTAGGATATTGGCTGCTGCATTCATTACTTAAAGATGGGGAAATGAGTGGAACGTATGCCTTTCCCGCATTTTGGGAATTAGGTCGTCGGGGGTGGAAGATGAATGGGTGGCCATTAGATAGGCATTTCCTTCTTAGTCATCCAACCCACCTCCACGCTGTGTACAGTGGTTCGGGATATAATTCGGAAAGCTCTCCCCGGCGTTGGCGTCCTCCAACCGCTTTTCTGCAAACAATCCCTTTAACCGTGTAAACATCCCACTCTAACTTCCTGGTACGAATAACACTAACGCATAAGCACCTCGCGATTACACTCTTCATAGAATTTCGACGTTATTTCTGTAATTTGGAATTGGAAAATTCGGGTGATTCATTCGCATGAATTAGATGAAACTTGCTTTTTGATTCCTTTTTTGTGTTTTTATTAAACAGATTGTGTATTTGAGAACGTTTGGCCTTTTAAGCATCCGGTACGCATCAAATTGCTGTTATTGTCGCTGAATAAATTGTTTACGAGAATAAAAGGACGTTTTTTTTTTACAGCTTTGAAGATTACTCTTCATTGACATTGATGATTCGATTTTTGTTTATAGTCCAGTCAAAAATTTTTTCATGACTACTTCATATTTGATCTTGAACCTTTATCGTTGCTTCAATAGACCATCCAAATTAGCACAAATAAAAGTCAATTGAAGTGAAATTGAAGGAGTAGCAGTTATAAACAGATGGGTTGCTCAACATTTTAAATAAAAAATAAGCAGTTGTAGCAGCATCAATTCCTTCAAAACTAAAGTGAATCATATGCCATTCAAATTTAATTCTATTTTAGTATTTTTCATAAGTTGATAAAGTCGATCCGTTTGTAAATGTGCATGTTTTAACTTAAGTTAAATTAAAACCGTATACGTATTTATCATCATTCAAATTAACTTCTTCTGTGCAGCATAATACTTTAAATATGAAAGAATTAATATTTTTAACCAAAAAATGTGATTTTAATTTCTGTAGCGTAAAAATATACAGAGATATAGTTTGAATTTTATCGTGTGAACAACCTGTCAGAAGCCTAGCTAGGAAGAACGTGTGGCCTAGCAATTATCTGTAAAATCCTGTTTTGTAGGCTGTGAAAGCTTAAATATTAATCGCGAGACCTGGAATTGTATCGAAAAATAACTTTTATTGCATTGTTGCTATAAATATTTTCTCGTAACTACTTTATTTTGACTCTGACTGACTATTACCATTGCCCATTCAAAATTTCTATTTATTTTCAGGTCATTTTGCTAGTGGAATCAATACTTTTTCCGTTATTCGACGCCAATATGAAAATACATTGTTCGAGTTCTCACGAAAAAGTCCCATCCACCAACCGTGTATCACTTTATATTCCACTTTGATCATTTCTTTAAAGAAATGCTGTTCTCTTCGTTGTTTTACAAGAGATATTTTGTTCGCTATGCCTTCATTTATTTTTGGCGTAATTTTTAAGTTACACGTGGAAAGCTATTGTAATTCTTGTTTTTTTTACAAGAATGAACCTTTCGAGTTATTGTGAGGTATTTCGAGTTATTCATACTTTTCTCTAGAAAAACATGAATTACTCGAAAACATTATTTACTTAAACTTTGGTCTTCCTTTAATTTTATTTTCATATGATGATAAATTCGAACTGGTTTAGAATACGTAGTTTCTAATTTAATTCGATGACAATGCAAAAAGTATTTCTCATTTTTCGCACTAAATTCACTTGTTCGCATAATAACTCTTAAAGTATAAAAGAGAGATAAAATGATAAAAATAAAAGTTTACCTCCTTTAAACAAATATTTTTTTGCATTTTTAATGGCTTTAAAATATAAAATACAGAGATATTACCGCTTGCAGTTTGTATTTTCTGGAAAGGACAACCTGTCTCGATCCAGTTGACCCTTTCGTCTAGAAATACGAATAACTAGAAGAATATTGTACATTTGTGATCGTTTTTCTTCTGAAATATTTGGTAAATTCCTGTTTTGTCGGCTGCGCAAATTCAACCATACATCGTAAAAATGCTCAATTTAGTTGCAAAAAAATGTATTGTAATGTTGCAAGAAAATCTTCATCACATATCCTTAATTCAAACTCTAATTACCTTTAAACTTTGCTAATTTGATAGGACTATTCAACTTTGAGGCCTATTACCCGTTGTATATATCCTCTTCCCTTTATTTCACGCCGAAAACATCTATTCTAATTTTGACGAAAATAAATCCCTTCCGCCAACCGTATGTCGCTTTATACGTATTTTACTTGCAATAGATTATTTCATAAAAAAATGTTCTCTTTGTTGTTTTAAAAGCTGTATTTTAGTTATTTATACTTATATATATAAGACGTAGTTTTTTAGACATACATGACAATTGCTTTTGAATTTTTTTTTAAGTGCTAACTTTTCAATCATGAATTACACGAAATCATGTTATCTATTGAAAAAAACTTTACATACTATTTTTTGCTTGAAATTATGCCTTCCATTTGAAAGAAAAGGATTCTTGTCTACTTGAAGGAAATAATTCCAGATACCACCTCTAGGTCGGAAGCATCAATTAATTAAATCTAATTCATAAATTTCTTTTGAGCTCGAAATATGTGAAAATTTTCTTGTTAATTGGTTCAGATTCAAAGAATTAGGACGTTACGGGTGATTATCTGCTTCAATGAATGGACTATTAGGCTATCAATGATGTCTAATGATGATTATCTGCCCTATAAGTAGTTAACTAATGAATCAAAGTCACTAAAGGTGAGGCTATAGATTATCTTTTATTAATGCATGTCTTAAAGTTCGGTCAAGCTAGGTCAATATACCGAGAGGTTTTGGAAAATTGATGAAGTTGTAGCTCACTACTCTTTTTGTGAAGTCATATGACATTAATCTTATTGTAATTACCATCCCGTTAGTTTATTTTATAGCCAATCTAAATATTCGAAGGAATAAAAAAAGGAATGGTGGCGCGAGCTAGTCGTAGCATGAATTTAAAACACGCAAAGAGAAGACAAATGGGAAGTTTGGCGTTTCCTTAAGAAGGGTCGTGAAAATTCGCACTGGACTTCAGAAGGTTCTTCATTACCTATGTATTTGACGGAGAAATTCTGGAGTGCAGCGGAGTTTGAGAGTTCAGAATTCTACTGGTGAGTAGTAACTTTTAGGACTGTCTTCGCAATCTTTACCCGATAAATTATTCGCTGCAGGGTCGGAGAGAATTCGGCGTTTGAATGACTTGAGAAAAGTGGATGGGTATCGATTGCTCCTTTGAAGGGCTTACGGGATGATGGACACGTTCATATTTATGCATAAATGTGAAAGGAATCTTACGCCAGGTTGAAGTGCGAAGAAGGCCAAGGGAATTCGATAAGCTCAAATTTCCTTTCTACACTCTTTGAAAATTATCCTCATTTTTAAGTCTTCATTTGAAGCATAATGGCTATCACGTTGCATTAGCATTTCTTTATTTATTCAACCCTAATGCGGGCTACATATTTTTCTGACGTAATCGGGCAAGGTGAGTCCAATGGACTCTTTTAACTTATGCTTTTAAATTAAACTATTAAGCAGTGAAAAATATTACTTTCACATCAATTTGTACATATTGTGCACAATAGAATAATTAACATAAATTTGATTATTTTTTGTTTAACAAAAGTTTTACATTACTTATTAATTTCATACATAGTCAAACAGCGAGTACAGTGGACTCTTTTGACTAATTCTTTCTGTTTTCACTACATAAAACACCAAAAATTTATCGTTGCATGTACATAGTGATAATTTTACATTATTTTGACAATTCAAACCAAATATTTGTAAAATGCACATTACATTTTACATTTCGTGCAAACAGACTCACTGCCCGGATTTGTGGGAATTCAGGGAAAAAAATTATTTCTGAGTTACTTTACTTCCGAAAGAAGTTTGAATTACTCTAATTTATAGGAAATATACAATTAGAAGAAGTAAAAAATTAACAACATGCTGACATTTCAATAACATAATAAAATTACCAAAAATGTGATGCGATGAATCCAAGGGACTCACCTTGCCCGTATTAGGGTTAATGCTTATTGCGACGAGTAAGTTAAGTACCTGGTGGTAACGTGAGAATTAAAATGAATTAATGAAAAGTCTACCGGAGAAGCTGTCGTTGCAAAGAAAATCCACGCGGTGAAACCCAGAAGCATGGAGACACCATCTAGACAACGCCGCGGAAAACTACGCAGCAACGTAATTTTCAACGTTTACATCGAGAAAGCCATGAATAAAATCAAATAAAAGGTTTTGGAAGATAGTATTTTTCGAGAAGAAATTAGCATGCTACAAATTTCCGATTACATTGCTGTTATAGCAGAAACAAAACAGCAGATTCTAAATAATTCTGGTCAATAAGGATAGCATATTTTGTACTTATCAGCCGGATGAGAGGGAAATAAGGTATTAGTATATAGCTGAAGTAAAAAAAGTAGCGTTAAAATAGGCGAGCATAAACCTGAAGAGGTGAGTGAATTCTATTATTTGGATGGTAGAATGACTAGCGATTGAATAAACAAGATAATCTATCAGCAGAATAGCCCAGGCAAAGAGAGCATTCCTCTCAAATAAATATCTATTCACTGCGTGAAATTTAAACATAAATGTAAGTTCTGATAAATTGCTTTCATGCTTTTAAATATGCTTCTCTTCTGAAGTGAGGCGTGGAAAATTGTAGAAGCGAAGAAATCATGAATATCAAGAACTTTCGAAAGGTAGTGCGACAGTACAATGATGAAGATAAAAGGGATCGACCGAGCAAGTAATGAGGAAGTCCTATGATCAGTAGGGGAGAAGAGAAGTCTCATGTATATCTTAATAAGAAGATGGAACAACCTTATTGGCTATATCATGAGACATGAAGGCCTGATGGAGAAAATCGTCTAAGGACAAGTATATGGCAAGAATGGAAAATGAAAATCTCTAATAATATATGTGGAACAGGTAAAAGAGGATTTATTTAATTATTGGTATGGTATGGTATTTGGAGGAGGCGACCGACAGCTGAGGTCATTTGCGCCATGAGGGAAGGGTATGGATGGAAGGGTGGAGAGAAACCCGGCGTCGGCATTAGCCTGCTCTTGACGAAAGGCGCCAAGGGGACCACGGCTTAACGTCCCATCCGACGGACGGAGTGTTGCGCTTGAAATGTCCTCCACAAAACACTCAAGCAAGGATCGGGCAGTCTCTGAAAATTATCTGCCACTGCCGGGATTTGAACCCGAGCTCGTCGGGTGGGAAGCCAACACTCTAGCCACCACACCATCCCAAACCTCTCATTTATTTATTGGTTTTTATAATTTTCCCAACAACATAATTACATGAAAAACACAATTGATAGAAAGCATATAAACATAATACAAAAATAAAATCCCAGTTTTTTTTATAATATGACACATCAAATTTTATTCGTCATAGTTCGTTAAAAATATTACAGCCTTACAATACTCATTTCTTTGTTGAAACAAATTTCATTACAATATTTATTATATATCTTACACATTCTACGTAATGGTGAATTTTTTGCATAATCATGTTTCGCATAATTTAAGTAAAACAAAGATTTGGGCCTCAAATTAACATTTGAAACATAAAAATTTAAACTCGCCAAACAAAACTGGCAATCACCAATATTTATAATGTCAAATAAATACGTAAGATCTTTAACATGCCTTCTCTTTTCTAAACTTTGACTGTTAAACAGTTTCAACAAGAAAGTGAAATAGGAGAAAAACGTAGGTTTGAAAAGAATATATGATGGAAGGATTGAATGGAGAGCAGCGAAAAACCTGAAGAGGAAGGAGAAATGGATGACCTGACCCATTGCGAAACCCGAGAAAACTTCACTGCGAAAAACCGATCTCAGAATTTTTTTCCTGTGATAATTATGACATTGATTGGAAAGCATTTAATATGACAGTCTAAAAAAATGTATTAGCAGGCCCGCTTTGGTATTTGCCGGAATTCGGAGTGTAGAGCATCAAAAGTGTTGGAAAATATGAGGAAAAGATATTTTCTCGGCCTTCGGGCCTCCTCGTGTCCTTGATCTCCCTGAGACCACAGCGTGTTATTAGGGCGACCAACGCATTTCTCCTTTTATACATGATCATCATCCGTCCAACGTCGAGATGTTTGATGCTGTGGTTACTCGAGAGGGTAGAGCGTTTGTATTAACGTCCATTGGCGTCCGGAAGACTTTAATCTGTAGCCTTGCCATGGTGAGAGCGCGCGAGAGAGATTACGCTTCCTGCTTTGATGTTTGATATGGTCGCCATCATCTTCCTCGAGCAAATAAAAAGCAAAAAGAGCGAGGTGTTTTTTCCTCCGTTGATTTCATCCCCGGATGACTCCGGTAATTTCATTGGAGCCCGTCTTCACTCCTCTGCCTCGACTCTCCCGTCTGAGAGCTGGGCTTCTCAATTTTCTACCGTGGAGTCGTGAGTCTTGTACGCTCCGATGCGATGTCATTCAAGGAGGGTGAAGACCAGAGTGCCTAATGAGGCCTTTGTTGGATTTCTGAGTCGACCTTCGTGAACCGAAAGGGGGTGAATGAGGGGCGGAAGACATACTTGATTATGCCATGTGTAATTTGATGGTACCGATCCATCAAGCAGTGGCATACTGTCAAAAACTGGTTATGAGAAAATGAAATCAGGTCACCTTTTCAGTTGAAAATTACCGTATTTAAGAAAAGTGCTTATGTAGAGGAGGCGGTCATACACAGAAAATAGCTGACTAGAGGATCATTATGTAACAGAGTGAAGAAAAGGCTAATGAAGGGTCTGTCTGCGCTTTACGGTGAGTAAACATGGGCTCTTGACAAGGAGGACGGGAAGAGACTGGAGGCGTTCGAGATGTGGGTGTAGAGAAGAATGGAGAAGGTGAAGTGGACGGAGAGGAGGCGGAACGACAAAGTGCTGTTCATAGTGGGATCTTCTGAGCTGTTCATAGTGGGAGCTTCTACGGAGATACTAGAGACACGGAGGAGACAGATGGTTTTGATAGAGGTAGTACTTAGTGGGTAGGGGATATTGAAAGTAGTGTTACAGCGAAGAGTGAGAATTTTATAAATTGCGGAGGGGAAGGAAGAGGATAGGATTAGGTTGCAATGAAAGGGCAAAGAAAAGCCTTATTGTGAGTTGAAGGGGAAAGTTCAATTTGGGAATGGAAGGTCAGGCAAAATTCGTAACGGATTATATTGGCATTGTGTGGCATAAATAAAGTCTGTTAGGTGTTTTTACACATTACCAATTGAATCCGTTATAGATTAGATTAAAATGTGTGGCTTACGGTGAAAACATAATTAGCGTCAGCCTCTCATATTTTTGGATATATGATAGAATTTCGATATTATGGCTAAACTTTTTCACTAATTTGATATATATATATATAAATCCAAAATCAGTTAACTCCACCTTTCATACTTAGCAAAATTTTAGCCACACATCATAAAACCGGTCCAAGAGTTAGCCAGGGCTGGTGCATTTTCTGTAATTTACCTTGATGTTTTTTGACACGTAGCGCCTTTTTCTCTCCCCGGTGGGAAATTTTTCACTACTTTTTGGCTTCACTCTTAGCTAGTCTACCTACGTATGTCCAATTCCCGGGATTTAATCCCATATCATTCACGGGAAGCGGACGGGGAAATCGTTCGGCCCAGCGAGCCGTTAAATCCGTCGTTGGCAACCGCTCCGAGGTGTTTTAAAAACGTCAGAGAGGCGGAAATTTTTTCCGGTGAGCGATCTAGAGAGATTAAAGTGATAGAAGGAGTTAAGAGGGATCAGTGGGATTCATCAAATTGCTCTCTGTCCTTTTTTGAGGGGGGAGGAGAAAGTCGAGTTATTTGAACCCATCCTGAATTCACCATCGCTCTCATGAATTGGGAAATTGTTCTTCTATTCGTGGGCTATATTTTACAGAATTGTCTCCTTTCCACGAATATAATTGACTTTCACTTTATTTATGTTTTATTATCATTCTCACTTTTCGCATCACGTTTTACTACATTAGCCGACCACGGTGGCGTCGGGGTGAAGTTCTAGCCTGCCAAACCGAAGGGTCGTTGGATCGAGTCCCGCCTGTATAGGTTTTTCTATACAAATGGAATGTTTGTTTTTGGTCGTCCTACGCTGTTTTTCTCTAGATATCTTTGCTAAAAAGTCCTTAAAGTTGCTGTACTTGGGATGATAAAAATAAATATATTTAAAAAAATAAATAGTCATCTCTTTACTCATGATTGTACTTAACCACGTAAGTTTAAGTGTTTTATAACAAATGCGCCGTATTATTAGAATTTTAAATACATTTATAAGTAGAAGTAGTAATTTCATTGAGATTGGATTCAATTGCGTAGACATTTTAAATTAAACCAATTCTGATATCTTTGCTAAAAAGCCCTTAAAGTTGCTGTGTTTGCGATGATGAAAATAAATATTTAAAAAATATATAGTTATCTCTTTACTCATTATTGCACTTAACCACGTAATTTTTAAGTGTTTTATAACAAATGCGCCGTATAATTAGAATTTTAAATACATTCATAAGTAAAAATAGTAATTTCATCGAAATTGGATTCAATTGCGTAGACATTTTAAATTAAATCAAATCTTGAAGCTTGTGCCTGGTAGGTTTCCATATTAGAAAAAAAGACATTTTTTCCCTTCCACGATATATTTTTAAAATTACGACCGGTTTGGGTTGTTAAATATTTTATGTACTTGATAATGGTGTAACAGCTGAAACCTGTCGGAATTAAAAACAATATATATTGTGGAAGTAACAAAGTGTCTTTTATTGCTGACATTTTAAATGCTTTTTTTCTCAAATCCAATACAGAATTAAATCTCCTTGTAGTCATGCATTGTTATGTATTTCAAAATTTAAATGACTACTTATGTCCTACATGCACCATAATTTTATCGTGCATGTTTTTTTATTTATCACAAATGATGGTTGGTGAGTAAAAATTTCATTGGCATCTAATAGAGAAGATATTGTATGTAGGAGTGAGTGAAAAGGAGTTGCAGAAACGGTATTTTGGCAATGTTATAAAAAGCATGCCAATATAAAATTATCTTATGGTTACCCATGTTTTTTTAATAATTGAATTTTGAATAACAATAATTGTTGATAGCCGTATGCTTTGATACATCAATGTGAGAGTTACAGTGATTACTGAGTGTATAAAATCCCCCGCGCAGTAGTAATTAATTAATAGATGGATAAATGAAGGGTACTGTACGAATAGCTAATACTTAGTCAAATTGAAGGATATGTGGGGTAAACTTGATCAATAATATGTTGGCCACTAAAATTGTAGCTCTATTTAATGCCTGTAGTCTTCATCTTGCCTGTATTGCTCACCACAGCATTTTTTGTAGTGGGAATAGTGAGAGTTCCCTTTACTCAAATTATTGTTTATTTGATGTATTTTAATAATTATTTTCATATTTTGCTGTGATAAATAAGAAAACTGCTTCTTTCTGGAATAGCTACTATTAATGCGATGCTTGAACTGGCAATTAAACTGGATTACGAAGCCAGTGGACGACAATTAATGGGTTTTGCGAACTGATGAAATTGATCAGTCTCAAATATGACCCCGCGCTGCTGTCAGCGTAGAATCAATTGTGACCTGATTACGGAGGGACAGCATTTGCTGGTTATAAAATCTATTCTGCTCCGCCTCTATTGGACGAGGTATTTCCATGATGAAATACCAACTTTTACGCGGCGGACGGTTTGATTGCCGCTTTTCACATCAAGGGCAGACTAGTACAAAGTTTCCTCGATGTATCCCCCATTTTCACAGGTCCGCCTAGATTTTCCATGCAAGCTGCGGCGTCGGCGCGCCATCCATCTTGCGATATTCCCGACTGGTACCGATGTTGTGTGAGCGTTTTTTTTTCTAATGACCGCTATACCCTTAGTGGATACCAGCAGAGTTTTACGGTGTCCCTCTATCGCCCCTCCGGTCTGATCACGTGTCTGGTGAAAATCGCGGAATAGGTCTCCCTTCTGGGAACCATTAAATTTTGTGGTTACCTCGCCGTGTTCAAAGTGAAAGCCTGGCACCAGGAACCCATTAAAATGGCGCGCAGTGTGATGGTAAGCAATCAAATTTGAGTCTATGCAAGATACGCTGGGTCGAAAATAATTTTTCAAAAAAACGTTTTAGTGCCTAAAAGCATTTAATGTTACCTGGCGTCATATTTGAAACTAATCAATTTCATCAGCTGTTCTCAAAACACGTCAATTTTAGTCCACTGGCTTCGTTAAATGGGCTAGTTCCCCGTTCTAAAATTGCATTATTAGAAATTTGTGCAATAAGTACTATTCTTATTCATCAACTCAATCTTTAAAACTAATTATAAAATTATATGAAATAAAGAATAAAAATTTTAGTAAAGGAAACTCTCATTATCTTTCTGCAGCAAAAAATGAAAAGTTGAGTAATATAGCGACACCCTTTTCCGCTTGCTTAGTGTTCACATAGCTTCATATCCATGACAGTAAAGAGAGTATGGGAGTAGCATAAATTCTAGCAATTTTTTAATGTTAGGATATGCTAATTTAAAACAATGAAGTTCTATCAAAATACAGGCTAATGAGCACACCGGTTCAATGGAATCCTTTTTGGGACACGCCAGGTTAGAGCTACTATTTTCTTCAGATCAGACTATTCACTAGCCTTTTCTTGGAACTGTTGCATAGCGATCCTCTTATAAGCTCCTTTCTGTTCATGAACGCCTCTTTTACTAACTCAAGTCTCTCCCTAATTTCCTTACTGCTGTACTCGATTTCTTTTATTATGCAGCCCAAATAATTCATTTTATCTACCCTCTCAATATTTTGCCCATCTAATTTTACCTTGAGTGTCACATCCCTAGCTCGCAATGCTTTACAAAACCGCATAACCTTGATCTTATTGTGATTTACTCTCATCCAAAACTTCTCGCAGAGCTTCTATGAATCAATCCAATATAGTCTACGTTCCCCTCACTGACTGGTTAATCAACATCGGCTCATACGCGATCCCCGCTGATTTGAACATCATTCCTCCCACTTTTACTCCAGCTTCCAGCTCATCCCACGCCTCTCTTACCATCTTACCCTCTCTTACCGTCCTCAGCGTATTTTTTTAACGCTTCGGCGGTAGTTTTTAAAGTATACCGGGACTAGCCGCGGTGATAACTTTTACAGGAGTCACCCGCAATGCACAATCGTGCGAAAGATCCACAGAGAAAAATAGTTCGCCTTGACCGGGATTCGAACCCGGATCCCCCGATTTCCGATCGAGTGCTTTAGCCAGTTAAGCCACCGAGGCGTCATTCTCCGCCTGAGAATGACGCTTTATTAGCTTAACTGGCTAAAGCACTCGACCGGAAATCGGGGGATCCGGGTTCGAATCCCGGTCAAGGCGAACTAGTTTTCTCTGTGGATTTTTCGCACGATACGGCGATAGTGCACAACCTTGCTTGGACGTAAATTAAACGATGTAATTTCCTCAAGTAGCAAGGCCCGCTCTGTGCTTCAGTTCGAAGGCTTGGTTGGATAAATGAGGGTAGAGCTCGTTTCAGTTTGGGGCACAGAAGTGTGGAGTTTATGAATGCAAGGAAGTGGGCCAGTACGTTAGCTTTGGCCACCAGAGTAGGTACTTTAGCTTTGGAGTTACCCCTAGGCCTTGGATATCCTTCAGAATATGCACAGTAACAGCATTAATGGATGGTATTTAATTTCGGTTTTTCATGCTTTAATTCCTGGAACACATTATTTAATTTTTAGTCACCAATTCGCGCCGTAGCACCCTTGAAATGGGCGTACGTCCCCAAAAATTCCACTACACGCCGTCGCCTTAGAATTTTTTCAGTTGGCGCGCGTGTCTACATGATATCTTAACCCAGGACTCTTCGATAATAAGTCCAAAGCCTTGTCTAATGAGATAACGTACTTTTTCATTATTTACAGCGGGCTGTTGATTATCTCAAACGTATCAATCTCAACTTTGTGGATGTTCATTTTAACGTGAATGAAATGAAAAACTTTTTCGTGTCCCAACAAATTATTTGGATATTCATTTTGGACCAATTTATTTTGGAGATAAGGAGGCATATGAAGAAACGTCCGCTCCTTAATGACATATTGTTTGAAAACCGTTCCCCCCTCCATGAAGCTTCGCCGACCTCACAGAAAAAGCAGTAACCCGTAATTCTCCCCCGTCCCCACTTACATGGACACCCTCACCGCAACCTTAGTCAACAACAACCCTTCAAAACTTAAACCTGCCAACGGTCTTCCTTCCCATTCCCATCCTCTCCCCTTCTCCTCTCTCCTACCTCCACCTTGAAGTTTCCCTCTTTTCCACTTACCTTCATTCTCCCCCATAAACGAGATCAAATATAATAAGCGTGCCTTTGATTTGAATATTTACACCGGGCGATGATGCCAATGCGTCGAAACTAGTCGTGCCGTAAAATAAATTGGTGGGACATTAAAAATTTGTTCATTTCATTAGTTTGTTGGCTGTTTATTTCTATGCTTTAATTACTATGAAATTAATCACTGGAATTAGAAGGAATCGGGTAGTTTCCTCCATCAAAGAAAACGAGAGGCATTGATTGCGATTCGTTACCCACCATTAGTGTATTCATAATATACAAATTATTTGGTTTTAGAAATACCGGTTTAGACGAATGGCAATGGTCAATTTTATCCTCATTTGAAAAAGGCGAGATTGGCGCCCATGCGATGCCACTCCACGTGACGTCACAGGGACCTAGTTTCTATACGGGTAGATAGGAGTTTTACATCGTCTGAGATTACCAATGCATGCATGAGACACAGAGCTCAGGGAAACATGTCTAAATAATCACCTATTAAAACTGGCTAAGGCTGGAAAGTTTTCTTCGTTTGATATGGTATTAATAATCCGTAAACCAAGCTACCAGCTAGCTGGGTACTCTGCTACCTGCTAGCATCCTGCGTCGTATAAGCGCTCAAAGCCTCGCCCCAAGGTCTCACTTGCAGCAGCGGGAAGCAGAACGACGTCACGCTGAGTTTTTCCTGGCATTCATACTTACCCGTCGCGTTTTCGCGCGCTTGAAAATTTTCACATTTCATTTAATCGCGAAAAATAGATGTCGTCATATAAAAGTCTAAAAGCGCGAAATACGTACTCCAGGAGTAATAATCTTTCGATTCAGGGATTAAAAAAATAATAGAAAACCACCCTATTCTAAGTTGAAATTCCACGTCTGATATTGAATCGTCGTTGCTGTGAAGACAGAGCTCTTTGGAGGAGCCTATGTATATCCTGTACACGATTTAAAGGCTTGCCTTACATGCATAGAACACGATCGCTTTGCAATCGCGGCCTCTATTTAACAACTCCGTTTCCTTGAATCACCGTGACCGATGGAGATGAAGGAGGGTTCTAATGAAGTCGCAGATAGGAAGTACTTGGACACGGAATGTTGCGTGCGGAGGGTTAAGTCCGGCGCCGAGAAATTGCTCGTGACTCAAGGACATACATATTCTAGCGGTCAACGAGACGGGGTCAACGTACTGACCCACTGACCCATTGGCTCTCGGAATGGTAAACAACACACAGGAACCGAGCTTACTTGTCGAGCCTAGCACGTTAAATCCCGTTTTTGATTATATGAACTGGTAATGGATGGTAATCGAATACTTGCCGATTTCATCTTAAAGCTTGTTAATTATATCAATGATATAGTGAATAATAACATTTATGATATCGCAATAAAAGTCCGTTCATTTAGAGAAAACTGTTGATAAGTAATGGCCTTTTACACGACTTAATTTCGCACTTGATCATCTTGCGTTCATCATCATCACTGGTCAACAATCCTAGGATTGGTTTGACGCAGCTCTCCACTCAGTTCTCCTATCAGCTAATCTTTTCAAACCTACGTATTTCTTCTCTTTCACATCTCTCTTTGCTTGTTCCATATATTTTGTCCGAGGTCTTCCTTTTCCATTCTTGCCTTCCACTTGCCCTTCGACGATCGTCTTCATCAGGCCATCATGTCTCAAGATGTGGCCTATAAGGTTGTTCCGTCTTCTTATTAAGGTTTTCAATGGACTTCTCTTCTCTCCTACCCTTCTTAGGACTTCCTCGTTACTAACTCGGTCAATCCATTTGATTTTCATCATTCTTCTGTAGCACCACATTTCAAAGGCCTCTATCCTTGCTTTCTCCGCTGCGGTCATTGTCCATGCCTCACTTCCGTACAGGAGCATACTCCAGATGTAGGTTCTTAATTTTTGCCATATAAAATGAATATCGTTTTATTCAACTTTTTTTAAAGAAAATTGTATGCATACAGCATGAGTGCCAATTTAAAGTGCATTAATATTGATAAAAATTATTCAGACAAAGTATTAAATTTACAAATGTAACAATAGCATAATAATCAATGTACCGTGGATTCATTGTGTGTTTCTCGTATCGTCTAAGGGTGTATTGGTGAGCTTGTAGGACATCAATACACCCCTGAATCATGTGCTAGAGGTTAGATTTCAGACGTCACCACCGTGATCCGTAAATTTATTCTGAATTTCGCCTTGGAGAAAGATGGCTTGGCGACGTAACTGATAGCGTAACTAACTGGATTGGATACCGGCCGGAATCAAATCGGAAGATCTAGGTTCGAATCCGGACTAAGTCAAAGCATTTTGGTATGACGAATTCCATCCTCGTCGTTTATTTGCAACCCGTGGGCGTGACTTCGTGTAACCTGACTTGCTTCATGCATTGCTTTAAAAGGTATCTTTAAAAATACTTGTACCGATATTCCCTTTCTTTCATTGTAAAGGAATTTATAACTATGTAATAAGGAATGTTTTCTCCCGTGTTAGCATGGTATAAACTTTCCCAAGTTCCTCCATTTCTACCATACTCGAAGGTATGGAGGCATGACCTAAATTATCTGGGGAATGCACCGATCTTGGTAGTTGTATCTTAATTGGATCTGTTTTCCTCACAAAAGGTGTAAATAACATTGAAAAAATGACATGTTTTTTGTATTTTAACCTATCTTTCGCATTGTCATCCAATATTGGGCAAGTTTTTGTGAGTAAGTGAAATACTTGTATTGGTAGTCTTGAGTCCAAAGCAAGTGAAATAATTGCGATAATATTATGAATGCAGATGTGACATTTTACCTTGTAGAGTGATAAACCAATTATGCAAATGTGGTATATTTTCTTAATTACATGTGTATATTTATTATTCCTTTTCTCTTGCTATAATATTATTTTTTATGGAAAACATGTAACAACATGAAAAAAGTAGCATTGTAAACTTTCTTTGGAATTGAAATTCGTTTTGGAGTGTTATCTTCATAACCATCTTCGTAACCATAACCATTAACCCACATACTATAACCGTAATTCCTTGTTTATTCAGAACAATTTGTTTTACAGACTTCCGATCACTAACTTAGTTTAAAAACGACAACTTCTGACAAACCCTAAATGGCATAACAGGACCAAACCAACAGGATCCATTTATTATTGTAATATTGTTATGACTTCGCATATTTTGTTGTTCTCCTTTTCTTTCTTTGATTAATATTAAAGTATTATTACCATAACTTAAATTTTTAAACTTTTTTATCATATGAAATCAGTGTAAAATGTGCGTTTCACAGTATATCTTTTATAATCTTCAATCATAATTTTCCAGGTAATTCTAGGCGTAAGGTAGCTTTTATATATCATAAAGTATAGGTATATTGTCATTCGCTATAATTCCTATACACATGTAATTCCCACATGAAGATACCCCACTAAACTTGGCTAAATACATGAGCTCTTTGGAAACTAATCAATAAATGAAAATTTAGTTTTACGTTCTCGCAGGGGAAAATTATTGAAATCCTGGAGAGGAGAAACGTAAATAAATGTGGAAATCAAGATTTTTAATGATCTATTTAGCACATTTGGATTTTTTGAATTCGTAATTTATTTTTTCCGTGTTTTCTGCATTTTGTTTCCAAAGCAATCCGAAACTATTTTTATCACATGTGTAATTCATCGAAAAAATAACCAATATCTTTGTTATTCCGGAGATAACATTTGAGCATCTGCCGATTAAATCAACTTAATCTTTTTTATAGAGGGAAAGCATTTCTATGCAAATAATTATATTTGTGCATTGGAAATAAACTTTTTATTTATAATTTGCAAAGGGATGCGGTTGGAATATTGATTAGGTTGTTGCCTTCTCACCATGTGGGCATGGGTTTATTATCCGTCAGTGACACCGGCATTTCAGAGGATTCCCGATGCCCAAGAGACTCTTAAAGATATGTAATCTGTCCGTCAGATAGGACGTCAAGCTGTAGTCTTCTTGGCAACTTACGAGATGATTAATATTGATGCCGGGTTTCCCTCCACCCATCCCTATCTACCCACCATTCAAAGCGAGTGGTCCAACCTACCAGTCGCCTCCAAAGGACTGCCATCATTGCAAAATAATGAATATGTCTTCATTACTGTGCTTTGGTCTGCTATTGTAATCGTGGGTGAGAGAAATTCTCTCTTGTTCCATTTCCAGCAGCAAGTCTCCTTAACGGCTTTCCTGTAGAGTAGGCAGAAGGTTAAACTCGAGGAATTTGCAGCGTTGCATACCACCATTATTTCTGTGCTGCTCCTTGTCATTTGGCTGTTTGTGTGTGCGGTTCCCCACTTCCTACGCTTCATATGTACTTCAAATGTTATCTGATTTTTTCCTAGTGTCCCACAGTTCCGGAAAAGCTTTCAGTGATTTCAGACGGTAAAATTTGCCAAATTTTAACAACAAAAGTCATCTTTGTGCCTGTAATTTGAATCCGTAGGTCTTTAAACTCGATTTATATTGAGGACCGTTATCGTGGTTATTGCGGAGCGCGAAAAACGATGAAAATTTCTTCTTTCGAGGATTCAAAAAAAATATATTTGTTTCCGTTATTTGAATCCGAGTGATGATTGAACTGCAAAAGTTAGTGGTATTATAAAAGCGTTGCGAGAGTATGGCAAGAGGATTCATTACAAAAAGATAAAGGTTGTACGATTATATCGCTAGATAGGAATGAGGGACTAAAGTAAAAATAAGGCAAGAAAAAAATTAAGCAGGCTGAGATATTCAACTATTTAGCAGACAAATTTGAGGAAAATAGATACAGTAGTAAGGACATTAGGAAGAGAATAGAATTAACAAAGGAGGCGTTCATGAACAGGAAGACGCTTATAAGGAGATAGTTATACAAGAGTTTACAGAAAAGATCAGTGTTGCATAGCTTTACGATGCGGCATTGGGGAACGAGGATGAGAGAAGACTGGAGGCGTTCATGATGTGTGTGTGGCGAAGAATGGAGAAGGTGAAGTGGACGGAGAGGAGGAGCAACGACGAAGTGCTGGACATGGTGGGTGTGGAGAAGTAACTTTCTGGATGAGATACGGAAGAGACAGAAGGTAAGGAAGGAGCGATTACTTTACGGGGAGGGGATGATGAAAACAGTGTTGGAGTATGTTGAGTTGGAGCATGTTGGGTAAACGAGGGAGAGGAAGGGTGAGATTAGGATTTTTGAAAGAATGAGAGGGAGACCTAATGGTGAAATCAATCGGGTTTTCAATGATGGTAATGGAAATGCCGTTTTGATTTTTAAGTACGCCATGAAAATCTACCTAAGACGGTAGAATATAAATGATAATAATTAATGATTAGAAAGTACAATTTTAGGAAGACTTGATAACCGTCATTTGGCCTTTTGCATGCCACAATCGCTTACAAAGTAAAATGTATCCACTTAAGCTCTCGTTTCACCATTCCTGCTGTTCAAGGGTCAAACATCTTTTTTATTCACAATTTTACGCGTATCACGATAAAAGCTCGTTGATTTCGTCGGTGAAAACCCCTTTCGAACTGCGTATAACAAGAGTCACTTCCAAGCAGAGAGTTTTGAAGGCATTTTAAGGAAAGCTCATGACGATATTTTTCCTATTTTATGACCGCTCACCAAGGTCTCTTAAGCTTATCCGTTGGTCGACTTAATGAAGACATGAACCGTAATAACATGCAAGAGAAATCAAGGCAAGGAAAACGGAAAATCATGATGAAACTGGCGTAAATACTTGTGAAAACGCGGAATACTTCGGTTTAATTCGCTGCTGTTCGTGAGTTATCTTTAGGAGCCTGATAGCAAATGCGGTATTCTTATGTAAAATTATCGGCATATAATTTAATATATGGCCAATTTCAAGGAAATAATAGGAAAAAGAATGCTTTTTCCTAGAAATTGGCCATAAATAAGGTAATTGTAGTTTCTTAAGTGCGTAAATAACTATTAAAAACTACTTTGTTGGAGTCGTTTTTTAGAGTGCATTGCCGCTTGGCGATTTTTATCATTTTGGTATATTTTAAGTAAGAGGAACAATATAAACGTTTCCTTGCATAAAAAGTATAGTAATATTTTTTTCCACATAGCGTACGTAACTTCGATATTCTTATTCTTTTCTACTCCTCGGATATTGAAATCTATCATTCGGCCATTTAACAAATCGATGAATGGTTTACCTTTAATTTTAGAAAGCTATTTGTAATGCGAAGGTCTAGTTTTTCCTTATTAAGAATACAGTGAAAAGCACTAATCGAATATATTGCCCGTGCCGAAATAAAGAGGACAACAGTTTAGCCGTTCTCATAGTTATTCGCGTGTTCTTCTTCATTTTTTCGACCGTAGCACAGTGGGCTGAAATGGAAAAAAGCTGGTCAAAAATCGTTGTAGTCTAAAGTATTGCTAAATTAATGAAACTTTTGCAAATTGTGTATTTTAAGGGTACAATGAAACTTATTAAAAATGGTGTAGTCCACTAGAACGCGTAGAAGCTAAAAATAGCTAAAAATTAACCTTAGACCGTAAAACTTACCGTTACATTCAAGAACATTTATTTTTTAAATTTTTTATTCATTTCAACTTGAAGTAACAAACCTATTATAGACCCCATGAAGTTTTGGAAATATTTCATATAAATGCTAAAATTTTATTTTTCCTACCTTTCTTCTGCAGGGATAGTTTTTTCTATCATGATAAAATATGATTGTAAAATTTTCCTTTGAATGAAATGCTACTTTTCATCAAAATAAAATGTAATTTAGTGGATAAGTGTTAGCAGAAACACAAGCGTTAGCATTTATATGATGACCCCCTAAGAACAATTATTTTTTATCAATGAAAATAAGCCTTCTCCTGGAATTTTACTGACTTGTTAGGAGAATATCCGTTGCTGAATCCAATAATATACTATTTTCTGTCAAACTACCTTTTCAGAAATTTTTTAAAAGACTTCGAATTGGCTCGTTAAAAGCAGCGAGATTTCGTGTTTGACCCACCGCTATGACCATCCCAGATGGCGTATGAATCGAATGGAGTCACAGGTGTTGCCATTATTTAGCGGTGATACTGCAGTAAGAGGTCGTGCAGTATAGTTGGTTACATAAGCTCTCTCTGACCTAATTCTTTTGTTTCCACGTAGCAGATGGTTCCTGCGATTTATCTATTCGACCTTGATGTTATAACCCACAGCTGCGAGCCATTCACCAGTTTTGCTACCGTACCATATTTAACATGAAAGAATTACAGTTCTACCAAGTGGAGGATAGCATGATTTATTGCAATGCAATCCAAAGAAAAAAACTACTTGTGAGCTATCATTTTAACGATTGAATCACATTATTTGACGCGCCGCAGGCGGGTTGTAGCTGTACCTGTGACCCGAGTCCACCCTAACCAGCAAGTTCACAGTCAATTATTAATTTTGCGTATTTGTTTGTAATGTGGGAGTAGTGTTGTTTGTGTGACCGGAAAGTTATAACTAATAATTGTTTTGAACATTTTAACCCTTAGAGTGCAAACCGATTTTCTAGGTAGTATGCCAAAAGTGCTGAGGCATTTTTGCTGATTTTGCAGTAGGTTAGGGAAAAAAATTAGGTCTCAAAAACAAGTAAAGGTATATGTTCAAAAACTTTAGGAAATCTTAATTATATGTGGTTTCACCTTTTTATTATATTATTTGACGAATTTTTGGTAACATGAGTTAATTTTTATAAGTTGAAGAAAATAGTTAATGTTAAAATAAAATGAATATCGACAGTTGTATGATTAGTTTATTATCAGCATCTAAGAGTGACATTGCATGAGGAGCGCGATAGGGCTCCTGGCACTTTTCGCGAGAGATAGGAGAGGGCCATAACGCTCCCCTGCACTCTAAGGGATAAAGACAGGGTATTTTAAATACCTCTATCTCTTTCTTTTTTACTTTTGCTTCTATTTTATTTTATTTGTTTTATTTTTAATTTGCAAGTAGCAGTTTTTTTCTATGCTTATAAAGCAATAAAAATATATTGCGACATATTACCAAATTGTGTATTGTAATTTACTTACTATATCTACAAGAAGAAAAGACTCATGGACGAGGATTTGACGAGGCAGTTTATATGTGGTTGGAATTGCTGGGTTACAATCCCAGAAGTTTGTGAGAAGTGTGTTCTAGGTTGCCCCGCGTCTGGATTTTACGTTTAATGTGTTTCTGTGTGTTATGTGAGTGTTCATTTTTCGGCTTGAAGGGACAGCATTTGGTATAGGACGGAGGTTTTTCTTTCTACATCATTTTAATGATCATTATGATGCATATTTAAGCATTCACTCGGTTTAGGTAAGATATATAATAGACTATTAAGTAGATTACGCCGGTTTACCCTTCTTTCTAATCTTATTATCTTCCTTCCTCTTCCACTGCTTACCCACCATTCTCACCTCGAACACTTTTTTTATCATCCTGTCCCGCCCAGTACTCACTACATTGAAAACTTCTGTCTCCTCCCACTTCATCCAAGCCTTCTATATCCTCCTAATTTCATTTATAATGTTCCTCCCCTCACCTACCAGGTCCAGCACTTCGTTGTTCCTTTTCGTCTCCGTCCACTTCTCCTTCTTAATTCTTCAGCTCAAAAACACTCTAAAGCCTCCATTGTTTTATCATTCTATGTCCTATGTATCCACGTTTCCGTACGTAAGAGCACTACACTCTACGTAAGACTCTTCACTAGCCGAATTCTTTTTCCCTTTCCTCAAAGAATTTTTGTCAAAGTTTATTTCCTTCGGAGGACTGATAATTTTATTTTTTCCCTGTACTTTAGTTGTATTTATCGTTTTGAATTTTGTCTGATATCCAGGATTAGGTTAAATATTCTACACTTGCATCGCATTATGCAAAACTTAACCTATCGATATATAAACTGGAAATTATTTTAACAATACTCATTTCTCTTCCAAAAGTAAGTAGTTGTTTTTTTTTTACTCGTCAGAAATTTGAAGGAGATAAAACTCAATGCTGTTGCATATTCAGCTACATTTCCACACAAATTCATCCTTTTTTATTATTTTATTCTTTTCCTACACGCACGAGATTATACTTTACCGGGCGATGTTTTATTTAAAAGCAGAATTTAGTAGAATAAACACAATACTGAATTGTTTTAGAAATTTCAATCTTTTTTTGTGGCAGCCAATGCATAAAGTGAGGGTAGACTATTGAAATAAGTATTATGGTGCTGACTAGGCAACGCATCAGTAAATAACTACACAATCATGAGCATCATTGATCTCATCGGTGTTAGCTACATTTACCTATAGCCACCGAATAAGTGATTACTGAATTGGAATTTGGATATCTTTCTTTCAAATGTTTTATATGAATCCATAATAAATACAGAATTATTGATTATTTGCGATGGACCTTGGCCTGGGTCCAATAGAGCCCGCGTCAAGTCATTCTCGGGCTTCTTAAATTTTTGTCCATACTTCCGCTTAGTCCTACAAAAAAGGCTTTCTTTCAGCTATACCTGACTGCGTGACCTTCGGAATGAAAATTATACCGAATGCATCTTTGCCCCAGGTCAACAATACTAAGATTAGTTTCACATAGCTCTCCAGTCAGTTTCCTAATCGGTCATTCTAGTCACACTCGCATGTCTTCTCTTTCACGTCCTTTTTCACTTGCTACATGTATTTAATCTGAGGCCTTTCTTGCCGTTCTTTTCCTCAGTATCTCCCTCCTTCCATTGCCTCGGGTCATTAGGTCATAGTTGTCGTCATTGCGTCATAAGTTATCATTAGGCCACTATGTTCAAGATGTGGACAAATAAATTTCATCTTCTCCTTTAAGGATTTTACCTCATCATCTCCACTCTCCCATTCCTCTTTGGACTTTCTCATTACTCACTCCTGGGATCCATTTCATTTTCATCAATCCTATGTACCCCACATTTCAAATGGTTCCGCTTTTCAATTCTCTACAGTTGTAATACATGCCAATCAAAAAATAAAACTCTCGTTTCGCATGATTTTCAGGTCACCGTTCTCCGATATTTTCCTTTTTTGGGAGGGATTCGATTGGCAAGGACGTCTCCAAGGGACGAAGGAGTAGACATCTTATATCTTCCCCTGAGGAGATAATCTCCTTTCCATTGTCAAGATATTTTCCTTCCGCGTTTTTGCTGAAGGGTGAAGACGACTTTTGATGGGACGTTTTATTGCGTTCCAATTTAACCGGGAACTTTTGTTTACTCTGTTGGCCTCATAAGAGGGAGGTTGCCTTTAATACCCTACTTTGCTTGCTACCAATCTCAATCTCGCTTTAAAGCGAGGAATTTGAGTCTCTTTCGGCAAGAAAGTCTTGTCATCATTTTAATCTAACGCAGAACTGAGGCTTCAATAAGAAGCGTTATGTGATATACTATATGAGCTCAGCGTAGCATTTAATTACTCCTCTTCAGTTGAAGTCTACGTTCTCTTTTTGGTTCCGTTTAAGGGAAGTTTTATTGTAATCACTGTGCCAGCTGTCAGGCAGTGTAGTATACGGTCTTTTTCTTGGAGATTAAGGCTCTTGCTCCCAGTAAATATGTGAATAACCATAATGAGTAGCCGTAGTATTTTATTTTCCTGTTTTAAATGAAAGACGCTGTGTTCATAAGTTGAAAGGAAGAAGATGATAACTCTGCCTACCATTTAGTCAAAGCTTTTTGAGGTCTAAATGTTTTTGCTGCAGTGTTTTTCTGTTCCCAACTGGTTCACTCCTAATTTGTTATTCAGCATCGAGAGAAAGATTTGTGGTCTTTGTGCCGCAGTTTTTCCGCAGTGTTTCTTTTAATTGACTTGCGTTTTCATGAGCTTTTGATGATAAGAGCTTATTTGGTTGTTAGGCTCTGGCTTCAGAAAAATCACGCTATTGCTCGATGCATTTTTACGAAGAATGATATAAATCTTACATGAAAAGTTAATATCCCTCCGTGGCTTATGAGAATTACTTCCCATATACCCAGGGTTTTAAAAAAGCCTTATTCCTAAAAAATTATTTTCTATGCCAGTTCATAGATTCATATTGCGGTATTATGCAAATTATATTCATCCCAAGCACGGAATGGTCTGTTTGACATCTCCGTGCATCTTATTTCCCGTTGCTCAATGTAAGCTTTGTATAATAGTTTTGGAAGTAATTGGAGTCATGGTGCGAATATAAGATGAGAAAATCTTTAGCTACGTTTCCTTCGTATTTTAATTTATGCGCTTATTTAATTCTCTGACGAATTATAAAATATGATATTATTACTTAAAAAGCGTTACGAACATTCCCGTCCTTTATTCATTGAACTTAACATACTCCCGCTAAGATAAATGTATTGTTATAAAGTGTTAAAAATGTTTTTTTTTTTTTGCGTAGTGGATACAGCCCAAAAATGTTTGGGAGCAATGTTTTGTTTAATTCTCGCAGAGGTTTCTCGATCCCTATGCACAAGCCTAATTTAACGATGTATAAAAGGAGTTTTTTGTATATGGGACCAAAATTGTATAATATGCTACCAAATACAATTAAAGAGACAAATTGTTTTGGTAAATACAAAAGGTTGATAAAGAAATGGATAACGACTTTTGAAGACATCGAAAAGTTATGGTAAAGGGTCGGTATATTGCAGAAAATACCCCAGGCATCATATGTGTTGTACATTACAAGTTGTATCTCATCTTACGGTCAGATCTGTTATTATATTATTACGCACATAATGTTTTTTTTTCTCAAGGTATTGTGTATTTTGGTTGTATGTGTTATCATTTCCGCAATTAATGAAATTTGAAGTTAGCCTAAACACAGACTTATTGCCTTATAGGCTTCCTTACTTCCTTGAATGGATGCAATAATCTGTAAAAAATATGTATGCATGGAAGAATAAATTATTAATATTATTATTATAAAGGCACTTTGTACTTCTCACATTTATTTTAATATTCTGCAATCGGTTTCGACTTCTTTTACGTTATTTTCAAGCAAGACTCCTAGCGGGCAGTTAAGCTTGAATAAGCTTGAAAATAAAGCACACAAATTTCTACGTCATTTTAAAGCTAGACTGCTAGTGGACTGTGTAGCTTGAAAATGACGCAGGAAAAAGTTAGACTGCTTGTGGTCAGTGTGGCTTAAAAATGGCGCAGAACATGTTGAAACCGGTTGCAGAATATTAAAATAAGTGTGGGAGGTACAAAGTGCCTTTATTTTATTTTAGCATGCATAACTTTCAGAAACTTAATTTAATCTCCATCAACTTCGCTCTTATGAATTACCGATTATAATCTTTAAAAGTGTACGCTCTGCAATGACTTTAAACTTTTTCTAAACTTTTCCAAATTACAAATAATTTACCTAGGTTGGCATTTGATGAGCAGTCGAAGAATAATTATTTTTTTATAAATAGGTAATCTTTCATCATTAATGAGAGGTTTTTTTTCGTTAAACATCGGGCTACGTTACAGTATTACAATTGTTCCTTCTACCTTGTGCTTAAAAATTTCGGGAATGGAAAGGAAAATAGCGTTTACATAATCTCACCTATGAGTCATATGATGAAAGAGTAACTTAGATGCGGACTTTCCTTCAAGTTTTGCATAGTTTACACTACAGTTCAATTGCAATGCTTTCATCATCACTGGTCAAGAATTGGTTTGACGCAGCTCTCCACTCAGTTCTCCTATCAGCTAATCTTTTCACACCTACGAATTTCTTCTCTTTCCTTCTTTACTTGTTCCATATATTTTGTTCGAGGTCTTCCTTTTCCGTTCTTGCCTTCCACTTGTTCCTCGACGATTATCTTCATCAGGCCATCAGGTCTCAAGATGTGGCCTACAAGGTTGTTCCGTCTTCTTATTACGGTTTTCATGAGGCTTATCTTCTCTCCTACTCTTCTTAGGACTTCCTCTTTACTGACTCGGTCGATCCATTTGATCTTCATCATTCTTCCATAGCTTAGGGTACATCGGTCAAGGGTGCAATGCTTTAGCAGCATAAATTACAGCATGCGACTCAGAGAATCAGACACGGGGATTTTGAAAGTAAGTTCCGTTTTTGGATTAAAATTAATCAATTCCTTAGATGATATTTTGTGATATACTTCATGAAAAGCATCTCTTAAAACTATGTTTCTGCGTAATAGTTTCTTACGTTTAGGATTTAGTTGCGTCTACGGTCAAGTATAGGTATAAGTACCCTGGGAATGGTAGTCTACGACTAGAGATAGTGGCTTGTCAAGGGCCCCGTATTTGGCAAAACACCGGATTCCATTTCATTTTTCCATTTATCGATTGGGATAAAATCACCAAATGTCGAAAAATTGCGAAATAGTACTAGCTAAAAATCAGTTTATACCAATGCTACTGTGTTAATTAAGTGATATGGCCTAAGAACGAACAAGTGAGCTTCTAGACTAGTATCGAATATTTTTAACGAACAAGTTAGCTTCTAGACTAGTATCGAATATGTTTTGCAGTGAAACAAGTAGCTTTGTAAACAGTCTCACGGATAATAAGTTAAATATGCCAAGACTGAAATTTTCCGTGAAAAAATCATTCGATTCAGCCGGGATACGAACCCAGACCTTCAGATTGCCGTTCAAGTATGCTACCAGTTTCATGACCAAGCCATCTCATTTCATAGTGAATCTCTAGCTGGGTCTACCGAACAACTTTTGATGCCTTAAGTAGGAACAAGGAAGTAGACGCAGGAAATAGAGGCCGTGCTTACAAAGCCACTGTCGGAGAGACTCTTCTTTGCCGCTACTCCGCGACGGACGTTCTCCAGAGGACTGAATGAAACAAATAATTTTGTAGGCAGTCACGCCGTTGAGTATAAGTTATATAAGCCAACGATTAAATTCACTATGAAAATATAATTTGGCCTCATCCGGTTTTAGCCAAATGATTTTTTCGTACCGAATTTCATCCCTGGTGTACATATGTTTTTTCATGTGCCTCTAAGCAGTTTTAGCAATGTAGCTACCATACTTGTAACCTTTTTCACTTACACCTAATAAAATTGTGTTGTTTGCCTATGACCATGGCAGCATCCAGCAGCTATTAGGAACATTTTTCCCAATTAGCCAAACTTGAACTCATATCCTCTTTGGAGCTCAAATTTGGCTTCTCGTATTTTTTCCTTGCCCCTCAATGTCAAATAAGACTTGTAATCAACTGCATCAGTGGGAGGAATATCATTCAACAGTTATTTAAATATTATTTACCTGCGTCATAAGATCCATAATGTATGTGGTTGGGATATGTTATGATTTGAATGCTACTTTAATGAGAATTTTTGTAAAAGAAAGTGGCCACTCTTACTACTTGAATTTTCATAACAAATTCATCATTGATGTAAATAACTTGTCACCCGGCTTATCAGTTGCAGAAAAGTTTCTCGGGTTTTCCACCGGTTGACGTTATCCATCACTGCCCATTTCTCTCTTTGGGAGACATGGACAACATAAACCGGTGGAAAACCCGAAAAACTTGTCTGAACTTGTCACCCGTGAGCGTGACTGCGAACAAAGTTATTTGTTTCACAAAGTGTTCCAATTAGTATCTTTGAAAGTATTTTTTTTCACATACTCTTTCATTCATTATAAGTGGCAAACATCTTTGCAATCCGAAATTTTTACACTAAAGAAGGAGAGGCTTAAACTTTCCTTTATGAAACTGACCTTCGGCAGGAGGTACTAAGCATTCTCCCAAAGATGCAATACAATATAAAAAATTCATAATATCCTCTTGGCGCGCGCTCTAAATTATGTTTTCACATACGTGGAGTATCCAAACTGCTGCTCCTTCGGAATATCTTGAAGGCTGTAACTCAATTTTGGGGAGACAGGGGCGAGGGTTCCGTTTTTGCCGCGACCGACCCGCCCTCTGTATGAAGAAGGGCGAAATCAAGGAGGGTGGGGTGGGGGTTGGAAGCGAGATGAGGAGCGGTGGATGCACTCGTGTCTTCCATTAGCTGCCTCGATCTTCTTTTGTTCCCGGGCGCCATCACCCATTCCACGTCATTCCCTCAACCCACCCCACCTAGCTACTCCAACACTCCCTCTGGCGTCGCCAAACCAAGCAGGTGGAAAATACTCAAAAAGTGGAGGCGGCATCTGGTCATGTGCATCATATAGTAACAATTATTAGTATTATAATTGTGATGGTAATAATACTTTAATATTAATCAAAGAAAGAAAAGGAGAACAACAAAATATGCGAAGTCATAACAATATTACAATAATAAATGGATCCTGTTGGTTTGGTCCTGTTATGCCATTTAGGGTTTGTCAGAAGTTGTCGTTTTTAAACTAAGTTAGTGATCGGAAGTCTGTAAAACAAATTGTTCTGAATAAACAAGGAATTACGGTTATAGTATGTGGTTAATGGTTATGGTTACGAACATGGTTATGAAGATAACACTCCAAAACGAATTTCAATTCCAAAGAAAGTTTACAATGCTACTTTTTTCATGTTGTTACATGTTTTCCATAAAAAATAATATTATAGCAAGAGAAAAGGAATAATAAATATACACATGTAATTAAGAAAATATACCACATTTGCATAATTGGTTTATCACTCTACAAGGTAAAATCTCACATCTGCATTCATAATATAATCGCAATTATTTCACTTGCTTTGGACTCAAGACTACCAATACAAGTATTTCACTTACAAAAACTTGCCCAATATTGGATGACAATGCGAAAGATAGGTTAAAATACAAAAAACTTGTCATTTTTTCAATGTTATTTACACCTTTTGTAAGGAAAACAGATCCAATTAAGATACAACTACCAAGATCGGTGCATTCCCCAGATAATTTAGGTCATGCCTCCATACCTTCGAGTATGGTAGAAATGGAGGAACTTGGGAAAGTTTATACCATGCTAACATGGGAGAAAACATTCCTTATTACATAGTTATAAATTCCTTTACAATGAAAGAAAGGGAATATCGGTACAAGTATTTTCAAAGATACCTTTTAAAGCAATGCATGAAGCAAGTCAGGTTACACGAAGTCACGCCCACGGGTTACAAATAAACGACGAGGATGGAATTCGTCATACCAATAATGCTGTGACTTAGTTTGGATTCGAACCTAGATCTTCCGATTTGATTCCGGCCGGTATCCAATCCGGTTAGTTACGCTATCAGTTACGTCGCCAAGCCATCTTTCTCCAAGGCGAATTTCAGAATAAATTTACGGATCACGGTGGTGACGTCTGAAATCTAACCTCTAGCACATGATTCAGGGGTGTATTGATGTCCTACAAGCTCACCAATACACCCTTAGACGATACGAGAAACACACAATGAATCCACGTTACATTGTTTTTTATGCTATTGTTACATTTCTAAATGAAATACTTAGTCTGAATAATTTTTATCAATATAAATGCACTTTAAATTGGCACTCATGCTGTATGCATACCATTTTCTCAAAAAAGTTGAACAAAACGATATTCATTTTATATGGCAAAAATATATGAGGGAAAGAACTTTGTTATTTTCTTAACCAATCCTTTTACTCGTAATTAAATGTCAACAGAAAACTGACGTCGAGCTCATACGCCGCGTTTTGCGACGCGCGTTTCAACACGCACGTTTGTCGATAGTAGCTTTTGTCACGCGATGATGCAGCATTCGCAAACGATGCCCATTATCTTTTGTTACTGCCAATTAATTGTAACGAATAGGGTGGTTTTCTGTTATTTTTTATTGCCTAAATCGAAAAATTATTACTCCAGGAGTACGTATGTCACGCTTTTATATTTTTAAATGACGATATATATGTTTGCGATTAAATGAAAAGTGAAAATTTTCAAGCGCGCGAAAACGCGACGGCTAAGTAGGAATGTTGGGAAAACTCCGTGTGACGTCGTTCTGGTTCCCGCTGCCGCAAGTGAGGTGACCTTGGGGCGAGGCTTTGAGCGCTGATACGACGTAGGATGCTAGCAGGTAGCAGAGTACCCTGCTAGCTGGTAGCGCTTGGTTTGAATAAGGATTATTAATACCTTATCAAACGTAGAAAACTTTCCGACCTTAGCCAGTTTTAATATGTGATTATTAAGACATGTTTCCCTGAGCTCTGTGTCTCATGCATGCATTGTTAATCTCAGATGATGTAAAACTCCTGTCTACCCGTATAGAAACTAGGTCCCTGTGACGTCACGTGGAGCGGCATCGCATGGGCGCCAATCTGGCCTTTTTCAAATGAGGATAAAATTGACCATTGCCATACGTCTAAACCGGTATTTCTAAAACCAAATAATTTGTATATTATGAATACACTAATGGTTGGTAACGAATCGCAATCAATGCCTTTCGTTTTCTTTGATGAAGGAAACTACCCTATTAGTCACGTATGGCGTTAACTTTTCAAAAATTTCAAAAATATGTTGATAAAACAGTTATTTTTAATACTCATAAAACCATATTGTGGTATATAAAAAATCGTAATACCTACATACTTTTATTAGTTAATTTAACCTGTTTAAATAAAAAAGAGGACGTAGCTTATTTCCACAAAATTTACCAATTGAAGCCTGAATCTGTTGAACTTGATTTAACCTATCTTTGTTCAGTTCTCATCCACCTTGCTTCAGTCAAAATATTGAGTTCTGATTCTTAAAGTAAGAGTAGTAAGTCTTGAATGAGTCAAGTTATTGTGTACGCAGTCATGCGCATGGGTGCAAAGTTATATGCACCTGCGATTCATTCGCCATGAAAAAATCACTTGGCTCAATCCTAGCTAAACCAAATAATTTTTCCGTATCGAGCTTCATCGCTAGTTTTTACGGTAATTCCCTTATTAATAAGCTTTTATTAAGCTGTTTACCTACAGTATTTGGCAGCTTTTTCATTTACTTTTAGTAATGACGGATTTCTTGTCAATGGTCATTGCAGAACTCAGTAGTCTTACGGAGCACTTTTCCCAGTTAGCCAAACTGCAACACGCATTTTCTTTGGAGCCTTAATTTAGCTATAAACATTTTTTGTTCATAACACTAAGGATGAAATTCGCCATTCGAGAATCATTTGATTCAGTCGGGATTTGAACCTGGTTCTCCCCATTCGGATCGATTTGCTGAAATTCATTACGGCAAGGTATACTTCCATTTACATCACCATTATATTTCGGTTGTGATATTTTTTAAATTGTAATACCTACTTTTTATAAGTTAATTTTGGTTAACTGGTTTTTGTTTTTTCTCATCCACCTTACTTCAAAAAAACTCTATATAACACTGACACAAGGTGGATGAGAGCAAAACAAAAGCAGGTTTAATTAACTCATTAAAAACAGGTATTAGGTACAATTTTTGAAAATATCACAACTATGGTTTTATGAGTATGATAAATAACTGTTTCTTCCACATATTTTTGAAAAATTTCAGCCATCTTTTCAAAAGTGAAAATTTTCCTGTGATACCTTTACTATCATTTAATTTAATCCACTGTAAATATTGGGAATGAATGGTATATACTAAGTGAGAGCCTATCTGTACCTCATATAAGAGAATATGTAGATTTCAATGATAATAGAATCTCCCATGGCCTGCTGCACCAATCTCTTATATTGCCTCCCCCATTTACAAAGCTCTGCCACATTATTCCTGTAAATTTACTTGGATACTGTAACCTCGACATTGGTATAGATAATGTGAAAGCCTAGGTAGGATTATAAAATCCAGAATGTCATTTTAAAACCCCCACTTTGTCAACGATACTTTCAAGCATTGCCTGAGCACTTGATTCTTGGCTAGAAGTTGTATCCGGTGCATGGGATTATATAATGGCAATCAAATTCATCGAATGGAAAGATTTAAAAACATAACGTTCATGGGGAGCTCGAAATGTCTAAACATTTTGTACTAAATGATTTTGCATATTCAGGTACTTCCCTTTCGTAATTTTTTAATGAACCGTTCTATGAGTAGTTTGTATGGAATATTTATTTACTCACTCTTATCTGCCTAAGCCATTTTATAGTCAATGAAATGTTGACATAGGAGATGAATAAATAATTATTTTTTAATGAATAATTTGATTAAACAATTAATATTTCTTCACCATTATTTTGAGGAGAAACTTTACCTGAGAAAAAATAATGAAATAGGCATTATGATGCATCTATAAAGCGAAACCCATTACCACTCGGGCCACGTTATAATTTAAAAAAAGCAGAAAAATGAACATGATTTCTTTGTTGACTGAAATAGCATATATTATGTGAAACATTTAGATTAAATTATAATGTAAAGCATAGTTGAGGAAAGGAGAAGTGACGAACTTGGAGAAGCTGCAAGGTGGCTATTTGTTAAGGAAATACAGAAAAAATAGAGATTGTTGCATAAATGCCTAGAGTACTTGGATAGGAGAGTTTACAGAAAGGAGGAAAAGGACCAGGCTATATGAGATGTAAAAAACAGTGAGTGAGGAGAAAACAAGAGATTAATTTAGGAATGACATCATTAAACCAAAATTTGATATAAATGATCACCACTTTAAGGTGAAGAGCCGATAACAAATAAAAAATTTAAATCAGTGTCCCTTATCAAAGGGTACCTTACGGGACTACCAGCAAAAGTATTTGAGCCCTTCCCGAAAAAGTTATGTATTTTTAAATACTGGATAAGGAAGTTTTTGAGGTGTCTGTTATAACTTCGTCAATCATTTTACCCGCATACCCATGTTCAGGCGAATGTCCTACTAGAAAACTCTAATAGGACATTCGCCTGTTTTCTTTTCTAGTAGTTATGACAATATAATATTCACAATGAGAAGAAGAAAATTGTATAACGAGCACTTACATTATTATTATATAATTATTATTGCACATTGCTGCAAGTAGACTATTGCCTGGTGGAAGCATTAGATGTATACACACGAATTACAAGTTCTAATACAAAGTTTAGAAACAGAAAAGACACCCATGGTATAAAATAATGCGTTCATTCTAATCTCATACTACTAAGAATTTAACATTTTCTCAATAAACCAATTTCAAAAAATCCATTAAATACATTAATTCTAATATAACACAACTAACGAATGAATTTTGACCCAATTAACCCAATTTCACGGTCTCTCTTTTAAACCACTATGCAATTAACAAATAAGTGATGAGCATTTCTTTCTAAAAAATTTCGCATTAGCAGGGAAGATCTTTAAAATGACTTCAGATATGTCGTTCCACTCTTTTATTCCTCTTTATGTAGGAAGGATTTTTTCATGGCGAATATTGCCGGAGATATCGAACAAATTAGAGCCAATGACCCGGAAAATAGCTCTCACCTCAGCGTCATCACACAAACAGGGATCACGCAATAGAAAAAAAGATGAAAGGGTGCTAATCTATTGACGGAAGAAGTTTCGTGGTGAGCTTAAATAGCTATTTAGGAGAGTCAATAGCCAATGTTTTCTCAACAAACATTTAAAGCAAACGCCGAGGACGAATCCAATTTGATGAAATGGAAGGTGTCCTGTCGTGCGAAGAAAGAGAGTCGAAGGCGATTGGCCAATAAGTTACGGTTCCAAGGAAGACGAGCATTTGGGAATCACCACGTGACGACGAAACTAACTACAATCATTTTAACTGTCCATCTACTTGAAAGAGAGTTTCCATCTCTGGCTATTTTGAGTGTATTGCGTAATAATCAGGCTTGCAGCCAGACGGGGTGAAGGAATAGCTTTGGGGGATACATCCCCTTGAAAACCCTCTTTTTTGGCGACTAGTCGGTCGCCTACATCGGTCTCCATCGAATCTCACTTTGACTTCGAGAGAAATGAGGAATGTGCTTGAGCCAAAACCTCTGACTGCGATATTATGTACTCAAAAGTTTTCGAAGTGATGGAATGATATGAAATCTTCGTGAAAAAAATTCATTATTCATGTATTTAAAACTTGAAAAATATTTTGTCCATTAGTCCCCCCTTAAAAATGAATCTCATTCATTGAAATATATCAAAATGTACATTTAGTTTGTTCCATTTATCATTTTTAAACAGGTTACATAAACCGGAAAATTTGCTAGGAACTAAACAAATTGGGAACTAGTATGAATTCTTGGAGGGCACTGTGTGTTCGTCATTTTTTTCCTCAAGCATACCGTCTTTATTTTGATGATTCAGACCGTTAATCTTGGAAGACAACGTTTCAGGATGAAAATGGCATGAACATTATAGTGTAATGGGGAAATGAACCAGAAAAAATAGCATCCAAACTGCCAAGGAAAAACTAGACTCAATTTCAATCGTGTTTGCGGAAGTTTTCTGTTAAATTAAGAGCAACAAAATATGCTGTACAGTAAGCGTTGTTTTTTTAATAATCTCTTGTGTTAATCTTTCGTGAAGTTCTGGGACTCAAAGACTTAATTATTTTGCAATGGATATCACCCGAGTAGTAGCGTCCTTAGATTCCTGTATATTGAACTCCCAGCGCTATTTATTGAGTAGAAGGCAATCCAGATGACGTCCTTTGTTGGGGTTGTTATTTTAAAATGCTTGAACGGGACGGGTGTGTCTGGGAGCAGCAGTGACCTTTTCGTGTTGTCATGTCAATTGCTTTTTAAATCTTGTTCTTTCTATTCGGTTCGTTTGTCAGATTAATCTCTAAATTTTTAGAATCCTGTAATATGAGCCAGAATCCCATGAAAAAACTACAGTCCACTAATTATCGTTCTGAGTTTAATGCGCGATAATGTTTGTAGTGCAAAAATGAAGTTTATATTTCTCTCTAAGCCGTGTAAGGTTGTCGAAAGTCAAGCTTATCTTCGAGTCATCGTCCAACCCTTGCCGTTGGGTGGATATTCTCTCGAGGGTGCGGGAATTCTATGTGGTGGTGGGCGGTTGACAGGGCTGCGATAGGAGGGAGACGATGGTTGTCAGAGACCCAGGGGGGACCTAGGATTGGCTGAAACGGCATCCTACCGCTTTGAAGGCGTCAAGGGCGAAAGGATGGAAACTTCGAGTGACGGCGAAATGTGGAAGTTTTTGGCCTTTTATTCTCCTTTCTTCTTTGTGGAGTTCAAAAGTCGATAGCTGGAGAAAGAAGTGAGGGCTGCGGTGAATTGCGCTTGTTTTCCCTGTGGGATGAGAGGGCACGGTGATATCAAGATAAAAATTATTACGCTAAAAGGCATGAGTGCTAGTAAAATGTAAAGCAAGCTCATTATACGTTGATGATGTTCCGATATGGCTCACCTAAATATTTCCAAACCTTAGGTTGGGCATTTGGCAGTGAGGCAAAATAATAAAGCCAAGAAAAGAAAGTAAATTAATATAATTTTTGAGTTTATACGTATGTCTTTAAAAAATGCATTTTCTTTAAATGCACGTAAGATTCCTTTTATAACCAGATACAATGAATAAATTTCCTGTTCTCTCCAAGTTGTCACCAAATTTAGATTATTATCTCGAACACAAAAGGCCTCTCTTGCTTGGAAAATATGGAGACAAATTGTTCTTTTTTAGTGTTATCTCTGAGTAACAGCGATTCTGCGGCAGTACTTTATCGCCCCACTCAACCAATTGTGACGTGACGATTCGGACTGTTTGAAGTGCCGGAGCGATTTTGTGGTGAAAGACGACTTCATTGAGGGCCTAATGAGACCATTTGTTCTGAAATTCTTGGCCGAATCGGATTTTAAAAAATGCTGTTATACCATCCATCTTTGCCAATTAGTCACTTGAGAACTCCAAAAATTAGTAACCAATAGGACTGTTATTTCATTATTTGGAGCAATTTTACAAGGATGAATCAACCGCTTCGCATTTACAGTGATGTATCCGCTTTGACACCATTTACCATAAGCTTGAAACAGTCCCTTGGATTACTCTTAATAAGGGCCAAAAGTGCCTTGGAAGTGGTCGCACGATACCACTTTTCGTCCACAGTCAGAAAACGAGGTAACCATCGAGTTGAAAGCATTCTGATGCCCTAATTTTCGCACATAATATTTTTCACACGTTCCATGGCCAAGCCGCATATCTTAGCTATCTCCTTCAACTTCTATTTTTGATCCCTCAGGAACATAAAGCAGACTTCCCTGATGGTTTCCTAAAAGTAATGATAATAGTAAACGTAATAAAGTCATTTAAATTGACATGATTTAAATTTCACCACGCTTCTTCCCTTTCAATCGAAGGAAGTATATCGCGGACCAATTTTGCTCTTTTTCTATTTTCAAAGAAAGAAAAAACCCGTCTACTTCAAACAGATGCCACACGGAAACTACCCGATGAAATTTTCTTATGCTGAGGCCGTGTCCATGTCAAAGATGGTCAATTTTAACAGCCTTGAGATCGCAATGCATTTTTGACATACCTATTCTAGGCTAATTAATTATCTCATTATACCTTATTTGGGTTATTTTTATCCAAGATAGAAATTGTAGCAAAAAATCAGTGGCTGTGCACTGTGCAGGAAAAATAACGGAGTACGAGAAATTTTAGCATCTTTCCTACCTTAGAGTCTGAAAAAAAAGAAGGAGAATAAATTGTGAAAACCATGAAATTGGGACAAGATTTTTTGCCAAATTAAAAAAGATGTAGAAAAACATGGAGAGAATGAAAACTAAAAATAAATATTGCACACACGACAGTGGTATGAAAGTCATTGGGAAGAACTACCTGCAACGAGGATTTAATTGATTCATTCATTTAAGACTTCAGGGCTCATTAATTATCATACCACCCTCGTGGAGTTATTTTTCTGGGTTATAATATCACAACCGAGGTTTAGACAACCGCTGATTCGGGAAAGAAAGAATGTGATGCAAGATTCATCTTGGGTTCTGGTTATAAGCACTGATTTATATTCCCTGCCTTATTGTGGAACCATTTCACGACCCCGTTGTCGCTTCGCTGCGGTCGTGCACTTTTAAAAGGATTCATGTGAACGTAGGCATAAGAAGCAGCCTTAAGATCTTGGTGAAAGCTCGCGAAGATATTCAATCTCGGAACAGCAATTTTTTCCAGCCTCGCGCTACTTACGCTACCATATGCTTACGTTTGCAATGCCTTGATTTTAGTTTCGGAGGAAAACTCTCGAGCTATCCTCTTCTCATACGGTATTTTTATTCAGTATTGGATTGTTTTTGGAGATAAAAGCAGCCTTTCTTTCACCTCGTTTCTTGATATCAGAAAGAAATGTAAAAATGCTTTTCATATACTGTCGGTACGTCATCGAATATTTCGTTGAATGTCTCCCACTGTCTTACATGCTGCGGTTGCGTATTCAATATCCATTTTTAGCTTTCATCCTCTCCATTAAATTCAAAATCCTTTTTATACTGTCATGAAAATATCTTGCCCCAATGTCTTGGTTTCCATATTTTAGTATCTCTCTTTGTTCCAAACTCTCTGGTAAGATATATGCTACAATAGCTCGTACTATGTTATTTTCCCGTCTCAACCACTGAAGTTTTGCTTCACTTTCTTCTATTACTCATAGAGAAATATCTAAATTCCATTGAGTGTAAATTGTAAGTAATAAATTTATATGATGTTCCAAACAACTTTTAGCAATCTGTATGTGTAGAATGTTTTTTTGTTTGCGTATGGAGGATCACTTTCTGTTTTAGTATCTTTCGGTATCTACTGGCTAGACTTGTATTGATTGGTTTTTTTCCCCAGTTAAATAAATGGCAGAGAATACCGGGTGTTTCTAAATGAATATCGGGGTTTTCACGCTTTATAATATTTATTGCACTAAACTTTAAGCTATTAATGATACATCAAATGAAAGATCAACTCAAACAGTTCTATTTGTTGGCAACAATGTGCATGTTCACTCACTTTTTCTGCCGCCATCCGTTAGAAAGCGCTAGTAGCTAAGATGACGACTAATTAACAGTAAGGTTATTGTGTTTTACAGTTTGTAAAGATGGAGTCTGCAGTTATTGAGTAACGTGTGTTCCATACTAAGTTCGGTTGTGATTCTACAGGTGATAATAAAATACGTGCCACCACAGCAAGCTGACCATTCCGAATTAATGCGGCATGATTGAAGCAGCTGTTGCAACAATTACTCGATAGACGTTTGGGAGGAACTCGCGTTTCGTCTTGATGTGTGACACATGACGAATAGTGCACACATTGAACATTTGTAGGCTATCGTAGAAAACTGTTTGAGTAGCTCTTTCATTTGATGTATAATTTATAGCTGTAACTTAAGTGTAATACCTGATAGAAAACGTTAAAATCCCGATATGCATTTAGAAACACCCAGTGCAATGCCAAAAGGCTTGAAGCATCAGAAAAATATGGGATCGCCTCGCGAAAATCCGAGGGGGCTGGCAGCCAATCAGTAGACGCTGAGAGGGCAACCTCTCTTAACCGCGGAAATTTTTAAATAAACTTAAGGGAAGAAAGTACGGCTTTTGATTCCTGAATCCCTCAGGATGATGGACGAGTTACACCATGAAAAATTGGAGGGAAATATGGAGGACCTTGTTGACTGTGAAATCCGAGAAATCTTCCCTACGCGCTAGATTTATTTGGTTGAGTATTTAGGGACAGATTACTTTTCAAGTGACGCGGAGAACCGCACCATGATTACAGGCCATAATCGATTAAATAATAGACTGCTCGAATCGAAAAGCCAGGTAAAAGAACTTGTTTTTCATCGAACAATAAAAGATTCCATGCAATATACGAGGTAAAACTTGACCGGTCGCAACTCTGAAAACGAACACTTTTCTTTAATGGTGTTCTTAAACAAGTTTTGTGATGAGTGTAAGAAGACTTCAGTGATAAACAGGAAGCAGTAAATTTATAAGGGATAACATGGAAAATATATAGTACCTTTTCATCGTCTTATTAAGAAGAAATTCAAAAGAAGTTTAATGCTTTGCTATACAAAGAGGATTCCTGGGTTAAAATTTTAATATGCTCAAGATTTATTGAAGACTCGTTGAAAACCTGCAATTTTCATCTGATGTTAAAAATTAATTTCTTACAATCCAATTATTTTTATGGAAATAGGTATTTTTCAATGTCAACCATTGAAAACTCATTTTATAATATTGGTCAATCCTGCCCTTTGGAGCTTTAAGTCGGCATTAGTACCAATACATATAATTAAAATTATCCTGCTTTCAGCTACAGAAATACCGCTGTCAAATTTACAAACAGTGGCGATTACTTTGAAGCTTTCACGAAGTATAAACAAATTAATACCCCTGACGCCTTAGTGACATGATTTCTACATACTTAGATACACATATTCTTATGTCGTGTGAAAGCAGATTATTAGATATTGTTGTTTCCCATTGAAAACGATTCGTACAGACAAAATAACAGGAAATTTTAGCGTATAATACAAGGTATGGGCTTGGCTTTTTAGGTTGGACAATTATTTCTTATGTCAAATGAATCTGGACGCAAACTTATTTTCTGTTTGGTAATATCAATTGAGTCCCCATCAAGAAAGATACCTTCACGTAATTTACCTTAGATATTGGATATTATACTTTGTATATTAGATATTGTTGCCTTATATATTAGCTATTGTTGTTTCCCACTGAAAACGATTCGTACAGACAAAATAACAGGATAATTTAGCATATAGTACAAGATATGGGCTCGACTTTTGAGGTTAGACAACTATTTCTTATGCCAAATGAATCTGAACGCAAACTTGTCTTCTGTTTGGCAATGCCAATTGAGTCCCCATCAAGAAAGATACCGTCACGTAATTTACCTTCAAGTGCTACAGTTCTTTGTCTAGCCCCGTATATACTTAATGGCCCCAAAGGCTTAATCAAGAGGTAAAAATATTTCTTACTTTATAATGTAATGAGGAGTACCATGGCAAATCTTAGGTTTTCATGAAAGCCGCAACGTAAAATTTCCACTCTGGAAATAACATGGAAAAACTCACGCTCTGTTCCATTTACATCGAATGAAAAAGTATACCGTGCTATTTTTGTATTTTTTCCGTACACCCTCGCATGGTGGAAGAAATGGTCCCAGTGTATCCATCGTTTTTTTTCCCTCCAATTTCTTTTTACGGCTGAGCATGTATTTTCTGCCGTCATTTTTCTGCTATTCTTACTCTAATATTGAGAGAACTCCATTCCCCACACATAGTATACCCTTTCCTTCCGGAGGGCATTTCACGGTGGCTGCAAAAAGATTCGCAAAATGTCATTCGCTTTCATTTCTCGTGGAAAAGGCGTCTCGTCTTTCCTCGCAAAAGTGGTCGCAAATCGGTTTTCCGCCTCTGCGAGGGATCCCTTCCCACCCCTCCTCCCTCTCAACCCCCTACCCTTTTCTCTATCCACTTTGCCCTACGCGCGCTTGTCATCTGAAATTTCATTCTGATGCCCCAGAAAGCCGGAGTGAAGAAGCCAGCACATACATATCCTTTTCCTTGCTCCCTGGCGCCGTGTGCAATTTTGAGGCATGCCTGTCGACTTGCATGTGTATTTTTTATCCTTATTTTTATTCCTCAACAAAGGGAATAGGGCAGTGTGGCAGTAGAGTGGTTATAGCTTATACCTGCTGAACTTGGCTCGAATACCTTTTAGTATAGCACCCAAATTCTACATGTGTTTTGCACGCTTTTTGGAGTTATTTGATGCGCGTTATACATTCATCCAGATCTACATCTACATACTACCAGGCAAGCCACCTCGATAGGCATGTGGCAGGGGGTGTTAGGACATTAGCTGTTAAGAAATAAATAGGAAATGCTCTAACAAAGTTCCGCCAAGCAGTTATTAGTCTTTTATTGTGCGGGGGAATATAATTATCATGCCTATCCGTTCGGAAAAATATCTCTCTTAATTCATTGTTTCTGTTGGACCAGGAAATATAAGAAGGGCTCTATTTGAGAAACACATATACACGTAGCTTAGAAGATGAATAAGTGCGCATTATGCATAAGAATAACTACCGTCCACTTCATCAAAATATTTTTGAGCATTCAAACATTATATCAGTGGAATTATTGTGCTGAATAAGTTTTTCTCGGGTTTCCATTTTATCTTACGTTTCGAAGTCCGACACTTCCAATATAACAAAAGCGGAACCCCAAGTTGGCATCCAAATGTGTTGTGGCCAACCACGCATTTAAATGGATTTACAGAAGTCACCACTCGCGTCGCTGACGAACAAATTGATCCGAGTTTTACGAGGAAATAAGGTATTATTCGGGGTATTAATCGAAATTTATACACATGATCATGGTCTCTATCATATTCATTACTTTTTAATGCTATTCCTCGCAAGGACAAAAATCATACTGCGAAATATTGGAAAAAAGTGGATCGCATTGCACTCATCAACGCACTGCGGACATTTTTGAAAGCCGATTAAAATGCGACCGAAGTGGCACACAGAAATCAACCTTAAAAGGGATGAAACCGGGTCTCCTCTATGTAGCCCCCTTGTCCGACACGTTCATTATCATCAGGGAATGATTCTGGTGCTATCACCCTGGCTTGTATACTTGTGCCGCAGCTGTGGTATTTGCCCATTGGTTTGCCCCGATTTTCGTCCTCCAATAATTTAATAGTTTTCAGCTCTCAATAGTTAACCCTTAACCGGTAACGTGCGGTCTGAGAGACCGCTGCGCTTCTAAAATTATGAATATTTTCAAAATTGAGATTTCAAAATATCTATAATTCTCGTTAGCTTCATATTTTTGCATAACAAGGACATCCCACTCTTAAAAATTAACGTTCCTTTTATTAATTTCTGTAAATTTGCAATTGTACTCGATTAGCGGTCTGTGAGACCGCACGTCACTTACTAAGAATGCATCAAGAAGAGGAAAAAGCGGGATAAATTTCATGACTACTTACTACTTACCCTTCCAACTTTAACATTTAAGGCCTTTTTTGAATCTGGCGAAATATTGATACATAAATATAATAATTATAACTCAAAGTGTTTTTGGCATCAGTTTTTTGATCCTGCTTCAAATCACAATTTTTTATGACAAATTGGTTCGTATTGGGAGTGTAAAAAATTTTAATGTAAGTTTTAAAATAGTTAAGCATTCAAGGAAAAATTAAACAAAACAATAAAAATGGCGTAGCAATATTTTATGAATTTTTGTTTAATTGCGGTCTCCCAGACCGCACGTCACTGGAAGTTTAACAAGAATTGCACGTCACTGGTTAAGGATACAAAAATGAATTACCAAATGAAATACTATTCTGTACCAAATTCAAAACGATGTTCTAAAAAATATTTTCAATGCTAGTTAAATTGGATTCTGCACGCAAACATCACACTACGCACAGTACAGAAAGAGGCGCATAGTAAATATGGTATTTTTAATTGGCTGGTGGTTGCGAGCATTGGTTTACGGCTACGGCTTCTCTGCGTGCCATCGGCTCCACTACTAATGATGGTGGAACGGAGAGCTGCGTCAAACCAATCTTAGCATTGCTGAATTTTGATAATTTAAGTTTTTACTGCTGTCTGCATAGAATTGATAATGCAACTGCATAGAATATGGCTGTTTGACATTATATGTTAACCCTTTGAATGCCAACCAATTTTCTAGGTACTATGCCAAAAGTGCCGAGGAATTTTTTCTGATTTTGCAGTAGGTAAGGGAACAAAATTAGGTCTCAAAAACAAGTAAAGGTATATGTTCGAAAATTTTAGGAAATCTTTATTATACGTGTTTTCACCTTTTTATTATATTATTTGACGTATTTTTGGTAATATGAGTTAATTTTTATAATTTCAAGAACATAGTTAATGTTTAAATAAAATGAATATTGACAATTGTATGATTAGTTAATTGTCAATATTTAAGAGTGACATTACATAAGGAGCGCGATAGCGCTCCCCGGCACTCACAAGGGTTAAGGGTAAAGATATTCACAAATTTTATCGCGAATTTACTTTTTCGCAATCTGTCAACAGCAGTATTTTCTGAGCCAAACTAACTCCGCTGTCTCTTGCATTCCATGTCAGTACGTGTCATTGCTGAGGACGCCCATCACGGATTCGTCGGTTCACTCGGAGCCGGAGAAGGAGAACAAGGACACGGGGCCAGAGGACGAGGAGACGCCGCCAACAGTCGATAAGGAGGAGTGGAAGCAGGTGAGTACCTACACAGAAATATACATAACACTGCAGTTAGTTTAATATCATAATCACCAACGTCTATGCTGGATCATTTACCTCGGTCATTGAGTGATCAGAAAAGTATGCAACTTAAGCCTGAATACCACGATGATTTTTTTCGTCGCGAAAAGTGATCACTATCGCGATGACTAGAGTAATCGCTAGCAAAATTATCGACGCCGGCAATTGTTTTTCGCGATCGCGTTGAGGATTCCCATCGCTATTTTTCATCACTCGTCCGGTCGCTTTTTCCGTCGCTAAAACCGTCCCCAAAATCCCATATCAGCCAATCAGAACGCATGACCGTATGGTGTGATTGCAGCGGAGCGTTTGACAATTGTGGGAACGACATAGATAAACAAACACGCTACCTATATATTTTCGTGATGTGGGCCCTATGACAACGAACTGTGATATCGGAAATGATGCGAAAAGCGACGGCGAGAGTGACCGTGTGATTCAGAAAAATGATCATTAGACCGATCGCTTTTCGCGACGGGAAAAGTGATCGCGATAGTGATAGAAATAGAAAAAATAGAATAGAAAAATTATCGTGTGATTCAGGATTTATAATAGTCGCGTCACCATGGTTGCGTTTAGCCCAAGAGAGCGGCTTGTGGCCAGACTCGCATTCGGTGGGTTGCTTGGCTATGTTGCTGGGAAATTCCGGTATCCTATGCTATTTATATTATCTCTGTTTTCTCGCATTGAAAAATAACAAAATTTATAGAATCAGCTTTAAATTTAGTTTCCCTAATGATGAAAGTCATGGCTATCGTTGGTTTTTACTGATGCAAAAATATTAACAAACAAACCGATCCACAGTGGTCCGAAATCAGAAAAAGCCGGACAAAATTCCAAAATAGCGTTTTTTGAGGTAGAGACTTGAAATTTGACGTATATGCTCAAAAATGATTGGTGATCATGAAACAATAAGTCGTTTTTCATACATCTCATCCGTTGCTAAGATACAGAGGACCAAACACGACCAAATTTCCAAAAACACGCCCGATCTCATTTTTCTTCGAAAAACTTAGAAGTTAAGCTGCTCGTAGAGTTTTTGAAGGATTTTAATGCAGTAAAAAACATTATATTCCAGTAATATGATACTTTATCTACATTTTACATTATTTTTAAATATTTTGGTTGATATCGATGTGGTATAATGTCGCAAAATGGCGGCTCCGTTTTTATGGCAAAACCTGACATAAAGTAGACATTATCTTTAGTTTGAGAAATAATAGTTCTCCAATTTTTACTGAGAGTATTTAGTAGAGATAGCTTAAGAGTATAAAGCAAACCTCTTGGAAAAAAGTTTGCAGCTGCGGAAATGAGCGCAACTTTTATATCGCACTTCACGTCCCGGCTCCGCGACGCGGGGGCTTAGAGACTCTGAGACACTGTTGGATATTTCACTTCTTTGGAACCTAATTATTTGAAGTCGTCGTTTTATGCACAGTAAATAGTCTCTATTGACCCTAAATACTTAATTGAAGATACTGCTAAGATATTTGATCGATATACTATGTTACTGAACGCGTAAATCTGGTAAACATGCTTTGGTTTCCAAACTCAACGGAATCAGGTCGCATATTACGAACATCCTTTGTGTAGGATTGAAGTTTTCTCGCGTCGACTGACATGTAAAATTACCAGGAAAGGCAACAAATGGCATTCTAGCACTAATTAATTCCCTTTTCAACCTTGCCGTGGAGGTGCGTGCCAAAAAGGGACATTTTATCATGCCGCGCAGCCTTTGTTGTTATACAATGGATATTTAAGAAGACGGTTTTTCCGCTTCCTATCCTGTTTAGCATGACATATAACCTATCACGAGGAAATTATAGTTATTAAGGGATAATAAAATGAATTAATAGCTTTTTTTAAAGAAATTTTTGTTATATAATAATAAAATGTGAATTCATGCAGTTAGTATAATTTTACAATTCATAGTTTTACCTTTTTAGAATCCCGTCAGAATAGAAAATATATACAGTATATGCCTTATTCATTGCTAAAAAAAATACAGAATGATAAAAATAGTGAAAACAATAGGAATAAAATGTTGAATTTAGACTCCTCGAGAGAATAGTTTGAAATCAATAATCTAATGAAACATTAATCAAAACAACTTAAATATAACTCCAACGTATGATTTACAATGAACTTGAAGATTAGAGAACTAAGAAAGTGTACTCAAATGAATTTACCTAACACCGCGCTGGTTTTTTGTAATCATGGTCATAGTTTGAATCTCTATAAATTCATTAATTCAGTCCTTCGAAGAATTTTGGCCATTACTACAATCTGATTCTTCTCCTTCACTTTCCTCTAAAACCAAAACTTCCCTCAATTCTTTAGGCATCTTCCTTGATATTTTTGGCTTTGAATTCACGGTAGACGAAATATACGGATCTGACGTAATCAAAAGTCTTTGGAAGATGTGATTTGTGGCCACTCTTGAGTGCTTCCTGGTGAATCTTTGTCGAAATTTTCTGGTGTCCTTATTTCTTGCTTCTAATGCCTCTTCGGAAAGTTGCCTCAGTGAGAGAATTGCCTTCTTTGCAATTTCCCCTCCATGCATCAGTACTTTATGAACTGTGGTTGGCATATAGTACCACGGGTACAGCTCCACGTACAGTTCCGCCGTTCTCTGGCAGTATTGCGAGAATGCTGCATATTTTAGGCTTATTCCACAGGATATTGCCCTTATACTTGACTTCCTTCAACTGTTCTATCATGAAAACTGCCGCCTATTCTGCTTGAGGGACATCAAGAAGGGTCAGCTGCTTTAGCTTGAGATACGGTATCTTCTAAGCTCACTGCCTTCTCTCCACCTTTTTCTTGTGTGTCGTCACCTCGAGCCCCAAGTGTGTTTGGTCCTCCTCGTTAGTCCTAAGCGTCCTAAGCGAAGGGGCCATGTGCCTCGCTCTGCATTTATTTTTTTATTTTTTTTACTGGACAGTAATCAACAAAGATAAGATTCCTCCTAAACAGTCAGCGTATACCAGGACCCCTTCGAAATGTTTTCTCGTCTCTTGATGGAGCTTCGCACGCGCTTCAGTCCACTAGAGTCGTTCATGGGAAATGAAGAGACTGCGTGTACTGGTTTGAAAAATGTGCAGTGGGATTATGTTTTGATTGCTTCAAATCAAGTCACACAACGCAGATTTTCTAAGGTAAAATCATTTGAATATTAACATATTGACGTTTGAAACATTAGCACGTGAATACCTATATGAAATGATACGGTAATTACAGAACAAATACGGAGAAATGGGCGAAGTGATAGCTTTTCAAGTAGGTGTAACGGGTAATCCTATCGAAAGTATCCAATCTGTTATAAAATTTTCGACCCCAAATAGCTAAAATACATCATGTAATTGTATTTTAAAAATACATGGAATGTTAGAGATCTCAAAGCTTATTCGAATCCAAATTTAAATCTTTCAAAACTGAAAATTTATTCATGAGTTCATAGAAGGAGATACATAAAACAATAAATATTTATTCAAATCGAACGAAAAATTATTATATAGTAGCGCATTATATTACGCAAGTTTACAAAAAATTTCAATGATACTGATTGTATATTATGAAAGATATAAATTATTGAATAATAGTATGCCAAAAAGGTGAAGTCATTTAAATCTCATCCGGCCGCTGGGATGGGATTTAATTAAATGCCAGCCGCGCTTAAGGGGTTAAGTGTTGCGTCTGGTCGGTCAATAATGTGAAGAATGTTGCTCCGATTGATATTTAGCGTTAATTGAAAGAAATGTATGGCTCAAAGTGTGGGGGCAATGGAATGACGAAAAACTGGAAGGCCTGTGTAGCGGAGACTATATTTTGGCATAAAAACAAAGCATGTTTACCAGATTTACGCGTTCAGTAACATAGTATATCGATCAAATATCTTAGCAGTATCTTCAATTAAGTATTTAGGGTCAATAGAGACTATTTACTGTGCATAAAACGACGACTTCAAATAATTAGGTTCCAAAGAAGTGAAATATCCAACAGTGTCTCAGAGTCTCTAAGCCCCCGCGTCGCGGAGCCGGGACGTGAAGTGCGATATAAAAGTTGCGCTCATTTCCGCAGCTGCAAACTTTTTTCCAAGAGGTTTGCTTTATACTCTTAAGCTATCTCTACTAAATACTCTCAGTAAAAATTGGAGAACTATTATTTCTCAAACTAAAGATAATGTCTACTTTATGTCAGGTTTTGCCATAAAAACGGAGCCGCCATTTTGCGACATTATACCACATCGATATCAACCAAAATATTTAAAAATAATGTAAAATGTAGATAAAGTATCATATTACTGGAATATAATGTTTTTTACTGCATTAAAATCCTTCAAAAACTCTACGAGCAGCTTAACTTCTAAGTTTTTCGAAGAAAAATGAGATCGGGCGTGTTTTTGGAAATTTGGTCGTGTTTGGTCCTCTGTATCTTAGCAACGGATGAGATGTATGAAAAACGACTTATTGTTTCATGATCACCAATCATTTTTGAGCATATACGTCAAATTTCAAGTCTCTACCTCAAAAAACGCTATTTTGGAATTTTGTCCGGCTTTTTCCGATTTCGGACCACTGCCTGTGCGATCGAGCAGTTACTCTCTTCAAACTCGAATATCTCAACTTTTTGCATCGGCAGTGCATAAAACATCCCTCTTAAATTTCTTATTCACAATAATCTACATTTTTTTCTAGAAATAGTATCACATGACTACAACTTCACTAAATATTTAGAGAATACAGGTGAAAATAAATCGATATTTTTGATTTTCAACATGACGATGTGGTCAAAATGACTCATGTCATTCTACAGGTTCTGGTGGTTGGTGGCTTAGTCGATTACCTCCCTCTTACTAATCTCACAGAAGTGGAATACACAATGGAATTTATTTTTTGTCGCCTTGCCTTCCTTAAACACCCATATATGATGGATGATATTAGCATACATGTTATTTGAAGATTATTGTTCCATAATTTTGATCTGTAGTCTAATATATTATTTCTTGGGAGGCTCGGTAGTTATATTAGAGGGGTTATCACTCACTCGTCTGGTTATTAAAACAGGTTCATCGCATCACATCATCATATCATGGGAACGCATCAAATCCTTATTATTCCTTCATCTTTGAACATCAGCAATTATAGATGAAGTGATGCCTGATATATTTTCACCTTTGAGGGGCAAAGATAATACCGACGGGAAGGCTTGAAGATAGCCTTAAATAATTTCAATTATAGTGGATTTTACGATGGAGTGGATAGAATTGAGTGGAATTTATAATTTTAAATATAGAATGGAGTTCAGCTAATCCAAACATCTTCGATACTAAATTATTTGCCGACTATAGCATACATATGACTGGATAATGGGGAGTGACGACTGCCTAACATGCTAGGCGCGCCTGCGAGTCGGCAGTGTGGAGCGTAAATAGGAGGGGTAGGGCGAGTACATTGTTATCCAGTTATGTGGACCTATGCACTGTGTACGCTTCTGATTCGTTCTTCCGTATATTATCGGGTTTTTGCAATTATTTCGGCTAATCTGAACAATAAAGTGATCCGAACAGAGTTTGGTCCCAATTACTATTCGGACGGACTTCACTGTACTTTGATAATTGAGTTTCGCAGTAATTGATGTTACTCTTCCAGTACTTCTCGCAGTAATTGATGTTACACGCTCTTCAACATCAATTACGCAGTAATTGATGTTGAAGAGCGTGTTGAAATCACCTTGAATATCTATGAAATGAAGTAGGTTACTCTTTACTTTGTTTATTTTTATTCTGAAATACATTACAAATTAAATACCCACTTGAAGTTTCACATGTATTTGTTTTTTCAATGTATCAGTTTTTCATCTGGGACCCTTCCCCTGGTAATTATTTGCAGGGATAGTATATTTCAATTGTTCAAATATTAACCTCTTCAGAATAAGCGGCCAATACCTATTTCCCATTCATATCATTTTATCAGGGTAATCAGAAGAAAGCTAAGAAGTTATTCCTCCCTTAAAAATTTTTTTGATGGCGTTTTCAAGGAGCTAAAGTTTTTGGATATAAAAATAGAAAAATATTTCTCATCTAAATAAACCATCCGGAGTCATTTCTTACCCTAATATTGATTTTTGGTAAAAGGATTCAGTTCTATCTATACTGTAACGTTTCTTTGCAATGCATTTTTGCGGCACATAACTTAATGAATGAGCTTAGAAGTTTTAGGTAGAGTGAAAGGGAATAGGCCTAATCTTTTAACTTTGGAGGGAAGCGCATGAAGGGAGGGGAGCTTCCCAGAATACTTCTTAACCTTCCGTCGGTCGCAATGGATCTGACAGCCACAGTGCGAGTTTTTTTTTCATTTCTCCGCGACACTATTATAGGCGGCATAGACCCTTGATGCTTACAGTAGCTTTTTGTTTTGACACACTCAATGCAACTTTTCACATTTCGCATTTATGCTGACGGATCAGTCGCAGATTATTCAGAATAATTAAGCAAATTAATGGTACAATAAAGTAAAATAAAAGCATTACATTACAAATACATGTCCGAAGGATAGCCATCCTCCCATTCAATCCATGGGAGTGTATGAGGTTCCCTGCTGCTGCGGTAGAAGCTACGTGGGACAGAGCAAGCGTTCTATCTCCCAAAGGCTTAAAGAGCATGAAAGAGCGTTGAAAATACATCATTGGGACGCATCAGTGGTCGCTGAACATTACGCCTCCAGCCCTGGGCATAAAATGATGTTTAACACTACACGAATATTGGCGAAGACGGAAGAACATCATCCGCGTCTTGTATGTGAATCCATCGAGATAGCGAAAAGGCCAAACAACTTCAATAGGGAATTTAGTGGGATGGATATGACCTTAGCCGCATATGGAGAGGGTTCCTGGCCCAGTCTAATGAACAACGGCTATCGCCTTCCGTGAAAACTCAAAATCCGGTCAACAATGTGTTAACGAAACCTATATAAGCTCAGGACGAGAACGGTTTCCCTCCGATTCTCATGAAAACGCTCCCAGTAGGAGTGAAACGTCGAGTAAGAAAATTATTGCCTACGCAGCAATTCCCGAAAACAACCACCAAAATTGATAAAATAAAAGCTTATATTAGATAAATAAGATAGCAAAAGAAAAAAATAATGATCTTAATAAATTCACATACTAAAATACATTACATATAATAATACTTCATAGCCTAAGGAGTACGTTAAATTGCCCCTTGCTGGATCGGTTTGGGGCCATTTGAAGGCATGTAAAAGGGTCTATGCATAGCACGAAAGACATCATGAAAATGTTCAACTACACTAATAATGGCGCTTTAAATTTAAAAGTGTATCACTGAGCATATAGAGTTAATAATTTTTTTCGCATCTGTACCTGTCTGGCACATTGCACCTGAACTCAGAAATTCCAATACTGCGCCTGACGAAAGGTTAAACGCTCCATAGAGACCTACCTTAGTCAGTAGTATACATTAATTATAATATAAAAGTTTTTCGATGTTCATTTTATCACCGAATTCGCACATGATTTTCCGCCAACTTTTATTTTTTGCATCGAGAGATAACTTCCTCTCCCTAGTCATTTCCGTGCGTCTTTCCCGAATTCCGTCTGGCTGCGGTTCTTCGAGCCCTTTCCAAGAGTTCTTCCTCGTTCCCTTGGAGAATGCTTGAGCAGAGGATGCTGGGAAACCGTCGAATCATTCGAGTGCCTGCGATATTTTCTGCCCCTCGCTCCGCCAGTGCTGTCGCAGCGAATGACATCCCTCCTTCACTCACAGTATCCCCAAGGAGAGCTCCGAAAGGTCGCTTCTTCCTGCCATCAACCCACTTTTATCGTCCTCATTCCGCCGTGCGCTCCTGTGCATCGAGATATTTCTTCCACATCAGCGTACTATCGGGGATGGGGTTGGTGTGGTCTGTAGAGTGTTGGCTTTCCACCCCGTGGGACCAGTTCAAGTCCCGGCTTACTCACAAAATCTGTTCTCTAGTTTCATAATAAAAATTATTTACCATGCCATATACGTACTTTTCAATCAAGGAAAGATAGTAGGGATCTTCAATTTGATTGAGCATGCAATAATTATTGTATTGTAAGGATCTTCAAATTGGTTTAATGAGCATGCAATAATTATTGTAAAAATTATCCACATGATGTTTATCGTTTTTTTAGCGTTCTTATACATGTATTTGGCTACATTCGACGTTCTGAGATGTGCGATAACATCAAATCTATTGTGAGAATATCTATTTGAGAAGTAAATGCGGAAGACCTATGAAGAACCTAAGTTTCATCAAACGTGTTGTGCTTCCGGATGAAATAATATGGTGCTATTTTGCACTCGTATTTTACAGCGAATACATGGGATCCGGTGCAGAAAGACTTACTCCGTGAATTCAATAAAATACGAAGTAAAATTGCCCGAGTTCTCAAAAACTACAACGAGCCTACAGAAAATGTTACTCGGACGCTACGACGTGAATTAGGCTGGGAGCCACTAGAGATTCGGGAGCTGTTCACTAGGCTTAAGTTGCTTGAGCAATTTAGGATAGATATATCCATGATTAAAGAACACAAATGGCCATTTCCGGCCTCGGTGGCGGCGGGGTAAAGTCCTCGCTTGCCACATAGAAGGTCGCTGGTTCGAATCCTGCCTGGATGGTTGACCCCTAACCAGTGCATGGATAACCAGTGCAGTTGTTTGTGATGCGATACCTCCACTGCATAAACGCTCAACAATCGCCCACCGAATAGAATCCGCTCATCTAGTACTATTAGGGCTATCAAGATGAGCGGAATTGATTCGGTGGGCGATTGTTGAGCGTTTATGCAGTGGAGGTATCGATATGGTAATATGAATTTTTATTCCAACCATTATTTTATTTATATAAAACGGGCCGGATAATCTTCATGAAGGAGGTTTACACTAATAGATACCACACTGAATTAAAAGCTAACCTGGTGCAAGAAAATTAAACTTCTTATAGCAACGCCTACTATGATATAAATACATAGGTGGAAAATTCATTTTAACAATGTCATCAACGGATATTCTCACAGAATACTAGTAGCATACTGAACTAACTTTTTATTTTTATGCCAACTAGACACGAGTACTGTTGTCGAAAAAAATTACCTCAATACTGTTATCACTACATTAGGGAAGTAATCACATATTCAAGTTGTAGGATCACAGAATGTAAAGAAGTTGGAAGTTGATAACCTTCCCTCCATAGGAAATGAACAGATTACTTTTACAAAGGTTGAACATGAAAGTTTTCCTTTCCGTGGATAATCTCCAAATACTACGTACTTACATGAAATTCCACAATTGAGAAATATTTCTATTATTAAATACTTAATTTATAAAAAAATCTAGAATTACTCATCCTGATTTTCTTTATAAAGAGCATGTAATTCAAGAACCATCACTCGGATAAGTAAAGCTAATGATGAATGGGTTGGAATAGCTATCAAAATATGTATCAGAAGCAAAAATACACAGACTGCCTTGAGCCATTAATACAGAATTATATACAGACTGTGTAAGTTGCCGAAAAACCTCCGATTTGAAGGCCAAATAGTGTTGTTTCCGGGGTGATGGAAATAAATAAAAAAATAAATTTCCATACTTTTTACATTCAAAACTCAACAATCGACCCTGGTTTCAAAACATGGTGTCATTTTCAAGGCGAAAAGGTTTCCCTTGAAAATAACAGAATTTGTTGAAACCTGGGTCGGTTGTTGAGTTTTTGAATTAAAAAGTGTGGAATTTACCGTTTGTGTTCTTTCATCATAGATATATCGAACTTTCACCAAATCAAGCCTTAAACGATTTTATACGAGAATAGATATCTTTAAGAGCAACACGGAGAACATAATATTAGAGCCCCACTATATTTACAGATACGATAGAAGTGATAAATTAGGAGAGATGTTTTTTCGAACCGATGAGTGGGGGAATTTGTTTTTCCCCGGAACAATAAAGGACTTTAGTAAATCCTCAGAAGGCGTAACTTCGTTATAGCATGTAAAAACTCTTCTCGGGATACCGCGCGGGTAAGATTATATGAGAGCGCCGAAGTTTCGGTATAGTATTTCTCCTTTATTTTTAAACGGTTTCTGTCCTTCCCTCACAACTCAGCCACACGCCTATTAAGGCGGCTTACCGTGTAGTTTGCAGATGCAGATGTAATCCTCCGCCCTCTTCACCGTGTATATATTCCCTTGCTGCATGTACTTCCAGGAAGGTTTTGTAAAACTCTCCCTTCTTTCACCTCTCCGAGCAACTTACCTCTTACGCTTGGATTTTCTTGCCTGCCCCTCGGTATACTTTTTTATTAGATCCCTCACCGAACCTTTCGCTTCTCCCCTCGCGAAGGTAACGACATTCCTTTCGAAAATAGGGAGGTGAAAGAGGAATATAGAGATGCTGGAGAACCGGGTGCCTGGAACGTTGAGCTCTGAAATGGAGAGGGTTCCGAATTTTGTGGAAACTATTCTCATATCACGCGCGTACGAAAGAAAGATGATCAGATTTGATCACAGTGTACGTTATTGTGAAGGGAATGTTTTTTTGAGGGCTCTTTGAACAAAGTTATATAGGAACCAAACAGTGGTTTCGAATCCCAGGTTTGGCAAAGCGTCGCCTTCTTTCGTAAAGTCAGGCAGTGTGATTTGAAATTTGTTTTCGGTATTTTTACAGAAATATGGTTCACCAGATATATTTTCAGTGCAATCGTCTTTGGCTGTAGGGTCTTAATCTCTATTAAGCAAGCACTCAATGGGCGTGAATATTAACCAATGTACGGGTAATTAAAAAAGTATAAAGATTATCTTATGTTTCCCTAAAAGGGAGATTTTTAGGATGTGATTGTATGTTTGTAAGGTTCTTGTGAAAGGTCATGATTGGAATAGCATTTAGTGAAATTTGAATACGAATATCCAATGGGGTCGTGTACTCAGATGAGAAAACGTATTTTTTAAATATTTAAATGAATACAAGGCAGAGATAAGTTACGACGAAAGGAAAAGAAACCTTCCGACTTCAGCCCATTTCTATTTAGTTTAAATTAAGAAAAGGCGTTGATTTGCTGCCCAATGGTAACACACGATATTCCTAGTTTAACGGAAATTAATTATAAAACTGGTGGAAATGAAATTTAGTTTGGAAATGAATTTGACTGTTCTGTTTTTATTACCTGGGCGAAGCCTGCCGCAAAAACCCTCAAAATGCGAGGTGGCCCACAAGCAGGAAGGATCTTAATAAAATAGAATATATTTATGCACACCCAATACGATTAATATAATTGATGCATGAATAAATATCATTGGAATTATTTCTCCTATGCGAAATTCCAATTTTTGGATATTTACCGCCAAGCAAATGTAGGAGGATGGCGAGGTATTTGTGTTTACACAGCCAATACATAGAGGCAAGTGTCATGGAGTACCAACTTTATATGCATACTAAATGGATACTAAATAAGAATTCACTATTTTATTGCTACTTAAAGGATATATTAAAATAACAATATATTTTATATTTACCCTTCCTTTCCTTATTTTGGTTTGTCCTTTCTTCTGCATACATGTGCATTGTGATTTAGTTATGAGTGGAATAAATCTGGGGGAAAATGTGGAGAATCAGTGAGGTTCGCGAATGATCAGATGTTGTTACGATAAGGGAATATTGACGATGCAGTGGATGAGACGATTTTTAAACATTGTATATTTTTATTTAAAAATAGCTACCTAAAGCCCCTAAAAAAGTATTTACTTCGATAACAATAACAATAATAAATAACAAAAGTATCAGAATTTGGCCGGTGAAATAAAAAATATTTGCAAGTTGAAAGACGTCAGTCATTCACCCACTGATAATCTCTGCGGAGGGAGTCTTGTCTAAGAGATTCAAAAAAGAGGTCGAAGATCTGGGAATTAAAAAACAACTGATTAACCTCGGGCAAAAAGCTGTTTTACTATAGACCTGCCAGATCGTGAGAAGATTCCCGGGTCGGGAATGACCAGACAGTGTAGGATAGGGTGAATTCTCCTCCTTAACATCCGAGCCTAATCCTAATTTGCCCTAAGGATAGGTGAATATTACCGTCGGGTATAACCAGCTGAGAAAGAGTATGAGCTAATAAAAATAATAATAATGAAGCAAAACTTTTTTCTGTACTTTCCTATCACATATATTTATCATCCCTGCGTTTGGAAATGAGACCGGTCGACCTGGCTCTGTGTGAGCTTGGCGCCACATTCTTCCCCTACTTTTTTGTCCCGGAGAAAAGTCTGTCCCCTTCTTGTTGATGCCAAAAGTTTTTTGGGACGGTGAAGGGGAATGGTAGGGGGGTAGCAAACTCCACGCATCCACACAAAGGCGGAGATTGGACCACGTGGTATCTTCGAGTCTCCCTTTTGCTTCGGTCGATTCAGCGAACTGAGTTGTGTTTTTTTTTATTCCTCTCGGGGACGCAATTTTTTCGGGAGAAGGCGAAAGGGAAAGGATTTGAGGTGAAAATAAATGAGAGAAAGGAAGGTCGCGGAAATTAGAGAGGTAGGCACAGCAACGCCAGTAAATGAAAGACCCTGGAAGGCGGTGGAACACGAGAGTTTACGGGAGAAGTGCGTTGTATTAGAGTCTGAAAAACAGCTGCAACGAAAGATGAGACATTGAAAATCTACGTAAAATTTATTTTTATTCAATAAATCTTTTATGATGGTAACTTTGATATTGTATTCTCTTAGTTATAATCAGTAAACAAATCTTTGCAAAAAAAAGGTTTGTCAAAATTTTTGTCTCTTTTTTAATTTATGTAATATTTAGTAGTTTTTCTTTTTATTACTGTATTTTCATGAATAACTTACACTTTGTTTTTCCATAGAACGTTTTATTAAAATATGACCATGGTTTTGAAAAATAACGGTCTTCTTACCAGAAAATGAACTTAACCGTCGAGGCCAGATTGCCAGAAGCCAGAAGGTCATGATTTAATAAAAAATAATGTGAGAAAAAAAGTATGCTATTCTTCCAAAATGTTCAACAAATACCACCGTGAACCGCCGGAAACCACCAACTTTATTAATATAAAAAAAGCATTGTAATAATCTTTATGTCTTCATGTATTGATTAAATGTAATCATATTCATTCCTAGTCTTGAAGAGGATTAAAAAAATATATATAAACGCTGGATATTAATTTTCATTTCATTCTTATACGTATATATACTCCAAAACGCTGATCAACATTAAGAAATTAAGGTCAAGAAAAGTTATAAAGAAATCGTTGTACTTAAGCGTGAATCCTATGATCTTTTTCCGTTCCTCAGAGGGATAAGTTTTCAGGGACCAAAAGTGTGATCGCTTTACCCATCATTTTCTGAATCAAAAATCCTTTTTTCTTGGCATTTGTTCCGTCACTTTCATAAGTGTCATTCCGCGAAAAGTCAAGCGTTGCGTTAGCGGCCGAGCGTTCTGCTTGGCTGAAAGATGGTACCAGCGATAGTTTCAGCCACGGGAAAAGGGACGCGTCGACTGATAAGAAAAGGGATGGGATTTCCATTCCTGGAACCATCGCGGAAAATGACTGAGTGAAACGATCGTTTTTCAGCCGTAACTGGAGCGAAAGCTCGAGCTATCTCCGGGAAAGGACGGAAAAAATTATCGTGTGATTCAGACTTCAGGGTGACCCAAATAAAATGATTTGCCGTTTCCACCTTCCTGTGCGAGTATTATTAAGTATATTTCGAAAAAGTAAAATCTGATGCTTTCCCGGCGAATATATTCGAAAAAGGCTATTCGGGCTTCCAGCCGGGTGGTCTCCCTCCATTCTGCCGAATGGCATTCCATTCTCCATTCAGAATTTAGGTAGACCACCCGGCTGGAAGCCCGAATAGCCTTTTTCGAAAATATTTCGATCATTCTTCGACGCACATTGTTTAGCGCCTTTCCAGCTCCGTACGTAAAGAGTTGCTACATTTTTGCTAATGACCTCAATAAAATGGTATATTTAGTTTCAATAAAAAGGAGTGCTGCGAAGTAATTCCAACCACCGTCACGTCTATCAATTCAAAAAATAGATGCAGCTTCTATTTATGCACATCGAGAGTAGGTGCATAAGTTTGCCGTAGTTCCAATGTTAAATGGTTCAAATGAGTTTACAAACTGAATCGGGAAGGGAGGCCTGAAAATTTGTGAACGTGTTAGCATCGACGCCTCAACATCTGATACGGGTCCTAATAGCTGAACCGATATTGAATTACTCAACAATGACACGACAAGAGCTTGTTACTTGAAACCTGACAGTGTATTCATTAGCTCTCCTTCCATTAATTAGCTTAGCTAAGATGACTTCGGCATGTTGGCGCGTAATTTTGATGGGAAAAAGGTATCAATGCGGGAGTGACGAAAGTAAAAGGTAAATATTCCGTGAGCTAACCTGAAAATACATGAATTAGATTCAATAGTTCATAAACGGAAGAATAAAACCCTATTTTTTTCTATAACAGCAATATTTTTATTCATTTTAGTATTTTTACGGCAAAATGTTTAAAATAATGCATTAGCTTGACGTATTATGTTGCATAAACTTTGCTGATAAATTAATTTCACAAGAAATTTTTCCACCTTTTCTTAATAACTAATTGTTGGGTTTCAAACCCGGAAGTTAGATTGGATAGGTGAGGGCAGAGTTTACCTAAAAAAAAAAGCAACGGGCGTGTGGATTTCTCATATTTCAAGGTAGGGGGAGTATTGCTTCTTTCCCCAAGCCATTTCGTGCTTCTCTCAGCCATCTCACGGGGATTTTTCTAGAGGGTGTTCGGAAGGTTCACACGGGATTCGAACCCGGGACCTCGTCCTTGTCTCATCGATCTGAGCCGCCTATTGCTCTACCCACTAAACTACCGCAATCCCTTCGTGTTTTACATGTGCTAAATAGGGTAGTTTCCTTCATCAAAGAAAACGAAAGGCATTAACTGCGATTCGTTACCCACCATTAGTGTATTCATAATATACAAATCATTTGGTTATAGAAATCCCAGTTTAGACGAATGGCATTGGCCAATTTTAACCGCATTTGAAAAAGGCCATATTGGCGCCCACGCGATGCCACTCCACGTGACGTCTCAGGGACCTAGTTTGCGAGTAGGTAGGAGTTTTTCATGGTCTGAGATTACCAATGCAATCATGAGGCACAGAGTTCAGGGAAACATGTTTTAATAATCACCTATTAAAACTGCCCAGGGTCGGAAAGTTTTCTTCGTTTGATAGGGTATTAATAATCATTATTTAAGTCAAGCTCTACCTACTAGCAGGGTACTCTGCTACCTGCTAGCAGCCTGCGTCGTATCAGCGCTCAAGCCTCGCCCCAAGGTCACCTCACACACCGACATCTGGAACCAGATAACGTCACACGGACTTTTCCCAGCATTCCTACTTAGCCGTCGCGTTTTCGCACGCTTGAAAATTTTCACTTTTCTTTTTATCGCGAAAAATAGATCAATAGGTCATTCGAAAATCTAAGAGCGTGAAATGCGTACTCCAGGAGTAATAATCTTTCGATTTAGGCAATAAAAAAATAATAGGAAACCACCCTATTATAATTTATGATAAATGGTGTCCTAAATTACAAGATACCATTTAATTCAACCGTGCTTCATCTGGCAGTTTATTCCCTATATACATTTTTCTAGAAGACGGTCAAAAAGATTATTCCTTTTTTCCATGATTTCTGTGGGTTTGCTTTGGGGAATAACGTTTCCAAGCACACCGAATTATGGCCCTGTGTGCTTTTGTCGATGGGCCGGCGAGAAAAAATTAGGTGTGTTTGGAACTTTTGGCCAAGTGGCAGCAGAGATTCTCATCCCTTGCCCCTTCTGAGTGTTTGTGTTGACTTTCGTCGAACTTAGGGACAAAGTTGGCTCCTCACCTTCTCTTGTTTGCTTTTATTTGCACGCGATTTCCTGCGGAGCGGGACCGTCGCGAAGTTTAAAGCATTTTAATGCGAGTGGATTAGAACTCCGCTAAATACTTTTTGGCTTCATTTTTTTACCCTCGATTGCGATTTTATTTATTTTAATATTCTACCGATTAAGGTAGGTTTCCATGCAATACTTAAGAAGCATTCTGGGAAAATCACCTTTCTTCATTCACTTCCCTCTTCAATTCAGAGTAAGGCCTACCTTCATTCATTCTATTTAAAACTCCTATTCTCTTCCTTCCTCTCCCTCGTTTACCCAACATTCTACCCTCTAACATTGATATATTTCCCGCTAAGTGCTCGATCCATCTATACCTTCTGTCTCCTCCATATCTAATCTAAAAGCTGCCTCTCCTCACCCACCATGTCCAGCACTTCCTCTTCCTTTCCATCCACTTCACCTTCTCCTTTCTTCGCAACACCCACATCTCGAATTCCTCCAGTATTCTCTCGTCCTCCTTCCTTAGTTTCCACGTCTTCGCACCTAAAAGAGCTACACTCCAGATCAAATTCTTAAGGTTTGAAAAAAGAGACGCTTCTTTTCCGGTTACTCATCCTTCACATCGCCTACTTTTCAAGCCTTCCGCGAGGTAATGTCGACGCCGTTTAGCTTACCCGGTGGAGAACCCGTGAAGACTTCATTTTCAGTTTAATTGAAATTTCCATATTAGGTCAGCAAGTAGAATCGATTGATTAAGCACGCGGATATGGCCAGAATTAACATTTCTCTAAAGCTTAAAAAAATATTGCCATAGAACATGAGTAAAAGCGCGTGTTTCAAAATTAAATATCCATAAAATATATCTGGAACCATAATGGTATGGGTAAACCTGAAAATAGCGTCATACAACCTGTTTTTTTTTGACAAATATTTAGTTCAGCTGTCGTGCAAGACTTGTCTAAGGCATAGATTTATTAATTTAGATTAGAGGTATTAGTAGCCTCAATATTTTATCGTTAAAGCTCTAAGTGATATGTTCAGGAGCCGTCATCACATTTATAAGGTTTTATTAGAAGCTATAAGCCTATTAAATATATTTGTAAGGAAAAGCCGGAACTCCGCGTGAAAGAAAAAATTTATGACTACATATTTTTTTCCATTTATGAGTTACCGCTTTATTTCAATTTTTGATTGGGAAGGCAGATCAGTAAGTATTTGGCTAATTTTGAGATAGAATATTGGAGAAAATGTATTTAATAATTTTTTGACCTCTGGCATCCAATTGAAATTGAAATTTCCAAAAATTATAGAACGGAAAGTCAATTTTTGATACCGATGTTAATGGGGTATAAAAGGCTTGTTTACAAAATTTTTATTACTGTCGATATGGTGGATAGTAGAGAGGTTTATTTTCAGTTTTATTTGCCGCTTACTTCTCTAGCCATTCCCGGCGTGCAATCATCGGCCTTAATCCTTTCGCATTTAAGTTGATGTCATCACAAAACCGTGTGTATCCGTTTCCTAGCAGCTCCTAGTCCTTTTTTGTGGGTCTTGTGGGGTTAGTCGTTGTTTACACTCTTGTGAACGAACTCCTCCCCTCAGTGAAATGCTCTCCATGAACGATTTAGTCTACCGTCATGACTTCGACAAATCACAACAGTGGTAACTTTGGGAGTTTTTGTTTTAAACTTACCATACAGTGACTAAATGGGGAGGGTTTTTTAATGATAAAGAAGCCATTTTGGCGATTTTACACCAAATTAAGCATTCATTATATTACATCTTCGTTGTCATCGAAAATAAGGCCATAAAACATACATTTGCTAGCAGGTGATTTGAGCTTTCATGTCTTACTCCATGAAATTTGACTATAAGCATAATAATTAGAGCATTATTAATTGGATAAATATTCATGAAGCTGAATATAACTAGTTAGAGGACGAAAAAAAGAAGGAGCTACAAATCCAAGCAAGAAAGAAAGGAAAAAATGGTCAACCTAGCAAGTGCACCAATTAATTATATTGATGGCACAAATATTACCACCCGTGGTAGTTATTATGAAAGACGGCATCTTACATATCTCTATTCTGCAGCTTTTTTCTTTTACCTTTCCACGTGATCTTCTCTGCTATAGTACGACGGTAAGTGAAGTATGAGTATAGTATCATGAGATTTTTTTGATAAGCCCATAAGATTGACATATTTGATTTAGAGAGACGTTAATCCGATTCGGAAACACTTCGGGTGAGCGTCGAACGGTGATTCCGAAGGCGCATCATAAAGTGATCGAGACTTAATGTAGTTCTGAGCTGAGTGCTATCGCCTCGAAAACTTCTCATCGGGTTATCGCGAAATGGCATCGGGGAGAAGGGTGGCGACGCGACGGTGTGGGAGATATCGGAGCGTAGCGGTGTTCGACTCCATCTCTCTCTCCCTCTGAAGGATCGAATCATGCAAGAAATCCTTGCGCAGGATTGCACGTTTGTCCTTAAAAACAATTTACTTTTTTAAATGAAATAATGGATGTAGTAGTACTACTAAATTGTAGTAGGTACTATATGTAATATAATAATACTAATAAATTGTTTTACTATTACTCCATAAATAAAAAAGTACAGAATAGAATTGATTACATACAAAGGAGTAACTTTAGGTACCTACCCATTAAGGAGAACCTATTTTATGGCTACCATCATTTACAAAAGGTCATACTAACATAGAAACATTTTAGGCACAGCATTTGAATTGAAGTAGGTACGTACATGTATTACATAGTATTACATCAAAGAAAAATATCCTCCATACTTTGTATTGTAAACAACCAAGACTGTATATTGATGAAAAATTTCTCGGGATTCCCACCGGGTGTGGTATTGGGTTAATTCTCCCAACGTTTCAATGGCTGAGTCTGCCATTGTCTTCAGGGTTTCCAAGTAGGCTTCCGCGGAGATTATGATGAATTCTGCTGGTTTTTCCGGGTATTCTTCCGCGTTTATCCATTTGTAGGACGATATTTCGCCAACGTTCCAGTTGGCTTCCTCAGGTCCACTGAAGTGTTGATGCAGAAATTTGTTCATCTTATATACACCCCGTTTGCCGCCTTTTTTCTCGAGGTGTGCCCTGATTGGTCAGGATCTTTGAAGACCCTTTTCCACGCGCTGGCGAGATTGTAGCCGTCTTCACGGTTGAAGTTCTTTGTCGTTTTGGCGATTTCAATTGCCTCCCTGATTATTCTCGGGTAGTTGCGGCCTTCTTTGTTCAGAAGAGAGGCGTTGTCAAAATCAATATTGTGTGTCGGTCCACTCCATTGGTGTTCCGCCACCGCTGACTGGGTGAAATGTCTATTTTTTACTGCCCTTCTGTGCTCTTGGACTCGACATTTCAGTGCTCGTGATGTTTGGCCGATGTAGGACTCACCGCAGCTGCATTTAATTTGATATACTCCTCCACAGATGTCATTAGGGTGGTGGTCTTTCGTGTTGACGAGGATATTCGACATCTTGGTGACGCATTTGAATCTGGTCATGATGTTGTGTTTCTGGAGAGTTCTCGCGATCTTTTCCGTGGTACCGGCGACGTAAGGTAGGATAGCGTGTGCCCTCGCCTTTTCTGTAGTAGGGCTCTCTTCATTGGTCCTTTTTGGGGCCATCCGCGACTGCTTACGTTCCATTTTGTGGAAAATCTTCAGGATGTTTTCTCGCCGGAAGCCGTTCATCTGGAAAGTTTCCATTATATGCCGTTTTTCTTTTTCGATGGAGGCAGCGTCTGAGATGGAGCATGCTCGGTGGAATAATGTTTTAATTACTCCGAATTTCTGTTGTGGGTGGTGATGGGAGTCTGCATGGAGATATCGGTCCGTGTGGGTATTTTTACGAAAAACGGAGTGTCCCAAAGTCCCATCTCCTTTCTTCTCGACCAGTACGTCTCGAAAAGGTAGGCGATTGTCCGTTTCCATCTCCATGGTAAATGTTATGGCAGCATTTTGTACGTTCAGGTGGTGCAAGAACTTCTGGAGTTCATCTTTTCCGTGGGGCCATATCACAAATGTGTCATCCACATACCTCACAAAGAGTTTTGGCTTTTTGTTGAAGGACTGCAGGGCTTTCCGTTCAAAATCTTCCATGAAAAGATTGGCGATTACCGGGGAGAGTGGGGACCCCATTGCAGCACCATTTGTTTGCCTGTAGAATTTTCCGTTCCACGTGAAGTAGGAGTTTCTTAGGCAAAATTCCACCATCTTTGGAATGTCTTCTGGGAGGCCGTCACTTGTGAATGTCTTGATAATCTCTACGGCTTCACCAATTGGGATGTTTGTGAAGAGAGACACTACATCGAAACTCACTAAAATATCATCCTTGCTTATTTTGGCCTTTTTTATAATCTCAATGAAGTGAGCGGAGTTCTTCACATGCGTAGACGTCTGACCGGAGAACGGTACGAGTTGCTGGGCCAATTATTTTGCAAGTTTATGAGAGGGAGAGTCTATTGCACTCACTATTGGTCGTAGAGGGACACCTTGCTTATGGATCTTGGGTAGACCATATAATCTAGGTGGTTTGGGCGCCGACTCGATGATCCACTTTCTTTCTTCTGGAGGGATCGAAGACTGGTTGATAATGTGTTTGATTCCTTTTTGAGTCCTGGAGGTGGGATCCAGTTTTTCTTCGGAGTAAGTATCATCGTTCAGGAGACCGTTGATTTTACTAATGTAGTCTTCTTTATTCATTTCTTCTTGTTTAAAGTTTAACGTACAGATAAAACATCTATTGAAAACCGTCAAGGATAGAACTCCACAACAAGTCGAAGGGGTATACCGAATTCCTTTCCAGACCTGTGGGAAGAACTACATCGGCGAAACAGGCAGATCGGTTAAAACACGTCTAGAAGAGCACGAGAGAGCAATTCGACTGGGGCAGTCAACGAAGTCCGCGGTAGCCGAACACGCAGCGCTGGGCCACACAATCGACCTTAAGGAAGCAAAAATTGTTGCGAGAGTGAAAGGCTCTAAACAGAGACTCGTAAGAGAAGCAATAGAAATATCTAAAGAGGAGAAAAACAACTTCAACAGAGACACTGGCCTTAAAATCAGCCGTACTTGGTAACCCGTAATCGGCAACCTACTCCTCCAACCTCTCACTCCCCTCCCCCCACCACCTGACACGTATACCTATATATACCAATTTCAAATCCCACCTCTTCAGATTCCCTTGAGAAAGCGACCAGCATCGGTTGGGAAACGTTGCGGCCACCCAAAATCTGACGCGGCGACATAGCCCAAAAGTTTTAATTCAACATGACGAGCACCCGCGAAAGTTTTAACGAAGAATTTTATCGAAGTATCCTATTGCATAGTTTTCTCTAAAAGTAATGCCGTCACAAATGGAATTGTCCGTATGTGATTAAATGCACAAATGATTTGAGTCTGGCAAGAATACGTTATATACGTGTGCATTCTTTAGTATAGGAACCTTCAAGGTAAAATTTCTCTAGGCAGCTTTTTTCGTCGTAGAATATGCACATGATATAATTTTGCGAGAATATCTAACATGCCTTTAAAATAAAATTAAGCTTTTATCTTCGTATCGCATGCTAAACAGCGTAGGTATTCCGCTGAGGTCGTTGCAGCTTAGCCTGAGAACATTTTCAGTAAAAATGTAATCCTCGAAAATCACCATTCTTTGAATCAATTGAATTTTTAAATACCGGAGTCATATTATCATTTTAAATAACAATTCTTAAATTCTAGGAACACAAAATTGCCTGGATAGTAAGGTGTTTTTACTGGTTCAGATGAAAAGGGAGATTCGATTTGGATTGGGAGATAGGCTGTGGTGATGTACATATTGCTCCATTTGAACAAATCTTAAACGGCGGAATACTTTAATCATTGGTTCAATGTGACGCGATGAAACGTCTTTAAAATATACGAATCCCAACGTGCCATAAGCAAAGTCTTTTATCATCCCTTGCGGACGTTGAATGGGTTTACAAAACGGATGGACTCTGCTGTCTTTTTGTTTTCTCCGCCCTCGGGGACTTGCGACGAGGCAACCCAGTCTTTTAGATTTTACGGAATGAAGAGAAAAAAAGGGGAAGTTTCCCTGGTTACGTGTTAGCACACCACTCCATTGTTGACTGTGAGTGGAAGAGGCGCGCGTCGTGTCGAGTGGTGACGCCGTAAGGGATGCTTAACCTATTTTTTGTTTGTTCTTTTAATCGTCTTTTTTATTTTTTTCAACCTCACTTTTACCCTGAGAAAGAAAAGTAATGTTCGTCCTGGGCTTTGAATTTCGTGCTTACACAAATGGAAACGGAGAAATGGATGAAAATTTTGGGGAAACAATAAGGTAATACTCCGATACCTCCACTACATAAACGCTCAACAATCGCCCAATGAATCATATCCGCTCATCGAGTACAGGAAGGGCTATCTAAATGTGCGGATTTGGTTCGGTGGGTGATTGTTGGAGTAGCTGGTTAGAAGAGAATAAATATGTAGCTATGAAGAGATTAGCGGATAGGAGAGAGAAATGGAGAGCTGCGTCAAACCAATCTTAGGATTGTTGACTAATGATGATGATGGGTGATTGTTGATCGCTTGTGCAGTGGAGGTATCGATTCGGAGGTGATGTGTGATGTTGCAGCCTACCTAATAGCATACACATGATCCTTCAACTTTGCCATTCGGAAGATACGAATTTTTGATCAAAGAACTCCAAGCTCAGGGGTCCCGCCGATGGAGACAAGTTTTCAGTACCTGCGTACATCATCTGCCTCTTGGAATCCTCCGCCAACTCAACAATAACCAACATCAGGTAGCAGGGACAGGGAAATTTGTTGGATTCCAATGGCTTCAATGTCGCAGTCTGGGGTAGAAGTAATATTAAGCCGAACTTTTGAACCCTCATCCTTAAGAGTAGATAGGAAAAGGAGAAGCAGATATTCAGGGGCATTGGCCTCCTCTGAAATTGGATTAACCCCGTAATGACCGACGATAGGGCAGACTTGACATGTTACCTTTACACGTGGAAAAATACTAGACATAATAATTCTGTCTTGCTGGTATGGATCTAGATTTTGGCCTATATTTTTACCTTATTTGTAACGGGATCTCTGTTGTACCGCTTAAAAAAGCTGCATATCACTTAGCATTAATTTTTATATCTTTACAAGGTATTAATAATATGAAACTTCCATGATTATTATAGAACTCAAAGTTCGCCGAAAGAGGTAGACTCTGCGAAACTCTCGCATAGGTCGAGAGTATTGACGAGACTCGAGAAGTCTTTTCTATTTTAGACCCTGATAATAATTTCTCGAAAACATTATTTAAAGGAATGGTATCAATTTCCAAAACCAAAAGTAGTTACAATAAAAGATCAACATTGACAATTTAAGAATTTTTTATTACTCAAGTAACCAAAATTGTCAGATAACCATGAACCTTAGTAACCATAAATAAATATTTCCAAATGGGGCGAGACTCGAAACCGGCGAGACTCTCGCCACTCCGAGAGTCTCGTCCCGACAATGCCGAGAAATGAAAGCCTCGTCTCGACCGCCGAGACGAAACTCTCGCACAGTACTATTAACCTGCCAACTTGGAGCAAAATTGATAGATGGAAAGGGAAGGTGGGGTACATTGGCTTTTTTAAAATTTGATACTGCATATAGGTAGCCAGGTGGATAAGTAATGTATTATCCTCGCTATGGTCTCCAAGATGCTGAGAGCGGCAGAATGAATAAGAAATCAAAATAAAACAAATGATTATCAAGCGATTTATGTAACTAATTTATTCAACTACTCGATAAAAACTCTTCTCTTAGCATTTCCTGCATTCTAGCATCCAAATTTAATTGCTTATGAACACGTAAACTAAAGATTGCACAGAAGAACAGAAGAGAACCCACTAGAGATACCTATTTTTTCACTCAATACACTAAATTCTTGCATACACTCAGGAACCTCCGACATAGTTGTGATTGAGGCCTTATAAATGGGTGAACTTTCTCAGCTATGACCCAGAAAACCAAGGTGATCCAGGGTAAGCAGCAAGGAAGAATGCCTCGGCTCAGGTTGACCTCTATCCTTACTTAATCAAACCAACTTGCGGGTTCAGTGGCAAAGGGAAAATGCTAATTAAATGATAAATTTATACGAAAAATTTTTTTCTTAAAATAAGTAGCAATTTTTGCGAAATTAAATCGGTCTTCCGAACTTTAATTAACCTTTTGTTGCGCGAAACCAGTTCTTTAAAAGTGGTTCGTTGAATTTCCAGTAGTAGAAGTCAGAATGCGAGTATGTGTTACGGTTGGATCAAAGGGTCATAGTATTGTTAGGATGAGGAGTTAGAAGAAGGGCAAAAGTAACAATGCTGAAAAAAGAAGTGACGCGTTGTGGCGGTAGGTCTTGAGGTCTTCAGATGTCGCTGAGGTGGAAAAAGAGTCGGATTTCCCAAATGGCCCCGAGGAAATGGAGTACGGTTAGCAGAAGCGCGCGCTGACTACCGCAGAATACTCTTTCTTTAAGCTTTAGTCTCTCACAAAGAAACGTGGTAAGCTGCCTCTGCAGCAAAATACCGAGCATAAAGGGCCACTGAATGGTTGAACATTTTGTAGCCATGATTGACGTACGCTAGTTAAAATAAAGCAATTTTCCGTTGCCATGTTTTCAAGCCATGCAGCTTCTTTTCGAGAATTGAATGCAAAGGATTTTTGAAGTAGGTTGTACCGTACAGGGCACACAGTTAATTACTTTGCTTTTCTGAAGTGGTGTACCTTGACTGATCATCATTTACTAGAGCATGTGACGCTTCGTTTTAAGTCAAAGGAGCATCCTTTGAAATTTACGTTTACGTAGCAGATTGTTGTGACATGAAGGTTGCTTCAAATTGCAAAGAGGAAAGAAAGCGATTGATAATGTCCCATCAAACAGACTATTTTAGTAACTTAAAATAGGTCATTTTATCACAATAGACTCTCGAATTTTTACCAATATCGAGAAATTTACAGCCATACATTTACTCCTACTCGTCAACTTTCGCATTCTCCTAGAATTTCTCATCAATAACTCGACATTATTCCACATGACATGTGTGACCATAGGAAAGCCTCATCTGAATGTTTCCAACGAGATAACCATAAATGGTAAATGTCCCTAAAAAGTAATAATATAGATTATGTGTGAGAGGAAAATTATTTTTTTCCATTCATGTCGTCATGACAGAGTTTAGGAATTAAGTAGAATTTCTGAAATAGTGATTATTCATTATGCTTAAATTTTGAAATTCGCCAGTATCACTCAAAATGATGGCTCGATTAAAAGTACATATTGTTGAAATTGATGAATTTGGAAATCGGAATGTTTCTAACAAAACCATTGGTAAATGCCCCTAAAAATTAGTAGTATAATAAGATGAATAAAAGGAAAATTATTTTTTCTTTCATGTCATCCGGAAAATCATAAATTGTAGGATGAAGTAGAATTTCTTAAATGGTGCTCATGCATTGTTCTTAAATTTTTAGCTCCGTCGCCAATATTGCTCAAAATGATGTTTTGATGCAAATAAGGCACATATATTACATTCCAAAACCTAATAACGAAATGTTTAGAAGATCATGTATTTATTTAGGCCCTAAATTATTTACTTCCTTGCCTCATATAGCTTGTGTAACAAAGGAGAGAAGTTTCTTAAAATGTGGTTATTGGTTATTCAAAAACAAGGAGGTGGAGTACTTTATTAAAAAGTTTGAGTAAAGATTATTCTCTGATATGTTGTTGTTATATCGAGTTTTTTGTGATCCAGCAAGTCTGTTTTTCCTGATTTACTAATGTTTAGATTTTAAATTTACTCTCTTGCCTCATAACACATCTTGTTAAACGAAAAGAGATGTTTCCTTAAACTGTAATAGATTGGTCATTTGAAATCAAGAAAATTGCGTTTTTGTGTTGATTTTGTGATTCAACAAAACTGCAGTGTGTTATGTACTTTTTGTTATGCAGCTAATATCTTGAAAGAGCGACTTTTGAAGAGTCAGTTATCCTCAAACAGGAATTATCCCAAGGGGGACCTAATGTTCCTTTTTTATGTAAAATTTCGATTTCAATTTCAATTTTTGAAATTGATGAATTTGAATAGTAGGTTAAATCGTCTTTTGCGACTGCTAGCAGATGCTCACCGATGCTTTTGATACGCCTCACTGACAATGGCTCTCTGTGCCGAGCACCTTCAAGATGTAGACCTGAGAGGAATTATGTAGAAAAATCTCTATCTGCATTATTGAAGACAGGCCGTCAATCCATCATAGCGAGTAACTCCTCGCGACGAAGGCTTGACTAATGATTTGAATGTGCTTCAGAAGCTTACAGGCATACCCACGCACAAAGCTCCCACCGAAGTTAGGGAGCCGTGCGTAAGTATGTGTCTCTTTTGAATGCGAAAGGCTCAAACTTTCGGGGAATTCCTCAGTCTATTACGCTCCGCCCTCTACAGTTTCACTCGATGAAGGCATGTCGGAGCGGTTTGCCTTTCTTCGCCCAGTTAGAGCAATCGGTTGCTCGCGAGAGGAGGTAACCGCTGCTAATCGATGAATCCTGTTCTTCAGACTCTGGAAGCTTTCGACAAGCTTAATTATCGCACCGACACTCCTTTCTCTCCACTTGCCCTTAAGGTCACAGTGTGTATTCCACGAAAAGTATCTCGTCAAGCAAGAGAGACCCCGAAATCCTCTTAAGGAGGAGTTCTTCTGAGGATCTGGGTGAAAATTATTTTTAAGAAAATTGCGAAATATGTTCCTTGTACAGCAATTCATCGGCTGGCGATGAAAAAGTTTTCTTACTAAATGTTTTCATTGAAATTTTATTTGAAGTTCAGAATAAAATATCAAGAATTTTCTGCTTTATGCATAAGAAAACGGTTGATGATAATTAAAATATAATTGCCCCTATTTCAAGACACTTTAGTTAGTTATGCAACAAAAATTAGTGTGAATATGAAGTGTAGATAACCTAGTTAAATAAATTTCATAAAACGTAGGTAATTATTACGGGTTTTACTACACAAATTGTTACAAGACGACCATTTCATCGGGAAATATCTTAGTACACAAAAAATTTGTAAAATAAAAAAATCCATTCGAGAAAATCATACCTATGAGGAATCGAATTCTAGACATATTTTTTTTATCGATAAGCCTCCTAGAAGTTGCAATTACCATTTGGGTTTCCATAGAGCTTAGCTCTATTGCTTCGACTTTTCTTTGGAAATTATATGAATACCTCTGCCGGTCACACGATAGTGGTTGGAAGGAATTAACCGCAGTCTCTAGAAAGGCTGTATAATTTTTTAAGTGATGCATAATAAAATAAGGAATAAAAAATAGGTTTCGATCGAAAAAGAATGAGTGTGACGACGTAATTAAATTTCCCAGTTCGATTTCGCGATTACTCTGAAAACTTCACGAATTTGCTCTTCCTGTTATTCTCGCATTAATGTTAGAGTTGATATGTGGAAATATAGTACTCCATGAAGTCGGAGAGAATTTTTTTTATTAACTGACTTAGGGTGTAATTCCTAAAAAGCCATTTGCAAGGTGAAACTTTCCTGTAACACATGAGACAGTGAATTAAATTCTATATGGCGCAATGTAGTTAATTGAAGTGAAGCCTGAAAAGTTGTTATATATTTGGAACTGTAAAACTGAGTTGATTGGCTTCTGATAAAGTTATTAATGATTTATAAGAATTAGGTTTTAGCCTCTAGCACCACTATTCCAGTTACTTCATAATCATCAAAATCATAATTGGTAAACTTTTCATATACTTGTTTGATAATGTTACCAATGTTTGTAATTTTGATCTGATTATTATGAATTTCCATTAAGTAAACCTTTATGCGTGATGTACGAAAGGATCTCTAATTCCAATTCCTATTCAGAGCTTCGTGGTTAGCAGTGATGGTGTTTTAGCAGCAATTTAGAAGCATCTAAACTCAAAGCACTGCGTGAAAACACGCAGTCACGAGCACCGGTGCAAAGTTATGTACAACAGAATTCAGTATAGTAATAGCAAAGTTATGTACAATAGAATGAGAAACAGTATTCTCCATGGAAATGTATTTGCCTTTGCTGGGATTCAAACCCGGATATCCGGACTGCGGGTAAGGTATGCTATCAGTTTGTTGGCCTCGGTGGCGGCGGAGTAAAGTCCTCGCCTGCCATAAAAGAGGTCGCGGGTTCAATTCCCAACCGGGTAGGTTTCACCTATCCAGTGGCGCCGACTCCGTGGGGCCTGAGGGGGCCCGAGCCCCCTCAATAATACGTTATGGGGGGAGAAAAAAATGTGTCAGGCTTGTCGATTTCCCCGGAGTGTGCAGTTATCGAGAGTCGAGTTTTCAACATAAGTTCACCGCATGACTCTTCTTAAATGCTTTAAAAAACTTAAAAACTCATTATATAAAATTTTCCGGGGGAAGAACCCTGGTTTGGGCCCCCCAATATTTTCTATGAGCTGGCATCCCTGCACCTTTCCACAAAATGGATGTTCGTGCACTTTTAATTGTTAAATATTTTGAATACCCCGATGTAAAATGTCTAAATATGAGCTGTAGGTATTCGGTGGTATGGAAAAAAGTTAATATCGTAATCCATCTTCTTCCAAGGCGTATATCTGGCTGGGTTTTAACGAACAAGCTGTCGACACCTTGATAGCATATCGCCAATCAGGAGTACCGGAGTCAAACCCCGGTTACGCCAAACATAATTTTATGATGAGTTCCATTCTTGGTGTGCGTAACTTCGTACCCATGCGCTCAAAAAACTTACTCGTTTCAGGCGGTGCTTTGAAGAATAATATGGCGTAATGCAGGAATATCATCCAAAAAAATAGCGATTTTTTGTGGAGCAAATCGAAACGTGAATCGTTATCTTATTGGAGCTTCAACATATCTCTGATGGTTATATAAGATGATAATTTTGTGTCATAAATCATTCTATTCAATTCATCATGGCCGTTCAAGTGTATCTACCTTACCTTCAAGGTTGATTCATTTCTTGTTACCGAAGTAACTTGAAACATCGGTTAAGTAATATCGAACTTAAATTTTGCGGCAAGGCCATTTCTTTGCAATTTTTTTTTCAGGGGGTAAATCACCAAACTTTGGAAGGAGGTAAGAGGAACAATCTTAGCCAACAATGATACCCTACCGGGTCAAGTATTGCAAGACGCCCGCCTTTTGAAAGACTGTAATGGCGATATATATATTCCTAGTATCATTCAGTGCTGTAGCTTAAACTTTTAAGAAATTTACACTTTTGTGGAAAATTATCTACATATTTAATGCACCATTTGTGAATTTTTATCGGACGATTTGTTTGGATTTCTTTAAACTGAAATAAATTAAGTAGAATGAGACGTTGACTTTCGATAAAGTCCCCATGCCCTCTTCCCTTACCTCTTTAGGGAAAGAGCGGGACGTCAGACAAAGAACCCTCGGAGCGTGAAACAAAAGGATGATATTGGAGAAAGACCCTTTTTGGGATAGGGATGGATGGTGTAAGGGTATATCGCCAAGCTGTTGCAAAAGTTTCCGGCTTTTAATGAACGACTGTCCAAGAAGAGGTCTCGGCGGTAAAAGACGGGCAATTCGGCTGAAGAAGGGTTTCACTGGAAGGATGAAGTAACAGGAGAGTTTTTTTTCCTCCGGGTTTTGTGGGGGCTGGAGGAAGTTAGTTCGGACTTCTAGGCGCCATTAGCGAAGAGGTCGCGGGTGAAGGAAATTAGGAGCGAGGTCCGGGTGTTCCTCGAGGTGGTTGAGTAAGAAACTCGGCCGCGTCAAAGTGGAATTGATTGATTGGCTCCTGCAAACGGAGCATAACGGTTTTCTTTCCAACGCGCCGTGGAAAATGTGAGAGCAAATAAAATTTTGTCGTACTCGCTTTCTTTGTCGTCTCATTTTCTCCTTTCGAAGCTCTACTTTTCTCCATCGGTGCAAAAATTTACTTAGTCTATGCGGGGTGGTGGAAAATTGTGTCCCAAAATTTCAACCGTGGAAAGCTGATGTCATTTGGAACCAAAATTACCAATAATATTTAGGCCGAAAGCGTACCATTTATATACCTCAAACTTTGAGCCAAGCGCTCCAATTATCCGCGAGTTTGTCCTGTTGCCAAATGCTGTGGACAACAAATGAGTTCGTAAGCGTAGTCTGGAGATCTCGATGAATCCAAGATTTTGAGAATAAGTGTCAAAACTGATAGTGAAGTGTAATCAAAATGCTAATGGTAAATTGATAAAAAATTTTAATTAATTAATATTTCCTGAGACGATTGAAATAAATTTCATTGAAAAAGTATTTGATACCAGTAGTCAACTTAAAATAATATATTGAGTTGCCATAGAAGGAAAACGATCGTAGATAATAGATCGTAGATCGTAAGTAATGTCCAAGTTAGTGAGAAAATACAATTTGGTAGCGGTAAAATTAGATGTTTTAGCAGTTATCATGAACGAATAAAATCTTTTTCCTTTTGCATAATTGTGTGAATGACAATAATTGCATCGAAAACACTCCTGAGAACATGCATAAACTTAAATACATTTTTAATTAAGCACTTTTTTGTCCCAATGTGACACCACATCGCCATTTATAAGTGATGCGTGTTGATGCTACCGTTTTAACTAATGAAAACCAACTGCTTTTTCTTTCATGTTGAGATATTCATAAACATGTTATTTTTCTCGCGGCAAAATGGAAAGTAGAAGATAGATCATAGACATTTGCCTATTATTCATCAATTTTACGCATTTTCTGCCCGACGGTGGGTAAATTTGGAGAAGAATTGGAAGGTAGTTGATTGATGAGAAGGAATTGGACTTTCCAAAGTGAGAGGGTGCTGAAACAGATGTTCGTTCACACATGCCGCTCTTATTTGCCAAAAGAGATCTCATGCATTTTTACGTTGTTTCCTTGGAGAAACCCGTGTCACAAACTCGATGTGAACATTAGTTAATACGGTTGGGAGCACCTGACAGTTTTTTTTGGAAATTTAAATGTGAATAAAAAGCGTGGGAAAGAGTAAGGTTAGGGATTTAAGTGGAGGTTATTTTTAGAAATTACTCAGTAGTTGAAACAGGAGAAACGATGGAAATTATCAATGCTATGGTATCAATGCGCTACCTTGGTTTGACAAGGTTCTAACTGACCTTCAGCTGGTTTTGAGAAAAACCTTGTCAAAGTTTTAAACTGCTCTATTTCTATTATTAATAGGAATTTATTTTTTATTTTTGGCACATACACAAGTGATCCACTAGATACACTAGTAATTATTACTTTAAGATAATATGTTATTTATTTTATTTTTTTGCATGTTTATATGAGTAATAAAATAAGTAAAATGCAGTTAGAACCTTGTCACACCAAATATTAGATTTTTCTCCTTGCAGTTGGAACTTTGTCACTGTTCTAAATCTGGTATTATTTTACATAGAGGAATAAAAACCGGTGAACACATAGAGAAACATAAACTTAGTTATCTTGAGTGAAAACACCAAATTTTGCAAAAATGTCGGTTAGAACCTTGTCAAACCAAGGTAGCGAATGGTATTCTACTGATGGCTATATACTTTCTTTTGGTAATTTAGGTATTACTTCTCGATGTAAGATGCCCTATTTGAAATAGGAGAGGGAAATTGATGTTGGAAAAGGATATTGTCGTAGTTACTACCAACAAATAAGTATTAAATTCCATCAGGTTATTTTGCGCGGTTGGTATATTGGTATTAAATTTAGGTGACTGGCTCACTAGGCCTAATCCTACTTATGGCTTCAATGTGTCTAGGTGGCATTACAACATCATTGGTGAAAAAAAACTTCCTTTGAAACCATTACGGTAAAAAGTATTTAATTTTAATGGCAATATACAAAATGAAAAAATAAAAGTGTGTTTCCAAAAATAATTGTGGAAGGATAGGTGCATTTGATTTTCGAATCCCTTGAAGCTTATTGAAATCGTTTGTTGCTTTCCTGCAAATCAAAAAAAAAGGATACAAAATAGTCTTTGAATTAATTGACCAAAGGGAGTATAATAAAAAAGAAAGATTATCCTCTATTTAACAGATGCCTCTGAGCTATGCGAATAACTCAATGACCGTAAAATATTGAAGGTGAGTTATTGGTCATTTCCTTCAAATAAAAAATAAAAATACTGTGTAAACGTATTAAAATGAAATACTGTTAAAATCACTGCGAAAGGTGAATTTTAATGCTAATTTTTACGTGAATTTGCATTTTTGTGTCGATCATAATTGACCGTAAATTGTTCATTTCTGTCACGTGTTGCAGCAATGCGTGCCATTTTAACAAATAGTAGGGGACTTACACGATTAGTTCCGAAATAATTTTTACGAGAGAATTAGGAGCTAATGAATAAATTCAAATTCTGAAGTTCAGTTACGAGTATTTATTTGACGTCAAAACAATTTATTTTCCCAAAAAGAAACGGACAGAACTCTTATGTCTAATCGTCGTAGAGGCTACTGGGTTCGCATGGTTCAAGTGTGAATCACGCATTTCAAAAGATCCTTTTCGTTCGTGGGAACTAATTATATAATGATGTAATTAGCAACAAATCAAAATTAACGAGGAGATATTTTGTACGACTTATCTTATGTAATCTAAACAAAAGTTAATACCAAGCATAAAAATGATTATCATTAACTTATTTATTTATTTATAGAGCAATTGATGAAACAAAGAGATGTTTATGAAACTTTTATTTATACCCATATTGATATTTTGGAAACCAGTGTGAATTAAATTGACCTTAGAATTAGGCCATAGAAAACTCATATACCAAGGATATTCCAATCCCATATTGATGCAAGTTAAAGATGAAGAGCAGGATTGTAAACTACTGACAAGTGACACCATTTTTTTCGTATGTTTGATCGCAAAATATCAAATTTCATTATTACGGAAAGAGAACGCAGTTATCCAGAGTAATATATGAGTGCATAAAAGGTATTAGTAAACAATTTGGAACTTTGATGAAAAGTATGTGCATTCAACTCATGTTCATTACCCATTAAGATCAGAGTTTTCATCCGTATTCTATTTCCCATTTTATCTTTCCGGTTCATGTGTTTACGAGCATTGGGTGATAACATTTTCAAGGAGCATTAGCGAACGAGTGATTTTTTGGAACTGAAAAATGTGGAATATTTTTTATACAAAACGTTACATTGTCTAAGGCACGGTCTTTAAGCTTGATTTTTGCATCTATGGCTGTTCATCCGTTTTATGAGACACTAAGAAATAAAAAACGATTCGCTGCAATTTACGCCGTTGCCGACGTTTTTAATGGCCTTTGCTCGTGAAATTTCTAAGTTTCCAGGTCAATAATACTATTGGCTGGAAAAAAATCTTTATACTTGTGAACGGATTCCTGATTTTCAAAGTCATGTGAGGATGCGGGACTAAACGCTCAAAGGGTCAGAACACTACTTCTGGGAACGGGGTAGTAGGGTAGATTCCTTCATCAAAGAAAACGAAAGGCATTGATTGCGATTAGTTACCCACAATCAGTGTATTCATAATATACAAATTATTTAGTTTTAGAAATCCCAGTTTAGACGAATGTTAATGTTCAATTTTAACCTCATTTGAAAAAGGCCAGATTGGCGCCCATGCGATTCCACTCCACGTGACGTCACAGGGACCTAGTTTCTGTACAAGTAGATAGGAGTTTTACATTTTCTGAGATTACCAATGCATGCGTGAGGCACAGAGCTCAGGGAAACATCTCTTAATAATCACCCATTAAAAATACCTAAGTTCGGAAAGTTTCCTTCGTTTGATTGGGTAAGAATAATCCTTATTTAAGCCAAGCGCTATCTGCTAGCAGGGTACTCAGCTACCTGCTAGCAGCATGCGTCGTACCAGCGCTCAAAGCCTCCCCCCAAGATCACCTCACAGTGTGATAGCTGGAACCAGAAATACGTCACACGGGCTTTTCCCAGCATTCATACTTAGCCGTCGCGTTTTCACGCGCTTGAAAATTTTCACTTTTCGTTTAATCGCGTAAAATAGGTATCCTCACTTAAAAACCTAAGAGCGTGAAATGCGCATTCCAGTAGTAATAATCGTTCGATTTAGGCAATAAAAAATAATAGGAAACCACCCTATTATCTTTCATATTGCTGGAAGCTTATGTAGCAAGAAAGAGGTCTTGAGTAAATGCCCCTCCCTCGACAGGCCAATCTCCAGAAAACGGTATCATCAGTGGCGTAGCGAAAAGAGAGGTCCGGGAAATTCGATTCCCCCCGAAAAATAAAAACACAGTTACTTTCCTCAATAAAAGAAAACAAAATATTGATAAATCATGAATTTACAAAAGATTTCTTTGACAAATGAAGTTTTTTCGATTTTGAAAAGTGTAAAAATGAGTTTAAAACTCTTTACTTAATACCCTATCTTTCAAAGATTTTCCCCGAACCCCCCCTCGAACGGACTTCCTGGCGATTCCACTGGGTTGAGTTGATCCTCCTTCCAAGAGTAGTCTACCTTGAACTTTAAAGATACACTACCTCTGTCCCATTACTATAAATTATTACACTCTCCATAAGATCTACTGAGATTTTGAATGAATTTTGTTCGCTAAAATGAAAATTTTAATTTGATTTCGTTATCAGCCCTAGGTTTTAATGGAATATCCTTTTTATTGCACAAAATTTTATTATTTTATTTTTTCTTTCTGTTTGTTAGAAAAAAACTGGCGAAGGAGTCTTTAAATTTTGAAACAGTTGTTTGGCATACCCTTTACCCATGCAGTCAATATTTTTGTCCGAAGTGGTGAACTGTTGCAAGAAATTGTATTTTAAATGAAGAAATAAGCTTCTCATAATATATGACGTATTTAATATAACAGCTGTTGCATGTAACTCTGCCGCATTGCATATAGGAAAATGCAGACATTACGAAGACGCTTGCAGAGTTCTATAGCTAAACACTCAACGGTAAGCTAGCAATATGTTGAAAATTTTAACATATGCTTCGGATTTATTTGTAAAAAGAAAACATCGAGGTTAAACGTTCGAAAAAGCTGGCAATAAATAGCATGTACTGAAGTACAGAGAAAATTCAGTTTTCTGGTTTATTCCCCGATATAAAGTCATTGTTCCGCGTAGTTAAGATTGAAGTGTTACATTTACTCTTTGAAATCAACAATCAAGTGTGAAAATTTCACCGCCTTAAACTTCTTTCTTATTCCTTAGCAGTGTAGTATCCTTCCTTTTCTCCTCCGATGCAGAGAAAATTACCCAGGTGAGGTGAAAATTGCTATGTTAAGCTCCGTTTGAACCTGAAAGAAACTAGCTCGTACAAGAACCTCTTAAAATTAGGTAATCACCTTGCAGCGTGAGTAAAAGGGGAAGAGATCCACTTTCCAAGGTCTTAAAAGCCTACCCTTACAAAGCTGCAATAACTGAATAATTGGCTATTTCACCGCAGTTTAGCGTGTTAGTACTTTATTAAATGACCGCTTACTCATCACTTTAAAAATTTTAAAAGAGTGGGCTTTACCTAGGGTATCCACTTGGATTAAGACATAAAATTCCTAAATATTTACCATAAACTCATTTCCATAAAAATGTAAAGCTTCGAGTGTGGTTTATCTCGTGTAGCCTAGAGATTGAAGACTTCCAAGTTTGAACTCGTTTTTTCTTCTAGTGAATAGTAATTACTTTTTGTTGTAGTTCAGCATTTTTTTCATTTTATTCACTTCGTATAAACTGCATTAAAATTTGTTAGTTACAATATAAACGTACCGTAGGTAAATACGTCTTTTCTCTGTAATAACTGCTTTCAATGAAGCATTTTCATTTCAAAATGGTGGTGTCTTTCACACAAGAAACATTTTTTTAAAGTGTGTGAAATACATTAGCTAGAAACGCGTGCAAAAAATACTTGAACATTCCATTTTAAATGTTTTATTATCCTTCAATATTTTTTGAGCCTATTGGAATTAGTAAAATATAGGTAATTAATTTTGATGCATGCATTTGAGGAACGGATCGTAAGGATTGGGTAATTTATATTTCTAAAAATTATTAGAAATGCACAAAACCACGTTCGGACATATTTGTCCCGCATATCGATTTACCATGAGATATTGGTAGGTTGCATGTTTCGCCAACTTCTCATCACCCAATTGGTATATCTTGCATTCATAATTTTTGTAGTCAAATAAGGTTATAATTCCTATATTTTTTGCATCTTACACCGTCAGTACTTACGATTAATAGTTATGATCTAATCATCAGGAGTAATGCTTGTTAATAAATCGATAAAAATGGTCATAAACGTTCATATTGAGATTTACAGATTTAGAGAGACATTTACGTATCAATATTCATCATCAATGCAGTTTGTTTGCCTATCAATGCATAAAAATTGACCATTTGGAAATTTTTGACGGAATTATATTTTCTTCGAATAAATTTAAAATTTTCCATAGTCACATATCTTCTTATATTTACATACTACGTTTATGGTAAAGATATCAAACATTTTTGACCGAGGGAAACATTTGTGTCAGTTGTGTGTGGATAAGGCGTGAACAAAATTTATTAATCGGTATTGGCAAAAGCGTGACAAATCCCAAATGCGCAATCACATCTCAACTATAAAATTTTCCCCCTCTGCACAATGCTTTAATCCTTGGTGCTTGCGCCATTCTGTTGATTATGTTTTATATTAATATTGGATCGCAATTTTGTTTTTTTTTTATTGTGATTTTATTTTCAGCGTATTTCCCTGGTTACATGATTCTACTTACATATATGGTAAATGGAGTCGTGATATATTGTTTATTTTAACTGCAAAGTATATGTTTTGTAAGTCACTATTTATCCTTAGCTTGCTATTAGATTCTGCTTCCCCGTATCGCAGATGTATAAAAAAAAACTTATTTTTCATTGCAGTTTCAAATTTCAAGCTTTTCAAAAATATCCTTCACGGGACCTGTAAATATTTTCAAAGCTTCGCTTCTAGACTAATGCTCATAGGGATTTTACGTCCTGGGTTCCGTTCCTTAAGTTCCTTCCCTTTTTAGAATCTGCTCAGGGTTTGCAGGAAGAAAAATAAAAAAAAGAGCAACGGAGTAGATTTAAACCTAAAAAGAGGAGAGCGCACTAAATTTTTAACGCCTCCAGTCTCCTCTTTTTTTTTTATTTACTAAGTTATTTTTTCCTCTTTAGCCGACGGCACCGCGTCGGCTTTTCATCTCCATCTGCTGGAGAGCTCCGGCCTTAAAGCTTTTAAAGTTATGTCCCATCAATTTTCTCCCTACTCAATTTTCTACCCGCCTCCTCTTCCCCTGCGCAGAACTCTAGAAACCGCTAGGCTGAGGAAGGGGGAGAGGGAAGGGAACAAGTTAGCACGCACATGAGCGCAGATGGATGGAGTACAAAGAATAGTATCCGAGCTCGGGTACAACCGCTTCTATTAAAATTTTTAATCAATTGTATGCTTGAAAGGGAACTTGTTGCAGTTGAGAAGGGCTCGTTATGAGTAAGAATATATTTTTTCAATTCCATAGCATAGTAAAATAAAATAACTTAATAAGCCCTATTCAAGAGCAAGCCACCCATAGAATTGTACCTGATGATAGCATTAGATGCTGAAACCCGGGTCGTGCTATTTAAAATAAAGTGTGGAATAAAACAAAGTTATTTTATTTTATTAGGTATATAATGAAGCAATTCCACAAAGTAACGCCTGAGATCGTGTCTTATATTTTTCTATTTCAGTTTCAAGAACCTCATCTACGGTTCTTCTTAGGAACAATTGAAACTACCTGTACTCAGTTTCGACAAAAAATAGTTTTTTTTTCGCATATATAGCAAGTTTAGTTTAGCTTTAAAAGTGCCATTAAAAGGATCTAATTCTAACTAAAGTCACTGTCACCTACTTTCCATGAGGAATTAATTATAAATATTCCTATAAGTGAAGTCACGAGAACCTACTCTAAAGTACTCTCATAATTCCGATTTGAAATAGGTGCCAGAATTTCGTGTTGACGTATCACATTGGAATTATTTCGAATCTTGTTTGCGGTGAGTTAAATTAGCACCTTAATATAACAGTGAAACGCGGCAATAAACTCCGCACTAAACTTATTGTTGAGCGACCCGGGTTCCGGCAGCGCATTGCTATTTTCTAGCTGGAACGGATCTGCCGAAACCTGCGTTGGTCAATAAAAAATAAAAAAATCATATGAAACTTTGGAGGGAATGTGGTTATTTAGTGGGTAGAGCGCTCCGATACTGACTGAACGGTTCGGGGTTCAAATACTGGTTGAGGCATTCGAACATTACAAAATAAACCCTATGCATGCGAAATGGTCCTGGAAAAGGAACTGGCTCTCCAACCTGAGGCTTAGTATGGGGTGAGCTCTACCCTCCTCTATTAAAACCAACCTTCAGCTTGAATCACTGAGTGAGTGATAGCATGTTAACTAAGCCCAAACTAAAATTTGTAAATATTATTAAATAAATATTAAATTAGCTGTGAAGTTTTCTTTCGCGTTTCATTATGAAGAAAACAACTTCCAAAAAATTCCGCCTGAGGCGATTTCTTAACACTTTCATTTAGTTTCTCCCCGACTCTGCAAATGTCAAGTCGGTGGGAGAGGCAGCGCCTTACAACCAGATGAGCCTAACCGCGAGACTTTCCTGCCCCGCTGCTGAGGGATATGGTTTCAGAGATGCAGGCGAAGGGAGTGAGGGAGTTAAGGCGTGTTTAAGGGCTGCGGTTAAGGCTGGGGTTGGAAGGATGGGTGGATATATGGGATCAGGGAAACTCGGGTGGAGAAGTTGGTAAGGGCACTCATGGAGATCTGGGTACTATAAAGTGTTAATATCTCTCTATCGTGATGAGTGCATCAATTCCGCCTCACTTTTTAGCTAGTTACTAAAAGTATGTACGCAGTAAATATGATTTTTGTGTTGAGATTTTTTCGTTTGAATCATCATCATCATAGGTCAACAATGTTAAGGATTTATATTGTAATACACCCTTGCGCTCGCAATTTTTGCATGATTACAAAATTTATTCCGACCTAAGTTCTGATGTAACTGCATCATGCTCAAGGTAAAAATGGTTCGACACAATTTTGTGCGTTGAATATGATCTAGTAACATCGTAACCTTGGTCGGAATTAATTTTATAATCGTAAAAAATTTCAAGTGTTTATTTCAATATGGAAAAATTCCACCCCATCGCGCTTTTATCTTTGGATTTTAATTTTAATATTTGTTTAAGGCAGCTCTCTATTCCTCTCTCCAGTTCGCTAGTCTTTTCATAGTAACGTATTTCTTCTCTTTTTCATCCTCTATAACCCTTTGTCCTTTGTAATTCATTCGGACCGTTTTCATCAGGCCATCATGCCTCATAGTGTTGTCAATTGCGTTGTCCCGACATCTCATCCAGGTTTTTAAAAGACTTCCTTTTATCCCACTCTTCTCAGCACTCATTCGTTACATACTCGGCTCGTTTTATCCTCATCATTCTTCGGTATCACCGCATTTCGAATACCTCCACTCTTGACTTCTCTGCTGCTGTCAACCTCCAAGCTTCACAACCGTAGAGAAATATGCTCCATATTTAGCGCATGATGAATTGTCTACTTACTTCAATGCTTGTATGAAGATTCCTCTCTTTTTTTCAGAAAGCCCTCTTCGCCTGCGCTATTCTAATGACTATTTATGACTACTTTCGTTTAAAAATGCATGTAAGTTTTGGTGTTGATAACGTAACAAAATTGTAGGCTCTTCCAAATACACTTTTCTTCATACACCTACCTGGTATGCGTTTAAATCGGGAGTACCTAATGTTTCTCTCATAGCGTTCTTCTGACTGAAAATTTTTTGTCCTTTGGGAGTAAACATTGATGACGCTGCATCGAAATTTCCTTGAAACAGGAAATATAGCTTCCACTGCTTCTGCGATAAAAACTTTGGTTTTTACTAGCCGAATTTTGTCAGATTTTTCCCCGATAAGTTTGACCTCGCGGTAATAACTTGCGTAATTACACTTCAAGTACACTTTGCATAGGTAACTTTCGTGAGGGACTTCTAGCCGGTACATTGCTCAAAACAAATAATTTTCGCACATATCCTCAAATAAGTCTTTTGCCAAGAAAGACGACATCTATAGAAAACAAAATGCAGAATAAGGTGCATGAGAAGAGAATTATTCCATTCTACGATTTTCTTTGAGATTCCTCTGTCAGCGATTCGGGCCAACACATGAATTGTTTTCTTTTGCTGAGTACCTTTACTGGAATAACTGCTTTTTGTACTTTTCTATCTCACTTCTCATAGATGTGAACATTTCGAGTGCATTAGCAATTTTCACGTGAATGCTCGGATGAATATATTGGCACTTTGAAATGAGAAACCGGTCGAAATCCGTTTCATTAATTAGTGAAACATATCTGCTTTAAATATTAAGAATCTCTAGCAGAGTTTCTAGGCTACTTATTCATGATTTCCTTGTCAATCCCCCTACCCACTATGTATTTTTTACACTTTATCTTTTGGCAATAACCTTCTTATGAAGACTTTTGTCGTTAACTCTGCTTTTGTATAGTTACGTAGTCAATGAAGACCTTACGAATGATAGTGTTTTCTTTAGTACTATATTTAAATTTTTCTCTTTTATGTCAAAATGCTCTTGAATGGGAATAACTCCCATGAATTGAAAGACCGAAATAAGCTAATGATATGGAAATGTCGGATAAAAACTTTACCTTTGGTGCCTTCAGGATTGAAATTGCGTCCATTCTCGTCTGTTACATTATCAGTATAACGATATAGTGCTTTCAACTGCGCGTTTTTTTCCTTTGTTGATAAACTTTGAAAAAAACATGTGGTTTGTAAAAAAAAGTTTTAGGGTAATTTTGAGCTAAATTAAAGGATAGAAATTGGTTCGTTTAAGCAGCGACCGAAGGGCTAAACACGTTACCTCTGCATGAAACATGTAATGAAAGTCAGACCTCTGCATTACATGTACGAACTACGAATAGACTGCCCGGCAGATTATTTGTCCCCAGAAACTGAGGTGCATTTCAATCCTCAGGGGATGTGCTCTACTATTTGGAATTGTTTCGAAAGCATTGGAAATGTCAGCCTGGAATTTTTCGTTCAGCGAACACGAATCGAAACGCCCGAGGGAGCAACTCAGTTAAATCAGTGATGGGAAACGGATTCACTTTTTGTTTGCTTTGTTTACTTTGTACACGAAAAAGAAATGTTGTTAACATAGGTTCTATTTTCCATTTGAAGTGCCGGTCATATCCTTACCCTGGGGCAGTGTTCGAAAGCACTTCCGTCACGACATGTGGGACCGTAGCAAGGCCGAAAGGCATTATGGAAATTTTAAAAAATCGATTTTAACCGTGAATAAAATCTCTACAAAATCTGTTTCCTGGGCTTCCAATCACTTTGCCTGGTTTTGGAGTTAACTAAAACAGAAACGTGTATTAAACTTCCGGATATTTGGATACAAAAAATAAATACATTTAGAAATAAGCCGTTTAAGAATGTCCCCAACATTAGACATTTTTAGGGAACCTTCTTTCAAAGCGTTGAAACAATATTTTTCTTTTGTATCTCATTTCTTGTTAATTCTTTGCATCATTTGTAACTGGGAGTACATTTCAACGGATATCTGCCGAGCAGAAATAAAATATCATCATATCATATCATCTGTTATCGAAGTTTTATCGTCTTCTTCAAGCCATTTCAGATTTACAATTCAACGATTGAAGAATAAACATGCCGTTTATTGTACTTTTTTATACGATACTGTAACGGCCAATTATAAAGAAAGAATTATTTGAACCATGTGTGGTTTTCATGCAGTCAATATGATATTGAAAATCGTCAATAAAGATCTTGGGTTTAAATATTTGCATAATTTGCCTGTGAAGCAGATGTCATAGGTAAAACTTATGCTTCATTGGATAAAGAACGATCGGTAATCCAACAGAATGTTGTGCTTATATCCGAATCAGTAATTGGCTAAAATATATATCCATCTGAAGTGACCTTTCACCATCTTCTCTGATTTTACCTTTTACCTCGAAGACAGTAAAAGCAATTGCTAATTAACATGATTATATATATTTAAAATGCTATGGAATTGATCTGAAAAAAATTGAGTTCATAAGATTCAGGGAAGTCGGAAAGGCAAACATCTACTATCTTAAGTCTATTCAGATGCATATCCGATATCTATTGAAGCGAGGAAGATCCAATGACCATGGAAAGAAGAGAAAAGGGTTTTTATGTTTCATGGACACGCTTATGTGGTCAGATCGAAAGGATATCCTTATTACAGGATATAAGATGATGGCAGCAGATGAATAGAGCATCCGGAATGGGAGTCCCTTAATGCATTGCGTATAAAAAGAGAAAAATTGAAGAAGTCGAATAAAAAATAAACTATGAGATGAAGTCATTGATCGTTTCCCTTATCATAAAAAAAAATTGGCAAAGTTTTGTCTTATTTGTCTAGTTTTTTTTATAAAGCGTCATATGTTTTCCCAGCAATGATCATTGATGCGTAAAAAGAATCTTAGGAAACTTTTTTGCTACTGCGGTGTCATTCAGGACCTAACTTTCCGAGACTAAACTCTCATTATATATCTAACTACACAGTAATTGCTAACAGTTTTACAGAAATACCAATGTGAGGTAAACGGATTAGGTAAGTAATACGTCGATATATTTTTATGGTAAAGAGATCCATAATGGAGAAAACCTATTTATTTCAAGTGCCCAGCTATTTTAAATATGCGTAATAATGTAATCTATTATATAATTTTGGCAAAATGTCCAAAAAATAAGAAGTTTTCTCATTGAGAAATAAGCATCAATACCAGAACTCTAAACCCAAAATTGGTTTAACATAAAAACGTTTACAATTAAAATATTCATCTTTAGATTCATTTTTAAATACAAGCAATTTAAATCTCAATAAGGTCCTCCTAATTCAAATCACCCTTCGCACATTTATATCATCATCATGTCGTCTCTATAGTTTTCGATACCATTGGAGCAGCAAAGTTTTTTTTACGTGTAGTAAATAATTTTAAAATCGTTTTTAATTAAAGAAGATTGTTTTCTCTTCATAATCCATGAATTTTTTCAGCCCTTTAATGTTCATCATAAAGACAGATTATTTGGCACGACATCAATAGTAATGTGTAATTGAATTATCTTCCAATTTTACCGAATTTCGTCAAGAGCCGCCTTTCAATAGAGACTAGTTTTAGGCGTTAGGAATCGTGATCTTAACTACCATATTGAGTAGCTGTGCGTTTATATAAAGGGGTATGAATCATTCACATAAGGTGTTAGTTATTCTTATGTCACTAAGTCAGTGGCATGTTCGGCTAGATTGCTCGGTTTTACCTCATAAAATGATATTACGTAGGTACTGAGTAAAACGTGTGTGGGATGTAGCAAATTCCACAATGGAGGCGTGAGTTCTCTGAGGGTCTTAAAAGCCGAGGATGATGATGGACATCTTTCTAGAGGCGGAGTGTGTTCGGGATGGACATTTAATGGAAAACTAAGCGAACAGAGGGGTCAAACAGAGTATTTGAGCGTGACGGTTCCAGCTGGGACTTACAGTGATTATCTGCCCGAGGTTGAAATTGGATTTGGCGCAGGTAATCATCCTGGACGAATCCACGAGAGCGTGTATTGTTAAATCGCTTCATCTGGCTTGAAATCGATGCGTAGGTACGTCAGTTAGATATTTCCTTGCATTAAACGAGACAGGCACACCATTCCATAGCTGTTTGCAGAGCTGGTTTTATGCTATTGTGCTCAATAGAATTCAAGGGTTGGAAGAATTCAATTCTTGTTCCTGCTGTTGCTGAATGCTGATTAGTGACTTATTCTCGTAAAAAATTAGAAAAATGTTGTAAAAAATTGGTCAATATCAGCTGTTATATCATTGGGAAGGATATTTGTGGGAAATCTATGGAAATTAGAGAAAATTAAAACCTACTTCAGCCTATATTACATTTTTTTACTTTTATTAAACAATTTGTCACAAGTGCTACACCAAAATGAAACTCTGACTACAAGTTACGGGCCCATATTATATTCTTACGTGTCATCGCAAAATATTTCGTTATTCTTCGTTAAACTTAGTTGTCGTCCCGAAATTTTTAATCACCAGTGTAACTGAATTTTAGGTGTCTCACAAGAAATTATGCCTCTAAGGTGGAGGCATGCCACCATTTTTTTCCATTCATTAAATATCAAGGGTTTTCGTCCTTGTATAGCTGTTAATTGTTGGGATCCTCGATGCTAAGGCAATTGCCCCTGTTTTCGGGATGCATTGAAATAAAAAATGGGTGGCTATAGTGTTGGCATCCCACACTATGGACCAGGATTCAAACCTTATCAAAGGAAGAGATTTTCCAGAGATTTCCCTATCCCTGCTTGAGTACTTTATGTAGAGTACTTCCAGTGGTACGTTCGTCGAATGGGACGTTAAGCCGTTGTCCATAAGGCGCTTTTAATTTCGAGCAGATCAATCCCAACGCCTTGTATCTCTCCACCCTTCCTTCTCTACCCTTCCCAATGGCACAAACGACCGAGGCGTCAGTCTCCTCCTTCAAATACCATATCATACAATGCACAAATTTTACCCTTATCGTCATCCTACTTTGTAGAAATCTAGGAAAATTTGGAAATTTTAAGTTTGGATTCCAAAAAATATGGTTAGAATAGCTTAACCCTTTTACTTCCAGCCCATTTCAGGTGGAATGTACTAAGACTGCCAAGACTATTTTCCGGAATTAGCAACATTTCAGATTTAAATATTTTTCAGCTAAGTGCTTAATTTTATTTAATACGTCTAGATTTTTTCCCAATTCTTAAGATATATATTCACATCTTATAACCATAGATACATTATGGGGGTTTGCATAATTACAGCCGGTGAAAAGGCCACAATCAAGAAAAAAAATTGAAATAATTTTGGCCGATTAATCGACCCCTGGCAGTTCTCGCTCAACCAGCGAGGGCCGATATATCCTCTGGCCCGGTGGTAGTAAAAGGATTAAATTCCACCGTTGGATAGATGAGATGACACTTAACTCTTTTTTTTTCAGGAAACGATCAAGTGTTGAAATTGATAGTTTGAGGCGTAACGTCATGAAATTACTTCATGTTTAATCGGCAAAACTTAGTATATTTCACTTAATGAAATTTAATATCGACCAGTTTCGTCGCTGCGCGATACGGTGGAGTGAAGATGCCGCACAGCCTTGAAAGTTATCTATGTTAAATCTATAGAGTTTTTTCGGTTCAACAAGACCAAGTGTTGGTTAAAGTTAAATCGTGATCAAACTTTCTTAAGAGGGCTCTCGCCTCCTGCTCGTCTTGTTCTTTTAAGTCACGGGTTACGCGGGTAAAACTCACGATTCGTGGTTCAGGGGAATTCTTATAGCTACATTTGCATGTACGTGCGTAGAAAATATTTATGTTCAAAATCGAAGGGGAAATGACGTAGTACCGACTTTATCTTAATCAATTATGGTAGCCTAATGCAGTGGTCTACACATTATCTTAGACCGTACACTGAGAATCAAAAGCATAATTTGTTAAGACCGTAGCGAATTAGGATTCAACATTATTAAAAGTAAGTGGTTGTTAAAGCATTAAACCGACTAAGATAGGTTTGCATGGAGTATTTAAGTGGTATTCTGGCAGTTTCCCTTCCCTTCTTGGACTTCCCTCCCCAATCACAACAAGGCCTACTTCCTTCCAATCTATCTAAAAATCTTATTTTCCTCCTTTCTCTACCTCGTTTACCCAACATTCTACCCTTCACACAGTTTTCAACATCCTCTTCCCTCTCGGTACTCGCTCCATCCATACTTTATGGGATGGAGTACTACATTTTTATTTAACCTTCTAAATGAGAATATTTTTTTTATGCAAGCCATCGTTATTTTTCATGAAAAATAATCCTGATTTAGTACCTTGGAGCAACTGAGTGTTGTGTAATTGTATCGTATACGTTTGTTGGTGTTGGTTGAAACTTCAATGTAGATATTACCTGAATATATGTGGGTTAACTTAAGGCTGGATGGCGATATTTGGTGAAACTTGGTGACAGGAAACATAATAAAGATATATCTACTGTTGTACAGGGGTGCCGACTTACAAAAAATATTGGGGGGGCCCAAACCGGGGATCTAGCCCAGGGAAAATTTATAGGTAGTGAGTTTAAAGTTTTTAAACATTTTAGAAGAGTCATATGATCAAAATTAGAACCATGATAACACGAATTTCGATATCTGGACACTCCGGGGAAAGTCGACAAGCCTGACATATTTTTTGCTCAAATCCATAACGAATTTTTGAGGGGGCTCGGGCCCCCTCCGGCCCCATGGAGTCGGCGCCACTGCTGTTGTATGTCCACAGAAGTTTTAATAACCGACCCAGGTTTCGACAGTACACTATGTCATCATCAGGGTGACTATACACAAATTTGCGAGCTTATATATACCTCTCCTTTATTATCAGTTCTCCTGGACTAAGAAAGTAAACCCACTGACCTTGAGGAATCCATTTCCTCGTTAGCTCTTCCCCCTCCCACCAGAACCACCTCCTCCCTGCCTTATCCCCCCTCCCCTTCTCTGGTATATATAAGCTCGCAAATTTGTGTATAATCACCTTGATAATGACATAGTGTACTGCTGAAACCTGGGTCGGTTATTAAAACTTCTGTGTAACATACAACAGTGTATCTTTATTATGTTTCCTATATGCGGGTTAATAAATAACGTGGTATTAAGGAAATGTATGGACTAATGGCTTTGGCATTATGCATTTTACAGTGCTGTGTGACAGTGCTCCTCGGTCAGAGAGTCGACGCCTACTCCTTCACGCGCCCTGCTATTTTGCTAACAAGTTGCGCTTTATCCGCCGTTGAATTAAGTGAACTGAGAGTTTATGTACCGTCATGCGTCTGGGGAAATTCCCCTTGAAGACGAAACACGTTAATTGGCTGTCGCATCCGACTCTGCGCCACCGTGTCGACGGGTCCTACGCAAAGTATGGCTTTTATTCGGTTCCCCTTCCGTGGTAAACGCGTTCAAATTCAATTCCCTTTGCGTTGGAATTAATGCCTTACTCCTTAATTGGGAGAGCAAGGGAGAGAATCCGGAGTTCCAACTTGTTTGCATATTTACATATTCCGACGTATAATTTCGGCCAATCCCTGCTTTCATCCACAGAAGTGGTTAATTCTCGGCAAAATCAGTACCAGGTCCTTATTCCAGTAATGAACGCGAGAGCAATTGATTTTTTGACATTTTCCTGTCATTTTCTGGCTTTATGAAGCCGGATTCACTTTTCAGCAATGACTTCTATATCGTGAAACGTGCCTCGCACCTAACTAGATGATTGATATCTAACCTCATTTGCCACAAATATAGTTATTTCAGGCATAGTACAAAAGTAAATGTGATATTTTCTTTCCTAGGTATTTCAATGCTCACAAATGCTGCTATTCCTCTGAGATCTTTTCGTGACTTATTAGGGGTGGGAAACCACTTTAAGAAGCCCTTTCACTGCAATCACCAGTTCCTTGGAATGAGCCTTGAATGACGCATGATTCTGAAAGATGCTCTATATTCTTCTGCCACATGATATTACCGTCGTTGAATTTAATTAATGCTCCCATATTATTTCTTTATTACGTTATTATTATTTTCTTTTCCAGAAAAGAATGTCAATTCATAAAATTGAATACTGCTCCATGAAAATTCAATAATTTTTCAAGCTAAAGTAAAAGAATATCAAACGAAAAATATTATTGAGAACGAAGGTCATTTAATGGTAAAGGTTCATTAATTCACGTAGGCGCGGATTACTTTTGTATTTTACTCATCATTCACACAAAGCCAGGGGTGCATATAAGTAATATAGCTCGTATTCTTTTTGTGTCTTGCATTCCATAGGTTAACTATTATATTTAGAAAAGCTCTACTCGGTTTTTATAACACAGCTACAGCTTCAGGTTAACTATAATAACTATGCTATGTAATATGTAACTACATAATGAACAATGTAACTACTTTATGAAACCCGCGTCGTGATTTTTATATATAATAGTGAGCCTAGCATATTTATTTCTTTTATTTTCCATATTGGAAAGGTTTCACGCATTTAAGCCTGAAGTTATCAGTTATATTTTGGGAAAAATATGTTTCCATATTGTTCCAAAAATCAATCCAGCTCCATGGATTATCTCAATGTAATTATGATTTAAAATAATTGAAGATGCAATGAATTAACGAATTGATAACATGCAATGAGTTGCAGTAATTTATGTACTAATTTTTCCTTCATTATAGAATTACTTCAAATCATAAAATCAGCTTATTGCGTGACTGGTTCTGTACTCTGATTATAAAAAAAAGAAGGCTGTATTTTCTTATTTCAGGGAAATTCAGAAAGTTTTAAATTTAATCCATGGTTGAAATTCGTATAACATCGATCAGTAATATTCTCAATATCACCAAGCATCAATTTCCATATCGACGATGAACCGTTGAGTTCCCTCTCAAATTTTCTCTTCCTCCCATTCTATATCCAGATTTCCCTCCATTATCCGTCTCTCGGGCGAAAACGTTCCTGAAGATTGATTTCTGAGGTTGTATTCCGTTAACATGAGGTTGGCGGATCAGTTTTCACGAGATTAAAAGGGATCCAATCGTCTGAATTTCCGCTTTCCATTTATATTCTTTTCTTCTCAAACTCCCACTGGACCAGTCTCGTAATTCCATACCGCCCCAAGGGGTTCGGATGCCATTTTTAGCAAGGGCATTGTTCTTTAGTCATGACTCATCCGTCCGTATTTAGGCATTCCTCATATATTTTTTTCTCTCCGGAATGAATTTTTCTACCCCTTCTATTTATAGCTCACATTTCTAGAGTATTTTCAAAAATTACTGTGCTAAGGTGCTTAAATAGCTAGTTAATGGTTTCTGCTCGCGGGAGTAATATCAAAATTCATGTCCATATTTCTAAGACTATTATAAATATATTTTTTTCTTCTTATCTTGACCTCGTTTAATTCATTGTAAAATAGTTCTCGGAGTATAGGTCAAATGTATGTGATGCGAAAAAGTTTTAGCCAACGTTTCAGTTTATTTTAAACTATCATCAGGGCTATGAAAGAAAACATGAGAACAATATAAAGTACAATGATATACAGTATTTTTACATAATATAATACATGTTTACATAATATAGTTAATGCATATTATAGTATTGTAAAAAAACTAAACGTTGGCTAAAACATTTTTGCATCACATACATTTGACCTATACTCCAAGAACTATTTTACCATGAATCAAGGCTATTATAGCCAATTGTATCATTTTTAGTCATAACTCAACAATCCACATTAAGAAATTTCTTTTAAATATTTTCTCTCCGGAACGAAATTCTTTCTTTTGCAGCTCAAATTTCTAGTTGTTGTTTCAAAATCAATTAGCTAAGTTGCTAAATGGGTAGGTCTCAGCTTCTGCGCGTGTGAGCAATCTGTCGTGCTCGAAATTTCATAAGTATTTAATAAGTATATTAATCATTATGATGTCTTTCTTCAAGATGAGATCACTTCAAAGTTGATCCTGTTCTTCAATTGACGATGGCAATGTTACCAATAAATTTAATCAAATTAATATTTGGTTCGTTGTAGAAAAGTGGAGTTGAGTACACATTTTTCTATCGGAGTAAAATGGATGTTATAATTGCACTTTTCTATCTGGAGTGAAGAATTTAAGGGTAAATGGTATTTTTTCTCGTAATGAGTCGCATATTATTTTCATGTACTTTATAATTTTTTCAGTTTAATAAGTTATTCGTAATAGCTATTTATGACATCTCATAGTACCTCCCAGGGGAGGATCCAGGATTTCATTCTGGAGGGAGGCACAAGCAAGGCCGTACCCAGGATTTTGTTCTGGGGGGAAGGGCACTAGGATACCTCGCAAAACAAAACGAACGCAATGATAATGGGACCATCAACATTTGATGGTGTTGTTTGAAGCAACGAAACGCGTAGTGTCAAAAATAAAACCCATTGGAAATATTGCAATGCCAAATTTTACTTATATCAAGAACTTCTTGCATATCGTGCATAACATCAAACAAGATATTCATGATTGAGGCCGGATTTGAAACTCCAAAAGGCTGAGGATTCGGATTCGTGTGGTGGTTAGAGTGTTGACTTTATGTTATATAGACCCAGATATGTTTCCATTCTAGGTTCGGGACGGAGTGTTACCCTCCCATACAGTGGGTCCGGGTTCAAATCCTGACCATAGCAGAGATTTTACAGAGACTGTCCGAACCCTGATGGAGTGCCTTTTGGGGACACTTAAGTACACCGCTCCGTCCGTCGTATGGGGCGTTTAGGCGTGGTCCCCTTGGCACCCTTCGTTAAAGGCCGTTTTACACGGGGCACGTCATTGCGTAGTCTGACGCACGTACGGAGGCGCAATCAAAATTACGTCATGTAAAGCGGTTTGTCTAGAACTCATGCGAGAATGCGTGGATGCGAGACGGCAAAATAGTCCCTGCTCTAATTCCGAGCTTGCATTCTCGCAATGTCTAGAATTTTATTCCGATAAATGTCACAGTGAAAACTATGAATATTATTCAGGATATTCTCGTGAACTGAGCAAAAATGCCCCTAATTTCTGCTCAAAAATAAGTATCAGATTTGAAAATGAGAAGTTTTGTGAGAATAAAAATGTCTGAGTACCAATGTGATATAATTGGTTTGCTTATAGCTTTGAGTGATTTGCCGATCATAGTGCCCTGAATGATCTCTCGTTATACTCCAACTGTAGATAAATAAATGCAAGCAAAATTCATTCAAGATATCATTAGAATATCTTTTTCACGCATTTATTTATACCTGTTTATTAATCATTCAAATATGGGAAGGTTTTCGACGCATAAACTTTCTTATTTTTCCATACTGGTTTGTATAGTGAGTATATAATTCATTGATTCATCTTTGGTGTACGTTCTATGAACATATATATTAAAGTAAGATCATGGTAAGTTCCATTACATTTCCGAGACATGAAATTAACCATATACATATGTTTTAAAATATTCTGGAGCATTCCATGAATTTGATAAACGTGAAAGATTTGTAATTTTCGATTATGATTTCCGTATTATTCCGAGTAATGCGCGTCGCGGAAAGTGTAAATTCTAGTTAGTGGCAAAATCAATCTTAACTATACGTGAGATCATCGTCTCCCTTTTCACTGTTTTACCTTATTAATTATACGCATGTTATCGTCTGCTTAAATTTCAGGGTGATCGCCTTTGTGTCAGTGCATTTATACGAAACAGACCAGTATGTCAAAAACGTTGCGCACTAAATTTCTATTGTTCCTTGTTCGAACATGTAACACGTTACTCGCGCACTCAACAGACGACGAAATTTAGTGAATGAATGCTTGATTTCGAGTACCGTGGAAAGCGCTAACGCATTCGTATGCGCAATACTTATTTTACGCAAGATTGAGAAATGAATGCAGTGCTAACCTGCGCAATGACGTGCAACTTAAAAATGTCCTTAAGAGCAGGCTAATGCCGACGAATTCATTGATTCACCCTGTCTTCCTACCCTCCCTAATGGCGCAAATGACCTAAGCCAGGGGTCTCCAATTTACTAGGCCACGAGGGCCACATTCCAAGTTCCGAATCGCCCCGCGGGCCGGATAGCAAATTTGCCGATGACTGAATTATTCGATACCAACGTTTACTGAAGTATCCGGTGGCGTATTTCTCATTTACGAACAGTTGAAATCGTCTTTGACCTGTAGTACAGCGCTGCAATGCTCCTAGTGGCGTCTCACAGAGTTAAACGAGCGAGAATCGCTCGCTACTTGAAACGAGTGCGCGGGCCGGATGAAAGCCCTCCGCGGGCCGTATGAAAGCCCTCCGCGGGCCGTATTTTGGAGACCCCTGACCTAAACTCCGCTATACACGGTGAATGATCATGCGAAAGATCATACTGAACGATCACGTGATCATTCACATGATCATGCGAGCAAAATAGAACATGTTCTAATTTTCACTGAATGATCATGCTGAATGATCATGCGAATGAAATCATTCGCCGTGTACAGCGGCCTTAAGCTGTCAGTCGCCTCTTTCAAATATTATTTTGTCTATCCAAAAATCTAACAGCATTACTATTGTATTATTGTGTAGTTTACCATTCCTATGTGATTTTAAGGAATGTCCTGTGAAAAAAGGCCCAATGGTGTGGAATCAATCCCGGATTTCATCTGCAAGGGTGGGTTCACCCCGAGCCCTCGACCGCCCTCCGCCGATACAAACTCAATTTAGTCAGCCCCCATGCGACCGCACCGCCCCCTTCACCCACCCTCTTTTTGTCATCAGATTTTCTGGTCCAACCTCCTCTCCATCTCACAACTTCATCAAGAAGACGGAGGGAATATTGCTCTGCCAAATAGAGTATTTAATCAACCTTAAGTCAAGGAGAAAGGGAATATCGATCGTCCACTTAGGAATGAAGACGGAAGTCTTAGATTGTTAGTGGCCGAGGAAAACGGATTTATCGGTTTTCTCTCTACACTTTGCTTTGGGATTTTGTTGGCTACATTGCTTTTAAAGACCTTCCGAACTTGCATTACATTGACTCCTTTTCCATCCTCTGAAAGATTTATTTTATCAAATTTATGTCCGTTTTTCGGCCTGTGCTGTCGCTTCCAGGTTAATATTTTTGCTTTTGGTTCCAATTTCCTAATTCCAATCAGAATCCTAAGGATCAGCAATGAAACTTTGTAATAAAAAAGATAAATTTTAAAGTTAGCTTATTAATTTTGTCAGCTATAAGCAGCTCTCCAATGCATAACCAAAGAAAAATCCCCCTTTTCCTGAAGGAAAACTTTGCTAAGCGATATCGCCTCAAAATTTATTTTCAGTTTCATTGACAACCTGAAAACTATTTTAATACATCCTACAGGCAAAAAAAATATAATTAAATATGGTGTATCGGAGTTTCCTGTATACTAACGGCTAACGACCTACTTCATATCTTCCTATTCATAAATGCTTAACTACAAACTTGTTGGCTTATATCCTCTTTAATCATTTTAATTCGACCTCGTCTTCGTATGACTAACAAATTTTAGTGGTGATTAGCTTTTCACAGTGCTGCTTGAATTTTTACCACGCTCTGCAAGATAAGCGGGCAACATCTATGCGACGATTTATAAATCATTTCCAAATTCCATGAATACCTGTTACGGTAACGGCTTTAGCGCGTTCACTGAGGTGATGTATCTCCACGAAACGCTTTTGTATGGCAGGTGATATCTCTCTGTCCCAATGATGTCGTAACCCTTGCCGCGGGCTGCCATACATCAGTCCTCAAAAGAGATGGGATTAAGCAGATCATTGGGCAAGGGATACAAAACGGTAATGATGATATGGCCTTCTCGCATAAATAGTCGGATATTTCTCTTGTGATGTGACTGACGCAATATAGAGTAGGGTTCCCACTCAACCGTGAAAACTTTAAAACCGTGAATAAGCCGTGAATTTCGTTTACCGTGAAAAAAACTTGAAGTAGCCGCGGATTTTGTCATAAAACCTTAAACATCTCTCAAACTTGATTGTAGGCCTACGATGGCAGCCCCCTCCAACTCCCGGCCGCTAGGTGGCCCAAAAGCTTCCGTGCGAGGGAATCGCCGATAGATGGTACTAGTGGGTGTTTGCGCGTCCAGCATTACGAAATTGCATTGAACCAAATACAATACTTGATCGCTGGAACAACGAATTTAAAATGCCTTTAACTGAATTGAACACTAAGAAGCAATTTAATAGCCTTTTAATTTCATTGACAGCTAGTTAGAAAGTCCATGCACAAAAAACATTGTCTTTAGAAGAAATTGAAAATGAGATGTTGTCGTCTGCTAGCAGTCGTATTTTATTAGCTCTACTTCGTAAAAAAGAAGTTATTTGCGTCCTGATCATCATATATTTATCGCTAACGGCATACTGCCTGACATATAATTATCAAGGTATCGGTCCCCCAAAAAAAATTGGCGATACAGACAATCGAGTCGGCGTTTCCTCCTCCAAGGAACTCCAGCGCAATTATGCTGAATGGGGAAATAAGTTTTGGCTGCAGATATCTCCTTTAAACTCTCATTAGGTCACCTTAAACAGGCAATCCTAAACTGGTAGCTACGATGATACGGTTATCTCCGATTCAGAAATTACAAGATCCGCAATGAGAAAAACTGGCCCAAAATTAATTACTGAAAGCTTCACATAACGACTCATATTAAGATTAGATTAAGACTTGATGGTTATTCTGAAATGGAAAATGTACGTTTGAGAACCCTAATTAAGACTTTAGGCACAACAAAAACACCTTGCTAAATTCTTAACCCAAGAAAGTCACAGAAATACACATCACAAGATCAACCGAAACAGCAACCAATGTAAAGGAAAAGGGGACGTCTGGGAACGGTAGTTGAAGGAAGTGATTGTTGTTAAATTTAAAATGCATTTATTCATGAAAGCACAAGCACTATCATTAACACTGTACAGGCGAGCTTAAAGGATAAGGGCAAAGGTTGGAAGTGTGAAAAATGTAAATAAATCTCGAAGTTCATGAAGATTTGAGGGTTTTCCACGGTTGTGGCAGTATCACTTCCACCAAAAGATCTGGAGATGAATGACCGCCTAGAAATAGAAATTTTTCAAAATTAGGCAAAATTTAAAAAAATATATTTAAAAAATGAGTTGCAATCCTAGGTCGTATCAGTTATAAATGTGGAATGACAGTACTTTTACCACGAAAAATCTCCACAGTTAGCTAATAATGGCGTTACACGAGGTTATGTCACACCAAAAATGTGAGGCTTTGAGGCACGAGAAAAATATCATAATGAAAGGGTGGGGCCAAATTTTCGATTGCAAATATCAAGAGCTAAATATATCCTTTCAATTCTTAATATTACCACCATTTACTCTATTCTCATGACTTCCTTTTTTATTACAGATAGTAACCCCTGCCCCTTTTCAGCAAAAAATATCCTGACCACATTACTGTTGTTGCACTTTGTTTACAACTACAACAATTTCTAAACTGCAATGGCAGCAAATCCACAAAGTAAAAAAATATGAAATTAATTATATTTCAACATCCGTAGGCGGATCACCGTTAGTCCGTGTATATTATTGTACGCTAAACAACATCAATACTTGCATAAAATGAGCATGGATGCAAGCATAACTATCGCTAGGGCGCCATAAATATTATCCCACCAGATAACAGAAGCTACCATTATAATTTCACTGTCATTAAGTCCTAAAACTAGAGTAGGATGCACATTAACACTTTCACCATGATCATAAAAACATAAATTCTCTGCACAACTGTATCTAATAGGAATGAAACAATACAAGTTTTCAATTCGTGGTGGAGCGATATTTTTCCTCCTCTTTCTGTACTGACACAAAATTCTTCACTAAATATCTAAAGCCATCAATTAATTGCAAAGCGAGCTACGAAACCACCGAGGTTATGCAATTGTAATTAAGTACAATAACACAATTAGTAAAAACTGATGGAACTATGCCTCCACGGCAACATGGCATGATATTATTTCGGTATTATGTGAAAAACATGAACCATTGATTTCCCGCGAAGATAAAAATAAAAATTTCCGTAAATAAATATCGGATGCTTTGCCATATCCTCTTTAAAAACAAGAGAAAGGGCATGCATGGAAGAGTAAACAAAGCCACCATTGCAGATACTGCAGTATTTCCGCTATCTATTTGCACCGCTAATTTATTCTTAGCGAATAACACATATTTTCAAATAAAAACGAGGTCACTGGGATCTAAAACCACGAAAAAATTACCAAATTAACGATAACAGAGCCATAAAACTAACATCGGTAACCCACCGCATTTTGAGTACTTACCACTGCTTTGAAAAAACTTTTATTTTCAGCTCAGCATTCCTTCCTGGTTTTCCTGTATCTTGTAGAATTATTAGACACATATTAAAAGCGCGATGCACGAACCATCTTCAAATTTAATAGCTTTTTAGCAATATAACACATCTTCCAAGTGATGAGCTTCGCTGGTTCACCATTGAAATGAATGTAACAGCAACGCGATACTGGGCGCGCGACAGGCTCGCAGCGCCACTCTGTAACGAACTAAAAAAATTGAATAACGTGGGAGGATTTTGGGACAAGCCAACCAGCGGCGTAACAGCCGAGTTGGAGGGGGCTGTACGATGGATAGAACAAAAGAAAAATCTATGTGTCGATCATGTTTCAAGGTCAGTCATGCGAAGTAACTGCCCAGGAATTTGTCTGCACTTGCATATTCAAAGCGCAGTTATTGCTCCTTGTGCCATGACGACACATTGACATTACGCCTGTGATTGGAAGTCCGGTAACCAAAGTGTTCATCAAGTCTGGCGAAAAATCAGACTCTTCGTCACTCCCTACACTCCTGCTCCCTCCGTTTTCCCACTAACAACCGTTAGCCGTCCCTGAATTTTGCTAAGTAGGTGACGTCATGAGAGATGGCACTTTCATTGCAGCGTTTGCTTTCAGAGAGTTTGTCTGTCTCTCTGAGCATTTGATAAATTTTTAGTTAACGTACGGCCGGTGATTGTTTCGTGATCAGTATTTCTGCCTAAAATGGCTTATCAACAGACCGTGAATTTGATGACATTATGAACGTGAAAACCTGGAAAAAACGTGGATTTTATAATTTATTAAGAGTGGGAACCCTGATAGAGGTTGTTGATCGACCTCAAACTATTTTCAGTAAGTGAAATTTTCATGCACACGTGAGAATCATTTTAATTTCTACCGTGAGATTTTTCGAATTATTTTTATGTAACTTTGAACGTAGGTTTTCGCAGCGAGGGGCATCGTTGCTAATGGCTTCCGGGTGCAGCTGCGTGTTGCGCATTGTCTAACAAGCTTTCGCGTCCGTTACATCCGATTCATCCGTCCGTCACTCAATCATAATTTACGGCGGACATTTTTATGTAAATCAGAATTATTTCGGCAGTTTCTCATATGATAATGAAGAATTCTGTCCGTAATAATTTCTGCCGGATACCAAGTTTTCTCTTTAGTTTCTTCATCCCCTGGCTTATCAAATATTACCTATTGCCTGCAAATGTCAGGAAACATGCTGAAAATTTTCTTTAAGAGACGATTTCCTAGTGATATTGGAAGTACTAAATACTAATGTTGCCTTTACTTATTGTCTCTTGAGACTGGGATTGGAACCGTTGTAAATATTGAGGCTCATTGGAAAATGAAGTCACCACAGTAACTAACACAGAGTGAAAGGAAACCATCCTGGACTTTATCCCACCGCCACTGAGGCCGGCAAAAAAATCTGCACTGCCAAGGAATCGAACCCGGGTCGCAAGAATGGGAATCTTGCATGATATCACTACACCAGCAGTGCTCCTTGTAAATGAGACTTCATACGGTAGTTTCTTGAATGTAAATGAAGAAAAAAACTCGTAGACGATATTTTGAACTGTAACCGATATTCTGAAAAACATATATAGCCGATGTCATGAAACTATTGCCTTGAGTGACTTAAATTAAAGAATTATATATAACGGAATTGTGTAACCCTTAGTATTCAGTATTAATTTATATTTTTCTGGCCTTTAACTCTAATCTTATGTATCTATTTACTGTGATAATTATTTTCTCTCTCAAATACAATTCCATCGATTGGCGGTTGCGTCATGATGTTTTCTTTCCATCCTTTTAGATTTTGAAAAAATTTTGGAATGTTTTCTTCCATCTCAACTATAATTTTTTTTCTCTTTCTGCGTTTTCGTAAGCCCTTTTAGAGTTTGGTCTTGCATTATATATAACGCCCATTTCTCCGCCAATCATAGGATGACAGTTCTCGAGGTGAATGTGTGGGAGGATAGGCATATTCCGGGGGCAACTTGGTATCGCTGTTACCCTGTTCGAACGGCGTTTTCGATGCCACCACCTTTGAAATCATTCCATTTTTAATAAGGTTTTCTCGTGGTTTCCAGACGGGTGAGAGTTTCCATTTTATCCTAAGCATAGTGGGCTGAAATCGAAAAAACCTGGCCAAAAGTCGCTGTAGTCTTCAGTATAGCAATATTAATGAAAACGTTTGCTATTTTTGTTTTTAAAAGATGCAATGAAACTTATTTAGGATGATGTAGTCCACAATATTGTTTAGGAGGCCAGTAACAAATATAAATAGGATGAAGCGATGCGGGACGCGTAGTTTCCAAGGATAAAATAAAAATTTTCATACGGGAAAATCTGGGGAAAGATAGAATTTTCTCTAATGTTAATTACGTTAAAACTATCAAATAGCTGTCTTTAGGGTAAATAGTAATGAAAAAATGTATTTTGGCTATTTAAACTTGAAATTTTGGCCATTGGAGTATAATATAAAATACCATAGAAAAATATTTTATTTCTAATTGCTAAAAAAAAAGCCTTAAACTCATATTGTGAGTCAAAGGATGAATATTTCTCGTATTTCTAAATATTTTCTTCTATAACCAGAAGATTTTTAACGTCTTCTTGGTATTTTTTTTACTTTACGGTGAACCCCCGCAGAACAAAATATAAAAGCATCTGATGTAAGCATGGAAAAGATCCTTTTTTGTGGCAATCCTAGACAATTTTCTGGTATTTTATCACGATATCTTCTAATTTCCTTGTGACGGGCTTCCTACCCCTCTTCGAAAAGGTGTCCAAGAGAAAGAATGGCCTGGTTCACAATTCCCGCTCCATGCAATAAAAAATTGTGAATAGTTGGTGGCATTTGATGCCATTTTTTGCACAGTTTTTTGTTTTAAGACAGTAAGCTGAGAAAACCGTATCATATACTTGAGTCCCGGCTACAAAAATTCTCAAAATTACTGCGTAGCGGGTAATTAGGTCGTCTGAAATTCCTAGGAGAGGATTTATCAATGCACTCTAATAGGATTTCCTGTTAATAATTTTACCAACTGGAATATAATAGGGAAATATTTTAATGCAGCGGCTGAGTAAATGGCTTTTTTTAAAGTAATTTTATTTAAATTCAAAAATCTACTATTCACTCTAGAGAACTCATCCCACTTTCGAATAAATTGATATAAAAACATTTTTTTAAATAAATACCGCAAGCAAAGTTTTTAATTTCTCGTCTCCTTCCAAAAAAGGTTTTCGTCATGTAAAAACTCTAACACGATCGATTTTTTCTGCTTCATGAACTGTTTGCCAAGACCATAATCTGTAAATCTTGGCGAGTCACTTTCGTTGTGTCCATAACTGGGCAACCACACTACGGCACAAACTTTGACAAGGATTACTGAAGGGGGACTGATGCTGAGCAATCGCTTAAAAATGACGCTCGCTTAGCCAATAGCTTAGACGGCACATTATAGGAAAACCCAATTTGTAGGATGGAAAATTTTGCTCATGTTAAAAGAAAAAGAACAAATCTGGGTTCATAAAGGAGTAGCCGCCGAGGACAAATGACCTGGGGAGTGCGCGAACCGTTAGGTTTATTGCCGCCTGAACGTGACTTCCTCGCAAGGACCCAATGGTAAAACCGTCAGAAGAAGGTACATACCATAAAAGCACCGCAAGTGATAATTAATAGGGTAGTTTCCTTCATCAAAAAAAATGAAAAGCATTGACTGCAATTCGTTACCCACAATTAGTGTATTCACAATATACAATTTGTTTGGTTTTAGAAATACCGGTTTAGACGAATGGCAATGGTCAATTTTATCCTCCTTTGAGAAAAAGCCAGATTGGCGCCCATGCGATGCCACTCCACGTGACGTCACAGGGACCTAGTTTCTATACGAGTAAATAGGAGTTTTACATCGTCTGAGATTACCAATGCATGCATGAGGCACGGAGCTCAGGGAAACATGTCTTAATAATCACCTATTAAAACTGGCTATGGCCGGAAAGTTTCCTTCGTTTGGTAAGTTATTAATAATCCATAATTAAGCCAAGCGCTACCAGCTAGTAGGGTACTCTGCTACCTGCTAGCAGCCTGCGTCGTATCAGCGCTCAAAGCCTCGCCCCAAGGTCAACTCACAATGTGGCAGCGGGAGCCAGACTTAAGTCACACTGTGTTTTCCCAGCATTCATACTTAGCCGTCGCGTTTTCGCGCGCTTGAAAACGTTCACTTTTCATTTTATCGCGAAAAATAGATATCGTCATTAAAAAATCTAAAAGCGTGAAAAACGTACTCCAGGAGTAGTAATAATCTTTCGATTTAGGAAATAAAAAAAATTATAGGAAACTACACTATTGAGTGCAATGCACTCAAAATTAAGGGAAAATCTGGTCTCTCAAATGGACTACTACGCATATCACTGCGCAATGTTCCGAGTGCCTGCTGTATTCCGGGTCCCTGGGCGTGAGAACCGCCCGACATGGGTTGGTTTACCACGAAAAAATCGGAAAGTTGCAAGTTTGTCAAGATATTGTTGTTTCGATACCTATAATAAATATCACTCTAGCTGTTGATAAAGATATCTCCGTGGAGATAGGTAAATTTATCTCTGATTTAGTTAAAATGTAAGCTAAAATTGGTGAATTTTTTATCAATGTATAATGGTCATTCATAAAGTGATACTTTTCTAAGGTCATAGCTTAGTAGTATCTAATAGATATACTTTATCGTTAAACATTCGCCAATAGAACAATCTTTATGTTCTGACCGCATTCCAGGGCAACAAACCTTGAGATAATTTGCCGAAAATGTAGGTTTGGACTTTCGCGAAATTTTGTCACTTTTTAAGGTTTAATAAACATATAGTGAGCATAGTTAATTAAAATGATTTAACTTATTTGGGAATATAGGCATTCTATAATTGTAACTTGTAACTTTTGCATAAAAAATGGTAATAATTTGGGTTTTGGCCATTTTTTTCGATTCTCGCTCACTGTGCAACGTTAGAGGTCGGGCACGTTCCTCGTCATCAGGGAATGATGCTGGTGATACTCTTTGGAGGAGGAGACCGACAGCGAAGGTTGTTTGCGCCATAAGGGAGGGTAGGGAGAGGAGGATGGAGAGAAACCCGGCGCACAGTTGGCTAGAAACGAAAAAAGCTGGACAAAACCTCAAACACGATTTTTTTTTAGCTAGGAAGTTGAAACTTCGCATTTTAGCCCACTGTGCGGCGTCGGGATTAGATTTCTCTTCAAGGCGCCAAGGGGATCACGGCTCTACGTCCCATCCGACAGACGGAGTGCTGTACTTGAATTCTCCCCCACAACAAGGAGGTTGGATTATAATCCATCTTATGTTATTCATCGTTCTTCACGTTTGCTATTTTTCTCTTTTTTGATGCGCGTGTGGCATTGAGGGCGCCACCGTGGTAGCGGACCTTCTGAACTGTTGGCACAAATTTTCATCATTTTTTCTATACCGAGCCGAATCTTTCGGATCGGATATTTTCGGATCTAAATGTATTTTCAAACTCCTTGCGCTGAGATTTCCCCGATGATTGTTCAATCGCTTGGGAAGAGTCACACTATGTGCCGGTCGTATTTTGCCATTTTTATTTTCCACGGCTGAAATTCTCTTATGTAACCGCTGCTAGAGCTTTCAAGCAAAACGGTTCATGAGTAGGACAAGAATCGCATGCGACAGCGCATTCGAAGACAGAATCGGAACTCTTTCCACCCTTATTGCATTGCATTCACTGTAACTATTATTTAAAAGTTCGGATCCATATCCGATGTCTTCCGCGACTTTGGATCCGATGTATCCGATGAAGGGCAATATCCGTGTGTATTTGGATCCGAGTTATCCGATCCGACCATCCCTAATTCATTCTCATCTTCACGATTAATGTTCTCTGTGTCCTTATAGCCACTTTACTGGTAGGAATATCCTTGAAAATATCCTTTTGTGCTGTTATTTTTGGATTTCCATTGCCTATAATAAATTGAATAACAATATTAGTGCAAGGAAATGACTATTTTACAATCTTAAAATTTTATTTTCGGCTAAGCTGGTTGTAGAAGGTAACTTTGATGGTAGGTAATAATTAAGTAAAATGTCAATGTTTTGGTCAAAGTAGGCGTGGCTTATCCTACCAAAGTACTCCCATTGCTGCCACACTTCGCTCCATTCTCGAAAGCAGTGGTGCCCCCTCCAGTATACCTCTCCTTCTCCAGTATACCGCTCGGTGGGAGGTCAACACGCTGGCCACCATAGCAACCCGAACCTCTCGGCATTGGTGCCATAATGGACTATATTCTTACTTTTATCGCAGTTGTGGTTTCTTTACATTGACTTGCGCCAGTTGTCGTCCTCCAATAGCTCAATCATTTTCAGCACTGAATTTATTCATTGCAAATATTCATTACAATTCAATTTTTTTGTCCACTCAAGAACGTGATAGAAACAAATGCATTGCTGGTGAAGTTGCTTTCGAAATAATATGGGCTCGCCCTCTGTAAAACCCAGAATGTTTGTCGTTTCAGGTGAATGTGATGGAACCGATTAGCCTTGATGAGAGATATTTTGTAAGAGAAGTTCCATTGAAAACTTCACTGCACGACGCGTTTCCATACTTTTAGGCATGAAAATGATTTCAAAGCATCGAAATGCGTCGTGTAGAGTGTTATGTTTTTCGGAGGAATTTGCAAGATCTCTGTTATTTACGACCTGGAACATAATTTCTTCGTCACATTTGTCAACCTACGTGGACTTATGCTCAAGAAATTAATAATTAATAGACTGTATAAAAACAGATATGGAATACAAAAATAAGTAGAAGCAAAAACAATGTCGTCCAAATAAGGATTAATAAATGCATAGAAAATTTTAGTTCGATCGATCTTAAATAAGTTTCCTCGTCTAATAAGCATTGCAAAAAAACTTAAAGAATTCACCGTGACGTTTAGTAAATTTGAAACTGGGGTCGATTAAAAAGTTAATTTTTTAAAGAATTGCATCGCATAATTCCTATCTTTTAAGGATTAAATATATTTAATGACAGATGCGGATACAGTGGGTTTCCTGGAAGAGGTTATTTTCATGTATGCACTAACTAATGGCCGTGGGTAGAGCTTGCAGTCAACCAAACGCATAAGAGATACATTGTTAAGGGGTAACTATTTTTTGCCAGTCCAGCACTTAGAATTGAAGACAAACCTAATATTTTCAGACAGGGACACCGTTTTTGGCACCCAATTTTCGGGATGCCTTTGTCCTTAATCGAGAAAATGGATAATAATATTTCCTCGAAGGCTCGTTTACCATTTAATCTGAGACAGTGGGTTTTATTGAAAGTTTTACTGCCGTAATACTGTCGGTTTATCTCTTTTTCGAAGAAATATTGAATATCTCATGTCTTTTGGGCTTTTATAGCACCCGTTTCCATTCAAATTTCCTATTAGACGAATTACGTGTACAGTTTACCACTCCATTTCGAAGGCTACATAGGGGTACGGCAAATCTGAGACCAGTTATGGCCGCGGTCGGTCTTTCAAACGTCTTATGGCTGTATATAGACTGTGGGTACGTGATATATCCTGAAAATTAAGCTAGCATGTTAACTTTGGTTTTAAACCCGTGGATTACTGTGACTGAAGTACCGCTATTAAAAAGGAAATTCTCTTCGCCCGAAATTTCACTCTCTTCTTTTGCTCTTTCCGATGAATACTCAATTCTTTCATTTCCTACTCACTTGTCGATGAGATGGTCCAATCATGCATGAAAATTAAAACCTCTGGTGGAAAAAAATCATTATTCAACGGGCACGTGAGCTATTCAAATCTTGTCAACAGGAACAGTTGCAATCCGAAGGTTTTTTAATTTGAATTTTAAAGGTGAAAAATTGCAAAAAAGCCCACTTCTTTCCATGAAAATTTTATTTTAACTCGGGTAAGTAGTTTGATTTGTTTGTAATAATTAGTTCGATTCATTGGAAGATGTCATTCCGGTTATAAACCCGGGACGCTCTGGTTAGCAGACAGTATGCGCTCAACCATTTACGTTACCAATACAAAAAGTTAATGGAGAGATGCAAGTAAAATCGTTGTTCACCACTTTTGAACTAATTCTTTGACCACTTTAAGATTTTCCAGTTTGTACTTAGGTGATTAACTCTTGAGTTGTACGTAGCTCACGTCTCATTTCCACCGTTTGGTATTACACCTCACTAAAGTCTATAACCCGGAACCGGTTATGTCAACATGTCTTAACATAACTTCATGTTGCTTCCTCATGAAGCGATGCCATATGTATTATTGATTACGGCTTTATTATGCCTTCATTCTACATTAAAGACTCTTTCTCGATTACTCTATCAATCCATCTCGTACATTGAAACGCTGATAATTTCACCAAAACAGTAAATTTGGCACTTGCAATTAAGAATATCAGAACTGGAAATATTCATCCCCGAGAAAATATGATTATTGAAAAATCCTCGTTTTTTAATTTCTCAAAGTAAATAATTATGAAATCGAAACTTGAAGCTTTTACGTGTTGGAAGGGCTCCATGTTATCAACAACAGACTCTTTGCTACTTCCAAAATTTATTTTTTTAAATTTTTCATCCATTTAATGTTTCGGCTGTTGCAACATTATCGAGTAGAGAACAAAACATTTTCTCTACTTGATAATGACGTAATCGCCGAAACCGGTCAAAAATTAAAAAAATTAAATATATTCTGGAAGTAACAGAGTGTCCGTAATTGATAATATGATTATGATATATGTATATGAACGGTTTTTTGTCGCAGCAATTATTTTACCCCTGCATTCCCAATGCTTGATCTGAGAGAGAGAGAGAGAGCTAAAAGGATAATTTCTTATTCACAGGTATCTCAATCTTTATTTCAAGTTTTTTCCCTTAAACTGAAAAAATACACCAATGGTAGAGTTAAGAGGGGGAGGAAATTCTTTCCTCGAATAATTCTGGACTTCATTCTGGCAATGAAATTTTAATCACTTGGGACCATTCGTTCGTTTTGATGGTGCATAAGCAGATGAAAAATATATCTTGAATCCTCTCCGCCTAAGGACGAGGAATTCCATTTTATTTCCAGAGATGAAATTGAAAATTTATTTCCATCATCTTTCTGTTTTTGTTTTACCGTTAACTTCAGCTGCCACTTTTGGATGACCCACGGCAACACTTTAGATCCATGGTAAAGAGTCTGATCTGGAGTGCAGCGCAATAGCACCAGTGAGAGGATTTTATATAATTTAACCATCGTTGCAGGGTAAGAAAATGCATTTTGATATTCACGGTCTAGATTCAGGAATTTTCCCCTTAACTAAAGGAAGATAGGCAATATTTTGGATATAATGGAGGACCAACATGATTGAACTACTCGTTTCCTTCGAAATTTGATCACCAAATTAACAGAGAAGAGTATAAAGTGAGAATATATATTGAGTGTAGAGGGGGGAATAAAGCCCCATTTATGCTGTTATGCCATTAAATGTGACTCTCACCCCAAAATTTTGTAATCGAATCATATTATATTGTGTAATGATTGCAAATTATACAAAATATCGATTCAATCTCGTTGAAAAACGATGTTTTCATGTATTAAAAATCCCGTTTGGTTTTACCGAATGACGCGCCCTAAAGAGTTGCTATATGTGATTTTGCTTTCTCTCAAAGCAAATATTAAATGTTATATAAGCCTACAGTTAGGTCGATGTGTTTTCAAAATATGGTGGTATTAAAATTCTCAGTTGGTGGCATTTCATGAGATGGACGCTGTGTGCTCGTTTAATCATCATTTAAGCCATCGTTTAAGATTTCGTACCGTTAGAACATGCATTTAATTTCATTTGCATGATCGTGCTAACGACGGAAAATTCGGCGAATTTTCCATTTTACTTTATGAATTATCTTGCGAATGGTCATGATTCTTTCTTCGATGAATATCTTGTATTTGACCAAAAAAATTAAATTAACAAAGCATTTGTTTGTGATATTCTTTGTGATATTTTGTGGTGTGGTATTGTACCTTCCTCCTAAAGAGCTCATCATCACTGGTCAACAATCCTATGATTGGTTTGACGCAGCTCTCCACTCAATTCTCCTATCAGCTAATCTTTTCACACCTACGTATTTCTTCTCTTTCACATCTCTCTTTACTTGTTCCATATATTTTGTTCGAGGTCTTCCTTTTCCATTCTTGCCTTCCACCTGTCCTTCGACGATTGTCTTCATCAGGCCATCATGTCTCAAGATGTGGCCTATAAGGTTGTTCCGTCTTCTTATTAAGGTTTTCATGAGGCTTCTCTTCTCTCATACTCCTACTCCTAAAGAGCTAAGTGGTGTAAAACAGCATGTTACGCACATCGTCTGTTTTTTTTCTTATCCTCTGCTTTTGCTCCTTGTTTTCCAAGTTTGAACACTAGCGGCTCTGACGGGAAGAGAAAAGGTCATGCAGCCTGAGGGGCCATAAGCATTTTTCTCATTATTTTGCTCGGTTTGTTTCCATTCTACTTTGTGATAACGCTGAAGAAGTACATGTATACTTTTATTCATTGCTACACGCTTTTCTTGCCTTACTTTTTCTGTTTGCCTGTTCCGTCGATAGAATCTAGTTATTGATTTGAAACCCACTTCCCTTTGTCGCACCGGATTGAAATTGTTCACACCTGCTTACTTCTGATGACGGTGGAATATTCACTTATCGTACGTTTTAAATTTCATTCCACTGTGCTCTAATTTATTACGTAAAATTGAATATGAAATAAGAGTTAAAAAATTTCTCAATAGATGGCAATATTTGTAAATGTCATAGAAAACATTTCTTTAACCATTCTAATTTAATCGATTGCATGATTCACTGCAAAAATTACATAATAAATATAAAGTGAAAAATAATAAAACCACGCTTTTACCAAAACCAGTATGAGTGTGGCAAAAAGTAAAAAATAAGTTTGGTGGTGATTAGGTTTATTGGAAATAACTATGGAAGAGCCTGATGTATGAGTAAGATTTAGTGCGTTGTATTAATATTTGCGAAAAAAATAATACAACTGTTGTAAAAGGAAAAACAATTAAAAATGACGAAAAACCATGAAAAAATGGTAAAACAAACAAAAGGCAGAATAAAAAGTAGCATAAAATGCAACAAAACAATCAAATAACTGAGAAAATTCGATAAAAAAGTGTCTTGTAAACTTCAAATGTTTTGGGCCAATCAGGGCCATTCCTGACTTCCGGTGTCGGCTAGGCTTAGTCTTGCTAGTGTTAGTGTGCTTTGCACGCTCTCACTAGAAGCCTGTCTCTCTCTTTCCCCTTCACTAACACTGGAAAGGTTACACTGGTACCTTAACTTTTGCGAATTTTGCGCACAATTCTCGTCGCTGAAGAGGTGGTATATATACTCAACGGCATCTGGTTTCTTACTAGCTATATAAGCTGGGCCAAATTTTGTCGTGGACGGACGGGCGGGGTATTAATTATAGGGTGGTTTCCTATTATTTTTTATTGCCTAAATCGAAAGATTATTACTCCTGGAGTACGTATTTCACGCTTTTAGATTTTTAAATTACCATATCTATTTTTCGCGATTAAATAAAAAGTGAAAATTTCCAAGCGCGCGAAAACGCGACGGCTAAGTAGGAATGATGGGAAAAGTCCGTGTGATTTATTTCTGGTTCCCCCTGCCGCCTTATGAGGTGACCTTGGGGCGAGGCTTGAGCGCTGATACGACGCAGGCTGCTAACAGGTAGCTGACAACCCTGCTAGCAGGTAGCGCTTGGCTTAAATAAGGATTATTACTCCCCTCTCAAACGAAGGAAACTTTCCGAACTTAGGTATTTTTAATGTGTGATTATTAAGAGATGTATCCCTGAGCTCTGGGCCTCATACATTCATTAGTAATCTCAGGCGATGTACAACTCCTATCTACTCGTATAGAAACTAGGTCCCTGTGACGTCACGTGGAGTGGAATCGCATGGGCGCCAATCTGGCCTTTTTCAAATGAGGTTAAAATTGACCGTTGCCATTCGTCTAAACCAAATAATTTGTGTATTATGAATACACTAATGGTGGGTAAGGAATCGCAATCAATGCATTTCGTTTTCTTTGATAAAGGAAACTACCCTATTATTTGCACCTAATCAACTACGCAACTACGCATCAATCTCTTGAGTGATGTCAAGTTTATTTTATGCTGTTTTTCTGTAATCTCTTTTAAATTTGTTTCTGTGATTCAAGTTTTGCTGCTAAAGCGGAGTGGTTCTAATATATTCATTTTAATTTAAAAAAATATTTCCTTGAAACCAACTGCTACAAGTGTGGGGGTATGTGTGTGCATGCATCTGCCACACTTGACTACGTCCTTCACCATCGTGCTCATCCTGCGGCAAACCCATCTTTTAATTTCGCGTGCGGTTCTTGCTGTAATCTCGAGGTTTTGGTTCATTGCTTTTTGATGTGCATTCCGTTCTATCGAGCATATTTCAAATCGATTCCAACCAGGACATTAGCCATAACCGGTGCATGAGTTTTTAGATAGCAATAGTGAAGAAAATGAGGGGAGTTTTAATGAGATGAGACCTTAATCCGCGAACTTGAAGTAAAAATTATCTGGTTTCCCACCTCGTTTAACCCATTTTTGCCCGAATCATTTTATTTTCTACAAATTTTAATTTTTTGATATTTTTTGTTAGTTTTATTCATACTAAATACATAAATCGTATTTACAAGAAATTTTAACCCTTGGAAGTACAGTAATATTATGTTCCAATTTTGAAACACTGGGAACGAATGGGAGCATACAGAAAAATCCGTTCTTTTTTACTGAATATTTGTCGTAACATCACGTTTTAATTTTGGGTAGTTGGTGCCAACGCTTTGAAGACTTATACTGCTATCGCCTTCAGGGGTAGAATGTGGAGCCAATTCTTGTCGCTATGTTATTTATTTATATTATTATTATTAATACATAATTTGTAACAAGTCGACCATAAAGTCGGGTGGTAACATAAAGTTAGGAGGTACATTAAGACAAAAATATAAAATGCAAAAAAATTTAAAAAGCCCTCAAAATACCATTTTTTACACAATACATGTTCCCATGTACATAGCACTAAATCAGTAGAAAACAATACATGCCTACATTTACATTTCCCTCAAAATCCATTTTTACACAATAATATTCGAAGGCCAAAGTGAAAAAGACAAGAAACACCAAATTCAAAAAATATACATTCATAAAGCCCTCAAAATTCAATTTTATTTATCCTATTGATAAATATAGTGGCGTGAGTTGGGAAGGACTCAAAAAAAAATTCCTCCGGTAAACTATTCCAATCCCCTATCCCCCGATGTAGTAAGGAAAATTTTAGTCTATTTGACAGCTGCCTTGGAGCCTTAATCTTATAATTATGATCCCTCCTCCCCAGATAACTTGGTCCTTTTACCGTTTCGTTAGGTCCCTCCACGCAGGATCACCACTGTAAGTTTTAAATGTACACTTCAAGCGTGATTTCTTCCTCCTTCACTCTAAAGATTTCCAGCCCAGCATTTTTAACATTTCCGTGACGCTTGCCTTCCTTCTGAAATTTCCCAAAACAAATCTAGCTGCTAATCGCTGAACTTTTGTTAGTTGCTTGATCTCCTGATTCAAATGAGGATCCCATACTGACGCTCCGTATTCTAGAATGAGCGTAACAAAAGTTTTATACGCGAATTCCTTTGATTATTTTACAGCTTTTTCCAAGGGTGCTCATCAAAAAATGTAATGCCTTGAGAGCTTTGGTCGCAGTTTTTTCGATATGTTCGATATGTTATATCTTTCAGTTCCTTGATTAGTTCTTAATCGATTGCTGTTTTCATGCATAGTGGTTTACAATGATATTCCGCGCAGTTTGTAGAACCCAAGGATCAAAACTTCGAATTTTATGTCGGGAAAAATACTAATTCTACATTGGGTAGATTTACTGTCCGACACTCGTTGAGGGAAGGGGCCCTGCGGTTTCCAGCTGCGTGGCTTGATTGATCGTTGCTCACCCCTCGTCCAGGGGTGGCTCTCCGCTGCTTTCAGGAGTTCATAATGGGACGGTAAGGTGCTAATGGCTCCACTCTTTTTTAAACCCATCTCCTTCTTTCAAAAATCACACCACCAGCGACCCTCATTAACACGACTATTCTGCCTTTATCCTTCAACTGTCCAAATCGTTGCTTTAAAAAAAAAAGGTGGTCAATTTTCCAACTGAACTAAGTTCTCTCCTTGAAGGAAGAAAAATTCTAGGAAACGTCTTTCATTCTATTGCTCCATTATGCAGGCGAGAAAAGGCGCTCACTGCATTATCTTTTATTCGTCCTCATCGCTGTCCTGATCGCCTCCCTGTAGTTAATGTTTCAAAGTCTAGATTTGTCTCATTGCGACTGCACGACGGAATTTCAAAATTCCTTTCCCTTAAATTCACACGTTGCATGCGGATTGCGAAAAATTCCCGTCTTTTTTCCGAGCGTTAAGTACGGATGACGAAGATAAATTTGGGCGCGTAAAGCATGCTACTTATAGGCATTTGGTAGTACGTTTTCAGTTGTTGTCCGTTACTTATTACGAATGGACACATAGTAATGTTTGATTAGATAAAGTCAATTGAATGGTGGTGGTGTTTGGCGATGCTGACCCTTTGACCCTCAAGTGGGAGAAAAAGTCAGCAACGCCAAACACCGCCGCTATTCCCTTGAAGAAATGACCGGCAGTCGGTCACCAAACGTCGGGGCAAAATCCGATGTGCCTACCACGCTGCATACCGTCGTATATCACTTTTTAATCACATGTTTAGAACTGTTCTTTTTGTTGAACAAGATGAAAGTAAGCGGTTTTCCAAAATGAACGGTTTAACTCCCCTTAACCTTATCTCATGGCGCAAAAGGCCTAAGCTGTTGGTCGCCTCCTGCGTGTACCGTACCGTAGGTGTGCGTTGGGCTATCGTAAATTATTCCTCCGATGATATCGTTGGTCCCAGGTGCGCTTCGCTGTATTTCCCAGAATTCCATACGCGGCTGTGAAACCTCACGCCAGAAAGGGAGAAGGGGTCCGTCTTTACCACTGCGCGTGACGTAAGGACTGTATTTAGGGACCCTCTTGTCCTTTATCGTTTTCCTCCATCAATAGACTGAAGACGATCGCGCAATCAAATTGTTCTGCACATCTGAGCGTTACACATACTCTTAGCGCCACTGTTTGTGGAAAAAATTAGGAATTTGTTTTAATTTTGCACCTCTTGGAAAATCCAACCATTTAGGCTGTGCAAAACGGATTCAGGATTACGTCTACATACCGCCCCGCAAGTCGCCTAAAAAGGCATTAGGTAGGTGGTGTCACGATACCATCCGTTTACATATAAAAAGCAAATTCTCAAACAAAATTACGAATAGAATTTACCTTTATATTTTTATGGCTCAGGGGAAAACGAATTCATGTATCTATCCGTTCGGAAAATCTCTTTTGATTTATCATTTCTCGATTCTGGACTGGGAAATATAGTGGGGCTCTAATATGATGTTCTCCGTTTGAGAACACCAGATTAAAGCACCACATCTTCTCCTTGTTCTCCGTAAGGACAGCAGGAAGAGGATTGCGTTCGGAAAATGAAGAGAAAGGATCTTATTAGAGGATCGGTATGTGAGAGTTTAAAGAAGCCGAGCCGAAAGCTTAAAGTTTAATGTTATAGCCGATGTATCGACCGTCTTCTGGCACTTCTCGTCCTTAGAGCAAAATCCTATGTGTCGGCCCGTGGAATTTAAGAGAGTTAAATTAGTCAAGGAATCGAAACATTTGGCACAAATGACCATACCTGTTGGTCCCCTCCTCCAAGTATCATACCATACCAAATATCTCGGAAAAATAAAACTAATTCGATAACCAATAACTTTTTCAGTCATCAGCAAATAAATACCGTACTTAAAGTAAAGTCACAATAGTTGCATGAAAATCGCCTCAAATAGTCGACTCAAATAGCCTAAGAATGTATTCATTTAAAATAATATTTATTTATTTAGTTTTTTATTTATCTTTACATTTTATCACTTGATGGTAAGACCTTATGGCAGCCAAGGTAAATTAAAGTCAGCCAAAAAATAATTAAATCAAACTTTCCAATGGTTAAATGATTTTTTCTCGGTTCAATTTTGAGTTCCGTTATTCTTTCAATTTTGATTCCATATCCGGAGGCGTGTGTCATATTAAAGGTTCCTCTTTTCCTATTTACTTATTAACTTACTAATGCTTTTCATCGTCTTAATCCTAGTAAAACGCTTATTACTGTGTTTTATAATGTGTTACACATACAAACAGAATTTGAATAAGACGAATGTAAATCATGAAAAACGTCTTCATTTGATCCTTTATCGTTTTTTGCATTTAATTTTCCAGAATATTTGAAGCTAAAAGTATCATTCTCACACGTTAACATCACATGATATCAACATTTTTTCTATCTGAATTTTTAAAATATGATTCGTGCAAATTTTTCAATTCCTCGACATATTTTATACCATAAATGGGCATTCTAATTAGCTTCCATCGTGCAATTTTTTAATGCATTTATTGGATTTTCCACGAAAATTATGTACGCCATTAGTGATATTTTTTCATCTCTAAATAATGAAAAGAAATTTATTATTTATCATGGGCATATGTGGATGAAGATATCTAACATTTTTTTAAATGAATATTTATTATTACAAAATTTCTTCTTCCGAAAATAATCACATATTTTAAATTATTGAATGATTTTCACAATTTTTTTACCCCTAGAGTTCCTGAAAGCTTGAAATGTATTCACGATCTACCTTTTTTATTAATAGTCATCAAATAACAGTTTTGCGCATGAAAAATTGCAAATTCTTTTTTCATAGATACCAACACTACGCTAAATATCCCATGCAAGCTTAAACGGGGTAGAGTGTTCAGGAAATGCAATAAAGAAAACCTTTCCTGAAAACATCTTTTCATTTCCGATCTTTTTCTGTGTTTCTTGTTTCATTCGATCACATTTATTGGCATATCCATATAATCGTTTGGTTTGTGCGGGGCATTAAATAAGGTGTTCCATTTTATGAGGAATAATTAAGCGTGAATAGCAATTTAATTATTTCCTGCACCCAGATGTAATTTTCCATCTCATAATAATGTATTTTCCAGGTGATGGCGTGCTCTTGGTTTCGTTAATAGTTCATCACAGTATACACGAAGGTTTAATTTCGTTTCAAATTAATTTGAGTGCCTCATATTCAATTCATGCTATCTATCGCCCATGTCATAAGCAGTAATAGCATTCGTTACATTCATGTTACAAACCTAACACTATTACATCTAGTTAAAATTGAAGGCTGCTGTAATAAAGTGGACCTAAAGAAAAGTGGTGATGGATAAATAAAATAACGTTCAAAATGCAGCGTATGTCACAATAATAATGAAGCTGCTGCTTTACGTACTATAGGGCTAAAAAATGATCGCTCACTCATTTATACCTATTCATGAAAAAAGTTGGTTTGGGCTTATAATATTAAGTGATGTTATGAGATAGATATTTTTTAATATTATAAAAATAATTCCTCCTTCTCAGTTGCGGTAGCTCTGTTCGTAGTACATCACTCATCATATGAGAGCAGTAAATCCTGTTATCATTAGTATGTCGTGTGCTTCTTCAACTACCGACTTTTAACAAATTTCGCTTGCCAATTTCTAACCAAGTTGGGCTGAAACAAAATTAGTGACTAGAAAACAAATCGAAACGTTCTTGTAAATTTTGAAACTTAATTTTTAGCAATTACGTGTAGAGCGTTATGCCAAGAGATCATGTGTGGCTATTACGAGGCATATTCCTCTTTATCCTGCCAAGCCCTTTAGAAAGTTTCATGACGTGGCCTTAACATAAGAAATTAGTTTTAGCCTAATTATGAGGAGAGATCATACCTTCATGTTGAAACTAGCACTGCTAATGTTCCTCACTATTAATTCAGTCCGTAGTATAACTTGGTTGGTTAGTTGGGATCACCAGAAACACAGTTAATTTTAGAATTGTATTCACGAAGAGATGTGATAATTGTGTGTATCACCGTGTCATGGTTTGCAATTATTGCTTACGTGAATTTTAAAATAAAATTTAATGCGTTACCATGAGTGGATTTAAAGAATATTACTCGTAACTAGTAAATATGATTGGTACGGGTCATTCATAAAAAAATTAGCTGTGGTGTACATGTTCTTCTTGTCTTCAACAAATAAAGTTTTATCATACTTGATTATTACGCAATGGTTTCCAAACTATTTTTTTACCGTGAGAGATGACAGTGGGTATTTATCAGGCTAATTTTTTCATAAACTGAATCAATCCTATCGTTGAATGCGAGACGTTTGTGCAGAAATAATGAAGTTATGTATTGCCAGAGTATTACTTAGGGTTAAAACTCTTAAAACAAGGAACAATACTTCTGTAATAGCTCAGGTTATTATAAATTAGAGATGGTTCGAATAGCAGATTTCTCGTACTCGAATATTAAATCATACCTCGAATATTCGAATACCTCAAATTTGGAATGCATCGAATGCTAGAATTGCGCAAAGAATACTAAACGTTCATTTCCGGATTTTCCCCCCGGTCATTTTCGGTTCCCCACGTCGAACGATATTTGTTCACCACTCTTTTCCGCGAATTTGATGTAGTTCGTCAACTTGCCTAAAACGGCACTGCATGCATTAAACGACTTAGAGTCCTCTACGTTGTTTCCGAATCAACTACCAACGACGTGCTTGTGACAGTGTATGGCGCGAAATTCAAAGTATTCGAGGTATTCGAGGTCGTACTTTTACCATAATAATTCGAGATCTCGAATATCGAATACTTTCTAGTATTCATCATTCGAGATATCGAATACTTTCTAGTATTCGAGGTATTCGAGTATTCGCGGATACTATTCGCACATCTCTATTATAAATACATAATTTAAAAGTACTTAATTACTCCATACAACCCATTATTTATTATGTCATGGGCGGATTCAGGGAGGAAAGCGCGAGCCCCCCTCCATACGCTTAAAAAATATGCAAAAATTTTTAATGCGATTATCATTACGTTCGTTTTGTTTTGTGTATTACGGAGCGTCAATCATTAAATTTCATATCAATAACTTTTATGTCAAAACAAAGAGAATATTTTGTACAGTAATTGTTGTACCTTACTTTTAGTCTCAAGAATGAGATGATCATTTGCTTGTCAGATACTTGTGCCCTCCCCAGAAAAAATCCTGGATCCGCCCTTGATCTATGTTCAATGGTTACTATGGTTTGACGAATATAGCGTATTTCAAACTCTTTAAAGCAAGCAAAGGCTAGCAAATATCATAGTAACGTCAGGACGAAAAACGATTTCTTTTTCTACTAAACACGAAGTATTTGCAGGACGGAAATGTATCGCATTGACTTTAGGAAACTAAAAAAAAAACCGAACACAGATCGATTGGAAGTCTTATCCATGTTGTGCGGAAACGGGTCTTGAATAAATAAGTGAAGACAGCAAATAAAAAAAGTGAAGGGCGGAAAGGGTTGGGCGTCGTGAGGTCGTGGGATGCAGGTGGAGACTCTCCATGGAGGAGGCAGTGCTTTGGTATCCTGGAATTCCTGGAACACGCTCGCAAAACCCACGCGCGCGTTAAGGTCAGGGGACGATGCGACACAGTGGGAGGGGCGTGGGACGGATACAAGAGGGGGGGGGGTGAGAAAATAATGTTGGGAGGTCATGAAACCCCGTTCCACCAACCGCTTTACCGGGCCAAACTCGATTTGTCACCGATTAATAGATGAATGGAATGTCAGAAAATTAAATCAAACTCTGAACGAAGATTTAGATTAATTAGACTGTGGAGCGGTTATAAAAAGAATTGACACCATGTGACTGAACCGAGGAAAATCGTCGTGGGTTTTAGGAAGAAAATTTTCGTGTGAAGATTTTCACAGCTTCTTTTATCAATGTTTCGGGAATTGCTGCTTAGGTAGCATTTTCTTACTCGACGTTTCTCTCCCCCTACTGGGAGTGTTTTCAAGAGAATGGGAGGGAAATCGTTCTCGTCCCGAGCTTATGTAGGTTTCGTTAACCCATTGTTGACCCGATTTTGAATTTTCACGGAAGGCGATAGCCGTTGGTCATTACATTGGGCCAGGACCCCTCTCCATATGCGGCTGAGGTGTTAATGTTAATAAATGTTACCAACGCAGCAACTCCCGAAAAGAACCACCAACATTGATTTAGAAAGGAAACTTAAAATAAATTTGGCAAGTTTATCAACTAACCAAATTGCACACGAAATAGAAACTACGGCGTACAGGAAAACAAGAATAGGATAGAGGAAGAAAAGCGGAATCTGGAGCGAGGGAACACCAAAACGTATGCGTTTCCGGCGGTGAGGCGAACTAGGCGCGGCGTGGAGGCGAAGGTCTCAACGGGATCATTCATTACTACTGAAACCCGTACTGTAATACTTCACAATAGTTAATCAGCGTGTAATATAACTTGGTTCGCTGGAGTGTATGGTTCACCATGAATACGGATAATTTTGAATGGTATTTGTGAATGATATGGCAATAGGGTGGTTTCCTTTTATTTTTTATTGCCTAAATCGAAAGATAATTACTCCTAGAGTACGTATTTCACGCTTTTAGATTTTTTAATGATGATTACTATTTTTCTCGATTAAATGAAAAGTGAAAATTTTCAAGCGCGCGAAAACGCGATGGCTAAGTATGAATGCTGGGAAAACCCCGTGTGACGTCATTCTGGTTCCCGCTGTCGCCGTGTGAGTTGACCTTGGGGAGAGGCTTTGAGTGCTGATACGATGCAGGCTGCTAGCAGGTAGCAGAGTACCCTGCCAGCAGGTAGCGCTTCGTTTAAATAATGATTATTAATACCGTATCAAACGAAGAATACTTTCCGGTCTTAGGCAGTTTTAATAGGTGATTATTAAGACATGTTTCCCTGAGCTCTGTGCCTAATGCATACATTGGTAATCTCAGACGAAGTAAAATTTCTATCTACTCGTATAGAAACTAGGTCCCTGTGACGTCACGTGGAGTGGAATCGCATGGGCGCCAATCTGGCCTTTTTCAAATGAGGTTAAAATTGACCATTGCCATTCGTCTAAACTGGGATTTCTAAAACCAAATAATTTCTATATTATAAATACACTAACGTTGGGTATTGAATGACAATCAATGCCTTTCGTTTTCTTTGGTGAAGGAAGCTACCCTATTGCTCAGATGAAGTTTCAGGACACATGAAAGTTAATGAAATGCGATTTTGATAGCTAATGCATGACGAAGAATAATAGGCCTTACGTCACTCTGAAGAAGATAATTCAGGATGGGAAGGGGAACAGGATGGTTTAAACCGGTTCAAGAGAAAACGACTATTTCAGCAGACGAATTCAAACGAGAAAACATAACATTTTTCGATATTCAAATGAATAGGTACATTCTAAATGCATTTTCTATTGTGCCCTAAGCGATAGGAAAATTTCTGAAAATCTATCAATGGTATTCACGATTCACTTAGTGAAGTTCTTTATAATCATATTTAATATTGTATGTAGTCTTCTACATTTTTTCCGATGCGTTTCGCCACCTTATAGTATCATCAGGGTGTTGAATTCATAAGAACTGTGACATTTTCCATGGAAATATCATTTGACTCTACCGTGATCCGAAGCCGTCTATTGTCAGTCGGAGATTCTACCAACTACACAAATTACGCCAATTACGCCATCTTTCTGCAAGGTTAAATTTTAGGCTGAGATAGACCAGTGACTTTGAACGTAATCATGTTCACGAGTGCAAAGTTATTTACACAAAGGGTAAAGTAATTCACGAAAGAACCATTTGGCTTATTAAAACGGATTTTGACCCAGATCTCCAAATTACCGGTCAGATATGCTACCAGTTATACCAACATGCTGTCTTCCTCGAAGACAAATTTCTGACACTTGAAAAATGTGTCATAGTCAGTAGTCCTATGGATACCATTGTGCAATTGATATTTTAATCAAATTCTACGAAGTGAATCCTGAGTACGATAAAGTTTTTTTTAGAAATTGTGTTATTGATTAAGGAACCCTGGAAAATCCATTAGTAATGTACATAAATTATTATGAAAATAAGTATTTATTCAGTATTAAAAAGGGATAATTATGTATCTCGCATATGTAGATGACTGTGCCACCAATCTCCGTGAAAGATGCTATATTTCTGTATTTTTCCCAGGAGTACATTTCTATACTGCCCGCACAGGCCTCGAAAGATGAAAAGCCATCAATGATCCATATCTATGATTAGCATACGATAAAGTGCCATGGTTTCATTTCTTAATTTTTTATTCTTAAAATTACTTTCAATCAATAAAGGATGCTGGGAGTTTTTCATTGAAATAGCTGCTTCATTTACGTTTGAAAATTTTGTTTTTATGGGAAAAATCTACTAATGCGATATATCATCTCTTTGAAATCTACTGAATGACTTTTCCTTGGTAGCCAACGATTATAATAATAAAAAAATGATCGTTCACGAGATGAATAGTGTTTAAAGTTGAGTTTGAAACGTAACACAATTTCCATTCTTTTAATATTGAGTTCCAGTCGTTTATAAGAATAACAGTCTCTTTCGAATATCATTCTTGCGTATGCACGCCAATTATTAAATACAAAAAGGAATGGAAACCTCTGCCTGTTTTTCCATGTAAAATATAAATAAGAACAGGGAGGAAATGAAACGCATTAAAAGATACTGTGTCCGGCGTGATACGGTGAAAATCTTTGATATTCAGCTTAGTAAAACCACTTGACTGTTTCCACAGACTTTTATTTAAACCGACCATGGTTTCCGCAACTTGTGCCATTATCAAGGTACATGGCCTTGGGTGACAGCCGTTTTATAAGGCTATGTACCTTGATAATGGCACAAGTTGCCAAAACCATGGTCGGTTTTAATAAAAGGGTGTGGAAACAGAAAAGTGGTTTTACTAAGCTGAATGTAACGCATTGTCTAACTATGGTTTTCAAAATATAATGTAAAAGAAATTTACGTTTAAAAACATTTCTACAGTTAAAAGAGTGGAATACTGAATTAGAAGTTCAAAAATTAATGTCAAATGATCGTGACATTTTCCATCCAAATCAAAAGAGCCTCTTGCTTTGGGCAGCAAATACGGTTTCTAATATCTCTTCCTCTGGTGGCCGTTGTGTGGGGTGGGATTCTACAGTGGTTCCAGAGATTGGGCGAGGCAGGGCATACATAAATCCCAAAATATGATTTTCTCTCAAGGATTTCGTCTTTATAGGACTTTCGCCTCATTCTCCCTCGCCCCCACACATGTTCCTTGAGCCATCCTGCTTTCAAGCTATTCGAATTAAAGAGGGTGATCTGATATACGAAATATGCATGAAATATGTGGAACAATAAGGTTGAAAAATATATGATGTGGTTTCAGATTCGAAGAGTTTATATATAAATACAACCATTTGCCATATTCTTCGCTGTTCAATTTTTAGAATTTTTAATTATTGGTAATGTGGGGCAATGTGGTCATAATATGCAATGTCGTAGATATAACGTAGAACACATTTTGTATTTTTTGTAGTTTAGATAATATTTTGAAATATTTACGTTATATTATGAACGAGCGAAATATTTTGGATATCATGAACGACGATAATTTTTTTGTTAAATAAAAAGGCATTCATTATCACTGGTCAACAATCCTAGGATTGGTTTGACGCAGCTCTCCACTCAGTTCTCCTATCAGCTAATCTTTTCACACCTACGTATTTCTTCTCTTTCACATCTTTACTTGTTCCATGTATTTTGTTCGAGGTCTTCCTTTTCCGTTCTTGCCTTCCACTTGTCCCTCGACGATTGTCTTCATCAGGCCCTCATGTCTCAAGATGTGGCCTATAAGGTTGTTCCGTCTTCTTGTTAAGGTTTTCATGAGGCTTCTCTTCTCTCCTACTCTTCTTAGGACTTCCTCGTTACTAACTCGGTCGATCCATTTGATCTTCATCATTCTTCTGTAGCACCACATTTCGAAGGCCTCCATATAACTCGATGCATACCAAAAATATGTTTTCCTCATTATGCCTCGCCTACGAACCCCAAAATATGCTTTTTGTGCTTCGATATATGTAAATGACATTTTAAAATCAGTATGCAGATTAGTGTGGCGAAAAATATGTAAGCAGACTGTGTCGTTCATGAATAAATCGTTCAAATTGAAAGATTCAAGGCCATGAACCGAATGAATTGAATCTACGTTTTCCACTTGAATCTTGAAAAATGAACGATTTAATGGAATATTCAAACCCGCAGATAGAAGATTTCAAAGCGTTCAATGAGAACGATTTGGAATCGGGTTGACTGCGTTGATGCTAACCATGAAAGGCGGTGAATTATCATTAGATTCTGACTAATGGCCATATAGGTTGGCAATAAAAATGAACTCTTCACCTTCATTACTATTGATACTTGACTTGTAGGTATGTGAGGTATTTATTTTAGTGCATAGAAGTAAATATACACTGATATAGTTGAACGTTCTTCAATGAAAAAAGCTTCTTCACGGCGTAGTAAGTGCTATAAGTACTCTGACAATATCAGCGTAATGAAAATTCTTGATGTACGGGAAATACGGGAAATAGATGGAATTAAAGTGAATTCTTCATCTCACAATGAAATGTTTTAATAAGTATGAAATTATTTGTGAAATAGCTACATGAAAAGAAACACACATGTTAGTATTCTAACATTTAAGTAGGTTTCCATGGAGTATTCAAGAAGTGATCTAGGAGCCTCCTTTTCCTTCCAGCACTGCCATCCTTAATTCACTGTAAGGCCTACTCCCTTTCATCTGTCTAAAAATCCCATTCATTTCCTTCCCCTCCCTCGTTTCCCTAACATTCTACCCTCTAACACCATTTTCAACATCCCCTCCCCGCTAAGTACTCGCTCCATCCATACATTCATACATTCTGTCTCCTTCGTACCTCATCTAAAAGCTGCTTCTCCTCACCCACCATGTCCAGCACTTCGTCGTTCCTTTTCCTCTCCGTCCATTTCACCCTCTCCATTCTTCTCCATACCCACATCTCGAATGCCTCCAATCTTCTCTCGTCTTCTTTCCTCAATGCCCACGTTTCCGTACTGTAGGGATCTACACTCCAGATCAAACTCTGCACTAAACTTTTCTTTAAACTCTTACATAACGATCCTCTCAGAAGCTCCTTCCTGTTAATGAACGCCTCCTTTGCTAGTGCAATTCAGTTCCTGATGTCCTTGCTGCTGTGTCCGTTTTCCTCCAATGTGCTACCCAAATAGTCAAATTGTTCTGCCTGCTCAAGTTTTTCCCCACCTACTTTAATCTTGAGTCTCACATTCCTTGCTCGTGAGGCTTTACAAAACCGCATAACCTTAGTTATCTTGTGAGTTAACCTGATCCCATACTCCTCGCACCGCTCGTCTAACGCATCCACTATAGCCTGCAGTCCCCTCGCTCACTGGCTAATCAGAGCCTGATCATCCGCGAACCTTACCGATTTCAACCTCATTCCTCCCACTTTCACTCCAGCTTCCAACTCGTCCCACGTTAGAAAAGCGTGGGACGAGTTAGGAGCTGGAGTGAATGAGGGAGGAATGAGGTTGAAATCGGTAAGGTTCGCGGATGATCAGACTCTGATTAGCCAGTCAGTAGAACAGTTAAAAAATGTCTGTAATTTGACGGATTGAACTTCATGTAAGAGTTATTTACATTAAGACTAGTTGAATTCAACGATAAATTAATTGTGGACTATACTACATTCATCAAACCTCAAGATTCATAATAAAATAAAATTACTGTATCTACCTTCTCGACCTATTGATTTCTATCTAGTCATGATAAGTATCGAGTGTAGGACAGCATGATTGGCATTTAGTCATTCTTTGCGAACATACCGGATTTCAATGATTTTGAATTTGAGGGCTACATATAAGGATGCGTATGAGGGTGCAACACCTATATTTCAAAATTTATTTGAAAAAATTCATGCCATTTCAAGAGGAATAGTTACTTTTGAATTTGTTTCACGGATACATAATATTTGCTACTTCATATTTTGATGAATACTCCAAAATATACAGCCTGTGGAATGAATATAATGACAGGGTTTGAAAATAATTAGCATGAACCACTAAAAGAGACATCTATGAGTCAACATAGAATTAAAAAACATGCCTTATCATAGATGATTTTTTTAACCACGCAAACTGACGACTAATATACTCCATATTTTTGATGGTCATATAAAAATTATGCTTTAGCCCGTCACTCGACCTCTCTGTGAGCCATTGGTGAATTAATTCCTTACTTGAAATCATATCACGTTAAGATCAAATGGAAATGGCACTATCGTGGCCTCCGAGAAGAGTTGGAAAAATTGTTGCAATAAAATTGGGTTGCTTTACCTATATTATATGTTCTCGGAAGTTGTTTTTCAGGCTGGATGGAAATCGGTCAATAGCTTCAACTTCAGAAAAACATGCAATCTCAGCTTCAACAGATTTTCAGTACATCTCTAATGAGGGTGCAACACCTATATTTCATGAGAATAACTTTAATGTGAATGTAGATAGACGTAGCAACCAAAAATAACCAACAAGGCACAATGCCGTTCAGAGAAGAGAAGGAAGAAAAACGTAAAACAAAATAGTACTTATTTGGTGCTAAAAGTAACTTTGAAATTGCACACATACACCTACAATATCTACCATGATATTGCTTTTCAAACTCAAGGAAAGTCATCTTTTATGGCAAACTTTTTTTTACATCGATAGCGTATGCGAAATGCATTTATTTGGAATTGCGCATTCGCAAGCGTACCTCCTTAATATGCCTCCGAACGAAGTCGTCTCCCTGCAGGCATCAAAGGACAGTTCCTTGTCCTCTGCGTAGGAGGATCTCTAAAACGCGACATCCCATTATTCTCGGCAAACGTTTTCATTTCTGAGAGCAGGAAAAATATCTCTCTCGTCTTTCTTTTTTGATCTTTTCACCGTAAGTGCACGAGTTTTCCTCAGGGAATCAAATAATTCCACCCAATGTAAATTCGTACTGCTCCGCGGTGGAATAGTTTCAACCTCGTGATCGTATGATTTCCTAGCCGTATGATATGCATGCGTGATTGGTTGTCGAATCAATCGATTTATTTTCGGGTCAGCCCCGATTGGTGAATATATTTCTGCATTTTGGGGTATTCTTGATCATTAAATCAATTATTCATTAAGACATTTTACCGCTTCAGACGGGATTTCTTGGGGCATTTTGCCAATTACCTTGGCTTGTATCCTGCTCCCCAAATTGGAATTCCCTTTTCCATTCTCTCGATCACGCAACATTTTTCCCCTTCAACATCATCAGTAGCCATCAATCCTAAGGTTAGTTTGTCGTAGCTCTCTGATCCGCTATCCTTTTCATAGTGATGTATTCCTTCTCTTTTACATCAAATATAACCTGCACTATGTACTGCTCGGTTCCAGCGATACTATGTGGATTTTGCTGAACATTTTGAATGAATTATTTAAACTTTGTTTTATCCCATACTTTCCACTAAATTCTGTAGAAAACAATGTTTGAGTTATTTATTCAAAAAAATACTGACCTTATAACTCCTATGGAGCAATCCTTTTCCCTTCTTCTCTTTCATTTGCTCCTCTCCAAATTTCTTCATAATGCCTCATAATGCGGCTAGCTGTGTAGTCCCTTCCTCTCCTGATGGTTTTTTAAAAGACTTTCTTTTCAATCACTCTTCTCGGCTCTTCATCATTACTTACTCGGTCGATCGTATTAATCTTCATCATTCTTCGGTAGCGCCACTTTTCGAATGCTTCCCCTCTGGACTTCTCTGCTGATATCAACAGTGGCGCCGATTTATAAAAAATATTGGGGGGGCCCATATCGGAGGTCTTGCCCCGGGAAGACGTTAAATTCAAAGTGCGTCGCAGCACCGAAACACTATCTAATGCACACCACTTGATTCAGTTAACCTGCTTAACCTTATAATTGTTTGTTTTAACACATTGTTGAATTTATTTTAAAAGGTAACTATCGTCAAACATGGGAAATAAAAATTACCAATATATTTTTGTGATTTCACAAAGGATAATATAACTTAATTATTTTCTTGGATTATTGAGGGGGCTCCGCCCCCGCAAACGAATCTTTAAGGGGGCTCGGGCCCCCTCAGGCCCCATGGAGTCGGCGCCACTGGCTATCAACGTCCAAACCTCGCTCCCAGATAGAAACCGGCTCCATCTGATGAATAGGGTAGTTTCCTTCATCAAAGAAAATGAAAGGTATTGATTGCGATTCGTTACCCACCATTAGTGTGCTCATAATATACAAATTATTTAGTTATAGAAATACCGGTTTAGACGAATGGCAATGGTCAATATTATCCTCATTTGAAAATGGTCAGATTGGCGCCCATGCGATGCCACTCCACGCGACGTCAAAGGGACCTAGTTTCTATACGAATATATAGGAGTTTTACACCGTCTGAGATTATCAATGCATGCATGAGGCACAGAGTTCAGGGAAACGTCTCTTAATAATCATCTATTTAAACTGGCTATGGTCGGAAAGTTTCCTTCGTTTGATAAGGTATTAATAATCCTTATTTAAGCCAACCGCTACCTGCTAGCTGGGTACTTAGCTACCTGCTAGCAGCCTGCGTCGTATCAGCGCTCAAAGCCTCGCCCCAAGGTCACCTCACTTGCGGCAGCAGGAACCAGAATGACATCACACGGGGTTTTCCCAGCATTCATACTTAGCCGTCGCGTTTTCGCGCGCTTGAAATTTTTCACTTTTCATTCAATCGCGAAAAATAGATATCGTCATTTTAAAATCTGAAAGCGTGAAATACGTACTCCAGGAGTAATAATCTTTCGATTTAAGCAATAAAAAAATAATAAGAAACCACCCTATTGTCTCCTTACATCTATACTAACTTGTATTTTCAGCTGCAGATTCTTCTATTTTTAGGAAATCATATCGTCTGTGTTATTATATTTACTATTTCTTTATTAAAAAATAAAGTAATTATTCCCCCTATCACGTGTTAAGCATCCCCTCGATTGCAAGGCGACCCATTTAGGCCCTTCTGACTTCTCCGTATTCCACCTAGAATTTTCCTCCCTTGAACAAAATTTCTGGATATGCATCCTTCTTTTCATTCAATTCCTTCTCCAGCAACTTCATCTTCTCCATCCTCCTCAATGCCCACAACTTGAACGCCACCTGTCTATTCTCGGCCTCCTACCTCGGCGTCCACGTTTCCGCACCGCTTTGCTATACCTTCCGGATTAGATATCTTTCAGAGCGTCGCTGATTCCACAGTATTGCAACATAAAAGTAAACCAATTACATGTGTATCTTAAAAATACATCGTGTTACGACACGGAAATAAGATAATTGAAGGAAGTTTTTCTGTGTGAAAAATGGGGGAAAATCACATGCTGCATGTGCAAAAACATTCTTCGCATGCAAATAAAATGTTCAGTGAAATTCATGAAAATAATTGTGAAAATCAGGATTCACTACAGTGGCGGATGCAGATGGGGGGCGCAGGGGGCGCGCGCCCCCCCTTTGCGGTGCCACCCTTATTGCCAAATATAGCACAACCATAATTGTAACTTTTTTATATCAAAAGATGGCATTGTCTTGAATATGTCCAAGATTGTTAGAGCATTAATTGCGTAAGCTTGGTTTCGTTAGTAGTAGGACCCGCCCACCTCAGTGACGGTGCGGGATTCCTCGTCCCCTCCCTTCCTTCCCTATCCCCTCCCAGGAGGCGTCGTCGGGCTCCCATCGCGGCGGCGACTCCTTCCTTTCTTCTTCCAGTCCTCCCCCTTCTGCGGTGCAGAGGTGATGAGCTAACGCTTCAGACCTCGGACCAGCACCTCGATTATGTAGGTATATGTGACAGCGACGACGGCGATAGATGACCATCACGTTCTCCTATCACGTTCCGCTGTATCACGCGATCATGTAAGCCACCGTCATCGCGCGTATCATACAGGTACGAGCGCGTGAGGTTGGTATCATTGAGAAATCTGAGGAGCCAATGAAACCCTTCGACACATTTCTGCCCGAGAATGCGTCTTCTGCGGAGAGCTTGAAATAACAATAACAAACAAAACATAAAATGGAGGCAGTTCAAAGCTAAGTACTTCGCTTCGCCAATAGATAATATTATAATTACCTAAGTACTCGTATTATGGTAAAGTTATGGGGAAAGTGTAGTATTACTTTTCGATGTGTGATAACGTAATCTATTACGCTAATGCTCGCCGGGAGATGCTGCAAATTATTTGCTATATCTTAGAGAATGGTCGAAAAGTCGTGACCTTGGATTGAAAGTAATTAATGTTGAAATGATAATGGAAGTGTAATCGCGCTAGCGATTTGAATGTAAGTAGTTAATAGTTGATTTATGATGATTAAAAGTCGAAAAGGAGTTTAACGATGCTGATATGTTGGAGAACGTACTTGGCAAATGTTGATAATTTAACTTCGATATAAAGTAATTGACGTTTGAAACACGGATGTACTTCAATTAGCAGTACTTTCCAATTTGCTGTGTGAAAATAAAGCTGCCCAATTGAATTCACCACCATGAGCATATAACAATTGAACAACGTGGGCAAATATAAAGTCAACAGAGCACTCCAGTTGAAATAATCAAGAATTATATTGGTTTTTTATCGATCATAGGGCATTTTTAAATTAAATAAACAATAATTTTTTGCTCATATATGCATTTTGTGCTCGTTTTTATGTCAGCATATGCTTGTCACCATGGGTTTCGAACGTGATAGGCCGATGACGCTCGCAGCGTGATAAAGAAAGCGATCACGGTTTCATAATCGCTGCTATCACCTTCCGTCGTGGGAATCGCGTTGCCCCTGGCAACGACATCGCTCTCACCCTTCTCAGAGTTACATAATCAGGGTGCAGGAGTGTAACCCGCGAGCCCGCCCTAGGGTTTCGTATCCACTGTCTTGTATAGGTAGTAATTATATAGTATATAGTAGGGCCCTCTTCGCTTCTATAGCGTTGAGGTGTTTTCCACGTCCCATTCCTTCCGCTCCTATCCTTTCCCAGAGGCGTCGTCGGGCTCCTTTCGCGGCGGCGCCTCTTTCCTTTTTCCTTCCTCTCCAGCCCCTCCCCGGGTGATCGGGCGTATAAACCACGGGCATGGTTCCCGGCCCCGGTGCGTTGTATCCCAGAAGGGTTCGCCCTGAACCCTCATACTCTTTGTCTTGAATAGGTGTATAATCACTTCTGAAGCTCTACATGTGACTTGATTTTTTTTATTACGATAAAAGTAAAGGTAACTCAAGATATCTTTTGCGCCCCCCCCTCTTGAGTTTTTTCTGTATCCGCTACTGCAGTTCACTGAAAGAGAAAGAAGAAAGAAAATATGAAAAAATCACCACAGACGAGACTCGATATTGTTTGGGATTGAAACACCGTAGCCACTGCTCCATGGTAACACATCCGAACGTGGAGATCTGAAGGGGATTCAAAGCCAAATGGATTGATACCGACCGATCCTCGCGCCACTAGTGACAAAAGTTGGAGCGCAATTTAGTGCGGGAACCGAGTTCACAGTTGGACTGCTATTTCTTCCTAGTGGAGCCTCAAATAGTATTATATACTCTATGATCGTGCTTCTTGAGCGAGACTACTAGCCTTCAGCTGCGACATCAACCGACTGAATTGCGCGCATTTTAAAAACAGGAAATTATGATACCGCTCCCTTTATATGGAAGTAGATGAAGTTAAACATGTTGACAAATTGATGTCTCCATGCTTCTGGGTTTCACCGCGTGGATTTTCTTTGCGACGACAGTTTCTCCAGCACGGAGACATCATGTAGACAACGCCGCGGAAAACTACGCATCAACTTCACGCGCCTCTATGGGAAGGAAGTCAACCACAAGACAAGAAGGTTGGAAAAGCTGAGGAAGAAAAAAGAGAGAATCTTGTGATCCTTGGCCTTCCTTCAACGTTGCCGGGATACAGACACTTTCCCTACATGTGTCCAAATGAAGCATCACCTCGACACTAGACAAGCCAAGAGGATGCGCCAAGAATGCACTATATAAGACACGAAAAATTGAATCCCGAAATCGACCTGAAGACGCCGGTTGGAATACCGAAGAAACTGTCGTCGCAAAGAAAATCCACGCGGTGAAACCCAGAAGCATGGAGACATCATCTAGACAACGCCGCGGAAAACTACGCATCAACTTCATGTTGACAAATTGTTGAGTTTTACGCTTTACCCAGAATCTCCACATTTTTTTAATCGCCTTCCAATAAGCCTTCTTTCTGCTTTCCAATTGCAGGTTTTCGACATCCTGTGGAGCGACCCCACGCCCAACGAAGGCTGTGAGCCCAACACCCTCCGCGGCGCCGGAACCTACTTCGGGCCGGACGTGACGGAACAGTTCCTCGAGAAGCACGGGCTCTCGCTTCTCGTCCGCTCCCACGAGTGCAAACTGGACGGATACGAAATGGTCCACGGCGACAAGGTGAGGCATATACTCATAGGCGATCCACGAGATCTCGTTGAAGATGCGCAAAAAGACTTGATTCGTGAAATAAATAAAATAGAAAGGGAAGCAGCGGTATTGAATACATTGAAAATTAGGGAGGGCTCAAGAATTGATACTTCGGGGGTTTTTCGTTGCTTTTAATTATCTGATCACATCAGAAAGAGGAATTAATGGAAGCCAGATTCATTTATAGGTGAACCTTTGGTTTGGTAAAATATATGCTCAAGGAGTTTGGGGTAAAAATAAATGTCCAGATTCTTCACGTATCCACATGAGGAACATTTCTATACGTAATCTTCTGGGAAATACCAAGTCTTACTCTTACTTCTTTTATTCAATATGCTCCTAGCTTAATGCTATCTTTAGCAAATTATGGTCTCTCCATTTTTTATTCCATCAATTCTCAAGTTTTATTTAAAAGGTTATTTTCTTCGAGTTCACCAATTTTTGTCCTAACAAAATTCACTAACTCTTGCTTTACTTTGCGGTATTCCATTATAACTTTCCTGGATATCAGATAATTAAAACCCGGGTCGCGCTAATTAATTATTAATTATTTATTGAAACCTGGGTCGCGCTCTGATAAAAAATAAGTGGTATTAGTAATTGTCTGATATAATTTTGTCTTGCTGGCGATGAATCAAAATGCTTCAAATTTGTTGACCTAAGCCAATCTCACGAGCTATCGATTAGGTATTAGCGTTGAATCAATCATTAAGATTCTTTGCCGTGACTAAGATTGATATGATATCGATTCGTCGTCTCGTGTTCTGTTCCCTTCAAGAAATCCACGTGATGCTCAATTTACGGTGACGCTCTCCTTCGATATCCATCCTCATTTCTCGGAAATATGTCGTGACAGGGCCTTGTTCGCTTCCTAGGCGGGCAGTGACATTGTTTACGCCCTTTTCTTCATTCACTCTCATGGGGGACTCCACTATCCAGACCACCGAAGATCCCTCTGGCTTGAAGGTCACTCCCGATGATTGATGACGCGTAGATACACATTAATATACGATCTCGTGAGCTGAATCATGTCGTCGTCTCCTAGGTTCAACGACTATATTTGATTCTCTCTCAAAATCAGTGCTGTGTACAGGCCCGGAACTAGGACGGGGCAGAGGGTGCCCGTGCCCCGGGCGGCAGATATCAGGGGGCAGCAAATTTGAAAAGTTTATTACAATAAGTTATTCATTTATTTCAATTAAATTATTTAACAATAATCATTAATATATAAATTAGAAAACAAAAATATTAATAAACCTTCTTAATAGCAGACAAACGGCATGTAATTTCGACAACCGCATTTAAAAAAATAGCTTGCGGATTAAGTAATATATTTTAGTGATGTAACAGGGAGGGAACGAGGGGGTATCAAGGGAGGGGGCGGCAAACTGATTTTTGGCTCCCCTGATAAAATTCCTTGTTCTGGCCCTGGCTGTACAAATATTAAATGTCTAGATAGGATGTGACTCGCCCAGTAATTTTGCAAGCCTCCTAAATTCCCCCTTAAACGCATAAAAGATGAGGCTTCATATAGTGAATATGAATCTAGGTATAATTTATCCCAATAATGTGAAGGAGTAAAGGCCAGTCCATAAAAAAATTAACAATAAAAATTAGGGATGGTCGGATCGGATACTTCGGATCCAAATATCCTCGGATATTGCCCTTCATCGGATACATCGGATCCAAAGTCACGGAAGACATCGGATCTAACTCCAGAATTTTATAATAGCTTCAGTGAATGCAACGCCCATAAGGGTGGAAAGAGTTCCGATTCTATCTTCGAATTCGCCGTCGCATGCGATTCTTGTCCAACTCATGAACCGTTTTGTTTGAAAGCTCTCGCAGAGGTTACGTAGGAGAATTTCAGCCGTGGAAAATAAAAAAGGCAAAACACGACTGGCACATAGTGTGACTCTTCCCAAGAGATTGAACAATCATCTCAGCGTCAGGAATTTGAAAATGCATTTAGATCCGAAAATATCCGATCCGAAAGATCCGGCTCCGAAAATTAAGGATCCGATCCGAATCCGGATCCGAAAACAATCCTGGATCCGTCCATCCCTAATAAAAATGCATATAGGCCAAAAACGGCCTATTAATCATCCTATTAGCAATGCAAAACCGTAGTGATTGCTAGTTATGAGCGATATATCGCTAATTGTGCTTGAATCACCGTTACGGAAAAGTAGCAGTCATTAGCGCTGACTTAATACTCGAAATCACTGTGACTGTGGATTCATTGACGACAGCTCAGGCTGCAACCAAGTGATGAGCGATATATCGCTACCTGTGATTGGATAGAAGTTGCCGGCACTGCCAGGGAGTAAATCGCTATATGCTCGAAATCACTGCGACTGTGAATACGGTAAAGATAATTAATTTCACGGATTAAATATTTCAACGCGAATTCCCATGTGCACGCTGCATTTTGAGTCAGGATGAGTGCAAAATAGCACCTCTCCTTGAACATTCATTCGAAAAAAAATCAATTTTTAAGAGACATCTATAATATAACCTTAAGTTTATAATTAATCAGTTATAAATGTCGTTAAATTATCACTTGCTTGACCTTTCAACAGGCGCAATATTGCTACTGAGTTCAGGCTCAACATGCCTGACAAGCACAGATGTAAAAAACATAATTAAGTCCTAGTATAGCTCAGCGTTACACCTTTAAAGTTTAAAGCAGCATTATTAGTGTAGTCGAACACTTACATGATGTCTTTCGTGCAATGCATACCCCTTTATATGATTTCATTTGCGTCAAGGGTCAATGTCGCCTAGTGTCGCGGAGAAATAAGAAAAACTCACCGTGTGCCTGTCAGATCCATTGCGCCCGACGGAAGGTTAAGAATTAATAATTTCGAATAAACCAGTGGTATGAAAGACGCCCCCTGCGATTAGGCAAAATTTTCAAAAAGATCCAAATGGATCTTCGGCTGATAAAATTCATTGACATGATTATATATGCATAATATATCGAGGGAAATTCTTCCTGCAATAACACTTAGGTTAAATTATTAGACGACTACACATAGAAACAGAAAAAGGGACACTCACAAAATATTTTTCACAGACGTTTCAGTGAGGTAACCCACCGATCTCACTGTCCAGGTAAAACTCCTCATGAAAAATTTTCGATGTTGGGATGAACATTTTGCTCTATCAATGCATTTACTGTAATAGGATCGAAGGGAAGGGTTTCAAGTTTATCGATTTTTTTTCACTAACGATCTTAATCTTAGGTGCGTACTCTAGAGCGAACCAATTCATGAAGGAACCACTTCTTCTCGTACATGTTTTTATTAGGTCATGAATTGTTCACGTTCTATCATTCTATGTAGAATCTGGGGTAATATTGACACCGTTGCTTCGTTGCTGCTGTGTAAGTACATACGAAGTCCAGCAATTATCAGATATTTTTCTAGCTTTAGACGTATTATTTGGTGAAAGGAACTTTATCTCATTAATCACGATCAATTACAAATATTAAAATTTATTTTTCTCTTTTACTGTGCATCTAAGTAATGATTCATATAAAATGCATTAAAAAAGTACACACATTTTCCATTATTTTCATAAATCGCGGTTTATAAGCAATTATCGATCTACGCGAGTCATTCGACCAATCGATAGTCGTGCAAGCGAGAGCGGTCGAATCAGTCCAAATCAGTCGAATTACCATGCGAATTACCTTAACCATGGGGGCTGCATAGAGAAGGCTCCATTCCATCACATTTTAAGTTGATTTCCATTGCCATTTTGGTCGCATTTAAAAGGCTTTCAAAAAAGTCCGCGGCGCGGTAATGTGTGCAATGCGATCCACTTCTTACTAATATTTTGCGATATGATCTTTGTAACTACGAGAAAGAGCATTGAATAGTTATGACTTTGATAAATCACATCATCATGAATAAAAAATTTCGGTGGACTCATTTTAATAACACCTTCCCCCCCCCCCCCTCCCCATGAAACTCGGATCAATTTGTGCGTCAGCGACACGAGTGGCGACTTCTGTAAAACCATTCAAATGTGCAGTGCCTGACAATGCATAAAGTAGGCTGTTTTGAGGGCCCTCTTCCTTTGTCTTCGTGATATGAATAACGGAGGCTACGGGAAGGCGCATGCATTTGTTGTGAAGTAAATTATGCCAATTTATGACGTAAGGAATTCATATGAAATAGGAAGGAGGTGCTGAAATGTACTAGACCAAATCGAGAGTAACCCGCGATGTCGTAGTTTTTGAGAGTTTATTTTCGAAATGTTTCATGCATGCAAATGTATCTTTTGCATAACCTTTGGGTGCTTTGTAAAACTGGAGTAAAAATAGGCCTCGTATTAATTAATTTTGGACGTATGTAGTTGGAAACCGAGCTCAAATGTTCAGTTATATATTGGGTATTTTGTTTTGATGGTGACCGAAGAATCGCCAAAAATTTGTAGTCCTTTCTATTGAAGGCACAGCAGCAACTGGGTGTGGTATCTCTAAGCCAATATGTGTTGGCGGCACAGGCTGTGCTTTTGTTTTACGAAATATGCTTGTCAATTGTTTTGTATGAGAATAGAGTCTGAATAAAAGCCGTTGAAGTAGAACCACGTTGTCCCCTGGAGTTAGTGATTAGTGATGGACTTAGTCGGTCATTCTCGTGATCCCAATCACGGTGACCTTTCATTTGAGTGACTCTGTCATGAACGGGAGGTCATGATTGTGGAAAGTTGACGGCAATCACGACCGAGTAGGCAATCACGACCGCGTAGACAATCACGACCGCATAGACAATCACGACCGTATAGACAATCACGACCGAGGGAGCAATCACTACTCTGTTGTCAATCATGACCCGCTTATCGCTTTCTTCTTAAGGGCAATATCTATGTGGCTTGTCAAACGAGAGATGAGTTGTTATTATTATTATTCCATAAAGTTTTTCATTTGATAAAACCAGAAACTAGTTAATTCTTATCTTAATTACTTCCAAAACATTTACAAATACAGAATGTTCCTTAAATGTTGTTTATTACACTCCTTTTATCGTTTTTCAAGATTCAAAATCAACAATAATTTATAATCATTCGTGGGGCATAGGGTTAGTGATCAATATTTTACTGTGGAAAGTCAATATAAATAATGGAACTGATTGAGAGGCATGAGAGAAGACTGGGCCAGTGGCGGATACAGAAAAAACTCAAGGGGGGGGCGCAACATATCTTGAATTGTCTTTAATTTTATCGTAATAAAAGATGATCAAGTCACAGGCAGAGTATATGAAAATTTTATTTAAAGTGATTATAAACACGTAAAAGACAATGCCATCTTATGATATAAAAAAGTTACAATTGTGATTTTGCAATGTTCGGCAACACATGCGGACCCGCAAGGGGGGGGGCGCGCGCCCCCTGCGCCCCCCATCTGTGTCCGCCACTGGACTGGGCTCTCTCAAGATTTTCGGCATATCACCTGAGATACGAAGGCCATAGGTACCCTGAAATGTCGATTATAGAAAACTTTACAATTATTACGAACATTGTCCCTAAAAGTGATTGCAATACCATGCCATTCATCATTACGAGTGAAAGAGCAGTCAAAAACGGTCAATTCAGGTCGCGAGTAACGATCATCAACCGCGACATCTTCGAAGAATGATAGCGATTGGACTGTGTTTGAGAATGACCTATGCAATGAACAATCACGAATGACCAAATGGCTGGCGATTGACGGAGAACGACCACGATCACGAATGACCTGCGTCTAGAACAATCATGAATGACCGACGATCGCGACTGATGGAGAATGTCCACGGCGGTCCGCGGTCACGAACGACCGACGGGAGGAAATGACCTTATCGGTCATCTGAATGATCCCGTTCACCGATCAATCTCGGAGATGACCCTGGTCACATGATTCGATCGTTCATGACCGACCCATCACTATTAGTGATTGATCCCCTGAAAGCTGGCGAATCCTCGAAGACACGACATTGGCGACGAGATTAATCGAACTTGCGTGTATTGTTTTATTTGGGACATTGATAGTAACCTAATTGTTTGATATTTTATGCGTCAACTGTAAAAGAGCACGTGTGTGACAATGGCGGTCAATTTCAAGACGGACGATCTTAAGAAATTTAATCCCGACGAGCAGACAGTCGACGAGTGGTTGGAACGATTGGAAGTTTATTTGAGCTTAATGAATGTGACTGAACAACGGGACAAAATTAGTGCGCTGCTTCACTTCAGTGGCCCCAGAGTATACACCGTACTGCGCCAAGCCTGTTTGCCCATTAAGCCTGCGGAGAAGACTTTTGATGAACTGTGCAACATTTTCCGGGCAAATTATGAGTCCCAGCCCCTTTCCAGATCCTATCGGCGCAAATTGGCTATTCGTGTTCAGCATCCGAGTGAATCAGTGACTCAATTTGCAAATGCGCTGCGTGTTCTTGTCAGCAAATGTGATTACCCTAATGCTTATTTGGAAACTGTGTTGGTGGACACGTTTACGCGTAATGTTAGAAGTGCCGAGTTAAAGGCAAAATTTGATAAGGCCAAGGCTGACGACATCACTACGCTTTCCAAGTGTTTGTAGCTAGCGAGATTGTTTGAGAGCTTTGAAGAAGCCAAGCAGAGCCGGGCTACGGACGTAGTGTGTAAGCGTAGCCTACGTAGGCTACGGTGTAAGACGTCCAGCAGGGCGCGTGTTCCCTTTGTGAGAGGGCGTGGAGCTTCCCAGCTCTACAGCCGAGATGGCGCGCAGAATCGTGGCGGCTTTAGTCAGCGCGGGAGTCATGGTGGATATGAACCGCAACAACCTAGAGATCCAGGAGGGAAGAGATCTCAACCATCGCAGCAGTCTAGAGGAAGGGCCTATGGAGGGTCCGTGCGGTGCTATGCCTATGGCGATGAGGGTCACAAATCGTTTAACTGCCGGTTCAAGAGTTATACTTGTAATATGTGTCACCGCCAGGGGCACATTAAGAAGGCGTGTCCCGTGTCCAGGACCAAAGCTGTGGTGGATGATGAGCTGCAGCAAAGTGATGAAATCGAGGATTTGAGCCACTTACAAGATGAAGTTTACATTTCGAAGTATGTGTTGTCCCACTATGTAGAGCGTGAGAGGATTCGTGAAGTCAGTGTAGGTAACAGTGATAGATGTTGGGAAAATGTGTGTGCTGACGAGCTTGATGTTGAGTTTGAGGCTACAAAATTGTCAATGTGTATTCAAAGTGAAATGCAAATATGTGAAGGTCATGAGGGAAATATTAGTGATATTATGGACTTTGATTGTGCAAATTTGAGAGGGGAAAGTGATTCTTGTATGCATTATGACTTGGTAAAGTTAGTTGAAGGTATGCATGAAGGCAATAGTAGTCAGAGCTTGATAGTGAAAATTAATATAAATGGAAAGGATATGGCCATGGAAGTAGATAATGGTTCGAGACATAGTTTAATTACACGTACTAGATTTTCTACTATGTTTCCAGGTATTGTTGTGCGAGGCACTAATGTGAAAATTGCATCATTGAGTGGGCATTCGTTGTGTGCGGCAGGTGAAGTGCCAGTGGTTGTTCATGAGCGAGGGCAGAAACATAGGTTGAGGTTAATCATTTGTGATAATCCAGATGATTTTTTCCCTTTGCTAGGCAGGGAATGGTTGGATGCCATAGTGCCCGAATGGCGTTCATTGCTAGGTTTCAAGCAAATTTCTGAGGAGTCTCAAGTAAAGGCAGTGTTCAACGCTGTGAATGATAACGTGAGTGCTGAGTTGGGACAGTTGAAAGCAAAGTACCCGTCTGTGTTTAATGATGATGGCAGTTCATGTATTGAGGGGTTCACGGCCTCAGTAGTGTTAAAGCCAAATTCTCGTCCAGTGTTTCATAAAGGGTATTCTGTTCCCTACAGTGAGAGAGAGAAACTACCATGCTAAGGCAGAAAGTGCAGGAAGGGAGGTATGTCAGGGTGGAAAGGTCAGAGTGGGCATCGCCTGTGTGGCCAGTGCCTAAACCCAACAGTAGTGACATACGGGTAGTTCATGATTACAAGCGAACTGTTAATCCTTGCATTGTTGTTGACCATTATCCTTTACCTGTACCTGTTGATATTTTTAATGCCATGAAAGGATGTTCATGTTATTGTGTGTTGGATTGTGCTGATGCGTTTATGCAGCTGAAATTGGATGAGGAGTCCCAGGGTATATTGGTTCTTAATACTTGCATTGGTTTGCTCAAGCCCACTAGATTGCCGTATGGACTAGCTAGTGCAAGTGCGTGCTTTCAATCTGTCATTGATCAAATTTTGCAAGATTTGAAATGTACAAGGGCGTATATTGACGACATTATTGTGGGGGGAAAAGATGTCGAAGACTGTAGGCAAAACCTGAATGCAGTCTTGAGTAGGTTGGAGAAGCACAAGGTAAGGGTCAAGTTTGAAAAGTTAAAATTGTACCAAAGTGAGGTTGACATATTGGGTTATGTACTGGGCTATAATTTTTACAAACCATCACCTAGGAAGGTAAAGGCTATTCTCAATTGTGCTACACCTAGAAATCCATCTGAGGTTCACTCCTATGTTGGAATGTTAAACTTCTATTCCAAGTTTCTTCCTAGAGCTAGTACGCTGTTCAAGCCATTGTATGACTTGTTGGCAAAGGATGCAGTGTGGGAATGGAATGACCGATGTGAAGAAGCATTTAATTTGAGTAAGCAAATGTTGGTTAATAGTAATGCATTGGCTGTGTATGATCCATCCAGGGAGCTAGTTTTAGTATGTGATGCATCCCCTGTGGGCATAGGTGCCGTGTTGGCTCAAAGAGATGGGAAGGAAGAGCGGCCAATAGAGTTCATGTCAAAAATGTTGACTGCAACACAGCAGAGGTATTCACAATCAGAAAGAAAGGCATTAGGAATAATAGTATCTTTGCAAAAGTTTCACAAATATTTGTGGGGGAGAAAGTTTTCCATTGTAACGGATAATATGCCACTAAAATCCATGTTTTCTCCTACGAAAACAACGCCTAAGGTATCCGCTCAAAGGCTTCAAAGATGGTCTGTAATTCTAGGAAACTACCACTATGAATTGGAGTATAGGAAGTCCAGTCAAATGGGTGCCGCAGATATGCTTTCGAGGTTGCCCGTAAAAGAGTATGCTTGTGATGAAAGTTGTAATGTTGTGGTAGATTTGCCGGACTTGCCAGTGTCATTTGAAGCAGTAGTTGAGGAAACTGACAATGATCCACAATTATCAGCTGTGAAGAAATATGTTTCAAATGGTTGGCCTGCAGTTTGTCCTAGTTTAGATCTAAAAGCTTACTTTGATGTGAGGTATGCTTTATCACTTGAGAATGATTGCATTTTGCTAGGAGACAGAGTAGTGGTTCCCTTTTGTTTGAGAAAAAAGGTTTTACGCAATTTACATGAAGGTCATCCTGGTATTCTGAGGATGAAACTTAGGGCTCGATCTATCATGTGGTGGCCGAACATCATGAGTGACATAGAAAGGGTGTGTGAGGCTTGTGATCCATGTTCCAAAGGCAATTTCAAAGCAGCTTCAACAACAACCATCCCGTGGGTACCTACCACTCAACCGTGGGAACGGATTCATATAGATTTTTATTTTATGAACAGTGTCACATATTTAATCTGCGTTGATAGTTTTTCTAAATGGATCGAGGTGTGGACTATGGACAAGACCAATGCATCCGCTGTAATAGACAAATTAAGTCTCAGTTTTTCCATTTGGGGGTTGCCTGTGGAAGTGGTGAGTGACAATGGTCCACCATTCAACTCTTTGGAATTCATTGACTTTTGCACGAGAAACTTAATTGTTGTCTCTAAGAGTGCACCTTATCACCCATAAGGAAATGGATTGGCAGAAAGATTTGTCGAAACAGTTAAAGCAGGGTTAGGCAAGGAATTGGCTAAGGTTGATGGTAATTCTCTATCTATCAAACTGTCAAATTATTTGTTAGCTTTGCGGACCACACCGTCCACTGTTACAAAGAAATGTCCTTCAGAATTCATGTTAGCATTTGAGCCAAAGACTTTAGTGAATGCTATCAAACCAAAGCTTAGAAAGTATGTGCCATCTAAAAGAGAGTTCAGAATCAATGATGTTGTTAAAGTCAAACTATCAAAGAATCATGACGTGTTTCTTGCTAAAATTGTTAAAATAGTTGGTCCTACACTGGTGCATGTTGAAATGTTTGACACCTGTAAAATCATAAAAGTGAGCACTAATCAAATTCAGCTTACATCTAATGTTGGTTTCAACCATCAGGAGGATGACAAATTCCAATTTCCTCTTATGGTAGAACCCTCTCAAGATGCTGTGCCCATTGTGTTACCCAAACAAGTAATAGCACCTGATGTGCAAGTGGTATCACCCATAAATAGGCCAGAACAAATCTCTGTACCAGTTAATAATGATGTTCTTACTGTTTCTAGCCCAATTGCAGTCACACCACCCAGGCGTGAATTGCGTGATAGGTACCAGTTAAGATTGCCTGTCAAACTCAGAATGGGTGATTTCCTGTTAAATAAGTGATGCAAATTTTTATGTGCATCTTAATTCTTTTGTCCTGTAATGTTTGTTTTCTGTTTATTGTTTCAAAGAAGGTTAATTATGTAATTGTTTTATGTGTTTATTTTCTTTTGCCGAGGGGGGTAGTGTGGTATCTCTAAGCCAATATGTGTTGGCGGCACAGGTTGTGCTTTTGTTTTACGAAATATGCTTGTCAATTGTTTTGTATGAGAATAGAGTCTGAATAAAAGCCGTTGAAGTAGAACCACGTTGTCCCCTGGAGTTAGTGATTGATCCCCTGAAAGCTGGCGAATCCTCGAAGACACGACACTGGGTTAACTTCGTTGAACCACTGTTAATATTTTGGCGTACACATAGCTTGAGGTGATATCCGCGATGGAGGGATTTAAGGGGGGGCACAGGGGGTCATGACTTACTCACACAAATTTTATCAAACATTTTAACTTTTATTAGTTTAATACTTTTGTTTCCTTGTAAATGTATGCGAATGTATGGCTATAAGTTCCAAACGATAGAGTTATATTTATTGTAGAGTATGGCACGAAAAACTTTTACAAGGGAAAACCGCCCTCTCTTCCGCAGGCGTGGGGGGTATTCCATACTGCTGCCAATTAAAATGTGCCCCTGCCTAGATGTTACCAAACCATATCTGGTTTGGTAACATCTATAACTTATAAGTATATAGATACTTATAGATATCTAATCATAATATGGTTATATCATCATTAAATTCTAAAATTTGTTTAAAATGATTTTACTCCTTGTTGGTTTTATGTTAGCTGTTTCCTGGAATAAATTAATACTATAATAAATATTTCTATCCTTCCATCTCCTGAATGGGCTTCATTTTGCTTATGTGCTATTAAAATCATAAAGGGGGCCTAAAAGATAAATATATTATGTAGGTTTTCTCAATGGTTCCTGGGGGAATTCCGGGAGATTGGTATAGACTCATTAAAACCAGAGTCTATGTGGTAATATTATGATATTTTTCTGTTACTTCTCATTGATAAAGGGTGTCTCTAGATGATTTGATCTGTTCAAGATGATAATTGAGGACTGGAATAATTAGTGATTCATCATAGTGTATTAACGTTATTACGTTAACGTAAGTACGTTATTAGGTATGATTCTTCAATTGCAATGCCACACTTCCTCAAACAGAACTTTTTCATTGAATTTTTTGTAATTTACTGCTGCAACTAGACTGACCCTGGTTGTTTTGAATTTCCCAATTAAGATCAGAAGCCAGGCAATTTAAGAAGCTATGTTATGTATTGACTTCATAGTCTATTCAAGCATGCATGTCAGCAATAGCAAAGCTTGCAATGAATGGAAAATCATCATGGTAAAATTTTTGTCCTTAAGGCTTAACTACGGTACTGTGGGTTTCTTGTTTGTCGTATGAATTTTCTTGCTGTTCTTTCTGCTAAAATCCAATAGAATTGCTTCAGTAATTTTTATTGGTAGGGACTGATTCAGTCCTATAAGCACCTAATGCGTCTCTCCTCTTCTAGGTGATCACCATATTCTCTGCTTCCAATTACTATGAGGTGGGCTCCAACAAAGGTGCTTACCTGAAGCTACTCGGCCCGGAGCTGACTCCTCACTTTGTTCAGTACACATCTGCAGCATCGACTGGCGGGTATGGTCGATCCTCAAAGAAGGGTGGCTTTGTGGTCGCAGGGGCCACTGCGGACGGGGAGGAGCCCCAGGGGCGGCAGTTGACCTTCCGCCAGAGGGTTGGCTTGGTGGAGCGGTCGGCCATACGAGAACTTCGTGGAAGGATACTCACCAAGCAGGACTCACTTATGGAGGAATTCAGGAAGACAGACCCGGCTGGAACCGGTCAGTTGTTTATCAATAACTTAATTCTCAGTCTATGGTACCCTAAATAATTGCACGTTGTGAAGCAGAATTTTTCGTTAATTTATTGAAAATATCTCTTGCCTTTCTAATGAATGAAAAGATTACATTTCTTGCTAATGCCAATGGTGCTGAGAATATGAATTTCAATAGTTCTGTCTGTCCAGAACATAAAATGCGCATAATACTTGAAATTTCTCAGACATACATATAAAAGCCAATGTTGACTTGCAAGTTATGCCTGAGTGTGCAACAAACTCCAGAATCTGGGGTGTGCACTTATTTCTGCACATATTGGGCAAAAAAAGTTAGATGTATATGAAACATGCACCTGTTTTTTACCACTTAGGTTCATCTAGTTACTGTATATATTTTATGGATGGATACAAACATATTTTCAGGTGATTGATTTATTGTGCTTATTTCATGAAATGTAGCAAAAACATTCTCCTCGTGAGTCATTATGTTACTTGAACCTTGGAATTCAAACTCCTTATCATCACAGGAATGCTTCTGTTCATTGAATTTTGTAGCTTCAAGTAGACAAAGCCTCATTGTTTTGAAGTTCTTATTAAAGATTATGAATCAGGCAAGATAAGGAAAGGTTTGATGCATTCAAAGACAGGTGGACTTTCAGGTTCTGGTTGAAGGGGAAGCAAAGGTGACCTGTGACCGTGATAGCACCACAAAGGCACCACTAAGTAGTCAGTAGATCTTCTTATGGCTCTCAACTTTTTATGGTCTACTTAATGTTCTTTCACCTAATTTCCTTTTAATTATTTATGGATGTCACAAATTTAATGCATGATTTGCAAGGCAACAAAACTATCTTTAACCCCTTTTATGATAGGAATACAATATATATTTACTGAATTATTTTTCTCATCTTAATACAGCCATCCCATAAATCAATGTACTATATGATGACTGGTTTTTCCTTAATTTTTAAATACTCTTTTCAATTTCCTTTATGTCATTTATGTCATGGTATTTTCAATGAAGAGAAAGAAGAGTATTTTTTGTCCATGGGGACATAAAAGTGTTTTGCCTATGAAAATGATTTTTTTTCCTCCTTATCAGAAAATTTATTTTTGTTTCATTTGGCCTTTTCGTTGACTACTGAATATTAGACAAGCGACTTGGAGATTTAGGTTATCCATAGGTTTAGCATATTTTGAGGGGTTGGAATAAGAAATCTGAGAAACTTTTTTAAACTAGCCTCACACTAAGCGGTACTGACCACAGGGGTCAGGGCCTCCTTAGCCCTTGTGGCCCTGCCTTCAACCCACGCCTTAATCTTCTGTGGATGTAATCTTCAGTTCAGACTTCAGCTTTCTATGCTCAATTTATTATAAATTATTTTGAGAAACAACAGGCAGAATCACGCATTGGTGATTCAGAAGTGTCCTTTTCTATCACCAAAATAGAAAAATGAGTGATGGTGCAACATTGTGGTACAGCAATAATTAGAACTGCAGAAAGGTATGTTAATGATGCTGCTAAAGCATCTGTACTTGCATAATTTCTTTTTGCTCCCATTGTTTAATACAATATTTTCCTTTATGGTTTTCTTTGATAGGGTACTTTGCTAGCACCCCTATATACTTCTGCATTTCATAGTTTTCTTTTTGGAAGGAAAATTTAAGAAATTTCATCCAATAGTAGATTGTTTTTAGATAACCTATGATTTCTTCTTTTGAACTATATATATTACTAGCTGACCTGGCGAACTTCGTACCGCTTAACAATCAATGAATCAGTTTAGTTACACTATTTATAAATCAAGAGCAGCTGTATCATTTTTAACCATATTTAATTTATTATAATAAAATAAGGATACAAATTCAATAAAACTACGTGAATGAGTATCAAAATTGCTTGTCAGAAAGACATTTTCTTTAATAAATCTACATAGGGTGGATCGGAGCACGTTTACGCAGATTTTTTTCAATGAAATTTCTTACGTTTTGGCTTAAGAAATTTTGGGCATTGTGGTTTTATTAAGCAGTTAATGAAATGAAAATTATACACATTCAGTTGTTGGCTATTTGTGTTATTAACCGTAAAAAAAATTTTTTAGGTCCAAGTCTGTTGCATAAACTTGGCCAGTTCACGGGACAGGTTAACTCAACGCCAGACCAATGCTTGACTGATGCTCAAAATCATGTATGAAAAGCCCCTATGAAGTAGCATTCGTATCAAATGACTTTAGGCGCACCAGTTATACTATCTCTGTTTGGAAAAAATGCACTAAACGTGCTGCATGCATAAATGCACCACGGTGTGCCAAGCACCTTCTGATAAACAATAGTTTTTGTTTTGCTATCAGGCGCAAGATAAAGCCGATGAAGCTAAATAAATATATCGAAGCGAAGCAGTGACGCAGTGAGGGGGGGTTTTAGGGGAAAAAACCCCCCAAAGAGCTCAGAGAATTTTTTCATTAAAAATTTTGTTAGTAATATTAAGGGGATGGATGAGTAACAAACAAAACATATTTAACTATTCACACAGCCGCAAATCCCACTATTTTGAACCATTTATCTTAGAAAATGGATCTATACAATTTTATTCATAATTCAAGGATGGGAAATAGGGAAAATTGTGTCAAAGGTGATATTTAATTTCCTCCCTCATTTCCTATTGTAGGGTATATTCCTGTTTCGTCGTGGTGCTCTGCTCTTGAGAAGAAGACTGGCCTCAGCGTCCCATGGAGAATGCTCAGGGACCGCCTTGCCTCCATTGACTATGCTTCTGGCTTTGTGGAATACAACTCCACCTTCCGAGAAGATGGCAAAATTCAAAGGCGAGGGGTAAGTTGCAATTTATTTTAAATATCAACTAGTTGCATGCTCTTTATTCTTTTTCCATTATGAAACATATCTGCATGCCTGTTAGAGCCAGTAGTGCTTGCAATGAATCTGTTAGATGCATTGCTTTGAAGTAAAATATGAGTTGTACAGTACTGCATGAGAGATTAAATCCAGCAAGCTGAATGTCTTTGCATTGTATGTATTGGCTAATTCATTTATGGTTTTCATATTGAAGCAGTCACTAACTTGCTTCTGGGCTATGCTGCAGCATTGAAATCAATTAGTCTTGTTTATTCCATTCTGTGCAACTGAGGTAATGTTTATCAAATCCATGGATTTTGTATTCAATTGCATCTTTCATAGATTGGAAAATCTATTCAAAATACACCACAAATAAGGATTTTGTGAAAACCAGCTGGATAAATGAAAGTTAAACTTTACATCTGTGGAATAATCAGCATACACTGAATTTCTACAGAAAGGTTATTACAAACGAAACATTATTTGAAAGATTACATGGCAAGTCAGATAAGTGATATACATATCAGCCAATATCATCACAGAAAAGGTAGCATGAGAGCAATATTTGAGGTGTATTGACTTAATCATCAACACCTTAAGTACATATGGTAAAAATTGCAGTTAGAAAATCTCACTGCAATTTTTAAATCCTACCTATCATGCTTATTATTTCATTTGACCCTCAGCCAAATTCTGTCATGTTTAACCAACAATCTAACAATTTTAAATGTATGATTTCATGGATTTGAGATGAAGTATGTTTTAACATACTTAAAATTGAATTTATGCTTTAGTTAACTGCGCTGGTTTTAGAGTTTTGATACATCATTATTGCTCTGAGTTTACGTATTTCCCATATTTGGGTCCTATTCAGACTAAAGCCTAAATTTGTATCGTATTTAAAACATATTCTGTATTGAATATGTCGACCTGCATTAGGATATCAGGAAGAAATGATTTTGTTCTCCAAACTTTTTCAGTTATTGACTCTGATAGTTTTAAAAATAAATAGACATGTATTTTTTAAATTTTCTTTGCGTTCCTTATTTCTGGAGCCATTTATGGAGAAAATAAAATGGTGTTACCCCTATGGTGGATAAATTTATAATGAAGTAAAACTGAGAGGATTAGCTATTAAACTCATAATCAGCTAAGTTTCTCCCTGAATGTGTGAATAAGCCAGAATTCTGATGACGTTAAGAAAAGTTAATGGTAACTTTAGTATTTTCTTAATTTGAAGCTATGGGAGAATGGCAGGCTTGGGAAGATTTTTATCTTTGTCACTTATATTTTTCTAAAATTCATCCATTAACCCTTATGCTCTCACCGTAATTTCCATTTCTACTCCCAGGAAGCTCTTCCCCGATTCGTTTCTGTATGAAGAACATTAGATAGAGTAGAAAACCATTTCCTCTGGGGCTATAAACATTTATAATATCTCCAGCATAAAAGTGAAATTGACTGAAAATATAATAAAAATGTTTTTTTTATAAGATTAAACTCGGGGCCAATATATCTGTAGCTTGAGCTTTTTAAGACTAAAATCAACAGCCATTATGTAGGTATGTATATTGGCAACTTGAGCATCTAAGGCTCGTTTCACGTTGATGCGGACAGTCCGCGCTACGCGTGCAGATGAGGTTCTATTGATGTTAATGTTTAAGCTTACACATGAGTAAGGACGGGTGATGCGGACCAAGCAGATATGCCATTGGAAATAGAGCGAGCTTTGTGATAACAGTGCGAGTGGGTCTTTTTGCCATGTATATGAATTACATTGTCTTCTATGGTCTTCTGCTTTGGGAGAGGGCCTGCGAAAATAATTTAAAAACCTATATTCATCAGCACGTCGCTCAGTAAATGTGGTCATGAAAGCAGCTTTCAATTTTCTTTGTGCCACAGTAGGGTGCATCCAAAGCCTCCAATAACGGACATTTTTCTTCCGTTTTTCTAACCTGTTATACAGCAATAGGGTGGTTTCCTATTATTTTTTTATTGCCTAAATCGAAAGATTATTCCTCCTGGAGTACATGTTTCACGCTTTTATATTTTTTAATGACGATTTCTATTTTTCGCGATTAAATGAAAATTGAAAACTTTCAAGCGCACGCGAAAACACGACGGAAAAGTATGAATGCTGGAAAAACCCCTTGTGACATCATTCTGGTTCCCGCTGTTGGCGTGAGGGGTAACCTTGGGGCGAGGCTTTGACCGCTGATACAATGCAGGCTGCTAGCAGGTAGCAGAGTGCTCTGCTAGCAGGTAGCGCTTGGCTTAAATAAGGTTTATTAATACCCTATCAAACGAAGAAAATTTTCTGACCTTAGTTTTAATGGGTGATTATCAAGACAGGTTTCTCTGAGCTCTGTGCCTCATGTATGCATTGGTAATCTCAGACGATGTAATACTCCTATCTACTTGTGTAGAAACTAGGTCCCTGTGACGTCAGGTGGATCCACGTGACGTCACAGGGACCTAAGGAGTGGCATCGCATGGGCGCCAATCAACATTTTCAAATGCGGTTAAAGTTTACCATTGCCATTCGTTTAAACTGGGATTTGTAAAACCAAATAATTTGTATATTATGAATACACTAATGGTGGGCAAGGAATCGCAATCAATGCCTTTCGTTTTCTTTGATGAAGGAAACTATCCTATTGCTTGAATTGCACTCGGCAGTAAGACGTTCTTCAACCTTCGCAAGCTGAACACAACAGACGGTTTTCATCCACATCTGTGTGTTCAGCGGTGACCGCTCTCCAGACCCTGCTCACATAGTGCGGTGCGCAGACAGTCCGCATCCTTGTGAAACAGGCCTAAGGGTTAATGACTTTCAGTCTGAGTGAACCCACCCAGCCCAAAAAATATTTTCTCAACTATCTGTCAAATCCTAGGTTCAACACTTCATCCAGTCTTCTATATCTGCACACTTATTAAGATACAGTGCATATTAAGGTAGAAGCATGTATTCATCATATATGTTTTTGTTAGATTCTCTGCCTTCATGTACTATCACCTTACAGTGTCAGCGGAAGAGTTTGTCTGGTCTTGACTAGCTCAATCTCACCATTTATATTGATATTTTACTTCTTTATTGTACCCATCATAGTGTAGCCATTAAGTGTACATTCCTATAGGATTTTTAGTGCTAAGAACCGGTGATGTCATGGTGCCAGAATGCACCGGATCACGGTTCTGGCACTGGTTAACATGTTGATTACCTGGGTATTTAAATTCCTAGGAACGCCGATTCGGGGTGGAGGTGTTGAGATTGGAAATATGTGCCTATTAGGGCATAATGCCTTTGGTTTAAACATGGTTACAAAGCTAATGTTTAGAATATAACTTTACCCAATCAAACGTTATGATGCATCAATTCATTATGAATAACGAACAACAACTGAAAACGTACATATTGTACGCTTTAAAATTGTTTAGGTTGACGCGCCTAAATGACAAAAATCTTCGTCATCCATCCGGAACGTTTGGGAAAAAAATTATGAGAATTCTCGCCATCCGTGCACAACGTGTTAACAGAAGACATAATAGTCAAATAACACTTTCATCAATTTTGTTGCCTCAAAATTTCTAATTTACGAGTATACATTTGTAACTGAAACAAAAAAATGTATTTAGAAAATGTAAATAATGACTTGTAATTAAAAAACACACTGAGTAATTTCACTTCTAAAGTAAGTTAAGGAAAGTGCTAATTTTCCCAAACTGCTAATTTTGCCATGACTTTGTGGCTAAGAACTACAGTGAAAGGTATGGGAATACTCTTTTGGTGAGCACTATTCTACCCACCGCATTTTTCTGTAATTATTTTTGTCAACAGGTAAAATAATCTATAATTTCACAAACAGTGAATATTTTATCTCTTGTTCGAATTCTCTTCAGAGTTGTTCTACAATTCTTTTTATAATTATTTTGATAAGGATTTTAAAAACTCAATATTAATAGATCTGTGACAAGATTAATAGATACCATGAATGGATATGAATGAGATTGAAAATGAAGTGCAGGAAAATATTTTATTTATTTTGAAATGAAAGCGTGATTGATGAAGTGAGTAGGAATAAATAATCAGCTGAAATTGTAGTCACTTTTTTGGGGGGGGGCAAGGAAGAGTGTGCTATGTTTTGAGGATTGAAAAATTCAGAGCGTAGAAACTTCATTTGGGTCCTTTGAGTGAGCAACAGATGATTTTTTTTCTTGGTATGCCCTTTGCATGGTGGTCTGTCGTTAGCAGTTTAGGAAATGTAGAATTACAAATTGCACTGGGTAGTTCTCTGTGTCAAAGCTTAGTAAGGGAAACAGATGTCTCTAAGTTGGAGGCTCTTTTGGAGTCACTTTGTTTTAGTTGGAGGTATGAAACTGATACTTAAAATGTGTTTCACCACAATGCAGTTTCAATGCTAGGCTAAAATTGCTTAAGCAATTAACCTTTTTCCTACGAAGGCCTTGTTTTTCACAGCTTGAATTTTCGGATGCTAAAGGACGAAGGCCGTGTTTCCACGGCTTGAATTTTTCAATGCTAAAGGCTGAAGGCCGTATTTTCAAGCGGTCAAACGTGCCAAGTGGGACCCAAGCACCATTAGGGTCCCTAGGCGCGAGAGGTCCGACCCTTTCTTTTTGTCCGTGTGGGAATTATCTCGGCCCATTTCCGGCACATAATGTCCCACTCAAGGAAGGTGCTCATGGTCACTTATTTGTTTATAAGTTAGAATTACTAAAAACGTACATGTTGCATTTATTGAAAATCAATGCCAAGAATTACATTCTGGGTGTTCTGCTGATCGGTTCCAAATTTTAAATAGAACTCTAGCGTTTATATTACCGGAGTTCATCATCATCTAGAACAAATGTTGGATACGCTAAGGTTAGATGTTTAATTGTTATTTTTAAACCTTACTAGCAAATTTATAGGAGCAATATTCTTATGATTTACATCTAAAGATATACGTTACTCTGTTAACCACATTCTAAGTGTACATTTGCAGTGAAATTTGGTATAATACAGTGAATTGAAGAAGGCAGCGCTGGAAGGAAAGGGAGGCTCCCAGATCACTTCTTTAATACTCCATGGAAACCTACCTTAATCAGTAGATAATACTGTAATAATAATCCGATTGAACTCCTATGAAAGAAACCCCTCGTAATGTAATAAAATATTCTCATTCTCTTAGTTGTCGTGAGCCAAAATTACAAAATTATTTCGTGCGTAATATGAATTTATATTTATCTGAGTGAAATTGCAGTGTAAACATAATTTAGCCATTTCAAACGACACTTTTGTAAGATTCAAGTAGTTTTATGTGAATTTTTCGGGAAAATATTCTTGAAAAATATTCTAAATGTTTCATTCTCATGTTTTCAGAATGCTCGTGGAGAGCAGATGCGAATGAGGAGAGTGTGGATTTGGGCATCATGGATCCAAAATATGTTAATATCATAAATCGTAAATACCTAGAAGTATGTTAGGTACATTGAAAGATTTCATTCCCTTTAAAGTATTTGTTGGTCTATGATATAATGCCCTTTTGCTGAAAACCCTAAAGGTAACTGTAGAACTTCATTTAAAAGTTCTAGAGGCATTGCGAAATGAAAGGTATACATTGATGAACTGACATTTGCTGCAATATTAACAATTTAAAAAATCAAAACTGCACTAGTAACAATAAACTGTCTGCAAAAGTACGCCGTGATGGGTTGCCTTCGGTCGAGGATTATATTTGCCCAGTTGCTGAGGAAAGGGTCCGGCATTCCACTAGGTAAGGTCATTAAATGGAGGAACCGACTACCTGGACAATTCCTTGCTGATAAAAAACTCCGTACAGGGCGAAAAAGAAATGCTCACAGCATTCGTACAGCAAAAACCAACTTTCCGTGAAGGAGCCCGGCGCAAAAGGGTTAAGAGCAACAGTGATATCTCTCACTTAGTAGTCCAACTGTTTTAGTTTTTTGTACAGGTCAATGGCTGCTGTCCTGATATGCACCTCCTGGCACATGCCTAATTGAGGCAGTTTGTGGGTCAATATGTAGGTGACGATGAAATGTTAATATCTATAGGCGTACCTTCCACTCATAGGTCTTTATCGTTCCATCCTGCTACCACACAGCTCGAGAGGTGCGTGGTACCTCAGATTAAGGGAAGCAAAATCAAGTATTAAGTGTTTTCACCAAAAAAACAGTTAAAAGGAAAATTTCATGGATACCCCCATGACCTGTGTTTTCATCCCAATGGCAACTTATGTACTTGCTTAGCGGTTGCACACAAATTTAAGTGGTATTTCTCAGTAACAGTGAGTTCTAAGGCTGAATAGAATCAGTCGTGATATACCTAATATGCAGCAAACCATCAAATGAGTAACTGTCGAATAATTTTTTTGTTAATGATATCAAACAGTTATGCATGTACTGGTACTCCAAATTTAATTATAAAAGTTGGTTATTTGTATGATATACTGGTCATTTGCATACTTTCTGTGTTCTGTACTTGCTGCCTGCTCGTTTCATTTGTTCCTCACCAAGTTCCATGCATCCCATTCCAGTTTCATGCATTCCATATCAGTTCAATTTTCTGCCAAGTCTACATTTCCTCTTTTTCTAATTTTATGCTAGAAGTGTGGTGTTTATCTGATTTGGAAATATTGAATTTGTGACTGTGAAATGCAGGTTATACTGCAAATTGCAGTACTGCACATGTGTTATTTTCATATCATGATGAGTACATACTGTGGGAAGAAATATTGCCTGCTGATGGGTATACTTTCAATCCAACAATTCTGTAGTCTATTTTGCCCAAATTTATTTTGCTGTCTGCTTTTTCTGCTGTATATTTCTGTTCATATTTTTGCATCTGTTTGGATGGGTACCCTGACCATATTATTATCTATGTTACTCTTTCTGTGATTTCTGGTATCTGAGGAACATGGTGTATCATATATTACAGCTGTGCATGCTTTTGCTATGGATGTTGAATGGCTCGTGCATGTAGCATGCGGCTGTGATGGGAAGTTCAAATCATGTTGAAGTAAACTATTGTATTATGCTGAAAAATGCCTACCATTTCTTTATTTTTGCATCTAAACTGTGTAATTAGACGTTGGACATGTGCTTATATAACTGATCCCTGCTGATTGTGCTTGGCATGTTTAATGCATGAATGCTTATCAACCTCATAAGTGCATCAAGAATGAGAAGTATTGCTTTGTAGGTGCAAGCTTAGAAGATACTTAGTGATCTGAAGATGAGAGCATTCATCTAGAATCTCTCTGTTACTTTCATTGCAGTCTGGTACAACATTAGTGGATACACTGTACCGCAACAAAAGCAGCCTTGAGGCCATATTCAAGATAATCGACAAGGACAATTCTGGTAATGAATCCATTTGTCATTTTTATTTTCAGTGGGCTCAAATTTATTTCTAAATAATTTTTTTGATTTACGGAAGTACCAAAGCCACCTTTAAAATTTGTTGTTTTATATTAGTAAACTTTATGATAAAGGCATATGTATATTCAAGTATTTTTCAATGGAATTCATGAAGGAAACACCCTGATTGAGGTGTAGGATATTACATAAGTGACCATCACACCTTAAGGATTTCTTGAGCATTCATTTAGGGCTGAAATATGTGTCTTTTCATTTACAGTGAGATACGAAATTAACTATGCAGTTACACATTGTGAATGTGTAAAAGTAATCAAAATGATTTGAAGGATAATCAGAATTTTGTGACTTTAGCAGTATTGCCAATGTGTTCAAACTCAGGTTTATTTCCATGCTCCTGAGATAAGTGGATAAATTTCAATTTTTAAAATAGGTTTTTACACTATTACATTTTGAATTAGGCTGTGTATTCAGTATATATGTATATTACAGATTTTGCATATTACGTTAAATTGACATGGTTCAACCACAAATCAGAAGTAATTCATAGCTGTATTAATCAAAACCTTACCAATTTCTCAGAAGGGGTGTAACAAAGAATGATAAAAAATTAATGTTGCGGTACTCCATAGATAAAGTCTTCGTGCAACTGAACAACCCAGGGAGAACACTAAGGTCAAAAAGACGTCTTCTAGACGTCATTTAGATGGTCGAAATAACGTCTTAATCCCAGGTCAAAAAAACCTATTTCCTTCCCTCCAAAATGACCTATCCACGACGTCTTGTGGTTCGTCAAAAAGACGTCTTCTAGACGTCATTTAGATGGTCGAAATAACGTCTTAATCCCAGGTAAAAAAACCTATTTCCTTCCCTCCACCATGACCTATCCACGACGTCTTGTGGTTCGTCAAAAAGACATCTTCTAGACGTCATTTAGATGGTCGAAATAACGTCTTAATCCCAGGTCAAAAAAACCTATTTTCTTCCCTCCACCATGACCTATCCACGACGTCTTGTGGTTCGTCAAAAAGACGTCTTCTAGACGTCATTTAGATGGTCAAAAAACCTCTCGATCCCGGGATAACAATACATTTTTCCTTCCCTCCACCATGACCCAATCGCAAACTTTTCTTTTTGATCAAAAATACGACATTTTGATGGTTTAAATATTTTGAAAAATGAACCAAGAAGACATATTTTCTTCCCTCCACCAAGATTCAAGGAAAACCTCTTAGGAGATAAAAATAAGAGATAAAACATGAAATGAATGAAGTAATTTTTTAATTATATAACCAACAGAAAACTAAACAAAGATTAATGTCCGAGAAACGGAAGGTATAACAAAATGTAGAAAACTCCCACACAGCACAAGTATTGACAAAATGTCTATGTAAAATCTTATACGTCTTATGCTAATATGTAGAATATATCTTTAATAACTTGAAGACACCTTCTAAACTAATGTAGATATCTTAGCTGTCTCAAAGGCATCTGCAGCATTATCAATGAATGCATTCATGTTGATTCAATGTCTTGCAGTATAGGCCTTGAAGTATTTTCAATGCAAGTTTTGCCAATGTATTTTAACACCTTCATCAGGGCTATGAATAAATATGAGTACATAATTATGAGACATAAAAGTTTATGGCGATATTATTCATAATATTAAAATAAAAAAGAATTGTTGTTCATTAACAAAAAAGAAGAGACTAGAATTTTGATACATACCTGTTATTCCATTGAATTGGATTTGTTTATTGATGGTAACTAAGTTAATTCAGTACATAGTTACGTATCAATTTTGATTAAGTAAATAATTATAAATTTTGCTTAAATTGTTGATGACTGCTCTTTCCTTACAACTACTTTTGTTTTTCAAATATATATAATTTGTTTAAATAATCTTTTTGTCAAATTAATTACATAATCTAAAATATTGGTATTTTTGAAGTCCAATCAACAGCCATACTTTCATGAATAGACATTTTATAGAATTTCTATTATTCTACTCTACTACTCTCTAGAATATACAAAGCTATATATTTAGTAAAGACATTTAAAGAACGAGTTTTCCCAACTTTAAATCGCTTTTATGAACATTTGCCAGAAAAGTTGCCTATGTATTTTGGTGCACGTGCGCACTATGACTTCATCTATCCATCCACCTTCAAAGGAAATAGGTATTATTGACCTGGGATTAATACGTTTTTTTGACCATCTAAAATACGTCTTAAAAACGTCTTTTTGACCAACCAGAAGACATCGTGATTAGGTCACGGTGGAGGGAAGGAAATAGGTTTTTTGACCTGGGATCGCAAGGTTTTTTCGACCATCTAAATGACGTCTTAAAGACATCTTTTTGACCAACCACAAGACGTCGTGGATAGGTCATGGTGGAGGGAAGGAAATAGGTTTTTTTGACCTGGGATTAAGACGTTATTTCGACCATCTAAATGACGTCTTAAAGACATCTTTTTGACCAACCAGAAGACGTCGTGATTAGGTCACGGTGGAGGGAAGGAAATAGGTTTTATTGACCTGGTATTAAGACGTTTTTTCGACCATCTAAATGACGCCTAGAAGTCGTCTTTTTGACCTTGGTGTTCTCCCTTGGATAGCGGCAGTGGTTAACAATATTTGATTTTGAAAAAAAATGGCATATCAGGCCCTGATATAAGTTCGCAACTTTCCCTCACAGAGCAAATTTATAGGGAACTCGTATTATTAACCTGAGATCGAGAAGGTTTTCTCACCATCTAAATGACGTTTTTTTGACGTCTTTTTGACCTCTTTTGAAGACGTCTTATTCGACATTTTCTAGACCATTTCAAAACCAAACATAGACCACGTTAATGATGAAGTAAATAAATTTGGAATTAACGAATAATCTTCATGAAAATGGATTCCAGAATGTCCTAGAACTGCTAAGCGAAGCATTTAAAAAACTTTTTCTCACAATTTTTACTGGTCATTTTTTTTTCTTTTCAATGCCAAAGTAAAACCACTGTAGCGGCAGTGGTCAACAATATCTGATTTTGAAAAAAATAAGATCGGGATCCTAATATAAGCTGGCAACTTTCCCGCGAAGGGAAAATTTATAGGGAATATGCATTATTAATATGAGATCGAGAGGATTTTCTCACCATCTAATTGACGTTTTTTTGACGTCTTTTCGACCTCTTTTGAAGACGTCTTATTTGACGTTTTCCAGACCACTTCAAAACCAAACATAGACCACATTAATGATGAAGTAAATAAATTTGGAATTAATGAGTAATCTTCATGAAAATGGATTCCAGAATGTACTAGAACTGCTAAGCGACGCATTTAAAAACTTTTGCTCATCATTTTTGCTGGTCATTTTTTTTCTTTTCAAAACCAAAGTAAAACCATTGACCATATCATGACCTACAAGACGTCTAGAAGACGTCTTATAGGTCTTGGTGTTCTCCCTGGGAAGCTTTGGCAGTTATTCCGGAAAAATGAAAAATCAGGTTCCACTATCTTACTTTGGTGTTTTTACTCTCAGCCATTAGTAAAAAGTCACTGTCAACAAAGTAAGTCAACAAACCCTTGACTACCAAAGTACATGGTAATTTTTCCGTTGATAAAAAACAGCATTGTCCACAAAGATATGAAATTACGTACTTCGTAGAAATCTTGACACTCCCCCTCGGATAATACCAGTTTTGAAATGCAATAATCATGTAACCACCATTCTCTGAAATGAGTACTACACAATGCACACAACACAAGGCACTATGTAATTATCAACTATTAAAGCACCTTAAATTCTATTGTACAGATCCATGAAGTCCTATCATCTTTGATAACAATTTGATTCTTGTCCCTGGCAGTCTTTTAGTAAATATATCCGCAGTATTCTTGTACAATGGTACATGTATAAAACACACCATTTTATATTTGTCTTGTTCCATGATGATGTGGTATTTAGCAAAGAAATGTTTGTTTCCTTCAGTAATAACATCATTTTTGGCAATGGCAATGGAGCTCTCACTATCACAATACATATAACACAAGGTTTAGGCATTAAACATCCTTGATTAATTTCTATCAACAACTCTGATAACCATACTATTTCAGTTACACACCCATACAATGCAATAAACTCTGCATGAGTTGATGAGGTTGCCATGCATTTCTGCTTCCTGGCTCACCAGATAAATGGAGCCCCTGCTAAAGAAATATGATATCCTGTAATGGACTTACAATAGCGTTTACTGCCTGCCCAGTCTGCATCAGAGTATGCATTAATTTTACTCTGACATTTTGATAACATAAAGCATAACCTCTAGTCTTAGACAAAAATCTAAACTTATGCTTGACATTTTTCCTATCAGTTTGATATGGCTCTTCCATAAACTGACTTAAAATACACACTGCATAGGAAATGTCTGGTCTTGTATTCCCAGACGAATGCAACAAACAACCTATGGCTTTTCGAACCAAATAATTGCTTATTTGATTCTCGACATCTCTCTCTTGAAAATCTAGTGGTAAAGGAGTATTTACCCAGTTTAAAGTATACCGGGACTAGCCGCGGTGATAACCTTTACGGGAGTCACCCGCAATGCACAATCGTGCGAAAGATCCACAGAGTAAAAATCATTCGCCTTGACCGGGATTCGAACCCGGATCCCCCGATTTGCGGTCGAGTGCTTTAGCCAGTTAAGCTACCTAGGCATCATTCTTCCCTGTGGATATTTTCGGACACTACCGGACAAGATGTAGTACTGTAGATGTACTACAAGATGTAGTACTACAAGAGTACAAGAGTACTACAAGACAGTACTACAGAAGTAGTACAAGAGTACTACAAGATGTAGTACTTACATCTTGTCCGGTAGTGTCCGAAAATATCCACAGGGAAGAATGATGCCTCAGTAGCTTAACTGGCTAAAGCACTCGACCGCAAATCGGGGGATCCGGGTTCGAATCCCGGTCAAGGCGAATGATTTTTTCTCTGTGGATCTTTCGCACGATTGTGCATTGCGGGTGACTCCCGTTAAAGTTATCACCGCGGCTAGTCCCGGTATACTTTAAACTAGTCTAGAGCGAACACCTCTTTGTGTTCTATGTCCGGGCCTGCTCTCAGGCTGTGGCGCAGTGCACACGATTTGGACTGCTTGTGGCATCATATGCTCAGCAGTCCAGTTACATCTTGTCCGGTAGTGTCCGAAAATATCCACAGGGAAGAATGATGCCTCGGTAGCTTAACTGGCTAAAGCACTCTACCGCAAATCGGGGGATCCGGGTTCGAATCGCGGTCAAGGCGAATGATTTTTTTCTCTGTGGATCTTTCGCACGAGTATATTTACCCCTTGACAATCTTGCATCTCGAATTCTCCCAACATATATTTTATATAATTCTCCTGATCAATATATACCACACTTCTTTCAGGTCCCTGTATTCTTATGGACAAAATAGGGCTGAACCAAGATCCTTGACTCCTACATGCTTACCTTGATAACTCTTAAACTGTGATATCTTGTCCTTCGCGCCGACAAGCAACATAAAAATATCATCAACATAAACCCCTACCTTAAGGTCAGACTTGCTAAAAATACATGTATCACTTAAACACTGTTTTAACCCATGCACAGACAAAATTGAGCTTAGATGCAAATACCAATTCTTACCTGATTGCTTTAAACCGTATATACTCTTGTTTAACTTACATATGTAAACTTTCAATCTACCGTTATATTCTCTCTGAGATATTTTGGTATCTCCATGTACACATCCTCTTCTAGTTTACTGTTTAAGTATGCCCCCATAATATCCAACAGATCCATTTCTAAATCTGTCTTAACAGCAGTACTATAAGAAGCCTCAGACTTTTCTTTTGAATAACAGGACTAAATGTGTCATGGTAATCAACTCCATGAATTTGACCATATCCCTGTTCAACTAACCTTGCCTCGAACTTTATAATTCCCCCTTTATCATTGCGTTTCAAGGCAAACACCCATGTTGAACCTACAATATTTAATCCCTCTGGTCTTGGCACTATTTCCCATTTCCCTTGGTCTGACAAAACTTTTACTTCTTCTTGCATTGCCTGTTTCCAAAACTCAGAATCTTTACTGTTTAAAGCCTCTGTTACTGTCTCTGGGATGGAAGTACACTCAATACTTGCATCAGCATAGTTGGAGCTTTGACAAGATATTGGCTTCCTAGCACGCTTTAACCTCTATGGAATGGACTGGCTTGGTACCTACCTCACCTGCGACCATAGGCGGATCCAGGGGGGGGGCACAGGGGCACGTGCCCCCCCCAGACCCTCAAAAATATGCAAGATTTTTAATACGGTCCCATTATCATTGCATTCGTTTTGTATTGCGAGGTATCCTTGTGCCCCACCCAGAACAAAATCCTGGATATGGCCTTGCTTGTGCCCCTCCCAGAAAAAAATCCTGGATCCGCCCCTGCCTGCGACCTCACCAGGGTCAGGGGTTGTCACTGGTACCTCTAAATTAGTAACCGTGGGGTAGACCACCAAGACTGGCTGTTCGACATCATCCTCCAAAACTGCAACACGAGGTGCTGCTTCCTCTGGTATCTCAGGCACTGCTCCCCCTGAAACTGAATCTGGGACCACTGGAGTCAGACCTGAGATCGCCACCGGGTGCGATGAAATTTGGTTTCATTTAGTCTCCTCAGCTTTTCCTTTGCCTGTGAAAACATAGCCTTGATCCACGATGTCTTCTTCTGGATCAGGTTTGCTCTCGCTGTCTAGATCTGGCATCTTGATATCATCTTGGCTCATCTTAAAAGGGAAATTTTGATTCATTGAACCTTACATCTATGCTGATTATTACTTTCTTCTTTTTCAGACTCCGAAGTCGATATCCCTTGATACCCTCTTCATATCCTAACATGATGCTTTCTTCTCCTCTGGGACTCAATTTTCCATCTCTTGTCTCTCTCGGCTGTCATGCCCATGCCTGGCATCCAAAAACTCTTAGATAGTTATAATCTATCTCCTTTAGTTCCCATCCTTTCCAAAAACTCATTGGAGTATTGCTATTTCGTGCAGAAGTAGGAGACAAATTTCTGAGATGTACAGTAGTCATGAGAGCTTGTCCCCAAAATCTTTTATGAAAACCAGATTAGATCAGTAAACATCTTATTGTATTCAGAATGGTTTTGTTGTACCTCTCAGATACCCCATTTTGTTGTGGAGCATATACCACTGAGAAACGATTCCACACTCTTCCAGGTGTATTGAGAATTTTTTATTAGTGTATTCTCCACCATTGTCACTCTGGAATTCCTTAATTTTCCTATCATGCAGGTGCTCCACTCTGCGTTGAAATTTCTTGAAATTTTCAAATGTGTACTTCTGACTTCTTTTTGAGTAAGTAGACCATAGGATACCTTGTAAAATCATCAGTGAATGTGACAAAGTACTTACATAGCTCCATTTAAAGTCTTGGGTGTAAATAAACCTGCCACATCAGAATGGATTCTATCCAGGACCTTGCATGTGTCTTCTCCACCTATGTATGGAAATTTTAACCTCCTCATTTTCCCAGCATTACAAGTGTCACAATCAAAGACATTAATTCCAAATTTTTTATCCAAAGGAATTCTCTTCACATCATCTTCATTTAGATGCCCCAGTCTATCATGCCACAATATGGTAGATACTATAGATGCTTTCTTAGTCTCAGAAATAATCTTGACATCTTCAATGCTGACTCCTCCCACTGTAGTGATGTAATATAAATTATTCACAAGAAATGCCTTCAAGAAAACTTCTTCTTCATGAGATATCTCATTTACACCTTGATACCATGAGAACTTCAATCCTATCTTGTCTAACACTCCTTGTGGGAGAAAATTAGGTATCCTTCAAGTCTGGGATATACAGAACATCTGAGAAATCTATATTAAATCCACCACATTCATTATGGAGATCTCCAATTTTATGGTGCCAATTCCATTAACTTCTAGAGCATATCCATCACCCACAACATCTTGATCAGTTATAGGATGAAGGCTTATGAATAAATTCTTCCTTTAGCCATGTGGTCAGATGCTCCATCGTCTAGTATCCACAATCCCCCACATCCTATACTTTTACCGTAGTGAGTACACATAGCTTTATATCCCATTGTGACGACAGAAGCTCGCCCCTTCTTTACAGATTCATAATTCTGATTCTTCCCTATTGAATTTTGTTTCTTATCAGGGCATTGGAAAGATAGATGTCCCTCTGTTTCACATGCATAACAGACGGGAGGATGGCTTTTTCTTCCACCTTTACCTTTGTACTTTCCTTTCCCTTTAAATCTGTTCACTCCATGCTCAGAAAACTCTGATTCCTTAGTGACCTTGTAAACTTGATGTGCATCGCTATTATCTTCTGATTTGAGCACTTTATTCTCTCTTGACATGCATAGCATCTTCTGCTCTTCCACAAGCATGTCTCCCAATACTTCTCTTGAGGCTAATTTCCCTTTCCGGTAACTCTAGACAAAAAACTTCCAGTCAGATGGAAAGCGGTTTAGATATACATTAGCTAGAATATCATCATCAATCTCCATACCACATTTCTTGATTTTCCTATGATAATCGTTTAATATGGCAACATAGTGATGAATACTCCTCCTTTGTCTTCTGTGTATTCCACATAGCTCAATTGAAGCTGCATAGTTCAGAGCGGCTGTTATTCGTGCACATGGTCTGCGACGCTTCCCATGATGTCTTAGCATTATCTCAGGCATCCACATGCTCCAGAAAAGTCTTCTGAATGTTACAATGGATGAGTCCTAGACATGTGTTATCCAGCCTTTTCCTCCGTTTCATCTCATAATCTGGTGGATCTGCTGCAACTAACACACCGTTCTCTTCTATTGTACATTCTTCAAAACCTTGGATGGCTTCAATACATTGAGCTTTTAAGAATAACCCCTTCATTCCTAAAGTCCACTCGTAATAATTCAGCCCCTCAAGTTTATCCGTCACAGAGTAATTGCCCCTGGGCTGACTCACTATCCATCATTTGATTTTGCCGCCATCCAGACATCGTTCCTCTTGTTTTTCTTGTTACGAATTATTCAAGCCGGAGTCTGGTTGATTTGTACCCGAAGTTTATCACGGTTTGCTCAAGCAATAGTCCTCTTCGCCAACTCATTTACTTCTCCACACTTATGCCTGCTGGGCCCATAGCCTGATAAAAAATTAATGTTGCAGTACTCCGTAGACGAAGTCTTCGGGCAACTGAACAAGCCTCGGCAGTTAGTCCGGAAAAATAAAATATCAGGTTTCACAATCTTACTTCGGTTTTTTTTATTCTCAACCATTAGTAAAAAGTCACTCTCAACATAGTAAGTCAAGAAACTCTTGAATGCCAAAGTACATGGTAATTTTTACGTTGATAAAAAACGGCATTGTCCGTGACGACACGAAATTACGTTTTTCATAGAAATCTTAACAAAGAAGTCAAACATATCCTATTAAAGCTAAGTTGATATTGCTCAGTATTTTTCATCTCATTAAATTTAGAATATTACTGCAGTTGTGTATATAGATCACTACTCTTGCATTAGAGCTGAAGATTTTGGTAAATGCTTGCATGGAGAGGAATTCTGGTATTCAGGATGGCTTTGGTAATGTAAAATTACATTTCTGAGTGTATGGAATAGAATAGAAGAACAATAATAGACTGAATGGGGATTTCAGGTCTCATATCAATGGAGGAGTTCAAAGAAGCATGGATACTGCTGTCAAATCACTTGGAGGCTGAGAGGGCATCGGCCCCCGAGGGTATCCCAATGGGCATGGCCCCCTCACCCTCCCTTCATCAGATGCTCGACGTGGCGCGAACAATGGATCTCAACAAGGATGGTCTCATCGACCTCAACGAGTTCATGGAAGCATTTCGACTGGTGGATCCCGGCAGGGGGTCAATGGAAGACACTGAGGATGAGTCCGACAAGGAAGATGGTGGTGGTGATTAAGTGAACAGCTTGCAGTTGGAGTAATGAGGTGATTGAAATACAATCGTGAGTCTAAAAATGTAGACCTGCATTCAAACTGGAAGAATAGTTGGAAACACATGTAGGAAAAGTGTTACCTGGTCTACAGGGCATCAGGTTGATAATTTCTTGCTTGAATTTCATTGTACCAATTCTGCAGAACCAGTACTAATAAGGGGGAATAAAAAAAGTCCTTAATAGTCTTACTTAATTTGATGTTGATACAAATTTTCCATATATGTGTATTTATTAACACAATGTGTCACCCTGATATCAGCATTTTTTCAGTTTATGAAGTTGTCCTCCCATGTATACATAGCACTCCCCTGATATTGTGTAAAGTTTTTAAAACATATTAATACATCGGCTATTGATACATATATTTTAATGGCGGGATCATATTCCTTAGGTATTTTCTGGCTGAGTCCGAAAAACAATCTTCAAATGCTTTTGAAAATATTCTAAGCATTTATAATGCTTTTCCTCGATAGGTATATCCCCAATATACTGTGAAAATGTTTGCTACTCAAATACTAATTGTCACCAGTTTCCTATAGAATGTGAATCATCTCATTCCAAAGAAATTCTTGCAAGAATGTTTCTTGAAATTTCCTGTGTGCAATCATTTTTCTTCCTGTATACTTGGATTCTTCCTCATCGAGAACCTTACAGTTGCAAATGGGACCATTATTTTAATTCAGTGCAAATTAATAATCAAGTCAGTTGTTGTGAGCTTGAAGTATTGTAAAAAAATGGAGTGGTTTGGAATGTATCTTATTCTGATCAAGAAATCGACTCATTTTTAGTCTTTACAGAGTTAATATTAAGGAACAGTCTCATGTATTATGCATTGTTAAGGGAACATTGATTTATTTTAGTGTTGATCTCAATAATTCCATATGACTGTTAAAATCCTGATAGTGTATTTATTGTTGATAGGAATTGAATGTGTATATATTTGTAATAGGAGGTGTGAATGAAGGAGCGTGTTACTGTCACGCTGTCATTATACGCTTAAAACTGGGAACAAATCAATTATATTGCTTACATGACTATGAAGCCAAATCTATTGCATAATTAACTCTTTATAAACTATAGGTTAAGTCAAAGAAAGGCCATTCTTTATAAAGATAAATTTACTGAATATTTGCAGTGGATCCTATCATTAAAATAGGATCTTTATGACATTTGCCTCTTTAGGAATGAATTATTGTCCATTTTCATTCAGGATTATATCCTCTGAAGTGTATATATTTATTGATTGCAGGAGGATAGCTTACATACATTTTAATGGTAATTTATATACATACTCCAAATTATGTCTGAAAGAGCTCATTTCAGAAAAACTTCAATGAATTTTAGATGATGTTTCAGAAAACTTATAATCCTCATTACAAGCCTGCAATAGTTATCTCTTCCGCAGATCTGTCCTTAATGTAGATCTCACGTAGTTGCAGCTGTTTTATTTTACCTTCTGTAAATCTTCAATCATCTCTCTATATTATAAAAGTCCAGTTTTTCCAACGGTTTTTGTGGGAAATCATTTCAAATTGAACTTCCCGTCTTCAAGGGTAGTTTATTATGATATGCCCAACAAAATGGAAGTCTCAACAAAGCATGTTCCTCTGAGAGAATGATCATTATCAAGTAGATGAGATCCTTTGATCCTTTGATTTGGTGTTCTTCTGTAGGCATATTGGTGTGTGTACTATTCCTTTCTGCAGTCATGCATGACTGATATTTGTGGTTTTTTGTCTATAAAGTGATTTTTTCTGTGTATTTCTGTTATTTAGCTCTGTTAACCAGAGCTTATGGAATACATCGGGTCTTCAGCATAAATTTTAGCGTGTTGAATGTGAGTCAAATGAGACATCACACCATGCTGCCAAAGAAATACCTTCCAATTGTAGTTACCTTCCATTGTTCATGTTTGCTGTATAATATGTTCCAAAGATTTTCTGATCTGACTGTGTGGTCATAGTGTTTTTAAATAAGGAAATGTATTTTAAAAGCTAGTCATTGTTTATCTTTTATGAAGTCGAACAATTTTATTAATGTTATTGTGAATAAGACCTACATATATACATGTATTTGTTGTACAATTTGTTGTATTCATTCGTAAAATGCGCTCCAAAATACTGCCCTGATGTTTTTTGGTGAAGAGAGCATTGCAATCCCTCTCTTTGTGCTGTTTGATACAATAATTATACGAGTGTGTGTGTGTGGCTTTTCTCTTGTTGCAATAGAATACTGGAATTGCTTGCCATTAAATTTTAGTGGATATTGTTGCTAGTGAACTACTACTGTTTGTTTTGGAGGGAATTTTTTATTTTACTTGATGATGAAATCAGTGGAAAGTCATGACAGTTATCTGAAAATGCTAAGTTAAATGAAATAAACAAGTTAAAAATACCCTCCTGGAGATACTTTTGATGCAGTTCCTGAAGTCTTTAATCATTTGACCTGTGTCATGGCATATGTGCATCCTCCTAACAGCTCTCATTATGTTACTTACTATTTTTTTTTATTTCATCAATCGTGTTCATGATTCGTCTCAAGCTAATGTCATTATTTGCAAATGCTAGAGGGCTATGAACCAGATTAATTCTAACAAATTACTATGTTTGTATCTACTTAAATTTCCCAAAATTATCAATATGATTTGTATGTCATGTCTCCTGACCTTTATGTTTTATTTTCTTACTGCTTACGTGAACATCCAATTCAAAAGTTTCTCAGTGAAGAAATATAATATATAATAGAAATATAATTATCACTTAAGGTTATGCTTTAAATTTTTATTTAAATGTTATCATTGTGACCATATGTGTGCATTTGTGTTCAAAACATTTTATATGTATGTATGCATTTGACTTTCGATTATTTGAACAAAATTTAATATCATTTGGTGGGTACTAAATACAAAATTCTGATTTGAAAATTTCAATTTCAAGCACCACAGTCTTGGCTTAAAATTAGAAAGCGTAGAATGCATTGAAAACTTGAAGAAAGTTTTGATAACTTGTGGGGTATGCATGGAACCATTTTTTTCTTGACCCATGGAAACTTGAGAAAATTGAAACTTTTTTCAATGAGTCATGGAAAGAGAAGCCTAAATTATGTGAAAGCACTGATTTAAAAAGATCTATTTAATTTCTTATAAGAGTACCTAAATGTGCCTTTGGTGACTAAAATTCATAACTGCTGCCAGCTCAATAAGGTGATAAGTAAATGCGGTAAATTCAAATGCGGTTAAAACTGACCATTGCCTTTCATCTAAACTTTCATCCAAATTTATTCATTGGGTTAACTGAACAAAAATTGAAATTCGTCAATGTCAGATGGCGTGGGCCTTGAATGAATTCAGTTTCTTTCATTTACACAGAATCTAACTTTTTCTATAGACTTACATTTCAAAAAGGTAGCTACGCTATTTCTTCTCATTTGACACTGTGGTGTAGTGCAGGGGTGCAGCTAGGAATTAAGGCTAGGGGGGGTTTTAGGCACAGCTAATACTGGGGTGACTGGGGGTGTGGAATACCTGCCAGGGTAAGCGGAAGGTGAGGGGGCACTCCTTTAGAAAATTTTCAAGATAAAGGGTTCAAAATGGTGAGTTTTACGGATTTCGTAGGGATATTTTATTAATCTTTACACTATTCTGTAAGTAGTATTAATCCAATTAAGTAAAATGGATTAAACTTTAAAAAATTTCTGAGCTCTGGGGGGAGGGTTTATCCCCCAAAACCCCCTTGCTGCGCCACTGGTGTAGTGGATAGCATGCACAACTGACGAGCAGTAGGTTATAGGTTTAACTCTCCCCGTACCATCTCTTTTCTTTCCGCCATTAGGAAAAAGTAGGTATGTATATCATGCTTTGTATCTTCACCAGCCAGACGCTTGCATTTGTTCAATTTTTTCTATTTGCAAAAAATATGTCATCAGTTGTTCAGCTCTTATAAAGGCTCGCTGAATTTCACAGCTAGGCTTTAAATTCATGTAGGGCAGAGCAGCGTAGCATGTGTAGTATGCCTTTCTGCTACCTTTGCTGCTCCAACAGAAGCGACTTATATTAATCTGAGGATATTTGACGGCATTTCTTACCTCTTCTTCCTTAAAATCTTATCCTTGCCTTAGAAAACGATAAGCTTATCAATTTTTTCCTTGAGAAAACCATAAGAAATAGATAACTCTCTTACTTTGTGCTATCTGGGGGAGGGACAAGAAGAGGAAAGATAAGAAGATGGGCAAGTTGCCTTTGGCCATGCGTTACTCCATGTAACAAGGCGGCAGGGGAGAGTGAAGGTTCAGAGCTGGCTTAATAACTGCAGTTTATGGGAATTTTCGGAAGGGAATGACATAAAGAGCTAGAATGTAATAATTAGCATTAGAAGTGGAGCGACGATTTCTGAGTGCCAATATTATTTCATGCAAAATATGGTAATTGGTAAACATGGTATTTTATCAAAAGAAAAAGTAACAACTGTGCACCCACTTTCGCAGAGAGGTTGCCCATGCCAAGGTGTTCTGGGCGAAGATGGCCATGCCAGAAGGGCTGCATGTAGATGGCAGTGCCATGAAGTAGCATTCCCACTTAGGAGCCAGAAGGTATGGCCGGTGTGAGTTGGCTGGGAGGAGAATTTGAAAACATTGTTGGAGGGTAGAATATTGGGTAAACGAGGGAGAGAAAGGAAGACAATAGGGTTATTAGATGGAATGAATGGGAGCAGACCCTATTGTGAATTGAAGAGGGAAGTCCATGAAGGTAGAGGAGCAAGGGCGGATCCAGGGTTTTTTCTGGGGTCCAAGGGTCTGACAGTTCTTCTCATACTTGAGATTAACCTGTCAGTGCCCAAAGTTTTTTTTAATTCACACATATTTCGCTTTTAAAAAATATGATGCCTAGGAGCTCAACTCAAAGAACACAATTCAAACTGACTGAATAATAGAGGAAACCTTCTACTAAGTATGTGCACCAAAATGTACACTAAAATTCACATATTAAATGCATTGCAGCAGTATTGGCTCAGCATATGGTAACTGTCATATGCTGAGTGCCATATGGGAGTGCCATAGAGCAACATACGTGTGCCATATGGCACCTGTGGGCGTTGACGGGTTAAAAACAAGTTGCAGCAATTGCTATATGAAATATTCTCTATATTTTCATATGAAATTAAATGATTGAGACTCTGTAATACTCAAAACAAAATGAACGTCATGATAACCATATTAAACCATATTATTAGGCGTTTGGAGGGGTCACGTGCCACCTTGCCCCCCCCTAAATCTGCCTATGAAGAGAAGACTGCCAGAATAATTCTTAAATACTTAATGGAAACCTACCATATGTGTAGAATACTTTCATTAATTAATTAATTAATGATCCAGGTGAATCAGTGGAGGCACACACCCTTCAAGTGGGAGAGATGGTGCACCCCCTCTACCTACACTGAATTATAGTAAAACCTCTACATCGTAATGGAGGGGACCAAAATTTGGGCATTTTGATGCATGGAGGTTCACTATAGAGAGGTTTCAATGATAGGCACCATTTTTTCATATCCTTCAGAAATGAAAGGCACTACTTTCTTTTAAAGCATTATATTTATGTGTTTAAACAAATATGCATGCATTCGTGAACATATATTTATTATTTAATAATTACAGAAAATGAGTGCTATCGCATTATTTTTACCATGATTCGAGAGAAAACTATATGATCTCTCTTAATTCAACAGTCACTAAAAATGATTAGGACAGTTGGATACATATCTTTTTTCTTATTTACTGTTAGGTATGCTCTCTTATGGAACAAAATGGGCACAATTAATGATTAACGTGAAAATTACAGGATATTAAAGGTGAATAAGAAAAAAAATAAGGGTGAAATATGTATCGCTGATAATTTCATTCCATGTACATAATCGCCGCTGCGTTAATGGTCTCTATTTGTCTCAGTACGATTTGCAGAGGTAGTCAGGCTGTCTCGGGGGTGTCTCCTTGGTATGATAGGTGAAAGTTTTGCGAGATAAAGAGGTTAACTAAATAGAGGTTTGCCTATAAATTTACATGTAAATGTGACAGGACCATAGGGGTGGTATGAAGTATGGAGGATTATGATATTAAGAGGTTCACTACATACAGGTTTTACTGTACTTGTTTTCACATGTCTGTTGCTTAGTATGGGGTGAGCTCTACCCTTGCCTATACAAGCAATCTAGGGGTTGAATTACTGAGTGAGTGGGTGAATTAACTTGGTGATATTTGCATGATCAAGTAGTAATAATAATAATAATAATAATAATATTTATTAACTTCATTGGGATAATACATCCATGAGTTTCGTCAAGTTAATACAGCATAAAATGCTAACATATAATGAAATATGATACAGACAAGCTATACAAACACACAGCTATCAGTGGGATTGAGGTCATAGGTTATTACACAATGCCAGTTAAAAAAAAGTGTAGCTGTACCACAATTAGTTTCTGATTAACCTGTTCTCTCTCACCAGTTTCTTGGTTAAATAGGTAGCATACGATGAAGCAACTCATAACCAGCCAAAAAATTATAGAAGAGTATGGTAACAATTTTTACTGCTCTAATACTGTCAGTTATAAAATCGTCTATTGCTCACCATCTGGATTTATGCTTATCCTCATTTTTTCTATTACATCTACATGTAAGTAATACCCTGTTGTGGGTTTATGTAGATGTAGCAGAAAACGGGTTATAGAATACAGGTTAGAGGTCTTGTACTAGATGATGGCTCAGTGAGCCAAAACGCGTTGTACACAGTAAAAAATTTTGTGGAAAAGTGCTACGACCTATTATTTATTTAAATGTCTAACTTCTACCAATTGAAGCCTGAATCTGTTGAAATTATTAGTTCCTTAGTTGATCTGAATTGGGGATGTGGTTGGTGTCTTGGGATATTTGTAAAGCTGTCCCCACCTGTGATTGTCTTTGAGTTCCATAGCTTTGGGTAGTGTGGTGCAAATGGGGATTCAGGGAGGTCGGAGAATGGGGTACGTGCCCCCCCCCCATATGCTTAAAAAATAGACCAGATTTCTGATGCGGTTATCATTATGTTCATTTTATTTTGTATATTATGGAACCTCAGTCATTTAATTGAATATTAATAAATTTCATATATAAATAAAGAGAATATTTTTTACAGTAATAGGGTGGTTTCCCATAATTTTTTTATTTTTGGAATCGAAAGATTATTACTCCTGGAGTACGTATTTCACACTTGTAGTTTTTTTGATGACGAATTCTGTTTTTCACGATTAAATGAAAAGTGAAAAATTTCAAGCACGCGAAAATGCGACATCTAAGCATGAATGCTGGGAAAAGTCCATGTGACGTATTTCTGGTTCCTGCTGTCGCCGTGTAAGGTGACCTTGGGGCGAGGCTTTGAGCGCTGATACGATGCGGGATGTTAGCAGGTAGCAGAGTACCCAGCTAGCAGATAGCGCTTGGCTTAAATAAGGATTAATAATACCCTATCAAACGAAGGAAACTTTCTGACCTTAGGCAGTTTTAATAGGTGATTATTAAGAGATGTTTCCCTGAGCTCTGTGCCTCATGCATGCATTGGTAATCTCAGACGATGTAAAACTCCTATCTACTCGTATAGAAACTAGGTCCCTGTGACGTCACGTGGAGTGGCATTGCATGGGCGCCAATCTGGCCGTTTTCAAATGCGGTTAAAATTGACCAATGCCATTTGTCTAAACTGGGATTTCTAAAACCAAATAATTTTTATTTAATGTATACACTAATGGTGGGTAACGAATCGCAATCAATGCCTTTCATTTTTTTGATGGAGGAAACTACCCTATTGCTGCATTTTATTTTTGATCTTAAATATGAGAAGATCCTTGTGCCCCCCAAAAAAAATCCTGGTTCTTCTCCTGGTATGGTAAGAGCATCTTTTGCAGCTGGAGCGGTCTGGCTAGATGGGTTGCTTGGCAATCGCCGAGGGCCCTGAGCTTAGGAGAACCCCATATGCTTGTGTTTATGCATTGTGAAGCGTTTACGAAATGGATAATGAAAAAGATACAGATTACTTGAACCAAAGTGTTTTGCAATTATGAAATTTTGTATACGTTTTCATTAGTTTCCTTTTCACAACATTCTCAGTATAAAAAGACTATACATATAAAAATTATATGAAATTGACGTATCAGAAGATAGAAGAGAACCTGATGCTTATTTTGAAAGGGTTATTCGAAAACGTTATTTTTGAGACTTTTTAGATTGCAGTGCATTTTTGAGGAGGAAATTCACTTAATAGGTAATAAGAATTAGAATTATTTGCCTGGAGATCATGGTATATATGTACATGTTCCATGATACACAGCACGTCCACGTTTAGTTACGAAAAAAAAATAAATAAAAAGTACCCATACAGAACATATTTACATAGTTAAATATTCATCAATAGAATAAAATAAATGTACCATAAAGAATCCCTTCTCCTTAATTGTAAAACTAGACATTTTTTCTGCACTCTTAATGTTTCTAGGAAGCCTGTTATGTAGTAGGAGTCCCATGTTATGGGGGGAAGGGCTGGTTTTACTCGTTCTGATGAACTTTACATGTAGATTGCCACAGTTACTGGTATAGTGGTTGTGAATGCTGTCGTTGGTACCATACAAACCAAAATTGCATTTAGCACAAATGATTGCACTCAATATATAAACACACGGAATTGGGAGAATGGAGAGTTTCTCGAAAAGCGGACGACATGGAGCCTTAAGGGGTTCACTACACATCAGTCTCACTATCTTCTTTTGTATTTTAAAAACAACATGAGCACAGGGTAAAGCAGTGGCGAGGGGGGGTTTTGGGGGATAAAAGTTAAACCCTCCTCCCCCCCCCCCCCCCAGAGCTCAGAATTTTTTAAAAGTTTAAACCATTTTACGTAATTGGATTGATAATTCTAATAGAATAGTGTAAGGATTAATAAAATGTCCCTCAGAAAGCTGTAAAACTCACCATTTATCTTAAAACTCCGCAATTTATTAATCTCGCACCTACCGCCTATCCTAATAATAATAATAAACGTCTTTATTGGGCGAGATTGTGACTAGAAAGTCCCATCTTCCATCTAACCCCTCGTCAAACATGAAATATATGCAGTTAAATACATTATCAAGTTGCTCATGAAATTAAATGCAGAGAAATTACATAAAAATAAATAGAAGTTCCATTTTCAATCAACAAATAAAATTATAAGTTAACAAAATTGACCAAGTGTAAAAAAATGTTAGGGAACGTGGGAAAAACCTAAGGATATTGACTGTCGCCCTTATTGAAAAAAACCCACTGCAGGAAAACGCCCACACAAGAAGGGGGGCGTGAAAAACCTGCGAAAGCCTACTGAGAGAGCTTATGTAAACCTGAGTAACTACAAATACAATGAATTACATGGAAAATGTCACCCAGTACCTGTAAAGAAAAAGAAAATGAGATGAAGCCGGAGGAGATAATTAAGTGATGAATCTTTCCTACTGTTCCCATGATGTTACATGTCTCGTTGTAGTTCTCAAAGAAGTTTTACGTTTAGTGCCTTTTTGAAGGAGGCAAGTGATGATGATTTACGTAGCGGTGGGTCAATGTTGTTCCATGCAGTAACAATGAATGATTTATTGAATCTGACTGTCCGGTGGTGAGGTATAACGAGTTTTTCATTTCCCCACGTATTTGAGTCGTGTACTCTACTAAGTGTTTGAAATTCCTCTCTGAGGTACGCTGGTGTATTTGTCTGTAAGATTTGATAGAGAAGACAAAGGATATGCAGCCGGCGTCGAGAACTAGGTTTTAACCAGTTGAGATCGTTAATATGATTGGTGGTATGATCTGATATTTGTAAATTAAATATGAACCTAATGCAGGTGTTGAAAGAGCGGTGAAGTTTATTCGACAGGGCGTGAGATATGTCTTGAAAGGCAACATTTGGCATAGTCATAATGGGTAAGTATTGTAGTCAAAATTAATTGCTTCTTTAAGGAGAGAGGAATAATGTTTCTAAAACGAATTAATGGAAATAATGACTTATTCACTGCTTTACATATCTTAGTTATATGAGATGACCAAGACAGATTTTAATTAATGATCAATCATAGATTAATAACTTCGTCGCAGTACTTTATGGGAGAATCAGAGATGCGCAGTTGCGGTAATTGATCCCTGTCAATTGACTTGAGTATTTTAGGATATCCAATTATAATAGCTTGCGACTTGCTAGGGTTTATGCTTATAAAGTTGGATTTGCTCCAATTGTTGATATTTTCTAGGTCATTATTTAGATTACGTATTCCATTGAACAGGCTTGGGGGATAAAAGTTAAACCCCCCTAGAGCTCAGAAATTTTTTTAAGTTTAATCTATTTTACTTAATTGAATTGATAATTCTAATAGAATAGTGTAAGGATTAATAAAATGTCCCTAAGAAAGCTGCCCTAGTGGGTATTCCATCCTCCGCACACCCCCGTATTAGTTGCACCTAAACACCCCAGCCTTAATTCCTAGCTGTGCCCCTGGGGTAAAGGGTATTCCTCACAACTATACCACTTTTCTGAAAGTAAGATCGTTTTGTGTATCGTCACAGCGATTGTTGATCCTCATTTGCTGACCTCTCCTCCCCATGGAACTAATTTTAGTCTTATTTTTTTGTAGCAAAGTGTTTTTTCTAAAGATTATGAAGACTTGACCTTCGTTCCTTCTTTAATGGGGTTAAAATCCTTCTGGTAGTCCCGCAGTGAGAAATCATAATACAGTAGATTCCGGTTAATTGGGACATATCGGGACTTGTGCACTTTGCCCCAATAATTAGGCAAACTCTCTGGTATATGGGCATAAAAAACTTTGAAATGGGAGAAAGAAGACTGAGGAATGTTTATAATGCAACATAAGTTTATCAAACTATTACTCTGATTAATAAATCAGCGAGTTTAGTTGATTTATTAAGATTCTTAAGAATTATAATAATTTAGTTAAAAATATTTTTCACAGCCCTGGGGATGCTGAATGAATGTCTTTTACTAAGTCCTATTAAAGAAAAGTCTTATCCCCTTGCGGGTGGTATAACAAAAAGAGGGGCCAAAATAGGGCAAGAATAGGACAATTTGTGAAAAATAAGAGTAAATCAAAGGAAGAAAATAAAAAAATAGTATCCTGAAAACAAAAAATTTTAATCTATGCCGCTTACTCATGGCCCAATAAAGCAGCATGCTGTCCCAATTAAGCGGAGAATATTCTGGGATTTTCCTGTATTGGGTTCTGTTCTTCAAGATCTGCCCCAATTAAGCGGCTGCCCCAAGTAACCGGTGGACCCATTAAACGGAAATTACTGTACTTCTTACTCCACCCTAGATTTCTTGGGAATGAAAAAGCCATTTAATTGTGTCCATCCAACAGCCAGTGACAAGTAATGGAAGGTTCTTAATTTTGATGAGGTTAACTCTAGTAGGAAACAAGGCCATGGCACAGAGTAGTGGTGCAATGAGGGGAGGTAGGGGGATAACCCCCCCCCCCCAGAGCTCAGAGAAATAAAAAAATAAAATTATGTGATCTTAAATAATACCTAATATAAAATACCTGAGGTGATTTTATAGAACAGTACACTCTCGATTATCCGGGCTAATGATGGGGAGAGACGGCACGAATAATCGGAAAACACGGATAACCCAAACTTTCACTTAAATGTCTTGTAATGCTCATTATTTACGTAAAACAAACAATATAATATTATTTATGCCGTTATTCTGTTATTTTAGAGTGCTTCCCGGATACATTGAGAGCTTTCTTCGCCAGTTTGAGATCTTTTTAGCGCCGATAACATGGTTGTAATCGTATTATTATTCTCCATGTAAAGCCTGGTTTTGAAAACCACACATCCCTGGCTGTGTGATCATGGATATAGAGGAGTGGTTTGCACGAATGCCTCGAAAACCAGTGCTCGGCGTCGGAAACTATACTGCCAGGCACCACGCCCCGTAGTCGCATCTCGCACAAGTTGCCCGGGTTGCAACTGCTGCGGGAGGTGTACCTGTGATTACATAGCGAGGTCGTACACTGCGAGGCTTGGAAAACAGGAACACGGTGCTCCCGTGAATGCAGCTAGCGCGCAATCGCTTCCGTTTTACGAAGGGTATTCTAACGGAAGTAATAAGCCCGGCATATCCTAGCATTAATGAAGTAATTCCGATGACTTTGTGCCCGATTTTATTTTTTTATAAAGATCGCGGAAATATTGAGCAAGAGTGAAAATCATGCTCGGATAATCTGCAACATGGCTATACCGCAGTCGGGAGTCTGCTGTATACCATAATTTTGCTTCAAAGCTCTTTGAAATTTCTGTTTTTTTATTATTATTAATATAAAATAATATTATTTAAATCCATTTACTTCATTGGATTAATATTACTTATAGACTAGCGTAAATATTCATAAAATATCGCTCAGAAAGCAGTGAAACTCACGATTTTTTGAAGCATTTGTCTAATAATTCTTCTAGGGGAGGGTCCGTGCACTTCCTGCGTACCCTGGTAGGTACTTCATTCCACCCAGACCTCCCAGTATTAGTTGTGACTAAAACCCCCCTAGCCTTAATAGGGTGGTTTCCTTTTATTTTTTATTGCCTAAATCGAAAGATTATTACTCCTGGAGTACGCATTTAACACTTTTAGATTATTAAATGACGATATCTATTTTTCGCGATTAAATGAAAGGTGAAAAATTTAAAGCGCGCGTAAACGCGACGGTTAAGTATGAATGCTGGTAAAAGACCGTGTGACGCCATTCTGGTTCCCGCTGCCGCTGTGTGTGGTGTCCTTGGGGGGAGGGCATGTGCGCCGCTAGCGCAGGCTGCTAATGCTGGCTGCTAGCAGGTAGCAGAGTACCCTGCTAGCAGGTAGCGCTTGGCTTAATTATGGAATATTAATACCTTATCAGACGAAGGAAACTTTCCGACCATAGTCAGTTTTAATAGGTGATTGTTAAGAGATGTTTCCCTGAGCTCTGTGCCTCATGCATGCATTGGTGTTCTCAGACGATGTAAAACTCCTATCTACTCGAATAGAAACTAGGTTCCTGTGACGTCACGTGGTGTGGCATCGCATGGGCGCCAATCTGGTCTTTTTCAAATGCGGTTAAAATTGACCATTAACACTCGTCTAAACTTGGATTTCTAAAGCCGAATATTTTGTGTATTATGAATACACTAATGTTGGGTAACGAATCGCAATCAATGCGTTTCGTTTTCTTTGATGAAGGAAACTACCCTATTCTTAGCTGCGCCCCTGGCATAGAGTATATGTAATGAGTATGTACTCGGTGGCTGTGGCGAGCGGGGGAGGAGGAGATTCTACTAGTTTTCATCCTGCCTCTATAATACTCAAGTCAACCTCCTCCGCCTCCCCCTCGAAATGTTCCTCCCGCCATCCTTAGTGAGTCCTTCCTCAAAAAATATTTCTGGCTACGGCATAGGTAGAGTATTCCCAAACTCAATGTATCTCAAAGTCTCAAAATCCAATGCATGCATCTCTAATGCGCTGTTTTATTACGAGAAGGGCCGATTTAACCCTTAAGAAAAGTATGTGGCCGCGTAGTGTGCCAAGCAAAATGGGGCCTCAGTCCAATTTTCAGTAATAAGCAATCAGGAAGATTAAAAGTTGAGGGTTACATATATTTGGTTTTTAAGCTCTAAAAATATCACATTCAGTCAAAGGGAGATCCAGATTTTTTTCTGGGGGCACAAGGGTCTCGCAAGAAAACTGTCTTCTCATATTTGAGATTAAAAACAATGTACAACAATTGCTGTACGAAATATTCTCTTTATTTTTATAAAAAGTCATTCATATGATATAAAAAGAATGAGGCTCCGTGATTCACAAAACAAAACGAATGTAATGATGACCATATTAAAAATCTTGTCTATTTTTTCAGCTTTTGGGGGTGCCTCCGTGCTCCCCCCCTCTTCCGATACCTTCTGTATTTTAATTTATTCTAAAATGCATCCAGAGAGAATCCTTACTACCTCTAGATGAGGTTATTTTTAAGAGAGTGCAGAACACTGTTCACTTGCACTAGAAAAATGTCTAGAACCGGCCCTCATTACGAGAAACACAATGAAAAACCAAATTCCAGTACTACAGGGTGCATAATACAGTTTAAAATAATTTCAACGGTATTTGAAATGACAGGTGACCGGTTGGATCTCATCGAACCAAATTTTTGCCCTAAATTATATCCTAGGCGAGCTGAACAAGGTATTCCTTTACTCGTTAACACGTAAGGCACTTGTGAGTATGCAAAATACCGGTTCCGGTAGCGTTGTTCACACGAAAAAAACATCTCCACGGTTCGAAGGCGTAAGGTGTGGGGTTTTGATTGCAGGATCCTAAAACGGCTGAACCCCCATTTACCCTTTTTCCGGTCATTTTATTCGGGTATCGTGGGACCCCTTGTAAACCGTACCCGCTCTCCCAACCATGTGTTTACGGCAGATTCCCCGAAAACAGAAGCGCCGTCAACCCTTTGACTGAATATCAATTTAATGCTTCGTCCATCCCCATCCTCTTTTTCTTCCCTCCTGAGGCGCGTCCCATCCCATCGGTCGTTCGATTCGAGAAATACAGTGGGAGAAAAACAAACTCCACGATTTTTTTTCCTCACCTCTCCTTCCACCTCCCCGCCAATTACTCTGGATTCCTCCCATTTCCTGATCACCTTGTGGTCGCACCTGGACGTGTCTCGGGCTTTTTGTTTGTTCAAGCCTGGAGGGACGGAGCAATCACGCGCCTTATCGGCCCGAACGCCGCGCCGTTTAGACCTATTGGAAGGGGGGAGGCTTTAGAAAAACAAAACGGCATTTATAAAATGGGCGCTATTCGTCGGAAGTCCAGACCCATGGTCGGCTCAACCTATGCATCAATCTACACAAGGGCGTACCCAGGATCAAACCTAGGGGGGGGGGGGGGGGGGTAAGCCATGGTTGTTCAAGTTGTAGGTAAGATTTAAGCATAGAAGAGGTGAACGAAATCAACATTTTGAGGAATCTGCAACAGCACTTTATTAGTTTTCAAAATTATGTGCTTGAAAAAATATTATTTCCCTTAAAGACATTTGCGATTTTTGCGTCCAGGGGCGGGGGGGGGGAGTTGCTCCCTCCTGCCCCTCGCTGGGTACGCCCATGAATCTACATCTACGTGCTGCCTTGCAAGATGCCTTTGTAGGCCTGTGACTGGAGGTGCTCATTTACATCTGCATACTACCCAGCAAACTGCGTAAAAGGCATGTGGCAGGGGGTGTTAGGCAGGGATGGCATGTGAAACGAAACGGAAATACGAGGCCTAGGTTAAGTCTCGTTCCCGCACGAAATTAAAATCACCGAGGAGTTTAGTTTCGACCCGAGACAAAACTTTACTCCCACGAACGAAACTAAATTAATCGAAACTCCGCTGCTCGTAGTTAAGTTTCGATTCCAGAAGTTGAGTGGACGGGGATAAGAGGGAATAGTGTCAACCCATTACGTTTGACATACGTGTAGAGAGGTTAAACCATTGAGCTTAAAAACTGAATGGCCAGTTTGCGTTCACCGTTCTCCTGTTTGTGGTCAAAATATGAGTGCCCCATACATCTAATGGCGAAAGGGCGAACCTCTACTTCATTCAACCATACTTCATACTCGGTGTGTTGGTCGAAACTAAACTGATCGAAGGTGAAATATGCGGTCCCTCAGAGATATCCGGCGTCGGCATTAGCCTGCTCTTAACGAAAGGCGCCAAGGGGACCACGGCTTAACGTCCCATCCGACGGACGGAGTGTTGTCCTTGAAATGTCCTCCTCACTACATTCAAGCGGGGATCGGGCGGTCTCTGAAAATTCTCTTCCATCGCCGGGATTTGAACCCGAGCTTACAGGGTGGGAAGCCAACACTCTAGCCACCGCACCAACCCGAACCCCAGTTACCCTAATTCCCAGAATCACGGTTATTCTGAATTTCCCAGCCGAATCTTTCCGTCCTCACGCTTTCTGGATAGGGTGGAGTTGTGGTGGGATGAGGAAAGGGTGCGTAAAAAATGTGTTTGAATATTCTCACCATCTCCGTAGAAGATAAAACAGGCCATGGGTCGGTATGGAATTAGGACCTAAGAAATAAAATAGTAAGTCAGATGCCATAAGTGGCTATTGTATGCTCCCTGTTATTTCTGCCACGGAGTCCTCAAGGAGTCGCGTCGGTAGCCGCTGCCGGAAAATATTTTCCTGTGTAATTGGAGGGTGTGATTCGGTGCAGACATACCTTCCCACCTCTTCGTGTTACGCTCCTTTAACCCATATTTCGAAGGGCAGATGCCCAAAGTTCGAGGGGACGTCATTTCAGCGGCATCAATATCAATTTCCCTTTCCCTCCTTGAGTTTTATTTTTTTACACCCCCGTCATTACGCCCTCGATGGAAATACTGCTTTGGTCTTACAAGGGTTACAATGAAGTTATAAGTGATATGTGTTTTTGCTCCAGAGTCAAACGGGCCTTGGTTTTCGAGATAGTATCGCTAGATAGTAATAGTAAGAACGCCTACAACCCGCGATGCAACAGTAATGTAAGATATCTTGCGTACGTAAAATTTGAGTGGTAATTTTAATCCCAATGAGCCCGAATATGGAAAAATAAGGCTCATATAAAAATGAAATACATTTATTTAACTATTTTAAACTTAAGTCACCAATAAAGGCCACTAGGTGTCCCATCAATTATTATTTCTTGACTCCCTGAGCAATTGTACACTCTTCGCTAATTGTTTGCGAGTCACGTGACATATTACTTCGTTACCATGGAGAAGCTCGAGGTATATTGGAACCCAAGTAGTGACATCACCTGCCCTTTACCAATATTTATTCTAAGGATAGATTGCCATTATATTGTGATATGGTTGTTTCGCGTGTTTCATTAATCTAGGGGTTTTGCTAGTGCATTCTATTGGTTATATCTCGAAAACTAAGCCCCATTCGACGCTAAAGCAAACTAATGATGTATTAAAATTTCATTTTCCGTCACTCTGCGAAGTTTGAAAGCGATCTGACGGTGACCATTGGTATCTTTCCTTGTCAGTGGCGGCGGAGTGAATCTTCTTATCTTAAGTGGAGCAATGTTTCCTTAAAGCAAAAGAAAATTTTGAGGGTAATGTTTAAACAGCATCATCAAGCTCACTGCAGACCCCTATTTAAAAATCGATATTTGTTGATCGTGCCTTATATATACACTAGCTGACCCGGCGAACTTCGTACCGCCTAACAATCAATGAACTTACAGTTTACTTACACCATTTATAAATCAGGAGCGGCTGTATCGTTTTTAATCATGTTTAATTTATTATAATAAAATAAGGGTACAAATTCTATAAAACTACGTAAATGAGTACCAAAATTGCTTGTCAGAAAGACATTTTCTTTATTGAATCTACATAGGGTGAATCGGAGCACGTTTACGCGGATTTTTTCAAGAAATTTTCTTACGTTTTAGCTTAAGAAATTTTGGGCATTGTGGTTTAATAAAGCAGTTCATGAAATAAAAATTATACGCATTCAGTTGTTGGCTATTTGCGTTATTAGCTGTAAAAATATGTTTTTAGGTCCAAGTCTGTTGCATACATTTGGCCCATTCAGGGGGCAGGTTGACACGACCCCAGACCGACGCTTGACTGATGCTCAAAATCGTGCAAGAAAAGCCCCCATGAAGCAGCATTCACATTAAATGACTTAAGGCGCGCCAGTTTTAGTATCTCTGTTTGGAAAAAATGCACTGCGTAAACGTACTGCATGCGTAAACGCACCACGGTGAGCCCTACACATTCGGGTTTAATGTCTTGCGTCAAGCACCTTCTGAGAAACAACAGTTTTTGTTTTGTTATCAGGCGCAAGATGAAGCGGATGAAGCTAAATAAATATAGCGAAGGAAAGCAGTGACGCAGCGAGGGGAGGTTTTGGGGGATAACCCCCCCCCCCCCCCAAGAGCTTAGAGAATTTTTTAATGAAAGATTTTGTTATTAATATTAGGGGGACGGATGACTAACAAACAAAACATATTTAACTATTCACACAGCCGCAAAACCCACTATTTTGAACCATTTATCTCAAAAAATGTCTGAGGGAAGTGCCCCCACACTTCCCGCTTACCTTAGCGAGTTTTCTATACCCTACAGACCCGTGGTATTAGCTGCGCCCAAAACCCCCTATCCTAGCTACGCACTTGAAGCGAAGGATGAAATACATAGGATGGTTTATCGACTCGTGAACATAGCACGCTAAATTGACCATGAGAAAATCATGGGTTTTCATTAGCACATGAGCACAAACAACACAAAAACTGAAAGAATGACCATGCGATTTTTTAATCGTTATCACGAATGCAACACGAATTGTAAATTGAATACGTTTTAGCTCAAAAGGGCATATGAGTTGAGATCATGGAATCTACGGAATGAGGACTTCCTAACCTTTGAATTTTCCTTTGAGTAAAGTTGCGTGAATCACATTCATCACCAATTTTTTTAATGATCAAACACGTTCCGTTGGATAGTTATGGTTGGTTTAGGCTTCGAAAGATCATGAGCACAGAAACTACATTTTTCTGTAAATCGTGCCTTGGTAAGCCAGGTACGTCCAAGGACTTAAAATATTCAGATAGATAGTTGGTGATTTCGTCTTCGTTTGTTACACATTTAAAAGATTCGAATCCATGCAGAGTACGATCTATTTGAATTTACCTCGTTTTAGTCATCCACATCTTCGTTCTTGCTCGCTAAATCAACCATCTTTGATTCTTTTGGTGATCAATCATATTCTGGAACTCTTTGTTGATGAGTAAACTACTCGATTCCTCGACAGGAACACGGACATTACCGTTTGTCAACAATTGCTTGGAGATTTGTTTACAAACACGGTAGTGAAGTGTCAACTCGAGCTGGGCCACGGATGGGCTTACAATCAGCTCGAATTAAATTTTAAAAATATAATTTCAATTTAATTACTATTTTGAATATATTTAGTAATTAAAATGTTATATTGTTACTAAATTCAGTTATTAAAGTGGTAAAAACAAAACTAATTATTTAATTTGTAGTTTTGACCGACTTATCAATTGTTGTGTTACTATAACTCCTAAATGCATGTCCATAGGAAAGAGATGAATTTTTTTTTGAAATTATCCTTTTTTTAATGGCCTATATGTTAACCCCGCCTGTGATGAATCCAAAGAACCAAATCTCATTGAAATCGGTGCAGCCGTTCTCGAGTTATAAGTGTTCTAACTAACACGATTTTCGACTTTCTTTTATATATATATACGAGTCGATTGGGTGCTTGAATTCTTCAAGCGGGTAATTAGGAGGGTGGGAACATTGTTGTGTCACGTGTTGTCGAGCATTGTGTCCATAAGTGTTAAAAAAAATTCAAAAATTTCCCTGCCGGTTTTTGAAAGGGTAAGGAACTTAATTGTTTACTTTTAAAATTATTTGTTATTTTCAATATGATTTCATTTGACGGATACTTCATTATTTGAATAGGCTAAGTTTAGCAATGAGACATAATTGGAATAAGGTTTTTAAAATTTCAAGACAGTGATGATTTTGTGGTTATTTTTCAACTCTTAAAGTCCAAAAGCGTCGTAATAAGCGAAACTTGAAAATGAAACGCAGATACGTTAGATAAATATATAAAGGTATACCACTCGCAAAACATATGTCCATAATGCAGTGTGTAAAATACTAAATTGTAACGATTCCCCAAATTTCTTTGGTAAGTACTAAAAAATAGTTATTCTCAAGATATTCCAATTTGAAAAAAATAGCTTTGGCATATTTGCTATCATTATCGTATCGAATTATCAAGTATACTGACACGTGTATTGAAAATTCGCAATCCTGTTCCAGTCTTCGATCATCAACCCTAAATTTCCTGGTCAACTATGTACGTGGATAGAAAATCCTGTATGTAATAACGATTCGATATATTTTAAGAAAAAGCATATTCAATATATATTGATCGTGAGACTACACGCAAAGCATATTTCCATTGGGCATTGTGAGGAAGACCAAGATGTACCCATTCACCAAATTTCATTGGTCAAACGGATACAATAATCAAGTTATGCCAATTTAAATATTTGCTAAAATAATCAAATCGATTTTTCAATTATACTGACATCTGTCCTGTTAAATCCGCGATGCTATTGGTTTAACTTCCATTGTATGGGTATCTACTACATAATTCCTGGTCAACAATGTCCTCGGATGTAAAATCCTACATGTAATAGCAATTCGATATATTTTAAGAAAAAGTAAATTCGATTTATATCGAACGTGAGACTATAAACAAAAAATATTTCAATTGGGCATTGTGAGGAATACCAAGATGTACCCATTTACCAAGTGTCATTGGTCCAACGTAAATACTAATCATGTTATGCCAATTCGCGTATTTGCTACAATTATGGAATCGATCTTTCGATAAAACTGAAATCTGCACTGTAATATCCGCAAAGCCGTGGATTTTAATTCCAGTTAATAGAAATCTTCTCTATATTTCCTGGTCAACTATGTCCTTGGATGTAAATCCTATATGTTATAGCAATTCGATATATTTTAAGAAAAAGTAGATTCGATATATATCGAACGTGAGACTAAATATAAACAATATTTCAATTGGGCATTGTGAGGAATCCCAAGATGTACCCATTTGCCAAATTTCATTGGTGCAACGAATATACTAATCAAAGTATGCTAATTTCAGCATTTGCTATAACTATCGAATCGATCGTTCGATTATACTGACATCTGTACTGTAAAATCCGCAAAAATATCGATTTCATTTCCACGATATGGTCATCTTCTATATAATTGCTGGTCAACAATGCCCGTGGGTGTAAAATCCTAAATGTTATAGCTATTCGGTATAATTTGTGAAAAAGCAGATTCGATATGTATCGAATGTGAGACTACATGCAAAACATATTTCCATGGGGCAATGTGAGGAATACCAAGATGTACCCATTCACCAATTTTCATTGGTCCAACGTATTAACTAATCCAGTTATGCCAATTTGCGTATTTGCTAAAATAATCGATTCGATCTTTCGATTATACTGACATCTGTAATGTAAAATCCGCAATGACATTTTTTTAATATCCAGTCTATGGTCATCTTCTATATAATTGCTGGTCAACAATGCCCGTGGGAGTAAAATCCTATATGTTATAGCAATTCGATATATTTTAAGAAAAAGTAGATTCGATATATATCGCACGTGAGACTAAACATAAACAATATTTCCATTTGGCAATGTGAGGAATACCAAGATGTACCCATTCACCAAATTTTCATTGGTCCAACGTATTTACTAATCCAGTTATGCCAATTTGCGTATTTGCTAAAATAATCTATTCGATCTTTCGATTATACTGACATCTGTAATGTAAAATTCGCAATGACATTTTTTTTATATCCAGTCTATGGTCATCTACTATATAATTCCTGGTCAACAATGCCCGTGGGTGTAAAATCCTATATGTTATAGCTATTCGATATAAATTGTGAAAAAGCAGATTCGATATATATCGAATGTGAGACTACATGCAAAACATATTTTCATTGGGCATTGTGAGGAATACAAAGATGTACCCATTCACAAAATTTCATTGGTCAAACGGAAATACTATTGAAGTTATGCCAATTAACATATTTGCTATAATAATCGAATCGATTTTTCGATCATACTGACATCTGTACTGTAAAATCCGCAATGCTATTGGTTTAATTTCTGGTCTATGGGTATCTACTATATATTTCCTGGTCTACTATGTCCTTAGATGTAAAATCCTATATGCTATAGCAATTCGATATATTTTAAGAAAAAGTAGATTCGATATATATCGAGCGTGAGACTATATACAAAACATGTTTCCATTGCACATTGTGAGGAATACCATGATGTACCAATTCACTAAATTTCATTGGTCCAACGTATACACTTATCATTTTATGCCAATTTGCGCATTTGCTATAAAAATCGAATCGTACATTCGACTATACTGCCACCTGTATTGAAAAATTCGCATCCTTTTGATAACCCCTCCATTCTATGGCCGTACCCTTATCCCTCATTTCTCTACTATCCCCGCTTTCAAAATTTCGCCTATGTTCTTATATTGGTGACGTATATAGGGCGATGCGTGTATTTCTTATGGGGAACTAATACAAAAAGATATAAATTCATATTGATATATCTTCGTTAGGAAACAATACTCATCTAAATAATTTATGTGTACGCATAATTCATTTCTTCCCTTACATATTTTTATAATTTTTATCCCCGTAACTATGTAAATAGGTCTGAAAAATGGCTCAATCGAATGCAACCTTTTATCGATCATAACTTCGACTGTAATCGCTCGATTCGCTTGATTTAACTTTTGTCGAAAAAAAGACATTAACAGTAGTATTATATATGACTTTCACATTCATGCCTTGATTTAGAAAAAAGTTATTAGCGATTTAAGCGTAACCAAGGAGATTGGTATCGATATAACTCGCACATGAATCGATCGAGCGAAATGGTCATCATTGCAAAAGTTGACCATTTTAATAATATTATTACTCTGAAAATTTCATTTCTCTAGCTTAAACGGTTGCTAAGATATTCAAGATTGCATGCTCCACAAAAAAATGGCGACAATGATTTTTCGCGTGCAGGACATTTTTCGGAATTTAATTATGAATTAACCAAGAGGGTTACGGCGAAAGTAAGCTCAAACGTGAGGGTTCGGAGAACCCTCTAACGGTTTTTCTTGGAGATTCCAAATTTTCATATGGCACATGTCTCAAGGCTGAAATCCGAGTTTGAAAATTCGCCCATCACGACAATGTTAAATCGAAATCGTTTATTCCTCGGAATTGTTTCGACGTACGAAAATTTTAAGATAGCCAAAAAATTAACCAAAGAATTCTCTAACTTTTTGGCAAAGGAATTTGTCGTGCGATTATTGCAAATTGGTCAAAAAAATTCCCAAAGTTTTCCCATAAGAAAAGCATTGAGAGCGTTCAAACAGTAATAAAAAATAATAAATATTAATTCATCGCATTGACAACCACACCAAAAAATCGACCAAAAAATCTATTCCATGTCCATTGAATATCATGTTCCTCGGGCGTTTAAAAGTACAAAATTATAGCGAAAAAGTTGTAGTCCCATAAGGCTCCCATGTTAATCCAAGTCGATATATCTCGAAAAGTAATCGACTTTTTCAACTTTTCAGATTTTTCCTCCCGATGAATTTTTTTTTACTTTTACGTCCAATATTCCATATACCCACACTTATCTCAGTTTGGGCTACTAATTTGTGTCAATCACACAATCAATGAATTACTTTCCCACTTTATATATGCGCAGCATACGCAACTAGCTGACCCGGCGAACTTCGTACCGCCTAACAATCAATGAACTTACAGTTTACTTACACCATTTATAAATCAAGAGCGGCTGTATCGTTTTTAATCATGTTTAATTTATTATAATTAAATAAGGATACAAATTCAATAAAACTACGTAAATGAGTACCAAAATTGCTTGTCAGAAAGACATTTTCTTTATTGAATCTACATGGGGTGGATCGGAGCACGTTTACGCGGATTTTTTTCAACAAATTTTCTTACGTTTTGGCTTAAGAAATTTTGGGCATTGTGGTTTAATAAAGCAGTTCATGAAATAAAAATTATACGCATTCAGTTGTTGGCTATTTGCGTTATTAGCTGTAAAAAAATGTTTTTAGGTCCAAGTCTGTTGCATACACTTGGCCCTTTCAGAGGGCAGGTTGACACAACCCCAGACCGACGCTTGACTGATGCTCAAAATCGTGCAAGAAAAGCCCCTATGAAGCAGCATTCGCATTAAATGACTTAAGGCGCGCCAGTTTTAGTATCTCTATTTGGAAAAAATGCACTGCGTAATGGTACTGCATGCGTAAACGCACCACGGTGAGCCCTACACATTCGGGTTTAATGTCTTGCGTCAACCACCTTCTGATAAACAACAGTTTTTGTTTTGTATCAGGGGCAAGATGAAGCGGATGAAGCTAAATAAATATAGCGAAGCAAAGCAGTGACGCAGCGAGGGGAGGCTTTGGGGGATAAACCCCCCCCCCCCCCCCCCAAGAGCTTAGAGAATTGTTTTATGAAAGATTTTGTTATTAATATTAGGGGGACGGATGACTAACAAACAAAACATATTTAACTATTCACACAGCCACAAAACCCACTATTTTAAACCATTTATCTTAAAAAATGTCTGGGGGAAGTGCCCCCACACTTCCCGCTTACCTTAGCGAGTTTTCTATACCCTACAGACCCGTGGTATTAGCTGCGCCCAAAACCCCCTATCCTAGCTACGCACTTGAAGCTAAGGAAGAAATACAGAGGATGGTTTATCGACTCGTGAACATAGCACGCTAAATTGACCATGAGAAAATCATGGGTTTTCATTAGCACATGAGCACAAACAACACAAAAACTGAAAGAATGACCATGCGATTTTTTAATCGTTATCACGAATGCAACACGAATTGTAAATTGAATACGTTTTAGCTCAAAAGGGCATATGAGTTGAGATCATGGAATCTACGGAATGAGGACTTCCTAACCTTTGAATTTTCCTTTGAGTAAAGTTGCGTGAATCACATTCATCACCAATTTTTTAATGATCACACACGTTCCGTTGGATAGTTATGGTTGGTTTAGGCTTCGAAAGATCATGAGCACAGAAACTACATTTTTCTGTAAATCGTGCCTTGGTAAGCCAGGTACGTCCAAGGACTTAAAATATTCAGATAGATAGTTGGTGATTTCGTCTTCGTTTGTTACACATTTAAAAGATTCGAATCCATGCAGAGTACGATCTATTTGAATTTACCTCGTTTTAGTCATCCACATCTTCGTTCTTGCTCGCTAAATCAACCATCTTTGATTCGGAACACGGACATTACCGTTTGTCAACAATTGCTTGGAGATTTGTTTACAAACACGGTAGTGAAGTGTCAACTCGAGCTGGGCCACGGCTGGGCTTATAATCAGCTCGAATTAAACTTTAAAATTGTAATTTCAATTTAATTAATATTTTGAATATATTTAGTAATTACAATGTTATATTGTTACTAAATTCAGTTATTAAAGTGGTAAAAACAAAACAAATTATTTAATTTGTAGTTTTGACCGACTTATCAATTGTTGTGTTACTATAACTCCTAAAAGCATGTCCATAGGAAAGAGATGACTTTTTTTGTGAAATTATCCTTTTTTTAATAGCCTATATGTTAACCCCGCCTGAGACGAATCCAAAGAACCAAATCTCATTGAAATCGGTGCAGCCGTTCTCGAGTTATAAGTGTTCTAACTAACACGTTTTTCGACTTTCTTTTATATATATAGATATCATCATCATCATCATCACTGGTCAACAATCCTAGGATTGGTTTGACGCAGCTCTCCACTCAGTTCTCCTATCAGCTAATCTTTTCACACCTACGTAATTCTTCTCTTTCACATCTCTCTTTACTTGTTCCATATATTTTGTCCGAGGTCTTCCTTTTCCATTCTTGCCTTCCACTTGCCCTTCGACGATTGTCTTCATCAGGCCATCATGTCTCAAGATGTGGCCTATAAGGTTGCTCCGTCTTCATATTAAGGTTTTCATGAGGCTTCTCTTCTCTCCTACCCTTCCGAGGACTTCCTCGTTACTAACTCGGTCGATCCATTTGATTTTCATCATTCTTCTGTAGCACCACATTTCAAAGGCCTCTATCCTTGCTTTCTCCGCTGCGATCATTGTCTATACCTCACTTCCGTATAGGAGCATACTCCAGATATAGGTTCTTATGAGTTGTTTCTTTACTTCCATATTTAAGTTTCCCGCTGTAAGCAGGTCTCTCTTTTGGTGGAATGCTCTCTTCGCCTGGGCTATTCTGCTGATAATTTCTTTCTTGCTTCTCCCGTCACTAGTTATCTTGCCTCCCAAATAACAGAATTCATCCACCTCTATCAGTTTTTGCCTCCCTATTTTAATGTTGGTCTTGACTTCTTCTCTTCTGCTGCATACTAAGATCTTGGTTTTCTTCGTGCTTATTTTCAGTTGATATCTACTCATTACCCTACCCTTATTAGCCAGAATATTTTTCAAATCCTTCTCTGTTTCTGCTATAACGGCTATGTCATCGGCAAATCTTAGCATGCTAATTTTTTCTCCATGGATATTCACTCCCAATTCCTTTTCTTTGATTTCATTAATGGCTTTCTCAATGTAAACGTTGAAAATTACGGGTGACAATGTACAGCCTTGTCGCACTCCTTTCTTAATTCTTGCTTCTTCATAGCTGGGCCCTGATTTTATCACATATATCTTTCTGTAATCTATGCAAAACAACACTTTAGCGACTTCACACAAATAATAGTATACACTCCTACAACACCAGAAAGTGTAATGATTTACATGTTACACAAAAAAAGTTTATCCATACCACCAAAGGACCCCGTGCAATGTGCACAGAACTATGTCATCAAATGCCTGCCTGTATAAATTGTGAAGATAGATTACCTGTGTTTAAAAATTGGTCTTTACTTACCTATACGAAAAGTGCTTCTGTAGTATTAATGAGTAGGTATTATAGTGCGTAACTTGTAAGGCCTCACATCGTAACATTTTACATTCGATGTGTATATCATACTTTAAATTAATATTAGATATCTTGACGTGTCCTATAAACCTGCCTAATATTTGACTATTGTATTGTATCATGTGGACGAATGAAAAATTCTAATTCTAATTCGTCTGATAACGGAATGGTCCAAGGTTCAAATCTTGCTGGGTGGATTTTTTACCAGCCTCATCATGGAAACCGGTGATTTTCCTCGTTAAAGAAATTGATGAACAAAGTTGACATCATTTCAGAACATAATCCTGCACTGGTTGCATTTTTCTGTAATTATATTTATTTGCTTTTTTACTTCTATTTATCTACCAAGTTGGAAATGTAGAAAGATGTACTTTTATTTTCTCATGGGCACCAGTGCCTACGAAAATAAACGACATTATTATTATTATAATCCGCTGGCTGTACATCACGAACTGGAGGCCAGGGGTAAAGGCTTTCCTCACCATAATTTACAGAATATTTATTTGAAAATCTGTATTTTTATATAATCTCTGTTGGCTGTATTTGTCCAATCATGGGAACAGCGTTGATTACTGCTGGAGTGTGTCATTAATATTTACTAAAAAACTGGTATAATGTTGCGTGAAGAGTTCTCGAGATCGCCACCGGGTCAGGAACGACATTACTGCCGACGCACAGTGGGCGGAAATCGGAAAAAGCCGGACAAAATTACAAAATGGCTTTTTTTGAGTTATAAACGTGAAACTTCGCAGGTATACTCAAAAATGATTGAAATTTATTAATATGTACTTAATTTGACATAGATCCTACCCGTTACTGAGATACAGAGGCTCAAACGTGAGCAAATTTCCATAAAAACGCCCGTCTTCAATTTTCTCTGAAAATCTTCCAAAGTAAGTGAATGGTGAAGTTATGGGTGGATTCTTGCCGAATAAAAAACCACATAATCTGTTAGCATGGTGTTTTTTCTTTAATTTTCCGTAATCTTAAAGAATACAGCCCATAAATTCTTACCGTGCAGTAACAAAATGGCGGATACTGTTTTTAGACAAAGTTTTACATTTAGGTAGAGTTTCAAATAGGTTTTCGGCAAGGTCGCGCAGAGTAACTTATATGAGAGCATTGCTTGAAGATTTTTTGAGGTCTTTATGCAGTTTTCTATGAAATAAGTTTGCGTCGCCGGAAATTACATTGATTTTTCGATCGCGCGGCAGGGTTCTTCTCCGCGCGTCGGGAGTTGGATTAGCCGCGCCGCGGTAAGGTTATTGAAGCCGTATGGGTTTTAACACTCAAAATTCACCGTTTTTACGTTTTGCTTCAAGACACCGATTCTCAAATGGTCTATGGTGAAGACAGTGGAGGTTGTTCATGCGATGTACTTGCACGTTTCATCGAAGTTCATTTCGTTATCTTTGGATACGATCGAAGACCATGCTTCTATTAAAAGCGTTCAAACCTCGACAAAGTGAGTTGTTTTCCTGGGACTCATACAAAAAGACCTACCAGAAAGATACCAGCTGAGACCCTTATACCTTCTTCAATCACCGATCCCTGACCCTCAGGATTCTAATTTCGAAAACGGTCGTTTTATGACACCCTGGAGCGGAGCCCTGGACAGTAAGCACTAGAAAGTTGTTGAAGCAGATACGATGAAGACAGGGTAGTTTAGGTAGACAATTCCACGGGAACTTCTAGATTTTTAAAACGTGTATCATACCCTCAGTTCTACTTGGACTGTGGTGAAGGAAAGTTAAGTTCTCTTGAGTGCGCAGAATTTGTTAAAGTGATTTTAATTTGCTTGTGGAGCGTAGAAATTTCAAACTTCCACTTGCCTGTAAGTACGTTTTTGAATAAATCCCCGAACATCTTTTTCGAAATAGTTAATTTAATTTATATTATCAATTTTAGCTGAAACTTTTCTTAGCATTCCTTTCCTAACTAAAATAAATCAAAATTATCAAATGCTACTGTTTAAATTCCAATCGATACGACATATCCAATATGCATTCAGAAAATCATATGTGGCAGTGCAGCGTACACAAACCAACAGAACATTTATCGATATCGGGTGAACGATATTTTACATCTCCTAAGTTATTCATACCCGACGCTATTGCACCGCAGATTTAGAACCCCATGATTCAGCTGTCCTTCAGTGTGTTGCAAACTAAAAACTATCGTTTTTCTTAATTTCGAAATGACTATACTTCCCTGTAGGATAATAAATTATATGGGTTTTAAGATTAAGAAAAAATTAGGAAAATAAGGTAAGCAATGTAAGCATTACTTTTCCGTTGATCATGGTCAGAAGTAAACAGAACTTGATCGTGTAAAATCCAGAGTTGAAATCATTAAGGCCATTCACCTGCCTTTCGATATAGGTAATGTCTTTCTGATTTTGTAGCTTCTTTTGTCTCTTTTTTTCACCTAAAGCGGATGGGATGACAAAATCGTGTCGACGTCGGCAGTGGATTTTACCAGATAGTATCATCTTAAATTGTAGAGCCTATATGTGAGAAGTGCCTCCGATGCAATTTAAATTCTTTATCAAAAGTTTAGAGATAAATGTAATTAACCAAGAGAAAGTGGAAACTTCAGTCGTTACCTGTAGCGCCTTTGTTACCTGCTGCTTTTTAATCAAACTAAGAGATACAAGGGAACTCATGAATAGGAATTTATCTAAAGCATCCACTTGTTGCCACATTTGCTTATATTGAGAGTGGCCCGAACTGCCATCAAAACCGTACTTAGAGATTAATGTGTAGTTCACCACACATTTTAATTCTTGAGAGGTGGAAGTGGTGGCTAAGTAGGCTATTGTTCCCAATATGGTGTGGTTCAGTGGTGCTTGAAGGTTTACTTCGCACATGGTCTCAGTTATTTTAATTCCTTCGTTATAAGCTGCCTTTTTTTGCTATCGCTATTCTATCATAACTGGAATACAATTCGTGTCCATGGCTCATTGTCAGAGCTGTCCTACGAAAAGACCGATGTTGACGCTTGGTCAAATCAGAGGCAATCATCAATGACAGTGCCTCTTCCACTGTCATCTCAGGGTGGACCTTTTCACTCGTCCTCCACTTAGAAAGAACTCTCTTAGCCCGAGTAGGGGTCGTAGTTGTTATTTCTACAATTAGGTGAGCTGCTGCAGTGTCTCCCCTCTCTCTCAAACTCACAGATGCCGCGAGAGCAAGCTCAGCAGTAGTAGCAGTAGTTTTAAAAGTTTGAATTTTCTTCTGCGTGATCTAACACATTAGGTGCGACATTTTTTTGGTCGCCCTGGAATGCCTGGCAAATATAATATGAATTTTGTAGCATGAAGCTACGGGGGGGATTTTATTTAGTCAATCAATTTGAGAGGAATAGATGTTTACAAAAATACAATACTCAACCGGCTGTCGTTGAAGTATCGGGAAAGTGATGCATAACAAATTCTGGAAATGTTATAGAGTCAGCGAGCCAACTTTTGTATCGACACAAAAATCATTCATTATTTCGAGAACTCGACCCATTTCTTAAGGTATGGCCATAGGATGCGTTTTGTCAGGAAGTCATTGAGAAATTTCAGAGCATCAGGGCCTTGTCTTAAATTCAGCCTCCGCAATAAATAATGGAGCAAATATTTTTTACCCAGTGAATGATTTTTTTACCAATTCCAATATTATTTTGTAGATATCAAGTCATGTAATAATGTGAGGTGGCATTTTCTATGGAATGGCGGATGGAGCCTATGTAAAATTTAGAAATAATAAATTTGTCGAACCTATGGTGTTCCAATGCCCTAATGCGTACACGGGGAGGAACGTATGGTAAACGTGTAAAGACATGGTAATCTGTATGTCAAAGTAAAACTGAGGGTGTGATGCACATTTTAAAAAAGCTAGAAGTTCCCATCCCAGAATACCTCCGTTAAGACGGCCAAGGGCTCCGCTTCAGGGTGTCATAAAACGACCGTTTTCGAAATTAGAATCCTGAGGGTCAGGGATCGGTGATTGAAGAAGGTATAAGGGTCTCAGCTGGTATCTTTCTGGTAGGTCTTTTTGTATGAGTCCCAGGAAAACAACTCACTTTGTCGAGGTTTGAACGCTTTTAATAGAAGCATGGTCTTCGATCGTATCCAAAGATAACGAAATGAACTTCGATGAAACGTGCAAGTACATCGCATGAACAACCTCCACTGTCTTCACCATAGACCATTTGAGAATCGGTGTCTTGAAGCAAAACGTAAAAACGGTGAATTTTGAGTGTTAAAACCCATACGGCTTCAATAACCTTACCGCGGCGCGGCTAATCCAACTCCCGACGCGCGGAGAAGAACCCTGCCGCGCGATCGAAAAATCAATGTAATTTCCGGCGACGCAAACTCATTTCATAGAAAACTGCATAAAGACCTCAAAAAATCTTCAAGCAATGCTCTCATATAAGTTACTCTGCGCGACCTTGCCGAAAACCTATTTGAAACTCTACCTAAATGTAAAACTTTGTCTAAAAACAGTATCCGCCATTTTGTTACTGCACGGTAAGAATTTATGGGCTGTATTCTTTAAGATTACGGAAAATTAAAGAAAAAACACCATGCTAACAGATTATGTGGTTTTTTATTCGGCAAGAATCCACCCATAACTTCACCATTCACTTACTTTGGAAGATTTTCAGAGAAAATTGAAGACGGGCGTTTTTATGGAAATTTGCTCACGTTTGAGCCTCTGTATCTCAGTAACGGGTAGGATCTATGTCAAATTAAGTACATATTAATAAATTTCAATCATTTTTGAGTATACCTGCGAAGTTTCAAGTTTATAACTCAAAAAAAGCCATTTTGTAATTTTGTCCGGCTTTTTCCGATTTCCGCCCACTGTGCGACGTTTCGATGTCCGACTCTGCCATTGCCCTCAGGGCTATGAGTGAATGTTCGTTCTACCGTAAGAATCAAGTCTGAAATAAAATTGAAACACATTGCCATGGAAATAGACTTATCAAGTTAGCGAATTGTTTGCAAGGGAAAGCATGCAGTGATACTCCGTCAAATATTAATGTTCGCCTACAATTAAATGTAAAATACCTTGGGGTGATCTAATTAAAAATGAGTGAAACTAACATTGTATTGATCCTGCCTCCCATTTTATCTTCATGATCTAATGCACATACGCCACGGATGTGGACAAAAATACTCGACGAAAGAAGATAAATTGGGAGGTTAAAAATCAGTTTTAATGTATTTATGCCTTTCCTCAATTTAAACCCACTGATGGAACTGGACGTCGTTTTCAGCAACTTTGGTCAACGGTAATCTTCAGCCAATCTTAATGTAGAATTACGACTATTTAATTCTATAATTAGCGTTAGCCAGGATAATAAAACTGACCCTTAGACCGTGGCTAAAGCTCCTGGAACAAATCTGGTGGGTCCGGGTTCGTGCACCGGTCAATGCTAATCGCTAATTTTCTCCTTTTGAAAACATGAAATTGCCAATTTCGTGTTTTCAGTTTTTTTTTCAGCAAATTGCCAATCGCTTGGCGGGCGAAACGGCTTGGTTAAGGCAAAACTTAAGATCCTCTAGTAATGACCTTCGAGGTCGTAAACGTGGCGAGAGAGATGTGTAGAGATAGGTTGGTGGTTAGTAGGACTGAAGGTTTAAAGGAAGGGCATTAGCAGAGAGATATATTGAGGATATGAAATGGGTTCGTTCGTGCAGAATGGTCGATTATGTCTAATGTTCGAACGTAACTATAATGGGAAGGAGTGCAATGATAGAGATAAGCCTTAGCTTTCAACGAAGGGGATAATATAGAGATCGCAGGTGCGTAAAGGTAGCGTTCAGTTCGATGCTAAACGGCCACTTTGCCATGTATCAAGGGGGTAAAGACGTCGAAGAAGGTGCAGTCCAGGGTCATGGGTGAGCGTTCATCGTCGTCGCGGTAGCAGAGTGCAGTGAGGATATAACGATCCATTCGTCCCAGCATCGAATCTCTTGCGCCGCCGTCGATTGAGACGTCAAGATGGCTGGGGCCTTTTCTTGGCGATGCTTAGATTTGTGTGAAACTTCGCACACTTTTTTATTTGCGATATTCTCCTAATGAGACCGGATAAAAAATATCCCTCACTGAGTTCGTTTTGTGGATATGCAATGCGGTTATATCTTCTAACCTTATCATCATCATCATTAGTCAACAGTCCTAAGATTGGTTTGACGAAGCTCTCCATTCCTCTCTCCTATCCACTAGCCTTTTCATAGTAATATATTTCTTCTCTTTTACATCCTTTATAACTTGTCCCACGCAACTCATCAACTCCACCTGTCCTTCTACGTTAATTTTCACCAGTCCATCGTGCATCACAATGTGTCCAACTAAGTTGTCTCGTCTCCTAGGGGGCGCCCTAGCACGGTCGCGGAAGGTGATGCAGACCCTTTCCATTTACCAGTTTGGGCCTCGCTCGTCATATGTACATAGCGGTTTCTTGACTCAGAATAGTTATTATTATAGTATTCTACCGATTAAGGTAGGTTTCCATGGAGTACTAAAGAAGTGATCTGGGAGCCTCCCTTTCCTTCCAGCGCTACCTTCTTCAGTTCACTGTAAGGCCTACTCCCTTTCAATCTATCTAATAAAGGTTAAATCTGCGCCTTGAGACGAAGACGGGTCTTTTACCAGGTTTCCTAGAGGAGATACTTGTCGCTTAACTTCACAAATTTCGATTCTTTTCAATGACTATCACCACGGCGCAAAATCACGTAAAGAAAATTCAACCGACCAAAGCAAAATATAATCCGTCAACTACAAGCAAAGGCTACACATATGGAACACGTCGTAAATCATAGCTACAATTAGGGAAATTGTGAGACCTTGCAGACAGTTTTTCGATACCGCGCAGTCGTTTCGAGTCATCCTTAGCACCTTTCCATCTTCCACGAGTCTTCCTTCACTTCTTTGCCTCCCCTCCTGGCCCTCCCCTCAACAGAAATACCGCCAGTCGGCCGGTGACAAGTTTTCTTCGCTACTTGATTTTAAGGTCGCATCGTCGTTCTATCTTTCTGCGTTTTTTTGGTGGTGCGATGGAAGAGTCTAGCAAGCCCAAAGGGGAATCGAAACACCATCGAAAATGAAAGAAGCCTTAGAAAAGGAAGACGTGCAACAAACAGAGACGTCTGTCAAATTAACATAAAATTATCTCAAAAATGTTTTCTTATCTCTTGAGAAAATTTTCTCAAATAAATGTGTACAGTTTTTGTTTAAAAATGAGTAATTTTTAAGGGTACCATAACAAGAATGAATATATTTAGAATCTACAACAGTGAAAATTTCTTTTCTATCGATACTTTGTATTATCTTTTATCAAACAATTAAAATGTTTTATTTTTCACGTATTGAAAGCATGGTTGGAGGAAAACTTCATGTTTTTCACATTGCTACGCATAAGGTTTTACACCGCATTACAAAACAAATTATCAACTTTAATTCTCAAAAGAGAAATCTTACACCAACCTGCCACCCCACTTCTCCCATCAAGTAATGTGCCTGAGTGTCCAACCATCCGACGCGGTGATTAGATGCGGAAATTTGTGCAGCCTTAGTTATAGTTGAGGATATTTCGCTAAAGATGAGACGAGATTACAGGTTTTTACACTTTCATACATTATAAATTCCATATAAGTTTTATTTTTGGATTTTTTAATGTGCAAATGACGATCTTATTCATGAGATTTATATCACGGACTCAACGATTGCGCTGGCAAGTCAGACGCTTGTCTCGGAAAGCGCGCGGCTGCAAGGAAATAGTCTCTTATTCTTAGAGAACCTTTATCTTACCGCAATGCACCCGCATTTTGAAAAAACTTCGATGTTGGTTACAGAAGGATATACCCAGCTCACATGCATAATAATCTCCTTGAGACTCCTTGCTCAGGTTGTAACCTATTATTGTTTAACGTAAGTATTTGTATCAGGTTTACTTTTCTTCAAGGCGATTTTATATCACTATTGCTATTTAATTCCTGTTTTTTTTCTGGGTAAAGTGGCAAAGAAAGACTTTAAGAGGTCTAGTGATAGGTCTAACAATAAGAGCATTAAAAGTGACTGATTTGAAAAAGAATCAGCAGCTGAGCTACTGCTAGCCACATCTAAACTGCGCTCGTAAGGGAATGATGCAGCAGCGAAGATAGTCACGGAAATGACCACGGCCACCCCCACCCGAGGGAAACGGTTAATACATAAATGGAGGAAAGTACCTACAACTCAAAATAAACTGGCGCCAGAAGAAGCTATTTCGCCGATTGTTGATTGCAATTTAACAAAGTTTCTATGCAAAATTATTCGTAAGACTGCCAAGATCTGTGGCCACCAGCTTTATCCTAGTTATGAAAGGGCTAGACGCAAAAAATATTCATACCCAGAGGGGACATCAGTGGAAGAAAAAATTTAAAGTGGACCTTCAAGGGCTTCTAAACAACACATCCTCGCGCATCATAGCATCAATGCCAAGATTCAGTGATGATTACGGGTTCAACTCTTCCCTTGAATGCAAATGAAAACTAGTTGTAGAGCTGGTGAATTTATTCTTTATGTTTTCTTAGGATTTAAGTATATATGTTAATTTATAATGGTTAATATATAATTTCATGTTTTCAGTCGCATTTTTCAAATTATAAGATGCTTGCGAGATGATTTCTGATGAGTGTTGTATCCAGCGCTGTAGTTGGGCCGGTACGGCGTACCCCCTGCAATCCAAACTCGTTATAAGCGTACCTGTTACCGGAGCTTGGTGTCATCATTTTCCTGGTATAATTTATATCAGAAAAATGATGACACAAAGTTCAACTAGTAATTAACTACACCTTATGTCTTGAAACGCAGGTTTCGGCTCTCCCTCAGAATTTTTTCATCATATTCTGTTTTTTTGCTTCTTTTCATCGGTGTTAACAAAAAAAATATTTCTAGCAGTAACTTTAGTAACCATTGTTTTTCGCATCCAAGTGTGACTTTCAAGCAAGCTAGCTGAAATATATTGTTACATTTTATTGATAATTTATTATGTTTGTTGAATATGTTTCGTGTAAGTAGGTATGTATCAAATGAGAAACCTCTCCATTTTTCGTTTGCCACCCGTTTTTCCCTTCCGTTTCGATTTTTTAAGTTTTGTTTTATTTTAAAAAACCGAGTACAGCTTATATTGAGCCATTTTATATTGGGCATTCACAAAATTTAACAATTAATAACACGAACAACCTACCTCTGGACAAGGGAAACCTAACCAGGCGGGACTCGATCCCGCGGTTTCTTGTTTGGCAGGCGAGGACACTACTTAGCCGCCACCGAAGTCGGTGTCTTGATTTTGACGAAATTCCTGCTTACATAATGCAAATAATATCGTCAGCAATTTCGGAAAAGGTGCACACTCAAGGACCTTCGCATTCACAGGTCTATTTTTTCAGCGCGTGAGACAGGAACACGGCCCTCATAAGTTGGCTTCTACTATTTTTAATTGGCTCGACTCCATTTAGGTGTCACATATCAACTCCGACTGCGACACCTGTTCCAGAGACCCGTATCAAATTTATCATGAGTATCAAATTTCTTCTCGGAGTCTTGGCGGGCGAAGTTGGGAGGCGAGTTATCCCCCCCCCCCCCCTGCTCTCCCTCGCTGCGCTTCGGCTTCGGTCTTCATATCCTGGCGCTGCGGCCAGAGGGCTTCGTGAGCCGTTAAATTGGGAAATTCAAACGCTAGTGCGCTAGTGCGCCCCCTTAAGTGTTTTAGACGACTCTGCTTTTCCCCCACTCGTAGCAAAAATCGCCGGTTCACTAAAAAAAATTTGGCAAAAAACATGTTTATACCTCATTAAAACACTCGAAATACACATCAGTTTAGTCGAAAAATATCTTTAAAAACCTACTAAGAGTACATGCTTGAATTATCTGTAGTAACAATGAGGTGGATTCCTATTATTTTTTATAGCCTAAATTGTAAGATTATTACTCCTGGAGTACGCATTTCACGCTTTTTGATTTTTAAATGATGATACTATTTTTTGCGATGAAATGAAAAGTGAAAATTTTCAAGCGCGCGAAAACACGACGGCCAAGTATGAATGCTGGGAAAACCCCGCGTGACGTCATTCTGGTTCCCGCTGTCACCGTGTGAGGTGACCTTGGGGCCAGGGTATGTGCTTCGCTGCGATGCAGGCTGCTAGCAGGTAGCAGAGTACCCTGCTAGCGGGTAGCGCTTGGCTTAAATAAGGATTATTAATACCCTATCAAACGAAGGAAACTTGCCGACCATAGGCAGTTTTAATAGGTGATTATTAAAACATGTTTCCCTGAGCTCTGTGCCTCATGCATGCATTGGTAATCTCAGACGATGTAAAACTCCTGACTACTCTTATAGCATCTGGGTCCCTGTGACGTCACGTGGAGTGGCATCGCATGGGCTTCAATCTTGCCCTTTTCAAATGCGGTTAAAATTGATCATTGTCATCCGTCTAAACTGGAATTCCTAAAACCAAATAATTTGTATATTATGAATACACTAACGGTTGGTAACGAATCGCAATCAATGCCTTTCGTTTTCTTAGATGAAGGAAACTAACCTATTACAAATGAAACGATTTTAAAGTTTTGGGATCACTGCGACGACACAAACGACCCTTGTCAGCAGGCCTTTAAATAGGTATCGGGGACGGGGAATGGAGATCATGCAACACAAGCTGACGGCTCGTGCATAGAAAGAGAGGCTGTTTGTCATAAAAAAGCGCATTTCCCTACGTTAATTGCACGATGTAAGTTCATTCTCCGTAGCAGTGGCGTAACTAGGACTCTGCTTTGGGGGAAGGGGGGAATGGGATAGCCTGGGATGTTGACCTTCCCCTCCCTAGACAATTGGGGTCCGGGAAAATTTTAGAAATATGACATGCCTTGGAAATAGATTTTTCATGATTTTGGTAATTAAAAAATTAACTTTAAGCTATTAAAATTATTATATGAATAAACTTGACAATAGTTTTTAATACTTACTTAATTCTTTTATTTATCCGAGGCTTTGGGGGGATCTATCCCCTCATCCCACCCAGTGGCGGATCCAGGATAGGGACAAGGGCGGGGCCAAGATCACGATTCTAACTAGTGAAAATTGAATAACCAAGGGGAGGGGGGAAATAGCCCCCCTAGCCCCTCTCTGGATCTACCTCTAGATTGAAATATACCAAAAGAAAGTAAAATAGGCCCTAAGTTTTAAGTCAATTTGCATTTTATATCGTTAAAGAAGGTAAATATGTGGGAAAATATTACTAAACACTTTTGTGCAGTAAGTAATAACCCCGAAATAGTTCGATTTTGCTTAGTGTGTGCTTCGAGCCAACCGGGGAGCTATAGCCCCCTTAAACCCCCCCCCCCCCCCCTCCGTAGATCCGCCACTGATCCCACCTATAGTTACGCCACTGCTCCGTAGTAGAATATGAAGTGTACCTCTTTCGATTCCCCGCGATCATATATCCACGGTCATTCGTAGCAAGTTTAATAAACTTTTCTTGGTGGTGGCTATTTTCTTTCTCTATTATATCGACTATAAAGACAGAAAAGTGGATGTAGCCATAGGGAATCCATACGCTTGCCGCTTTGCCGTAAGTACCCTCTACCGCGGCCAAAAACAGCGACGACCGCACGCTAAAAAATTAAAAAAACGATATTAAACTCGGGGTTGCAAGTATGAGCAGGATTTTACTATATATGCACAATGCTGAAGCTTCATAGAAAGGCATGGTGCAAGCCACTCGGCAGAACTCGGCGAAGTATCCACTTTTTATTTACGTGTATGTACCACATTAGAGGAAAACGGACACAGTAGCAAGGGCATCAGGAAGCGAATTGCACTAGCAAAGGAGGCGTTCATGAAAAGGAAGGAGCTTCTGAGAGGATCGTTATGTAAGAGTTTAAAGAAAAGGTTAGTGAAGAGTTTGATCTGGAGTGTAGCGCTCTACGGTGCGGAAACGTGGACACTGAGAGACGAGAGAAGATTGGAGGCATTCGAGATGTGGCTAAGGAGAAGAATGGAGAGGGTGAAATGGACGGAGAGGAAAAGGAACGACGAAGTGCTGGACATGGTGGGTGAGGAGAGGCAGCTTTTAGATTAGATACGGAGGAGACAGCAGGTATGGATGGAGCGAGTACTTAGCGGGGAGAGGATGTAGGGGATGTTGAAAATGGTGTTAGAGGGTAGAATGTTAGGAAACGAGGGAGGGGAAGGAAAAGAATAGGATTTATAGATAGATTGAAAGGGAGTAGGCCTTACAGTGAATTAAAGAAGGCAGTGCTGGAAGGAAAGGGAGGCTCCCAGATCACTTCTTGAATACTCCATGGAAACCTACCTTAATTGTTAGAATACTATAATAATAATAATAATAATAATAGTACCACAAATTAGCTGAAAACAAGCTTCGCCATTTCTTTATATATCTATAGTTAGTATTAAAATAAAGAGTACAGGTAATATAAAATAATAATATGTGATACAACACGGAACTTTGCTTGGTTAGGTGAGGGCAGAGCTCACCCGGAACTAGGGCGTATGATCTTCACACGTGGGGGTGGGGGCAATTTCTTTCCCTGGGCCACCTTCTAGAATTTTAACACATTCAATGCGGATGATATTTTCACCGAAACCTCCAGTGACGGATGGGTGATTTTCCTTCATAACGGTGGTCTTGGAAGTAATACAACAGAATTTTCAATTTCTTTTGTTTCTATTTCAAGCAATTTGTAAAAAACCCTAATGACATACATGTATGCCACCCGTCACCAGTAATTGACAATTCACGCAACCCGCATTACACACATGCAATTTTCCTTGTATGAAGGAGTGGACTTTTCATATTTCCGTTTATAATACTTCTTCTACCATTTATTCCTTAGGTTAATGACGGAAATATCTTGGAATTAGTCTTTACGTGTTTTTTTTTTGTTTCAACGGCCGTAGATTTAATTTTTTCAAGTCACAGAAGTAGAACACACAATGAACGGCAAGAAAAAAATAAATTTATGGGATAAACATTTTTTTAAATCTATGTTACCTCACAGTTATTGCAAAATTGAAACATTTCAATAAAAATTCTCACAAATGTTTATGATATATTTGAAAGCAAGGCCTTAGATAGAGCCCTGGTTGACCTTCACATTCTGGGCAAATTGCAGTCACTGTCCTACGGATGCCTTCACGGTCAGCGGAGAAATGAAGAGCCTGCATCATTCCTAAAAACCTATCACGGCACATTTTCTCCCGAATATCGGTACTCACACTAATTCTGACCTCCAATCGTTAGAAATCGTATTAACCCTAATTGCGCCCATGTGGAGAAGAAGGCCCAGCCAAGTTTCCAGTTATCCCTGTCCAACAGCTTCCAATCCATTATGCCCTCAGTGAAGGCCCTTGGTGAAGGATTTCGGAGGAAAATGCTTTCTGCATTTTTCTCCGTCTATGAGAGGATTATTTCAAAGAAAATATCATTTGCAAGTTGAAATGATCTCTGGGAGTGCCGCTGGTAGGGAGGGACTCCAACCTTGAGCCTTAAAAATTATCCAGCAAAATAGTACAATTTGTGTAATGGAGTGTATTGATTAGTACCTTAGTTTTTATGAAAATTAAGACTGCATATGTAGCTAACACTAGAATGTATTAATGACCTACAAAATGAAAACACCATAATGATCAGAGGACAAGTAATTGATGCGGAGCAATGACTGAGAAAATATGCCGTAAAATTAGGAAAAAACTAAAATTATGTAAAAAACGTAATTTGCAATAATTATTTTAAAATTATTAATAAAGTATAAAATACGACCTTTTGGACCGCATGGAAACATTTTGGAATAAAATAGTAAGTTTTGAGACGGGAATACACGTTATTAACAAAAAGTAAGTCTGATAATAATTTTTGTGGTTGCACATAAGATATGAATAAATTAAAAAATAAGATAAAAATACTATTTCAAGGGAATAAACAATGGTTAAATGCCGTGATGCTTAAAATACCTCTGAGTCTATTTTTTTCCGCAATTTCGTTTACAAAGCTAAGGAAACAAATAAACGAGTAAAAAATACAGACCAATACTGTAGATAATGTAATGCAGTGTTGCATACGCCATTAATATGTTATTTTTTTATGAAAAGGAAGAAAATCTGCAACTAACCCAACACGTATGAATAACTCAGAAAATGAAATAAAATCGAAATGAATAGAGGATTGGTGATTGACCTAGGGAAACAAATGAGAAAATATGCCGTAAAAGTAGAAAAAAGACCCAAAAAAAAATCACCCAGGATAAACGTAATTTGCATTTATAAAAAATGTTCCTAGCAAAAGAAATTCAAATATAACATCATTAACTGAAGCACCGTACTAAGATCATTTTTTATAATGTAGTGAGTATGAAACGGGGATAATTATCTTTAATAAAAAAGTTAGTCTAATCATAATTTTTGTGATAGCACATAAAATATGAATAAATTAAAAATGAAGGTAAAAAAAACAAATTAAAAAAAAATAATCCATATGTAAGACATGATTATGATATTTACGATAAGAATGATGAAAAAGTGACGAAGGAAATGAAAAGAAAAATCTCAACCTGCCAAATTGTTCCAAAAATAGCAGTAAAGTAAACAAAAAAACACTAAAAATGAAGGAACACGTAGAACTAGAAACGGACACTTCTGCAATAGTGTAAGGTCAATCCCGAACTGCGGGAGGGTGAAAAAGTAACGCTAGGCGCGCTCGGAGCACCCTAGTGACCAGCGGAAAAGCGTACTCCCGAAGACATACATTTATGTCATCCGCGTGAGTGGAAAAGCCCTCATGACATATATATATGTCATCCGCACTGAATGTGTTAATTTGGGTTGTCCGAAGGCATCAACCTGGATTTGAACCTCGATCAACAGCCAAATGCTCTGCCCACTTTCCTACTATGGTCCTGTGTGATGTACCATGAGCAGGGACACCGACTTACAAAAAATATTGGGGGGGCCGAAACCGGGGATCTTTCCCCGGGAAATTTTATAAGTAGTGAGTTTTAAGTTTTTTAAGCATTTTTAAAAGAGTCGTATGATCAACATTAGAACCCTTATGACTACAATCTCGATATCTGGACACTCAGGGGAAAATTGACAAGCCAGACAAATTTTTTCCTCACACCCATGACGAATTTTTGAGGGGGCTCGGGCCCCCTCAAGCCCCATGGAGTCGGCGCCACTGACCATGAGTCGAAAGTTTCCCAACGCACTAAGTGGGATCACTCATTTTATTGGGCAAAATTTGTATTTCTCCAGTTTTGAGAGTAAACTTATTTGCCGTGCCTCGCTCCCAATGGTGAAAACTGTGGTCCGAAAATGAATTTACCTGGTAAAGACCAGAATTAAAAAAATAAATTGAGCAAAATGTTTTCTTTATTCGGAGTTCCGCGATTTTCGTGTAGTTTTATCTTCTTTCGCACTCTCCCCACGGCTTTAACTTCGTCCTTTTCTTCTGCTCACATCATTTGGCTTTTAAGGAAGCGACTTGCTCATCTCTTTTATTTAACTCTTCCCCTTCACGCGGTTTCGGAGATCAAGGAAAAGCCGATCCGCTATCCTCCGCCGGCAATTACGCTCGTGTCCGCTCATAGTTGTCGCACCCGCAGGATCTCCGGGCTGCCTGGTGGCGGCGTCTGGGTCGGCGGCTCCTCTGTCTTTGAATCTCAGGGAAACAAGCGAGTGCGTACGACCGCGATTAATTTTCACCGGTTTCCCGCCTGCTTCCGTCTCCCGCCGCTAGCGACGTCCGCGTCGCTAATGCGGCTGGATATCTCCATCGGCGAACCTTTGTCTGGTCGGCAGAAGCGGGCACCGTCGTGCTCATCGAAATAAACTGCGCACTAAGTCATCTCCTGTGACAAATGAACGTGGCCGCGGCGCAACACGGTGCAAAAATTCGTCGTGGTCAAGTAATGTAAAGCCGCTGCCTTTGTCTTCCGTGCCATGAGTATATATCTTAATTTAAGTATCAGGCTTCCAAGTTCCTTCTTCCATTTAAATGGGATACTAACGTATGATGCCTTACAGTAGCTTACTTAGTGTAAATTTCCCGGGAAGAAAACGATCTGGGTACTTTCCAATCCATTTTATATTCTGCTCAATTTATACCACGTACTATGCTGCTGAAAGTGTGCACTCGTTTCACGTATCATGGTAGAAAACTAATTTCGGCTTTTATCTTCGTTTTTTTGGGTTTTTACATATCCTAATTGTATTTACGTTATTTTTCAAATATTACTCCCGTTTTAAGGGTTGTAGCTTATCATATGAGTAGTAGTACTTATATCTGAAACATCCGAGGTTAAAGCAGTGATGGCTAGGTTTTGAATTCATTGTGTAGGTGTACTATTTGTATCAGAAACATTAAAATACCGAGACTATATTGTCGTTGCAAACGCTGGGGACCTCTGAACCAGACTGTTAAAATTCTAGCATTCAGTGCATTTTTCTTGCAATCCAGGGGCGTACCCAGGATCAAAACTAGGGGAGGGGGGCAAGCCATGGTTGTTCAAGTTATAGGTAATTTAAGCATGGAAAAGGTGAATGAAACCAGCACTTTAAGGAAACTGTAACAGGTCTTTATTAGTTTTTAAAATTATTTTCTTGAAAAAATATTATTTTCCTTAAAGAAATTTGCGATTTTTGCTTCTTGAGGGGGGGCAACTGCCCCCTCCTGCCCCTCGCTGGGTACGCCCATGTTGCAATCCACTATGGAACAACTTTTAATCAATGATCGCTTGCGCACCTAAAAGTTACATTTTAAGATTCTGATATTTTCCTTGATTTTAAGCTGTAGCCATGATCGATGATAGGTTTTCCAGAAACCTTAGGAACTTTAATATCGTTTCAGGGTTTCATAAATATTTTCGCTCCTCTAAAGATTTGCCATGAATATTTTTTGAGCAGTTGAGTAAGGCAGGCACACTGTTGGAAAATTACCGAAACTCGATGTACCTAATTTTTCATGCTTCAATATTTTTTTTGCGAAAACGAGCCAAGAAAAATTACGTTATGTGTTCTATTTCGTGAATGTATATGTGCCTTTTATCCCTCTTCCTTATAACCGCTTTCATGAGTGGAATCCACTGACTTATCAATGATCTCTTCTTTCTGCTGGAGAGATATACTAATCTGATGGGTGGGCGTCTCTATAAAAACTTCAATTTCGGCCTCTCTATCACCATTTTCGACTCTCCTACAACAGAACGCTTTGAGTTAAACACGATGCATATTATTTGCGGGGAAGGGTTTTTTATTCTTACTTGCATGTTTTTGCACTTCAATATAATATCTGAAAAAAAAACTGGTGAAGGAATTGTGTGTTACATTTCTTGATAGTTATTATTATTATCATTGACTTTTCATTTATTTTTTTAGTTTTCCCTGAGTTTTTTATGTAAAGAGTACGGGTTGTCACCGTAGTAACTCGTAAGTGTTCTGTTGAGTTGATAAATTTTCTCCTGATTTGGCAATTTGAAATTATTATGTCTTTTACAGTTTGATTTAGGTATTTGGGTTAAGATGGAGTATTGTAAAAATATTTTGTAATTATTTTGGCACGACATAAGTAGCAGAGGTGACTTGGGCGCCATGAAAACTTGTTTCATACTCCTTATTCTTTTTATTTCTATATCCACTTATTGACGTATTTTTATTTTTCTGGCAATAGTCTCTTGAATGTTATGTGGGAGTGGTACTGCAATATCAACTTTAATTCAATCCATTTTTATTACTAATCAGTGTAACATCTGGTCCATTTTTGTACATATTATTATATTTTATTATTTATTTTTGCACCTCAAATCCTGAAGGAAGAGTGATACTTTTTAAATCTTTTAACGCTTGCCAAAATATTAATTGCTTTAGTAAATTCATGCAGATACGATTCTATGTATCATTAAATTTTTATGTTTTAAAATATTAAATTGTCTTAATTTCCTACGGGGGCATATCCAAAAACCGTTTGATCTGCAACTTGCTCTAGACAGGTCGCGTGACTACGTAGACGGATAATAATTGGGAAAGCATTTTTTAATTTTTTTGCTGGGTTCAAACTAATGCTTTATTAAACAGCTTGGGAGCCAATTTCACCATCTTATCCTACTCTGCCCTCCTAAGGAAAAGTTATTCCTTACAGTTCGGATGGTCTTTCTATGTGTCAAAGATTACTTTACGTTTTACTTTAAAACCATCAGAATATTAACAAGGAATTGAATGCGATGACGCCAGTTCATCGAAATCGCAACGTGGTTTTGTTTTGCCGACCTCAAGAGGAGCTATGCTCTCTTTATAGAGTATCGAGGGAAAAAAATCCATGAATTGTAGCCTCTTCGCGTCAATTTTGATGAGTTATGGCTTCCCGCTAACCAGCAATCCACTCAGTTTTTTTCTAAAAAAATATCAGTTTTTATTACTCTCTCTTCAGTGCTCTTTCCCCTTGCATTATCTTTTTGGCGTACTCGAGCGCCATTCCATAGTAATGGATCAATTGAAGGTGAGCCGTAAAAGCTGTTCAGGGCCGCGGAAAAAGTAGGTACTCTTCCAAGCGGAGCCTGCAAAGCTTGGTAGCGCTATCTTCATTCATTTTGAATGTCTTTTTACGTTATTTTGGTCGTTTATAGTTCAAAAGATGTTTAATGGCGTAGCTATATTGCCATGATCAGTTTTATCTCGTATTTTATGTTTTATGTTGGTATATTAGACAAGTCCTCTCTAAAGCGTACTTAGGAAATATTTTTTATATTCATCATCATCATCGTAAGTCAACAATCTTGATATTCGTAGATCTAGCCTTCTTCCGGGGTTTCGTCGCGTTGGTTGTCAGATGTTGACGACACTTTTTCCGGGATTACACCGGGCCGGGATTTGACCTGAAGATGCACGGTCGAATCATCATCACGAGCCAACAAATCTTAACCCTTAGTTACACGCTAAGCGGGGGTTTTGCCGCATTTTTCGGAAATTCGAAATAGCGAGGTCAGCAATTATTTGCCAATATAGTAAAAAATAGAATACCGCATTTACGCAACATGTCCATTAATACTATTCTCTCCTACCTCTTCATCCCTAATCTCACTACCCATAGGCTCACAGCTGATTTAAAACTTATTTATAAGATTCTCAATTCCACCATCGACTGCCCTACATTGCTCTCTTTGATCAATTTTAAAGTTCCACCCCGCCCTACCCGTTCTCATCCCCCAATCCATATGCCCATTCCTAGACTTTCACTTAGTAAAAGTTCGTTTTTCTACCGAATTACTTCTGTGTTGAACTCACTCCCCACTTTTAAAGAATAGAAGTTATCCAAACGCGTTAAAATACGCTAAAATTTTAATGTATATGTAGGAAAACCAAAAATATATAAGTGCGGAAAAAAAGCAAGCGTGCACTGGTACTATGCACGCGGGCACTTGTAGCTAAGGGTTAAGGTTGATTCGACGCAGCTCTCCATTCCCCTGTTCTATCCGCTAGCCTTTTCATGGTTATGTATTTCTTCTCTTTTACATCCTTTATAACCATTGTAACTCATTCGGGGCCGTCCCTTACCCTTCCTCCTGTCCTTCAACTATTGTCTTCATTAGGCCATCGTGCCTCATAATATGTTCTTAGCTAAGTTTTCCCGTCTTCTGCTTAAGATTTAAAGGAGGCTTCTATTTTCTCCCTCTTTTCATTTCGTCATTACTTACTTGGTCGGTCAATTTTTATCACCATAATTTTTCGGTAGCACCTCACTTCTATACTGGGATTTTCTGTTTGATATTGCCGTACGAAAATGTCCTGTCTAATTTTTCCTATTCCCATGATATGCCTGTAGAGTTTTCAATAATTAAGAAGTTAGAGAGAGCCATCTCATTTAACTCAAAGCTTCCCTGCAGTAGGAGAGTCGGAAATGGTGATAAAGTGGTGTAAAAACGGTAGTTTTCTATTATTTTTTTATTGCCCAAAACGAAAGATTATTACTCCTGGAGTACGTATTTCAGGCTTTTACATTTTTAAATGACGATAGCTATTTTTCACGATTAAATGTAAAGTGAAAAATTTCAGGCGTGCGAAAACGCGACGGCTAACTAAGTTGGAATGATGGGAAAAGTCCGTGTTACGTATTTCTGGTTTCCGCTGCCGCCCTGTGAGGTGATCTTGAGGCGAGGCTTGAGCGCTGATACGACGCGACGCAGGCTGCTAGCAGGTAGCGCTTGGCTTAAATAAGGATTATTAATTCCCTATCAAACTGAGGAAACTTTCCGAACTTATGTTAATTTAATGGGTGATTATTAAGAGATGCTTCCCTGAAGTCTGTGCCTCTTGCATGTATTGGTAATCTCAGGCGATGTAAAACTCCTATCCTCTCGTGTAGAAACTAGGTCCCTGTGACGTCACGGCGAGTGGAATCGCATGGGCGCCAATCTGGCCTTTTTCAAATGAGGTTAAAATTGACCAATGCCATTCGTCTAAACTGGGATTTCTAAAACCAAATAATTTGTATATTATGAATATGGTGGGTAACGAATAGCAATCAATGCATTTCGTTTTCTTTGATGAAGGAAACTACCCCATTAGGGATTTTGAAGTACCTTTTGTAACCGATAATGCGGTGAAACCAAGTACAGTGTTAGTGACGGCACCGGCATCCTCGACCGCGGGTTCATACTCATCGGCGAGTCGGAGAGAAGGGGTCGGACGGGATCTCATCGTCTCTCTCGGATACTTTGGGAGACGGGGGAAAGGAGAGTGTATAGAGAACATCTTCTGCTTTACCCAGAGGGGTGAAAAAGTAAAAAATAAATAAATACTGCTCTGGACGGTGGGAGTGTGGTCGTAAGCGGCTGGTCATATGGTGGCTGTGCACTTTACTCATTGTTCCAAGCGGTCATAAACTATCGCCTGCTTCACCGAGATGAAAGGGAATCCTCCACGTTTCTCTCTCTCCCTCTCAATTTTCCCATTTTTTTCACCGCACTGACGTCTCTCCTCATCTTGATACCTCGTCCGCAGTCTCTTTTTTTTCTCCTTCCTCCTTTCCGGAGCGGTAAACGGTACGAACTTTACTGCCTTACAACGCTTTTATACACTGCTCAGAGGAAACCTTCAAAGTCCCACCCATCTCCAGAGGCTTCTCCTCGAAACCTTCCGTGCTATTTAGATGAGTGCATCATTACCTTTCGTCTTAAAGGTGCCTCGGCTCCTAATTTATGGTGCGTACGAGGTATGCGGTATCGATGGCAAATTTCCCTCCTTTATAACGCCTCCCTTGCTTTCATGCGACCTTGTTCTCCGGCGAGATGGTGCAGAAATGTTTTTTGACGCCCGCTTTGAAAGGGGTACAGCCCTCCCTATAACCACCATTGGTATGGACGCTTGCGTGGAGTTAATTATGCGATAAATTCGAGCGTGAACAAGCTCGCGCCATCGTCCGTAATAAGGCTGAAATACTCCCAAGCTGTGTGAACCGAATCAAGGCATTACATGGAGATGTTTAAGAAATTTTGAAGTGCTTCCCTGATGAGGTTCCATCAAGAAACGACGTGGATATAGTCTGCTAAATTTTCTGCACTTGTACTTTTTCCTGCGCTGCACTAATAGTTGCTCGAAAAATTGTGCTTAGCTCGTTATATATTTTTCGATTCTTAGATGAAAGAATGTTTGGCTACGGAAATTACTCTTTTGACCATGAGTCCTGTTTGTCATCGTTATTTAGTAAATACTTCCGTTTTCTATTATTTTATCAAATTAAGCTCGGTGATTCATGGTTTAGACGTGGTGTATAGTGGTGAAGAGGTGAAAGGACTCTATGCCTGAGATATGAAGTAAATGAAGTGTAAGTGAAACTGCCTAAATTTCCACGATTAATATCTGAACTCGTAGTTACTTAAAATATGATTTTCCCATACTATTTTCAGTTCAGTATTTAAATATATACATATGATGATTTTTTAATGTGGGAATGTTGTAGATTTATTTGAGGTCACTTTTAACGCGTAGAAAGGGAAGGTTGTGACTGGAGAAAGATTTGACAATGGTGTTAGAGGGAATATATTCCCTGAATTAAGTATGCATAGTGATCATAGCATAGCACGTATAGTGTATGACTATCTATGTTAGGGACTCTAAATTCACTGTACTTATAAAGACGTGCTTGTTTACATGACTGTGTTATTTGGGCCAATAATGGCGAATGACCTCTTGAATATTTTCATACTTGCTAAATTAAAAATTTCGGCCTATGTCTCCGCGTCAATTTTTGGGTGGCCCCAACGTTTCTGCGATTGACGCGTTGACATAGACAAATGTTTTTTACTAACATGACGATTACCCGTGAAAGTTTTAACGAAGAATTTTCATACTTGTCTAAATTCTATGCATAAGCTACCCGAGCAGGTTCAATAATGCGATTAATGGCTGGCTTAATCAAATAACAGTTAAGAATGTGGTGCCATGTTCGAATCACAAACTACTAGCCCGGAATTTATTTATTTATTCGTAAAGAAACCAGATGGGTGTAAATTTGCTAAAACTTCTGCATTTGCACAAATTTCTACGCTGTATTAACAGTTGCTCGAAAAATTTTGCTTCCCTATTTTTTTGTCAATTCATAGATATAAAGATGTTCGGCTACGGAAATTACACTTTTGACCACGAGCCTAACTGTGATTAAGTTAAACATCCGTCTCTTTGTTATTTTATCAAATCATACTCGGTAGTTCACGGTTTCGGAGTGGAGGATTTTGGTGGAGAAGTGAATCGACTCAATTGAATATGAAATAAATGTAGTGTAACTATGTTAGTGAAACTGCCTAAATTTCCACGTTTTGTATCGTGCACTGGTAGCTGCTAAAATACGACTTTCCCTTGTTATTTTCCGGGCAATATTTAAAGACATGCATGAATACGTAATCCCTTTCATTGAAGGTTGAGAAATATTTGCTCAGTAAAATCTCCCATTAATAGTTGACGTTATTCATACCCCTGCAAGAGATCAAATTAGAATTAGACTTGTCGATCTAAAGTTCAGTTCATCAGCACTGATCTATTGTCCGCGGGTGATGTTCGGTAGAGTAACTACTATGATCTACGGAGAGTAAGCACTCCTTCCTAAATTTCACGTGGGCCATACTTTTATGGTCCACTTTATAGAGACCATTCTGCCACTCTGTTCCTTAAGTTACTCTTTACCCGTAATTTTTATTCTTAGTTATTTCATCGCTGTTTGACCTATTGATCCTCTGGCAGTAACAGTTTTGGCTGTACTCGGGAGCATTTTACTGTGGGAAGAAGTCATGGTTATGTGCGGATGTGTCATCCTTTATTTTTATCTTGTAGTCATAACTATTTCGTAATTAAATCTCAATGAAGATAGAAGAATTCAGTAAATTTGTCGATTACTTATATTTTGAATGTGGGCATGTTATAGACTAATGTAAGATCATTTTGAGGGCGTAAAAAACGAAGGTTTTGAATGGAAATAGATGTGGGAATGGTCTTAGTGGGCATATCGTGCATATGAGGGACTCTATATTTCGCTATATTTATGAAGATATGCTTGTGTACATGAATTTACTACTTAAGACGCTAACTGCGAATGAGTTGGAGGACCAGAATGTATGCTTTCATTGTAGCCGAAATTCTATGCATACCTTAGCCGATCTAGTTCAAGAATGCGGATAATGGCTGGCTTAATCAAATAAAAGTTAAGATATGGTACCATGCTCGAATCACAAACTTCCATCCCGGCCAATCAAACCCATCACGTTGATTTAGAGTAAGTTTTCAAGCATCCGATTCTTTCTCATCTGCATTCATTCGAGTTGCCTGAGAAGGAAAAATGTATTTATTCATCGCTCGGGCAACTCTGTCAAGGGTGGTAGAGAGGCATTCATTGCCGTATCCTAACCCAAATAAAGGAAGAGGGTGGAGGTATATGATGGGAGATGATGTTATGAGCTGGCATATTATCTCGGAGGTCCATTGAGTGCGAGAATGAATGAGATCGTTCGCGCTGAAGGCGTAGGTTTACACCAGCTTTTCACAACGCATGGCTCATGAAAACTATCAGTCAAATGGGGGAATGACGACGCCTTCAAACAGATGGGACAATGAATGGGAGCGCCGTCAAATAGGACACTTGTCGAATGGCACAATGAAATTCGGGTGGGACGAGGGAAAAGTGGGAGCCTCTTGGAATTCAAGTCCAAAAAATCCACGTTGGGCCACCAGGGTGATTTTGATACGGTGATATTGTGAGAGAGAACACGGTGAGATGGTGCGTTATGCCTCGGTGGAAAGTTTCCTTTCATACCATATTAATATACTTTGTTGTAGCTTTCCGTTTGCTCTTGAGATTTTCAGTAAATATTTAACAAAGAATAAAAATGTGCACAAGTTACCAGGCAACGATATTTTGGAGCACATGTCGCGGAAAAATCGATGAAAACAAACTTTCACGACTTAGTCGTATTATTTGTGGCCGATACGATACAAAATTGCGGGCCCTATTTTTCGTCGAAATTTTGTGTTCATGTAGGATTATAAAAAAAAGGATCACCGAATTACCTCGAGATGTTTACACCACATATGCAGCAAAACCTGTAGAGTATGATACCAAAAGGTGAGTTGCGAGGTTTTGCATTTAAGGTGACGATATGTACTTGTTTAGTTTGTTAATTGACCAAACATTATCTGTGTTTATTAAAACGTAACAAATAAAGGTTAGCAAACTAAACGATTGCATACATAGAAGCCTTGAAAATAAAAAACTTCCGAAACGTCAGTACTTACATATGTTTTTAAAATTAATAACCTAAACCTGAAGAGGATTAAATTTAAACGAGATTCTTGCACAAATTAAATATATTTATATTGTTCTATGTAATTTTTATGCATATATTGGTTGACCAATTTAATGGCCTTCTTGCTATTTTTGGAGGTGAAAAATAAATTTATAAATATTGGATAGTGTATTTTTGCAAATAATAAGGGAACCAGTCGCTTCGATGGCCTTTCTGCCTATGCATATCTTGTCCCCGTAAGATGAGAGGCGCAGGGATATGTGGCTGTTTCGATAGCCCTGGAGAGGAGCAAAATGAAGGAATGGCAACGATATCCTAAAGATTTTTCTAAAGATTTGATCGTTGTATGGTTCTTCCGCATAGAATAATCCTCCAAGATCGTTAGAACATTAATGGCTTGCCGGGTTTCGCTTATAGTAGGGCCCTCTTCGCTTCTATAGCGTTGAGGTGTTTTCCCCCGTCCCGTTCCTTCCGTTCCTATTCTTTCCCAGAGGCGTCGACGGGCTCCTATCGCGGCGGCGCCTCTTTCCTTTTCCCTTCCTCTCCTCCCCCTCCCTGGGTGATCGGGCGTATAAGCCACGGGCTTGGTTCCCGATCCCGGTGTGTTTTATCCCTGAAGGGTTCCCCTTGAACCCTCATACTCTCTGAAAGAATGGCACACCTTTTAAACCTCCAATGAGCCATATCTGACTTTACCCTCTCCTTTCCCTCCTCCTTCACCTCGCTATTCGTTCTGACGATGACAAAACAGCGCAGGGGAGGGAGAGAGAGGTCTTCAGGGAAATCACCGAAGGAGGTCTTCCGCGCACGACCGACGAGTACTCCTCTACGCGACTCGAGATGGTCTCAAGTGGCAACAATAGGAATTACTATTGGGGCGTTCGACCTAACGAAGTCCCATTCTGTGAAATCTGTTCATTGGCAAGGGACGCGAGAGAAAGGCAATGCCGGGCGTGTGGTGGCTTTAAATGTGCGCATTGTGCTTGTACTTCGTGTGTGTTCGGCGTTGGTGTTCGCGTCCATTGTGTTTTATGCCTATGGGAGGTCCCTCTTGTAGAGGATACACCCTCCTCGCTTTGCTGAGAAAACATTTTTCTTATCTCACTACCCTGTGACATTTCAAATAGTATTATAGAGTTCATTAATGTGAATAAAAATAATCTTTATCCACTATTTCTGGCTAAGTGGTTACTTTAATGCTTGAAATTTGGGTGGAACAATTTGGGTGGTGGAATTTGACTCTTCACTATCCGTTCCCTCTTTTCCATAAATATTTTCTTAAATTAGGTTCATTGCATTGGGAAGATGTAATCTTTTGATTACGTCATAACACTGACTAAAGCCTGAAAACGCTTAACTTTTGAATGGTTGTAGGTAACATAGCTTCTGCTATTTTCCATTTTTTTAATTAATGACTGATCGTAACAATTTTTTGTGCAATGAAGTCATAACCGGCAACTAATATGACGGTATTCAAGGCTGCCTCGATAAAAATTTTATCTTCATGATACTAATTTCACAACATAATGTATTTTATTTTATGTTATGTACTCAGTATTTGCAGGGAAATTACGCCAGCTCGAGACATAATTGAAATTTTGACACTGATAACTATTACCATTTAGTCACGCTAGGATTAATGTAACCACCTTCAGCTTTCATTGTTAATTACATCGTTATCTTAATATCCCTAATTATATTTTCTTGCACAGAATTCATATCCGCATGATTTATCGTCAATGGAACATGCTTCCCAGACCTGCTATCACGGCAGATTATTGTTGGGTTAGATAATTTTCATTGAAGTATTTGACTAACGTTGAAAACCTTTGGTTATCGGGCTGGAAGAAAACTCCGATCAAGAACTTGTTTATACTTATAGTAACTAACCTATACTTTGAAGCAGAGTTTCTAAGAATGGGAAATGTGCGTGTCCTGATTGACAAATAAATCCAATGACTCACGCTTTAAAATTCTTTAGTCTGATTTCGTCATCGACTGAAAAATGCAAGACTTGTTTGCAGAGGTTACTCCCTTTTCACGAAGAGAAAGACGCAGGTCAGAGGCAAACATTTAGTTGATGACGGAGAATCGCGTCTTTGTAGAACTGCTCGACGGACCACCATGCGTCGTAGATACCCTTTCTCTCGTTCGTCTCAAGACATTTATCATTAGTAACGAGCGTGGAGGTCTCCTTCGAGTCTGTAGGGTCGAACATGAGGTTTTCAAACCTGCTATAAGCTTAAGAGAATGTTCAACAGTCCGATGTTTGAATGATAAACGGGCAAATGATAAATTATCTTGAGTCAGTACTGCATAGGAAAAATAGGAAAATTAAATTCACTTCGTACGTTCCCTTGACAATTTATTGCTGACCATGGTTTCGACACTTTCGTCATTAGTTTATCACTTATTTTTCAGAGTCAATTCCTTAAATATCTTATGTTTAGAGAGGGGTAGGATGAACTAGGAGATGGGGGTACAGAAGGACACCGGAAGTGATTGGTCATTACTTTAACGGGTGGGTTGGGATTAAAGACGAACTTACAAACAACGTTAGCTCTGAGGTCAATGCAATAAGCATTATATATAGAGAGCCAATTACATTTCACACCGTTCTCCATCACAGATGTCCCTATATTCAATTAAATATCCGTAGAACAGCCAGCGGCGTACTTTTATTGTGTTACTCTCTAGTGCACACAATATTACATTAGACCCTCTCATTGACATTGCAACTTCAGCTGATCGCCGTATCCTCAATGACCGGAAACACTTCTTAAATATCATTAATGGCAAATACAGATCACCTGCCTTTCTTTTTTTTCGCTTCGTGTTCCATCGCGCACGAGGTCGAGTGACCTATTTCATTGTTTCACCTTTCTGTCTCTAAACGTTCTTTTCTATTCAGACTTCCTTCTTCCATTAACTCCTATGCCAAATGTGTTTCAACTTATGATCCTTTTTTTCATCCTTCATCCATCTTACACCATGATTATCGTAATTTTCCCCCTTTTCCTCACACCGCCCAATGAAATTTACTATTCTCTGTTATTTATTTGTAAATAAGTTGTTGAATATTTTCTGTTCATTGTTGGTTACGTTGCTTAATATTATTAAATTGTTTCTCCTGTTATTCTGAGTCCTCTGTAATTGGCCTCGTGCTGTTTTTGGAGTGGATTAAATAAATAAAATGAAGAAATAAAATAAATATTAAAAACTTTCGCAGGGGAAACAACGTTTTCCAGGACTAGTATTGGTACCCAGGTCTCCCGAATATGCGTCAGGGGCTCTACCAATTCAGTTGCAATCGCGGAGTTTTCTTTCCGTAATTTTCGACAATATTACCCGATTTTAGTCGAGTTAACCACCGTTGTATCCTCATCAGCGTTAGATTTAGCAAGGCATGCTGAAATTGATTTGAAGCCGAATCTTCATGATTTATTGCACAGTTCACCAACATTTACTGTGCGATTTAATAAATGATTGGGAGAAAGCCGTTTTTTCCTGGATGCGTAATTCAGTACCAATTTGGTTAGTTAAAAAATCTGTCAGTGAAATTAATTCACTCAGTTCCAATGTTAATGTTTTGTTTCTACTTTTTAGCGGCGATCATGTTCTTTTTGCGGAAGAAACGGGCATAACTGTCCGTGTCTTCCTTTTTAACATAGTGCGCTGTTGAAGGCGTCGTAGGTTACGTTCCCTGTTGCGTCCTCCGGGAGCCGAGCGGGGTAATTTATGTAAGGTGGTGCAGTTGTGACCAGTGTTTCATCGTTTTTGAGCAGAAAGATTGTCGGTATCCTTTTTTTCAAACGAATGTTTTACTGTGAGAAATCCTGCAGCGAAAAATATTCTGATAGTCTAGTCCACAGTATCCCTGTCTCCTCTTAGCCTCATCTCTTCGCCTTTACGGTTTGAATCAATCCCACCCAGTATGATTATTTGGGGGGGCATGACCCGGGGGGTCACGATCCTGGGGGTCAGGGGGTGAAGCGGCCCTCTGGGGAAAAGGCGAATATTTTTATTTCTAGATATGATATTTTTTCTGTTTCGGCACTTAAATTACACAATTGATGGGTTTTCGGGAGGCTGTTTTGCTAAAACATGTTCGTGAAGTAAAATAAATTTGTTTTATTGGTTGATGATTTTCTGTTAAAATTAATTGGTTAGGGAGGGGCACGTCGCCCCTTGTGCCCCCCCCCTACGAGCCCCGGGCACGCCACTGATCTCACTCCATGCCAAACAAATGGCAGTAAATTTGTAAATCTATTATAGCACGCGCATTATTTTGAATTATAAGAATCATGTAATTTTATGTTAATTTAAAAATTAATTTTATAATTAAAATTCGAAAATTTACTACAGTGGCAAAGACTAACTTCTGAACCTTTTATCAAGTATTAATGAACACTTAATAAAAGGAAGAATTTATTATTTGATCCCTGCTTGAAATACTTATTTCTATAGTTTACTGAATCATTCTTTAAATTATTCTGCGTATTCATGATTATTGTTCCAATTCTTCAGCGGTGAACGGTGTGTTTTTTTTGGTAACGAGAGATCGGCCTCTCTGTCTGCACCACCTTGTCGACATGGCCAGTGCGCTGTCGAAGTCATCATGAACCCTATTTCCCCATCCCTTGGGAGCCCATCTAGGTAATCTCTTAAAGGAGGTGCAATCGTGGCCAGTCCAGCACCGATTTTAGTGCAGAGGTGGGAGTTGTGGGTCGGTATCCCTTTTCTCAAACAGGTATCCCCTTACGGGAATTCCGACTACGGAAAGAATTCGGGCGGCCCGACCCACCGTGTCCCTCCCAGTCCAGCTTCATCCCTTTGCGGTGTATATGAACCGAGAGGGGCTCCCTCTACTTCCAGCACCTCTTAAGGCCTTCGACCACGGCCCGTCGACTCCCTTGAGCCTTAAGCGTGGCGGACATTGAAGTCTCCGGGCTGAGTATTACAGGCGTTGAGGTCTCCCGCCTCGGGGGCGGCTCTGGCTCACCGGGCCCAACGCTCCTTCTTCTTCCGGCAGAGTGAACCGACCACTTCATTGCTTCCTCTCCGCTGACCGCCTTCCTCCGCGATCTTCTTTGCTTCCACGCCGCTTCTCACACCCCCTGCCTTCTTCCGAAGTAACCCTCTCTGCCGCCCAGACCTCGCTCTTTGTCGACTAATCTATGGCCAATAGCCTCTAGATTACCCTTGACTCCCCGCGCTTAAACCAAGATCCTTGATGATAGATAACTCCTGATATACCTTTTTTACGAGTGTCATCTTGGTTCTGCTTAGCACGATCCTTCATGTAGCTTGCGAAGTGCACTTCGGATAAAAATATACTCTCCAAGACAAATAACATCAACATACCCTGTTTTTTTAATACAGATGTAGATGTTTCTATTACAGATGTTGCAAATTCGAATTTATGAGAAGCATGATCTTCTTGCTAAGTATTATTGCGAGTATTGAACTGGGCTGTCCTCCCTATATATTTAAAAAATCATTTATATGATCTCAAATTACGACTTTTATCAAAATTCTTGCTTGTATATCTGACAAGAGATGATGCATATAAGAAAATAGCTTTCATTTTGCCCATGCACCAATGTTGCGTCAAAATATTATAGTTTTGCAATACTCTATTTTACTATTCAGGAACTAAGCTTTAATAACCAAGAATCAATTTGTGAAAAAAACTCCATGAAACTTTTTGGTAATTTTTTAAATAGATTAATTGATTAAATTTCGATGCCAGTTGATAAAAAAAGAGCCCGCTCGTCGACGTAATTTATTATCATACGATGGCTCTCGCTTGCCTCCTTCAGGACACACTTCTATTGTTGGCCATAACTCCTCATTCTCATCCCACCACACTGTGCCTTTTTTGATGCCGCTCCTCTCGTGATGACCTCAATGCCAACCCCACATGACATCGGAGGACAGCGGTCAGCCAAAGCGGTCCTCTCTCCCGCTTCTGTCTCTTTGGCTCGCGCCCGACTGCTGGAAAGTGGAATATTCTCCCTTTGTGCCCGCGGGTCAGAGAGGAGGCCGTCGGAATATCTCAGCCCGGAGTCAAGGCGACGGACGGTCGCTGTTCACCCCTCCTCCAGCTGCTGCGTCAACTGGACCAGCTATCACACCAAGCCCCTCTGACCCACGTCTTAGTGGAGAACTACCCAACACCTCATCGTCTCTTCTTCATCCGTTGGTAGCGCGAAAAAATAACAGGCCAACAATGAAAAAAGGTTTTTACTGAAAATACCTTATTCTTATGTTTTTAAAGTTGCTGAATCCAAATATGATGGTTTTGAAGTTCTATCACCCACCATTTATTTACATTTTACAGTTAAATTTATGAAATCATGCAATATTTTTAGAATTTAACAGCTTTTTCATAGTTATAATAAAACTGAAAAGTAGGTCTAATTAATGCAGATAATGGGGGATTACTGTTGGTACTTCACCGAGAAGTTCAGCAAGCGATTCATCGCAGAAAAAGCTCTACAAGAAGCTTCAAGGAAAAAAAGGGAAAGAAAATGTAGACCGATTCCAGTTGACAAGTGAACCCTGTATTATCACGCTGTAGTAAACACATACAATTTTATCACGATATAGTGAACTGTTAATACAAACAATTTTATGATGTTTCATAGTGTTTCATTGATTTCCCTACATACCGTATAGGGGTATTAGACTAAATATTAAATACATATTGCTTGGAAACTATTGGTGATACAAAATAACTAAGGCCAGGTTTTAATAAAGTTTAATAATAAAGTTTAATAATAAAGTCTAATAATAAAGTTTTCGGATCATGCTGTCGGAGGCAGTGGCGCATTGAGGGGAGGTTTTGGGGGATAAAACCCACCTCAGAGCTCAGAGAAACTTTTAAGTTTAATCCATTTTACTTCATTTGATTAATATACTTATAGAAGAGTGAAAGAATTGATAAAATATCCCTCAGAAAGCCATAAATCTCACCATTTTGAACCATTTATCTTAAAAAATTTCTGGGGGAGGGCCCCCGCACCTCTCGCTTATCTTGGCGGGTATACCATACACCCTAGGTCAAGTTACGCCTAAAACGCCCCCCCCCCCCTAGCCTTAATTTATAGCTGCGCCCCTGGACGGAGGTAATCGTGGTGCGACGTGATAAAAAGTAAATAATTTTCTAGCTGAATATTTGATCAAGTTTCTAATTAAAAAAATTATTTAAAAAATTTCGCGAGCATAAAAATAAATATTTAGCCATCGTAGATGGCATGTATTGAGGCTAAAAAAACAGATGCACAAAATGTGGGAAATTCAATCCTTTTATTAGTTAGTATATGGTGTTCCCAGCGTTGCGGGGATTGTTAAGTGAGGACTAATCACAAATAGACCAAGGTTATGCGGTTTTATAGGGCATCGTAAGACTAGTTACAAAAATAGGTAGGAAAGGCCTGGAACAGGTGGAGAAATTCAACTATTTTGGTGGCTTATTTCAGGAAAATGGATACAGCACTAAGGACATAGGGAGGAGAATTGCGTTTGCAAAAGAGGCGATTATGAACATGAAGGAGCTTATGAGAGGATCCTTGTGTAAGAGGTTAAAGACAAGGCTAGTGAAGGGTCTGATGTGGATTGTAGCGCTTTACGATGCGGAAACATTTGCATTTACGGAGGATGAGAGAAGTTAGGTGGTTATGGTGGGTGAGGAGAGGCAGCTTCTAAATGAGATCCTCTAAAAGGAGAGGAAGGAAGAGAATAGGATGTTTTTAGATGGAATGAAAGGTAGTAGGGCTTATTGTGAATTTATATGGGAAGTTCGTGAAGGGAGGGGTGACTGCCAGAATACTTCTTAAATACTCTGTGGAAGCTACCTTAACTGTGGAATGCTCAATGAATAATTCTTACTAGCTCTTAGAGACAACCGAAACGCCATTTTTATGTAGCCATGGAGATAGATACGACTTCATATTTTGCGTCTATTTGTTAATTGATTAAAAAGTGACTCAGTAACATTTAATTTAATTATTTGTTTATCATGCCGTGATACATAAGTTACAGCGAATATTGAACCCGTCTTTTGTTAAATAAAATTTCTATTTTTGTAGTAGCCAACATTTTTCCTTTACTTCGACCAGTTTGGTGATTTTACTTAAGTTACTGCATTCATTTGCACATGCCTCTAAAATTAGTGTGGTAAAGGGCCTGCATTTACTTTTATAGTGATCACATCGGACCGTGAGAGTTTATTTGGAAGAGCGTTTGGCTATTGACCAATAGCTCTGGGTAAAATCCTCGGTGAAGCCTTTGGTCACCCTTGCAAAAATCCTCTATATCGCTTTCAATCTACACTTGCTCTAATATAAGTGTTACTTAAGTCAAGGACCTTGTTGTTTATCTGCAATACGTTTTCAAAATTAAATTTATTTTGATCGTAATTCCTCTTTAGAAGGTTTTCTTCATCAAAAGTCTGATAATATATCTTTCTTGGTGTCATTTGTGATAAGATTGCGCACAGTTCTTCACAAGTGGTATAGGATCTTAGCAGACATCCACAAGTATAGAGTTAATTTGCGTCAACTGCTAAATACTCGAATTATTTCTTAAAATTCTCCTATTGCAGGCAGTAGGTATCTCCCCCTTTTCTGCCGTTGTAGAGATATAACCTCCATTTCTCAGTCTCCATGTTCCCGTATGCTACCGACACAGACTAATGGTCCACCCTCGAGGCCGCCGAGGCACCTCAAAATAATGTATAGAATAGGGTGGTTTCCAATTATTTTTTTACTGCCTAAATGGAAAGATTATTACTGGGGTACGAATTTCACGCTCTTAGATTTTCGAATGACGATATCTATTTTTCGCGATTAATAGAAAAGTGATAATTTTCAAGCGCGCGAAAACGCGACGGCTAAGTAGGAATGATAGGAAAAAGTCCGTGTGACGAATTTCTGGTTCCCGCTGCCGCCCGGTGAGGTGACCTTGAGGCGAGGCTTGAGCGCTGATACGACGCAGGCTGCTATCAGGTGGCGCTTGGCTTAATTATGGATTATAAATAACTTACCAAACGAAGGAAACTTTCCGACCATAGCCAGTTTTAATAGGTGATTATTAAGACATGTTTCCCTGAGCTCCGTGCCTCATGCATGCATTGGTAACCTCAGACGATGTGAAATTCCTATCTACTCGTATGGAAACTAGGTCCCTGTGACGTCACGTGGAGTGGCATCGTATGTGCACCAATCTGGCCTTTTTCAAATGCGGTTAAAATTGACCATTGCCATTCGTCAAAACTGGGATTTGTAAAATCAAATAATTTGTATATTTTGAATACAATAAAGGTTGGTAACGAATCGCAATCAATGCCTTTCGTTTTCTTTGATGAAGGAAACTACCCTATTACCGTGAATCTTTCAAAATATTCTCATTCTAGGATGCATACTCATTATTTAATCTCTATTCTGCTCTTCATAGCGACTCATCAATATAAGTCAAAAATCTTAAGATTGATTTGAATCAGTTCTCCATTCCATTTTCCTAATAAGTAGCCTTTTCAGACTGACATATTTGCTCTCTTGTACACCATTTATTGCTTCCTCATTTGGGGCCATACCCTGCCCTTCTACCCTTCCATCTGTCCTTTAGCGATTGTTAGCATCATGCTCCATAACGTAACCAACTATGTTTTTCCCTTTTCCTTAAGGTTTTTAGAAGACTTCTCTTTTCTCACTCTATTCTTCCTACTTCCTCATTACTTACTTGGTCATACCATTTTATCTTCATCATTATTCGGCAACACCACAAAGCTCAACTTTCAATTTCAATCGATCCTGTTACAGTTCAATCAATAGCTCAATTTTCAGTCGTCAGTTACCGATTCCCGCAGTGCGCTGCACCGCCTCTAACAGCAAAAATTAAATCCGAAAGCCTTTCGCAATCAAATTTTACAGTCCGCTTTTAAGTGTTCTTCTCCAAGTTTTTCCTCCGGCGAATTTGACTGATAGAGAACATAACCGTCTTCATCCTCCTTCATATCACTTAATTTATTTTTATTTGTATGTCTTCATAAAAGATTAGATACGGAGGAGACAATTGGTACGCATGGAGCGAGTGCTGAGCGTGGAAAAGGGGTGGGAAAAATACAGGACGACGAGTATTTGAAATACGAAATATAAAATACCTCTCCAAATGTATTTGAAATGAAAAATACAAAATATCTTTGACTTGGGTTTATGAAAAACAAACAACAAAACAGTATATATACACCTTTTAAAATACAAAATACATTTATATGGAAGCAAAGAGATCTTAAAAAAAATAACCTACCTATGCTCGTTATGGATAATTGCAAATATGAAGAAAATGATTCTGAAGAAAACGAAGCAATCTCTAAAGCATGATGTTAGAGAAGTGTTATCAGAGCTACTTCAAAAGTATTTCACAAATGTATTTTTTATGTTGGAATGGGAAAATGCAAAAAATCCATATTTGTAATACAATATACAAGATAAATTCTGGCTGTGTATTTGAAGTAGTAATACAAATTAAAAATATATTTCAAATACGTATTTTAAATTGTATTTGAAATAATGCTCAGACCTGACTTGGAGGGGATGTTAAAAACAGTGTTAGAGGGTGGAATGTTGGGTAGACGAGGGAGAGGGAGGAAGAGAATAGGATATTTAGATGGAATGAAAGGGAGTAGGCCTTATTGTGAATTGAAAGTGGAAGTCCATAAAGGGACGGGAGGCTGCCAGAAAACTTCTTATTTAACTCCAAGGACTCGGTATAATACTTAAATAATGAAGTAAAAATTCAGTGCATGGCGTTGACGTAGCTTTTTTTAAGCGATTGAGCTCTGTGTATTTTTTTTAAATAAATGTTTTCCAAGTGTTCAGCTTATGGTTGGATTGGTTGGTGATATTTCAGGAGAGTCAAGGTGTATTGGTCAAGACTTTTGGCATTGGAGTCGCCTCTTCCTCTCTTCATTTTTTTGCTAACATCTCCCCTTTGAGCACTGGAGCCGACCTGAAGTGGTACTCATATCCAATAAATCACTCCATCGCCCGGCCAGCACCACTGCCTCGCTCATCTCGGAGAGGGAAGAAAGGCAGAATGTTCACCGTTGTTTCCGCGCCGGTGAACGCGGCGATGATGCGAATCGTGGCGGGGAGTTGGGAGAGGCAAGCGCGCTCACATATTTCGAGGTCCACTTTGTTTTTCGCGCGTCGAAAGCGATTTCACTCACCGGAGAGAGGAGGGGTCTCTGATTCGAATGGATTGGGGTGGAATATACTAGTGGAGCAAACCCACTCCAGGGCATTTCACCATTCGAGTCACTCACTCAGCGATTTAACCCTTAACCGGTGACGTGCGGTCTAAAAGACCGCTGCGTTTATAAAATTATGAATATTTTCAAAATTGCTATTTAAAATAAGTGAACGTCATAATTTTGTATAATTAGGACATATCACTCATAAAATTTAGCGTTCTAATTATTTATTTCTGAAAATTTGCAACTGAATTTTAGTAGCGGTCTGTGAGACCTCACGTCACAAAATTGGAAATCCAATTAACGTAATGCTGGCGGAAATGAATTAAAAAGTTGTTTAAAACAATTCCTAGTGATTTTTCAAGAATAATAATAATGATAAACAATTTTAAAGGAAGCAATTTTAGTTTCATAACGTGGATAATTAAGTACTTAATTAAAAAGTACCATAAAAATAATAACTCAAGTGTTTTTATATAAGTGTTTTGATTCTGTTTCAAATAGCAATTTTTACTGGAAAAGTTGATTCGCATTTGGAATGCATAGTATTAAATATAAGTTTTATAATAGTTGAGAAGTCAAAGAAACAGTAAACTAAGCGATAAAAATGACTTTGCAACGTTTTACGAATTTTTGTTTTATTACGGTCTCCCAGAGTAGTGTCGCAAGAATTGCCCATCGCTGGTTAAGGATTAACACTAGAATGCCCGGCTGGGACAATTTGACCCAAAAGAGAATATTAATGTTGTTTATTTTGAAACGAAGAAAAATTTAGACTCATATTTCATGACTTTTAATTATTTACTTTGGTTTACCACAGTGCAAGAGTTAGACCTGAAATTATTATTTTTTTCTATTTTTTCTCATCACTTATACCCATGCCTGGGTGGATCATTTTGACCCAGACTATACAATTCATGTGATGCCTTTCTACTGTTCCTATGTATTCAATGTAACGGTGTGTGTTTTATACCGATTTTTTGTCAAACTGTTGCTGTAATGTTTTTAACCTGATTCGATAGAAATTCATTGTACCTCCAAAACCTATCATAGGAAATGTGATAGGTATTCACAAATGTGTAGAAGCTAGTTTCCCATAACACCGTAGAAATTGTTGAACAACTGCAATTTTAATATTTTGCGTCCAATTAAATTTTCTACTACTCTCCCGAATGTTTTATAAACAATATCGATGAATAAACTGGGAAGGAATTCAGTATTTTGAGTAAAATATGCAAACATGGTCCCATTGGGTCAAATTGACCCACTCGGGCGTAACAGGGTTTAAAGATTGGTCGGGCATGCTAGTGTTAACCCGATGGCTGGTTTGGTTTGGTTAGGGTAGAGCTCATTCCGGACTAGACCAATGGCCACGCTACGCCTAATTCTTTTTATATTTTCTTTGCTATCAGGCTATCTGCATCGGGTTCCTTTCATCATCATTTCAGGAAATCAGTATTCACGGATAAGTCACAGTGGGGCAGAAAGGTAAATTAGGGGGAGGTGGTGTGGTTAGGAAGGCATGTTTAGGGGTTTCATGCTTGTCGCACTCATTTAGTTCGCAAAGCCAGAAATACGAAAAAATTCTATTATTGGTGGTTTGCAAGGAGTATTTAATAATAAACGATTTAAGTTTTTCCTGGTGAATACTTCTGACAAATATTTCTCGGGTTTGCATATTTAATAAGCTTTCAGGTAGTCTTTTCTTCCTTCATGGACCTCTATCTTCAATTCACAATAAGGCCTGCTCCCTTTCCTTGTACCCAAAAATCCTATTCTCTTCCTTCCTCTCCTTAGTTTAGACAACATTCTTCCTACAAAATCTGTATTCAACTCCCCCTACCTGCTCAGTACTCACTCTAACCATACCTTCTGTGTCCTTCGTATCTCTCATAGAAAATGTCTCTCCTTACCCGCCATTTCAAGCACTTCTTCATCCTCCTTTTAACTGTCCCCTTCGCCTTCTCCATTCTAATTCAGACCCATATCTCGAACGTAGCAGACGTAGACAATAAATAATGAAAAAGCAGGAGCAATTTCCACAATTTTAAATTTATTGGTACTCCCGGTTACGCTTTACAGCATCATTAGGTCTATCTGATGATGCTCTGATGCGGAACCTGATGATGCTGTAAAGCGAAACCGGTAGTACCAATAAATTTTAAATTGTGGAAATTGCTCCTGCTTTTTCATTATGTCACGTTTCCACTCGCCTGAAACCTCAGATAATAGACAATAGATATTTCTGGCTTCTCTGCAAGGGACCAAGGTTGATATAGCAGAGCCAAAAATCATGCAATGTATCTAATGCAGATGAATGTGTAGCTATGGTAGTGTTTCTTTCCATGTTATCTGTTTGTTCAATGTTTATTTATTTTGATCCCAAGTCATATAACCATGAAAATTAAATCTCACGGCGAAGGGTAAAAATCAGCACCGATCTTAATGCATTAATTTTACATTCGTGATGCATTTCCCGCAGTTAGTCTGATGATGGGCTTTTCAGTTTGTGTCTCTGCTCTACGTAACTGTGGAGACATCGCAGGCGCTGTAGTACATTTATGCTTAATTTATTTAATGCATGTTTGGCATATATCGTCTTAAGATTCAATACATTTTTTGAAAAGCATTTCAAAGAACTTGACTAACAATTGCACAAACTGACAGCCACCATGCGCTCTCGAAAATCCATTTTGATTTCATGGTACAGGGTCTGAGCAGATATCGGCAAGTTCTACGTCCACTTGGGTCCACTGTTAAATGTTCGACTTCTGTTCTAAAACTTCGCGTTTCGCAGATTAGGTCCAGAAGTGGTAAGGTTCACACCGCGTAAAAAAAAATATTTTTCGGTTTAGAAACGTAGTGTTATTGTGCTATTGTTGCTTTATTGCATCCCTTCATTTTTCTCGTGTAATCTAGTTACTTTACTTCTATTTTGACTTTATTCCCTGTGCTGCTCTTAAATGGGTACCTTTTCTTGGTATTCCTCATGCGTACATTCGTTCAATATCTCCATTCTCCTTGCTTCAACAGTAATGGGGAATTAGTAACATGTCTAGGAACCTGATCTCTTGCAGCTAAGAAGCACCTGCTAGCAACATAATCAGGTTTAACGCCACTTGAAGCTAAAACTGGGATTGGAAAACCCTACAATGCCACGTAAAGGCATTGCTGAATCTCACCCATTTGCACCCCATTTCCGTCAAGCAATACCAAAGTTGCACTTTATTTTCTAAATTTTCCTTGAAATTTGTGTGGTGAAGATTGATGCAATGGTGGTGCGAATGGCTAACAATAAGTATTCCCAGCGGGCAATGGGAGGATCGGGTTGGTGTGATGGCTAGAGTGTTTGGCTTCCTACCCCGTGGATACGGGTACAAATTCCGGCGGTGGTAGAGAATTTCCATAGAATGCCTAATCCCTGCTTGAATGTTATATGCAGGAAATTTCAAGCTCAACACTACGTCTTCCGGATCAGAAGTTTAGGTGTGGTTCCCTTGGCGCCTTTCGTCAAGAGCAGGCTAATGCCGACGCCGGGATTCTCTCCACCTTTCTTAGCTAATGACCTCATTCGTCCGTCGCCCCCTTTAAATACCATATGGACAACAGGCTTAAAATGGTTCAAGTTCCCGTAATTTTCTGTCTAGCAGATTTCATCCATATATCCACCTATACCTATCGTAAAAAATGAGAAAACGATTAATTTTAACTAAAAACCCTCAAAAACATCAGTGACCGCACTAGCCACAACTCAAGGATCATTCATATTTACTGCAAAGAGTAGTCGAGGAAGGATGTCCATTAGATTTTATTTTACACCCTTTATATCCGTGTACGAAACTTGAATTAACTCCGCTCTGCTTTCCACTTCAGCTACTCGCATCGGTGATTTGTTATTTAAAAAAAATAATCGTTCCCTCCCTGTTACCCCAACCCTTTTCCTCATTTCCTCTTCCACTCCTATTACTCCCCTCTGCCCCCTCAACCCCTCTTTTATCTGTCCTCCCTCACTCCCCTTCTCTGCTTTATCCGCCAGCCTCCTTTGGCGTCCCGCTATCGCCTCTGGACCTCGCATCTCCTTCCGTGCTGGCCGCGTCTCACTCCTCTCCACATCCCAAAGGGAGAACTCTTCTCCCTTTGGAGGGAAGGGAGTGAGGGACCATGAAAGGCTCTGGCCGCCATGTTATTAATGTCTCTCTTGCGTTAAATGCGGCGTGATTAATCGAGGAGGAGCCGGAGATGCTTATCTCTTTCTCTACCTTCCCTCTTTTCTCTGCTACTCCTCTTCCTAATCTTTTTTGTTTTTTCTTGCTCCTTCTCCTCTGCTCTCCATACAATCTCTCTTTTTCTGTCTTCATTACCTTTCCTCTGTGGAATCCTTGGAGTTGATTATTGACACTAAATATGGAAGATAATAGTTGACATATAAAAAAATATTTTCAATTGAAAAATATGTTTTATTATGAGCACCTTTACTTTGTGGTCTTTTTTATTTGTTCTCCTTCTCTTTTATATTTCTCTTTTTTTCTATATTTTCATCTTTATTTACCTTTTCTCCGTGGTAACCTTGGATAGACCATGGAGCCAATATCGGTAAAGTTTGGAAATGAATGATTTTTTAAAAGCACTCTTTCTACCTATTTCTCATCTTTCTCCTTCTGGCGTCTTTGTTTTTCTATCTTCCTTCTCTCTGCCTTACTATGACTTCTATTTTCTCATTATTTAATCATTCTTCTTACCACTGGCGTCGATCTTTTTTCATTTAACACTCGCCTCTTTCTGTGGCACCAATAAGTTGAGCTTTATTACTCACGAGGGAGAGATATCAGCGAAGACCGAATATTAATTTATAATTTCTCAAATACTCTTCTTCCTTCCTTTTTGTTTTGTCATTCCATATTCTCTGCTTTGACTTCTGTATCAATCTCTCTCCATTGCTTCATTTTGTAGCCGCCTTTTATCGAATTTAGGCACACAAAGGCATAAGCTATCGGCAATGGCAAAAAATGTAAATGATTTTCTCAGCGAATTTAATATCAATAATTGTTGACTTCCTTCTCTTCCACTAATGGCTCTGAAATACGTTTATTAGAGGGTAGCCTTGAGATGAATATGGATTTATGAGGTGAGACATAATTGGTCGAGATCGAAAGAATGGACGATATCTGAAAGAAATTTATTATCAAAAGATCATGGGCCTTTTTAGTGACATGACGAAATAAGTAATTTGCCATCGGATTGGTTATTTTTATGGCTATCGTTCTAAAAAATAATTTTTTCATCATCCTTGGAGTAAATACAGAAACTAGAGACTGCTGTGGTTGGTGACATTGGTTTTGTCCCGGGCTATAAGTAGTTTTTTTCCAGTGGTAGAATTAAAATAGCTTGTAAGAGCCACATTTTCATAAAAAATAATTCCTTCCACATAAAACAATGATGGAGTGACTGCAACTTTGATGGCCATTAATTGTTTGCCATAAACTGTCCATATATTTGATCCTTAACTGTACAAAATTAGCTCAAAATCAGATTCCAATCCTTATGTCATTCTCCCTGCAATAATGTTTTGATAACCCAGAATGGATGGAAATAATAGGGGCACTAATTGCAGGGCGCCGTATGCTGTCGCCTGAGGTTTTATTTTAATACTAATTTGAAAGCTATTAAGCTTATATTTTCATTAATAGACTATTGTAATACGCTTCCGGCTATAATCGAAGCATTCCAACTTAAGAAGCGATGCTGATCGGTCATTAAGATTGATTCAACGCCTTTTATTTTTCATAATCATCAGTAGTCCCATTAACTCTCCAGGATCAATTAAAATCCGTATAGGAGAGAAAAAAAAATTGTGAGTTAATTACTGATAGTTAGTAAGGGGAATAATCCTATGGTCCATGCCATCAAGTGCCTAGAATTTGATTTTTGGCAATATTGTTTTTGAGATACATTCAGGTTTCGTGGGGGATTTTTGGTTGTAAAACCTAAATATCTGCTTCGCTATTTCCTAGTCAAAGGCAGTTTTTCCAGGTGATTATCTGCATTGAAGCATAGCACTTAGTTTTTAGGTTGATTAAACGACGTGAGAAGTATAGAACTTTTTTTGGCTCTACAAAACTAAAGCTAAGTTCTGTAGTTCGTTCGCTACGTCTACTTGCATTCCATGAAGATTCAAGATCCATAAAAATCGTTGATATAATTTTCAATAAATTTCCAATGGTTCCGAAATCTTGCAATTTTGGTAGGAAAGTACTTACCCAGCCACACAAGTGTGTAGCAAAAGGCAATTTTCTGCAGGCAGTAACACTGTAACATGGAGAGGCCAAAACCTGCTGGCTGAGGATGTAGAAGAATTGGTTTTTCCGTAGAATAATTGGCCAAATATTACATGATTCATATGCGTAGTATGTAATCTTTATTATAGCTGAGTAACTTTCTATACTCAGGGCTCTTCCTTGTAGTATGCATAAATATATGACTTAAATGATCGGCATATTACTTGCGGTTAGTTAATGTCAATTGTGAATATGGAAATATTGAAGACATAAATTTTCATTCATCTCCTGCTTCTGACAATAACCATCCTTATTATATTATCTTTCGTAGTACATTAGGCTGGACAGTCAGAATAGAAAATTAGAGTAGAATATATTGAAGTATGCATTGCTGTATTGCCTGGTTCAGAAATTATCATACTCGACTCGATACTCGCGAGTAATTTTCAACTCGACTCGATACTAGACTCGAGATCAAAAAGTCCTACTCGCACATGATTAGTCATTTTGGCCTGTGGCTGGTCTTCCCACATTACCTCTCATTGAGGCCCGGTTTCCCCTCTAATTCTTTTTGCACATCTGGGGTATTTACTCACGAATCAAGTAATACGTCAGAATACGCAAATAAAAATATTTGAAAACCTTTATGCTTCCATTGCTGCCTTATTATGCGATGATATGGATTATATTTTTATGCGGGTTGTCCAAATCATAATAATTAACTTATGCATAACTTGGGTTTAGCTAAAAATTGCATTTGCTTCAGGAAGTTTATTGATTGAATGATTGGCAGTTATTAAACCTCCACCTCCTCCATCCTTAACCGTCCTCCTTGTGTTAAGTGCTTTTTCAACTTTGGGCTTCCGTAAATTGTCAAGAGCAAAAATGCTACTAAAAAGAATCTTTATCTGATAACAAACGGAATGTGGGAAAATGCAACTCAAAATCACAGAATAATCCCTAATAAAATTCTGAAGAATTTAGGGTCAATTTTATAATGTTTATTTAAAATTTCGTGGAGTATGAAAACTGAAGATATAAGTATCCTCAATCAAAGAAATGCGTTTCTCTAAAAGTTATTCTGAGCTACGTTGCTTTTCTGTAAGTTTCAAATATTCTCAATTTTAGATTAGAGGTATATAATTTTCCGGTTTAGGCTAACCAAAGATTATAAAAACCAGCCCATCATATCGTCTATATACACTGTATATCGCTCATTTGAATCAAATTCAATTTGAAATCATAAGCACAAAATTATTTTGTGCCTACTGACTTTATATCCACTTCATCATTTATTTGATGTTCTTACGGGGTTTGTTCAAGCGCTCTTTTACCATACTTACAGCGTGTCATCTTTTTTGGATGATAGAATCTCGTATGTAATCAGTACATAGCAATTGGTGATGAAAACGAAATATCAAGAAATTGATAAAATAACGTTTGAGAAATATTTTTCTGAACGGATAGCTATGGGAATTCATTTTTACCCTGAAGGACTTTAATAAGTGCTTGGCGAAACTTCGTTATAGCATTTCCTTTTTATTTCTTAACGACTGATGTCCTATCAACCCCTGCCATATGCCTATTGAAGCGGCTCGCAATATTTATACCTAAACCTATTCAACACCCACGCTATATTCTAAGAGTGTTGAAAAACTTACTATATATCGTTTTCATAATCTCGCTTTGTTTTTTGTCCTCTTGTCCAGGTCAAATTTTGCAACTGAATTTTAACCCACATTCCGATTAACTATCAAGCTGAAATTCCCAGGATAACTGCGATTCAGATGGCAATGCAATATCATAAAATTTTTTCATGATTTTTACTGTTTCTCGATTGTAACTTAAAATTTAAAATCAAGTATGGAGATCAGTTCAAACCATTGCCACAAAAATGCGCTGAAGTCGCAGCGATCACTTAAGGGACAGAAAGATATATATTAACGTTAATTAAAATATATATTTAGCTTAAGCTCACTGTATTTGGTTGTTTCATAATGTTATGACGAAAGTATAAAATGAGGGTTGTAGTGAAACATGCGTCCAACGTTTTTCGTTTTAAATGAAACAATTTCTTTAGAGACCCAAATTTTTGTGCATGTTTTTAAATTCGCGATAAAAACGTTGTTTTTTATAAAGATTTATTTCTTTTTTTATATTTTTCTTTCTTGTGCATTTTATACTGTTTTTGGAAAAAGTGTGTAATTTAGGTCATTTTTTAACTTTTTATTTATCTTCGCATAATTTCCTTTGTACTACCTTCTTCTTTTTTGTCCTATCCAATAGGGTAGTTTCCTTCATCAAAGAAAACGAAAGGTATTGATTGCGATTCGTTACCCACCATTAATGCATTCATAATATGCGAATTATTTGGTTTTAGAAATCCCTGTTTAGACGAATGGCAATGGTCAATTTTTATCCTCATTTGAAAAAGGCCAGATTGGCGGCCATGTGATGCCGCTCCACGTGACGTCACAGGGACCTAGTTTCCATACGAGTAGATAGGAGTTTTATATCGTCTGAGATTACCAATGCATTCATGCGACACAGAGCTCAGGGAAACATGTCTTAATAATCACCTATTAAAACTGCCTATGGTCGGAAGGTTTCCTGCGTTTGATAAGGTATTAATAATCATTATTTAAGCCAAGCGCTACCCGCAAGCAGGGTACTCTGCTACCTGGTAGTAGCCTGCATCGTATCAGCGCTCAAAGCCTCGCCCTAAGGTCACCTAACTTTGCGGGAGCGGGAACCAGAACGACGTCATACGGAGTTTTCCCAGCATTCATACTTACTTGCGTTTTCGCGCGCTTGAAATTTATCACTTTTCACTTAATCGCAAAAAATAGATATCGTCATTAAAAAACATAAAAGCGTGAAATACGTACTCCAGGAGTAATAATCTTTGGATTTTGGCAATAAAAAAAGAATAGGATACCACCCTATTCTCCCTCTCTCCATTCTTTTCTCGTGTTCATTCCGCTTCGCCCATTCGTTTGCTCTCTCGCCTTTGTAAACGTCTCGTCCTGAGCAGACTGTCTTTTGTAATTCTCGCCGCCTCATCTTCGCTACCAGCCCATCATCCCTCGCTCTTCGGCCGAAACCACGGTTGCTCCTCTCCCCTCTTCATCATCGATGTCTTCCCTCATTCTCCTTACAACTTGATCGCCATTTCAACTCAAATAGTCCTTCTCCTTCGCGATTTTACACGTGTCTGGCTCAGTGGCGTGGCAAGGGAAAGGGAAACTTGCTTTGAAAAATGGAGACGCCACTGCGTAGCGTACTGTAGACTTATGCGTTATCTTCTTATATTGTGATGGCACTAGTGCTCTTTGCTGGTTTTATCTTTGATTGAAGCGGTTGGTCCGAGAAGCGAACGATGTGTATCATTTTCATGAAAAATCATTGTTCTTTATTACCTCATCCACTAACGGCCGCAAAAATGGGCTATTCGAATAATATTTATCAGAAATTGCATTTGGAAGTCGTATTTTAATTATGTTGTTGCTACTTGTTCAAGTACACACAGTATGTTGATCAGATCGGCCAATTATTTTTCTAAATTAGGAAAAGATTTGTTTTCCTAGTCTAGAAATGGCAGAAATGAAGTTTACATTCACGTTTTAAAATTTATGTGCTTTAAAATAATGCAAAACCCGTGCATGTGCAATTTCTACTCATTTTTTCCAGCGCACTCGCTCATAAATTTATACGCTTCTCATAGACTGAAGGTATTATGCAAATATATGCGTAGCGTGCCCCATATTGTGTAGTGTTTCTTTTCTCTCATTATTACGACGCAGTTTTTGCCTATAATATTATAATATACCCTACGCAAATGGAGGATAGTCTAATGCAGTGTATTAAGTGAAGACCTAAATATATTTTTTGTCAATTTATACATCTCGAAGTTCACAAAAGTAAAAGTCTGACTACCATTTATAAAAAAGACGATTATTTCGTGCTACTAGCAACCTATTATCTAATGATTAATCGATTAATTTGTGAAAAATAAAAAAATTACTCCTATCAAATGATTAACCTTCGCCACCTCTTCCTGCGAGTTAGAATTACTTTCATGTGAGATAGGCCGTCTGTGATGGGTGTGAAATATAACCAGTAGATAGGATGTCTGGAACCAAGCTGAGCAAATCCATTGATCTCTGCACGAAATAAAAAAAAAAACTTGACATTGTAATCGCTTCCTGCCTGCACCAGAGAATAGCATACGCAGGAAAGAATGGACGGGAACGAGTGTGGGGAATCGGCCTCCATAATATTTCAATGGCGCTGGTCGGTGGCGCCTCCGAAACCAGGTCTATACGACTTCCCTCTTCCTTCGTTGCCTTGAATTAAAGCGCAGACGTGCTCTGAGCGCATTACCACGAGTAGGAAGGCGCGGATTACATTATTGAAGATCTTTTTTGGCGCCTCGTTGGCGCCGTGAACAGAAAACAATAAAAAAACTTCTTAGGGCGGCATCTTAGGTTAAAATCTTTTCCTTTTTAATGGAAGAGAGTACGACATTAGGCCGCTAGATGCCTCTCTATGACATTTCTCTCCGCTTAGTGTTTACATTTAACGTTTTCGAGCTTTAGGAGTTGGGATATGCTAAGAAAAAAATCACTTTTAAGAAAATTAATGGACTGTATAGCAAATATGCGATTTTTATGTTCATGTTGACTCAAAAAAAGTCACATGGGCATCTACAATAATCTGTACTCCCCGGTCACCCAACAAAAAAAAACGAAACAAAAACGAAAAGCTCGCCCCTTCCAATGTTAGGCAACAACAAATTATTAATAGTACAAATGGATATAAAAGAGATGAATATCGGCTCCTACGCTGGTGACTTAGATTCAAACTGCGAAGTCCGAGATTACGAGATCCCTGAGAGAACTCTGACCGGCTGGGAAAAACTATCGCTTCCTTTGCGTGCTGAAAAATTTTCGCTGGAATTTTCGCATCCTTTAAAATCAAATTTTGACGAAGATGGAGAAGTAGCCATTAAAAGTATTTATTTTGCAAACATCTTCCATTTACCATGGTAATATTGTAGTTGTGGTTTTAATGTTGGCCTCGGCATTTGGTTATCTTACTTCGTGCGCTCTTGCATGAATTTATTGTGTGAGAAGCCTTGAATAGAAACTGCTATGCAAGCCCCCAGAGTAAGGTTAACCGTTTCCTAGTAAGGCAATCTATATGTAATAATATAGAAACCGTTAACTTGAAAGGTAATCTAATTTTAAAAATATATATTACCTTATAGATTAAATGTTTACCAGCGAATTGGCTTAAAAAATTGTACGCTTCTCGCTTGTGCCAGATATTATGAAAAACATAATTAAATATGTATAGCTATTTATTCTCCCAAAAAAACTATTTATCTAACAAATTCTTTTATTTATGAAGATAAATCAATTCTTTGGAAGAAATACCATTTCATCAGGGGTGATAAATTCATTATATCCAGTATAAATGTAAAGCAAACTCAGAATATTTTTATAACATTTTTACCGTTGATTAAAGCAATAAATCGGCACCTTGAGCGTTTTTAGGCCAAAAACGAAAGCCGATAACGACACCTTGGGTTTCTTAAGGTACAGATTTAATCAAAAAAGGCTATTCGGGCTGCAAGCCGGGTGGTCTCCCTCCATTCTGCCTTTTTTGAATATATTCGCCGGGAAAGCATCAGATTTTACTTTACAGATTTGATGTTAATTAATTCAACTCTTACATGAGTAGGTGAGAAGCCAAAGGATGCAAGAGATTTCTTTTTTCTAGACAGAGTTTGGTACACACATTAAGTACTGAAAATAAACGAGATCAATTAGATATTTAGTAAAGCATTTGATTTTCCACTCGATGTCAGCGCAGAACAGAGGCTCTCTCGTATCCCTTGGCAACCAAGTTTTTGTACAGAATAAAATAAAATAACTTTGTTATATTCCCCCCTTTATTTTAAATACCACGACCCGGGTTTCAGCATCTAATGCTATCATCAGATATGATAGCATTAGATGCTGAAACCCGGGTCGTACTATTTAAAATAAAGTGTGGAATGAAACAAAGTTATTTTATTTTATTCTATAATGAAGCAATCCCAAAATATAACGCCTGAGACCGTGTTTTATATTAAAAATTTTGTTCCTACATTTCTTCTAGCAATTAAATTTACCTAACTATGTTAAGAAAAAAATCGATTATACCCCATGTCTTCTCACCCTCTCGTTTTTATTCATTAAAAATTGTGGGTGTGTGAATTATGAATGGGATAAGACTGTGACACTTCGTCAATGTGCCTTGCTTGCGGTGAGTTCCACCCTCAGTTATAGCGCTGAGAGAGTGAGTGAATTGGGGAGAATATGTGTTTAATTGTTTCCGGTTCGGCAGGGGACAGATGCATGTCGGCGCCTAAAATCTTCGTTTGGGATATCGAGAGTGTGAGTTCGTTATCCCAGCAGGACCAATGTCGGGAGGCGAGGAGCTACGATAGGTTGCCGAATAGGGCGGAAGGCCAGGCGACGGTATTTTCAAGATGATGGGCGGGAAACCACTGTAAAAACCATGAAAAAATATAACTATCGCCGTGGAGGGAGGGATGCCGCTTGAAGCGTGACAGCAGGGCAATATGGTCGAATCCCAATCCGGCCTCCCCTCATTTGGGAAGAATTAACTTCCGTCCCATAATTCTTGCGTCGCGACACATGTCACCGGTGACTTCACGAGTACCGTGAGCCGCTTGCGTGCGTTTGAATGACACGTTTGAGGCGCGGAGACTCCGACTACGAGCGGTGACAATGGCGTTGAAGTCACGGTTACCGGATGCTTGAAGCTAGCGAGCGACCTATGTGAGAATGAGTTTTTTTTCTGCGTTCGCCACGAAGTATTATTCTCCATTCATCGTGTCCCTTTCTTCTCCTCCTCTCAACTTCGTATTCCCACATTCCCCGACAAGTTACCCAGGCATACAGCAGGTAGCTGTGGGAACGCGTCAACTGTCAACACTGTGGTACAACGGTGGTGTTGAACGAATGTGATTCAAGACAACTCGAGGAGAGACGGGGGTGGTTCGTTATCCTGCATTGTCACATTTCCCGTGCCTCTTAAAGTGAAAAAAATTGTCTTATTGCTTTTTTTATTTTTAAAATTATATTCAACACGTCAATCCGATGCGCAAATCATCGATACCACTTAGGCTTGATTCGATTTTATTCATTCGATTTTTTAGGAATTAAATGAGCATAGGCATCGATTTCCCATTCACTGTCATGCGCAATAGCTACAATCTAGTTTAAAGTACACCGGGACTAGCCGCGGTGATAACTTTTACGGGAGTCACCCGCAATGCACAATCGTGCGAAAGATCCACAGAGAAAAAAATCATTCGCCTTGACCGGGATTCGAACCCGGATCCCCCGATTTCCAGTCGAGTGCTTTAGCCAGTTAAGCTAAGTCATACTTCCCTGTGGATATTTTCGGACACTACCAGACAAGATGTTGCTGGACTGCTGAGCATATGATGCCACAAGTAGTCCAAATCGTGCGCACAGCGCCACAGCCGGAGAGCAGGCCCGGGCATAGAACACAAAGAGGTGTTCGCTCTAGACTAGTTTAAAGTATAGGCATCGTATCTCTCAGGGGATAATAATTAATTAATTTTGGAGGAAAAAGTAATTCATTTTTGCTAAATGATTAATTTGCATCTGCAAAAAATAAATTCAAACGCCTCGGTAGCTTAACTGGCTAATGCACTCGACCGGAAATCGGGGGATCCGGGTTCGAATCCCGGTCAAGGCGAATGATTTTTTCTCTGTGGATCTTTCGCACAGCTACAATCTATTTGTGGACGATCTGCAAAAGAATTTTTCTTCTCCATTGGGATATTTGGGCCTCGCGGAAGAGTTCTACAAAATCAAGCTCATCATTTCGGTCGGCTGTTGTCTCTGGTCGTATAAATCGCGCGATATTTAATTAAAGATACAAAGTGATACTTTGTGTAATTTCTGTGCGTAACGCATGTTATAAAGCGGCCCATACACATGGGAACATGGTTCACCGAACTTGGTTCGTCGAACCAAGTTCATGGACGTCGCTCTCCACACACAGTGGAGGGAAATGTGAGCAACAGTTGGCCATTTCGTCAGTTTGTCCGTGGAATCAGATGAGATAAGTTGTTCGAAGTCGGCAGCTGCTGTGATTGTGTCGGATGAGTTCGGTTTTTTAAGAGAAAACAGTGTGACTCAATTTTTTTATAAAATTTAGGTCTGCACCCGGAATTGTCTCTCGAGTCAACAGCAACAAATTATTTAATGCGTCGTCCCGCTTATTCCTGTCTCTATATTCCTTACTTTTTACTTTTCACAAACTGTAGGCTTCAATAAAGTCTGTTAAAAACGAAGGGTTCATAAAATTAGCACTGTCAGCTTCAGACATTGTAGCACTGAATCAAAAAATAAATAATATAATACGACAATCCGTCCGTTCCATAGCGTCTCCACAGACGAAATGGGCGAAAAAAGGTTCGCGTCTTCCACACACGGACGAACTTAGTGCGCCCTGGCGGCGAACCGAACAAATGTTTTCCATCCCGATGGAAAACCAAGTCCGTGACAAAAAATGACGAACTCGGTTCGTTTACATTCCACACACATGGGAACATGGTTCGCCGAACTTGGCTCGTGTGAACCATGTTCCCGCTCATAAGTACAAATTAGAAATTTGTACTTTCTAATTTTCAATTCCTCTCCTCCCTTAAAAATGACACATTGTTGTTGAAATCAATCGGGGTGATGTTTAACATCGTAGCTTTAAATTTTCAAGAGACATTTACTGGTCGCGATGCTGTTAAAAAATATTTAGCTGAATACGAAAAGAGATGTCCAGAAACCATTTTAGAAATAAAATTAGGAAAAATGGAGAACTGGTCGTGGCATCGATATTTTATATGTTTTGAACTCGATCCTGGATCCCAGTCAGTCAAGTTCTGAACTGGAATGTCTTGACTTACCTTTTTTTCTGAAGGCGAAGGCTGCAAAATAATCCATTTTAGAATACTGTTGCTTGTTGTAATGTTCGTGCCACTACGGGCGAACAGAAACAACTGTTCCACAAATTAGGCTCGGAGCCGCTAGAGACTCTCCGGCCTCATTTTAGGTTTATTTACCTTGAGAAATGGGGAATAGGTGCCTTAAAGAGCGACACGGAGAACATTATCTATCTCTAGGTTCGACAAAAAAGATAACTTAAAGGAGATATTTTGTCGAACGGATAGGTATAGGAATTATTTCCCCCGAACAATAAAGGCCTTTAATTAAACGAGGTGGAACTCAGTACGCACATTTTTTTATGGCTGGTATCCTAACACGCCTATTGAGGCGGTTTGCGGGCTAGTATGTAGACGCAGATGAAAAATTAGCAATTTATCCAGTTAAGAAATGTGGAGAATATTAAGAGACTGAAGAGGACATTAGTGCAAACGTAGAATTGTTCAAATTAAGCGATAATAAAGGTGTAGGCCTATGCTTCCATTTTCAGACCGTTCGAAATTTAGAAGCAGCTGCGAAATATCTTTGCTCTGTATATTATACCTTTAGTTTAAATTAAAATTTAAGTAAAAATAATTTATCAAAAATCATTCTCCCTGAGTTGGACTCCAATTCACTGGAATTTACGTTAACGTCTTCAGTATATAAGGTGCCATTTCAACTTTTAACTATATTTCTCGGGATTTTAATGAATTTTGGATTGAAGGGCGTTTAATTTTGGGAGTATTATGCATTAAGGCGAGATGATCAGTAACCAATAGGGATGCGAAACTATTAAGAAAGTAAATAACCTCCAGAGTAAGTGACCTTTGTAATATAAGGGTTAGTTTTCTAAATGCGGGAATCATTATGTATTAAACTAATTATGGTATTAGAAATGTATCATTTATAGCTATATTTTCTTTCCTTTCCTATACTAGTGATGTTAAAAAATGGGAGTAGTGGCAGTCATAAATAAGTAGTAAAATCTTGACTACGTTAGGCAAGATATTCTATAGCACATAAGGATGCGGATTTATTGAGACCATAAATGCCCTCCGGCGTAAGTGCGAAAATCAGTCTGTATGGACATTTAAACATGGACAGGATAATATAGACATAGAAATTTTTAATTTGTAGCCAGATTTTCTGTCTTTTTCCATATCAGTGGGGTTAAGAAATGGAAACAGTTCCAGACGCCATGAGTGAAAAGTCGCTTCTTGGGCGTGCAATTTACCATGGGCTTTTAATACCCTTGCATTTAAGCATCCTTTTTTTCTTGTTTCCGACTGTAAGCGTTAATGAAAATGAAGTCCTATGCTTCCATTTCCCTCTTGAAAAATATGCGAACGGCGGACATCAGGTCATATAAATGAATCTTAGATCGTAATTGCTGCACAAATTACCTAATATTCCTCCTGAACGATATTTCTGGGAAATTTTCTCCAAAAGGTGTAGTCGAGTAGCCATTTGTATGCCTCGGAACCCCGTCGAGGAGTGGAAGATGCACCGTGGATCTTGACTCCAGTCTTTGAGCATTAGCGCATTCCCTCAGTGCGAGTCGCTCTGTAAAAAGTTAACGATTGAGTCAAGGGTAATCTCTATATATGCGCACATCTTTTCGGATTTTTAGACTTCCGAGGGGCAGGAATGAAGTGCCTTGCGCGGTCATCCTGCAATAGCGATGCGGGAGAATGATATAAGCTTCCGAAAGCTTCAGCGTGGAGTGAGATAGACTCTAAAGCACCCTAACATTTATCACGTATTATACGATGAAGATTGAGGCTAGGCCTTTGAAAGTTTTTCCCTTTAGGAATGAGATTTTAAAGCGGACGAGTGGGGGAATAAACTGGCAGGCGACGAAAGATAATTCTGGCCTTTTAAAAGCTGCCCTTGGAAGGAAAATTGGATTGGCTCGGTGTTTAACGGCTACGCGTCATGAGGATAGGAGGGATTTTTAAAGGAGGAGATATGAGCCAGGAGGAGGTGGGGAGGTGTTGAAGGCATTTGCTAACTCTATAGTAGTTGCCCTGCATAAGAGTATATAGTTGCTGCGTATACATTATGCTTCAAGAGATAACTTCCTTATATCAGGAGCGGAGAGAGAAGACAATTTAAGCGTTTTTTCAGCTACATAAGGTCGGATCTCCTTGGTTACAGAGCTATCACAGTGCAAAAGGTTTATGTCTATTTTTACGCTGTCCTGGGGCTTACCAGTAAGTAGAAAAATTGTAATAGTATAGTGATTTCATTTTTTTCACAGGAGGAAATGTTTTCCATGAAAATAACATTTTCATCTTCTTTGGGGCTGGCTCCTCGCCTAACGGAAGGTCAACCACTGCTTATATATCTGTTTTCTTCGCTAAATCAAATGTGAGCTAAATAGATGCTAAACACATCCTCTCCTATCTATCCTATTCCTCTAGACTCTATGAATGTCTTTCTTACCTTCCAACCCGCTTTTCTTGCCTGTAACATATCAACTGTCGTCAATGTTTAAAAATAGCCTTTGGTCTTTTATTGGCTCATTTGATTCTTTGAAAGATATCACTAAGCGATGCATCCACCATTAATTTAAGTCTCCATTAGTCGTAAAGTCAGTGATCACCTTTGGTAGGAATCATGTAGCCAGTGAATTTAATTCGCTTAGGAATGAATCTGACCTGCGTATCGGAGTATAAACTCCTCGCCCATTATACCACCTCTACTTGCAGTAGTCAACCCCATAATGAACTTGGGACGCTAAATTCATCTCCTCGGATTAATTCTATTTTTATGTTCATGTTCATTTGAGTGCTTACTCCGATAGTCAACCCGCAAAAACAATTTCCGGAATATTTTGACGTACGTATTTTTGAGAATGCTACATCCTGATGATAACTTCCATATTTCAGGAGCACATAGTTTTTTTCTGAAGAATATGGGGTCAAAGCTCCCTAGTTATAGGGCCATGGCAAATCAAAACTTTTCCCATGTGCATTTCCAAGCTTCCACGGAAATGCCAATGAAAAGTCGAAATAGTAGAAAAGTTTTATTATTATTTTTTTACTGTTACAATAAGATTGACACACCGGTAAATAATTTTAATTTAATAAGAGATCGGAACGATTACTGGTGGAGAAAATTTTAATTTTTCCTTGCAAAATATTTATATGTTTAAAATGATTGAAAAAAATATACCTTACATGAGCGTATCCCTATATAACCATCTAATAACTGAGAAATGGGCTTAATGAGAGTCTAAGTTGTCCCAGTAATTGGGATTGTTCAATTTTAGTTTCAACCAGCAGAGAATCAGAATTGTGCATGCATTATGGTCAAAACTTGGTGGTCCTTATCTTCGTTCAATATTGTTCTACCGACATTTTTGCGACATTCCTATATTTAATGCGGCTTCTTCATGAATAAATATGTCAAGTGCAGCTGAAATTCTATGAAATGACGAGCTCGGAGGCTTATAAGCCTTCATTCATTCCCTGTTAGGGGAACGCAACTATTTCTTCCGTGTTTGACAGGCCCACATGTGTTTGCAATATGACTCCATTGACCTTTATATATTGCTTAGTAATTGCTCCTCGTCGTTAATGCTTTGGTGAAGTGTGTGCTGAGCAGATGTGACTTTTAATGACTCAATCCTCATTGGTGGGAACCATTAAGGAAATAAATTTTCGATCTCTTAAAAACTTAACGCACCGCGATTAAAATGGTTTATGGAGGCAGGTTATGTCCTCACCCACAGGCCTTCCTCAAGAGTTGTTTTGCTTCAACGCAAGTGGTCTTACCTTACCTTAGGCGTGGTTCTTTCGTTTACCGTTGTGAATCGATCTACTCTGAATGATTTGATGAAAGAAATGAGCGCAAATATTCCATTAGAGGATTCTGCTGGCGGTCATTAGGTATGCTGTCGAACATCGTGTATTTTAATTGGTTCACAGAAGTCGTCACTCGCGTCGCTGGCGGAGAAACGATTATTTATTTGACGGTAGTCTAGTGGTTAGAGCCCTTGGTTGCTGTCCGAAGGGTCAAGGTTTCAAATCCTAAAGGTTAAGTGTTTTGGACACCCCCGAAAAAAATATTCACAGTGTGAGGTGGCCAAAGGGAAAGGAACCGGATCTGAATAAATGTTGATATTCTAGGTGGATGAATTCAGTTATTTGGGAAGCAAGATAACTAGTGTTGCGACATTCCTTCACGGGATGAAATATGAGATTACTGACCTCTAGGAACTTTTATGTCAGTTTTTTCATCAAATCCACGGTCATGTCCCTACAGCAAACGAGGAATTAGCACAAGTGTGTGCTACAAGGATGTACATTATCACCCTTAATTTTCAACGTTTACATTGAGAAAGTCATTGATGAAAGCAAAGAAAGGCATTGGGGGTGAATATCCATGGAGAAAAAATTAGCATGCTAAGATTTTCCGAAAGCATAGCCGTTAAAGCAGAAACAGAGAAGGATTTTAAAAATAATCTGGTTAATATGGGTAGGGTAATGGGTGAATATCAACTGAAAATAAGCACGAAGAAAACCAAGATGCAGCAGAAGAGAAGAAGTAAAGACTAACATTAAAATAGGGAAGCAAAAACTGATAGAGGTGGATGAATTCTGTTATTTGGGAAGCAAGATAACTAGTTACGGGAGAAGCTGAGAAATAATCATCAGAAAGAATAGAAATCATCAGCAGAAATCATCAGCAGAATAGCCCAGGCGAAGAGAGCATTCCACCAAAAGAAAGACCTGCTTACAGCGGGAAACTTAAATATGGAAGTAAAGAAACAATTTATAAGAACCTAGGTACATTCGGAGTATCCTCCTATACGGAAGTGAGCCATGGACGATGACCGAAGCGGAGAAAGCAAGGACAGAGGACTTTGAAATGTGGTGCTACAGAAGAATGGTGAAGATCAAATGGATCGACCGAGTTAGTAACGAGGAAGTCCTAAGAAAAGTAGGAGAGAAAAGAAGTCTCAAGAAAACCTTAACAAGAAGACGGAACAACCTTATAGGCCACATCTTGAGACATGATGGCCTGATGAAGACAATCGTCGAGGGACAAGTGGAAGGCAAGAACGGAAAAGGAAGACCTCGAACAAAATATATGGAACAGGTAAAGAACGATGTGAAAGAAGAAATACGTAGGTGTGAAAAGATTAGCTGATAGGTGAACTGAGTGGAGAGCTGCGTCGAACCAATCCTAGGATTGTTGACCAGTGATGATGATTCTGCCCTAAATGCGTGATAGCCATCCGTCTTTGGATAGTCTTCAGGGAGCTCTGCGCTCATTTATCCAAACCAAATTTCGGGTTGAATCGCCGAGTGGGTGAATACAAATTTACCCATCATGATGATATGATTTATCAAAATTTTTCATTTTTTAGTACTATTCCTTGGAACTGCGAATATTCAAAGGCAAATGTTGAGAATAGTGATGGAAAAAACGATTTCAACTAACCTTCCGTCGGGCGCATGGATCTGATAGGCACAGAGCGAGTGTTTTTTTTTATTTCTCCGAGCGACTATAGTCTATTCACTTTATGTCTGCGGGTGACCTTTCGTGAGACCCCGGATACTCTCGGATGGCTTCGCTGATAGGGGAAGGGTACTACCGAAAGAGAGAGGAGGAGAGAACATAACGTTGCCAAATGTTCACAGCCGCCTTACTCTGCCACTGAAAACGTGCGAGTCACACGTGGCCACAGGTATTTTGGCCCCGACAATATACCAGCTCATATGAAAGGCATTGGGGATAATCCTTTCACAGAAGCCCATGACATTGTCAGCTACCGCGCTGAATGAGGCACCATTGGTGGAAGGGATACTTAGTCACATACAAGGAGAACGAGTGAGGTTTGGCAACACTGCTCCACGAGCAGATTCATGATGTTCACTCGGTGGAGGTCTGAGAGCGACTCACTGAGACCACGCCTACTGTTTGCTGATTTGCAGAGGCAAAGTCATATGTCGAGAAACTTTCCCTCCCCTCATCTCCATTTGCTTTGGTCACACCAGCTCACCCGCAGAGATAAAATGAACAGAGTATAGGTGACTAAGACCCTTGGCGCTTATAGTATCTGTTTGTTTTGACACGCTCTATGCAGCCATTTGCTTTTCGCATTTATGCCTATAGATCGGTGGCGGATTTTTTAAAGCATAATTAGGCAAAATAATGGCACAGCGAAGAAAAATAAAAGCATTATTGGCTAAAGAATTTAGAAAAATAAAATACACTGATCTTATTGAATTCACATGATAAAATACATTACATACAATAATACTTGAAAGCCGTAATGCCTGTTCTACACGCTCGGATCAGCTAATCCGGCTTAGCTCAGCCAAATCGCTCAGCGCGAACCCATTCTTAACGAGAGACTTAAGTCGACCCCTCGCCATCTGACGGCAATAACTGAAAGCCTAAGAACACTTGAGAATCGGCGTGCGCTGAAGCATTTTATGGAAAAACTGGAAAAAGTTCTAGCAAAGCAGATAATTACCGGATTTATTTTGGCAGATCAGTGAATTCCCGAGTTGATATCTGAGGTAATTCTACGGAAGGAAATGAATATACAATAATTAAGATGATTTTTCGTCGGCTAGTACGATAATACATTACTTCCTCAGGTTTTTAATAGGTTAAGTAGAAAATTTTGAAGTTTTTACATCGAAAAAAATCTTAAATATATATTTGGTACATTATGACTCCGTTAATTAAATATTGCGACTGTTTTGGATCATCAATGGAATGGTTATGAAGGTGATCGCGAGAAGATGGCATGAACGCTGACGAGAAGGCGACGACGGTAAAGGCTTTCAAATTTCTTGTTCACTGGGAACGTATTATAATATTCCAGTAAGGACGTTGGTCTCATCCAGAACCCCATTTCGAGCACAATCACTAACTTTGTCAATTATGAGCTCAGTGAGAAGAACCACACTCGGAAGAAAACCGAACGCAACCGAATACACGCGCCATGTCAGAGAGAGGTGATGACAACAGCGCAGCGTTTAACCTAAGCTGGGGATCCCAGGCGAGATGATTCGACCCCCTCGGCTGAGCCGTGGCAACGTCTCTACACGGCAAGATCAGCCGCCAGGACGGCTGATCCTGGGTGCTGAGCCGAGCGTGAGGAACAGGCATAAAAGCACATTAAATTGCACCTTGCTGGATCGGTCCAGGGCCGTATGGTGGCGTTGAAAGGGGTCTATGCATAGTACGAGAGATATCATTTAAGTGCTTGACACTAATAACGGTGCTTTAAAATTTAAATGCGTACTACTGAGACATGCTAAAAGTTAATCATGTTTTTTCGCAAGTGAGCCTGTCAGGCACATTGCGCCTGAACTTTGCAATTCCAATTTAGCGCTCGACAGAACGAAACCTCCACTGCACCAACGCTCAATAATCGCCTACCGATTCAAATCCGCTCATCTACATCTACATAATACCCCGCGAGCCGCCTAACAGGCTTGTGGCAGGGGGTTTTAGGACACCAGCCGTTTACAACTGAAAAAAAATAAGTGCTTTAACGAGGTTGGGACTAGCGTTTATGAAAGTCCTTTATGGTTCGGGGGAAAAACGAATTCCTATATCTATCCGTTCGACAAAATATCTCTCGTAATTTATCGCTTCTATCGGACCAGGAAATATAGTGTGGCTCTAATATTATGTTCTCTGTGTCGCTCTTAAAGATATCCATTCTCAATTGTTCAAGCAATCTAAGTCTAGCGTGCAGCCTCCGAGTCTCCAACGGCTCCCAACCTAATTCGCTTAACATCTGGGTAACACTGTCTGTACGCCCGTAGCAGTTTTTGACGAAACGCGCAGCCTGGTAGCACTAGTGTTACTCCGGCTGTGAATCAACAAAAACAATTTCTACAGTAATTACACGTGTGTTTTTTTGAGAATATTATATCCGGAAGATAACTTCCATATTTCAGGAGCACATAGGGAAGAATATTTTAAGCTTTTTTGGTGTCAAGAATGGCCAAAGCTCCCCAGCGGAAGATGAGCGGATTTGATTCGGTGGGCGATTGATGAGCGTTTGAGCATTGGAGGTATCGAGAAGGTTGCATCGTAAATCGAGTTTTAAATCCTAAAGAGGAAATCGATATGGAGCCTTGATATTCTAGTTTCGATCAAAACTCTATTTCCGACTTCGATCTCGACCATTTCGTTTGAATGTTAGCAGCATCACTACCGGCCTATAATAATTTCATCCGTACCGTGTGTAAGACTTTTCTCTAAGCCAGTTCAATAGGGTGGTTTCCTATAATTTTTTTATTGCCTAAATCGAAAGATTATTACTCCTTGAGTACGTATTTCACGCTTTTAGATTTTTAAATGACGATATCTATTTTTCGCGATTAACTGAAAAGTTAAAATTTTCATGCGCGCGAAAACGCGACGGCTAAGTATGAATGCCGGGAAAACTCCGTGTGACGTCGTTCTGGTTCCCGCTGCCGCAAGTGAGGTCACCTCTGGGCGAGGCTTTTAGCACTGATACGACGCAGGATGCTAGCAGGTAGCAGAGTACCCTGCTAACAGGTAGCAATTGGCTTAAATAAGGGTTATTAATACCTTATCAAACGAAGAAAACTTTCCGACCGTAGCCAGTTTTAATAGGTGATTATTAAGAGATGCTTCCCTGAGCTCTTTGCCTCATGCATGCAGTGGTAATCTCAGACGATGTAAAACTCCTATCTACTCAGTATAGAAACTAGGTCCCGGTGACGTCGCGTGGAGTGGCATCGCAAGGGCGCCAATCTGGCCTTTTTCAAATAATGATAAAATTGACCATTGCCATTCGTCTAAACTGGGAATTATAAAACCAAATAATTTGTATATTATGAATGCAATAATGGTGAGTAACGAATCGCAAATAATGCCTTTCGTTTTCTTTGATGAAGGAAACTACCCTATTGGAAACCAAGCCCTCAATGATCAAGAAAGCATCGTGACCAGTTGATCTTCCTAAATAATTAGAGAAGCTAAATGGTTTCTAATAATGATCCCAAAACATTTATGTTGGTGAATTTGTAATTTTTGTAGCTTGATGTTTATTGTGTATTTTTCTAAATCTCCAATGTGTATTTTGAGTGTTTTTCGAATTTTTAATGAACAATGTTCATTACAACATGCTTTTGAACATTCATTGAACATGCTTTTGTACACACTATATTTAAAGAAAAGGATCTAAGATTCTTTCGATTAATCTTATGTGATCTTTAGGATCATATTTAAAAAGTTTCGAGTTTTTTTCATTGCGATTAAAAATCGATTTTGACCGACATTTTCCATCACTAATTTAGACTAAACGGATCGCTCTGCATTCAACTCCGCGATGTGGACGTTTTGAAAACCCATTAAAATGCATCATTAGTGGCATAATTAATAAACACATGTTCCACTGTGACAATCAGTGCAGACTTAATATCTCAACATTTAAACATAAAACAACGAAATACTATGAAGTGCAGTTAATTTCATTATAATAGATGCTAAGTATAATTGAGTGTCAGACATGCACTCAGCGTTTATCGTTGTATATGAAGCAATTTATTTAGAGAGACTGTCAGGTTCATATAAAATTTATTTTATTCATTTTAGTTCAAGAGAAAAACGTTTTTTTTTAATAAATTTTATTTTTGTTTTATTTTATTTGAATCATTATCTGCGCAGACTCCCAGTTCCCTCATCCTTTCACATGGAAATCACGACACTGTCCTTTTCATTTCATATTATTTTCATTCCACCTTTAAACTGTGTGCGCATACTTTAAAATTCTTCTTTCGCACCAGCCCAAGGAATTCCATCCATAATGTATGAGATCGTCATTTCAGGAATACTTTTTTGATGTCGTGAGTGTAAAATGAGTTTTAAATGATCCAGCTCGGTTTCTGCCTTCCGATTGAATTAATTGTATCTCTCGTTCGAACCCCTCTGTACACGATTGAGTTTTCTGCTCTCGGAGCTCATTTGGGTTCAAATGCCATTCGTTTGCATTCGTCAACGTTTAATTAAATCTTCGAGCTTGGCTGCTCGGTTGTCTGTGGCTTGCCCGACAGATAAGCTCACTAATTTGACTTCTAAATTTGAGGCCTCGGATTTATGGTGACCCTTTTGAAAAACTACACCTATTGGTAGCTAGACGACATTAGTTCAGACTAGAGATGGGGAGTGAATGACTCAAAATAAATACGTTGCCGGTGACGATTTCATTTAAGGTAATTTTTTATGCACACATTACATTTATAACATTTAAACATGTAATTTTTCCGGCCTCGGACGCGGCTGGACTGAGTAGTCGCACGCTAATATGGATGTGTCTGGTTCGAATCGCGTGTGACCGACATATCCATGGGTCGGGTGTATGCGCGTGTCCCAAGTTAAATGCCAAAATGCTAGTATTATGAAGACAACGTAATCATTTCTTTTCCCGAAAGTGATCGTTAATTTATCCTCACCAGTCTATCCACGGTTATGCGAATTTCGTCAAGGGAATGCTTAAGCTGCTCCACTATTCATTTGTTTCACTGGGATAGCATAGGTTAAATAAAACGGTTTCCTTAAATACGCTGCTAAATTATAGCATAGAATTCTCAAGCATTAACCAAATCGGATACTGTAAAAATTTTCTGTGACTCGAAATTGTAAATTTTCGCACTAGGTCTTTTCATAATTATGAATTGATATACGACACGGTCTCAGTCGTTATTTTGTGGAATTCCTTCATTATTGAATAAAATAAAATAACTTTGTTTTATTCCACACTTTATTTTAAATAGCACGACCCGAGTTTTAGCATCTAGTGCTATAATCAGGTCTGATGGTCATGCTATTTAAAATAAAGTGTGGAATAATACAAAGTTATTTTATTCTATAATTATGAATTGAATTCGTAGCTGACTGCAAATTTCAAACAGTAACGAAGTCTTATTACTTTATCTTGGTGCTTTACTCGTCTTTGGTCCTGTGATTACCATTTTCAGACCAATTAAATATTAAGAGCGTCTGCACCAAAGCTTTGTTCTATGATTTTACTTAAAATGCGAAGATTCGTGAATAATGATTCACCCTGAGTTGGACTCAAACTCACTTGAACTCGCGTCAACGGTTTTAAAAGGTGCTATTTCAAATTTTAACTTTTTCTTTAATAATTTCAGTAACTTTTGGATTAAAAGGATTTGGATTTTGGTCGTATAATGGATTAAGGCAATATTTTCAGTAGCATGTGAGGAAGCGGATTAATTAAGAACGCGAATGACCTCCGGGTTAAGTGTATTCTTAATTCGAAAATCGGTCTGCATAAAAATTTTAAAGGGTAGAGAAATCTTTTATTTTATAGCTATATTTTCTGTGTTTTGAATTGATAGGGGTGTTAAGAAATGGAAATGGTTGCCGACTGAAAGATGAAATAAAACCTTGATTACGTAAAATAGGATATAACGCATGAAATAACAAGAAGAATGAACGAATTTCCTAATGAAGAGGTGGAAGTGCGGTACAACTGTGATTGCTAGAGAAACGATATTTAGATATATTTTTATAATTAGGTATATTTATCTTAGAGCGTAGTAAACTGTAGATAAATTATATTTTCACTGACTTTAGCCAACGATAGACATTTTTATAAATGACATTTTTAGCTTTTGCAACTAAACTTTTCTAAATCTACATTTAAAGACAACTTTGCTATAGAAAATAACAATTAGTAATTATAAATAAAAAAAATAACAATAATAATTGTTTTTAGCCGTTGAAAACGCCTGCCTCTTGTATAATCAAGTTTCTGTGAGATTTATGATAAGGTTTTACGGATTTATTTTCACTTTCAGCCCCTGTGGCTCAATGTTTGTCACTTAGGAATTTCTTTTCAAGACCTCTTTATTTGTAAGTCAGCATTTCCAACTTATGTAAGTGGAGTACATTATGCATTAAGTTATTTGCCAAGTCCCAGTCGATATTTTTCACGTATTAATTGGAAGAATGAAAAATTTCCCTTTTCTGTCACTCGAGACAGAAATCCACAAGGTGCGATAAATATCAAGCTAACGAGACGATCTGTATTTCATGGACCCCAATGGACCATTCCTCCTCAATTTCGTCTCTTTATGAGACGAAGCGATATCCTGCGTTGTAAACCAATTCTCTCGAGGTGTTTATTTAAAAATGCGAGGACCTTTTAGATGAAAGGCTCGAAACCAACCAGTGCTGTCTCATTTCATGCCTTCGGGAAACAGATGATGGACCTTTTAACCCGTATAAACTCCCCACTCGGCTACCAATGGGCTAAGGTCTCCACTAAACAGAATAAAAAGGATCAGTAGAAGGAGAGGTATGAGAAAGAAGAATAAGTAGCTGCCTGAGCCTGGGTTATAAGGCGTTCACTTTATACCCCGGGAAGAGAGGTCGACTAAATTGAAGACAGAGGATTCCCATCGAAAACTCGCCTATGCTTTACCACACCTCTGGACTGACCGTTCATTCTACGGGTCCTCATTTTTTTGGGGGCCTTTTTCCTCCGTGACCATGTTCTCTCGGGCCCTCTTCCCCATCCCCTCCTCTTATACGCATGCTCCAGTCTTTCCTCCTTCATTTTCAACCCTCCAGGGCCTTGCGGTCAACCCCGAGAGGGAGAACGCGATCCACTTGAGTTAGTGCCCGGACTCAAGCTAATTACGAGCTGCTCTGCTCCTTGGGCTTTAACTACTGGTCCACTCCTTTTCTTGCTCTCCCGACCGAGGCGTCAAACGATGTACGCCTCCTGTCTCGGCCCCCAATCCATCCCACAGATTCCGAGAGGCTGCCCAGGCCGTTGGCGTGCCCATGAGCATAAGGGACCATTCCCGCACCATTACCGATGGACCGATGAAAAAAAAGGGAAAGAGGGGCATGAAACAGAAATAAAATCCAGGATGGAGTAGATAAAAAATAAAGCAGCTCACCTCTTCAAAAAAAAAAAAAAAAACCTTTCCTTCGTCCTGCATGCATCTCAACTCCACTTATACACTCTGCCATTAGTTCTCTGAGCTTTTGCCAGTTATCTCCCTTCCTCTTCTAGTCTTCCCTTGAAATGTTATACCCTTGTGATTCCCACACCCTTTTCCTCTCTGTCTTTCCCTTAACATCTTCGTCAACGGTTCGTAACGTGGTTCTCACCGACGACAGTCTTAAAATCTTGAACACCGGAAGTGATATTTATTTCATGCATAAATAAAGTAAAATTGTTAGTTTTCGGTGTCACAAAACAGTGAGCGTGTGGAGATGGGTTAAACGGATTCAGTCTTGATACAGTGGAAGTTTGACAGAGTGAAATAGAAGGTTTCACATTTCCAAAATAGAATAAATGTGTGAAATGTGAATTTCCACAATAGTATTATTGTGAAAAAGCGCAGCTACCTTTCAACTCAATGTTTGTGATAGATTTATCAATTCATTTATTGCCATTTAATTTTGGGCTATCATTTGTGGAGTTAAAGTCTTGATAAAACCTTTTATAAATGACCAATGAATGGTTATATGTTCGTATTATTTCATACCCAGCATTGTTAGAGCCGCTTAAATAATTTTTCCAATAATACCTGTAAAATATAAAAACAGCCTGTTATAGCATGAGATCCAAGAGGAAATTGTCAGTTTTTATGGTATGGAGTTAATTATGGTGTAGTTAAAAGTAGATTACTCTTTTTGGAGGTTACTGTGTGAGATGATTATTCCACGGTGGAGTAAAAATTGATATCCTGTGTTTCGCAAGTTATTGGCTGCTTATACCTATACATACATTGTCTGGCTGTTGCCGATCTAGATGTTGTTTTTGAGAAGAAATCCCAAACATAGGAGGGCAATGTAGCAATGCAGTATTTTGCAAAAAGAATAACCGCAGAAGTTATAAAAATGTGATATGGCATGGGCATCGATCTTAGCCTTTTCGCATGGAAGTGCTCATGCGTTGAGTCATACCTACGCCCTCTCATCTTCTCGCAATCTTTCTTCCTCTTCAACTCTTTGAGTGCCAACCAGTTTTCCAGGCACTATGCTGAAAGTGCCGAGGCATTTTAGCTGATTTTGAAGTAGGTTAGGAAAAAAAGAATTAGGTCTCAAAAATAACTAAAGGTATATATTAAAAAACTTTAAGAAATCTTTATTATATGTGGTTTCATCTTTTTAATGTATTATTTGACGAATTTTTGGTAATATGAGTTATTTTTTTATTATTAAAAGAGAATAGCTAATGTTAAAATAAAATGAATACTGACTATTGAATTATTAGTGAGCTATCAGCAATTAAGAGAGACGGAGCGCTAGCACGCTTGTGGCGAGTAATCCCACCGGCCATCATGAGCTGGTAAGGGTATGTGAATATAAGAATTTGGCGTTTACAGGTAAAAGTTTACGCTAAAAATGGTATTAAAAGCTGTTAGTTGTACTGTCAATCCAAAAAAATATACTTATACCTAATTTGGGTTATTTTACAATCAAAATTTGATGGAGATAAGCATTTTATCGTGTGAAAACATGGCGAGGAAAGGAGTTTTTCCATGTTATCCCATGTGAATGGGTTATTCTATTTCTAATATCGCAGTAACGCGTACAATAATCTATTGCATTTATGGTTTCGATGTAAAGGGGAGACTTTTCTCCCACATAACATGGAAAAATGATCGATTTTGATTATAATGGTATCTCTATTATACTACCTTAAGGCTTCTGAGTCCTTCAGCTGGTATGTAATCAACTTTTTTCATAGCTGCTGTCTTTAAGTATAGACTACAGTTGAAGGCGTGTTTGTCGCCTTCCTTCGTTACCCTTCGGTACATTCAACTCTCAGTTAAGCCTTCCAGGAACCATAGCTCTTAGATTATTTCCGTGCAGGGCGATCATTGCTGTAGCTTTACGGAGTTAAGAACTATCGATCTTGAATTACTGACTGGCGTACCTTCAATTAAAAACTCCGAGCACCTTTTCCTTTCATCCATCTTGATCCTCAAAATGGTTGGTCGGCTACCTTCCCCTCACCTACTTCCGAAACACTGGGTTCGGTCATTGATTATTGGGGATGAAAAAAATCACCATGGGGACGCGATAACTTTCGATTGCTCAATCAAACCTAATGGGAGTACGTCTAAATTTCCCTCGCTCCTTCTATCGACCCCTGATATGCGGTATATCTCTCAGAAAACGTCACTGGGGCGTCATTTACTGCGGTCGTTCCGGTGGGACCTTTTATATTTTATATCTTAACTGCATGTGTATTATTTGTGTATACTTTGTACCTCATTGACTATGTCGTATTTTACAAATAACACGACTTTAGCTTTGACTCAGTAGGTTTTCGCAGGTTTTTCACGCCCCGCTTCTTGTGTGGGCGTTTTCCTGCAGAGGTTTTTTTCGCTGAAGGATACTACACCCTTATCCTCATGTTTTCCCACAGACAGAAATCTTTTTTCCACAAAATTTTCACATAAGTTGTTCATATTTTTGACATTTCACAAATATTGTATACCTATTGTATATCCTTTGTATTGTAAACGTCTGTCTACTTTTTGTTAATGTGTTTGCATTGACACTATGGAGGGGTCAGGTGGAAGAGGGGAATTCTTAGTCTCAACCTCGCCCGAATAAAGGCATATTATTATTATTATTATTAATATCATCATCATATTCTAGACACTTTACGGAGCACTTCCCGTCTAATCTGTAAAAGGGGATCCCCTAATCCATCGAGGGAATCGTGGGCAAGGGGCTCAAATCAGAGAAATCTCTGATGTCTCTCTCTGGGAAACAGGGTAGTTTCCTTCATCAAAGAAAAAGAAAGGCTTTGATTGCGATTCGTTACCCACCAGTAGTGTATTCATAATATACAAATTATTTGGTTTTAGAAATCCCAGTTTAGACCAATGCTAATGGTCAATTTTAACCTCATTTGAAAAAGGCCAGATGGGCGCCCATGCGATGCCACTCCACGTGACGTCACAGGGGCCTATGCGAGTAGTCAGGAGTTATACATCGTCGGTAATTAGCAATGCATGCATGAGGCACAGAACTCAGGGAGACATCTCTTAATAATCACCTATTAAAACTGCCTATGGTCGGAAAGTTTCCTTCGTTTGGTAGGGTATTAATAATAATCTTAAGGTAGGGTATTAATAAGCCAAGAGCTACCTGCAAGCAGGGTACCCAGCTACCTGCTGGCAGCCTGCAACGTAGTGGCGCGTAAGGCCTCGCACCTAGGTAGCCTCACACAGCGGCAGCCAAAACCTCAACGATGTCACACGGGATTTTCCCAACATTCATACTTAGTCGTCGCGTTTTCGCGTGCTTGAAAATTTTCACTTTTCATTTATATGCGAAAAATAGATATTGTCATTTAAAAATCTAAAAGCGTGAAATACGTACTCCAGATCTTTCGATGTAGACAATTTAAAAAAATAGGAATCCACCCTATTCCTTCTACTTCCTTCCTGGTCTCATTTACTAGCTCACGATGCATGTGAACTGGACGAGGCCAATTTGTGTAAAGTGTTACGCACTATGGACATCGCACACTAGACTCAATCCGCCCACCGTTGTCATAATTCTTCTTCCACTGCAGAGGCTCTTTTGTGATCTTCTGGGAGTGTACAATCGAGTTTGAGGTGCTTATTTGAAAATTGATGACATCGTGTGAAGTATTCCTTTTACCTAATATGACCCACCGAAACCATGCACATTTCAAGTTATTATTGATGTTTCTGGCAATTACTGCCAAATTGTGTTGAAGACCAGAGACACGGTTTCGATCTCTATTTAGGTTTACAGACCACATAAGTAAGCGGTAGCGAGCATAAATGGAAGATTGAACGAAGGAATAATTCATAAAGGCTGGTTACAAGGCCAGTAAAAAGGAAATGTGGAGCAGGGATCGAATATTTATTACCATTTCAAAAAAATAAGTTAACAATTAGACAATTTGAAAGTATTTGCCGAAAATGCTCGAAATTTCCTTCGCCAAAAACAGTGAAGATTCTTTGTTACATTGTGGTTAAAAATATATTGAAGAGTAGAAGTGTCTTATTTTTTTATTTACCACTAAAAGGAATACTTTTCAAGTAAATATCTCTCTCACGATTTCTTAAGTACTATCTAATAGACTGCACGTGACTTAGGCACATCGTCTATAAGAGTGGGTTATTCTCAGCATCCACCTTTTTCTGGTCCCACTCTTATTAACGATGCTTAGCAGGTGACTATTTACGAACCTGTCGAAGACATTGATTAGCATTCCAACTCTCACGTCGTAAATTTTTCCCGAATCAAGAGTAGGCTGGCTTCCTGTTAAGGGAGTAGGACGATTGGGCAAATCTGTCGTGGGTGCCTCTTGTAAATCAAGAGGAAAGCATACCTCGTTCTTTTCAGTTCAGTGATTTTTTTATCCAGTGATCGGCCGTAAAAACCCCAATCCTGAATCTTCTTTTTTTTTGCCAAGCCAACTTTTCGTGTGGGTATTAATTATTTCTCCAGAAGCCATAATAGGTGTTTTAAAATGATAATGTGAATTTTCCTTGCGGTCCTGCCCACGTACATTTCTGGAATGGTTGGTGGCTGAAAGGGATGGCCATAAGTTGATGCATCAATTAACGAAAGCTAAGGGTGATGATGATCGTGAAGCCCGGGCCAGTTGGATTTTCGCCCATTAGCTCGTTGTTTGCTCAATAGCCAATGAGATGCGATTAAAAACAGCGCGAAGAGAAGCCATGAACAATGAGAATCTTATCTCTGTTTACGAGTTTGATTTCCACCTGAAATCCTCGACTCCGCCGAGGACCTGGAACACTGTTTGATTTTTTTGTATAATTAATTGATTTATGACTCGTCCCCCTTTTTTATGTGGTTTCCTTCAAGATCGATCCATTTTGGGAGGAACAGTCGTTGAATTAAAAAAAAGGTCTGCGTAGGTGAAATTAAATGGTCCAATTCTGTAGTATCGAAGGTATATCTTAATTTCGTCTGCCGTGTGATAACATAACGATACCATAAAATAAATAGTGAAACATTACGTACACCTTTATGGCCCGGTTTTTTTTATGAGAAGAAAACTTTTTTTACCACGTTTTTAAAGGCTGATGCCATCGATAATATTTAGTTATTTAAGGCTAACAGCGCTTTGAATGGTGAAACTCGTATTACTTAACCACATACGCGTGGTAGAAGTAGTGGCGAAAATTGAATGTCTATGTTATAGGTTTTGGACGTATACTTCTTTTACATTCGCAAGTAAATGCGCGTGTATACAAGTTTTAAATGTTTTAATTTACGCTAAATTTCCATGTTTATTGCAATTACGTAAAATATTACTAACGCGTCGTTGTCTCATGGTTGGTTTTTATGCGGTATAGAGAAGATGACGTTATAAAGATGAAGCCGTGTAATTTCGTGTAATAGCTATAAAAATATGTATTCAATTGGTATTTATTACTATAATGAAAATATTCAACTACACTTTGATTTCTGCTGCTCAATCAATTATGCGTTTTCTTTAAACACCGATTTTCATCATGCAGATTTATTTTCGAGCCGAAGCGAAAGATAAAATATGTAGTTTTTATTTATTAACTTTTTTGCCTGAAATGTTTAAGGGATGGGATTCCGATTTTATTCACTCTATCGTGCAAAACACAAAAACAACAATCTTTAATTGCCGGTAACATACACATAGTACTAACGTCGTTGCCTCAGTGATGCTCACTATGTGATATAGTGGCTGAATATGACGCAGTTACGATGAAGCTGGGTAATTTCTCGTATTAGAAATAAAAATGGATATTCACTATTTTCTGTTATTGTAAAAATACTCTTTTAAACATAAGATTTCCTCATATGGATTTATTTTGGAACTAAAGCAAAAGATAAAACGTTTTTATTCATTAACTCTTTAGCCGGTAATTTTTACGTGATGAGATTCGGATTTTATTCACTCTATCGTGTGAAACCCCAAAAGGGTTTCCTTTTTGGGCCCCTTTTTTTAGGGGTGAGCGAAAGGGTTTAGGAGCTTCTGGTGTAGGTGAGGTTGGAGGGCGAGTCGTATTGGTTCCACCGAAACTAATTTATGGGCCTTTAAGTGTGGCTGACTGCTCGAGGCGTCGAAAGGAGACGGGGGGATTCTGGGGGGAGGGTTGGGTGGTTTTTTGGGCGGAAAGTGGAGGTGGTGTAAACCGATTGAGTAGGTAGGGTCCGGGCCAAGCCTTGGAAGGCTGATGAGGAGGCCGTGATTGGGGAAGCAACATTTATTTACTCTGCGAGAAGACGTGCTCTGCATTAATATTTACACCTGCACTTACGACTAGAAATGGAAAAATCGATTTCGATTAAAATCGGAAATCGAGTTTTAAAAGCCGAAGATCGAGGAAATAGAAACGGAGCCTTGATCTTCGACTTTCGATCAAATATCGATTATTTGACTTGGATCTTGACAACTTCGTTTGATCTCAATAACGTCGCTCACCGGCCTATTATCACGTCCGATATATAAGAATTTTATCTTTTTTTATTTTATTAAAGTATTTTGAGGGGGCCCGAGCCCCCTCAAAAATTCGTTATGAGTGTGAGGAAAAAATGTGTCAGGCTTGTCGATTTTCTCTTGAGTGTCCAGATATCGAGATTCGAGCTACAGGGCTATAATGTTGATCATATGACTCTTCTAAAATGCTTAAAAAACTTAAAACTCACTACTTATAAAATTTCCCGGGGCAAAATCCCCGGTTTGGGCACCCCCAATATATTTTGTAAGTCGGCGCCCCTGACTAAAGAAGAATTCTGGCAGCTTCCCCTTCCATTATCCACTTCCCTCTTCAATTCACAATAAGACCTACTCCCTTTCATTCTATCTAAAAATCCTATTCTTTTCCTTCCTCTCCCTCGTTTACCTAACATTCTACCCTCGAACACTTTTTTCAACATCTCCTCCCCCCTAAATGCCTACTCGCTCCATTCATTCCTTCTGTCTCCTCCGAATCTCATCTAAAAGCTGCCTCTCCTGACCCACCATGACCAGCACTTCATCGTTCTTCCTCCTCTCCGTCAACTTCACTTTCTCCATTCTTCACCACACCCAAACCTCGAATGCCTCGAGTCTTCCATCGTCCTCCTTCCTAAGTGTCTACGTTTCTGCACCGTAAAGCGCTACACTCCAGATAAGACTCTTCACCAACCTTTTTTTTAAATTCTCACATAACGAACCTCTCAGAAGCTCCTTCCTGTTCATGAACGCCTCCATCGCTAATGCAATTCTCTTCCTGATGTCCTAACTACTGTATCCGTTTTCCTCTAACGTACTGCCTAAATAGTTGAAATGCTCAACCTTCTCAAGTTTTTCACCACCCACCTTTATCTTAGGGGAATTAGAACCGTCTTCAAGAAATCTTCCGGCCAACACCCTTCCTCAAAGAGCCTGCGAACTAGCTCGAAAAACCTTTTCTTACTATCCCTCCCTAGACTAAGCACGAATATTACATTAGAGGATTCTCAAGTTCTAAGCTAATTATCGATGCTGCCGGTCGCCTTCGCCAAATAGCATTCCAATGAGACCTTGTGGAATTTATTACATTCGACTTCTGCAAGGCCTTATGACGTTTACTATCTCGCTACACTATAGTTGGGACAGGCTACGGACAACCGTCTGTAGATATTAAATAGAAAATGAGGTTATGGTAATGAGGATAACTAATTTGCCAGAAGTTAAATTTCTATTTTTAAAGTTAAAGGATGGGATTAATGGGCTGTATTGAAGAAAATTAACTGGAAATACCGATCTTTGGTACTTATTCTAATGAATTTTTAATTAAAATGAGGAAAGTGATTTTCATGACAATTATGGCGAAACTGGATGTCAGGCTCATGTAACAGAAATTCTTTACAGATTTTGTGCCTCTAAAACCTACCCTGTGGAATTACGCTTACAAGATAAGAGGTATACTCCACAACAAGCTATATCAGTGAGCACTAAGACCCTAGAGTTGGATATTTGATCTCATTTCCAAATAGTTTAATTGGTTCCCGGAGAAACTGATTCTTTTTCCGCTAATTGGATTGAATTTATTATGCGTCACATGTGAAGGGACTCATGTTACTGAATGGGGAATTGACGGGCGCCTACACTTCTATAAAACATGTCGATATACAATTAAATATTTACATAGAAGAAAATCAAGCAATTTTCATTCAAATCAGGACCTAAAACGATTAAGAGAGATCAGAGCTATTAAATGAGATATTAAAAGTTGCTTCGAATTAAAAAAAGCTCCATAAAAAACGTTTTTTTACAGCTCAGCATTCATTTTATTTCATTTTTCCAAACAGGGCTTTGTCGAGGGCTGCTCATACACATTTTAGGCTTATTTCCTAAAATTTATATGCTATCCATAGAACGAATAAATGTCGATCATTTGGGCCATAAACTCACCATGCCCGATCTCCCAAATAAGGGCAGAGCTACGTTTACGATCGAGCTTTTGAAAGATTAACACCTCTGCTCTTGGTATGCATAAAATAATTAATCCTCTAAACATTATGCAGAAAAGGTATCAAATAAAGAATAAAATATGCATATATAGACCATTTAAAATAGCCCTCACCAGTTCTCCTCCATGAGGTCAAATAAAAAATTATCCAACTAAATACATCCGGTTTAAAATGAATGCCGTATTTTACTGTGAAAAAGGAATAATATCTCGATCAAAAATTTAAGGGTGACGAAAATTTGTATAAATTAGAAACAATCATTATAGCTACGAAGTCATAATGGAATACTTGTTAAATAAAAGCTATAGAACGAAGAACATAAAAACATTTTCCGCACTGATAACAGAGAGCTTAAGGCCCATTCTTCGGGGGAATCTACGTTGGATGATTACAAACAATACGGGCAACTTAACCAAGGCCGGGCACGAACCTGCGACCTTCAGTTTAACAGGCGAGGAATTAACCCCAACGCCACCGGCGCGGGCATTACATTGGCTTATAAATTTTGTATTCCAATTCCAATACATACGTATTATCCAAGATGAATATCCGTAATAAGTCGTAAGTAGTGATGGAAAAAATGTCGGTCAAAATCGATTTATAGTCGACATGAAAAGCTCGACTTTTCAACAACAATCGAAATTTGACCAGAATGATGCAGTAATTGAAAAAGTCATCAGTTTTTTTCTTTAAATACATTTACAAAATAATACTCCACACTACTCTAGTAATATAAACTCTATGCTAAGAACAGTGAAAGTGCAATGAGCTTGGTGGGACTTGTCTTCGGTATGGCTAACAACACCGTTCCCGCGTTTCGCTGCTATGCAATTTACAGTCTCGGGCCCTTTGGGTTTGCGCCCACGCGGGGTGGAAACGGCTGCCTGGGCCCAACTCGATAGACACCGTTCAAACGTACTCACTTGCGGTGAACACGTGCGTGGAGTGCATTGAAGTCTCTCCTTCCCGTGCCTCTCTTTTCCTCGTTCTGCTGACTGCCCTTCCCAAGTCACCCCTCGGAGACTTGTCATTCCCCACCTTCCTATCTCGACTCTTCTCTGAATGGAATACGCACCTCTCTTAACCTCATGCTGTGCGAACAAGATGGCCGACAATGCGTTAAGGGAAAGAGCTTGTAGGCAGTCCATTTGCTCCCATTGCATTGTCCCGCCTCCACCACCCTCACAACCCCCCCACTGATTAAGCACTTACTCTCAAAGCTCTTATCGCTTCGCGGAGCTCCCACCTCGACTTGAGGATTCAAAACATTCATTCATTCGCGGTACCCACTGCAATCCTACGGCTAGTCCGTGTCTCCATTTTCTGATGCAGTTGTGCAATACCATGCCAAGTGCATTATCAAGTCGGTTTACCCTAATTAAGTCCCACTCAGCTTCAATTACATCTTAGATTCATGAACCACCAGTCCTTAGTGAAGGATTTTTGGGGTATTGATTGAAGGAAAACTTGATGTCTCCGAGCCCATCCAAACTGTTATATCTAAATCCACATCGCACTTAGGCCTGCTTTACCGATACTCAGACGATGAGAAACCTTTCTTCAATTCTATCCTGTGAGTTTTGTAGATCTTCTTCACTTCCTTATGCGGCAGTGATATCACTGAGCATGAATCACACAATCACTTATTCCGTTCCTCCAATGTGATCGCTTTAATGATGACGGAAAAGTGGCCGTATATCTTGCAATCATTTTCCGCGATGGGTCATTGGATGGAAATCACATATTTTTTTCCAACACTTAGCACATCCCTTTTTCCGTCGCTGTAACTATCGCTGGTACTGCATTGTAATAATATAATCTCTATGGCTGGTACCGTCTTTCAATCAATCAGAACGCACTTCCGCTAACGCCGATTTTAGTGCCACGCTTGGCTTTTGATTCAATGACAGTTATAATTACGGTATAAGCGACGAAAAAACTGTGGAGACAACCTTGTGATTCATAAAGTGATGGGTCGACAGATCACTCTTTTGATCTCTGAAAACCTATCGCTGGAGCACTCTTGAAGGATGAATAAAATGCTTTCAGGCCTTAGCAAAATGCAAAATTAAACCAATATAATTGTGGGAACATTTATTTTTATTTAAAAATTTAGTGAAAGCATCCCAGAATAGCCAACAAATAATTTGAAAATTGGGAATATAGGGATAGAAATAATTTATTATATGATTTTCGTTGCAAATGTCAAGTCGGGTTCAAAAACAATAATTATAACATTGATGATTCATTTATTTTAATGATACCCTCGGTCATGTGGAAATTGCGGTAGTGTACGATTGGATGCGGGTTAAGGCACGGATTTGCATAATGGTCACGTATCTCAGCCTTGCTCTATCGCGAAGTATAATTTTAAAGTTCACAAGCCGAGGGAAAAAAATGGGGTCTAAAGCGTAAAAGCAATAATTTTTTGATGATACCGTCCGCTTATGTTGACAAAGATTCACAAGAGTCTCGCCAGCTATACTGCTGACGTCCTCTGGTGAATAAAACTGTTGTGAACCTTTATCAACAAGTCTACAAGTAAAATCGTTCCATAGCTTCCTAAGTTTTCATATTTTGCATTCATTGTAAATATTAGTCCCGAGTGAATCATAGGTCATTACATTATAGAAGGAACGGCTGAACAACATCTTGCAACTAGAGGAACTAGTTTGGGATTAGGAGGACTTTTAGGCCTGCAATTCACCATTATTTGTAATATATTACAATGAAAGAATAAAAAAATCGCAATACGGAGCCCGGAATTGCTAATTTCTTCCACTCATTTTGAGTGATGATGTCCAAAGGCTGTAACGTCTAGTACCATCGTGCTAGAACTACCTAATATTTCAAAATTTGCAATTATTGCAAGCATCATCCCCATTACCCTAGAGATAAATAATTTTGGCAGATGAGATAGGGCAAAAGAAAAAATATCATTTGACTGGAGGAATTTGCTCGGGATCAGGAGGAGTTTGAGGGCTGCAATAACCCATCCTTATTAAATTTTATTGTTAAATTATTTTATAAAATTATTAATATATACTTTAGTAATTATTACTGTTAAATTGGCTGTGAATGACTGAAAAAAAAGGGAAAACATATAATATGCATTTGTATTTTGATATAAAAATGGTGGTGATTAATATTATTTCGTTTCCATCTTCATAATTCCTTCGTTCCTGCTGTGTGGGCATAACACGGAGAGGTTGAGAGGTGGGAGGCGGAAATATTTTATCGCCGTGCGATTGATTCTTGATGTCCGTATTTATGAATCCCTGGGCCATGTTTCGGCTGTCGTCGATTATGTTCCTGCATGTTCCCTTTCAGTTTTCCGGCGAAGCGATGACATGTGGGCAAAAAGAAACTGGTTCGTTGGAAAGGGGGAAAGCAAGGAATACAAATAAACGCGTCGTGACATAAATCCATGTTGGCCACAGAACCTGCGTCGCGAATAATAAAGCATCGTTTCCGTAGGACCATACTGTAGCATTAAGGAAAGGACTTATTGGTGAGTGATTTAGATTCTTAAAGAGATTATAAATTCGATGATTAATATGATGAACAATTTCTTCTCTTTATCACAATTTCTTGAGCCCATAGCAGCAATTTTTTTCAAGGTACGGGTGTTCAAGGAGCGTTGCACAGATGTTAAACGAATTAGGCTGGGATCCGCTGAAGACTCGGAGACTGCGCGCTAGGCTTATATTCCTCGTTGAGATTTCAAACAAGATCCATCTTTCTAGTACGTGTTCGTGAAAATTAATGATTTGGCGCGAGCCTCCTGTTATTGCCTCAAAAGAAGTCTGCGCGCTAGGCTTCGTTTCCTCGAGAAATTGCGAATTGATATCTCTCAAAGTGACACTAAGAACATAATTTTAGAAGTTAGAACCCCTCTATATTTCCTGGTCCGAAAGAAACGGTTGATTAAGAAGAGAGACATTTTGCTAAACGGATAGGTATGGAAGGTTTCCTTTCTCCCGAACAATATTTGCAATACAGGTGAATGAACGATCTACGGCCGCTTTACAGTTGAAAGAAAATAAATTCCCCAAGGCCGTACACATTGCTGGGCAAAAAGATGGGGGAGTGGGAAGTTATAAAGTCGGGTGATACACAAAAATTTAACTGAAACACTATGGAACAAACAAGCACTCATCCTCACTTAATCATCTAGCAGATTTGCGCTTGAGACCTACGTGGAAATTAATTCTTCAGAGCATATCTGTTAGGTGAGTAAGTGAGCCTGCGTGGTTTTTTGTTTTATAGTGTTTCAGTTTATTTTTTGTGTATCATCCCACTGTCATCCTTTTAACTTCCCACCCCCACCTTTTTGTCCATCAAAGAGTACGGCCTTGGGGAATTTATTTTCTTTCAAATATAAATTTGCTTTTTGATATTAAAATAAATCCTAAACTCTGTTGGAGCATTTACTTTATATCGGTTAACCCCTGGTGTATTAACAACCCTGGTGTGCATATGTGTCTATTGAAGTGACTTGCGGGGTGGTATGTGGACGTAAATGAAGGTATTCTCCCGGAATGGAATATAGAGCATTTTGCGAATATCCTCGGCTTTTCTCCTCCCCTCAAATTGAACTTCCCTCCTTATTTGCAATATGGCCAGTTGTCTGTAATTCTATCTATAATTCCTATTGTATTCCTTCCTCTTTCTATTTATTTTCTATTATACTCATCTGTGATCCAGTTTGATATATCCTGTCCTCGCTTTGTACTCCTTTATTACAAATCTTTTGTCGCCTTATTATCTTCCCTAGTAGTTTCTTCTCTTCATTCACCAAGTCATTTCCTAGACTTATTCCTTTTCCTATCCATCCATCTAGCCTCCAAGCCGGGAAAAATATATCATTGTATTATTTTTTGGAATTTTGTCTAACTGGGGGCTTAGGTTGGATTTTTTAAAGATAGCTTGAGAGGAAAATCATATGAAGTAATTTGCGTGTGAGCTTATCGATTTTTCAAATGCTAATCAGCTCTCCAGATGATGAATTGAAGATGAAGCAATTTTCCAATCTCTCAATGGCAATACTTTTTTACGTTTATTGATTATGTCGTATCCTCTTGTGGTTAATAACCTTCGAAGCTCTTTAGCATAGAAATACTCAGAAGAAAAGGCATATACCAATGGAATTTAGTTTGAGTCATTCATTTACTCACCTGCGGTTAAGAATCGGAACGAAGCCAGGGTTGCATGTCTTTTGTGAACACTATTTCATTTTATGGATTATTGGTCTTCACTAAATTTGAGTTTCTCATCATTCACATACCTTTAAGACAAGATTACGTGTATAAAGTTTATGTTAAAATATTTCCTGGAGTTTAGGTCAACGTATGTTATACACAAAAGAAGTTATAGCCAGCGTTTCCGTTTATTTAAAACCACCATCAAGGCTATGGAAGAAAAAACATAATAACAATATAAAATACAAAGATAACAAAGAATTACAATATTTTTACATAAATAAATATTAAAATAGCGTTTTTTTACAATTATATAATTTATAATAGAATTATATTATTAAACGTTGACCAAAACTCCAGGAAATATTTTAACATGTATTAAACGAGGTCATGGTAAGAAGAAAAAAAATATTATAAAATTTATGTAATTTTCCGGCTTCTGAGTTTGCATTTTATTATTTTATTTTTATTATTTATTTATTATTATTACAAAAGAAACTGTGAAAGGCATTTCGACGGAAAAGTGAAGTACGGCCTTAGAACAAGGATACAGAAATACGATAAAGGTCGTTGGAGAAAATGGTTATTTCTTCTGCGAAATTAGTATTAACGAAGAATCTTTCATCAATTCCTTTATTAACGCTCTGTCCTTCGAAGTTATATGTATGGTGTGAACTAGCAGAGCCTTTAAGCCCGCTTACCGTGCAAGGCAATTGCTTATCGGAAATCACATGAATTGGGAGACCTATCTGTTCACTTTTCCCGGTGACATATGATAAAAATCCCTTACAGATTTCCATTTGAGTCCTTTATAAGGAAGGGTTTAGATTAAATCCTCATTCGAACGGATCGTCCCTTTATAAGTGGGCAGCTTCTTCTGCTCGCCCTTCTCGTATTAAGACCTCTTTAGCTTCTCAGTGTCGCACCATGGCCATAATTCAGTATTTAATTTTAAGATCTCATCCTCGCTTTCCCGACTCACGCCTCATTCTTAATTCCAAGGTCCGAAGTCATTGGAAGCCGCCCTCCGACAAATATCTTTGCCACGGAACAGCCCGCCGCCTGCTCCATACTTTTCAATCCGTTCATTCCCCTTATCCTCGTACTGTCCTCCAAAACGGGCGTGTGGCGGGAAGTGTTGACACACCGCCTATATTTCCTAGTGCAGTGTGCTATATCCTATTCAGCTCTAGAGTTGAACTCAAAGTTTGGTAAAAATTTTCAAGACTCTAAAAAATATCTGGTTTTGATGCCATGGTTCTCCGCAACCAATGCGAAGGGAAAAATTGGACTTCATGTTGCAGTTTGAAATATCCATTAGACCCAGTGGACCGCGGGACGTCGACTAAAGGTCCCCAATTCTTTGCTATTCTTCTGTCCATACTCTTCCCTCCAATCATCATCCCGGGCTTCCATTCATTGCAGATCTTCCATTGTGTCATCCGTCCACCTTATCTTAGGCCATCCTCTTAATCTACTTCCCTCCTGAGCCAAATAATTTTCTAATTTTGGATAACTTTCATAATTCATGAGTTCTTATCTCATCTCCTGAGTTTAATGATACCACTACCGTATTGACCTCATAAAGAATATTAGATTCCTGATTTTGTCGCTTTCTCATTCTCGTTCTCTTTAATTATTTCTGAGCTGGACCATATATTTTCCTATGCTCCCGCCTTTAAAAAAACCTGATAGGTTGTCTCTTTTGTTTCTTTGTGCTCCAGCTTTAGCAACCATAAAGAACTACAGGGTGACTTGCACAGTCTTATGTTATGTTATCTCGACACATTCCGGAACCTCTGAATACCTTTAGACAGTGGCATAGCGAGTGGGTAAGTCCGGGAGTCCGGACCCCTTCCCCCCTCCCCCTTCCCGAAGTATAAAAATATAACCACTTTTATTCCTTAAAAAAACAATATATTGAAAAATCATGAATTTACAAACAATTTTTTGGACAAATGAAGTTCTTTCGATTAGGTAAAGCATCAAAATTAGTTTAAAGCCCTCTACTTACAATTAGTACCCTGTTTTTCAAAATTTTCACCCCTGATTTGGACCCTGCCCCTCTCCCCCCAAACGAAATGCCTGGCAACCCCACTGCGTTGTTCCTTATTGACAGCTTGGATTCTTGACTTTATTTTAACTTCGTTTGATTGTTGGACAGTTTTTATTAAATTCCGCGTTAAGTATTACTACTGTGAGTTATTTTCAGTGGTGACTTTTTTGTGTTTGCAGAGGAGAAATCGGAAAAAATTGGCAAAAATATTGGCTCCAACAGTTGATATGATGTTACTTGTTGATTGTTTCTACTGAGTGCCACTGTGAGCAGTGGCATTATTTGTGTTTTTGAAGGAGAAATCAGAAAAATGAGTCCTTCGTGCATCCGGTTCCTTCCTTATCCTCCCACCCCCCATATTCCCTTCTCGGTCATACTAACAATAGACAAACAAAGCACAAACGAAAAGTTCGGTCCATCCAGTGGCAGGTAAAGGACAGCCACAGTGACTTCATGGCAAAATTAGCAGTGCCGGAACTCACATTTGCTTTGCTTTGAACTCTAGCGAAAGGTTCGATCCATCCAATGACAGGCAAAGGAACGCAATACATCTTGGCGCCAACAGTTGCTATTAAAATACGACACCTTCGACCTGAAGACGCTGGCAGGATAGCCAGCGAAACTGTTGTCTACAAACAAGCTGACGCGGAAGAAAACCCTGAAGAAATGCAGACATCAAACCATCGCCGCGGAAACCTACGATATAACATACGCATTGAGTATTACTGCTGTGCGTCATTTTCAGTGATGACTTTTTTTGTGTTTCCAGAGGAGAAATCGGAAAAAATGGCAAACATATTGGCACCAACAGTTGATATGATGTTACGTGTTGAGTGTTTCTACTGAGTGCCACTGTGAACAGTGGATTTATTTGTGTTTTTGAAGGAGAAATCGGAAAAATGTCTCCTTCGCACCTCCGGCTCCTTTCCTTCCTCACCCTTTCGTCCCACGCCGAATGTTCACCGCCACAGTGAAACGCTTTCCTCGTCTCCTTTCTTCCCCACTCCACCTCCGCTCCGCACACTGCTTCTCTCGCCTCGCATTAACCCGTGAGATGTCTTAATTCCTCCCACCTTTAAGGCGGACGCAGGCCTTTTAACAACCACCCTGTTCCGTTTTATACACGCCGGACGTAAAGGAGCCTCTCGATCTAACCTCCCTCCCATCCCCCCTACCCCTCCGCCCTTAACTCCCCCTGCCTCCCCCTCCCCTGTCCTTCCCCATTCCACCACAGATTCAATCCCACTTGACCGCTGGTCGCGCCCACACTACGCACAAACAGACTCTCGCTTTCCGTTTCTTTTTTTTATATATCCTCCAGAACACCACATCTCCATAATCACTGCCTTCCAATCCTATTGGGCATACTCACTCACTCCACCCCTTCCCCTGCTTCCTCCCTTAACGACACTAAATCTTCCTCTATCTCTCTTCTCTCTTTGAGATTCTACCTCCCTACCTCTCTCTCTCTCTTGGACAGCGAAGAAAGAAGTTGGGAGAGTGAACGTACGGAGCATCCGGGGGTGAAGAAGCGGGAGCCGGCCACTCCTCTGTCCCCATGACGACTCTTATCTCCTCTCTTCCTTCCTCCTTTGCCCTCGCCGAGCTTCCATCGCTCTGAACTTTACCATGGCTGCGTATCGATCGTTATGAGCATAGAATAGAAGAAGGTTACAAGAATCCATCATCATCATCACTCTTCAATAATCCCAAGATTGGTTACATCTACATACTACCCCGCAAGCCGTCTAAAAAGGCGTGTGGCAGGGGATGTTAGGACCAGGGGCGCAGCTAGGAATTAAGGATGGAGAGGGTTTAGGTGCAAGTAATATCGGGGCGTGTGGGGGTATGGAATGCCCACCAGGATAAGCGGTATGTGCGAGAGATTAATAAATTGCCGAATTTAAAAGATAAATGGTTCAAAATGGTGAGTTTTACGGCTTTCTGAGGGATATTATATTAATCCTTACACTATTCTATTAGTAACGTTAATCCAATTAAGTAAAATGGATTAGACTTAAAAATTGCTCTGAACTCTGGGGGGGTTTATCCCCCAAAACCCCACTCGCTGGGCCACTGGTTAGAACACCAGCCGTTTTTACATAAAAAAGAAATGCTCCAGCGAAATTACCATTAGCATTTATTTAAGCCTTTTATGGTTCGGGGGAGAAACGAATTCCCATATCTATCCGTTCGGAAGAATATCCCTTTTAATATATCGCTTCTGTCGGACCTGGAAATATAGTGGGGCTGTAAGATGGTGTTCTCCGTGTCGCTCCTTAGGATACCTATTCTCAATTGTACAAGAAATCAAAGCCTAGCTCTCAGACTTCGAGTATCTGTCGGCTCCCGGCCTTATTCGCTTAACATTTGGGTTTGACGCAGCTCTCCACTCAATTCTCCTATCAGCCAATCTTTTCTCACTTACGTATTTATTCTCTTTCGCATCCTTCTTTACGTGTTCAATTTCTTTGTCATTTGAGGTTTCCCTGTTCCGTTCTTCCCTTCTACTCGTCCCCCAACGGTTGTCTTCATATAAGAATCTATCAACATAAAAAGATAATTACTAAATAGTACATACAAATTCAGATTGTTTTTGGGAATATTATTACAATTTAACCTGTGTTAAGATGAAGGAGGCTGCGCGCTAGGATTAGTTTTCTTGAGCAATCGAGAATAGATATTTTTCAGAGAGACACGGAGAACATAACATTAGAGTCCCACAATACACATTTCCAAGACCGACAGAAGCGATAAATTCAGATAGATATTTTTCCGAACGGATAGAAAAGGGAATTCATTTTTCCCTCCAACAATAAGGACTTAAATGCTAGCCGGAACTGTGTTAGAGCATTTGCTATTTATATTAAACGGCAAGTGTCCGAACACCCTCCGCCACAAGCCTTTTGAAACTGTATTCGGAGTAGCATGTAGATATAGGGGAAGATTACCTGCAGAATGGAATCAAAAACTGCTACCGAGAAATGATAGTACTTGGAATTTGAAATAGTTTTAATCACAAAGGAGCAATTTTATGACACAATTATGTTCATCTCTAGTACATAAAATAAAGAATAACAATCAATCTAAAAAAAATGCTGAAATACTTAATACACTAATTCTTCCTTCATCTCTCCTCTGCTGAATGAGAAGCGGTCACTCCTCTCCCCAAGAAATCTCTATCACCTCTTCTCTTACTTCCTCCTCCTTATCGCCCATCATTAAACTTTACGCTGCTGTGTATCGAATACTATGAAGATAAACATAGAGAGTATGTGAAGTATGTTCGTTATGTTCTAAAATGTTATCACAAAATACCCTCTTCGCACCTTTGCATCATTACTAATTTTTACTATACTATTTTTTAAGGAATATGTCATGTCAAAATGCCGTCAATTTCATACCTGGTGGCCGTGATAGAGTAAACATCTGCCTTATAGACTTATGAGTGTCTGGAGTGCTATGTAGCTCTGTAGGGTAAATTGGATGGATGATGCATATACTTTGTGGAGATCCATTATGAGATATGAAGTGAAACACTTTGCACTTTATTAAACTACAGTCGACATGTTTCGCTCCACTGCAGCACTATCCTTTGGAAGGATAATGCTACAGTGCAGCGAAACATGTCGACTGTAGTTGAATTCATTTTCATGTGGAAAGTGTAAAGTGTTTCACTTCATATCTCTATAGGGTAAACTATGGTTTCAATTAAGTAGCTTGAATTGGTCTCTTTCTGAATTTTACCTGTAATATTTCACCATTATTTTAGGAAATTATTTTTTTATTTGAAATGTTCGTCGGTAAAAAGTTAACAGTTCAATTTAATCTCGAATAAAGGTGCCTGAATATATTTTCTAAACTAAATCGACCTCCGTCTTGATCTTATGCTGAGATTCTCTCCTGAGCAACAAAAGCGGTTCGTGGTGATTCCACGGGGCAATCCGGCTTAAAGCAGAAGCCAGCCACCCCTCTCCCCTTAGTTCTACTCTTACCCACAAGCCCACTCCCTTTTCATTTCCGTCTCCGACCGTCCATCACCGAACCTTACGGTCGCTGTGTATCGAGCAATGTGAGCATGAGCGTGGAAAGCATATACATGGTCATGGATACCAGGGGCGCAGCTACGAATTAAGGCTAGGGGGGGTTTTAGGCGTTACTAGACCTGGGGTGTGCGGTTTACCCGCCAGGATAAGCGGGAGGTGCGGGGGCACTCCCCCAAAATTTTTTTAAGATAAGTGGTTCAAAATGGTGAGTGTTATGGCTTCTGAGGGATATTTTATTAATCCTTACACTTTTATATAAGTATATTAATGAAATGAAGTAAAATGGATTAAAGTTAAAAGTTTTTCTGAGCTCTGGGGGGGGGGGGTTATCCCCCAAAACCCCCCCTCGCTGCGTCTTACTCCTTATTTTGCAACATCGTGAGGTGCACTATTGACTATGTTGCGCTGTACAGAGGAAATCATAACCAACTCCATTTTGTTTAGAATTCGCGTCGGCTTTTTACGAATTATTCTGATTTGGGTTATTAGAACGAACTGAAAAAATTCAAGTTCGCTAATGACTTGTTAAGGAATTAGATAGCACATTCGTTAAGCAATCGGGGTAAATGAGTTACGTTTTTTATGATTACATATTTTATGGTCGTTGCGTAATGAGGACGAGCGTAGAAAGGGGTATACAAATGATCGAGATACTGAAAATTTCCTTTGTATTTTGTATTATCGTCAGTTATGCTGTGGACTCTATGCGAGGAAAGAGAGAACCAATTTGCCAAAACAAATTAGTCTTTTCTAGAATTCGAGCAATTTATTTCCGGATAATTCTATTTTTGGTCCATATATCGATCAAAAGAAAATTAAATGCATTCTTCAATTTTTATAGATTGGAGAATTTAATTCGTTACAATCGATTGCTGCAAGATTAAGTTCTGTATGATTCAATTTATTCAAAATACATCTTAATAAAAATGTCTTTAATTATGAGTCTATTTCAGGGGTCTCCAAAATGCTTTTTTCCTTGAAGCTTCTTGTGTAGTTTTTTCTGCGATGAATCGCTTGCTGAAGTTCTCGGTGAAGTACCAAAAGTAATCCTCCATTTTCTTCGTTCATTAGACCTGCTTTTTCAATTTTATTACAACTATAAAAAAGCTGCTAAATTCTAAAAATATTGCTTGATTTCATAAGTTAAATGTAAAATGTGAATACATGGTGGGTGATACAACTTTAAAACCATCATATTTAGATTCAGCAACTTTAAAAACATAAGAATAAGGTATTTTCAGCAAAAAGTTGTTTTTAATTGCTGGCCTGTGTAATCTACTTGCTCTGAGACTTGTCCGCGACCGTGCAGTCCACTGGTTTTGAGAGTAGCAGAGCACGACTCCAGCAGCCGGCCACACCTGTCAGAACCATCTATTCGCATATCTCTCCTCTCTCTCTCTCTCATTCCCTGTCATCCGATTTTCGTTTTTCCGGTATTTCATTTCGTCCTGCGGCCCCACCCCTTCGCCCCATCCACGCGAGAAATATTCGAATAGGTACGACCGTGGACGCCGGCCAACCACCTCCCGGGGTAATAGTTCACCCACCACCTTATAAACCCGAAACTTCCTCTCGACGGGAGAGATGCCTCCTTCCACTTAATCAGCCGGTGATGGCGTCACTCCGCACGGTTGTTTCGTTGCTTGGTAAAATTTTCGGGCGGGGTCGTCCGCCGTCGTCGGCACAGTTGCCCCGCCCAAACGCATGTGTGTATGTCCTGCGTGTCACTAAAATCTGGCTGAAAATTAGCCCGTGTCTTCACGTTGGTCACCTCGGTTTACAGTTCAAAAAGAGTACCCACTGCATCCGGCGTCGCAGACTACATCTCACCAGTCATTCCAGGGTTAAAAATGCTTTTTCTTTTTTTCCACAACGATAATCGTCAACCATGTAAACAGTGGAAGCGTTGCTCAGGCGCGGAATGGTTACCCAAGAAAAAACTGCCTGAATTCATCCCACAACTTTCATAACTAAAAAAAAACTTCAACGCTAAGGTAAGGTAAAACACGATTTCATGTACATCAGGTGAAGCCTTTCCATTTTGGAAAATGAAAATAATATACTTTTTTAGGTTCACTAATATATATGAAAAAGCAGAATCCGTGTTTCATAAAATCGTTACAACCTGATTATGTAACTATGTTATGAAACCCGTGTCTTTCTTTTTGTTTTTCCAAAATTTTAATCGTCGACCATGTAAACAGTGGAAGCGTTGCTCGGGCGTGGAATGGTTACCCAAGGAAAAACTGTCTGAATTTATCCCACAAATTTCATAACGAAAACAAAACTTCAACGCTAAAGTACGGTAAAACATGATTTCAGGTACCTCAGGTGAAGCCTTTCCATTTTGGAAAATGAAAATAGTATACTTGTTAAGGTTCACTGATATATTTGAAAAAGCACAATCCGTGTTTCATAACATCGTTACAACCTGACTATGTAACTACGTAATGAAACCCGTGTCGTTCTTTTACAAATATTTTAGTGAACTTAAAAAAAGTATATTTTTTCAGTTTCCAATGTAAGAGTCAATGTGATTCAATTTAATGATAAGAGTAATTTTAGTACTCATATTTACACCTCAGGAGCCCAATAATTACGTGGTTTTTACAATAATTTCAGTTTGGTATTTGGAATTTCCCAAACGGGGCTCGAATAGTAAAAGGGTTGTTCACATCAGGCAAGCACATTGTATGACGTTAGTTTTCCAAGTCAACTAGCTTGGTTTTTGTATCTGTGCTGCGCTCGCGAAATTCTAATCAAAAATCGAAATCCCTCTGGAAGTCACGTCTCATCGGGTTCCTGAGGTGTAAATATTAATACTTAAATTTCTCTTATCATTTAAATAATGACTTCGACATTTACCTTGGATTTTAAGTTTTTTTATGCACGTTGTCGGATGAAATTGGGAAGTTTTCCCTTAAATCATTCAGTGAACTAACATTATCTCGCGTCATCAACATCATTATCAGTAGAGATGCGTGAAAATCGCAAATGCGATAAATGCGATATAGATGAGATGTGCGCAAATAAATGCGACATAGATGCGATGACTGGACTTTTATGATAATTTTACGCAAATTTGCCTTTTCGACGGCAAAATTCGTACATAATGTGCCGAGCGCAGTTTAAATGCTCAGCCGACACTCTCCGCTCAAAGTAAGTGAGCGACTGGCCAGCTGCTAGTTGGCTGGGACTATACGTGGCCGCGAACTACAAGTGGGCGCGGGAAAGCTACTCCTCCGTCACTATATGTCTTATTCCTTAATTTGTTATTGTTCTAAAACATAATTACTTAAAATATTCTGTATTTTGTCATATAACTGTGTTTCACTACATTTTATCGTCATACACCACATTATGAAAATAAAAAAAAGACGCTACAAAATGCGATAAACTGTTATTGAAAGTGCGATAGAATAAAAATGAAAGTACGATTTCCACGCGTCTCTAATTGTCAGTCATCAAGCTGAAGATTAGTATGAAAGAGCTCTTCACCCATTTCGTCTATAGTTAATCATGGAGAGACTCTCTCTCCGCGTATGTAAGCACTGAATATTTCTATGGCTTCTAATCGCGTTAAAAAAGAAGTAGTTAACATGCGGCTGACAAAAAGGAAATTTTTTACGGGCACCAAGGGTTCCACATAAACTGCTTGTTAGACGCATCCACGAATCACATTCAGCTTAACCCCTTGCAAAAAATTGTAATATCGATTCCCGTGTCAACAGTTTCATACATCGGTCCATTTTATTGGAGACTCAATAGGGTAGTTTCCTTCATCAAAGAAAACGAAAGGCATTGATTGCGATTCGTTACCCACTATTAGTGTATTCATAATATACAAATTATTTGGTTTTAGAAATCCCAGTTTAGACGAATGGCAATGGTCAATTTTAACCGCATTTGAAAAAGTCCAGATTATCGCCCATGCGGTGTCACTCCACGTAACGTCACAGTGACTTAGTTTCTATACGAGTAGATAGTAGTTTAACATCGTAGGAGATTACCAGTGCATGCATGAGGCACAGAGCTCAGGGAAACATGTCTTAATAAACACCTATTAAAACTGGCTGAGGTCGGAAAGTTTCCTTCGTTTGATAAGGTATTACCAATCCTTATTTAAGCCAAGCGCTACATGCAAGCAAGGTACTCTGCTACCTGTTAGCAGCCTGCATCGTATCAGCGCTCAGAATGACGTCACACGGGGTTTTCCCAGCATTCATTCTCAGCCGTCGCGTTTTCGCGCGCTTGAAAATATTAACTTTTCATTTAATCGCGAAAAATAGATATCGTCATTAAAAAATCTAAAAGCGCGAAATACGTACTCCAGTAGTAATAATATTTCGATTTAGGCAATAAAAAATTAATAGGAAACCACTCTATTGTATGTAAACCCAGTTCTTCGTTCCCTGAATCAGACTGCCCTGAAGATAATGAGCAAAGCGCCATTAAAGCCCGTTTACACGATATATTAACACGTACGAGTTAATGTCTGTTTGCAAGAATGATTTTGCTGGACCGGAACAGAACGTGTACGACTGCATGAACCGAATTAGAACAGGTTCTATTTTTCGTTCATGCATTCGCACAAGTTGGGTGGTTACACTGTATATTTTGGCGTTCATTCTCGCATTCATACATTTATGCATTAACCCGTGCGTGTTGATGGATCGTGCAACCAGGCCTTGAAAATATAAAATAAATATCCGAATCGTCGGAATATGAATGTTTTAGGAATTTTGGCGTTCATTCTAGCGTTCATACATTTAGACATTAACTCGTACGGGTTAATGTACCGCGTAAATAGGCCTTTAGAAACGATGTGGATGTTGGAGTTTTTAACCCGAGTGGAAGCTCGAGAAACATTCAGTTAATATTTTAGCTCCATATAAAATTCTTCACCTTTACATTCTTCATTACGTGCTATCAGTGGCGGATTTATGGAGGGGATAGGAAGAATATCCAATTTACACTTGATAGAACGGTAATTTTTTTCGGACCCCCTCTACAAAGAGAATGAGGGCTCAAGGGGAGCCCGTCAGGGAAACAACACACCGGGGCCGGGAACCAAGCCCGTGGCTTATACGCTCGATCCCCCGGGGAGGGGCTGGAGAGGAAGGAAAAAGGAAAGAGGCGCCGCCGCGATAGGAGCCCGTCGACGCCTCTGGGAAAGGATGGGACAGGGAAAAACACCTTAGCGCTACAGAAGCGAAAAGGGCCCAACTAAATAGCGAATCCCGGCAAAGCCATTAATGTTCTAGCGATTTTGGAGGATTATTCTATAAGGAAGAATAATCCAACGATCAAATCGCTAGATAAACCCCACTACAGCTGGAAGGTTACCCCTTATTTACCCCTCATTGTCCCTATCATGGACCCGCCACTGCCTGCTATCAAGTCTAGGGCCTACCTCTGCCATTCTACGATTCCGCCTGTCCTTCAACGATTGTTTCCATCAGACCAGTGGCATCATCATGTGGCCGATTGAGTTGTCCAGTATGAGGGTAGGCTTTTGTTTCAACGCGGCACAGTTGGCCATACTGATCTTATCGTCTCGTCTTATTCCCTTCGAAAAGCTCTCCATTCATCCTCTTCCTTGAGACGGTTCTTCCCATTAGCAGTTCTAAGCTACATCCATTCCGCAGCCTCTTCCTTCGCACCTTCCTCGCTCCCATCGACAACCCTTGACCACAACATGGATCGCGCATTCGAGTCGAGGCATTGTAAATCACGCCTCCCCTCCCCCTCCCCCCTTGACCTGCTTGCGAGAGGACCCAGTTGGGTCTGGGCCACATCCTCGCCTTAACCGCCCTCGGTAGGCCCAAGAAAAGCTAACTTCGTTTCCTTAACACTAGAATGCTCGGCTGGGTCAATTTGACCCAAAAGAGAATATTTATGCTGATTGTTTTGAAAGGAAGAAAAATTTTAAGGCTCATATTTCATGACTTTTAATTATTTAGTTTGGTTCACCACAGTGCAAAATTTAGGCCTGATATTTTCATTTTTGACATTTTTTCTCAACACTTTACCTGCCTTGCCCAGATGGCTCATTTGATCCCGGACTATCAAATCCATTTGAAGCATTTCTACTGTTCCTTTGTATTCAATGTAACGGTGTGTGCTTTATACTGATTTTTTGTCAAAATGTTATTGCAATTTTTATAGCTGATACCATTGAAATTCATTGTACCTCCCAAACCCATCAAAGGGAAAGTGAAAGGTATTCACAAATTTGTGGAGGCTAGCTCCCATAACACCATAGAAATTGTTCAACATCTACAATTTAAATATTTTTCGTCTGCTTACATTTTCTACTACCCTCCCAAACGCTTTATAAGCAATATTAATAAATAAACTGGAAAGGAATTAAGTATTTTGAGTAAAATATATAAGCCTGGTCACATTGGGACAAAATGACCAACTCGGGCATAAAAGGGTGTAGGGATTGGTCGGTCATGCTAGTGTTAACCGATGAAGGACCCACTGCGATGAGCGAAAATCCATACTGCTTGCTTTAGGCCCGTATTCTTAGTCGACCCTGTAGGGCCAATCGACCCTGGATACGTCATCAGCCCCTACATAAACCGATCTCTCCCTACGTACGCCACATCAAGCCCTACATATGGCCATTTTTGTAACTAAACGGGCCCTACTTGATGTAGGGTACCCGAACCAGCCCTACACCCTACATAAACATGGCGGCCAAATATCGTCTGCTGATCTGTGTACCATCCACACACCCTTGTGGGGGCTGAAAAACTGCAATGAGTATAGAGTTAGATAACCAAGAAGCCTAGAAAACCAAGTTAACCGTACTTTATTTCTCCTTCCTCTCTTATTTATAAATTAAGAGACCGGATACATTCATAATTATGCGGGGAAAGAGACGAAATGTGTTCAACATGTTTGCTGACGAACATGGCTCCCTTTGTTTGTTGGAATCACAGGCATATAAACTATTTATATATCTGTGGTTGGAATACTATCATTTGCACTTGTGTCACTTTTTCCAATGGCAAACCTTTGTTGGAGGGTAATTTGTATTAAGTACCCCAAACATTTTTTAGACATGAAAGAAATATATTGGATGATGTAATAATAAGTCCTACAATTAATGTAACGATTTGATTTTCAATGATTTTCCAGCATTGAATGCAGTTATTTTGGAGTGAATTTTTGTCTATTTTATATATTTTTGATTGTTTTAAAATATGTATCTAAAACTACTTATATAAAATCAAATTAGTATGCTAATTATCTATGTTCAGTGCTTGGGTGGTGATGATGCCGAATAACAATGTATTTTTCTTTCAAGAACCAGGATGTGAGTTGGAGAAATGATGTTTGGAAGATATAGTCAAAGTTATTCATTCAATTCTATTAAGAAGAGTTTTCCCAGTTTTGAAATCGCCAGATTTGCCAATATCGAGGAGCATATATCAGCATCTACTGCAACTCGTTCTCTACCTCTCATCAGTATTTATTCCTCGTAAGTGATAAATGAAGATAGTTAATCGGCTCTGAATTATATCAGTGTGATACCTCTATGTCATTTTAAGTTTGGTCTTTTCTCCGATATTTCAAAGGGCCATCCTTGAGGAGCGTTGCTGATTTGTTGGCATTGGAATACGTCTCGTAGTGATGTGCAAGAGTTCCAGTAACATTGGTGAGTCAAGAGAAACTTTTCTTTCTACTCATTTGGGTTATTTATGTTGTATTTAGCCTTCGTTGAATTCTTCCGCAAAATTTTTGAAATGCTTGTATGGCCGGAATCACTGAAATCTGAATCTGGAGATAGCTCTGAAGATAGCGTCGAATTTTGAAAAAAAAAAAAAAATGCTGGATAAAGCAAGTATATTATACGCTTGCGTTTGCGTCAAATGGGTTCATGACTAGCGGAAAACCCTTATTCAATGGAACACGGGTGAATCGATTGACCGTCAACATTGGCTATTCCTGCAGATGTAGGGCGTGATTAAAAAAAAGAAACGCAGAGGTTCGTAACTAATAGCCTCGGCAGTTTTGTTGTTGTGTTCCAGTTAAGGGTGCTCCCAAACTGATCGTTAGTATATATTTTGATAATTACGTGAAAGTTCTTCTTTTTTGTAGCGTAATTATTTGTGGCGATTTGGAAAACTTATGGTTGCAGCTCCTTCCCGGATTTGAGCTATAAAATGCAGAAAATCAGCATCATCTAAGTTTAAAAACGTGTTGTACGTATCTGTCTGTAGGTTTGCGTCCTGGGATGCAATGATTTAAGGTAGCTGAACCCTTAATTGGGCAATGTATCTTGTGCGATATACCGTTCAACCTGGCTAGGATAAGAGATGACCACGTATTTATTTGCACTTTGGGCGATTTATCTCGAAAGAAACACGTATTACAAAAGCAAAGTAAACTAATCTCTTGTAGTTTTCCCAATTTGAGCTGATGCTTCATGAACTTCAACAAGGCAGCAAGCACCTCGTGAATCATTGATATATTCTTATTATGTCATTTATTGCCGCAATTCCATTGGACATTCGGAAGCCGATACCATTCTGCATTATGTGTATTATGGGTTATGCTTTGAATTTCTTTTTCGCAAATGCAAATTAATCATTTAGCAAAAATGAATTACTTTTTCCTCTAATATTAATTAATTATTATCCCCTGAGAGATACGATGCCTTATTTATTAGTTTATCAACACTCATGCAAATGAACAAACATTTACTGTCTTTTATGATATACTTTCTATGTTAAAATGCAAAAGAATATTTTAACCTCAAATTTTTAATTATTGACTGATTGATGATTAAGTAAAATCCATCAAAATTTTCAAATTGACCGTGACCGTGAATTGAAATTGACCGTATTATAGAAAAAATGGGAAAACCCGGAGAAAAGTGAAGAAATTCCTGCCATAAATACTGTTGATTTCTATCATCCTTAAATCGAAAATAAATCGAAACTTGAAGCTTGTACGTAGTGGAAGGGCTCCATATTATCAATAACAGGCACTTAATTACTTCCGCAATACATTTTTAAAAATCCCGACCGGTTTCGGTTGTTACAACATTATCAAGTACAGAAAATGTCCATCATCCATCCATAATCCATAGCCATCATAAATACATATAAAATATCCATCATCCATAATACATTCCATCATCCATAATACATTCCATCACCCTGTAGCAGGCACGCCGACTTACAAAAAATATTGGGGGGGCGCAAACCGGGGATCTTTTCCCGGGAAATTTTATAAGTAGTGAATTGTAAGTCTTTTATGCATTTTATAAGAGTCATATGATCAAAGTTAGAACCCTGATAACTCTAATCTCGATATCTGGACACTCCGGGGAAAATCGACAAGCCTGACACTTTTTTCCTCACACCCATAACGAATTATTGGGGGGGCTCGGGCCCCCTCAAGCCCCATGGAGTCGGCGCCACTGCCCTGTAGCATACCATCATCCTGTCATTTCAACTCACAAACCTCTAAAGAATGTAGGGTATGAATGATACGAAATGTCTCACGGAACACATGAAAGATGGTTGAACATAACGCTTTACTCTTAAGGCGTAACTACAGTCACACGGATTATGTCACGAAGTAAAGATAAAGAGGAAATTAAGGCTACATTTTCCCGGCTGCATTTATGCAAAGGTTTTTTATAACTCTAGCAGTTGATGCTCGCTACCTATCTTCCAGGCGAAATTTAAATTTATGGGGAAAAGTTTTTAAATTAATGTCTCTGGGTTACTTAATACCACTCCAGAAGAAGTTAACATTTTGATCGTGTAATGGGTGAAAAGTTTATCTAACAGACATATGAAAATATCCACCGCATCCAGTGATTTAGATTTGTTTTATGGCGATTTCAGTTTACTTAAAACTAATGAAACCGTATAATACTATGGAGTGGGTCTGGTAGTTAAATTTCCGATGCGGACTATTAAAATTATATTCCAAGCATTTCAAGCCGTTCTGTGAATTCAGAAGTCCAAGTTTATCTCTCTATCTGTGATTTATAGAGTGATTTCCTACTCTGTAGATGTCATGGTTATGTAATAAATCATGAATCTAGTTATTTAAAACGTTAAAAATTAAAGCAAAGTATGCATCTCTATCTTGGCGCCATAAAATTTTTATGGTATGTATACTGGATAGCCAGAGAGAGGAACTAGGTAAATTTTTCCCTAGATGCAGGCTTAATATACGTAGGTATTTGATGTCTCTTTGATACACTACGGTCATATATTTATATAAGTTTTTCGTGGCTTTGGGAAATGGTTTATTTTCGCTTTTAAAAACGTCACAAAGTAATGATAAAAACTAAAAAGATGCTGCATATTTCCCTGCTAAATTTGAGTGGAGGCTTTCTTTTATATCTTTTTTTATGCTGAGGTTCCTTTTTTCTATCGCACACAACAACTGGGCAATGTGAAGTATAAGTAGGGTATATTTTAATGGATCTCCTTACTCAAAAAAGCAGCTACTGGATCTTCAGTTTTTAAAAGATCATTCCAGCATTCACAAATGAATTTGTTGACTTGCAGTGATTAAATAGCACATATTACAGCTCCTTGGAAGACATCCTGGGTTTCCGGCCGGGTGATTGTTGGCATTGTTGCCGACTCGGTTGCTGAATCGTCCAATCCTTCCAAAACGCTTTACGCCGAGAAAACGCGAGAGAGCACTTCATATTTCAGCTTACCTTAATCAAAACAGAATAATTTAACTTCTAATAATAAAGTGAAATGCGTGAATCCTTGCGCCAGTATTCAAACTGTACGTGAACACCAAGGCCTGGTTTTTACCCACCATTTACCACCGGATTACACTCTTATGTAAGTCCCTAACCTTTAAAATTCGTCCATCCATAAAAAGAATAAGTAAAGCCCTGCCTTTTATATGACTACATAATTACCATTAAAAAAGTAAATAAAGCCCTTTTGTGACTTCAAGACTGTTATAAACCTGCAGATAAATACCAAACGAATGAACAAGCTGAAAAAAATTGTAAGTAAAGTATCACGAGACGGGGACACGATTTAGCAACAATCACTTTCGTAGTAGCACATGAAAACCGCTAGGCCACCGCAGCTTCTTGCATTGCAAGTCTTATAAAAAATAAAATGCAAACCAGCAATAAAAGCCGGGGGTAGGTACGCATGAAGTTCACTCCAAAATGTCATTAAACCGAGCGTTAATGGAGGAAGAATGATGAACTTGCAATAATGAGGTGGCATCTCTCTTTGTGTGAAAGTCTTCACGCACAAACGAAATATTTGCTGTGCTTAGCCAAGGATAGCAAAAATAATAGTAATGGGAACTAAATTTTCTTGAGGAGCACAAGCTGAGCCCCAAACTTTGTCCTAAACCTTTTTAAAGTGGCTGTACGCATGGAAAAAAATGATATGCACTTATGAATCCAAAACTTCAAATATTAATAAGGCGTAAATGAGAGTACCTAAAACTATACAGATACAACTATAATTGCAAAGTTTTAGGCGTCGTATTTCACACAACTGAAAGCGTAATGTTTTTCTCTGCACTCTTAACTTCGGTAGAATTACTGATCAATCTTGTATACCCATTTTAGCGCAGGTGAAATTATGCCATTTAAAGTCTATTTGTTGCAAGTTGGACAAAGTTTGGGGCAAGTTGAGCCCCAAACATTGTCCTAAACCTTTTTAAAGTGGCTATACGCATGGAAAAATAACATGCACTTACTAATCCAAAACTTAAAATATTAATTAGGCGTAAATACCTAAAACTATATGGATACTCAAAACTATAATTACGAAGTTTTAGGCGTCGTAATTCACACAACTGAAAGCGTAATGTTTTTCTCTGCCCTCTCAACTTCGGTAGAATTACGGATCAATCTTATATACCCATTTTAGCTCAGGTGAAATTATGCCATTTAAAGTCTTGCCGGAGTAAAATAAAAATAATGAAAAAAATCGCCAACTGGATGGACGTTTTCTCGATTTTATAATCCTCATCTCTCCCGCATTTCAATCGGCAGGGACTCCGGTTTGATCGGGAGCTGATCTTCGTTCCAAACTGGTCACATTATACGGCCTCCGATCCTCCTGACGCCTCTTGGAAAAGCGGGAGAAATTGGTCTGCCCAGGAAACCGAGCGGTGATATTTAACGGCGGACGGACAGAGGCGTGAGATCCTCTAATGGTTAATTGGCCGCTCTCGAGGCGTCCCTTCCACCACAACTTACTCTCGTGTGAAAAAGACACTCTCGTCTCGCCCGACAACTCGCCCATCGAAATATCTTCTATTCCACTCCAAATGCTCGCCCAAAGTGAGTCGAGCGCTTGTAGTCTTTCTCTTATTTCGCTGGCCGATGGACGTTTTAAAAAATTGGCAAGCCGTATTGAGAAATGACCATGGTGGCTTTATTCCATTCCATCGAAGGTTTATTTCTGTTGCCACTTCGGACGCAATAGGGTGGTTTCCTATTGTTTTTTTAATGCCGCAATTGAAAGATTATTACTCCTGGAGTACGCATTTCACACTTTCAGATTTTTAAATGACAATATCTATTTTTTGCGAATAAATGAAAAGTGAAAAATTTCAAGCGCGCGAAAACGCGGCGGCTAAGTATGAATGCTGGGAAAAGCCCGTGTGACGTAATTATGGTTCCCGCTGCCGCAAAGTGAGGTGACCTTGTGGCGAGAATGTGTGCGCTGCAGCGATGCAGGCTGCTAGCAGGTAGCAGAGTACCCTGCTAGCAGGTAGCGCTTGGCTTATAAGGATTATTAATACCTTAGCAAACGAAGGAAACTTTCCGACCTTAGCCAGTTTTAATAGGTGATTATTAAGACACGTTTCCCTGAGCTCTGTGCCTCCTGTATGCATTGGTAATCTCAGACGATGTAAAACTCCTATCTACTGGTAGAGAAACTAGGTCCCTGTGACATCACGTGGAGTGGCATCACATGGGCGCCAATCTAGCCTTTTTCAAATGCGGTTAAAATTGACCATTGCCATTCGTCTAAACTTGGATTTCTAAAACCAAATAATTTGTATATTATGAATACACTAAAGGTGGGTAACGAATCGCAATCAATGCCTTTCGTTTTCTTTGATGAAGGAAACTACCCTATTGTATTCTGCACAATATTTAATGTTGATATATCTAGTCTCCTTGGTCATATCTAAGGCCTTCATAATGAATTGATGAATCGCAAAATCAATGGTATAAATTTCGGCTAACAGCCCTGATTATAGCTTATTTGTTCATGAAGTTCGAATCACTTTGACCGTTAGCAATGCTACTATTGTTTAAAAGCCTCGTCTCACCCAAAAAATCACCCTTCGAAATGTCTTCCTTCCATTCTGATGGGGACTGCATGGAGGAGGCCCAGTTCCATCTCATAGCAGGTTGATTTCTGTTTTCACTTCCACTGCCACTTCGGTCGCATTATTATCAGTTTTCAAAAATGTCTGCGGCGCGGTGATGAGTGTAACGTGATCCGCTTTTCCCAAAATTTTGCATGGTAATTTTTACATTGCGAGCAGGGGCGCCGACTCCATCGGGCCTGAGGGGGCCCGAGCCCCCTTAAAAATTCGTTATGGGTATGAGGAAAAAATGTGTTAGACTTGTCGAATTTCCCCGGAGTGTCCAGATATCGATATTCGAGTTATCAGGGTTTCAATGTTTATCATTTGACTCTTTTAACAAACTTAAAATTCATTACTTATGTAAGCGCGTGGTTTCTAATTGGGTTGGCACTCCAGAGGAATTATGGAATCAACTCATTTCGTGAAGGTATTTATTATCAATCACACACCGTGCGTCGCACACCTGGCCTGCGGCCTTTACACATGAGTACTTTCTGCCGACTGATCTCTGCCTTTTCCACACGTGGCCTCCGGCTTCCCGGAAGGTGCTGATGGCAGCATCACTCCCACGCACTCACATGAGTGACTAGGCATGGGGATCAGAATAGCATTACCATCCGGTTTCACGTCTCTGCGAACTCAAGATGTTCCGCTTACAACTATACCCCCTCCAAAGTGAATTGTTGAATATCCTAAAAACACAACAATTCAATACTAGAATACATGGAAACCATTAAAATCACAATAAAACAAAGAAAGATGAAAAGTTACCCAATGATAGATGAAAGAAAGAAAAAGAAAGAAAAAAAACTTAACGCACTTAACAGAAAACCGTACAATTTGAAATATATGAATCAATTCAAGTGGATGAATAGGTCCAGAGTTCAATCTTCGGCCGTGGCCTACACTTTTTTAGAATCACAAATTCCCACCCTCCCAAGCACTCGTCATCTTTGCACGGGAATCCCTGGATTTTAAAAACCCTCTTGGCAATTCACTGCCCACGACCCCGCCCCACACTACTGATGCACTTCACACATTACACATTATCACTGTTAAGCAATACCCTTCATTTTTACAACCTTAAATCTAACATTGCATACCCATTATCTAGGGGTCCCCGCCCCCCATCACGTATCCTCCCCTTAGCTCTGTCAAACAATTGACCTATTAATTTATACTCATTATTCATTCCTTCAAATCAAAATTAATTACCACCATCCAATCGTGTTCTATTAACCTATTGTCTTGTCCACGATCAAATACCAAACCGTTTTTTTTTTTTTTAATGGCACCAATTCTTGAGCCATTTCAAGTCCCGCTATCCCAGCGGCGACTAAAATGGCAAATACCAAGGTCATTGTTCTTGTTCGTGTTCCTCTAGAACCGTGGACAAGGGTCCTTGTGATCGGAGCGAATAGGAGTGTGAGGGCGCTGGAGAAGGGGACAGGGGAGGGGCTGCGATTCTCTCAGCTGTTCGCTGTCTGCTGCGGAGGGGGTAAGGGGACCGCCTTGTGAGGGGAGGGGAAGGCGGTGGAAGGGAGGCTGCTTCGTTCCGCTGGGAGGAGTTCTCCTCTTGGTGTGGAGGGGGGGGAAACAACTCTTTCCCTCTTCGCTGGCGCCTCGCCGTCTGGGGTGGGTGAGGGAGGGGAGTCAAACCCTTCCCCGCTATCCGTTCCCAGCTGGCTGGCTTCTGGAAGGTCGGCGTATCCCCGCGGCTCCACAGATTCGAACTCTATTTCACTGCAAGGGGGTAGAATTGGGGTTTGGGGAGGTAGGGGTGGATTCTTCCGGGGTCTTCCTCGGGGGCGAGCACGTCTCCCTCCTAAATCTGGGGGTGGAATAGAACCTGAGTAAGGTTTCACACGATTCACATGCACCACAATTTTTCGAAAGGGAAGCTCCAACTCTAAATTGCAATCGGACAAAACTCTTATCACTCGATACGGCCCTTCCCAGGGGCAATGAAACTTTTTCACTTGCCCTGGCTTCAAACACGGGTCGCGTAAATATACGTAGTCGCCCACCTCGTATCTGCGTTGTTTTCCCTTTGTTTTTACCCCTTCTGCTTGCGTCTTTTGTGCCCTCCGATTGTTTTCCTTGCAAACTTCCCACAACTTTGTTAGTCTCGCACACAATTCTCCCACAGCCGGGTGCTCAGACGGAACACCGTTCGCCGCCACGACTTCAAAGGGGGAGGCCATCGGAAATCCGAATATCACTTCGTGGGGGGAGTACTCTGTACTACGGTGCTTTTTAATATTATACACAGAGACTGCATAGTCTAATAAAGAATCCCAATTGTTGTTATTGTAATTCACGTAATGGCTCAGTATTTGGGCGATCGTGCGATGCACTCGCTCAACCCTCCCGTTCGCCTCCGGGTGATACGATGACGTGCGTAATCGCTTCACTTCGAGCAGTCTACACATCTCGCGGAACAACTCCGATTCAAAATTGGTTCCCTGATCGGTGAGGATCGTCTTTGGGACTCCGAATCGCAAAATCCAGTTTCTAACAAGCGCCGCAGCCACCGTCTCCGCAGTTTGGTCGGCCATGGCCGTCATGACTACATACCGTGAAAAGTGATCCACAATTGTCAATATGAACCGGTTTCCTTTATCTGTTCGCGGCAAAGGGCCTACAATATCTAGCGCTAAGAACTCAAACGGCCGCGAGGCATAAGGCACTTCCTGCAAGGGGGCCTTAGAGCCTCCATACGGGCTTCTTCGATTGCACGCAATGCAGTGCTTGACGTGCTCCCTCCCGGCTCTTTCCATACCTGGCCACCAATATTGCGATACTAGTCGAGTCACCGTTGCTTCCCTACCTAAATGTCCCGCCATTATATGATCATGGCATTGTTTAAGTATTTCCTCCCTACAGCTTCTCGGCACCACAGTCCTATTCCCCCGTTTCGTTTTCCTAAACAACACGTTGTCGATTACCGCGAAATTTTTGTCTTCCCTCCACCCTCGGCACTCCTCATCACTCCCTTGCGCATCCGCGAAGTCTATCGCTCCCTCAGCGACCACGCCCCTCACCTTCCGGCTGAGCGTGTCGGCATTTAAATGCGCCTTCCCGGGCTTGTGCGCTACTTCGTAGTCGTACTCGCTTAACTTAAGTGTCCAACGCATTAGCCTGCTGCTTGGATCCTTGAGACCAAACAACCACTTAAGAGCAGCATGGTCAGTTACGATCAAGAATTTACGGCCAAACACGTAACACTTAAACTGTCGCACTGCCCACACGACAGCGAGGAGTTCCTTCTCTGTTGTAGTATAGTTTATTTCGGGGTTTTTCATTTGCCGAGACGCGTATGCCACGGGGTGTTCCTCCCCATCGATCACCTGTGATAACACGGCTCCTATTGCGAAATTACTCGCGTCCGTAGAGATGATGAAAGGTCGGTTGAAGTCGGGGTAAATTAATACCGGACTACTCGTCAACGATTCCTTTAAACTCTCCACAGCCTCGTCACACTCAGGCGTCCAATTAAAAGTAGTCCCTTTCCGCAGCAACGCCGTCAGTGGTCGGGCGAGGACGGCGTAGTTATCCACGAACCGGCGGTAATAGTTCGTAAGTCCTAAAAATGACTGAATTTCCTTTGCCGTTCTCGGGGTTGGGTAATCGCGCACCGCAGCAACTTTTTCTGGGTCGGGCCTGATCCCGTTGGCGCTGATAACATGGCCAAGGTACTTTACTTGTGGGAGGGCAAAGTGGCACTTAGTCAATTTCAACGACAGGCCGGCCGCTTCCAACTTCTCGAATACCTTGCTTAGCCGTGAGGCGTGCGTGTCAATCGAATCGCTAAACACGATGACGTCGTCTAGATAAACTAAACATTCCGACGGCGTCATCCCCCGTAGCACTCCGTCCATCATCCGTTGGAATGTCGCGGGCGCGTTTCTAAGTCCAAATGGCATACGGACGTATTCGTAATGGCCGCTGTTTACGATAAAGGCGGCCTTCTCACGCGAGTCCGCGGCCATCGGAATCTGGTGATATCCGCTAGTGAGGTCGAGGGTCGTGAAGTACTTACATCCGCCTAAATATTCCAAAGTCTCTGTGATATTGGGAAGGGGGTAAACATCTGCTTTAGTGATAGCATTAAGGGCCCTAAAGTCTATGCAGAATCGATAGTTTGGCTTGCCATCCAGTGACTTTTTCGGAACCACCACCACCGGAAACGCCCACGGGCTATTGCTAGGCTGGATGACCCCCCCGTCTAATTGCTCTTTCACGAAATTCTCTATCAGGGGCTTCAGGTGGTGCGGGGTCCTATAGGGTTTTTTATAAATCGGGCGGGCATCACCCGTCGGAATTTCGTGCTCCACTAGATGAGTGGCAGGGGGCCCGCCCGTTTGCGTAAACAAATTCTGAAATTTCTCAATCACTGGGGCTAGTACTCTCGTTCCTCCCCTTTCAAGTGCCCCAACTTATCCCGAATGTCCCTTCCGAATTCCTTCACTTCCATTACCCCAACGCACTTTTCCTCCCATCCAGTTGTCCCCTCTTCGCGGCCCGTTTGAATGTCCTCACCCGAGTGCACCTCGCTAACTCTCGCGATCAATGTCCCCTTGTTTAGCGTAAGTGTATCAGGTCCAAAATTACTTACGTGTGTGGTGACGCTTCCCTCATCGCTCACCAAGCACACACACCTGGCCACCCAGCACTCCTCCTCCTCCAGGGCAGATTCCACCAGGCACTCCTGACCCGGCCGCCAAACTTCGGTGTCCAAGAAAATAGGCAGGAGTCGCACGCTTCTACCCGGAACGATTTCAGCGCGCAGGAGTCGAACCGGTACGTCAACTGCTCCATGGCGATGGCACGTCCTCGTGGGGTATCCTCGTGGTATCTTTTCGCCCCCTCTCCTCGCCGCGTCGGGGCGGAAAGGAAGATCACGGTCGGTCGCCGCCAGCACCGGGTCCACTACCGGTGAGAGCGGGCTCCTCGTCGCCGCTAGGGCGGCCCCATCAGCCGCGGGCGATGACGGCCCGTCGGTCGGTCTCCTCCTTCCCCCTCTCTCCTTGCGCTGGGGCGAAACCACGCCCACTTTTCCTTCCATCCCGTCGGACGGGGCCCGCTGATAACAACCCACCGCGCCCATCGCCGCCTCCCTCCTAGTCGACGCACTCTCTCGCGCGTCGGCCAAATGAACTATTTTTCCATTCAATACCAACACTCCCCGAGCGAGATCAATCACTGCACCGTTTTCTCTTAAAAAGTCCATCCCCCACAGTCCTGCATAGTCGCCCAGCGAGTCCACCACTTGCGCACGCAGCATCAGTGACATGCCACCAACTCTCAAAGGGGCCACCACTTCGCCGTAATTTCGCATGTGCCCCCCCGAAATCCCTCGTATCCTCAAGGGTGAGAAAGTAGGGGTCAAATTGCCACTGCACTGTCTAGTTATTAGGGAAACTTGGGCTCCTGTGTCCACTAACACGGGCCACACCCGTCCGTCCATCTCCACTCGTACTACCAGTCCATTTGCCTCGCGGAGCGAGCAAACAGGTGTGATCGCCACCTCCTGGGGGGGCCGCGTTCGGCGATTAACTCGGCCCCACCCTAGTTTAAATCCGGCTTCCTGTCGCTCGACAGCCGCGGAGTACTCTTACAGTCCCTCGCAAAATGCCCCTGGCGGCCGCAGGCGAAGCAGAGCCCTCGGGGGCGGCTCGGACATAAGCGTGCGAAATGACCCTCCTTCCCGCACGAAAAACACGCCTTTGCCGTCGATGCAAAGACTTCCATCTCCCCAACTGGCCTCTTCGCACGCCGTTCCACCTCCACGATGCGCGTGGCGTTCTCAATGGCGTCATCAAACGTCGCTGGCATCCTCAGTCGCGTTTGTCTGCCCACCTCGCCAGAGAGACCGTTTAAGAAGGCATCCAATGCCCTCTGGTCGGCCTCTTCCCGGATGGCAGCCACCCTCTCCTCAGTGCCTTCGACAGAATAGGTCCGTACATTCGTTTCACGAACCCGATCCGCGAATTCCTGTATGGTCTCCCCCGCCTTCATCCGCAGAGTGGACAGCAACTCCCGGTAATACCGCCGGCTTTTACTCGACCTGTATCTCTCCTTCAGCAGTCCGGTAATCTCCGGATACGTCAATGCCTCTCTCCCCTCGGCCTTGGCTCGGCAATACGTATCCGCGGCCCCCTTAAGTCGCAGCCTGATCGCATGCTGTTTCTCCTCCTCCGTCCACTTACTCAGCAAGGCAGCTCTATCGAACCGTTCGAGAAAGGCATCCACATCCTCCGCTGGTCCGCCGCAGAAATTCTCAACCGAGGCTAAGAGGGCGAAATTCGGTTGTCTATCCGCGTAGTGCTCAGCGGTCGGGGCGGGGAGATGCATAGGTCTCTCGGCCTCTCGAGCCCTCATTCTAGCGTTCTCCTCCTGCAGGTCCTTTAACTGCGCAGTCAACGTGTCTAACGCGCGTTGGAGATCCATCTCTTGGCCCAATATACTGACCCTGCCCGTCATCCTCACTTACCTTCACTATAGACTTGATTCCTCTTTTTGTTGGAGGCCAACGTCGCACTCTGACACCAGTTGTAAGCGCGTGGTTTCTAATTGGGTTGGCACTCCAGAGGAATTATGGAATCAACTCATTTCGTGAAGGTATTTATTATCAATCACACACCGTGCGTCGCACACCTGGCCTGCGGCCTTTACACATGAGTACTTTCTGCCGACTGCTCTCTGCCTTTTCCACACGTGGCCTCCGGCTTCCCGGAAGGTGCTGATGGCAGCATCACTCCCACGCACTCACATGAGTGACTAGGCATGGGGATCAGAATAGCATTACCATCCGGTTTCACGTCTCTGCGAACTCAAGATGTTCCGCTTACACTTACAAAATTTCCTGGGGCAAGATCCCCGGTTTGGGCCCCCCCAATAATTTTTGTAAGTCGACATCCCTGATTGCGAGGTATTGAAAAGTAATGAATTTGATAGATCACATCATCATGTTCTTATGTGTATAACTTTCGGTTAGTGTCCTTAATGATTTATTTATTTCCATACCACCGAAAAACAGCTCTATACGGCCTTTCACATCGGGGTTATTAGCATGCTGGCAATTTAACGTACACAGAAAACTATGCCCTGGATTGGGGGTAACTCACCCAAGCGGGACTCGAGCTTCCTATTTGGTAGGTGAGGACTTTACCCCACCGCCACCGAGGCCGGCAATTATATCATATTTCCCCGTGAAACTCGAATCATTTTGTCCGTCAGCGACACTAGTGGCGACTTTTGTAAACTCATTTAAATGCGAGGTGGCTGAAAACACGTTAGGAGGTCGACTTGAGGATCATCTTTTGTAATATTCGTGGTTCGCCCACAGAGCACGGAGCGCTTGTATTCTTTCTCTTATTTCGCTGGCCGATGGACGCTTAAAAAATTGTTGAACCATCCTGAGAAATGACCATGCTGACTACATACAGGAGGTCCTATTCTTTGCCGTAGGAAGTTGATTTCTATTGCTACTTCGGTCGCGCTTTAACCCTCCAGCAGGCGCGCCATATTCTGTGACACTAGCGGGCGCGCGTGGCACTCAGTGCAACACTTGGTTTTCCGCTGATATTAATCTGTTTCCAAAAATATCCGCCGAACGATCATGTTTAAAAAGAAATATTTTGTAGTATATTATTTACGATTGCGAGAAATAACATTGAAAATTCATGAATTTTATGAATAACATAAGCAAGAATATACTTTTTTTGACGGTCAACTTTTGTTTATGGAATATTTCTCCGTGAAGTTCGGTTCGCTTTGCTTGTCAGCGAAGCGAGTGGCAACCTCTGTCAATTCATTTAATTTCGCGTGTGTGGCATCACATCTGGGGTTCAATTTCAGGATCCTTTTGTTTTAATTTCGTGGATATGACCACAAAAGTGTAGATTCTGGATAAACTAAGGCCGCAAGTAAGTGACCTTGAATACTCATGCTCTTCATCGGCTAATTTAAGCAGAAAAATCTTAGAGACATATACAAGAGGAGTACGTTTGGGAACCAGACGTTTACAAGACTCCTATGCGTCGAAATCGAAGTAAGATTACGGATCGTGCAATAGCTTTGTGATTTATTTCCATTATTGAATTAAGTGGAAACATTTGTTTAGTTGTAGAGGAGCTGGCGAAAATTTTCGTGTTCAGATCCCATATATATAAAATATTCCTTCATATCTGATATATGTGGGATCATTTCATATATTCATATTCTTTCAGTCACCTCTCAGAAGGATTTAGGGGTTATTTTTTATTCTAAGCTGCTCTTTCGTGAGCACATTAAATCCATTTCCAGCCGCGCTATGTCTTTGGTGGGTATGATGTATCGCCACAGTGAGGTGTTGGTTTTATTTCTCTACGCACCTTCTTCCTTTCCTGTGTCTCTCCGATCCTAGAATACTTCAGCTAAATCTGGTCTACGGCCCCACCTTCTTCATTAAAGCTCTTAGAATGCCCTTGGAATTTTTTCCTTTCTATTGTCCGCTACCGCCACTTGCCATTTCGTAACTTCTCCCTCAATAAGATTAGATCCTCTCTTGGCATTGCTACTTTAGCTGATCGCCGTATCCTCAATGACCGGAGACACTTCTTAAATATCATCAATGGCAAATACAGATAATCAGACCTTCTTTCTTTTTTTCCGCTTCGTCTTCCTTCGCGCACGACGAGGTCGAGTGACCTATTGCATTGTTTCACCCCCCGCCTTTCTGTCTCTAAACGTTCTTTTCTATTCCGACTTCCTTCTTCCAGTAACTCCTATGCCAAATGTGTTCCAAATTTTGATCCCTTTTTTCATCCCTCATCCATCTTGCACCATCACTATCGCTAATTTTCCCCTATTCCTCACACCACCCGATGAAATTTACTATTCTTTGCTATTTATTTGTAAATACTGTTGAATATTTTTTGTTCATAGTTTGTTACGTTGCTTAATATTATTAAATTGTTTCTCCTGTTATTGTAGTCCTCTGCAATTGGCCTCGTGCTGTTTTTGGACTGGATTAAATAAATAAATAAATAAATATTCTTTCCAATCCGGAATTTCGGGGAAATCTCGAATCTTGGAGGGAGCATGGTAGCTTCGTGGGTTGATCGCTGTTCAAGAGGTCCTTATTTCAAATACCTTTGTGAAGCCCTCTTCCGATGAAAATACAGTAGCTATTTTTATTTTTTTTAAATACGTAAGTAATTTAACAAGTGGACTCATAGTGACTGCGGAGTAGTAAAAAGCAGAGGCCAATATTGAAACCCCCACACAATCGCTATAAAAATATGAAAATTTTAATGTATGCAAGTGGATTTGAAAAAATCGTGATATTTTCGCATCTTTTTTAGTGTAAAATTTAGTAAACAATAAATATTCAGTCAGAATTTAAATCATGTAAACAAAGGTTACCGTCGGAATCAGCCGGACCTTAGATAAAAATCAGACAGGGCGAGGAGGGATGGTATGAGTGTGAGTTAGTCGTGATAAGGTACTTATCCATTTAATCTTGGTCACATACGCAGAAATGCTATTTTTTACCCTTACTCTGGGTTAAGAAAATCGTCACATAGAAGTGGAATTGACCAGCCACAAAACCGAACATTGCCGAACTAAATTACTATAACGTCAAGTTCCGAAGTTTTATAATATGCATCAAGGAAAATCGAGAAGGTAATTTCGTGATAATTCAAGGCTTTAGAGTGATGATTTATTCAATGCTGAAAATTAAGGGCTGGTGAGAATATGATTACCAGTTTTAAGTCTAGTTCATTGTCATAGTTAACCATCATCTCTCTAATGCCTATAGGTAGCGTATATTTGCCGAGAAACAATGGATATGCAGCTTGTTAACGCAAAACTTGTTAACACAAATTGGCTATTTAAAAATGAATGCATTGTTGGGAAATAATGTGACACGATTTTCATGAAAAATTTCCTAGTGCTCCTTGTAAAATTGTTCCATTTTTTGGAGGGAACGTGAATGACGGGCTGTTACATAATTTAATTGACACTATTATTACCCATTACATTTACTTTCTAGGACCTATTGTCTTAATCAATCAACGGCTTTGAAGCATCTTTTGGACGTTTTTATTCGTTGATCGAGCATAAACACTGTAATTTTATATCCGCAATAGTTTTTAGCGAGATTGAAATTTCAATATGAGGAATCTGAGTGGTACTGCAATCATGTATAGCCATCTCCGTTGATGCACATAATATAGACGCACCTTGATTTACGGGGCAACAATTTTTATCCTCGGCTTGGTTACTTCTTGAATTGCCTCGAAGTCATTAAACCGCTATGAGGTGCATGGATAGTGCAAAAAAATATTGAGGAAGCTGAATCGGGCTGTGCAATTGGCATTTACCTTAGAAAAAAAAGTTACTGAAATTACCACCGGCAAAGGGACATGCAAAGGTACTCCCTAAAGAGTTTTACTCCGTTCCGACGGTTAATTTATGTATTTATGTGCATTCCAAAGCACCGTTCCGTTCGGCTATACGGCCGAGACGGGCTACGCAGGCGAAGGGAAGGCAGGAATGAAAATGTTTCTGCAATTGATTCGGAACGCGCACGAGGGCAGGTCGCTTGTCTTCATTATAAGGGAGTAGAGGCGAGAGGGTTGCCTCTGGAATGGAACGAAACAATTACGCCTCGAAGGAAAGGTAGTGGGAAAACCTGGTGATTCCAGTTGTAAAACTTCCTCATTTTTTATGTATATATATATTTTTTTGAGAGAGACTTCCCAGACATTAAAAAAATGACCAAGGTTTTCTTTACAACTTTTTTTATTTCTAGATCACTGATCTGCCGCTTTAATTACATAGTATTCGGGAATGTCAAGGGAAATATGTCATTTATGCTAAGCATTGAGAATTGGCAAACGTAAAGATGCGTTGCTCAGGATAAAAATCAAGCAGGAATGTCGACCGTGCAGTAAAGTATTTCTTTTAATCTTTCAGAGTGAAAGCCTTTTTTTTAGGTTTTTCTAAAAAACAATTATATTCATTAGAAAATTTCTCTTTACTTTATTTAAAGTTATACATGTAGTATTAGATCGTCACTAGTCAGTAATATTATTCATAAACATCTCCGAGAAAAAAATTACTCTCACGGATGCAAGCTTATGCAAACCAAGGATCAAATACGTTATGACGTTGGGAGTAGATGGTGTAGTGTGTAACTTGTAGCATACCTTACCGGCATTCAGAAGATCTAGGCACGAATTCTGCCTTTGCCAAATGGTTTTTCATAGATAATTTTATCCATTATGCTAATTAGTATAATATTTGGAATTAATATCCCACTTTTCCAGCTCCTATCATGAGCACCTCACGTGATAGATTTTTCACATTGTATCTTTTCAATCCTATCTTTCAAATCACTTAATTAAGCGTCAGCGTGAAGTTACGTAGGTAATGGAGTACTTGAAGAGTGGGAGAGAAGAGAAGCCTCATGAAAAAATTGTTAAGAAGACCGGACATTGTCGCAAGTAACAACCTTATAGCCCATATCTTGAGACATGACGGCATGATGAAAACAATCATCGAGGGATAAGTGGATGGCAAGAACGGAAAAGGTAGACAGACCTCTAACAAAATATACGGAACAGGTATGGAAGGATGAGAAAGGGAAGGAATAAGAAGGTGCGAAAAGATTATCTGAAATGAGAATTGTGTGGAGAGCTGCGTCAAACCAATCTTAGTAATGCTGACTAGTGATAATGATGATTGCTGGTACCTCAAAAGGGGTTGAAAAATACCTGCTACTATCCGTAATAGAAAAATAGAGACAGCCAGGTAGAAGAAGAGGTGCAAAGTTGTCCATATAGCTAGTTAGAGGATGAACCTAGTCTACTAATATTACTAAAATGCTGCAGCTTTGTTATTCTCAGATTTTTCTTTTAAAAAAGTACCTTACTTATAATATTAATCATAATAATAATGCAAAATTTTATTAACGAGGACTCACAAGGTCCTAAAGAATCAACAAGAATACAAATTTAGCTTTTTGGTACCTTTAGAAAATAATAAAAAATAATGAATAGGTGCCTAAAAAACTACAGCTGAAATATTTCTTAAAACAGAAAATAAATAGTACGTTCCACATTTCAACAACAACTTCCACTCAGTACACAACTAAATAAGTAACAGTGTTGATCTGGAGCAGAATACAATTTGAAAATATGGGGAAAGTTCTCGAAGCACAAGTATAGTAGACTGCACTAGCGACACGCTGCGCCTGTTTACGAGTTACCGGAATTTTACAATTACATACGTACAGGAGGAATTAACAGATCTACCATAATTTTTATAATACAGAATAAATTAAAGATTCTTTGATTAGGAAAATAGAAGACATTAATTTGCGAGGGGTAATGGGAGTATCGAGAGGTTTTGAGACGAAGGAATGGCGAGAGGCAAAATCCTTGGACGTCCTGCGCGGTCGATTTGAATATGCATGCGCCCAGATGGGCCGCAGACGTCCATCTCATTTCCTTTACATTCATTTATTCCGATCGGATGCTGGGAATGACTCGAAGGAGAGCCTCTATCAGAAGAGGAGTCACTAATTATCACTATCTCGTGGTCACGACGCGTAAGCATAATGAGGAATCGAATCTGAGCCTCCCCTGACCATTCAATAAGCACGAAACGATCGACAAGGTGCATAATGATGCGAGTGTCTAACGTATAGCCTTTATTTACAATTTAAAATTAACGAGCGAATTAAGTGTGGACTATAATGCTGGTTAAACATGCGTATAGTAAAGATTGATAAAGGATTTGAAAAATATGGCCTATCATCGTAATTACCTCGGCTCAAAAATGGTAAATGTTTACTACTTCTCAGTATCGTTTATATACTGTCGAATACCCTTCCCTTCACTTTCGAATTTCAATGGCAAGTTGCCTGAATTGGACATGCAGCTTTTGATATTGTCGGCAATCATTGGTTTCGGGAACCCTGGACGGGACCGTAGACTCCCGAGAGCCAGGAGCTAATAGGGTAGTTTCCTTCATCAAAAAAAACGGAAGGCATTTATTGCGATTCGTTACCCACCATAAGTGTATTCATAATATAAAAATTATTTGGTTTTACAAATCCCAGTTTAGACGAATGGCAATGGTCAATTTGAACCTCATTTAACCACGCTTTTAGATTTTTAAATGACGATATCTTTTTTTCGTGATTAAATGAAAAGTGAAAATTTTCAAGCGCGTGAAAACACGATAGATAAGTATGAATGCTGGGAAAAGCCCCTGTGACGTCATTCTGGATCCCGCTTTCGCCGTGTGAGGTGACCTTGGGGCGAGGCTTTGAGCGCTGATACGGCTGCTAGCAGGTGGTAGAGTACCCTGCTAGCAGGTAGCGCTTGGCTTAAATAAGGATTATTAATGCTCTATCAAACGAAGAAAACTTTCTGGCCTTAGGCAGTTTTAATAGGTGATTATTAAGACATGTTTCCCTGAGCTCTGTGCCTCATGCATGCATTGGTAATCTCAGACGATGTAAAACTCCTATCTACTCGTATAGAAACGAGGTCCCTGTGACGTCACGTGGAGTGGCATCGCATGGACGCCAATCTGGCATTTTACAAATACAGTCAAAATTGACCATTGCCATTCGTCTAAACTGGGATTTCTAAAACAAAATAATTTGTATATTATGTATTCACTAATGGTGGGTAACGAATCGCATTGAATGCCTTTCGTTTTCTTTGATGAAGGAAACTACCCAATTACTTATTCATCGTTCTTCCTGGTCAAAACTATCACCTAATTCCCGGAAGTATTTGATCGTGGGGATCTTTTTACGGCATTAAAAAACTATTCGCTGTGTGGTAAAAGGAATATTCTCAAATACTTGAAACAGAGTTAGGAATTGATAAAAGTAATATTTGCAAACACTTGGTGGCCAAGGGATGGGATTGTGTCTCTGATTTATGCCGACATCGAGTGGATAATCAAATGTACTACTGATAATATCTAGGTGCTCTCGTTTATTTCTATACCTAATTTGCGTTCCTAACTACGTTTAGAAAAAAATCACATGCACTCTTCCGCTTCTCACCCTCTCAGTTAAGATTTCCTCATTGTATATTATAAATAAGTCGCCAAATCAAAGGAGAATGCGATAGATTGAGCAGAAGAGTGTTCCATGCTCTTAAATTTTCTTCCACGTTGATTCCGTGGCGAGGCAAACTGGAAAGATGGCGAAAAAGAGATGGGAGAGTTGCATTTGAAAGCCTTCTCTTTCTGGAAGAAGAGGGCGTGGGCGAATACCTCGAGGCGCGTGAGAGAGCCTCTTCAAGGAGTTGGAATAAGTTCCTTGGTTACCGGAGGCTTGCTCTCACCATATTAGGAGATCAAAGGCGAGCAGTTAATTACTCCAGTGAATCGTTGCATCTTATCTCTTGGAGTGCACGATTGAATTACCACGTAAATAAATGCTCAGTTTACGTAAATATCTTGGTAGTGTTATACTTTTGTGTGGAATATTTTACACTTCAATTTATTTTTATAAAGGTTATTAATAATGAATATTCATATTATTGAAATAAGACATTGCAATATTTCCACTGAGTTTCATTATTACACGACGCGTTTCATCGTTACGAACAACATTATCGAGTGTGAAACGCGTTGTGTAATAATAAATCTCAGTGGAAATATTGCAATGTCTTATTACAATAATAATAAGAACTTCCACCATATCGTGCCCACCATCATACAAGGTAATGAATATTCACTTCACTCACTCTGTGATACATCCCGGATGTTGGTATGGTTAAATATGAGGGTGAAGATCGCCTCAGATTAAGCCATTGGTGTGTGAATACCTCGAATGGAGAGTAAGTGAGCCAGTTCCTTTCCCTGGGACAACTCGTACTGCCAGGATTTTTTAGGGGTATCCGAAGGGTTCACCCGAAATTTGAACCCGTGACCCCTCGATCGGCGGCCAAAGGCTCTACCCACTAGGCTACTAGACTGAAAAATTTACTCCCAAAAAATTACATAAAAAGTGTACTAAATTGAAGCCTTTCTTCCGCGCAAATAAGTACAAAGAACGGGTACCATAAGTATATCGTAATAAAATGCGTTTGCAGTATTAAAAAAAAGCGTTTTTACCCTACAATGAATAGATTTTTCATGCTGGAAAACGTAGAAAAGTAGAAAATGTAGCGGAACCGTTCGAGCAAATATTTAGAATGAGCCACTCGTAGACCTACCCTTCTATGACGTGCTCTATTATATCTAATACTGTCAGCGTATCTAGATGCTTAAGGTGTCTTCTAGCTGGTAATGAATGACGGCGGAGTCGGAAGCGTGACTGAGTCACGTCTATACGTCACGGCCGTGCTTGTCACGCGCCCTTGAGTGCCCACGGCGCTGCTGTGACGAGAGATTGAGAGGGAGCGGAGGGCAAGGAGTGGGGGAACTCAGGGGATAGACAAGAACTCTAGGCCTTTCTGCAATAATGCCTTCATATAAATACCTCAGAATATTCATTTTAACTCTTGTCATTTTAGCAATCTGAATTAGAAATGGAGAGCCGTACGTGTATACCAAACCAGCAGGGCTATTGTATATTTTACCCCATTTTACAGCCAATACCCCCTAGGAGCATATATGTCCCCCTAGAAACATATGCCACAGTGTTTCAGGCAGAAAATTTTGCTATCCTTACATGTGTGTACGCCTTTGAGGAGACAGGTCTCTACAAGAGACCGATCCATATATGCACCGATAGTCAGGCTGCTCTAAAAGCCCTGAACTCACCTTGGTGCAGGTCCAAGCTATTGGCTGAATGCTACAAGGCACTCAATATTTTGGGTAGCCGTTGTAAAATAGAACTTTTCTGGGTACCGGGACATTCAGGTACTACCGGAAACGAGATGGCAGATGAACTGGCCAAGGCCGGCGCAGAACAGTACCCAATTGGCCCAGAACCAATGGTGCCAGTTGCCCCCTCAATGGGGCTGACTGCAATCAGAGGGTGGGAATCAACCCAACACTTAAAGATCTGGCGAGAAACACCGGAATTACGTCAGGCTAAAATCCTTATGGGAGAGCTCTCTCCTAGACTCGAGAGGAGAATTTTCCTTATGGACAGAAGTCAATTGCGAACGGTGGTAGGCCTGCTTACGGGACACTATCATGTAATGAGACATGCACCTGCTGGGGGTAACGGACTCAGATAGGTGTAGATGATGTGAGACGGGAGAGGAAACAACCACCCATCTGATATGCGAGTGCCCCGCAATCATGAGGACTACATATGGACACCTGGGCTCACCTTTTATAGAGCCTAAGGAGGTAAGAGATCTTCTCATTGGGGCCCTCTTGTCCTTCGCTAAGGACATAGGCCTCTATGGGCGATCAGTTATCGGTGGTTAGCGCAATGGACCTACAGGTCTAAGTGCTCTGGGAGCTGATCCACCATCGCATCATCTAATCTAATCTAATCTACCCCATGCTTTGAAACCGCAATATCATCATTTGAAAAAAAAAGTTGGCTTAAGTAGACAGCATAATGGTCAATAAATCAGAAAAATTAATTTTTTTCTTTTCAATTCACGATTTATGTGCCAGCCACAGAAAATGAGACTTTGGCGAATATCCGCTAAGAAGCCTTTAATAGAAAAACCAATGAATGAAAAAATAAGGAACATTATGGATTCAAAGAAGAATGTGGCGGAGAATACGGAAGATTACGATGTGCATATGCGCAAAGGTTAGGAGAATAAAAGAAATCCGAAAGCTGTTCTCAAATGGATGTCAGAAGAGGGAAATGAATAGGAAGGCCTGAGTTGCGTTTCTGGAAGTGAAATGAATAGTGAAGTGAATCTGCGGCTCCATAGTATTTCCTGTACTTAATTTTTCTCAAAATGTACCTGTTTTTTGCGCGTAAAATCAAGTTGCCCAACTTTGAGCGCTTGGTGTTCCCGTAGTTTTCGTTTCATTAACTTAAATTTTGATATGAGAAAGCCTGATTTAGTATAAACAGTTTACAGTGAAAAAATTGTTTGTGCCACTAAAATTGATCGATTTGTTGGAAATAACGCAAATCTCTGCAAACTGATATAAAATATATATGATTCAACGTACAAATAAATTATCATTCGCATGCTCTTTGTTGCATTGAAATTGAATGCTTCGTTTAGACGCTAGAGCTCCTCAAACTCGGGTGTATTGCTTTTTTTTACTGACAGTAGTCTATGGTCTGACCGCGAGTCGTTGTCCTTAGTGCTTGGCTTGTGTCCGACGAGCGAGCCCGTTTTTGACTACGGCTTGGATGTGAGCCTTATGCCTTATGTGGATTCACTCCGTGCCACACCATGGTGGAGGTTTGCACTGTGCTTCGTAGTTGTAGATGTGGGTGTAGTCGTCTTTGGAATTGTGGATTGCACATTAAAGATTTGACTTTTTTGCCAAGCGGTTAATAGTTTTTTAAATTTTCTAACTTGCATTTGTTTTTTACTGCATATTTAAAGCGCGACTTCCCTAGAATTAAAGAAGGAATATCTCTATAAATGTCTATGCGCTCATGGTTGATGACTCGAATTGATGTAATTTCTAGGCTCCACCTTCGAAGACTGAAATAAGCATGGGAGACATGATATCTTTGTCACGCGGTCAACTTTTTACTACCTTTCTAACCCGCATTTGTTTTTTATTGCACATTCACTGCGCGACTACCTGAAAAAGGAATATTTCTATAAATGTTGCAATTCTATGCGCGTTCTGATAGTTGCACTTCCTAGGCTCCCTTGGAAGACTGAAATAAGCATGGGAGAGGTAATTTTTTTTGTAGCGATACGAAATCTTTTTTTTTCTTCATACTTCTTCCGCGCTCGGCGGGCATGTCGAAAGGCGATATCCGGGCGACTGGGAGGGTGACGATGCCTCGAGGTGTCAAAGGCGCACTTGCGCGTCGAATGCCCCCGAAGACGACGCGCTTTCGTAACACGTGTTTAGCTCGTTAACTCTCTTTCTCTGGGGAAAAGTCGTCGTCTCGGCTGCCTTCAAGGGGATCCGATTACCCCCCTCCCACGCACCCTTCACCCCCTCCTCCCTTTCCCGCCATTCTCGCTGCCGCCGCTACTACCACTACCACTCCTTCAACCCTTCACTCTCCGTCTATGTCCCACGCAAACTGCCAACACCTCCACACGACCCCTTGTCAACAGCCAAGGAGCAAGAAATTTGCTTTCTGGGAGGGGAAGGCTTGGGCAGTATGCGGGTTGTCTATTCGGGAAATCATTAAATGTCAATTACCACGCTTCAGAAAACCATAAATTTCATTGATTTAGCTGTGGATTACGTTTGCATAGTTCTGAGATTTATACATGGGATATAGTATTTATATTTTAAACCCTGCATAGGTGATGCCATTAGGAACCAAATTTAAAAATGATGTTTAGGTCGAAAACGCACCATTTTTCAAACTGTCGAAACTTTGAGCCGGTCGCGATTGGCCGCGAGTTTGCCCTGTTGCCGGATGCTATAGACAGCTCATGACTTCTAATGAGACATGAGGACAGCAACGGGGAGAATTCGCGGCGTTTTCGACTTAAATTGGTAATTTTTTTCCTGCTGGTATAAGCTATCAAGGGATAAAATTACGCGACATAATTTTTCTCCGCCCCGTATATTTTTTTGTCCTTGGCCTCTTGTATACATCTAAATAAGAGATTTTGAGGCGTAGGTCTTTTTTGAAAAACGCATTCAACGACGTTTCATTTATTTATTTCCCATTCTCAAGGCTAATAATCTACGTCAACATACTACCCCGCAAACCGCCTGAATAGGCGGTGGGTGTTGGGGTACCAGCCGTTGGCAAGTAAAACGGTAATGCGCTTTCATAGTTCCACCTAGCATTTATTAAAGTCCTTTATTGTTCTGGGAAAAACGAATTCCCACATCTATTCTTTCGGAGATATATCTCTTTTAATTTAAAATTCCTCTCGAGCCTGTTTATGTATTTGGGTTTGGCATGTTTTTCTCCGTATCGCTCTAAAAGATTTATACGAAGCATATCGATAAAGTAAGGGCTGTTTGGTCATAGGGAAAGTGTACTCATATGAAACACATTTTATTGGCTGTTTTAGTTAGCTACAAACCTTCTTTACTTCTCTACATGACCGTTGCTCGCTTCAAAGCATTTTTTGTACCTCTACATCAGCTTCTTTAACCCCTCTTTATAGAAGCTCACCGTCTGAGAGTTGAACCAATTGCACAAAGCCACAGGCTCGCACTGCTGTCAAAACCAATTTTCTTATTCAAGATTTTCGTTGGGAACTCTTTGACCACCCACCGCACAGTCCTTACCCTCTAGCGGTAAGGGTGAGGGTAGTTTCCTTTATCAAAGAAAACGAAAGACATTGATTGCAATTCGTTACCCACCATTAGTGTATTCATAATATACAAATTATTTGGATTCAGAAATCCCGGTGGCAATAGACGAATGGCAATGGTCAATTTTAATCTTATTTGAAAAAGACCAGATTGGCGCCATTGCGATGCCACTCCACTTGACGTTACAGGAACCTAGTTTATACAGTAGTAGATTGGAGTTTTACATCGTCTGAGATTACCAAAGCATGCATGTGGCACAGAGTTCAGGGAAACATGTCTTAATAATCACCTATTAAAACTGCCTAGTTCGGAAAGTTTCCTTCGTTTGATAAAGTATTAATAATCCCTATTTAAACCAAGCGCTACCAGCTAGCAGGGTACTCTGCTACCTGCTAGCAACCTGCATCGTATCAGCGCTCAAAGTCTCGCCTCAAGGTCACCTCACACGGCGACAGCGGGAGCCAGAATGACGTCACACGGGGTTTCCCCAGCATTCATACTTAGTCGCCGCGTTTTCGCGCGCTTGAAAATTTTCACTTTTAATTTAATCGCGAAAAATAGATATCGTCATTAAAAAACTTACAAGCGTGAAATAGATACTTCAGGATTAATAATATTTCGATTTAGGCATTAAAAAAATAATGAGAAATCACCCTATTGTTAAGTATAGTGGAATTGTTTGCATTGTATGATGAGGTTTGGTCAATAAAATTGTTTAGTTTTTTGCCAACATTATGTGTTATCCAATGCATGTGTAAATGAATGGTTGAAATGGGGCAGTAGATTTTCCCACCGAACTAGCCGCAGGAATTCTCGGGTTTTCCTCCGGGTCTGTGGTTTTTCATGGCCAACGTTTCGTTATTCGACTAGCGCATCGTCATCGGGGAGTGAAAACCGTACAGTAAATCGTCAGTTCCGAATAAAAAAATTCGGGTAGGAGGTTTAATAATACATGAGTAAAATATAATAATATTTGCTTGGATTTAATGATGACGCCAAAATATCTTAGATAATTTTTAGTGAATCGAAATGGATAATAATAAATTCAGGCACTAAAAACCCGTTTACCTGATAGGTACAAGAACTTAAAATTTGCATGTAAAATGCAAGTGGAAATATAGGCCATAAATATTTTGCCACAGCTCTAATTCACAGTGCAGTAACCGCAAAACTAAAAATATGGACCAAAATTCGCCGAAGAAACTCGACGTTATATCATTCTCTTGCTTTGCATAAAGGTCGCCAAATGAATACCCTCTATCCGTTTGAGAGGAAGGAAATATGTAGAGAAGGCGTTTAAGGATTGGTCGCTTGACATTTTAAAAGCTTCATTATGGCTCACATCCCCTTTGATTTAAAAAAAAGTAACCCATGAATTAGATCTCTCAATCAATGTATTTGGAATTGACGTTTTAATATCTCTCACAAAGCGATCGGCGGCAAGCCTTATCGAATGAAAAAATCTCTCCTTTGTTCCAGGCGCTCGCAGGAGGAAAAGGGCACACTTAGATGGTGGCAGCGATACAGAAAAACATGATTATCGATCGATTAAAAGATGAAGGCCTTCCTATCCGGTACCACGTGCACTATCCAGGTTAAATGAGGACTATACTCAGCGTGGGCGGAATACGCCTAATGTCCGCCTAAAAAATGTCTGATTGCGTTTTTGGAGATATGTCGGTGTTTCGCAGCTACGATCGGCTACATTTATCATTATAAATATGTTGGTTCAGCATTCACCAAACAGTGTGTTCAGAGTGAGGCTGGGGAGGCTGGAGGCTGCGCGCTAGGCCATTTGGAGGCTGCTCGCTAGGCTTAGATTGCTTGAACAATTGAAAATGGATATCTTTAAGAGCGACACAGAGAACATAATATTAGACCAACACTATATTACCAGGTCCAATAGAACGATAAATTAAGAGAGGTGTTTTGCCGAACGAATACATAAGGGAATTCGTGTTTCCCCCGAACCATAAAGGACTTTATTAATCGCTAGTCCCAACTTCGTTAGAGCAGTTCATTTTTTTTTGCTGTGAACGGCTGGTGTCCTAATACCCCCTGCCACACGCCTTTTAGGCGGCTTGCGGGGTATTATGTCGATGTAGATGTTGACGAATGACCTGTGGTCACATGGATACAATGGGCGGCACCATTGTCAAAATCTAATGTGGTACACTTGCCATCACTATAAAAAAAAGAATTACATTTTCAGGGAATTCATTGATTTGGGTGAAGGAAAATTAAAATGAATTAATGTTTGCAACTTGTTTACAAACAGCAGGCATCCATTTTGAAATTGCGATTTCCACCCGCCTCTTATAGCGAGTGGGATTATTTCTACCAGTTTAAACAATAAGCTAAGTGTAGCATTAAGGTAAAAAACATTTAGCAGCATATTTTTAATAATTTTAAAGCAAAATAGTGCCCAGTTTTTCATCCAGAAGCTCATTTTCCCAGCGCAACCGAGTGTAGCCTATGACTACGGCGGGAGGGAATGGGTTAACTCCTTGGTTGTAGTCGTATGGGAAGCTTAAAGAAATTATACATTAAATAACCGTGAGCCAGCCAGCGGTGTGACATTGCGGAGTAACCCGTAAATTCACTTAAACAGCACATGCATAACATAGGAAAATTCATATTCCTTTATCGGAATTCGAGCTCGAATATCCCGAATTCCCTCAAGACAAAACTCTGTAGATAAAGAGTTGTTTTACGGTTTTTTTCTTAGATTATTACGTTCAACTATTGAGCTCCATTATCACATAAATGGCAGTATTTTGCCGGAATTCATTATAATACATATCTGATCACTCAAAATATTCTGCAATATTTCGCCGCTATAATTAGCTTAATTATATTTTTCTCGTATCTCATTATATACTCTACCAAACACATTTATCCGGATCAGACGATTAGGTCTGATTGTCACTCGACCCAGGCAGTTCAAGTGGCATAGCAACTTGCGAATTTGTGAATTGTGTTCTAATCCTAGTCAGGGAAAATGGTTTTCCTTATGTAACATTTTACCTCGCATGTAAAGTCGGCGCGAGAAACGAAGTATTTCTTTGTTGCTTTAAAAAAATTCATAATATGTTCTTGCAATTTGTTTTCTCTTCTGATGGACCGAAAAAATACTTTCTATGCTATATTTTCAGAAAGTTTCATTTTTAAATCTGCAGTTTTTATTAGGTTCTTGGGGTAGTACCTTTATAACAAGTGAAGGTAACAGTTGTCACGACCCTATGTGGTCCAAACTTCGCATTGCGATAGTTAATGAAATTTAAAGAAAGAGTTTCCTCTGGTTTACCTACCACAAAAAATTCGGAGTGGGTCAAGTTGGGGAAGAATTTTACTTTTTAAAATTTAAGCTTACACTTTGTTTTATAATGTGGTGTAAAACATAACGTTTTCCTCTACACATTGTCAAAAATACGTGAAAAATAGGACATTTTAATGGTTAAATAAAAAGGAGCTATAACTATGAAGGGGATAAAATTTTAACCACAATGATTTCAAAAAATGTTTATTTTTATCAGTGCATGCTTTTCATTTTGGCATTTTAAAGCAAAAAAGCTACTGTGGCAAAATACTTCAGTCTACAAAAAAAAATAGGGAAAGATTTTTGACATAATTTTATATCAACTTCACAAATGTCTCCTGCTCTAGAAAAATGACTAAGAAATAAATTTATTTCAACAATGTCTTCACTATTCTTTAATTAGAAAACATAATGGTTATTTTCCGAGACGATAAGCGAAAAAAATCATTTTTGGCCAGTTTTTTTTCGATTTCTGCCCATTGAGCGTCATGTGCATTGGAATGGTTGAGAAAAAGTGAAATTACATTTTAATTTCACATTTAGTTTCACAGTAACTGCAAATTTAGTTGTAAATTTTGAGCTCATTTCCTCTGGCTTAACAGAAAATGAAAAAAAATATGCGTCGGCCGGGAATCGAACCCGGATCAACTGCTTGGAAGGCAACTATGCTGACCATTACACCACCGACGCCTTCGTAAGTTTCGACTTCAAATTTTAGGTCTGACATCCCTCAGTCACATTCACCTGCCATAAAATTAACATTACATCAAATTGTAATTAATCTACCGGACGCAGCATAGATTCTTGGGAAGGTCTACGCCTCGCTTACTTAACAAAAATGTTTCGCGATACTCATGTGAACGTCAATGGATTGAATTCCTTTATTTAATACACAATATTTATTTCTCATCTCAGGCACAAAAAATACTCCCTCTATGAATTCACTCAGGTCCTGATATTGACCTGCAAAACTCGAAAAGGGACATGGTCATGAAGCAATCAGCAGCAACAAAATAAGGCGGTAACTTATACTCCTTTTGGAGGTTGAAGGGGCTATCTGCTCTCTGCCTTTTAATTGTGTGCTCTAAAATATACTCCAAATTGTCATCACGGCTGTATTTGAAAAATAATTTAAATAAAAAAATTAAAAATATTGAAATTAAAATTGAACCAAATATAGTTTTTAAAAATAAATAGAAGGATTGGGCATACCCGGTTTTTCTGGGCTTCTGTAAAACCTCATTCGGGGGCCTTATCGTGGAATTTAACGGTTAACTGGACTCCAAACTCCCGGATTGCTGTCAGGGAGGAAATGGCTTCATCAGTGCGTGGGCTCAGGAAAGATGGCCGCCGCCCGCACACCCCCTCCGTCCACGCCCCATGCCTCACCTACCTTGTGCCGTATTCTACTCCCAACTCTCTCTTCCTCCCTCCCCCGCTGTTTTAGAGCCGACAGAATGTTTTGAGGACGGTAGGACCACGCCAAGACGCGTTTAAATCACTTGCACGATTAGAAGGAACGAAGCCGTGGTCTTCCGAGCAAAGATCGTTAAAAAAATGACTTGAAGGGAATCATTATTTCGATGGAGAGAGTAGCTCCAAAACGGCCAAATCTTCAAATGAAAATAATAAATGACAAATGAAAATTTTCAATGGCGCGAAAACGCGACGACAAAGTATGAATGCTGGGAAAACTCCGTGTGACGTCGTTCTGGTTCCCGCTGCCGCAAGTGAGGTGTCCTTGGGGCGAGGCTTTGAGCGCTGATACGACGCAGGATGCCAGCAGGTAGCAGAGTACCCTGCTAGCAGGTAGCGCTTGGCTTAAATAAGGATTATGAATACCTTATCAAACGAAGGAAACTTTCCGACCATAGGCAGTTTTAATAGGTGATTATTAAGAGACGTTTCCCTGAGCTCTGTGCCTCATGCATGCATTGGTAATCTCAGACGATGTAATAAAACTCCTATCTAGTCGTATAGAAACTAGGTCCCTGTGACGTCACATGGAGTGGCATCGCATGGGCGCCTTCGTTCGCGTCATAAAATAAAGTCCTTAGTTTTGGGGGAATAAGGAATTCGTTAGGTAAAATATCTCTCTTAAAATATCTTTTCTGTTTGATGCAGAAATATAGTACGGTCCTAATATGATGTCCTCCATATAGAGCTGAAATATATCTATTCTCAATTGCTGAAGTATTACGAGCCTATGATAAGCCTAAGCCTAGCGCGCAGTCTCGAGTTTCTAGCGGCTCCTAGAGAAATTCGTTTGACATTGTTTTCAAACTCTTTCTGTGCGCCCTTTGCATTTTTTGACGAATCGACCAGATTTACTCCTAAATTAATGCCATGTTAGGGCACTTTCGACCTCAAAAGTGAAGAAGTTACCTAATAACTTCACAAAATTGTCTTCCATCCTAGAATTTAAACAGTTTTAATGACTTCATTTATGAATGAAAGGCTCCATTACTACAAAGTCTAACGGATATTTAGAGATTTTACACTGATGTCTATTAGTATTATCGAAAGAAACTCACTATATGCGTCATCACATTCTATAAATCATTGGTTATCATCTATATGCGTCTCACTATATGCGTCATCACTTATGCAATAAATTCAGTATTTCAAAGGATAGGTATTCATAACATTCGAACCAATAGATGCAATTACTTTTTGGGTCATTTTTTAAAACAGCTATAAATTATCCGTACGGAGAACTCAGCGTGAGCTTCTAGTGTCCCTAGCTCAATTGCAGGGAAGGAAATAATAGCGCGGAACCTAATGAAATCAGGGCAAAAATCAACGTAGGTTTTTGCTCAGTTTAAATTGACCGGTAAATTAACGTGAACATTAAAAGAACACGCAATATCGGAGCCTTTCATTTGAGTGTTTAATTCGCTTATTACACGTTTTATGCACTACAACACTGCGAATGATGGAAAAAGATATTTTCCGATTAAACATAATATGAAAATAATATAGAAAGGAGAAGTAAAAAGACAGCGATGTATCAAAGACACCACTCAACTCAATTTCAATACGGCATGTTCGGAAGTTTATGGTTAGATCCTCAGAAGAATTATATACGACATTCAATACGGGAGCTTGATTTTATTTTTTCATTAAATTTCTCTATTTTCTTGAGATTCTGAGGATGTGTGCCCCCTTTGAAGAAGGTATCGTTGCCAATGCTCGATTCAAACCTTTTATTTTTACCGTATGTGACTATCAAAAAGAATTTCCATCCAAGACGACGTCCATGGATGGTTAAATCTAAAATTAGGATGTATAGTATGTACATTCCTTATGTTGAAATGTATTCCTTATCGTTTAATTGTTCGTATGTCAAAATACCACCATTTTACTGAGGCACAGTAAGATATGTAAAACAATGCAATCAAAACGAACCCAAACAAAACAAACATGCTCAGTGACAACTTCAAAATACACAAACAATATGTGTATAGATGGGGTAATGCCAAGGGAGATCTCGGTTGAAATGAAACGTTTTGCACTTGATTAGTTATATTCTGGGAAAAGAGACATTTTAAATCTGATTAAAGAGTTTGAGGAGAGAAAAACAGGAATCGGTGTTGTTTGGCAAAGATTTAATTAGGGAAGACATGCGCCAATCTAGTGAACGTTTGATTAGAGCTAATCCAGGGATAGGCGAATGGAATAAAGAATGAAGGCAGGTAGATTTAAGTAGAACTCTGAAATTGACGAGGCAAAGCAATGCAGGAAAGTCTATGATAGAGTTGAATGATCGCTAAATAAATTTAAAGTCAGCTTTTCTTTTTTGAAGGTGCAATTTTCCCCAATATCGATTCAATTCCGATCCTGGCTCAAATGCTACAGTTTCAACATTGCGTCATTTTCAAGGTGACACAATGTGTTGAAACCATGGTTGTTAAGTTTTGGGCATTTTATAAGTGTGAAAATTACCATTTGTGTTCTTTCATCATGGATGTATTGAACTTCCACGAAATTAAGGCAGAAACGATTTTATAAGATGATATTGTTGCGTAGACAACCGGGTTTGATTAATCAGGAGTGCTTTTGTTGAAAAATCCGCCTAATTATTACAAAATGAACAAATCTCACTCTATCTAACTCCTCACTTTTATAATCTTCGGTGTCAGTTTCCCTTAATTTAATACTATCGAAGGTGATCGTAACGCTATTATCGCTAACATGAATTAACTTCAAAAACATAATTCATTTGCTATTAAATAAAAAAAGTACCGCCCTGAATTTTACATTTACCTTGATTTGTGTATAATGAGGAATATTTCGTCTGTTACTCATAAATGACATCTGTATTTCTTACTATTGATTCATTCATAGTACCTACCCCAATCCTAAAATTTACTTAGGAGGATAAGAATATTATTATAATAAAACATTATTATTATTGTTATTATAATTATAATTATATTATAATTACTGTAAATTAGCCCTTTATTTCTCCATATCCTATGCCAGTTCCTTTACCTACCTGGCTATTCTTCCCCGCATCAATCTGTATCTGTCCTAAGTATATTCATCACTTGGTCTTCCTCTTGGGACTTTTACGTCAACTTTTCCATCCATTGTGTTTCCTGTGAAACTTCCGTGCCTCATTACGTTGCGAATCATCCACCACGTTCTTCTTTGGGCCACCTTGATCCATAGTTTCCTTTCTTCTCCAATTCATCTCTATGTAATTCCTCATTTCTCACCCTACCGGTCCATTTTATCATCAGCATCCTCCTCCACTACCTGATCCCGAAGGTATCTATTCTTTTCTGGATTATATAGTATTCAGGTTTCATCCCATGCTTAGATAAGTTGTAACGTAAGAGGCTGTGTAAAAATGTGGATTTCAAATTTCCAGAAATACTCACAGAGACTATTTTTATGGCCGTCATTCGATGAAATACAGTCAGAGGATCATATTTTGAAATATTTATGGATATGACACATGATTCGTTTCTGGTCCCAACCTCCTTAAATACGGACCAAGTGAATGGCAATAAAGTCACATGAAGGGAGACGGGCGCAGTCTAATTTTTTTTATTTGGAGCTCCTCGTGGCATCACGCGGAGAGGCATGAGGGCTGATCTCCTGAAGTATGGCCGCTTTAGTGTTATTATTTCGAGATCCGCGGGGCGCTTTCCGGCCGAAAAATAAATAAAAGCGTTCGAAATAGATGTCGCACGGTCTCCCGGGCCTTGATTTTTATTGTTTCACTTCTTTATTCGGGGAAAGCGAGCTGTGTGCGTATATTTCTCCGAAGCGAGTCCGCGCCCTCTTCTCCCGCTGCTTGCTTTATGCGAGTGGTCGCTGAGCTTAAGGGGCATTACAATTACACCCAAATGTATTATGTATGAATAACTAGGGAGGGAACAACTTTATTGCTTGCCCCGTGATAGAGAGAACAGTCTCTTTCGGGTCATTAAAAAGACAGGATTTTTCCGACCGCCACGTGTGGTTCGTCTGCCACACAAAAATTCCTCTGTGATGGGTTAATAGTTTACCTGCTTCAAGATCCCCCTTCTACTTCGGTCATGTATCTTAATAAGGCAGTCTGCGTTGAAATGTGTTTCCTCCAGGATTGAATGCATATATACCTTCCCTCGGTAAATAAGCTTTGTACTTCGACGCATGGCTTCTCCGTGCTTAACATCAATAACGCCTCGCAGGTGGACCAGTGAAATACCTATTAGTTTATGGCAGATTTGCATAACTTGGAGCTCAGTAGGCCATGTCTCATTGAGATGATAAACCTCTCTCACGGCGATAACCAATTAAGTAATCTGATAGTGTGGAATTAGTTGGTTTTCGCCTTTGAAGCTCGCAGCGGAGGTAGTGTTAATTTTTCACTTTTGGATCGTGAGCTTTAGAATGAAACTTCAACGTGTGAATTTATTGCAGTTTCGCTTTTGTTAGACCTACGAGAGTGTGGTAGTGATTGTGCGTTGTGACTTCTTTATTTTTTGCTTCATGTACACTTTACTATGCAAGCTTTTTTTGTGGGTATTTGAAAGGATGAATTTTCTCCTGATGGTTAGGTTAGCGGATGATCAAGAGTTGGTTTGACAGTGAGATGTAGGCTCTATTGAATGCGTAAGACGGGTATTGTGAGGAATAAATCACAGGTAAACCATTGTTTTGCGGTTTTGTAAAAGCATCACGAGCTAGAAATCTGAGACTCCAGATAAAAGTAGGTGGGTAAAAACATGAGTAGGTGGAGTAATTCTACTATTTGGGCAGCAATTAGAGGGAAACGGATACAGTGGTAAGGACATCAGGGAGAGAATTGCGTTAGCTAAGGAGGAGTTCATGAACAGACTGGGGCTGGGAGGATCGTTATGTAAGAGTCTAAAGAAAAAGTTATTGAAGAGTTGGATCTGAAGTGTAGCTCTTTACTATGTGGAAACGTGGCGGCGAGGAGGACGAGAGAAAACTGGTGGCATTCGAGATGTGGGTGTGGCGAAGAATAGAGAAGGTGAAGTGGAAGTGCATAACGATGAACAACAAAGTGTTGGTCATGGTGGACAGCTTCTTGAGGATATACGGAGGATACAGAAGGTACAGATGGAGCAAGTGCTGAGCGGAGAGGGTATCCTGAAAACAGTGTTAGAGGGTAGGATGTTGCTTAAACGAGGTAGGAGAAGGAATGGAAATGGATTTATAGACGGAATTAAATGGAGAATGCCTTATTATTATTTTTTTCCCCTTTTCTTGACCTTGTTTAATATATAATATGGTATTTCTTGGAGTTTAGGTCATTTATAAAATAAGTTTCAGCCAACGTTTCGATTAAAAAAAAATCATCTTCAGGGCTCTGAACTTTGAACATATTTATTGATGTTTGTTCAAAGTTTAGAGCCCTGAAGATGATTTTAAAAATAAATCGAAACGTTGGCTGAAACCTATTATATAAATGACCTAAACTCCAAGAAATACTATATTATGAATGCCTTATTGTGAATTGAAGAGTAAAGCTCATCCATAAGCTACTTCTCATGGCAGTTGCATCCCTTAGGGATGATCCACACTATACTAAAGATGGAATGAAAGGGACTAAGCTAAGCTACTAAGGGAATAAGGGACTAATGAATGGAAGAGGGAAGTCCACGAAAGAAAAGGATACCGCCAGAATTCTTCTTTAATACTCAAGGAATCCTATTCTCAGTAGAATGCAATATTGATAACATAATGTAGGCTCCTATTTGGTTAATAGTTGGTTTACTTTAGGTTTCAGTTGTAGGACCCACTTTTAGGCTTTGATTTCTTTCTCTGGTTTAATTATGCATCTTAATAGAGCAACCTTCTCCTATCTGTTCCTGCAGCGACAATTGAACGGTGTACCTGCATTTTATTTCAACAAAAGTCCGCTCCGTACTGAAAATCAATTATCCCTCGCAGGTGGACCAGTGAAATATCGATCAGTTGTTGGTATGTGGCCGATTTGCATAATTCGGTGCTCGGTGGACCATGCCTCACCATGATGCATTGTGTTTCGACGAATGGCCACTCCTTACTGAGCATCAATAATCTCTCGCAGGTGGATCAGGAAATTGCGATTAGTATTTGGCAGATGTGCGTAAATTGGTGCGCGGTAGACCATGCATCATTGCGTCGATAAAACCTCTCCCATGGCGACATCCAATCAAGTAACATCACAGTGTGGAATAATTTGGTTTTCGCTTTTCTTACTCGGAGGAATGTAGTACTAATTTTTCATTTTTATATCCTCTTATGCTGACTGAAACTTCGTTATGTGAATTGATTAAGCTTCGTCTCTGTTCAACGAGTTTTAGTTGTGAGTTAGCAAACAATGAATTTTTAAAATTTTCTTCAGGTAATTGCAATAATGTGATAAACTTCTCTTGCGAGATTTGGAATTAATTACTACCCGAGAGTCCAATTAGCTGATCTTCACCTCAGATACCGTGGTAGAGCTAATTTTTCGCTCCCCGAGTTGCGTGCAGTTAACTGAAGCCGCGAAATGAAATTTAATCCCCACTTTTTTCTCATGGGCGAATGTTTTACATATTTATTTTACTTAACAATGACCCAAATTATGCAGAGATTTGAAATAAGTAGGTCATTTTGTTATCTGGTATTACACGCACCCCAGCTTTATGTCTCAGAAGATTTTCAAGATGCATTATTCAATGTAAATTAATTTAAATGCACGCGCAAAGTGCTTCAACCCGAAGGTTGGTTTGGATAGGTGAGGGTAGAGCTTATCCTGCACTAAGCCAAGGGCGAGTGAATATCACATACTAAGCGCAGTGGGACCATTTCCTTTCTCCTAGTCACCTCGCACTTTGAGGGTTTTATTTTGAGGTGTCAGAAGGATTCATCTGGAATTACAATTCCATTATGAGCATCACATATAGACATTAAATTTAAACATGATTCATTGCTTATTCTTCAACGATTCTTTTTCGACGACCACTTAGGGTGGCCAATCATCGCACACGCGATTTCCAACGAAGTCTGGTAGAAAAGACCTCAAGTTTGATCACACGTCTCTATTCAACCTACTCATGAATGAGAATGGACCTTCCCCTTTCCTAGTCGAGGATGTTAAACTCGAAAAGAAAGGTATGCCTTGATTTTTATAGGGCGCCTTTTAATAACAGAATTAATTTACCTTTTCCGCTTATAAAGCCATCGTTGGAACCAAAGTTCGGACGAATTTAACTTTCCGTGAATAAGTTATAGGTGCTAAAATATTTACAGTTATGGAGAGGATATTTATTATGTGTCCACTTGAGCTGGCAATAAATTTGAATAATTCATATCGTTACCTCTCCGATGGTTATATTAAAAAATGAAATGATAATCGCAGGCTGGCCATAAGTTTTCCAGTGAGACTAGAAATGATATCCTTGGCTCGAAAAAAATATAGATCGACCATCATCCGGACCTTTTCTATCGATTTGTGTTTATATAATTTATGTGTCAAATACCACAGATTTCTATTTCGTAATGCTTACGAGGAAAATCTATGAATGGTTTCTGGGGAGGGGGAATGAAAGTGTATCACTGAATTTTTTAAAAATGCAGCCGGGCTTTAAATACTTAAAAGAGAAGCCTTTTCCACTTTTATTTAACGTTGATGACTACCCTAACAGTCACAGAGCGCAGTCAATCTGTTGAATTCTGGGAAAGAGAGATATCCCTATGGAAATGACATGATCTCATACGATGCCCACGGCTGAAGCGGTTAATTCATTCGGTCATAAATTTCTAAATGAAGCGATTTAAATTCCTTCGAGGAAAAAAAATGAAAAAAAATTAAGACAGTGTCCCTCCCTCTTCAACTCGATCTTGATGCATTTCTCTATTCAACCGCGGCTGTATGAGAAAATATACAGACACGCTTTCTTGTGAAATTTTTATCGATCCAAGGTTGATTCGAACGCAAGTGCTCATGGGTTTTCAGTTGGGAAGGTTGTTCGATTAAGGTACTCGATTTATGGCCGGAGTAAAAGCAGTTTCCTTTTAGCGTTTGGTGGGATAAAAGGCGAATGTAATTAGGAAATATGATTAAAATTCATGTGGATGGATGCATATATCATGGGGTGCCTCAGGTATCCTTTAGAGGGAAACTTATCCTTACTATCATATCGGATGAGTGACGTTTGGCGTGAAACTTGACCAACAGTAGCGGTTATTCACCAATTTGGGCTCTAAAGACGACCAGAAAATGTGTGCACAGTTTTTATATGTATTGATTCCTTTAAGTGACGATTTCATTGCTGTCTTGAACTGAGAAAACATCCCTGATTTTTCTCGTCTGAACTATTAATAATGCACCCTTTCCCGAGCTATGCATGACGACGATGTGCATGATGACGTCAGTTCGCAGGTTGCGTTGAATGGAACAAGTAAACATTTTCGGGTTCCTTCCGAGTACGTTGGCAATGATTATCAACAGTTTCGCCAGATATTCTGCTGAGGTCCCCAGATGAAGCATGGCTATATGTTTCGTGGTAATGTCTTATATAGGGAATTTTTGACGTCAAAATCACGAATTTTCCACGACCAATCAGGGAACGTCCTCAAACACAAGAAGTCAGCGATGGCTTTCTTTTGCATTTATTAGTGATTTTAAAGTGCAACTTTTGTGCGTAAAGTTTGCCTCGTAAAGGAGGATAATTTAAGTGATAAAATAAGGAATTAGAGAGAATATTTTGAAGTTGCTGGAGGTGGCAGTATAGTTACCTAACGGAAGGTCGTGGGTTCGAGTCTTGCCTGGCATGAATTTTTATGATCGTCCTATGTTGTTTATCAGATTCCCCCGCTGTAAAAGAGTTTAAAACGGTGTTTTTCTGAGCAATGAAGATAAATAAAATGTGTGAAAGCTTGCTTTTTTTGAATTCACGAAGTCAATGGATAACATATTCAAAAATTTTAATTCGCCATGCAATTAGCACTTCGCTTCACACGCGAATACTCAAGGTGAGAAAGAAATCTTACTTTTTTCACCGTTAGGTGTCCGGTTTGGGCGTCGTTGGGGCTCATAAATTCTCCTCGGTTACGGATCACGCTATTTTTTCATAAAAGCTCCCGAATTACTCGTGAGACCGTGAGCGTGAAAAGTGGTGAAGCCTAATTTGCCATCCGATTTGAGTGATGGCTAAATTTCTGATAGCATATGCGCGAATTCGCCACGGTCAATTATTACCTCATACTAAGTCAAAAATCTCAAAAGGGACCGCAAGAATCCAGTTTTCATGAAAACGAGTAGTATTAGCGGTTGAGATTAAAAATTTAGGTTCTTTTGTTGGATTTAAAAATATTTAAAGTCATGTAAAAATTGAAGCACTAAATTGTAAGATAGAAAAGTATGACGTAACTGTAGGGGAGATAATTCTTAAGAGGGTGATTTACCCCAGAGAAAAGCGTTGCAGGAAACTAATAGCATAAACAATTCTTTACCTATAAGGAACGCTAACGTAGGCGCAAATAGCTATTAATTTAACTAAATGGATGGATGGATTAGCGCTGTCATTTTAAAAAAACGTTAATTTTGATATTGGACGTGAGGAAAACAGACTTCCAACAAACGTAAAAATTTTTCATGTTTCTTTCGTGTATCAATGCAGCTTGTGGCCCCAAAAGAAATATATGATGTGAGTGTTCCAAATGCTGATACTTTTTATGCATGAAAACAGCATGCACATTTGGTTTTGCGAAGATCTCGATGCAAAGCAAAGGACATGATGATATTAGTAAAGTTTTCATAGCGTAAGGCAAACGAAATTAAAGCATTTGATCGAAAAGTTTAAGCTATAACTTCACCAAAGAGAATGAAATATTGCCCAATTTTTCCCAACCAAATTTGAGAATCGTTTGCTGATGTTTGGTTTTCGATACAAATTTTGTAAATAATCTTTTCATTTTTAATGCCCCTTTGATGCTATAACGAAACTTTTGCCACTTACTGTGCATATTGGTCACTAACGGTGCCTTTGAGAATTATTTATTTTAAAAGTTTTCTAACAATAGGTTTACATGAAGCGCTTTGCGAAGTACCATGAGCGGACACAAGACCTGTTCTCTTTTATCCAAAATGAATATGTATTAGTGCCGTCAAATGCGTTGGGTGTTTTCAGTGCATATTTCTGTGAAATTACAAGGTTTGCAACTCATCATAAAGAAATAAAATTTCCACCAAGTAACAAAATAAGTCTTCAAATATTCGTCGGATATATCTCTTTAACTGTTCACGAATACAAAAGGATTTAATCTAATCAGGTTCCTTCTTCAATAATATGATAATTGCTTTAAGTGACTTGCTGAAATCACTTCATATTAAATGAAATATCTTTTTTAATTTCACATTTTTGATTTCACTCGACCGGTTTGGTCGAAATTATCAGACAATTTCAGACCGCGACAAAACCAGTCGTTTGAAATTAACCATGTAAGATTTACAAAGTTATTTCATTTAACATGAAGCAATATCACAAAGTAAGGACAGGAACTATTGACTCCCTATTCAAATTTCCAGATCTTTACCTTCAAATATCCTACTATTTGAGATCTTTTCTAATGACTCTGTTAACCCGTTAACGCCTAGCGGTATCATATTGTACCAGCTGGTAGTGCAATACTAAACGTGCCTTTTTTGTTTTTTATTGTAATTTGTCAGGTATTTTTGAGAGTTTTAAACAGTGAACCACATTTATAACTGTGTTTTTCAGAGAAGTTCGACATTCTTGAGTAAATTTGGATGAAAATGAATCTTCTTTTCACGAAAAAAGAAAATATTTAACGTATTTGGCATTAAAACTGTGATATTTGAAATGCTTATTTAATGTCGATTTTTTACCCCTTAAGGGCCAAGTGGTACCACATGGTACCAGACTGTATCTTCAAGACTATATGTGCTAAAAGTATAAGATTTGGACCTAGTTAATCAGAATTTATTTGATTTTTAAATTAAACATTACGAAAAAGTTCGAATGAAATTTTTAATTCGGTCGTTTTCGGGTTAATATCAGATTGAATTTAATGCTCATTGGTGAAAATTTTAGCCCAATCTGCGCTTTGCCTTTCGATTATTTCGCAGCCGATTATGTCCCTTAAACTCGATCGAATTCAATCCGACGCATTGGTAAGCTGCTAATGAAGAACGCCGTTAGATTTATGGCAAACCCATTCCGGGATGAAGTAATAAAATTGAAGGGGCGAAAAAAATGGAGACGCGAGCAGTAAGTGCTTCGGTTCGGACACGCCCACTTCCCACACCGCTATCGGCGAAAGTAATTCGATTAGAAATTCTCGATTAAACGCGTGGTCGTGCTTCGACTCGAGAATCGCTCGCCCTTTTTCCATCCCCCCTCGCGACCACTCCCGAATAATAATTATAATAAAGCTGCCATCTCTCGATAGGGGCGGGAGACTCGGCAGAAATAGCATCAACCCCTCCCATGTTGCGACACTCCTTCACGGGATGAAATATGAGATCACTGACCTCTAGGAACTTTTACGTCAGTTTTTTCATCAAATCCACGGTCATATCCCTACAGCGAACGACGAATTAGCACAAGTGAGTGCGACAAGGCTGTGCATTGTCACCCGTAAATTTCAACGTTTACATTGAGAAAGCCATTAATGAAATAGAAGAAAAGGCATTGGGAGTGAATATACGTGGAGAAAAAATTAGCATGCTAAGAATTGCCGATGACATAGCTAGTATGCCAAGATATTAGTATGCAGCAGAAGAGAAGAAGTCAAGACTAACATTAAAATAGGGAAGCAAAAACTGATAGAGATGGATGAATTTGGTTATTTGGGAAGCAAGATAACTAGTGACGGGAGAAGTAAGAAAGAAATCAACAGCAGAATAGCCCAGGCGAAGAGAGCATTCCACCAAAAGAGAGACCTGCTTACAGCGGTAAACTTAAATATGGAAGTAAAGAAACAATTTATATAAAACCTACATTCGGAATATCCTCCTATACGGAAGCGAGCCATGGACGATAACCGAAGCGGAGAAAGCAAGGATAGAGGCATTCGAAATGTGGTGCTACAGAAGAATGATGAAAATCAAATGGATCGACCGAGTTAGTAAAGAGGAAGTCCTAAGGAAAGAACGAGGAAGAACTAAGAAGGGTCGGAGAGAAGAGAAGCCTTATGAAAACCTTAACAAGACGACGGAACAACCTTATAGGCCACGTCTTGAGACATGATGGCCTGATGAAGACGATCGTCGAGGGACAAGTGGAAGGCAAGAACGGAAAAGGAAGACCTCGAACAAAATACATGGAACAAGTAAAGAGGGATGTGAAAGAGAAGAAATACGTAGGCGTGAAAAGATTAGCTGATGGGAGAACTGAGTGGAGAGCTGCGTCAAACTAATCCTAGGATTGTTGACCAGTGATGATGAAACTCGGATTGTTTTTGTGTTTCTTTTGATAGTACCATAATTTTATGCTCGGTAGAGCCTCGCCTCACGATATTAATACGATGCAAAGCATATTAATACGTTCCGGAGGACCAACTGTAGGGCAGTTAGGGGACAAGAGTACGCATGGGCCAAGATTCCTTTCCCAAATTATTTTTCTTAATGCCGGGATGATGCCACTAGTAGTCAATCAGTTACATTTACGTGATCGCATGTAGCACAGGGAAGATAAAGAACGCCAGAACGTAAGTCTTTCTCATTTTTTATTTATACACAACGTTTATCTAAATGGAGTGGTTTCCTATAACTTTTTTATTCCCTAAATAGAAAAATTAATACTCCTGGAGTACGCATTTCACGCTTTTAGATTTTTTTGCCCTTTAAATGAGAAGTGAACATTTTCAAGAGCGCGAATACGCGACGGTTAAGTATGAATGCTGGGAAAACTCCGTGTGACGTCATTCTGGTTCCCGCTGCCGCAAGTGAGGTGACCTTGGGGCGAGGCATTGAGCGCTGGTACGACGCAGGATGCTAGCAGGTAGCAGAGTACCCTGCTAGCAGGTAGCGCTTGGCTTAAATAAACATTATTAGTACCCTATCAAACGAAGGAAACTTTCCGACCTTATGCAATTTTAATAGGTGATTATTAAGACATGTTTCCCTGAGCGCTGTGCCTCATGCATGCATTGGTAACCTCAGACGATGTAAAACACCTATCTACTACTATATAAACTAGGTTCCTGTGACGTCACATGGAGTGGCATCGCATTGGCGCCAATCTGGCCTTTTTCAAATAAGGTTAAAATTGACCATTGCTATTCGTCTAAACTGGGATTTCTGAATCCAAATAATTTGTATATTATGAATACACTAATGGTGGGTAACGAATCGCAATCAATGTCTTTCGTTTTCTTTGATGAAGGAAACTACCCTATTGTAACACCACGTAGTTTTTATTTGTGCTTTTTGCGTTTATTCAATTGATGTTTTTTAATGTACTTTTTTATGCATTCTTTTCCTCGAAAATTCATACAATTAGCAGATTCGCAGCTCGTCTGTAGTTGTGCTATGGCGTATTAGGTGTAGTAAGTGCAGTTGGAGAAAGAGTCCTGGGGCAATGAGGACCTCCATGAGGACCCCACTGGCGCTGACTCCTGCCCCACTTCATACCATTGCCTTTTCTATGACCTCATATTTTCTGCTGTTAATATCACATGTACTTTGTTAATAATTGTGTTGAAAGAAAACGCGGGACTGTAAGAGAAAAACCGATCGGAAAGCATTAGGACAACAAATCTTAAGAGGTACCTGCACTAAGGAGGAGTAATTGAGAAACTATAGATACTTTTTATTGCAGCTGGTCTAGAAATAGGTGAACTATCTCTGCATAAACATCTTAAGGTGGTATTAAAAAAAAATTGCCATGTAATGATCGGAGAAATTGAAAAATATTTATTCATTCCAGAATCTTTGGTGCGTTTTATTCTTATATATCTATAATTCTGTCAGGTGTCGTCCAAACGACCCTTGTTTATACATTTGCGGTATTTACTCACATGATCCATGCGTTATTAGTGAGGTTGATTTCCTACCTTAATTGGTTACAAACAGGCAAAGAAAATTGCCCTAGCCTTTATTTTTCTGAGAAAGCATTTTGAAAATGAGGTTGCAAATGGAGCACCCACAGGAACTCTTTTGCTAACGAGTGATTTGGTATTCATCAATGCGAGCATTGAATTTGACCGCTGAAACATTTTAAGCAAAATGCAAAACCCTCTGTTGATGATCAAGTCTTGCTCATTTTAGACAACCATACTTGCCATATTTCCCTTCCTGCAATGAAATTTCTTAACACTCGCTTCATCCATGTAATATCTTTACCTTCTCATAGCTAATGCAAGGTTTAGCCAGTAAATAAAACAATATTCGGCCCTCTTAAATGTTTGAACTTCTGAGTGTGATGAATGGATGACATCTATCCCCAAAAGAGGAATTATCCAGTTCCAAGTAGCAATGTTGTTTAGGAGGGCCAATGAGGAATCAGCAACTGTCGTATACGCAGTAAAGGTATTCTAGACTTGCTGTATTTACTCACTTGCTCCATACGTTATTAGTGAGGTTGATTTCCCACCTTCATTGGTTACAGACAGGATGGATCTGAGTAAAGGAGGCGATGAAATGGAAAAAAGAGGAACCTCCGGTAAATAAAATTAACCTAGAAGGCGGAGAAGTTTTTTTTTACCCTCGAATTATCCTCCCTTAATTCCTTTACCACATTTATATCCAGTCAATCCTCTTCAACTTTCCACCCGTAAGAAGAGGGTAGTTTCCGTCATCAAAGAAAACGAAAGGCATTGATTGCGATTCGTTACCCACCCTTAGTGTATCCGTGATATTAAAATTATTTGGTTTTAGAAATTCCAGTTCAGACGAAGAATACGGCCCTAAAGTCTAAAAAAAAAGGAAAAGGGTTTCGGTGCTAAGCGGCGGTTTGTGGACGTCAAACGGTATTCACTTCACCGGAAAAACTCATTAACGTATTAAAGATTGTTGAAAATTGTACTCATATTCACCACTTGTTGATTGCATAATGTGTTATGAATGTAAAACACGGCGGAAAAAAAACCTTGCACCGCATATTTTAGAAAGGGAAAGTTCACGTGTGAAAACTGTGATTAGGACTCTTACCCTACAAGGGCAGGACACTTTCCTCATGCATGGGGCAAGATTCTCATTTGTTTTTCTCTAACATTTTGATGAATAACGACTGTTCTGTATTTTTTTCTGCATCAATGGAAGATAAGTATTTAAGTACAAGGCACAAAGCGGAAATTTTGTCAAAATAAAAATAATTGCCTTAATCTGAATGCATCACATTCATAGTTGTTTATTAGATGCGTAGTTCGGCCGTTCATTCCCCAATAGCGAATTCCGTCGTACGTTGACTCTGCATTATTTCCGGAATTATTTTGTTTCGCGACCATTGTTTCGCCGAATAAATGACATCGCCAGTCATAGCGAAGATGAAAACGTTGCGGTAAAGTAAATATTTAGGTAGAAGTATGCAATTTTTTGTAGGTTTAGCCATTAAAAATATTTACTGTTTTAGTGAAGAAGGGAGCGATAATTTGATCCATTTTTGGTTTATTATTCACTTAAGAAGGTTTCTATAACTAATTTCCAACAAAAAAAGTTTGCAGCTAGGAGATCTTACGTTCAGTCTCCCTCCAACACGTATATTAAAAACCAAAATTTTCTTGCTGAAACATTTAGCATGCATTGATATTTTCTAAACTCTGACGAAAAAAAGTTCTATTGGCTATAAATGCTGTAGTGGCTACAAATACATTAATGTGGGTACTAATAATTACAATTTGGGAGCACGGCACCGTTTCGTCTCTATGCTTTTTTAGATATCAACGTTAAAATTTCATTTAAATATGCATCTCAACTCTTCTATTGCAGCTACTCAGCATTGTTGCATACTTACTCTACGCTATCAGACCCAGTGGACCGTACAATGTTAAAACCATAGCTATCCACTCCTTTATTCTTCTGGTCACTTCCCTCCAATCATCTTCTCAGGCTTACATTTGTTTCAGATCTTCCATTATGTTATCCATCCGTCTCTTCCTCATCCGTTCTCTTGGTCTTATTCCCTCCGGGACCATATTATTTGCTAATAAGGACGTATTTAGTTATGCGTCCATTCCAAATGATTTACCAAATCCTATCTACTGCTTTTTAATAATCTTACTGTTGTATTGTCCCTATAAAGATATTATATAGGTCAGTGGCGCAGCGAAGGGGGGATTTTGGGGAATAACCCCCCCACCCCAGAGCTCAGATAATTTATTAAGTTTAATCTATTTTATTTATTTGGATTAATATTACTTATAGAATAGTCTAAGGATTAATAAAATATCCCTTAGAGGCCGTAAAACTCACCAAATGTAAACATTTATCTTAATTTTTTCTGGCGGAGGGCCCTCGCACCTCCCGATTACCTCGGCAGGTATGTCATACACCCAGATACCCCAGTATTAGTTGCGACTGAAACCCCCCCCCCTAGCCTTAATTCCTGCCTGATATAGGTCCTGAGAGAGTCCATTTCTCCTATTAATTCGTCCTGGATTGGACCATCTATATCCCAAGCACCGTCCTCTAAAAAAGAAATTGTTGGTTCAAGTATTGTATCCTTATGCTCCAGCTTTGGCAGCCATGAGGAGTTACAAGGAGGATTGCTAAATTTTACAGTCTAATTTAAAGTTTTCTCAACACATTCTGAGATTTAAGTATACCTTTCAGAATGTCTTTTTCGTCGTTTCGATTCTTGCTTTTATATTTACTTCATTTGATTCTTCTTACGATAGTATTGTACCAAGATATTTAAAATCGCCAACTGCCTTATAATTGTCATCAATTACTTTTACCCCTTTGTTTAATGCGTCTTTAAAACATCTTGTTGATTTAAATAAACTATTAAATATCAATTCCTTTCGCTCACTCCAACGCCAACTTAGCTCAACTTAATGGTTGATTATGGTGAGGTGAGGGTAGGGAACAATCGCGCGAAAGATCTACAGATAAAAAGTCATCCGCCTTGACCGGGATTCGAACCCGGATCCCTCAATTTTTGGTCGAGTGCTTTAGCCAGTTATGCTACTGAGGCATCATTCTTCCCTGTGGATATTTTTGGACACAACCGGACTAGGCGTTGCTGGATTGCGGGTGACTCCCGTATAAGTTATCACCGTGGCTAGTCCCGGTATGCTTTAAACTAGTCAAGAGCGAACACCTCTATGTGTTCTATGTCCGGGCCTGCTCACCGGCTCTGGGGCTGTGCGCACGATTGGACTGCTTGTGGCATCATATGCTCAGCAGTCCAGCAACTCCTAGTCCGATAGTGTCCAAAAATATCCACAGGGAAGAATGACGCCTCGGTAGCTTAACTGGCTAAAGCACTCGACCGGAAATCGAGGGATCCGGGTTCGAATCCCTGTCAAGGCGGACGATTTTCTCTCTGTGGATCTTTCGCACGATTGTGCATTGCGGATGACTCCCGTATAAATTATCACCGTGGCTAGTCCCGGTATGCTTTAAATTAGGGAACAACCCATGATTAATGCTGGTAAAACCTCAACTATTACCAGAAGCCCTTTACTTTGCCCTTTGTTGACGACGACAGACGTAAAAACGTCCCGAAATTGGTTGTTGTGCATTTATCAAAGTGAGTGAAGTGGCCTTAAGTGGCCCAAAGTGGTCACAGAAAAAAGGGTCCCGAGTTCAAAACCCGGGTGGAGCCTGATGACACAACCGTTAAAAACTCCTCGAAGTGTGATAGGTGGCTAAGGGAAAGAAGCTAAACCCTACCCTTCGATACCCTGAATGTGTGAAATCACTCATTCAGGGTACTGAAAGGATTGGTGATATCTCACATTTTTCAGTCTCGAGCGAGCTCTACCCTCACCTACCCCGAAAAAACCGATCTGTGGTTCGAGTCATTGAGTGAGTGAAGTTAGCAGTTTTACTTTCCTTCTCTCGAAATGGCTGTGGAAGCGAATCGCTATTGCTGTCGTCACGTAGTCAGGTGGCAATGGAAATGGCTAGGGATAAATACCGGGTGTTTATAAATGAATATCGGGGTTTTAACGCTTTATAATATTTATTACACTATACTTACTGCAATAAATTTTATGTCAAATGAAAGAGTAACTCAAACAGTTTTGTTTTTTTAACAACAATGCACAAGTGCGTAAAATGTTTCCGCCGCGATTCGCTAGAAAGCGGTAGTAGCAAAGATGGCGACTAGTGAACAGCTCACAGCTCAGATCAACGACTTGTGAAACATTTCAGGCACATGTGCATTTTTGCTAAAAAAAACAAAACTGTTTGAGTTGCTCTTTCATTTGACATAAAATTTATAGCTATAAGTAAAATGTAATAAATATTATAAAGCGTTAAAACTCCGATATTAATTTATAAACACCCTATATACGTACTAGTGTAGCTATCCTTTTATTATGAATCGAATATAGAGTGAAAGAGAAAGAGAAAATAGGAGAGAGGCGGAGGGCGTGCGTGACACAGCACAGCACGCACGCACGCTCAAAACGAATTCACGAGCGTGATTTACGCCCTTTTCGGCGAACGTCGGCTCCCTTTTAAGCCGCGCATCCCGATGGAGGGTTTTGAATTTATGAGGCTCCCTGCATTAATGCGGGCTCTCCTTCGGTCGAGGAAGGCAGCAGGACAGCGGTGAAAGATCAAGTGGCGGAAGGAAGATGGAGCCTATGCTGCGGTTTCATCCGGACTAGGACCGAACATACGACGGGATAAACTCTCTCATGAATTAAAGAGTAAAAATGGAATGTCCCATCCCCAGGGATGAAATAATCCCGATAAATACCACGTTCCTTTTGCCATCTTACTTGTGGGCATATTCGACAGACCTTTGAGCTTTCATATGAAATTTTCATAACCCATTGGAATAGGGTGGTTTTCTATTATTTTTTTATTGCCTGAATCGAAAGATTATTACTACTGGACAACGTATTTCACGCTTTTAGATTTTTAAATGACGATATCTCTTTTTAGAGATTAAATGAAAAGTGAAAAATTTCAAGCGCGCGAAAACGCGGCGGCTATGTATGAATGCTGGGAAAACCCCGTGTGACGTCATTCTGGTTCCCGCTGTCCCCGTGTGAGGCTTGGGGCGAGGCTTTGAGCGCTGGTACGACGCAGGATGCTAGCAGGTAGCAGAGTACCCTGATATCAGGTAGCGCTTGGCTAAAATAAGGATTATTAATACCCTATCAAACGAAGGAAACGTTCCGATCTTATGCAATTTTAATAGGTGATTATTAAGAGATGTTTCCCTGAGCTCTGTGCCTCATGCATGCATTGGTAATCTCAGACGATGTAAAACTCCTATCTACTCGTATAGAAACTAGGTCCCTGTGATGTCACGTGGAGTAGCATCGCATGGGCGCCAATCTGGCCTTTTTCAAATGCGGTTAAAATTGACCGTTGCCATTCGTCTGAACTGGGATTTCTAAAACCAAATAATTTGCATATAATGAATACACTAATGGTGAGTAACGAATCGCAATCAATGTCTTTCGTTTTCTTTAATGAAGGAAACTACCCTATTCACTCCGGCTCAACTGGTCTTTCTTTCGCGACGAAGTACTCGCTTAAAAAATATTTTATCTTCTTATATTTTTCTCATTGTAAAGAATAGACCCCTCTAAAAATTTGGCCGAAATTGAAATTTCAATATTTTACCCCGGCGTTTTAGTGGAGCTAAAATGTTTTGTTTGATATGCAGGCAAACGTTGCCAAACCTTTACTCTACATGCCGTGAAAGATTCGGGGTGACGACTTAAGTTTTAGACGAGTTATTCGCAGGTGAAAAATTACAAAATGTAGCTGGTGGAGAGTAGTTGATCTTTCCTTTAAAGGGGGAAAGATAAGTACGGAACAAAGAGTCGTTTAGTGACTCTCCAAGTTCTCAATACGAAGCGTTTAGACGATGAACCTATACAATTAAGTGAACAAAAATGGGAAATAAATGTTTATCACATTTCCCAGAAGTCACTCATAGTATTAAAATCTCCCTGAGATACGGAAAAATTGAAGTTGATGTGGCAGTCGAACAAGGAAAGCAAGTGAATGGCGATACCCGAAGTTTTTAGTCAAGAGCGGGCTCTCCCCTAGGATACCAGTTGATATGGAAAAACAATAACAGCGTTCGATTGATGGAGGAAACTTAACGAGGAAATATGGACTGCTCACCTGTATTTGTAGATTTGTGGGCACGAAAATCTACTTGCGGTAACAAAGCTTCGTCCTTTAATTATCTTTGCCTCTCTCTGCGTCACATTGCGGTCGAAATCGTTATTCACTCCTGCAGGGACTACGATAGCAAAGTTTGTGATTCGAACGAAAGGATTATTTTTCACTTCTGTCCTTCTTCATAGTAAGAAAGAGAAGAATGATAGAGCTTCCATGGAGGATAGAAAAAATGTCTGAAAATCCACTCTACTGATAAATGTATACGGTTCATAATATGCAAGAGAACCATTTACACTAGGCGCCCAATCGTAAAAAAATATTAGTGTTCTTTTCAGCAAACTTTCAAAACAAACTTATTAACTGGCATATTATGTTAAATGTAATCAGCACCCAAAAATAATATATTACACCAAAATTATGTGGTATCTTCCTTATATTACATTTGAAATGGAAACCAATGGACAAACAAACATATAAACTAGTAAAATAAATAAATATTAATATGTGTATTTAATTATTCCGTTGGTTTCCATTTTTATCTTTAAAATCTGTATATAAATACATGGGATAGGTATTAAAAAAACAGGATACTCTTCGCACTTACCTAAGCACTTTTCCGTAATTACACTTAGAAAACTAAATTAATTTGGCCTCATACTGAGAATTGAAATTTGAAAAGAATAATTTTTTGCAACCATGATGCGACCGAAGAATGTCCTCACGTCACCCTGCGATCGAAATTGAAATTCAGCCTTCTTTAAAAGCACGGTAGCCAAGTTCGCGATTCAAATGAAAGTTATTTTTTATCACTTTAGGCATTCTCTCCTAAAAAAAAGGGAGGAGAAGAAAAAGGAGAAGGGGACGGTTTTGATAGAGGATGGGAAAAGTGTGTGATATCTCATTCTCCTCTCGCCTGAAAAATTGTATCCGGAGGGTGTTGGGGGAAGTTGTTGAGATGGAAAAGGAATGTTAAGGAAGGAAGGTGGCCAGAGAAGTGAGCAAGAGTGTGGAGAAGTGGCGGAATGCCGTCTCGCCTCCAGATCCGCTCTGGTGTCAAGATCTTTACCCTCTCCCCCTTCGGTCCGCTTGTATTAACACCGGTAGCACGGAAAATCTCTCTCTTCTTTCTTTTCCTTCTCGGGGCCGAGTTCTTTGATATATCGCCACCCTTTAGGGACGCCACCGGATAATTCCGAGTCAAAAGTCCATTTGTAATACCACAGTCGTCGTCGACCGCTTTCCGCGCGCGCAGGTAGCCGCGATCGCCTTCATTCCATTATTTCGCAACGTATATTTCTTCTCGCAAGAAGGAGAGCGTTGTGACCAAATGAGTTGGGGTTTTGAGAAGGAAAGGATGAAGGGTGAAAAATACATGCTACTCTTCCAATCTCTTTTTAAGTCCTCCCTTTTGCGTTCAGTTTTGCGGTCCGCCGCCGGCGTCTGTTGTAATTGGAAACGGAACGAAAGGGGGCAGTGGTAACAATGATGGCAAGTCTCTCTTTAACTTCATTCTGAATTCGGTCGCTGCTCGGAAACTAGGAAAGACAAAAATTTTGAAATAATTTTGAATGCTAAAAATATTGTTACCATTTGTTGCACATCTAAGGAGGTAACTACTAACAAAAGATAGGATTAGAAACTTTGAAAACTTGAAGGAAATATTTAAGTTCATTTTTTAAGGTGGACTGCAGCTAGACGGTCTGGGTTTTCTGGTTCTTTCGTACACTTAACATTGGCTATAAATTAAAGAATTGTAGAAATACCTAAAGGGATGACGCTTATTTCTAAGGCATATTGTGTTAATTTCTAAGAATAATTGGATTAAAGGCAGAATAGGTATATGCAATGTAATAATTTCTTCTTACAAAAAAACAAATGGATTCATACAATCTTTATAAACATATTTAGAAGTTTGGTTCCATACTGGGCACCTGTTTTTTGGGTACCAACAGGATTTTAAGTGCATTGCTCAAATAATGCAAGGATATTTAATTATGTATTACGAAATATTTTAACAGGAAAAATAGAAGAAAATTATCTTTAACATAAAATTTGACGCCGGCAGCAAAAGAAAAAGAAAAGTCGTATTCATGCATATGTTCAAATTTTAAGACGGAAATTCTTTAAGCTAATATAACTACAACCGCAGTGTAGTCTACCATGGACGTCATTAAAAGTTTGGCGCTGTAATATAGTTGGAATTTTTGATAAAATTAAATCGGAATTAATGTTTAAGACTAATTAATAGAGTTATGAAACACAAGAAGGATATTTTTATGCGTATTCCGGTCATTTGTATCCAACGATGTCTAAATTGAAAAGGGGATCACGACTATATCAATTGAAATGGGCCCTCCGAACACCCATAGGCCACACACCTACACCTGCACTTTGGTAACCACACATGCCTTCATTTCATTACTTCGCGGCACATTTTTTTCCTTTTGGCAAATACTGGATATATTTTTATTGAGGGTAAATTTAAAAGCTACCAAGCGTGATTGGTAAAAAGCTAAAACAGCGATTATAAATATAAGAAAAATATGTGCACCGACGATGAAATTCGGGGTGAAAAAAATCATTTGGAAATAAAAACAACTGATTTGGGCGTTACTTGGTGGAACGATGAAATGTTCATGGTGAAACAAAACCCAGTACTATTCCACAAACTTTTATTTTAACTGTCAACTAGTTTCGACGTTTATACCGTCATTATCATGACTAACAGAGCATCAAGAACATCAGGACTAACTCTGTTAGGTTAAATTTGGCTTCATGATTTTTTCCTGGTGAATTTCAATGTTTGTATATGGAACTTAGCACCCAAGCGCGTGGCTGCGTACCAAGTTTTTGTTTCATGCAGTGCTTTGAAATACGTCTGTCGCAGAATAGGAACAAAATAGGATTTACCTCTCAGACAGTGGCTTAGTGAGCACGACCGCCGTCTCCTGTACCATAGTGTGGACATGAGACAACGACACCTCGTTCAGTAAACCCAGTTCGAGATTTGCCTGGGAAGAATATGGCTTGTTAGTGTAATAGGGTAGTTTCTTTCATCAATGAAAACGAAAAGCATCGATTGCGATTCGTTACCCACCATTAGCGTATTCATAATATACAGATTATTTGGTTTTAGAAATCCCAGTTTAGACGAATGTTAATGGACAATTCTAACCTCATTTGAAAAAGGCCAGATTGGGTCCATGCGATACCACTCCACGGGACGTCACGGGGACCTAGTTTCCATACGAGTAGATAGGATTTTTACATCGTCTGAGATTACCAATGTATGCATGAGGCACAGAGCTCAGGGAAACATGCCTTAATAATCACCTATTAAAATTGCCGAAGGTCGGAAAGTTTTCTTCGTTTGATAGGGTAATAATAATCCTTATTTAAACCAAGCACTACCTGCTACCAAGGTTCTCTGCTAGCAGCCTGCATCGTATCAGCGCTCAAAGCTTCGCCCCAAGGTTACCTCACACGGCGACAGCGGGAACCAGAATGACGTCACCCGGGGTTTTCCCAGGATTCATACTCAGCCGTCGCGTTTTCGCGCGCTTGAAAATGTTCACTTGTCCTTAATTCGCGAAAAATAGATATCGTCATTTAAAAATCTAAAACGTGAAATACGTACTCCAGGAGTAATAATCATTCGATTTGGGCCATAAGAAAATAATAGGAAACCACCCTATTGACAGCTTATCTGACGGGAAATCTAGAGATCCGGGTTCGAATCCCGGGTGAGTTAAACGCCTCTTTCATAGCGAATATTATCCTTTGTGTGCATGATTTTGGCAAAATGGTGGAGGTGTTTGAGGAGGAGAGATAATTTACGGGTGTGAAATCGTGTGTAAGCCCTCTTTCAAATATTTTATTTGCGTTCAATTACATGTAGTCCTTGTAATCGGAAAAGTGGATGAAGGTGTTGGCGGAAGAGAGGCGCTCAAATATCTCTTGCATAACGTAATTTTCAACCATCCAGAGATCTCTAATGAAAAACAATGTTCCTTACCCTCGCGTTCATAACAGTATTGTGCACGTTCATCATAATTAATTGGATATTGGTCCTCACAATTACTTGAACCTGTTCTCCACCCAGCTCTCCTCTCATCCAACCTTTTTAATCATCACTAATATCTCTCCTTTTATATCCTTGATTACTTTTCCTAAATAACTGGCTGGATGCCTTTCTTTGCTGTCCTTCGCGGCATGGGCGTTTCTAACCAGGGGCAGGAGGGGTAGCTGCCCCCCCAGAGGCAAAAATCGCAAAAGTCTTTAAGAAAAATCAGTACTGAATTAAAACGAAAGCATTTAAAAAAAATTCTTTAGAACCACGAAAAATGATATGTATTAGTTTAAGATATGTTACTAAAATAAAACTATTTTTTCAAGGAAATAATCTCATAAATTAATGTCACAACTTGGTTTACCCCTCCTAGACCATGGCTTGCCCCCTCCCCTAGACCATGGCTTTCCTCCCCCACCTAGTTATGATCCTGGGTACGCCCTTGCTTTGCGGTATCATGTCTTAAGACATAATCACGCGAGCGACTTTCACGACCCTCAGGATGATAGCTCCAGCGATAGGTTTTCAGGGATCAAATGAGTGATCGCTCAACCTTTAATATATCTCACCGGACCATTCCGACTCTTATTCTTGTACTCTTTGAATTTATGTACTGCTTTTTGACGTAGTAATACTGTTACTTGCTTAAAAAAATACAAGATAAAATTCGCACATGTTTATATGGCCTTTCTACGTTTTGAATATTAATAATAGTACATTATGAAAAACATTTTATTTCCCCATGGATACAAGATTTCACTACTCTATCCCTACACGCGTATTTATCAATTAGATCCATACCCTGAATTACTTAAAAGGATAAATTCTAAATTATGGACCTCGCTCATGAGATTTGAAAATTCATTGAGATATCATGATGATCATCAAAATAGTTATAAGACTTGCCTGCATTTGCCTACAACAGAATTTTATCTTCCAAAATATCGCAGAGATGTTTATAATTGAAACATTAAGTAGAATCGAGCCATCAGCATCTGCAACATCCCTAGAAAAATGCTAAAGAAAATTTAAAAGATATGAGAACTATTATATTATTTTCTGTTATATTTTTTCATCACCTGAAATATAAGCCGAAATAAAATAGAAACACAAGGATACTACTCACTTAAAAGGGCCAAGTATTCACCATTTAGAAATATTCCGAAAACTACTTAGAGAAGCTATTACAAAGTTAAGGAACAATCATCCCCTGAGCAATTATTTTATTCGATTTTATTTGCCTCTTGCGTCCCTCGATAAAGCTCTTGTCAACCATCTTGATCTTCTCCAATAGGGTGGTTTCCTATTATTTTTTATTGCCTAAATCGAAAGATTATTACTCCTGGAGTAGGTATTTCACGATTTTAGTTTTTTAATGACGCTATCTATTTTTCGCGATTAAATGAAAAGTAAAATTTTTCAAGCGCGCGAAAACGCGACGGCTTAGTATGAATGCTGGAAAAATCCCGTGTGACGTCATTCTGAATCCCGCTGTCGCCATGTGAGGTGACCTTGGGGCGAGGCTCTGAGCGCTGATATGATGCAGGCTGCTAGCAGGTAGCGGAGTACTCTGCTATCAGGTAGCGCTTGGCTTAAATAAGAATTATTAATGCCCTATCAAACGAAGAAAACTCTCCAACCTTAGCCAGTTTTAATAGGTGATTATTAAGACATGTTTCCCTGAGCTCTGTGCCTCATGCATACATTGGTTATCTCAAACGATGTAAAACTCATACCTACTTCTATAGAAAATAGGTCCCTGTGACGTCACGTGGAGTGGCATCGCATGGGCGCCAATCTGGCCTTTTTCATATGCGGTTAAAATTGACCACTGCCATTCGTCTAAACTGGGATTTTTTAAATCAAATAATTTGTATATTACGACTACACTAATGGTGGGTAACGAATCGCAATTATTGCCTTTCGTTTTCTTTGATGAAGGAAACTACCCTATTCTTACTATCCTATGAACACTTCTCAAAAGTTACCTTTGGGATAGCCTTTCGCTCTGTCAGCGATTTCTTTTAATGTCGCCTATGCTTTTAAAATGACGGCCCATCGAGATTTTCCCATATTTTTCTGAAGATGGAAAAATCACATGGAGCCCTGTATGCCAAATATAGAGGCTGAGGCATCATTACGGTATCTTTTTGGTCAAACATTCACGAACAAGTACCTAACGAATCGTGAGCCGAAAATCGTATTGCTCATTAAAACACGTTCAATCATTGCGGCTGCCACAGAAAATGTAAACAATGAATACAGCAGAAACGTTTACCGGTTTACGGGTATGTATGCCAACATAATAAAAAATTGAACAATCGGACTCCGTAAGCTTGCAAGAAATTTTAAAATTTAGTACCCGTTATTTTCCGAGCCCAACTCGTGCATCTACATCGGATACTTATATTCATAACTATGCAATTAAATATAAATAAATAAAACCTTAGGGAGTGACTCATTATTTTTATGAGTAAAACATGCTTAGTGAATGATTTGGCTATGCATTTTCCATTTTAACATGCCTCAGGGGCATGCATACCAATATCATTAAAATCAAATAAAACTACTTCTTGCCCCAGGATGGGCACAAAAAACATTTGTTCACATAGAAAAAATAAACAAAAATGATGAGATGGAGGTTATGAGAGATAGTTTGTTCCAATTTTCGATTGGGCACATCTCATCTTTCTCAAGAGAGGAAAGGAACAGGAATATGTCTTTCCCGCCGCCGGATAGACCGCCGTGTTTTATCTGACCTCATGTTTCTGCATAGAATCTTTAGCGGGTCTCTACGGACAAGCGAAATTCTCCATCTTTTCCGTTTTCATATTCCTCCTCGTCCCTTGCGAAATAACTCTCTGCTTCACACTCCGCGATTCCGTCTCTCCATCTCTCAACGCTCTCTGTTCTACCGAATACCCTCATTGTTTAACTCCATAGTTTCAAAAATTTCTGGACCTCTTTTCTCTGACACTAGTTACAAAGCCACCCTAAAATGCCATCTAAATAATTCACCATTGTCTAATCAGTGGCGCCGACTCCATGGGGCCTGAGGGGGGCCCGAGTCCCCTCAAATATTCGTTATGGGCGTGAGGAAAAAATGTGTTAAGCTTGCCAATTTTCCCCGGAGTGTCCAAATATCGAGATTCGAGTTATCAGGGTTCTAATGTTGATCATATGACTCTTTTAAAATGCTTAAAAAAACTTTAAACTCACTACTTATAAAATTTCCCGGGGCAAGATTCCCGGTTTGGGCCCCCCCAATATTTTTTGTAAGTCGGCGTCCCTGTGTCTAATCAATAGTGCCCCTTCTTTTATTTAATAAATTTGTTTTCTGTTAGTTTTTATTTATTGTGCTATTGTTTGTTATCTTTTAGGTATTATTTATTTAAGGAACAGCCAATGTAAAAGCCTTTGTGCCGTTTTTGGTGGTGAAATAAATAAATAATTTTTTTATAAAATTGACAATTGGACTCACCAAACTCGATTTGAAATTTAAAATTTAGCTCCCGTTATTTTCTGAATACTCCTCTTATAGTGCATCCTACGACTTCTCTGTCTCCTTACTCCAAGTTTCCTGATGTGTTCCCCATTCAGGGTTGTTGGTTGGGGGTGGATCCCACCTCCCCATCCCCTCCTCAGTGACGAATGGCCCGGACCGCAGGACCTCGTCGCATGTCCCCACAAGAGAGCATTCCTCCCCTTGCTGCTTTGGGTCCACCCCCTCCCGCGACGACGAGAACATCCTACGCACCATTTCGCCTCCTCTCGCTTCATTCTGGAAAAAGAGACCTCAAACCCCTTCCCTCCACTCCCTCAACGGACGCTGCTGGCCTCACTCATTCCGGTCAAACAGTTGAATAGCTCCGCGCGCATAAAAGGCGAGAGAGAGAGAGGATCCAAAGCAACACGTCGCACCTTCTTCACTATCTTCGCCTCTCCTTCCTGGACAAGTCAAGACCTTCCCCCTTGATCCTTTTTTTTCTTCTTCCGAAGGGCTTTTTAACGGGGTGGCAAGATTTATTGGGGAAATTAAAATCCCCTCCTCTCCTCGCGCCCTACCTGGAAATTCTCCGGACCCCGTCCCTGCCCAATCCCAATCCTATTCCATAACTCTCCTCTTCGACTGGACAGATTTTTTAATGCCTGTTTTCTCACCGTTTTACGGGGCCAAATATAGAGAGGAGAAGTACGTGAAGATGTCTATGGCACGAGGCGAACAATGAGATGGGTAGCTTATACGCACGTGTAGGATTTATTCAAGCGATGAGTGTGAAGGATCACATTGAGGGAATACAGCTCAACGCTACCAAAATCTATGATCTTCCAAAATTCATTAAAGGTTAACCCTTTCTAACCCAGAGATACTTCTGGGAGAAATAAAATTTCAGTATCTTTCATTTTGAAAACTGGAAAATTTTGCACTCAATCATAATTTTCGTGGCAGATAAATATGCCGTCATTACAATTTGAACAACAAAATAATGCGTAGAATAAATATTTCCAGAATAGAACAGAAAATTTACACACTTTTGATGTTGATTAGAAGCAACAATGGGCTATAGTGGGTTAAGTGTAACGTACTATATACCCGGTTCCCAACGAATAGGTACGATAATTATTGTGCCGAAAGGAGAGGAATGGGGCTATTTTTCTCTAAAAAATTAATTTACAAAAACATTTTTTCCATCGCATTTAATGATTTTTTAGTACATATACCTACTAGTAAATGGATGGTATATTCCTCCATTCGCCAGTAGGTATATGTATATACACATTCCTATTGAGGCGGAAAAATACGTAGATTTTATTGAAAATATGGAAGAAGAAGTATCTATGCTGCCATTATACACCCATCCCCTTCTTCGGGGTAATATTCTACTTATTCTACTACTCTACCTTGCCCCTCCCCCCAGATTTCGAAGATAAGATCCTAAAAAATTACATTATGCTCCTCTCCGACTGGTGAATGTTCTAGTGCCTGTTTTATCTCTGTTTTACGGAAACAAATATGGGAAGAAGTGTGAAAATATGTTTGTTCCATGACGTGAAAAATATTGTGTGTATCTTCCATGATGAAGGCATAGGAGTAATCCACTGAATGAGTACAAGGAAAGAAGTAGTAATAATGAACTGGATAACAATTGTCGCGATATTGATTGAAAGTCTTGGATGTTGGATTTGGGCATATATCAATGCTTTAAACAGTTCAAAATTATGTAAGAAGTCAAAGACGCCTTTTATTTTTTTTGGAAATGTCTTTATCTACATAGTCACTTATCAATGCGTTGTTTCAACTTCTCATCCCAAATTATCTCCGTCCACTGGACAGATTTTTTATGCCTCTTTTCTCCCTATTTCGCGAAGTAAATAATGAAGGAGATGCTCATTAGGGATTGGATTCCATGAGGTAAACAATGTGATGGATAGCTTGTATCTAAAATAGGGTAGTTTCCTTCATTAAAGAAAACGAAAGGCATTGATTGCGATTCCTTACCCACCATTAGTGTATTCTTTATATACAAATTATTTGGTTTTAGAAATCCCAGTTTAGACGAATGTTAACAGTCAATTTTAACCTCATTTGAAAAAGGCCAGATTGGCGCCCATGCGATTCCACTCCACGTGACGTCACAGAGACCAAGTTTCTATACGACTAGATAGGAGTTTTACATCGTCTGAGATTACCAATGCATGCATGAGGCACAGAGTTCAGGGAAAGATATCTTAATAATCACCCCTGCCTGTGGTCGGAAAGTTTCCTTCGTTTGATAAGGTATTAATAATCCTTATTTAAGCCAAGCGCTACCTGCTAGCAGGGTACTCTGCTACCTGCTTGCAGCCTGCATCGAATCAGTGCTCAAAGCCTCGCCCCAAGGTCACCTCACAGGGCGACAGCGGGAACGAGAATGACGTCACACGGCGTTTCCCCAGCATTCATACTTACCCGTCGCGTTTTCGCACGCTTGAAAGTTTTCACTTTTCATTTAATCGCGAAAAATAGTTATCATCATTTAAAAATCAAAAAGTGTGAAATACGTACTCCGGGAGTAATAATCTTTCTATTTAAGCAATAAAAAAATAATAGGAAACCACCCTATTCTCTCCGTCCACTGGACAGATTCTTATTGTCTCTTTTCTCCCTATTTCGCGTAGTAAATAATGAAGGATATGCTAATTAGGGATTGGATGCCATGAGGTGAACAATGTGACGGATAGCTTGTGTCTAGAATTACATGAGCCGCTAAGTTCGAACAAAGACGTTCGTATCGTGTTTAACAAAGATGCCTTTTTGCCTCACCAACGAGTCGCCTCCACTCTTCTCCGTATTCCGTCATTTTTATTTATGCTCCATGCCTTCTTATATCCCTCATATCTTGGTCTCTCCAACGCACTCATGGTCTTCCTAGAGGTCTACCATAGGGTCTACCATTAAAAACCTGTTCTATCATGCTGGTGTTGTCCCATTTCAATCTGTGGACCAGCCATTTCAAAAGTTTGCTTTTGCTGTTGAAATTTTATCCGGCTCGCTATCACTTTCTGTTCTTTATTTTTTTTATTTTCCGAAATTCTGCTTCATAAATGGGTCCAAATATTTTCCTTAGTTATTTGTTTTCATATTTTATGAGGTCGAACGAAGAAGTTAGTACCCAACTGCACCTCTACCTTGTTCCTTCGTAATATTGGGTTTCAACTCCTGTTCTCCCTAATTCTCTCCATCGGTTTTCTTACTGTTTCCCGAACCAAATAAGCAGAAGTACATATATATGTGACCCCAACGGTTGGGAACTTTTATGAACCCAATGCATTGAATCCAGTAAAAATTCATAGAGGTATATCAGCACACTGAAATGGAAAACGCTGTTAACGGTGCAGATTGGTAGAATTTAGAATATTTCACTGCCTCCAAAATCAAACCGTTCAAGGTATTATTGGCAGGTTCCAAAGTCAGTGGTTAAAATTAAGCAAATCTTTCCCGAATATTTTTTTTTCTCTCTCTCTCTCTCTCTCTCTCTCTCTCTCTCTCTCTCTCTCTCTCTCTCTCTCTCCACAAATGTATGTAGCGATAGTTTAAACGCAGACAAAGCTATGTTGATTGTCAGTAAAAAAAAAAAAATACACTCGCATTGGTTACGTTCGAATTTTTTTTTTTAGAGTTTTTTATCTCAGGTACCGTTTCAATTTAGCTTTCGACATTTGCAATTTTGAATAGTCGTAATAATACCTTCTTCTTAACATTACCTAAAAGTTTTTTATTCTGTTTATTCTGTTAGTATATGAAATTATTCCGTTAGCGTTCGAAAGGAGAAAAACTCAATTCTCTCTTCTTTTCTCCATCTTTTCAGAGGCATTTCGTATTTTTCCTACCAAACACTTCAAACTACTGTTTTTCCTTCACCAAACTTTAAAGACTCTTCCACCACAGCCATGTTTTCTTTATTCCTGGCTCTCCAATCTTTCGACTTATCCTCTCTTTCAGCTCATTCTCCACCTTTTTGACTGCTTAGAAGGTACATCCTGTCGAAGGCTGGCGGGAAGGAGAGGGAAAGGTTTTTTTCGGTATGTCTTGGCGGTGGTTGGGGTCAGACAGGAGAGATGAGCAAAGGTGCCGGGGATAAATAGGTGGTCAACGAGGCGGCCATATACTTGAAAGGCGGTGCCCAAAGCGGCAATCAATTAGCGACGAAGCATTTACCATGGGCACTACATTACTCGGGGGTAGGCGGTTCCATTATCGACAACATTTACGAATTCGTATAGACTCCCCGCCGTAAATTTGAGCCGTGCAATTTCAACATCAACCGTGCCCACATAATTTAGAGTTAATCTGTTCGGTTAATCTGAAGAATCTTTCGAATGTTCCATGCTATGACTCTTGGAAAAATAATTCCAAGCTTGGTAAAAATCACCATTTTTGTGTGGAAAATAATTCAATAACTCAATCAACATTGATCATGACATTGTTGAAATGAGTCCCTTTGAAATATATTATGGCCTGGTTACACGGTACGTTAACACGTACGAGTTAATATGTGAATGCATGAGCGGTTTTGGTGGGCCGTAGCGGAACATATTCGAATGCATGAGCAGGTTGTATTTTCTCTTAATGCGTTCGCACAAGTTGGGTGGTTGCTCGGTATATTTTCGTGCTCATTCACGTGTTCGTACATTTAGACATTTACTCATACCTGCTAATTATCGTGTAATGAGGGCCTAGCTATTTACCGGGAAATGCGCATTCAAAAAAGGAAAACCTGTCACTTCATCTCATGAGTTAATTTTCCTAATATGTTCGTGAGTTGTCATGTAAAATGCCAAGGCAACAGAAGGAAGAAAAATTAAGGGGTCCTGTGCAGGAAGGTACAATTTGGGATCTCATTTTGGAGGGGTACACTACGGAAGTGAGGCATAGACAATGACCGCAGCGGAGAAAGCAAGGATAGAGGCCTTCGAAATGTGGTGCTACAGAAGAATGATGAAGATCAAATGGATCGACCTAGTTAGTAACGAGTAAGTCCTAAGAAGAGTAGGAGAGAAGGGAAACCTCATGAAAACCTTAACAAGAAGACGGAACCACCCTATAGGCCACATCTTGAGACATCATGGCCTGATGAAGACAGTCGTCGAGGGATAAGTGGAAGGCAAGAACGGAAAAGGAAGACCTCGAACATAATATATGGAACAAGTAAAGAAGGATGTGAAAGAGAAGAAATTCGTAGGTGTGAATAGATTAGCTGATAGGAGAACTGAGTGGAGAGCTGCGTCAAACCATTCCTAGGATTGTCGACCAGTGATGATGATGATGACACATGATTGAAATGAAAGGCTGTTGCACTTTTCTACAATAATTTAATGTGCACGACGCGTTTCGACTCATGAAGCCTTCTTCAGGTACAAGAGATTGTAGTACATAAGAACATCATATTTATTTATACCCCTGAGGATGGCATGGGGTCCTGATTTGACTGGGTTGGGGGTACACATGAGACCATATCTTAGAAGCATTCAAACTTTTTAGGTTCTTTGTAACACCCCTCCCATCGACCTTGTGAGGTGCGGTGATGCCAAACGTAGTATCAACTTTTATAATCGTGTAAATAAGAGGTAATTGTTACGGAAACACATTAATTCTAACATGAGAGACTTCCGCTGGAATCCGATTTTTGGTAATACATTATTTTTTAGAGGTTATCAATTAGGTACCGATACAATATATCATGCCTTATATGGGCGTGATAAATCGGAGTTTAACCTAACCTCAGGTAAGTGCATTGACTCCTATTTCATTGTTGTAGATAGACTTTTACTCCCTAGTGAAGTCCTCGAAGTGCTAGGGTTCCCAGGGATAGGTTCACCTTTACCCTGAAAGTGTTACATGAAGTCCTTGGTGAGCTCTGCCCTCACCTATGGGAGCCAACCTTCTGGTTGAACTAACTATTATGTGAGTGAGAATTTTAATTCAGATAAGCAGTCATTTATATTGGGACATTATTCATTGGTAAAAAAAATTTCTTCCCTTATCTCATTCGAAAAACATTTTTCAATATCGAAATGAAATTCAGTTGCGGGATCTTTTGGAATCCTGGGACTGGCTTCCGGAAGGCTCAAAGACTCCGTGCCAGGTGAAACTTATTTTGATATATTGAAGTCCATTCTTGGGTACTTTTTAGTTTCCTCCCTTCGGGCTATATGGGAACTAAAGGAAGCATCTTCGTGTCTCACAAACGGCTCGCCTGCGCGGAAATAGGGGGTGTGAGATGCCTCACCTAATTCTATCGCAGTTGTTCCTCACCTCGTTTTTGAAGTCGGACATCCGAATTCTAATTCTTCTCCCTCGGGCCACAAACAGCGTCATCATTTTAGGAAAAGTCCGCCCTAGCCGAACTCAGACGGGAGGATTCGGCCAATGGCGGGCGTGTTAAAGTGAATCACCTGCCACCTTCGTTTCACTGAAAGAGTTGAGTTGTTTGTTTTCCGCCCTCCTTGAGGCCTTTTGCTGCCCTTTCTTCCCTTTCGATCGTAGAAATTATGTAATTTATAAATCACGAGGCGAGGAATTCAGTAAGAATGGTAGAGATTTTACCTAATTATAGGTCTATGAAAAATTTTGCCGTGTCAATAAAATATTTTTCGACGAATGGTTACTTTATTTCAGTATGCCTTGGTAAAATGCTTTATCTATTTGGCCACTTAAAACTCAGAAGGCTTTTTGGCCTCGCCAGCATCACCTCACCACCTCTTTCGATCCTGCAACGTCGACTTCTGCTCCAACTCTTCTCATCTACTTCACGATTTGGTCCTTCCAGTGAAGTCATGGCCGTCCCCAATGTAGCTTTCCTCTTGGTAATCCATCTGATTCAGCTTTTATCATGGTATTAAGTTCTCTCGTCGATATACGTAGCCTCCGCTCTAATCTTTATTTGTGCTACTATGTCTTTTTATAGCTCTCAGAGTTCTTTGTTGGCTCGGATCCTCCACATGTCATCATCGTTCATAGAACCATAATTGCATCTTAAAATTTCATTTTCGGAGATTATCACCTTTTAACAGTCTGCTTCGACATCGCCCATATTTCTAGTGTATGCAAGAAAACAGGTTTTCTAGGTAGAATTATAAAGAAAAATAATTGAAGTAAACAATTGCGATTTTCAGCGATTTTAAACTTTTATTCTCGACCTAGATTTGAATTTACCACATAATCTTCAAGGCAAAAATAGTAAAAAATAGTGTGCTGTGCATTAAGTTCAATATTGAAAAAAATTCATTCCATCACGCTTAGTTATTCTGATTACATTAAAGAAAAATAACTTCTATTATCTAAAAATATTGAAGATCATATTTACTTAGTTAGAGGGTGATCATTTGTTTCCCCAAGCAAGGTCATAAAGAGGCAATACCTTAGCTTTCACGTTACACTATAAGAAGTAATAGTTACTTAATAAGGAACTTAAAAATATATGTGTTTTCGTGGTTTGGTTTTCTCTGTAGTGACGTCGGAAGGTATGTGAACATGGTAAAATAGATTTAATTTGATGGATTTGTTGATAACACAATCGAAAAACCTCATTACCAGTGGTAATAGACCATATTTTATTTATTGCCCGCCAGAAATCAGTATGAAGGTCTTTACGTTGGCAATTTTATTTATTTCAATTTCGTCTTTACATCATATGTAGCCCTATGAATGTCATTCAAACGCAATACCACAGGATAGACTTTGAAAATATCTATTTTGATTGACGTTGTTGAAGTGATGTTTCCGTAAGAAATCGGTATAAATTCCTAGATACCAAGAATGGAGCCATCTTAAAATAATATTCCGTCTGTGGAATGTTTACTTATAAATTTATTGGTCAGTTTTGGCTTTATCTCATAAGAAATCTGTAAATGAAGATATCTTTCTCTACCGGGCCTATCCCTTCCTCGCTAATAAAAACATCAGACCCTTGCAGGCTTCCTCATGAATAAAGGAGAAGAGAAGATCACAGGCGGCAAACGTGAGGCTAAGTTGAGAACTGCTTTCGATATAGACCTTAGAGGTCCTAAACCCTTTTTATTGACCCTCCAGGGATGCAATAGGATGGTATTGGGTGAGTAGGGGCGTGATGGTGAAGTGAAGCTGCCTTGAGTATCATTGACATATATTGGAGTTCGACAACTTAATTTCGCTTCTTTTCTGAGACAACCACTCCAGCGGAGAAAACTCTGAAGGTAGTAATATACGCACTATAAATTTTGGAGGTTTTTCTATTTCATGGTCGTCATGAATCGCCCATATCAAATAAATTATATTTCACATAGATAAGTAGGCAGATGGTATTTGTGAGTTTTAAGTATGGCTTGATTGCTTATGTTATTTTGGCGAATTATATTTTCATCATAGACATTTCTAAGCTTATTTTTTTGTGTGTTGCGCATTTTTTTGCCTACGGTTTTGCAATATTTTTATTATAGTTGCACAAAATGCATCAGAATGCATACATTACTCTATGAAACACCCAATTTCAAGATGTAAGAGAAAAAATAGCTTTGGGAATAACAGAGTGAATATTCACTCCAATTAGCGTTACATTTTTTGGGTGGATTCTTGAGAAAGGCATTATTTTCTTGCCGCATTAATTTGGTCCTTCTGTGACGCGAATGCGCGTCCTTCGGTATCTTGGAGTCACAGCCCGGAAGCGCCTAATGGGTTGACTTTTTAACGTCCTCATCCTTGCTTGAGTTATTTTTGGAGGGAACTTCAAGGGCAACACTCAGTCCGTCGGATGAGACGGTAGGCCGCGGACCCTTGGTACCTTTCACAAGATCGATAACACCGACGCCAGGTTTCTCTCCACCCTTTATTTGCTACCCTTCCCTCATGGCGCAAATTACCTCAGCTGTTGGTCACCTCTTCCAAAAATCATACATAAGTTGCATTATTAAGTAACAGTTTGCTTTCTGTCGAGTATTTCTCATTCTCGTGTTTGTCATTTCCTAGCGAAATTTTTAAATCCCATTTCTGCAAATAAGCTTTCAATCACCATGAGATCTTTGATAATAAGGTAGTTTCCTACATCAAAGAAAACGAAAGGCATTGATTGCGATTCCTTACCCACCATTAGCTTAGTCATTATATACAAATTATTTGGTTTTACAAATCCTAGTTTAGACGAATGGCAATGGTCAATGTTAACCTCATTTGAAAAAGGCCAGATTGGCGCCCATACGATGCCACTCCAAGTAACGTCACAGGGACCTAGTTTCTATACGACTAGATAGGAGTTTTACATCGTCTGACATTACCAATGCCTGCATGAGGCACAGACTTCAGGGAAACATGTCTTAATAATCACCTATTAAAACTGCCTAAGGTCGGAAAGTTTCCTTCTTTTAATAAGGTATTAATAGTCCTTATTTAAGGCAAGCGCTACCTGCTAGCAGCCTGCATCGCAGCGGCGCAGACATCCTCGCCCCAAGGTCGCCTCACACGGCGAAAACGGGATCCAGAATGACGTCACAGGGGCTTTTCCCAGCATTCATACTTAGCTATCGTGTTTTCACGCGCTTGAAAATTTTCACTTTTCATTTAATCGCGAAAAATAGATATCGTCATTAAAAATCTAAAAGTGTGAAATACGTACTCCAGGAGTAATAATCATTCAATTTAGGCAGTAAAAAAATAAAGGAAACCACCCTATTCCGATTTTCTGTTATTGAAGGAGATTTTATATTTATTTTTCAATTTCAATATATTTATCAAAAATTAATTCTGCATCCTTCGTTATCTTTGAGTCTCAGCCCATTAAATCTCCATTTATAATTCGATAAAACGTATTCATGTGATCCATTCGACGAATAAAACGTTAATACAGGTAAAAAAACATGAAACTAAAGTGGAGTCCCAGCCCTCAACCCTTTCAGTCGCCCTCGGTCACGGCGGCATATCGTCCTCGCCTGCCAAATTGTAGGCCGTGGGTTCGAGTCTCACCTGTGTATGTTACCCTCATCCTAGGGTATCCATTTTTGTGATCATCCATTATTATTTGTCGCAGCTCTTTATGTAATGGCTAAATATTAGTTCACGGAGTGATGAAAATAAAAAAATGGGCTATGGGCTGAAGTCTTGAAAAATTCGCTAATACTTTGAAAGTAAATGAGCGGCCTTTTAGTTTCATGTTTTTTTTACCTGTATCAACTTTTATTCGTCGAATTGATCACATTAATACGTTTTATCGAATTATAAATGGAAATTTAAAGGCAATGTAAATCCACTGAGCTGAATGAGACTGATTTCAGGAGAAAAGCCATTAAAATGGATTGCGGAGTTCAATGTATTGCCGGATGCGAGGAATTTAGACATCTCCAGCTCATAATGAGTCAACAGATTGAACGCCTTTCGAATGGAAATGATTATGTTGACTTAAGCACAGAATTAAGCATTTAATTATCGACCCCAAAGAATACTGTATAAACAGCGTAGAAGTTTCGGGCCTCATTATCGTATTAGTTTTATCTGGTCGGTTATCAAGGGAAAGAGGCGCGATCGTAAAACCTTTCGAGAGGCACAGTTGTAAGCTGAAGGAAACGACTGAAATGATAGTGAAATGATCTCACCAGCTAATATCTTCTCCATTGAAGGAGAGGCAGGAACAGGCTCTGTCTTCCGCAGTTTGCTTGTGTGTTGAGACTTGGAAACTGTGTTTGAAGAGCGAATGAGGGGGATGAATGACTGAAAGTTATTTTGTGGACGACTGGTTCTGGAATTTCACTTCTTAAATTGTATCATGAGTCTCTCTTTTTCTCAATTCCGTTTTCCTTGATGAAAGTGAGTATAATGGTTTCTTTTGAACGAGGGCGATTTATTGAAACGATCTATCAATTTTACAAATCCCGTTTCAATTCATTTTTCTCGTACAGGAGGTGAGTAGTCATAACTGTTTCATTGCAGCACTCCATGTGGAACTCGGTATTGGTGGTGGAAAATTTTATTGACGAGATTGACGAGATGATTTTTGGAAAACATTTCTACTCTCAAAAATTGATTCAATTCAATCAAAGGACGGCAGAGATATTTTCTCAATTGCGCAATCAATCTAAGCCTAAAGTTCAGCCTCCGAGTCTCTAGTGGATCCCAGGCTAGGATTGAATGGCTCATTTATCGATTCATTTTTAGATCCAACATCATAGAGACATCATAATCATTTAAACAAGTTGTAGTTTTTCATGCTAGAATACATTCTACCGAGCCATATTTTGGAAAATTATTTCCTCCACCATGGGCATGATGCTACCTTAATAATGACAATTATGTGCTAAAAAGCCTTGGTCGTTGGAGTAAAATTCGGCGTGGAAATTCACAAGTTTTACGCCAATATTATTAATTTTTTTTCTTCTTATCTTGACCTCGTTTAGTGCATGGCAAAATAGTTCGCGGAGTATAGATCAAATGTATGTGATACAAAAAAGTTTTAGTCAACGTTTTAGTTTATTTTAAACTATCATCAGGGCTTAGCTTTGCACTTATTTATACATATTAATTATTGACATCCAATGCCACTAGTTTTCTTTGAAGTCTTAAAAACATTCTGTATTTTGCTCTTTAACAATATTTTACTCGAAAAGTCTGTCAAGAAAAAGGAGCATTCCGTGAACTTCTGTGCAAAAATGTCTTGATCACTTGATCGTGTTAAAAGTTCCAAGCTCGGGGGCAGTTTTCTAGGGCCATTGATGATGAGCGTCAACGGGTTTTGCGCGCCTAAGTCTTTTCGTCCCGGGCGCTCCCCGAAGTGGAGATGAAGACAGAGATATCCCGGGCTCAAGTCTTTCGATCATCAAGGAGGGAGCGAGAGCCTTCGGATGGGAGAGTGGGTCGAGCATTACACGGAGCGAAGCCATAAGCTCCGCCTCTTTACGGCTCCTTCGACGCGCTTAATTTAATCGCCCCTGTTCCTCCTCCAACTCCACCTCCTACCCCTTCTTGCCACTTTTGCCCATTTTATCTTTTTCACGCTCTCCTTCTCCTTACACCCACTCTTCTTAACTTTTTCTCCCCTCCATCCGTTCTCTTAATTCTTTTTCTCCATGGGCTCGTCCAGGGATGCCGACTCAAAAAAAATATTGGGGGGGGGGGGCAAACCGGGGATCTTGCCCCGGGAAATTTTATAAGTAAGTATTTAGAAAGTAGAAATTTTATAATAAGTAAGTTTTAAGTTTTTTAAGCATTTTAGGAGAGTCATATGATCAAAATTAGAACACTGATGACTCGAATCTTGATATCTGGACACTTCGGGGAAAATCGACAACCCTGACACATTTTTTCCTTAAGATCATAACGAATTTTTGAGGGGGTTCGGGCCCCCTCTGGCCCCATGGAGTCGGCGCCCCTGGGCTCGTCGATGAAACCAATGAGTACCGAGTTATGCAGTTTTGTGAAGCATCACGGACAGGCCGGCCTGGATTATGGGTATGAAGTCATACGTATGTGTTGGGGTACCTAATTTCACTCTGTTTCATCAGATGCTTATTGTATGGAGTGAATGATGTAGAGGAATGAAATGAAATAATATGTGTCATTCATTTACAAAATCCACAGCGTGAAATGAGCATCAGATGAATTGGAATAAAATTAGGAACTCCAGATGATAGTTCTTTTGGTGGAGTTGTCATACGGCAGCACAAAAAAAATCAAAGCATTAAGGCAAGTGGACTTTTCGGATGGAGAACGAGAAACGACTGTAGACATTCGATATGTGGGTGTGGAAGAGAGTGGAGATGGTGAAGTGGACGGAGATGAAGGGGAACCATGAAGTGCTGAACATGGTGGGTGAAGAGAGGAGACTTCTTGCCAGTAACTTTCCTCAAATCGGTTAACGCGCGGTTGATTCTACGTATCAACCGCGCGTTAACCGCATAATCCGTGGAATCTACATTAATATTTGAAAACTGCCACTTCTGAATAAATTCAACAGATTCAGGCTTCAATTAGTGAAAGTTCGACTTATTTAAATAAATAAAAGATCGTAGCACTTTTCCACAAGCTTTTTTAATGCTTACAACGCGTTTCAGCTCACTGAGCTATCATCTGGTCTTGTACCAGATGACGGCTCAGTGAATCGAAACGCGTTGCACGCATTAAAAACGCTTGTGGAAAAGTGCTACGATTTTATTTATTTAAATATGCCACTTCTGACTCCTGCTGCTTCTTCTTAACCAAACCAATGATATAATTTTATCTTGAAAAATATTTATACTGTTTAATATATGTTTTGAGTAGTATCTTTTGTGATATTTTCAATTTTGACCCAGTTAAGTTCACATTTATAGTTTTCCAAATGGTAAAATTCGCGTTGCCATCTATGACTTCGCATCCAAAATATTCAGCCATCACTCTGGATCCGTCGAACTTAAATTCCAAATCCTAAATCATACCTGCAGCAAATTCAGCTGTAAAAGGATTTTTCTGGTGGCTTTCTGAGGCTTCGCTTTAAACTAATTTGAAAAGAAAATAAACTGGCAAACATATCTCAGGCTTGTTATATGTTATTCCGTGAAAATAATTCCCACCTGCGACAGTTAATATCATTACACTTGGTAACCCGAAACCAGGGAAATTTTAACCCTAATTGCATCTCACCATTGAGTTCCTTTACTGCTATTTCCAAGACTTGAAAAACTCCATCATTTTGAGGGAACACTGGTCGTCAGAGTAAGTAAAATGAAAAATAAGTGAGGAGTGAATTTTTTTATGCTAAGAGTTTTCTCCGCTATCCCTCCTCCGAATGCAGTGATATCTGAAGGCGATTTCGATTGGAAAACCTCTTCTCGAGGATTTCACAAACCGTCCTTTCATCTTTCAGCTACGATCTCTCTATACCTCTCACCACCTGATGCCTCCGAGGGCGTGGGTAGTCGCTGACAACTGTCCATATTCCGTGCGAGCATCATAATGTCCCAACTTTACCGTTCGGATACTTTCACAGACAAATGTAATCGCTGCTTTTCGAATATTTGGGCGACTTTACGCGCTCCTCCTGTCGCTACTTATCGCTACCTCTCTATCTGCTGCTCTATAAATTAGCTTTGTCCGCTTCTTTATTCGGAAAAATGAAGCTAGGCATCGGTTGTATCAGCTCCTGGAGTAAGTATTACCTGGAGCTGCTTCCAGCTGCATTGTAGTACCTGCTATTTTCCATTTATTTTGCTGTTCCAGTTTCTGTGATGCCATATGTTTGATGATGTTTATATTTTGGATCACTATCAGTATTCTTGTTAGTAGTTAAGGAATAACTGGATGAATGCATCAGAAACCAGTATTATCCTAATCCGGTATTTTAAATGCAAGTGAATATTTTTATCAATAAAAATATTTCTGTTCCCTTCGTTCCTATATGTTGATGTTTTACGTGGCAGTTTTAAATTGAAGGAGTTACGAAGCAACAAAGGAAAAGTGGAAGAGATGGTTGCATTCCTAACGTGATGATACCAAATAATGATGAAGATAAAACTTGTTAAGGTATACCTGTTGTTAACAACTCCATCCCAGCCGAGCTTGCGGAATCTAACTATATGCAACTCCCCGCCTAATTAATGTAAAATATATTAAACGCTCTCTGTGCACTCTTGATGTTTCCTCACAAATCTTGTATTTTATTTTGTTCACGGATAAAATCTTTCACCGACGGATCCCTTTTAATAGCCGCGTTTGAGTAAATTACAGCTTAATTTTCATTTAACTTGAGTATTTTGACTTAGAATTCGATTTCCTAAATGCTAATATTTTTCCGCACTTTACTTAGGTCCCTATTTTGAGAAATATACTTTTTCCTACGTTCCATCAAGAGTCGCCACTGGACAAAGTGAAGAAATAAGAAATTTCTTTGCATTTTCCAAGAAATCTCACACATTATTTAAAATAGTGGTTGGTATATCACAATTAAAATAATCAATTTAGCAATGATTATAGCCTTTAGTTAAATTTTTAATATATTTTGTCCATACGATCCCTCCATAAAATGTTATGCAAGGATTCGAGAATTGTTTTGCATGAAGAGCCTAGAATTTTATGTACTAATAAATGCCTCTTTAGATAGTCTGTCGCAATAATTGGACTGAATACCTATCTAAAGAGGCAAAAAAAATCTGATTGGAAAAATTTCATTTCAATAGGGACTCCGAGTGCGCTTGGGGGCTAGTGCTGAAAACAATTAACTCGTTGAAGGACGAAAATCAAAGCCAGCCAATGTGAAGAGACCACAACTGCGATACAAGAATAAATAAGGACCACGAACCGGCATCATTCCCTCATGACAAGCAACGTGTCGGACCGCGAAACGTTGTAGAAAACGGACACTCTCACTCCGAAGAAAACCTAATAAAACCTTATTCAGCCTATTCTTCGGGAGAGCACCATGCCCTTCTTCAAGAAATATATCTATTGGAAAATAGTTGACAAAACTACTTTTCGGTGGCATCTAAGGGAAAGAAGTAAATCCTGTCTCGTAGCCTCCGAGTAAATCACAGCTTAATTTTCATTTAATATTATTATTTTGACTTATACTTCGATTTCCTAGATACTAACATTTTTCCGCGCTTTGCTAATTTTCTTTTTTAGGAGAAACATACTTTTCTCTACGTTCCATCAAAAATCGCCATTAGGCAATGTGAAGAAATACGCGGCTCCTAACCTAATTCTTATAATAGCTGCGTAAGTCTCCCTTATCCGTAACAATCGCAAGGCTCCGGGAAATCGCAGCGGAATAATAAAGTCGAAAAAATGGGGGAGTGCGTATCTCACTGATTGTGTCGGAGACAGAGTCCGAACAGTGTTGTCTTTACACCGTTCCCTCCAACTCCTCCCCCAGTCCTCCCGCTGTAAGTCACCCTTTTATTTACAGCCCTCTTGCGCTATCTCCACTCCCCATCGGTCGCCCGTTAAAACTTTTGAGAAGCCTTGCTCACCTAGTGAATGAGCCCTGCAATATAAATATATTATTTTCCCACTCTCGCTGTCTCCTTAAAGGGACGAGGTTGTCCAACTTGAGTATGGGGTGGGATGATGTGGTGACCGCGGATAGGAACTGTTCAGGAGACCCGAAAAATAAAGTGTAAACGAAATCTCTTCAAGCCTGGTCTCCTGCAGCTTAATTTTTAAACGAAGATCTGATTTTTGCCTTAAGAATTTTAAAGCTTCAGGGTGCTGAACTCAACATGCGCACTTGTTACATTCAGTACTTAGAAATCGTCCGTCGATTTTTCAACCGTGGCTTAGTAACCACGATTTTTTAATGTTTAAAGCACTGTGTTTTGTTTAAAAAGCATTATTTAATAACATTTTCTCCACTATTAATCAATAATAGACACATTTTTTTATCGAATATAACAAAAAATTATAGAAGTAGCTTTATATTTCATTCACGTTCAGAGACCATCTGAGCCATTTTATGCACATCTGAAGGTGGTCTCCAAGTTTATCTTTTGATTAGAATCTGGTACCCTATGTTTAATGGCCAATTGCACTGCTCAAGAAGCCACTGGAATGAGTTTGGAAGCTTTTTAAAGCAATAGGGTGATGGACGCAATATGCGCACTTGTTAAATTCAGTATTACTTAGAAATCGTCAGTCGATTTTTCGACCGTGGCCTAGTAAGCACGATTTTTTTACGTTTGAAACACTGTTTTTTGTTTAAAAAGCTTTATGCAATAACATTTTCTCCAGTATTAATCAATAATACACACATGTTTTTATCGAATATAACAAAAAAATTTAGAAGTAGTTTTTATTTCATTTACATTTTGAGACCATCTGAGCCATTTTCTCCTCATCTGAAGGTGGTCTCCAAGTTAATCTCTTGATTTGAATCCGGTACCCTATGTTCAATGGCCAATTGCACTGCTCATGAAGCCACTGGAATGAGTTTGGAAGCTTTTTAAAGCTTTAGGGTGATGGACGCAATATGCGCACTTGTAAAATTCAGTACTTAGAAATCGTCAGTCGATTTTTCAGCCGTGGCGTAGTAAGCACGATTTTTTTTACGTTTGAAGCACTGTTTTTTGTTTAAAAAGCATTATGCAATAACATTTTCTCCAGTATTTATCGAATATAACAAAAAATTATAGAAGTTGCTTTTTATTTCATTTACATTTTGAGACCTTCTGAGCCATTTTCTGCTCATCTGAAAGTGGTCTCCAAGTTAATCTTTTGATTTGAATCCGGTACCCTATGTTCAATGGCCAATTGCACTGCTCAAGAAGCCACTGGAATGAGTTAGGAAGGTGGAGGACAAGTGGATGGGGATGATGAGGTTTGGCACCATAAGACATGGAACGTTTGCAACAATCAATTCATTCTGTCTTTTTTCAATCCAGTTTTATTCTTCAGTTGCGTCTTTTATCATCCCCTTTTTAAGAGTCTTCAGCATCCCCTCGCTCATTGCACATCGTCCCCTTACCCCGAGTATCTAAAAATCTCTTTGTTCGCGATGTGGACTAATCTCCTTGTATCTCGGGGAAATAATTTTAAAAAACTTTTTCTTTTCGAGAACTTGACGGATTGCCCCTTGCGAAAAATTTATATTCCAGTATCAACCTTTAGTTGAGAAAATAACATGGGATTTAAACCGTAATTTATTTTATTGAACTGATCCCCTTGGTGCATGCGATATATTTTAACTGTTGTTGACGCTGAGTTTTTACTCTGGTGACGGTTAATTATGCCTTGGTAGTAGTTTACCGTTAAACTGATAGATGGTAATAAATAGAAGGCTTGCATATCACAAAAGGTCATGTTCATCACATGCATCTTTCCATAACCAATTTAAGATTCACTTCAAGACTTAACCAGGTTTAATTTCTTAACTCCCCATTATTTTCGACTTGCAGTCTTTCTTCGCTCCCATGTCCCGCATAGCTGTTTATACATCTTTTAAGAATGCTCTATCAAGAAATGAGGGATATGCCATATTCCATGAATATTGCAAAAATACTATCATCAAATGGTATTGCATAGACATATAAAATGAAAAGAATGGGTCTTCCTTTCTTCTTATCCTGGGAAATGCGTTTAAAAATCTTAAATTAAGGAACCTAAACCTTCAGTGGGCGCGTGGGCCACGTGGGTGTGTTTCATTCGTGTGACGTTTTTCATGTGATGGGATTAGTTACACGTGATTTTCCGTAGCTGCACATTATTAAGACCCCCCGCACACTGGCAAATTTTATGAAGCAAATGTTTAGTTACTTTGAGACATTGACTGTGGCCCTGCGCACGGGTGAATATTTACTTACCGCAACTAAATAATTGCGTCCGGACCTATTCCGAGGGTGAGTAAACTGTTTCCGGCAGGAATAGACCAGGCAATGGGTTTTTAGCAACTAAGTAGTTGCTTTGAAAAAGTTTCTAGGGTGCGGAGGCCCTTAGTCCGTTGAAAGCCTCACATTGTTGTTTGTTAGTAATCGGCACATGGTTAGCATTAAATAGCGTGCAAAAGGACTTGGGCGTCAGTGCGCCAGTGTTTTCGACGATTCCTTATTTTATATTTCACGACTTTTCGGTAATTTAGCATTTTGTTCCACTGTTAATTCTAAATATGGTTCTAGAGTCAAAAAGCTCACTAAGCAGTAAGCAATGTCCAAAGTTATTGTTTGTAAACTTTTTTTACAAAACGTTGAAAACTTATGGCATAAAAAAATGAATTCGGGCCACCAGTATCGCTCACGCGCCCAACCGCGTAACAATATTTAATGCGCCCATTGAAAGGCTGAGGGAGGTTCGTTATATAAGATTTCAATGTAAAGGCTAGTGAAGAATTTGATCAGGAATTAAGCGCTTTATGGCGCGGAAACGTGGACGCTTAGGAAGGAGGACGATAAAAGACGAGACACACAGAAGAATCGAGAGGGTGAAGTGGACAGAGAGCAAGAAATACGAATTGGTGGACGTGGTGGGTGAAAAGAGGCAGCTTTTAGATGAGGTATGGAGTAGATAGAAGGTATAGATGGAGCGATTACTGTGGGGAAGGAGATTTTGGGAACAGTGTTGAAAGATAGAATGTTGGGTAAACGAGGAAGAGGAAGATAATAGCATTTTTAGATAGAATAAAAGGAAGTTGAACTTACAAAATCCACTAACTTTTGATTTACTTTGTGGTATTACATTATAAGTTTTCATGGTTATACACAATTACTTATACCACTTATTTTTTACATCAGAGCGCGACCCGGGTTTCAATGAATTATCATCATCTTCAGGCGCAAATTATGATTTGTTTAGCTTATTATTGTTACCTAGTTACTCGATGAATTTTAAAACGGACGCCAGGATAGGGGAAAAGGATGGGTAGAGATATTCATTTATAAAGGTTCTGACCTGACTTTCAATAATTTTTTTAAATTTCTAACTGCTCCCTAGAGTCCAGTTCACGGCGGTCATTGCAAAATTTTAAAATATTCATTTTAAAATCGCTCCTATGGCAGTTAAGTGTTTAGCAAAATTACTTTTTTCATCTTTGCTATATTTGTAGGCACTTAAATGTTCTTTCTTCCTGATTTCAAAACTTCTTCCTGTCTGGGAGTTGACCTTGTTGTGAATTTCAGAGGAAAGTCCATGGAGGGAAGGGAGACTGCCAGAATACTTCCTAAGTACTCCCGCCTTAATCGGTATAATACCTAAATAATCACAACGCGTCGTGATTCGTGAACTCTCGCCGCGGCGGTATTTCCTAAAATCCTCGTTTTAAGTTTTGGACCGCTACCTATCCGAGCCCAAATAGTCACCTCGCTCCCAACTTTTTTTTAATTCCCGACCGTCCACTGTTGTCCGGAAGACGTCCGTCGGCAGTAAAAACAGAAGGCTCCTCCCTGGCAAGAGAGACATCAACGCCCGCTGATTATTATTTTATTCACACCCCGCCCTGCAGACCCCGAATCACTTTCCACAGGAGGCACTCGTCCGGTCATCGTAAACAGAAGGGCGTGACGACACTGCACCATTTGCCCTTTTTTATATGGCCAACCATCCCTCTACACCAGATTTGTTTTTTTATAATTGACGCTCATTTTCTGCAATGCGGAAAAATTATTGATTTGGCTTTCTTACTTTCTAAGCCTAAGTTCACTAAATTCAACCGATTCAGTCGTGATAAAGTGGAATTTTGAAATTTAAAATAAAATATAATTGGAATTTCCTCATTTATTTTTATTGCTAAGGGCGTGATTCGGTATCTGGTGCAAGACTCAGATCTCAGTCCAGTAAAGTGATGAACTAGATGATGGCTCTGTGAGCCGAAACCCGTCTTACGCATTAAACTAACTGTAGAGAATCGCAATTAAATTTTATTTCAACGATAATTTCACCCTCCAAGTGATCCCACCTAAAGGTTGGTGTGGATTAGTGAAGGTGAAGGGTACCCCAGACTAAACCACATGCATTCTCAATTTCACATATTCGGAGTAGTGGTAGTAAATTTGAAATTGCAGGAAATTCTTCCTGCAATTTCAAATTTTGAGACTTTTTTTATAAGATTTCAATCGGGATTCAAACCCGGCAACCTTTGACCTGAACTCAAGCACTCTACCGGCTACAATGCCATGCTCCCCAAATGAATGTAAATCTGATTAAACCTGTTGGCATTGATGAAACCCCAACTCCAAGAACGCTTTTATGTTTTGCGAGTGTGAGCCTTTTTGTAGTACCTACTCATTAAATACCGCTTGTCAATCATCTATTCATTATAAAAACGAAAGAGTAGAATTATATTTATCATCACCGAACTATCTATTACTTCCGACTTTATTTACTTTTTTATGCCATTTTTACGGTATGCCTTTTATTGACAACTTTACTACCTTTTGAAGTTCCAAATTTGGAATCTCCTTCAAGAAGACTCATGCGCACGCTATATCGCTGAAAGTACATAGGCACGAAGAGGTTATTTAGTTCCGTCGAGAGGAATGGGGTCTACCGACCGTGGACACAGTGCAAATGCTCACTTATCACCTTCGTACTCCGTCGAAGACCTTCCGCCACGGACGGTGCAGACTCTAAATGTTCTCTCAACATATTCCTCCTCCCTGTGTCGCCATACACGCAACTCCTCGAACAAATCTGTACGGGACGATCTGGTCCCTTTACTCGAATGCTTCGCCATCTGTATTTATTTTCCAGCAGACGACGGGCTTGGGCGTGTCGAACATAAGGGTGCACTTCGGCGCTGTTGTTGTGTTGAGGTGAGAACGAACGGGAGTGGATGAAATAAGAGAAGATCGCTTTGGGGAGCAGACACCGCGGTCGAAAACAAGAGCAACACTCACTACGCTCAAGTTTGGGGTAGCTCTCTATAGTTCTTTTCCTCTGTTGATTTCGAAAAAAACTGCTACGGGCGTACAGGAAGCATTACACTGGTGTAAAACGAATTAGGCCGGGAGCTGCTAGAGACTCGAAGGATGCGTGCTAGGCTTAGGTTTCTTAACTAATTGAGAAAAGGTATAGCATCCCTCAAGCGTGTTGTAGGAAGATTTTCGGATGACCAAGTAAATGAGAGGTGCCGTCAGTTGTTTTACAGGAAAGTGATAGAATAATCCGAGAGTAATATCATCTTCAGTTATGTCCGAAAATCATCCAAAAATACCAAAATTTCAAAACTTTAAGTGCGAAGCGGCACGTTTTCCCGGTATCCGATCGCGAAAATAAAATTTTACGATTTATTTTCTCACCAAATGGAACAAATTTGGGGGGCTTCCCAAAATAAATTCGAAAATTTTAAAAATGAGAACCAACCTCATACCATTTATTTCTCTGTACAATTGCTTTGAAGATCATTTTTGTATTGTAATTCAAATAGAGGTATCATTTAAGGAGTATTTGGTTGAGATTAAAATATATCTGTGGTGAATAAATTCTTCAAATAAAAAATATTCAAATGAAAATGGTGGAAACAAGTCGTATTTTCTTTTAACATACGTACATTAACCGTATTTATTTTGAAGGAGCGAAAAAAATCAAATGTGGGGCATCGGGTTGACCTGGCGACGCGTTGGCTTCCCTCTCCGTGGGCTCGGGTTCAAATCTCGTCGATGGCAGAGATTTTTCAGAGAATTTCGGCTCCCTACTTAAGTCCTTTGTCGTGAACACTTCAAATGCAGAACGCCATCTGTCGGATGGGAAGTAAAACCGTTGGGTCTCCTCGGAGCCTTTCGTCAGGAGCAGGCTTATGCCGACGCCGGGTTTCTCTCCACCCTTCCTTCCCAATCCTCCACAATGGGGCAAATGACCTTAGCTGTCGGTCGCCCCCGACGAATATTACTAATTCATTTTGACCATGCGTAACTCAATAATAGTTCACTTGTAATTGAGTATTTTTTATTTTGTTATGTCATTTCCTGGCGAAATTTCGAAATCTCTGGTTTACAAGTAGGCTTGAAACCACTATAAGCAGTGGCGCAGCGACGGGGGTTTTGGGGGATAAACCCCCCCCAGAGATCATAGAATTTTTTAAGTTTAATCCATTTTACAGAATTGGATTGATATTACTAATAGACAAGTGTAAGGGTGAATAAAATATCCCTCAGAAATCCGTAAAACTCACCATTTTGAGCCACTTATCTAAAACTTCCGCTATTTATTAATCTCGCACTGACCGCTTGTCCTGGTGGGTATACCACACACCCTATTACTATTATTACCCTAGTATTAGTTGCACCTAAACCCCCCCAGCCTTAATTCCTAGCTGTGCCCCTGACTATAAGATCTTCGATATTTTCAATTTTATCTTACGGAATTAGACTTTATATTTATTTTTCAATTAATCTAAAGATAATTTCAGGAAAAAAGTGATAAGATAATTACCTAAAATTTATTCCAGCATCGGCTGGGTACAGCCCTCACCTGAAAAACTGTTCCTCCCTTGGTGCCTTTCGTCAAGAGCAGGCTAATGCCGACGCAGGTTTTTCTCCCCAGGGGAGCAGCTAGGAATTGAGGCTAGGGGGGGTTTTTATGGACAACTAATACTGGGAAGTCAGGGGATATGGAATACCCACCAGGGGAAGCAGGAGGTGCGGGGGTCCTCCCTCGGAAAAATTTAAGATAAATGGTTCAAAATGGTAAGTTTTACGGCCTTTTGAGGGATATTTTTACAATCCTTACATTATTCTATAAGAACTATTATTCCAATTAAGTAAAATGGATTAAAATTAAAAAATTCTCGGAGCTCTGGGGGGTTTTTATCCCCCAAACCCCCCCCCCCTCGCTGCGCCACTGTTTCTCTCCACCCTTACTTTGCTACCCATCTCAATGGCGCGAATGGCATTATGGCTGCCGGTCGCCTCCAAATACCATGCGACGCGATAAAATGGGAAAGGCGAGAAACTCGCAGTGAGGAGATGAGATGATTCGGTGAGGAGAGATAGTGTTTTTTTTATTTTTGGGAGGGGGTGTCGGGAGTAGGTTGGGGAAGTCTGAGAAATTTGAATGGGAATTGGTGGGTGCGAGTTGGGGACACGGGGAGCTGCCTAAAGTGACAACTTCATTCCCCCTCGACCTCAGCGAGTTTGCAGCTCCACCCCGGACACCGTTTTCACTCTTTTATAACACAATATCCACCATCCCTTCCTCCCACCACCTTAAAAATCCACCGTGAGAGGGCGCTCCCTACTCTTCCCGCACTGTGCCGTGTCGTAAAAACACTTGTTTATGCTCGGGCGAAAATGAGTTTATATTTATGCACGGGGCACATAAATTCTCCTTCTCACGCGCGCACACTCACACGCTTGATCTTTCTCTCCCTTGAATCTCTTCCCCAACTCGTTTTCATCCTTTCCCATCCTCGCTACCTCCGTTGCCGTTTCTCAGTCCTTTACGCAGGGCTTCCACGTCTCGCTGTCCGTCGGCTTAATGGGTTGGAATCCGAGCGGGCCGCCTCTCAACAATCGCCTTCGCTGTCTGCCTCGGCGCGGTCGTAAAAATGGCATACCCCTCAGCGTGATTGGCGCCCTCGCTGAGCTTCCTCCGACTCTCCGATAGAGTGGGGTGCGATCGCTCCCGCGTTTTCTCGCGTCACTTCCACCGCAGGAGGCCGATGGATTTTATTTATTATTGGGACTTGCTTTTGCGGGATTGAGGTGAAGGAGGAACTCATCGGGAGCTGCTTATTCACTTGGAGTAATACGCGTGTACTCACTTCTTTTCCTCTCAAGCTGTGGCATTACCGTTCCTGTAGAGCCGTGGTGATATTGCGAAGGGCCACAGAATTTTGGACGCCAGCAAGGAATGACTTTCCGAGTGGAAGTGCTGAGTTATTAAAGTATTCCACCGATTAAGGCAAGTTTCCAAGGAGCATTTAAGAAATATTCTAGCAGTCTCCCCTCATTTAATGGGCATCCCGCCTTAATTCAAAATTAGCCCCACTCCCTTTCATTCGAAGTATCTAAAAGTCTTATTCTCCTAATTTCACTCCGTCGCTTACCCAACATTCTACCCTCTTAGACTGTTTTCAACATTCCCTCCTCGCTAATTACTCGCTCCATTCATACGTTCTGTTTCCTCTGTATGTCACCTAGCAGCTGCCTCCCATCACTCACCATGCCCAGCACTTCCTCATCCTCTCAGTCCAGTTCACCTTCTCCATTCTTCTCCAAACCCACTTCTCGAACGTCTTCAGTCTTCTCTCGTTCTCCATTCTAAGTGTTCATGTTTACGAACCGCAAAGCGGTACACTCCAGGTCAGACTCCTCACTACCTTCACTAGGAACAATTTTTTTTATCTCTCACATTACGATCTCATAAGCTCCATCCTCTTCATGAGCACCTATAGCGTTCTGATACCCTAATCCTCTTCCTGATATCCTAATTGCTGTATCCTTTACCCTATAATGTGCTGCTTGAATATTTCAATTGTTTTACCTGCCTACCTACGTTTATCTTGAATCTCACCTTCTTTGATTTCAATTCCCAAGTAAACCGCTTAATAATTGTATTCTTGTGGTCAAGTAAGTCCTTACTGATCAGAGAATTTAATTTTTTGTGTAAAGATATCATTCAGATCTACTTAGAGAAAATTATCTTAGAACCTCATTCTCTTTCTAAGTTTGGCAGAAACGATAAAATAAGAGAGATATCTAGCCGAACGGATACGGAAAGGAGTTATTATCTTCCTCAAATTATGAAAGATTTTGATAAATAATTTGTGGGACTCAGTGGTCAGATTACTCCATTGCAATTCCTTTTCTTCTATTTAATTTTAAAGGGCTGGTGTATCCCCGTCAGGCACCTGTTGACGGCTTGCACGTCATTATGTAGATGTGTTATGTGATATGTTCCTACATTTTTCGAAAGTCGAGTTTTTCACACAATCTAGTTGATCTCGTTTGTTTTCTATTCCTAATCTCTGTACCTAACTCTGAGTAGAGAAAAGAAATCACTTGTACCACTTGGCTTACAAACCACTCAATTGACATACCCCACAGGGAATAATTTATTTATTATTAATTTATTGATGTTATTACTATTAATAAATATATGGAATAATTTATTTACATTGACGAAACATTGAAAATTCCACTGGTAAGCATTAACTAAACATTTTCCATGTGGCAACCTTCGCGACTTAGGCATTTCGGAATTTATATAATCGTGTAAGATTTTTTATTATTCCGGAGCATGATGGTGAGTCTCCTTGGGTTGGCATTATTTAATATCTTTTTGGGAGCCTAAAGCGAAGTTGTAAACCTAATTTACTTTTCGCGTGATCATGAAAAAGCTTTCATTTGCATCGGCTGGCAGTCAAAATTCTTCCTTAAAATGTAACGTCTCTGCGACTGTCAGCGATCGACGCGAGAAAAAAATTCAATTCAGTCCTTAAAGCCTAGTCTTGATGGCATTCATTTTACGACTCTGTCTCGAACATATCACATGGCCGTGGTAGACATTCTCCGCAGTAATACCCTTCCCACATTCACATCGAGGTATATTGAGTAGTCTCTTCACTTTTTTATTTAACTTTAGCTCACGGCTTAGTACTCTTAAATAGAAGAGATATCTGGTTTAAAGATGGTCTCTTTGATGGTAATGATAAGCGTCTATGGAGTTGGAGGAACTGCAATGGAACGTGAAATGCTCGCAATAAGATTCCATTCATTGGCCTTTTTCAAATTTTGCTGCCGTCTGCGGGTTCATGGTTTGTAGTGAGGTGCCTTGAAAAGGTGCTATTGACGCTAGTCAACTTTTACTGGATATAGAGTTTCCCTCTCCATTTGACCAGGAGCATTTTGTTTTCCTTTCGCCACTTTTTTAGTTACACTAAATTATGCTTGTTTAGAGTTATTAGTTCGAACTTTGCCTATTCCCATAAAATCCTGTCGCAAATTATAGAAAATAACTTAGTTATACGCATATTTTCTTTAACATTCAATGGTTTTCGGCTAAACTTTGTGGTAGTTGAAGTTCAAAAATGACAAAACGACTTCGATTTCTTCCACGGATTTATTTTCTTGGTATGCGATTTTTTAACCTCAAGAGGTCATTTTCAAGTACTTAGTTGAAACATGTCATACTAAGAAAATCAATTCGAGGAAGAAAGGAAGTCGTTTGGTCATTTTTGATATTTTCTTAATTTTTTTTGTGCAAACTATGGCTTGCATTTCAAATTCGCAGAAAGTAGTGCGTTGGAGATGCAAGATTATCGAAAGATTCAAAGGGTGCCACACGTTTCAAGTTCGTAGGTTATTATTATTATTTTTTATTTTTCCACAAGATTTACTTGGAGGTCTGCCAGTGTCGGGCCTTGCCAAGACGCTGCCTCAAGTTACAATTCATTTAAAAACAGTCTAACTGTTCTACATGTATCCAGTATTACAGATTTTTGAATGTTATATATATATTGTGTTTCTTTTAATTTTTAATTGTTCAATTCCAAAATTAAGTGATGAATGTATTATTCTTGTTGATGATATTACTATGGGGATGATGGTGATCACGTCCTGTTTCCAGATAGTTTTTATTTGTCTTGCGAGGTCTTGAAATTTTTGTTTCTTTTCCTCGTATTGTTATTATTATTTAATTATTATAGCATTGTACTGATTAAGGTGGGTTTCCATGGAGTATTAAAGAAGTATTCTGGCAGCATCTCTTCCCTTCATGAGCTTCCCTCTTCAGTTCACAATAGGGTCTACTCCCTTTCATACTATGTTAAAATTCTATTCTCTTACTTCCCCTCCCTCGTTTGCACAACATTCTACCCTCTAACACTGTTTTCAACATCCCCTTTCCGCTCAACACTCGACTTCTTTCTCCTCCGTATTTCACCAAGATGCTGCCATTCCTCGCCCACCAAGTACATCGTCGTTCCTCCTCCACTCCATCCACTTCAACTTCAGGATAAGAATGAGAAAGTTCATTACTAAAGGACTGAAATGAACTATGATGAAACTAAGACCAAATAAAAGCATATTTGCATTATGCCATCATGACTATCAGAGTACTTGCTGGAGTTATAACGACGGTGGTTTGATAAGCACGTGACATTTTGAATAAAATATATTTTTTTCGAAAAAAATTGTTTTTCAGCTGTAAATAGACTACTTTTAGCCCAATACATATAGTTCAAGGTTTTTCCATTTTTTTAAAATTTATTCTAAATTATAGCATTTACCGGTGCATTCAAAATAGGCGTTCGTTTCAGTAATAGCCTCTTAATTCCACCCAAATCCTTTGCCACCTAGCTATTCATATAAGGAAGCAGAAAGAAGTTTCAGGGGCTTAAATCTGTAGAATATGCTGGGTGGATTAGTTGTTCGTTGCCTAATTAATGGATTTTTTCCATGGTGAGTAATCACGTGTGCAATCGTGAATCGTCTTAACGGCACAGTTATTTTTTCTTCTTCAAATGTGATCGTTTTTCCTTCAAACCATTATCGGATACGTCTAAAAGCTCTGAATAACATTTAAAGGTGATATTTTACCCTTTTTAAAATAATGTAATTGAATGACACCGCGTGTATCCCAAAAACTGTGGCCTTGACCTCGTTGGCCGATAGGCACAAGTTAGCCTTCTTTGGTGTACGTTCACCCGCAGAAACCAATCATCGTGATTGTTCTCTGGTCTCTGCTGTATCGCGACGACTTATGCTTCGTACATGGTTACGAAATGGCAAAAAAAATCGTTTGCATTGCATCTGAACATCGCCAAACACTCCTTGGAAGTGCTAATGCGGTTGTGCTTAGGTTTGATGTGGGCAATCGCGGCACCTATCGCTCGGAAAGCTTTTTCATGTCCAAATCTTTATGTAAAATGATTCGTAAGCGCTCATTAAGTAATCACACGTCATAATTCATCTCGTGCACTTTAATTCTTTCAGCGTCCAGTGTCATTCTATTGATTTTATCGACGATTTCTAGCGTCATGACCTCTTTCGGTTGTGCTAAAAGTTCGACATCACTTGTGCTGGGACGACCACAACGCAATTCAGTAGACCACTCCTTCATCATTGAAATTGATGGCTCTGAGTTTCCATAGTATTTATAAAGTCTTTTCTTGGTTTCGGCGACAGCTTTTTTACGCAAAAATGTATGCTTATTTAGAGCACGAAATTCACTTCAACCAATTATCAATAAAATTCACAAAGTTGTCTGTTTTAAATAGCTGCCAAGCGCAAACTAAGCTACTGAACTAGCTCAAAATTTCACATATGTTTACTGATAGGTGGCAATTTACGGGAGTAATGTTGCACTTATAGTTACTAACCGGGAAATTCAAAAAGTCACGGACTTATCAAACGACCCTCGTTTATATATCTTTTTTATTTCAGAGGTAATGAAAAGGATAGTTTCCTATTTTTTTTATTGCCTAAATCGAAAGATTATTACTCCTGGAGTACGTATTTTATGATTTTAGATTTTTAAATGACAATATCTATTTTTCGCGACATAATGAAAAGTGAAAATTTTCAAGCGCAAGGAAACGCGACGATTAAGTATGAATGTTGGGAAAAGCCCGTGTGACGGCTGACTGCTGCTGCGTGAGGCCACCTGGGTACGAGGCTATGAACCCCGCTACGATGCAGTTTGCTTGCTGCCGAGCATGAAGGTAGTGTAAAGTATCCTGCTAGCAGGTAGCGCTTAGCTTAAATAAGGATTATTAATACCCTATCAAACGAAGGAAACTTTCCGACCATAGCCAGTTTTAATAGGCGATTATTAAGAGATGTTTACCTGAGCTCTGTGTCTCATGCATGAATCGGTAATCTCAGACGATGTAAAACTCCTATCTACTCGTATAGAAACTAGGTCCCTGTGACTTCACGTGGAGTGGCATCGCATGGGCGCCAATCTGGCCTTTTTCAAATGCGGTTAAAATTGGCCATTGTCATTCGTCTGAACTGGGATTTCTGAAACCAAATAACTTGTATATTATGAATATACTAATGGTGGGTAACTAATCGAAGAAAATTCCCTTCGTTTTCTTTTATGAAGGAAACTACACTGTTGAGTCTCCAATAAAATAGACCGATTTATATACCCTGTTGACACGGGAATCGAATCTTACAATTTATTGCAAGGTTCTTTTGGTTTTTTCTTATAGTATTAGTAGACATTTTTCGATAATCGAATACATTTGTGGTTTTATTCTCTTGTTTTACCTTTTGTCAGTAGTCTTACAAGATGTTTAGAGTCCGTCGTAACGTAGAAGGTCACTCACTTTTACCAATCGTTTTGTCTTTCGCCGCGATGAGTAACTCGTTTAAAATTTAAGATATGATATTTAAATATGCAAGCGTGCAGCCTTTTCAATGCATTAAATAAGTAGGGCGATGCATAAATTTAATTATAATAATGTTTTCCCAATGGTCAAAAGTATTTCACTGAATTGCAAATGTAAAACAAAATACATTTAAAAAACTACTGAGAGAAAATTTTCAAATCTTAGATGCAGATAGATGCTGTCAACAGTACACTCCATATCATGGGTGTATTTTGTAAAATTTTGTAAACTCACTCGTGACCATTCAGAGCCAGTCCTTCTCGTCACTGTTATGCTTTGGCTTAACAAGCAACATTTTTCCTTAGTCTTCTCATTATTTCCAGCAGTGCTTTTCAGTCCGCTGAATTTTATTTTGGAGCCCGTCATTGTGGGATAACTTCTGTGCGAAAGCATCCGAGTTTTCCAGTTCTGCCCTTAAATCTTCCTCCCGAGATATGAAATTGATAAGAAGAAAAAACCGCGGGGTTCCCACCATCTTATAACTTCCTGTTTGAGCTACGTATATATGAGTGTTTTTTTTTGTATTTTTTTGGTCTCCGAAATTAATTTATCGAAGGCTCAAGGTTGTAAAAATGTGTACCTGATTAGTTTTCCGTGGGTGCGTAATTGTTGTTCCCGACCGCTTCGCCACTTGGAGGGTGTGGGCGCGAGAAAAGATTCTCAGCATCCCGTGTGTTTGGATCAAGTGTGAAAGACCGGGTTGGGAGGGGGGGAGACGCGCACAAGGGTTGGTTAGGGAATTCGGTGTCAATGAAGAAAAAAAAGAATGAAAAGACGGGAGGAGAGAAGCTGAGCAATTTTATTGGGCCCTCCATTCCATCCACTTGCTCCTTCTGCTCCACCTAACTTAGCCTCTCGCCTCATTTTTATATTTCGTCCTCCTAGATGGCGATCCCCTCTGAGCGTAGGTAGCGATTTCGGCCCGATCTCCTCCTGCTTCATAAAAAGGACCTGAAGGATGAAATCCAATGCGCGCTCCGTAGAATGAAAGCTAATACAGTAGATTGCCATACTGAGCGGTCAAGCGGTGTGCGTTATTTTATTTCCGGCATCGATTTCAACCGATGGCAAATGTGATCAGGACTAATCGCTATCATTATCACAATCATTATTCAGAAATGTTGATATCTTTGATGTAATTCGTTCCTAAAAAAGATCTTTGTAAGCGTGGGGAGGTTTCATAGGGTCCAACATCTGAAAATGTTTGTATAACTTATAAAATGTATCCTCTCGAATCCGTCCAGATGAAATGTATCCTCTCGAAAAATCAAAATTCTCTCTGTCTACGGAAAAGTTCCAAATCGAAATTTTTTGATCGATTTCTTGAGGCATGGAATGGGTTTTTATTGTTAAAATGAATAATTTTGAACTGTAATGGTATCCGAGCTTTTCTCCCTGATCACTTAAACTTACTGCATTCGTTAACATATGACATAATAGCAAATTATAATTAAGGCGAAAGTATTACGTATGCCAATGAAATGCATAGTAAACAAAACATTATATCAGTCTTGGAAATCAACTGCAAACCCATGTTCGCCAAGTGATAACAATTGAACTTGAAATCACTCCCCTCATTTGCTAAATATTAAAAATAACGAATAAACTGGAATTTTCTTGATATCGAAAACTTGCCATTAACGCCTTTTCGCTGTTAGAATACATTTCATTTGTTTAAGATTCGTTTACGGTACAAAATGAGAACATAATGACATTATGGGTATAACGGTGGACCATTAATCTAAGAGTCTCGGGTTCAATCTTAGGTTAGGCCTTTGAACACCCGAAATACAAGTCCTATAACAACCCTGAATGTGTATACTTCAGAAACCTATGGCCTAATGTAGTGTGAGATCCACCCTCAACTAAGCAAACCAATTTGCAGGTTGAATAGATGAGTGAATGAAAGGTAGAACCTTTTCACTATGAGTAGAGGGTCTTTAAGTCGTGTCCCAACTCGTTAGCCATTGGGCATCATGTATTTAGCCAGCTAGATTCTGGGCAGCCAACCACAAGGGATCATGGATTGGGACATCCTTTCGCAGGTGTTGCCATCTACTGGGCACTAGGCCAATTCAAAACAAGAGATATTCGGAATGATTTGAACAAATTATGAACAAAACCCACGTTGTTAAAATGTGAATTGTCAAGTGATTTTGAGTTTTAGATGTCGGAGAAGAGTATTTTATCATGATTTTAGCATCTTAGACAACCTTTTTGTATTTGTAATTGTTATGTAGAGGTACACTTTCAAATTCGTATTTTTTGTTCAGTATTGTTTCATAAAGAGGTAGTAGCTAAGTTTGTGGCGCTATGTTAGCGTATATTCATTTTCATTAGTTTGTAATATTTCAATCGTTCTCTCAGCCAAGTACTTTTTCGATTTTCTTATATTTTAGAAATTTCATTTCTAGTTTTGTATTATGAAATACAGGTCTATTTAGTCGATTTAAACGGTTACCGTCTGACATCGGAATAACTTTCAAAATTTTTTAAGAAAAGCCAAAAGATTTTTAGCCATTTTGTTTAGACAACTTATATTTTACGTACATAAATCAGGTTTCGGTATCATTCTTATAATCACTATAGATTTTAATTTTTGTTACTAATTCCTATTCCAATTTCGGGACTGCCCAATAACGCCTCCTTCTCCTTAACTAATTCCTCCGTAATTCCTACACTTCTACTAACGCAATTTCATTATTGCAAACAAAATAAAAATTACAAATTATTGTAGCAAGTCTCAAAATACAACACTACTTGCAAACAAGTACCTACTATCCCTTGTTGACAGCCATGATGCCCTTCCTGTGTTTTATTCCTGAAGACGCTTTGCACGCTTTGAATCATGGGAAAAGTGGGGAGAAGGATGCACTCCTCGATGCCTAAATCTGGCGGCCGCGTTAGCTGCCTTAATTCCCTCCCTTATGCTGGCTAACGAGTTGGGACATCCTTCCAAGATGGCGTCATGCCTAAATCCTGGTATTAGCATAGCCAAATCGCCAATTGGGCTTTAATAAGTATTTTCATGAAGTAAAGGATTACATTTTACGTTTAATTGATGTCGTTAGTGCACTTGTAGTAGGCTTCGGGAAAAAAATCAGGGGCCAATAGTTCATAGCTCACTTCAGGTGAATCACTTTTCCTCTCCTTTGACACATATCTATCTTAGCTTCTCGTGCACGAGGGAAAACAAATTGCCTCTGTTTCTCTGCCGATTCATACGTTTTCTTCGCCTCTTAATAAATCATGGGCACAACTTTGTGGTATGCACGTATACGCTGGGGAAAATCATTATAAACCCGGGGATATCTCACGTCTCACTTCCTCAAATCCTTCGTCGTTGATTCGCCCGAATCACTTTTTCATTTTCAAATAGGGTGGTTTCCTATTATTTTTTTATTGCCTAAATCGAAAGATTATTACTCCTGGAGTACGCATTTCACGCTTTTAGATTTTCGAAAGACGATATCTATTTTTCGCGATTTAATGAAAAGTGAAAATTTCCAAGCGCGCGAAAGCGCGACGGCTAAGTATGAATGCTGGGAAAAGCCCGTGTGACGTCATTCTGGTTCCTGCTGTCGCCGTGTGAGGTGACCTTGGGGCGAGGCTTTGAGCGCTGATACGATGGAGGCTTAGCCAGCGCTTGGCTTAAATAAGGATTATTAATACCTAATGAAACGAAGAAAACTTTCCGACCTTAGGCAGTTTTAATAGGTGACATGTTTCCCTGAAGTCTGTGCCTCATGCATGCATTGGTTATCTCAGACGATGTAAAACTCCTATTTACTCGTATAGAACCTAGGTCCCTGTGACGTCACATGGAGTGGAATCGCATGGGCGCCAATCTGGCCTTTTTCAAATGAGGTTAAAATTGACTATTGCCATTCTCCCAAACTGGGATTTCTAAAACCAAATAATTTGTATATTATGAATACACTAAGAATTGGGTTTAGAAACCACGCAAATAAAGTGAATGAAGTAATTAAAATGAACTCAATAAATTATGGAAATGAAAATTGGACACCTAGAAAAAGAAAAATTATGATGGAAGGAAAGCTGAACGCAGAGAAGAGCAGTGGGGTTTATGAGTTCGGTAGGTGTCATAACCATGTCTCGAACGCCTCCAGTCTTTTCTCCTCCTCCCTTCTAAGTATCCATGTTTCCACACTGTAATGAGTTACGCTTCAGATCAGACTCTTAACTATTTTCTTTAAACTCATCCATTACGATCCTTTCATAAGCTCATTCGTATCCTTAAACGCCTCCTTTGCTAACGCAATTCTCTTCCTGATGTCGTTACCGCTGTATCTGTTTTCTCCTACTGTGTTGTCCAAATGGTTAAATTAGAATATTAGATGTTCAGTGAATAATCCGCACTCGTCCGTATGCAACCTTCGATTGATCCGTATCAAATGATGACATATTGGCATGAAAACGCGCCGTATGGACTATGGAAGCTGTAGATAAGTTCAAAAACTTTTTCTACTTTCGACGCTGGCACACTAGATCGTCTCCTTTCCATTCAGCCTCAACTTTTTCGTTTCCATGTGTTGACACGCCCCCTATGTTTCCGTGTTTGGTCAATAAACGAGTTCTCTCAGGTATTTTCCCCAGTAGGATGAAGTGGGAATTTGTCTGTTGGGGAAGCGCGGGGAAGATTGAGTCCGACTTGGGAGCGGGGAGCTGTCTAGTCAGGATTGGTAATGGGCGGTGAGCCTCTCTCCTAAATTGTCCGAGAAGCGATAAAAGCGTCCAAGTAGGCGTCGAAAATGCGGCGCCGCGATGTGAAAATTCTGCTTTTGAATTTTCTCGCTCCTCCCCTTGTGTTAGCAGAGCTGACGTGCCGCCGTCTTGCTCAATTTATGCTCGCACCTGTGAATTCCTTCATCTCAAGTGGTGGCTACTCGTATTGTTTGTTTTTATAAGGCTAAAACGATGTCCTGTAAGTCTCGTGAAAATATTTCACGTTTAGCCATTGATCCAGTCTAAAAGAATCCATTCATATATATCAGGGATGGAGGAGTCAGTTATCTATTTGTCTTACAATTTCTCATTGCTATTGAAATTTCCTTCTCTGAACTCTGTTTGTGAAATATAAATCAGGTATTTCATCTAGTATTTCTGTTGAAAGACCTTTTAGACGAAAGAGAACAAGGCTAAGTGAAAAAAGTATAATTTTCTACTATTTATGCCCCCTGCTAAGCACCCTAATGTTGATATAGATCACGGGTCTCCAAAATACGGCCCACGGAGGGCTTTCATCCGGCCCGCGCACTCGTTTCAAGTAGCGCGCGATTCTCGATCGTTTAACTCTGTGAGACGCCGCTAGGGGCATTGCAGCGCTTTACTGCACGTCAAAGTCGCCTTCAACTGTTCGTAAATAAGAAATACGCCACCGGATACTTCATTAGACGTTGGTATCGAATACTTCAGTCACCGGCAAATTTGCTATCCGGCCAGCGGGGCGATTCGGAACTTGGAATGTGGCCCTCGTGGCCTAGTAAATTGGAGACCCCTGATCTATATCATCATTATCATCATCATAGATCAACAATCTTAAGATGACGAGAAGGATAATATTAGCTGATTATATTGTGGTCAATCAGATTAATAAAAACGATAAAGCATTAGAAGAAAATCTTCGTCATATGTGCCATTCCCCTTGCTGGAATTCTGATTTCATTTTTAACGCGCTACACAAGGCTTTAATAGGTGTTTTGCTTGGAGTACGGCAGTGAAATCATTAGCAAGTTTATAAATTAATGGATGATGGAAAACCTTAAATATGGCACCCGCCTCCGGCTATTGTAAGAAATACGGAACCTGAAGTGGAAGTGATAAAAATCATTATACTATTGGGAAACTCGAATTAAAAAATTATTGGCGTCACATGAATGCACTATGGGTCCCACGAGGCCTTCCCATGCATTAATATGAGCGAGTGGGTAAAATCAAAACGACACTACACAGGAAGTGGATGGTTCAATGGATATAATGTTAAGGCATAATACTTTCTCAGGCTATTTTAGCCGACCGCAGTGTAATTTTCATGCTGCTGGCATGATTTTCATCATCATAAGTTTCCTTTCATTCATTCCTAAGATTGGTTTGACGCAGCTATCCATTCCTCTCTTCTATTGGCTAGCCTTTTCATTGCGACGTATTTCTTCTCTTTTACATCCTCTATATCTTGTAATATGTATTCCATGCCGTCCTTTGCTCTTTTTCCCTTCCACCTGTCCTTCTATGATTGTTTCCATCAGGCCATCATGACTCATAATGTGGCTAAATAAGTTATAACCCTTCAACTCTTCGTCTTCAACTGTTCTTAAATAAGAAATACGCCACCGGATACTTCATTAGACGTTGGTATTTTGACGTTTTTTTTTTTTTGACAGGCCATCATGACTCATAATGTGGCTAAATAAGTTCTAACTCTTCAACTCTTCGCCTTCAACTGTTCGTAAATAAGAAATACGCCACCGGACGCTTCATTAGACGTTGGTTGGTCTTTTTTTTGAGGTTTCTTGAAGACTTTTCTCATTTCCCACTCTTCTTAGCATTCCCTAATTTCATACTCGGTCGATTATGTAGAAAGAGAAATTATTTGGACCACCATTTTTGGTGGAATATCTTCACAAATTCGAGTGAGAGTTGCGGAATTAGTCGGCATAACCACCAGTATTTGTTTCAAGTTTCTAGTTCTTGGGTTGGCTAAGTCATTTTTATCAGTTTTAGTTACACCTATCTTGTATTTCATGAAAACCTCGCTAATTATTAGTTTTTACTTGTCATCTGTAATTGCACACTAAAAATCTCCCGCGATAAATATCGGAGAATTTGTGTTTGGATTAAGTTATGAATTTGCTATTAAATGATTATTCACAACTAATCACTACGTGAGTAATGGAATGGAAGAAAAATTAGAAGGAAAACCCACGCGAAGAAGAGCAAGAGGTAAGTCATTGGGTAGATTTGAAAGGCCACTATGTATCAGAATACCTGAGAATTGAAGGATCTTTTATGAAGGCAATGTTGTGAGAAGGATAAATGGAGGGTATACTAACCTTAGAATTGCATTAACCTCCCGTCGGGCGCAATGGATCTGACAGCACAGCGCGAGTGTTTTTTTTTCATTTCTCCGAGCCACCGGGCGGCATAGACCCTTGCCGCTTTTAATACCTGCTTGTTTTGTCATCCACTATGCCGCCTTTTGCTGTTCGCATTTATGCCGACAGATCAGTGGCGGATTATTTCGCATATGTAAACAAAATAATGACACAAAACAGGAAAATAAAAGCATTATTAGCTAAATAAGTTATGCAAATAAAAAAAACTGTTCTTATAGAATTCACATGATAAAATATATAACATATAATATCATTTTAATAGCCTTATGAGCAGGATAAATCGCATCTTGTTGGATTGATCCGGGGAAAAATGACGGCATGTAAAAGGGTGTATGCAGCAAGTAAGGCATCGTGTAAGTGCTCGGCTATACCACTAATGATGCTTTAAACTTTAAAGGTGTACCACTGAGCCATACTAAGAGTTAATATTGCCTTTTTCACATCTGTGCCTGTCATGCACATTGCGCTTGAACTCAGAAATTCCAAGGCTGCGTCTAACGGAAGTTTAAACTACGATTGAATATGGATGAAGTTATACTCTGTTCATTTTATCTTTGCGGGTGAGCTGGTTTGGCCAAAGCAAGTGCTGATGAGAGGAGGTAAAGTTTCTTGACATGTGTCTTTGCCTTTGCCAATCAGCAAACAGTAGTCATGTCAATCCATTGCCAATCATCAAACAGTAGGCGTTGGCCTTAGTCAATCACTCTCAGACTCCGCCGAGTGAACATCGTGAATCTACTCGTGGAGCAATGTTGCCACGCATTCTCCTTGTAAGTGACAATTATGCCTTCCACCAACAGTGCCTCATTCAGCGCGTTAGCTATGGGCTTCTGTGAAAGGATTATCCCCAATGCCTTCCAAATGAGTAGGTATATTGTCTCGGCGCCGGGGCCAAAATACCAGTGGCCACCCATGACTCACACGGTTTCAGTGACAAAACAGGGCGGCGATGTACATTTGGCAACGTTATGTTCGCTCCTCTATCTCTCGGCACTACTCCTCCCCTATCAGCGAAACCATCCGAGATTGTCCGGACTCCCACGAAAGCTCACCCGCAGGCGTAAAGTGAATAGACTATAGAGATGTAGTAGTATTTGCGTTTCCCTAGGAAAAAATAATAGGAAACCAACCTATTCGTTACGCATATTTTTTTCTTTTGCATATTTCCATTTTGAGAAAATCAAGAATATCGAGTTTTTTTCGAGTTTTTGAAGTGATGTGCAAAAAGCTAAAACCCAAAACTGTGCTGTGCCAAATGGGCTAAAGTATCGACGGATATTCATTGCCCCTAAATTTTTGTACCCACAAAATTACTTAATCAGTAATTTTTAACGTCGTACACCATTAATATAGACACTAAGAACTCGAACCTCACCTAACGAAATAATAATAATGTTCCGGTTGCTTTACCAATGGAAGCAGAATCTGGAGTTAAATTACTTTTACAAAATACAATTAAACGATCTTCAGGTTTAAATTTCATACACCTCTTAGAAGTGAATACACTCGAGGAAACAGTAGTACAATGCTCCTTTTGATAAGATTGAAAATTATTCATTTGAATAGTTTTATAACACAAAACATCAGAGGCAGGAAAACTCTCCAAGCCACCAATATTCATAGTAACATTATTAGGTATCCTTGCGAAGCAAATAGTGAGCCAATATGAACCTTGTACATTATGATCATTACCAACAGCAAAAGTAAACTTAAAACCAAAGAGAGTTCCAATGGTATCAGCAACCCAAACATTAACAGCTCCAGCATGATTAGCTTCCGAGTGAATCGTATTCAAGACTTCTGTACTTTTATATCAAGGACATAATTGGAAGTTCATCATCTCACGCGCCAGTGGTTTAGTAATGATGGAGCTTTAGCCTTACCTAACGGCACCAGCAATCGGGTTACATCACTGAGTGAGTCACATACAAGACCCCTCCAGTAGAAAATCCGCGCAATAATTTATTTGGTACTTCATAATCACTACCATATTAATTTCCACCATCAAAGGCAATTCATCCGCTTGCTGTCGTCACATTTATAAGTGAAGGCGACGGAAAGGAGGGTTATGGGCTAGGTCGGAGTGTTTTATTGGAAGTGTCTTGCAGGGTTGGTGAGCGCTGGAGTGGGAACTTCATGTTTTTTTAGTGAGCTAGTGGAGCGGGTGAAATTTTTTCCGTCTGTTTTGTCGATTGGAACCACAGCCCACGCACTCCAAAGGGATCGGTCAATTTCGCGGGACCCCGTAATGAGCCGACACCTCGCGAAGAAATCTTGACTTGTAAATGAGAAAAAGAAAACACTGTTGAACCCAATTTCTGAAACAATTGCGCTCGAACTCCCGCATGCGAGCACGAATATTACAAAAGAGGATCCCAAGGCGCCCTCTAAAAGTGTTGTCGCCCACCGCGCATTTAACCCATTATAACCCAATGTTGCTTCTATACAACATCAAAAACTTATATATTTTCTGCTCTATTTAGGATATTTCTGAACCACGCAATATTTTGTGGTGCACATGGTAATGACGGAATATTTATCTGCCACGATAATTACGATTGAGTGCAAAATTTTCAAGTTTTCAGAGTGAAACATTTTGAAATTTGATTTCTCCAGAAAGGAGCTCTGGGTTAGAAAGGGTCTAATGGGTTTACAAAAGTCGCTAACGGGCGAATTGATACGAGTTTTACGGAGAAATAAGGTATAATTATAATTAACAAAAATTTATACACATGATGATGTGGCCTATCAAATTCATTACTGTTCAATGCTATTCCTTTCAGTTACAGACAGACATTATAATGAAAAATATTGGAAAAAAATAAGATCGCATTACACTCATCACCGCACCGCGGACATTTTAGAAAATCCATTAAAATGCCGCCGAAACGACAACAAAAATCAGCCTTTTATGGAATAGAATTGGCATCATCTATGCAGTCCCCTTGCATACGAGGTGTGTTCAGAAAATAACGTGAATTTAAGTTAAAAAAAATATTTATTCGTCTACAATAAGTTTTTCGCCTTCAAAATAGCTCCCATTTCATATCAATTTCAAAACCTTCGGCTTAGTAAAACCACTTGTCTATTTTACTAAGCTGAATATCAAAGATTTCCACCGTATCACGCCGGACACTGTATCTTTTAATTTCAAAACCACTTCATAATAAATTGTTGCACTATTTCCATTTGTTGTCGAAGTCTTTCGTCATCTTCGAAGTTTTCTTCTCCATCTTGAAAACGCTTAGACCACTAATATATTTTTTTACTCATAGCAAATTCATCATAGGCGTTTGCTGATATTTATTATACTCTTTTACACTTAATTAATTTTTTTATTTAAAATTTGATAAAGATTCTTTCATCCATTTCTTGAAGAAACGAAAATTTCCGAAAATTAAAATACGTTTACCTTAGCGGCTGCCACTCACAAAGTAAACAATTAAAGCCGCTAAAATTTGTATCATAAATCAGGAGCATGTAACCAAAATAATTTTTAAAAATTTCCAATCGGAATCTCAAAACCCGAGAAATTTAAAACTTCCAGCTATTTTCTGAACACACTTCGTGCCCACTAATCTAAATGCCAAGAACTACAACTTTCCCCGCTCTTTCCTACCTGGATCGTAAAGTTTAAGTCCTCCGACCTAAAACGCTACCAAGGCATTTTAATGACACCAACTAATAAGCTTTGGACTCGGGGACGATAGCTTGGACACCTTTCGTGAAAAAGCCTAAACGTCCTTTGGGGAAATTGATTGTTACACAATGAGGGCCCCGGAAACTTGTTATATTCGCTCGGCGCGTTCATCGTGCATTGTCTTTTATTTTTTTCGTCCCCTCTTTATGGCGAGTGTCAGTATTTACGTAGGGAAGAGGGAACGCTCTCGAAGCACGATTTTGTTCATCCTGTTTTTATTCTCCTTCTTTCTTGAACGTCTCAATCTCGTGAGATTGGATTGGGTCTTCGAGAGAGGTTTATCGTGTCCTGCGTCAATTGATGAAATACGCTCGTCCGGTACTTGCTCGCCCGTTTTTATCTCCCTCCGCGGCTTCTTCAATTTTATCAGTTCCCTTCCTTAGTTTTTTGATTTTTAATTTAAGTGAGTCCCATTAGAATTTATTTCCAGGACCATTTGAACATTAGGGATTATTTTTGCTCAAATGATACATTCTCTCAAATTCTGTGATAAGATAATTTCGTACAATGCAATTAGAGAGATCACAATTTTAGCTTTTTATGATTTTTTTATTTTTCATTGGGACAAATTTGTGTCTTTTCGACTCAATATCTGAAAGATTCACTTTTAAAATAATTCCTAGAATCATTAGAACAGCAGTAGAATTAGAATTGCATTGTACGAAATTATCTTATCAGAGAATTTCGTACAATGCAATTCTAATTCTCATCAATCGAATCATTAGAACAGCAGTAGAATTAGAATTGCATTGTACGAAATTCTCTGATAAGATAATTTCGTACATTGCAATTAGAGCGATCACAATTTTAGCTTTTAAAGATTTTTTTAATTTTTCATTGGGACAAATTTGATTCTTTTTGACTATATCTAAAGGAGTCACATTGAAAATTATTCCCAGAATCATTAGAACTGCATTAGAATTAGAATTGCATTGTACAAAATTCTCTGATAAGATAATTTCGTACAATGCAATTAGAGCGATCACAATTTTAGCTTTTTAGGATATTTTTTTATTTTTCTTTGGGACAAATTTCATTCTTTTTGACTCTATATCTAAAGGAGTCACACTTAAAAATTGTTCCCTGAATCATTAGACAATTAGGGTTTTTTTTGCTAAAGTCGTTTTTGTGATTTCTCTCAAATTCTGTGATAAGATAATTCCATAGGGTCCAATTAGAGCGATAACAATTTTAGCTATCTAGGATATTCTCTTGGAGACAAATTTGATATTTTTTACTCTAAATTTAAAGGAGTCTATTTAATTTATTTTCAGAATCGTTGGGCATTTAAGCCTTTTTTACCTTATATCATTGTTATATATTATCTCAAATTCTGTGAAAGGTGAATTCTTTCTGTGCAATTAGAACGACTGGCATTTTAGGATATTTTCTTATTTCTCGTTGAGACAATTTAAAGATAGTGAGTCAAATTCATAATTATTCACGCTAATTTTGTCTTTGGATTGTTGTAAAAACACAATTGTGGCCCAAAATTACTTATTCCGTCAATAATATGTATCTTAACGTTAGTAATCAAATGTATAAATATTCACGTTTTTGGTATTTAGATGTTTCAAGTTTATAGTTGTGACCTTATATAACCTACTCCGTCTATTAGATATATTGTCAAGTTCGGTTTGCATTCAAAATCCGCCTCTTTGCTCCTGGGTGAACAAAGTCCTCTCAAAAAAAAAAAGGATTACGTTTGGACCATTAGCTCCTTAGCGCTCTGGAAAAAATTTTTGAAATCAATTAAAAATGTATTGGAATTGAAGTCAATGTCGAATTTTTACTAGTTTTTGCCACTTATGTAACGAATTTTTTCTTATAGTTAGGTTAAACTTAATTGTCGAGTACAGGAAAACAATTTATTCTATTTGTGATTAATACCACAAGAAATAGACATTTCTATGGTTTTCAAATCACATAATGTTCGGATCGCTCAACGACAAGCCAGAATTTTATCCACAATGTATTCTTGATTCCATTTTGAAAAATTAGGCTTCCCTTACGTCGTTTATTCATATTCGCATTCAAATTAAAATGATGTTGCAATCTTATCTAAAAACTCTGCTAAAAATATTTTATTGCCTCGTTCATTAAATACTCAGAATAGAACTTGCGACCCAGTTATTAGCTAATTTCTGACATGAAGGTAGTATTGTATTGCTATGAGCTGTTGTGATCCTTCTTTATTTGTTAATGTTCTTGTGGAGACTCGGCGATACATGCTTTATGAATAAGTGAATTGATTAAATTTGACCTCTACCGCTAAAACTCGACTTCTTACTAAGATCCCTTGATTACATCCCTCAATTCTTGGCCAAAATTTTCAGACATAGAGTCCCACATTTACACAATATCGTTCAAGTTAATAGTAATTGTTTTAACGAAATGTTAGTGTAAATCAACAAGGGAAAGTGTTGAAGTTTATAAATAAGAAAAGGGTTGTCAAGGGTGAAAAGTTGTTGTCAAGTTACCAGAGCAGATGAATAAATAAGCTAAAAGAGACAACAGCATCGTGTATAATTAACAAGAATAATTGAGTTACATTAAATATGACCTCTAATTCTGCGCTGTATTTTTTCCCACTATATATCCTACTAAGCCGTAGACTTAAAAAATATTAAGTTTGGTCATAATACCCTAAAGTAACTACTCACTGCCCTGAACTGCTTTCTTAGTTGAATTTTGTAATACCTTGAAAATGATGTAGTAACATCGAAACTCGAGTCGAATTAAATTTTATTTTTGTGGAAAATTGCAAGTCAGTGTTTCATTACCAACAGGGTCCACCCGCTCTTTCTCCCTACTCCGTCTGCCCAGGCTCTCCGTAACCAAGCGCTCACCTTTATATCACCTCTCGTCCCTCGTAAACTCACTCCCTCCCTCCATGCAACTTTTGCACTCATCGTGCAACTATATCACCGTTCAAGCCACATGTCCGCTACTGAATATTTCCTCTATCCTCTGGTTTATTCTTTGTTAGTTTTTATATTTTTATTGTATTTTGTCTCGTTGCATGTTCTGTTAAAATTTCCATTTTAAAGAAGAGTAACGGCTGTATATGAAAAATGATTTGAAGAGCTAAATTTAATCAACAGGCATTCTGAAATTCTATGTAAGTATTATTTACATTCACGTAGTGTTAAGAGAACCAAATCCCGAATTCTCTTGAGGCTGGATTTTCTGGTTTTCCACAACGGATAGAGCGTATTTATTTTCAGCAAGGGTGATTTATAGCATCAATAAAACATTATCCCATCTTCTTTGGTGGCTCAGACAGTGAATTCTGAAGATTGATGTCGATCATTATTATTCTCTCTCGCTAGATTTGTCGTACCGAATGAATATCCTCAGTTCTATCATACGGCCATGATGACACTGGAGTTGTAATTTAATTCGTGACCACTGGGCCAGGTACCTACATGTGAGGTTTTTGATGGAATAAAATGACTGATGTAGCTAGGTGTGGGAGGTAGGCCAGGTGTGCTTGATTGCAGATGGGTGATGGGCCACTGATTGGAAGTTGTGTGTTCAAGCTCTGTATAGATAGAATAATTTGCTGAGTTCCAGTGCACGTTATTGTTCCAACGCATCCTATGTTTTGTCTGTTCAGTATTGAAAGGTGCACAAAGGGTAAGAAAAAGACTTTGCTGTCCCACAAAGTAAAATATACTTGCGACCGGTTTCGATACGGCGTATCATCATCTATCTACGACGCACAGTGGGCTGAAATCGAAAAAAGCTGGCCAAAAATCAAATATCTTCCATATTTTTATAATTAGCTCGATAAAATTTCTCCTACTAATCTCGTTTAGGGTATATAATATGAATATAATAACATTTTTCCGAAAGTTATCCGGGGTAGTTTTTTTAAACAAATTCACGGAGACGGAAAAAAACAAAAATCGACTATTTGGACCTCTTCAGTAGAGAGGGAACTTTTAATTGAAATTAATAGTTAGGAATTAGAAAGTAAGTATTTTTTAATTAAATATAATAATTTAAATGAAAAATTTCATGTCAAATACATAAAATTATGTTTTTAAACAATATCAATGATTTGGTCAATTAACTTTGCGTCTACATTGTGTCTGAGAGAACACACATAAGAAATTACCTAGCAAGCAGTTTACGGATTCTAAAAATGTTCATTTTTATTGTGTAGTGATTTAAATTTAGGCATTTTAAAACATAAAACACCAGTAGCACACCAACTGCAGTAATTTTTTTCAAAAAATGGGAAAAAAATGTTTGAGATCATTTTTCATTAAATTGACAGGCTTCTCCTGCTTTAAAAAAATGAGTTATAAATGAAATTATTTCAGTAATGTGGTCACTGATCATTCTATAATTTGATAATATTTAAGGTTTTTCCAAATTAAGAAGTGAAAAAAATCATTTTTGGCCAGCTCTTTTCGATTTCAGCCCACTGTGCGGCGTATCATCCGGTCGCAAATATAATTTATTTTGTGGAACAGCAAAGTCTTCTTCACACCCTTTGTGCATCATGAAGGAGTTACACCATGTTACATTGATGACCACCATCGCAATATTGAAAGGCATGATACTAGACAAGAAAATAATTTTCCGTCCATTAAGAGATAGAGCACTGGCAAGAGAGGAGACGTACATATTTATAAATTCCAGTGCCTCGTTTAGAAAAGCCCTTTTAGAATTACAACAAAGTATAATCAATAAATTTTCGTTATATTTATTGATTATATTTCGTTATTATTATTATTATTATTATTATATAGTACAAGTTACAAGTTGGCTATTTGCCAGGTGGTAACAGGTTATACAAAATAAAAAGAAAAACAAAAATATAGTAAATGAGAAATACATTACCAAAATGAAGCTGGAAAGTATTAAAATTCAGTGATATTAATTTTCCAATATTAATCCTCTACACCTCTTTTTGAAAATCCTTACGTTGTTAGGGTAGGGCTTAAACAGTTCTGCAGGGAGTCTATTCCATTCCGTAATCGTCCTGTTAAGGTACGAGAATTTCTTTACGTTAGTCCTTTGCGGCCAGCATTTCATCTTGAATTGGTGATCATGCCTACCAATATAGCTGGGGTATTCAATCTTCCTCCGAAGTTCCCCCCATGCCTTTTCCCCTTTCAGTGTGCGGAAGAGTGCGCAAAGCCTATTTATTTTTCTTCTCCGTTCTAGTGTATCCCATCCCAGTTCTTTCAGCATTTTACCGACACTTTCGGTCTTTTTGTGTTTCCCCATGACGTACCTTGCTGCCTTTCTTTGCACCTTCTCGATGGATTGTGTTTGTCCCTTTTCATACGGGTCCCACACTAGTGACGCGTACTCTAAAATCGGCCGGATTAATGTCTTATACGCCTTCTCCTTTGTAGTTCGATCACTTTCCTTAAGATTCCTCATCACCCAATGTAACGTTTTGAACGCCTTTTTTGTTAATTGTTCGACATTTGCCTCCCACCCTAAATCTTTCATTAAATACACCCCTAAGTATTTACATCGGTCACTTTTTGGAATAACCGTCCCTGAATATAAATATTCTCTCCTAGGTCCATTTAGTTTCCTACTAAAAGTTATAAATTTACACTTTTTTACGTTTATGTCCATTCCATTTTTTGACACCCAAACTGTCATTTTATTTATGTCATTTTGAAGCACTTCTCGATCGCTTTCCCTTTCTATTCTCCTGTAAATGATGCAGTCATCTGCGAAAAGCCTAATATGGGAGTTAATGCTATTTGGGAGGTCATTTATATAAATTAAGAATAAAAGCGGTCCAAGGACGCTACCTTGTGGGACACCCGACGTTAGTTGTGCTTCTTCGGAGCACATTTCACCCACTTTAACCTTTTGCGTTCGACCCTTCAGGAAATTTTCGACCCAAAAATACAGTCTACTGTCTGTTTGAGGTGGTAATTTTCTCATTTTTTCTAAAAGCCGATTGTGCTCTACTTTGTCGAATGCTTTTGACAGGTCGACAATTATTGCATCCACTTCTATCCCTTCATCCATAGAGTCTGCAATTTCTTGGCAAAAACCCAGTAGTTGCGTTTCGCAGGAGTGCCCCTTTCTATACCCATGTTGAAAATTGAACAACCAGTCGGTGCTCTCCCATAGTTCCCAAAGATAATCAGCAATTATCTTTTCTATTAATTTGCACACTGTTGACGTCAAACTAACCGGTCTGTAGTTTTCAACCAATCCCTTATCTCCTCCTTTGGGTGTTACGTATGCTTTTTTCCAATCCTTGGGTAGAACTTTGTTATTTATCGTAGCATTGAATAAATGTTTCACATATTTTGTAATTTCACTGCCTCCCATTTTGAGTAAATCTATTGATATGCCATCTGGCCCAACTGATTTATTCTTCCTCATTTTACTAATTTTTTTACAGATCTCAGAATTCGAAGTTTTAATGCATTTTACATTTGCGTTACATACCACGTTTGTTTCTCTCTGAAAGTCATGGAAGCTGAGTTCCAAGCCCAAAGTGTCTACTTGCTTTGCTGCATGTGTGAAAACACTTGCGTACCATTTGTTCAGAGCATTTGCCTTCTCCTTGTCGTTAGTGATTAAATTTCCGTCCCCATTTTTCAAAACCGGTATATTTTCTCTGTTGTCCTTTCTTCTTCTAAGATACTTATAAAACCTGTTTCCAATATCTTGTGAGATAATATTTTGTAAAAAAACTTCCTTAGCAATTTTCTTTTCCCTGTTCAATTCTCTGCATAGTTTTCTATAATTTACCATTGAATCACTACTCAAATTGCGTTTTTTGTGACTCGACCTTACCCTTTTTTTCAATGACCTAATTTTGTTGTTGTAGTACTCCGGATCGGTATTTTCTTTGAGAATTCTTATCGGAACAAAAGTACGCAACCCCTCTTCTAGTATATCCTTGAAAGAATCCCAAATTTCCTCAACGTTTTTACCTTTGCTTACCCACCCCAAATATCTACTTCTCAGAAAACTCTGAAATGCATTGTTATCGGCTCGGTTGTATTGCCATACTGTTTTTCTTATCCCTTTGCCACTATACTTTTCCCAGTTTAGCTGAAGACATACAGCTGAGTGGTCACTTATTCCCGGAATAATGTCTACTTCCCTATTCAAGTTGTCTGGTCTCATCAGCATGACGTCTAGGGTGTTCGCCCCTCGGGTGGGTTTGTCTACAACCTGCGCAAAGCCCTCTTCTTTTATGAGACGATTAGCAGTTTCCTGCGCCCTCCCTCCCCCGACCGTGGCCACGTCGTTTGACCATTCAATTCCCGGAAGGTTTAAATTCCCTGCTATCAGAGTATAATCCGATGGACTTTCCGAGCATACCTCCGCTAAAACGTCCATTGCATGCATTCCTTCGTTGGGACTTCTGTACAAGGCAATAATTTTAAAATTTTTCTTTTCGTTTCCACTCTTTAGTTTTACGCACATCATTTCACAATCATCCCTTACCCATTCCTGAGTGCTAATTAACTTTTTGTTTACACAAATAAATATCCCTCCTCCACGACTATTCCTGTCCCTTCTATATGCCGTAAAATCTCTTGGAAATATCTCGTTTGACATGATATGATCACCAAGCCAAGATTCCGTACCGACCACAATGTCGGGATTACATGCATCGACCAACGTTTCAAATTCCCTAACCTTATTTAGAATGCTTTTTTTATTTTTTATGAATGAATGTTTATCGTCATGTTAGCATCAGAAAATTTGAAAATGTTGTCTACTTTTTCCATTTGTCACTAAAATACTGGTAATTAATGATAAAATAAATGAGTATTCCAGGAATTCTGATGTTTATGAGAGCTTAAAGCTGTGAAATTATCTATATTTCGTATTTAAAATTATCAATACATGTGGTATTGTTTCAGCCTTGGCGCGGTGGAAATACAATATACCAACCATAAAATATAAACAAAATGAGGCAAATTTCACATTTTAATGTATAACTCCACTACTCCAGGAAATATATACTTAAATATATAAATTCAATACTCCAATTAGTGGAGTTATATATGAAGGCACGGAAATAGCCACTTTTTGATTATATCTAATCATGGAAAATTATCATTGAGCACTTTGTAGTCAGAGACTAGAATATCCCGCACGGAGACATTTTCAACTTTCCGAGGAAGGAAGGAAGGGAGGAACTGAAGCCTAAATGTATTCCCGAATGCACGCCCAGGTCTCAATTTGGGCGTGATGAATTCATATTTCTCGTGCCGCTCAAAAGATCCGCTCAAAGGTGTCGGGGGACGTGTACTCCCCCGACCCCCCGGCCCTTCGATCCATCATCACCCGCTAGGGATTCGACGCACGTGCATTTCGGATTGGTCCCCTGGAGGGGAAACCCCAAACATCAAACCACTGCTCATGCCGTGGTGACCTCACACCCGTGGATGGATCAATTCCATCTTCTAAGAGGACCCGTCACTCCCAATCGACTGATCGGGTTTTATCTTTTTCCGCGACTTATTGCTATGCTAAAACTTATCGTCACTGGTTAGCAATCCTACTGCTCAACGTTAATACGCATTATATACGCAAACAAGGATGAAATTCGTCGTGAAAAAATAATTGACTTAGGCCCAGTTTCACCAACGAGGATAATATTCTCTATTACCTCAGTTTTCAAAAACTAGGTTAAAATTATTATCTCAGTAATGTTATGATCGTGTTTCACCAACGATGTTTTATCTTAGTTTGTAAACACCGAGATAATCAGAATAAATGATCTGGCTCGTACGTTTTTCATAACTCTGACGAGGGAAAAATAAAAGACGGTAAGCAACCGTATGACATGCAATCAGCCGGTAAGTGTACAACATGTTACAGTGTGAAAAAAGGAACAGTAACAGTGTTAATATTGACACTGAGAGTTAGAAAAGCTCAAATGTGACGTTTTCGTGGAAGGATTTATTAATTTACCTTGCCGAATGCCACGCACGGGCAATAAAAAAAAAGATAAATAATAGAACTGCGTTTGGAAAAAACAAGGAATGCGAGAATATTGCGATAAATACCTTGTGAGTATCTTTGTTTTATACATCGTTATTTAAAAATGAAAATTTTTATTTTGACGAGACTCCCAGATTTAAATAAACACAGCTCTTGCTTATTTTGTGCTACAATAATTAATTACGTCTCACATTGGTTTCGACTTCGAAGATAACGATGCTGTTACCTACATAGGTATTAATTCAGGAAGAGGACAGAGATTAAATATTTTGTATGTACATGCAAGAAAACTCAAAGAAAGGGTGGTAAAATTTATGAATACGATCATATTTTGGTAAGAGTTGTCGGAATCATTGGCTCAAGAAGGGCATAGGTATGGAAAAGCTCTAGTTAAAAAGAAAGAAACGTGAAATTGCTTTGACTAGGGGAGGTGACGTACCCCATTATGATGATTAAAAAAATCCTCATGTCTATGCTTGCTTCAATTAAAATCATTCATAAACTTTTCGCCGCATGATCAAAATGAAGACGACAAAAAATACTACTTTGAAAAAGCCCCAAACCGTGCCCCCCTAAGTGAGAGTCAATATCGGAACCTCTACACCAACTGACCGATGAATATAATATGTTTCGAAATTATAAAAGGCTTGTTAAAAGTACCGCATGAAGATTAATTAATTACAGCCAAACTAAAACCCATTCAATGCAACCACTACCAGTTTATAGATGTACTCGCCATTCCGAATGCCATAAAAAATACGGCATTGAAAACCTCCACCTCCCCTTGTGAGTTAAATTCGTCTTCTTTGATGAGAGCGAGAACTGCCTTTGCAGTTTCATTTGCCATTTTGGGATGAGTAAAGAAAAGTATGTTACCATGTATATTAGAATAATCTGCACGCTCATTTATTTATAATGAACGTGGTCTCCGTATACAATGTCGATATTCTTCATCGCTGTCATTCGTATTTTCCGAGAGCTGAAGAAGCTACATGCGCGCCATGCCATGTTACATCTGCCCTCAGATTATCTCGAATAATAAGCTTTGAACGGAGGAATATCATCAGTAAAAGTATAAACCGAGATAATAGCCAAAAACCGAGTTAATACATCTGGTGAAACGCGATTGTTGTAATATATCGGTTTTTGGAGAATATAAACCGAGTTAATTCAATTATCCTCGTTGGTGAAACTGGCCCTCAGCCGGGATTCGTATCCGGATCTCCTGATTACCGGTTTGGATTTTGTTATTCCGGTAATTAAAGCTTAAAAAGAAGTGATCCTTCGTAGAGACACAGAATATCGTCATGTTAGCGACAGAAAAATTGAAAAGGTTGTATTGGAAAACCCCTATTTTTTCCATTAATCACGAAAAATGTGTGGAGATATTAATGAAATAAATCTGTATTCCAGACTTTCTTTACCCCAGGAAAGCATGCTACAAATAAAATACGATGATTCAAGCGTGATGGAGTGGAATTTTTCCATATCGAAAGAAACACTTGCAACGCTCCTCGATTATAAAACTTTTAGAAACCTCTGAACTTTAAAGATGATGTAGTAACATTGAAGCCTAGGTCGCTATAAATTTTACGATCAAAATTAATAATTTTTTTTATTTCAAGAAGTTTGCTACCAGTTATACCTTCTTCTTCCAGTTCAAATCTCAAGCGGGTTTTACCAAACAAGGTGTTCATGTCTCTAGTCCACATTATGGCACAGGAGATGAATGTGGTGCTTACTAAGCCACTGTCGAAGAAATAATCCCTCGCTTATTACATTCAGTTCTTTATTAATAATAATTATTCATTTCAAAATAAATAAGTTAAATTCATCATCGTAATTCATCCATGCGAATATTTTTGTAACGCAGGTCTCCTTTCTGGAAACCTTTTCATGTCTACGTATTTCTTCCCTTTCAATTCTTAATAACATATTCCTAATTTTGTTCCTGATTCCTAATTTTTTAATTCCCATTTTTTTATATTTTCATTCAGTGCTTTATTAATTATAATTATTAAATTCAAAATAAATTAGTTAAATTCATCATCGTAAGTCATCCATCCGAAGATTTTTGCTACGCAGCTCTCCTATCTGCTAACCTTTTCATGTCTACGTATTTCTTCGCTTTCGTATTCTTAATAACATATTCCTAATTCTTATCTTTCTCTTTCGGGCCCACCCTTGGCCTTTATTACTGTCCACTTGCCTTCAATGATTGTCCTTATCAGGCCATCATGTCTCATGGTATAGCCGAATAAGTTTTTTTTATAATAAGAATTTGGATAATTTCTTTCTTCCTTAAGGTATGGTTACACGGTGCATTAATCCGTGCGAGTTAATGTATGTTTTCATGTATAATTTTTGTGGAATGGAACATAAAATGTGTGAAATGAAGAACGAAATTAGAACAGGTTCTATTTTTCGTTCATGCATTTGCACAGGCTGGGTGGTTGTACGGTGCATTTTTGTGTTTGTTCACGCGTTCATACAGTTAGACATTGACCCGTACGGGATAGTTTACCGTGTAATCAGCCCTTAAGACTTTCAAAAAGTCCTAACTTTGACAGCGTCTTCAATCTGAAATAAATAGAATACAAAAGTATGAATCATTTATATCATCTTTCCCTGTGATTTGACGTGGCTCACTCCACTCAATTCTCCTGTAATCTAATCTTATCACGACTACCTATTTCTTCACTTGCACATCCTTCTTTCCAACGTCCATGTATTTTATTCGATGCCTTTCCTTTCAAATCTGGCCATCCGCCCATCCCTTAACCAAATAAATTGTTTTCTTTGTCGAAAAAGAATTTTTGAACGCAATTTCCAGTATATGCTGAATTTTTCACATTTTGGACGTCAGTGGCTGAAGTTTAATTGAAAGAGAATATTTGGAAACTTTTATGGAATTTTATTCTATTTTTCAGTCAAACGTTGAGAGGCATCTCATCCTATCTAGGGCTCTTTTTTATAAAAGTAATACGTTCTGTAAATTTATACTTTCATCTTGAAGTTGTGTCCCATACGCCCCATTGTGTTTACTCTCCTTCTTTTGATTAGGTATTCTAAATATTTCCTTGATCCCGCGTATTTATCAACCGATGGATTTTTGGCATAAAAATCACTACTCAGCCATTATTCCTATATCCAGAGAAATTGTGGAATTCGTTACCAACTTTAAAAGTTGCTAAAGCAGGGTCAGATATTCTCTTCATTGTTACATATCGTTATTATGTTTGCGAAAAACCTTGATATGGAGTATAATTTTGTCAATGTTAATTGGATTGGGGTGGAAGTTACGTAACAAACTTTCCATTTTCTTTTCCCTGAAAGGGTTAAAACTATTTTCGCGCTCCTTTAAGTCAACAAGCAGACAGGGAATAAAAAAATATTTAAAATTTTATTTTCAATCAAAAAAATTCGGCAATATGACGTTGGTAAATGTTCCGTAAGTCCCATCCTGTGAATTGACCCTAACTGCTGTGACCCACGTCATGATGTCTTCTTGCAGCCATAAAGCCAACCAACCCACCTGAGCAATATTTCCAAGCAATCCATTGCTGGGCAATCCGCCTTCGTCGCCATAAATGATTGAGCCAAGCCCATCCTGGGTGGTTCATTGCTGGAACTTCATCTCTTTCAAATGCCATTTCAAATGCAAACAAAATTCAAAAACTGTTCGAGTTGGAGTGAACATAACTTAATCAATTCAAAGTATTTTCCATCCGCTAAAAGGCATGACATTTTTCTCCATTACTTGCCAATGTTATGGTTATGAGAATCAATTTATCAATTTCCTTGAATGAGTGTCTATTTTTTATTTCTTTAGGAATACATGTATTCGATGGGTTTCTCAGCGTGTGGGTATGGTTAGCTTTGACGCTTTGGGAGGAAGGCAATTTGGAAATGACTAATAACGAGAGACGAAGAAATTTCAAAGGAACCTCTCTCGCGTCAAAACTTGAGCATAATCTTTGGCATTAAGTTTACGCATAATGGGGAAGGCACCTAATGAAACGCTCATTGGAAGTTAAAACCATATGCTATGAGAAAATTCTTTATTTATTCATTTCCATGATGCGAGATATTCCTTTACCAAACTGTCTTATACATACGGTCATGCTCTGGATAGAACTCCGAACAATGGAAATTAGCGTTAAAATATTTTATGGAACTGAAGTTGATGAATAAATGCTTTAATTGCTATATCGCGGGCCGATTTTTTAGTCAATTTTCCCATATAGTGTTTACAATCGCTAGGAATAATATTGATTAGTTTTGAATTCAATCGACTAGATCATCTTAGTCATGAATTTAGCCTTGAGAGCCTCCTGAAGTACCCTTATGGTAATAATCTTGGAGTAATCTTCTGTTAATGTCCTATCACGCTACCAACTACATCAAAGTCCATAACATCCCCACCAATGAGGAATGTTTGGTTAGATTTTTGGACATTAATCAACTCTCTACAAAAACTTGCGAAAGTAATCGCAAAACTTTGGGGAAGTGAGAAACATTCAGTGTGACATTCGTTAGTAGCAATCCCGATTTTAGATTTTTCTACCAAACCAACTACGAACGTGAGGGCTTGGAGGAAATACCGGGTGTTTATAAATGAATATCGGGATTTTAACGCTTAATAATATTTATTACATCATCCTTACACTTATAAATTATATATCGAATGAAAGAGCGACTCAAAAAGTTTTGTTGTTTAGTAGCAATGCGCATGTGCGTGAAATGTTTCCGCTGCGATCCGCTAGAAAGCGGTAGTAGCGACCACGGATTACCTGCCAACTTCACCATGGAAATGTTGTTTCATGGAGATGATGATTTTCTGGATCATGTTGTCTTCAGTGATGAGCCGACCTTTCACCTCAGTGGACATGTAAACACTCATAATGTGCGGATCTGGGGTTACTGTGCAACACACGTTGCACTATAACTACAGATTCAGTATTTGAAAACTGTAAAACACAATACGCTTTCTGTTCACTTGTCGCCATATTTGCTACTACCGCTTTCTAGCGGATCGCGGCGGAAACATTTCACGCACATGTGCATTGTTGCTAAAAAAACAAAACTGTTTGATTTGCTCTTTCATTTGACATGAAATGTGTTACTGTAAGTATAATTTAATAAATATTATGAAGCGTTTAAACCCCGATATTCGTTTATAAAAATCCTATAGTTTGGAAAAATGTACTCGTTCTCTCTCAGGGCTAAATGGTATTCTCCTCCTGCTTTTCGGGAGCATGTAATCGATGATGAACGCCGAGTTGCTCGGTTTGGGAGGTCCTTTCATCGTCGACGAGAGGTTCGAGGATGCATTTTTTTCCACTGGGACCACGTCCTATTCCATCGCCTTTTCTTTTTTGTCCTTTTCTACGCTTCGCAACGCCTCCACACAACTCTTTTCTTGCTCTCATCCCACCTCCACCATTGAGGTTTGGTGGGTGGAGATGATGGATATCCAGGATGGGAAACTAAAGGACGTATCTTCCTTTTTTTCTTTCAATCTCCTCTCCCCTTGTTGTCGGGTGAAAAATCGTGTTTCATACCCTTATTGACGTCAACCTTCAGGTTACACAGGACCGCCCTCAGAGGAGCGCTCGAGGTGTCTGACCAGTAACCAATATGGTGGTGCCTCATGCATGCATTGATATTCTCATACGATGTAAAACTCCAATCTACTCGTATAGAAACTAGGTCCGTGTGACGTCACGTGGAGTGGGCGCATGGGCGCCAATCTGGCCTTTTTCAAATGCAGTTAAAATTGACCATTGCCATTCGTCTTAACTGGGATTTCTAAAACCAAATAATTTGTATATTATGAATACGCTAATGATGGGTAACGAATCGCAATCAATGCCTTTCGTTTTCTTTGATGAAGGAAACTACCCTATTGTATCACCGCGTAGTTTTTATCTGTGCTTTTTGCGTTTATTCAATTACCATGTTTTTCAACGTTCTTTTTTATGCATTCTTTTCCTCGAAAATTCATACAATTAGCAGATTCGCAGCTCGTCTGTAGTTGTGTTATGGCGTATTAGGTGTAGTAAGTGCAGTTGGAGCAAGAGTCCTGGGGCAATGAGGACCCCATGAGGACCCCACTGGCGCTGACTCCTGCCCCACTTCATACCATTGCCTTTTCTATGACCTCATATTTTCTGTTATGAATATCATATGTACTTTGTTAATAACTGTGTTAAAAGAAAACGCGGGACTGTAAGAGAAAAACCGGTCGGAAAGCATTAGGACAACAAGTCTTAGAGCTACCTGCACTGAGGAGGAGTAATGGAGAATCTATAGATACTTTCTATTGGCGAAGGAATCTACCCTATTGGCCAACGGATGTGGGGTTGATCTTGTGACTAGCACGTTGGCTTCCCGCCCTGTGGGTCCGGGTTCAGATCCAGGCGAAGATGAATTTTGATTAAAAGATTTTAGTTATTCCTGGTGAAATACTCGGGAATTTTTCTCGGGTTATACACAAAGTTAATTAAGTCGTATTGATCGATGTTTCGGAAAACGACCTGTCTTCCATTTTCAAGGAGTGTTACTGTATGAATGTCCTATTTCACACGGAGCCTAGTCAACCGTTTCCCGAGTACCACAATAAGGCTCAGGTATCGTCCGATCGGCTGATGGTCTTTTGAAGTTCTTTATGTGCTTTCGTTTTTATTTATTTAAGTAAATTTCACATACAGCCGTGACGCCAATTTACAGAGAAACTTTTAACAATGACATACATGAATTTGACACAATGCAATAACAATATAAAAACAAAGAAAGAATTAACCAGTAGGGAAGTATAACATTCAATTGGTAGACATATAGAACAGAGCTTGTAGGGTGAATTTTTTGCGTGACAGGTAAAAAGGATCTATGGAAGGAGGGAGCGAATTTAGGAGGGAGAAGAGGCGATATAAAGGTGAGCGCTTGGTCAGGGAAATTCTGGGAATAGGCAGATGGAGTAGGGAGAGGTTTTTTGTGAAACTGATTACAGGCGATGTATGGCTAAGATGAAAGCCAGTATCACGATAGAAATTTTTGGGATTAAGACATATCTCAATGGCTTCCTTAATTATGCGGTCCCAATAGGAAAGCGCTAAACGGTCGAATTGGTTCAGTGTTCGGTTCAGTCAGAACTCGAAAAGAATTCCTAATATTTGGATTTTTTGTGATTCGCGTTTGTTATTTGTGATCGCCATACCCACATCTCGATCGGGTCGAGCCTTTGTCCGTCCAATTTTCATAGTTTTGGAAGTTTTTGCAATGGATTATCTTCCATGTTTTACTTACTTAAACCGTCAATCTTGAAGAATGCACGGTGTTGTGTTCTACAGGCGTATTTGTTATTTGTACTTGACAACAGTGTCAAAAGCAATCCTGCTATCGTCTTCGGGTCAAAGGTGAGAGAGAAAGCTAACCGTAAACTGGGATTCGTAAAAAGAATTCTCGGTAAATGCCCAAAAAATGTGAAAGAAATAAGCTACCTGACTCTAGTGAGGTCTCACTTGGAATATGCTGCTAGCGTATGGGACCCTTACGAAGTAAGACTAATAGCTGAAATCAGTCGAGTACAGCGCAGGGCGGCCAGATTTGTGATGGGTTGTTACGACAAAAAGTGCACCGTTTCCAGTATGTTACACGAGTTAGGATGGGAATCTTTACAGGAGCGTAGATCGAAGTATAGGCTTAAGTTACTTAGGAAATTCGAAGTAGATATTTTCTCAGACGACGTGAATTACATCCTTCGTTTATCATCGTACTATAGTAGACGTGATCATGAGAATAAAATAAAAGAAATAGCCTGCAATGTTGGTGATTTGTCACCCCCTGCCAAACACCGTAGAGGTGGCTCGCAGGGTATTTTGTAGATGTAGATGTGAGAAGCCTGGATTGTTTCCTGCCTTGTATGGCATTGGCTATCCTTCCGCTGAGAGCTAACCTGTCGGCATTATCCTCCACACGTTTCTGACTAGCCTCAGTTTACGTTAAGGATCTTGTGGACTTCAAAGATTTCTCAGATCTGTCTTGGAGACTTGCCACTACCTTTGCTCCGTTAAAATTGATTTAGTGGCCTCCTTGATGACGTAAACAGGATGGCTTTCGAAGCTATTGTCATTCACAAGCAACAAACGAGGCTGGAGAGAATTATTTATTATTTAACGTGCCGCAGGGGCGTTATTACTATCCCAGTAAACCAAGTTCACCCTAACCAGCCAGCTTAGGTACATTTCCTATTATGCGCATTTGTTTATGATGTGGGTGTGGTGTTGTGTCTGTGTTAGCAGAAACTTAAGACTAGCAGAAACAGAAACTTAAGCATTGGACTTTTTGAGAAAGAGACATTATGATAACGATGATAACTTTGAAAACAGATAGTTAACTTCTTTTTGATTATTAGTATAATTTTTTTCAGAATTTTTTTGTTGATTTCAATTTCTTAATCATTTTTTTATTGCAAGCAGTAGTTTCCCTTTTTATACTTTTTTATTGGATTTTTTCTCTTTTAACAAAGCAAATAGTATTGCAAAATTTAAACAAGTAATGTATTTAATATTTACTAACTAATTCTAAAAGAAGTGAAGACATAGAAAAGACTCATAGAGGAGTAATTTGTTGAGGCAGTTTGTATGTAGTCATATTCCTTAGTCATGTTTGTGAGGTATGTTTTCTGGACCCGGAATCTTCCATTTATAAAGAGCATCGCCGACGAAGCTTATGCGAGAAAGGTGACTTTTTTTTACAGAGAATGTTCCAACTTTGCTTGAGTTCTTTGAGGAGGGTACCTCATGTACATCATTCTGTCCAACGGATAGGACATTAAGTCGTAGTCCTCTTGGCGCCTATCGTTAGCATCAGGATTATGTTTGTATGCACTGTGTTTCTCTCTTCCCTTTTCTTTATGCCCTACTCTTGTGGAGCAAGTGAACTCAGCTGTCGATCGCCTCCTCCAAGTACAACATCATACTGGGTGACGGTCTGAACGATTATCGACGTTTCTGATGTCCTCCTTACTATAATTATGGTCTGGTTCATTCATTAATAGTACTGCCTTCGTAAGATTAGTACATTATAGTCCGCCAAGTTATCTTTCCCAAGCTTGTTACTTCTGTTACCTGATACAGTAGATTCCGTTTAATGGGTCCACCGGTTACTTGGAGCAGCCGCTTAATTGAGGCAGATCTTAAAGAACAGAACCCAATAGAGGAATATCCCAGGGTATTCTCCGCTTAATTGGGACAGCATGCCGCTTTATTGGGCCATGAGTCGGCGACATAGACTCTATACTCGCGACGAAATTAAAATTTTTTGTTTTCAGAATGCAATTTTTTATATTTTCCTCCTTTGATTTACTCTTATTTTTCCCAAAACGTTCCTATTCTTGCCCTATTTTGAAATCTCTTGTTGTTACACTACCCGCAAGAGAATAGGACTTTTCTTTAATAGAACTTAGTAAAAGACATTCATTCAGCGTCACCCGAGGCTGTGAAAAATATTTTTAGCTAAATTGCTATAATTCTTAAAAGGCATAGTAAATTAACTAAACTCGCTCATTTATTAACAAAATTAATAGTTTAATGAACTTATGTTGCATTTTAAACATTCTTTAGTCTTCTTTCCCCATCATTTCAACGTTTGTTTATACCCATATACAGGATAGTTCGCCTAATTGGGGCAGCCGCTTAATTGGGGCAAAGTGAACAAGTCCGATATGTCCCAATTAACCGGAATCTACTGTGTTATTCTTCCCAATTTTCTTCTTTATATACACCACGTATCAATACCTTATTTTCATTTCAATCCATTACTCTGATTTCTATGAAAATTCGATTGTAGCAATGTTAAAAACTATTAATATCAGGAATCCAAGAAATGAATACCATCAGCATAAAATAAATGATTGAAATGCATATTTTTGCATTATTCCATCGTAAAGCCGATATTTTCTTAGACTTAAATCTCCAAATCCCGACCAGTTCGTTTTTCATGCACAGAGAACTCGTGCAACTTATCAATTTTAGGCGAACACAGCGATTTTCTTTTCCTGCGTGGGGGTCCAATTCAGGTGGGACCGAACCCAATCTGCCGAACAAAGAAGCGTGTTTCCTTCAGCGGACAAATCGTTTCGGAATACCGTGAAAAATCGTCTCCCATTCTATCCACGAAATGGGTTTGGAATTTTATCGGAAAGGCTCTTTTTTTTGCGAAAGGAAACGTTTTAGCCATGTAGCCAAAGAGTCTGAGCTGGCGTTGATCTTTTTTCTCTCCTCATTTTTTTATTTATTTATTTTTTTAACGAAAGACATCTTCCCTCCTCTCCATCAAAGAGCGTTGTCTGCGAAGAAGAGAGAAGAATGGCTTGTTGGATCAAAGTAAACGAAGGGAGAATCACCTCGAGGGAGAAGGTGCTTATCCCATCCTCAATTTCTTCATCCCAACTTCTTCATCACGATCAGAGCGCTAATACGTCATCCCTCACCTCCCTTCTCAATCGGGTGGGTCCTCATAACAAACACCACGGCGCGGAACCTAATACATCTCCCGGGTTGGAAAACGCCTTCGGGTATCCCACTTCAAGAGGAACCCGAAAAATCTTCCCTCCACACACCCGCACCTATGAAGGGAGAGAGGGAGAATGATGTGCCTTTAGTACGCCGGCGATTCACCCCATCCCTCTCTTAGCCTTACGATTCGTTTCGGGTCGCGATGCTCATTTGTTCAGACCTTCCATTTTGACGCGCGTAATGAAGTGAGCATACGCGCTTCGGCCATGTTCTTCCCCCCACGTGGCACGCACTCCTGAAAAGATCCTACGGGTATGTTTGACGCGTCAAATATGTGAAAAGAAAGATGACGAGTTTTTTTTTATTTCTCGTCATCCATCGTGGCTATCCCTTCCATTCCTGAAGGAGCGTATATGGGACCTCATTTGAGCAATGCACGTGATCCTCTCAAACTCGACTCACTCAAAGAGGACGACATAAGATCTACAATGTCCTCGTCCATTTCCCTAGCATCTCATGCGCCCCGCTATCGTAATGGGCAGGTACTTTCGGGTCTATCGAAGGAGATCGTTTTATAGGAGTCTAGTTATGAGGGTCGCGACCCTTGTTGCCTTGGTGACTGATCCCGGGGTTAAGGGTCGCATATGGTTGCATCTTTATCAAACGATCATGCGTGGATAACTTAGAATTCACCTGACATTCTCTATAGACCTTCCATATTTGGTACATTTTTTGGGGGGAATTTGAATGATACCGGAGATCGTGGTTTAAATTTACATTCCATGAAAATGCATTTGTAATTAGGAAAAACGCTCAGAGACTGAAAGGGGTCTGAAACAACTTTATATGTCCATAATTAACTGTTGATGGTATCGCAACACTGATCATAAAATAGTTTCGACGGAATAAATAACTATTTATCCATGATAAATTCAATGTAATGTTTAGACGGTTTAGACTTCCCCACTCCTTTCCATTCACATGGTAAGGATTGGGGAATGCCCAAAAAGTTTATTCGTTCCCGTGGAAATAGACCTGTTCGTTCCTGTATAGTAAACCTGTGGAAAAGTTCCATATCTCTACTCTTTAAATACTTACAGGATAACATTCAATTATATTTCGCCTGCTTCTTTTACTTTTATTGAGACCTATATTTTTGATGCAATACGGAATCCGTAAATCGTCACTGGCAATTTTCCGCTAATAGATTTTCCTTCCCTCATCTTAGAATTTAATTAATTAAATTACTGAATGCAGTATAAAAACAGCACAAGGCCACTTACAAATAATTTACAACAACAAAGACAACAATTAACAGATAGTGAGAAAAAAATAAACATTAAACAGAAACTAGAAAAATAATATTCAGCATTACTATCAAATAAAACACAAAGAATGGTATTGAATCAACAGGAATCCTTGGGGTGGTGCGAGGTGATGGGGGAAAATTATGATAGAGATGTTGCAAGATAGATGAGGAATCAAAAAAAGAACAAAATTTGGGATACATTTCGATAAGTAATTAATGGAAGATGGTATTCTGAATAGAAAAGAACGTTCAGAGACTGAAAGGGGTCTGAAACATCTGTATATGTCCATAATTAACTGTTCATGGTATCGTAACACTGATCGTAAAATACTTTCAACGGCATAAATAACTATTTACCCATGAGAAATTCAATGTATAGTTTAGACGGTTTATCATTTGCAGGAGTTATTTTCTGGTTATTTATCAAATTATTGGACTCATACTTACAATTAGTAATATCTACGGATTTCGAGGAGGTGTACTCAGTTAAATTCACTTCATTTGTTCATTCATTTTGCGTGAAATGAAGGAAAATATTCCACGTTTCCACAGAGTAATATGGTATACAGAGGTCTATATTGTAAGTGTTATAAGAATAGAGAGATGGCACACTTCCACAGTTGGTGAAGAGTTCTCGGGATCGCCACCGGGTCAGGAACTCCATATCTGCCAACGTTTCGATGTCCGACTCGGTCATCGTCCTCAGGGTTGTGGTTCAGGAAGGGTATGCGTCATTGGGAGGTGCACTTTGGGAAAGGTATGGCAAGGAGTGGGGAATGTCCAAAAAATTTGTTCGTTCCTGTATAATAAACTTGTGGTAAAGTTACATATGTCTATTCTTTAAATACTTAAAGGATATCATTCCATTATATTTCGCCTGCTTTAGCTACTTTTATTGAGACGTACATTTTTGATGCAATACGGAATCCGCATAGCATCATAAATTCACCAGATTCACCGTCTGAGCGTAACGCTGGTGCTAGAGGCACAGCTTTACCTACATCTTTTCCTATGAGTTGAATGCAAGTACGGTTAGTTTTGGATTACCATTGAGTTTTAGTGGATGGGATAAATATCCTCTCAGTGGCTGTGAAATTTTTTTTGCCAGCTTTCACCATTGGGTTGCTTCAGATTATGAGTAAATTTTTGTTATTACTATCGCTCTGCTGTAAATATTTGGTAATATAAATAACACGACAAGTAAGGACCATAGTTAAGTGGTGATAGTCGCATTGAGGCGGATATTTTAAACTATGTGATTTGAGTCTTATTTCTAAAGTTATGTCCTCGAAGCATTTCAAACAAGTTTTCTAGGGTATAGTTTTGAAATTCCGCAGTGTCATGTGAACGTCAAACACGCAACGCAATGCGCGTGGTATTGTATTATATTTCAAACTGACTCGCCATTTATTGATCATACTCACCGTTACTATATATTATAAGATTTAATCACTGGCTGTCTAGATAATGTGGAATGGTTGATTTCAGAGAAGAGGACTAGATTTTTCAGTTAAAAGCTTGATTTTCAGGTAAATACGAAGCATTAAATGGGCTGAAAGAGTTAGATATTTAATTAATTTGGCCATCCGGTGAAAAATTCCAGTCATCTATGTTGGCTCAAAGTAATTACTTTTGAAAACCAAGCTATCAAAATAATGCATCGAACTAATTTTTTTGTCATATTACCCACTAAGTGGATCATTGGGGCTCTAAGGGTGGGTTAAAACTGAGTTTATTGCAATTAAACCTTTTTGAAAGAAACAATAAATGTGCTTAAGTTCGTAGTGGCTGAGAAAATGGTGTCTAGGTCATTAAATCTCGGATGCACAATTATCCATTTATGAGTGCGGAGATTTGCTTAAGATATCAGCGTCCTTAGTCATACTATGGAAAACATTCTCTATTAACCACATTAAAATTTGCCCGCTTTCCGTTGGTGGGCTGGGATGCGTAGGAGGTGATTTTATGAAGAGAGAAAATTAATCATTTCGCTGAGTATCGTGGCTTTGGCAATTCAGTGGGAGAGGAGCTGAAACTTTGATTTATTTGTTGGAATATTATATAGTAACCGCTTCCAAAAATCATCAAGCAGCAAATTGAACAATTCATCTTTGAAATCCTTTTCTTTACTTAAAGAAGGTGTGGGTGACGTCACCATGGGTGCAGAAAATTACGCTGGAACTGATTAATTAGTTATATTTTACGTGATATTCGGGCTTGGAAGTGTGGGTGAAGATGGCCTGTCCATGCGCCGCCAAATCGGTTCCTGCTTTCCCGAAAGTCAATCTCGATGGCCGGGTCGGAGGTGGAAGGGTCTATCATCCGCTGATATGCGCACGGTCTTCTGACGGAAATTCACAGTGATTCACGCATACTTTTCCCACCCCAAGCTTTTATTTATTGCCATAGTAATTATATGCTAAGTCAACTACTTATTTCTGCACTGAATAATTTATACCTCTAATTTATATCTTTCTGAATTCAAAGGTCGCCTTACGGAGAAACTTCGCTGGGAAGAAAACGAAATTTTCACCTGAATAAGAACTCTCTAAATCACAACTACACACCAAATTTCATTGTTGGCCTTGTAAGAAGTTGTTAGTAATTCAAAGGTAGAAATCAAAATTTTATCAATTTCACGTAACAGAGACACTTCGCGCAGATACATTCATAATTTCCACCGGCGTAAAAACCCTCTTAAGTAGATTTAACTAAAAACAAACTTTTAATGATGAGCATTTATAATGTTAAAGTTGATTCCAAAATTCTTCCCGTAGTAATGATTTTTTTTATATCTCACGTTGGAAATCGTGGCTGCGTTGTGGGAAGAGAATTTGGCTGCTGACCAGATATCCCGGCAGTGGCGTAGCCAGGTGGGAGGGTACGGACCCTCTCTCCACCCCCGAAATATAAAAACACAATTATTTTCCTTCATAAAAGAAAAAAATATTGAAATATCATTAATTTACAACAAAATTAACAAATTAAGTTTTCGATGATGAAAAATGTTAAAATTAGTTTAAAACCCATTACTTAGTATCCTGTTTTTTTTTAATTTTCCCCCTGGTTTTGAACCCCCCCAAACGGAAGTCCTTTCTACGCCACTGTTTCCCGGGTTCATATTTGCGATTTTATTAGCTTGGATTAGGGTAGTTTCCTTCATCAAAGAAAACGAAAGGCATTCATTGCGATTCGTTACCCACTATTAGAGTTTTCATTATGCACAAATTAATTGGTTTTAGAAATCTCAGTTTAGACGCATGGCAATGATCAATTTTAACGACATTTGAAAAAGGCCAGATTGTTAGCCGCTCTTTATTTTTAAATGGTGCAACTAAACTATAAGTTCATTGAATGTTAGGCCGTACGAAGTTCGCCGGGTCAGCTAGTATATATATAGAATCACTACATAAAATAAATATTTTCGCGTACCCTCGGAAACAGTCAATTCGTATTTTATACCGATAACATACTCAACAATTGAACAAAAAATTTAATCAAATTAGTGAATATTCCAGTGCGGTTCCGAAAAGATCACTTAGGCACGCGACGCAGCTCAGTTAGTAATCCGTTGATTCCATACGTTTCCATGGGGCAGTACAGCCAACAATCGAGGCCCTTCATATTTTGGAAGCATTCACTGATGTACGAAATCTAAACCTAAAGGGCCAGGAAACATGTAAGCCTGATATGGGAATAAAATTCTCGAATTCACGTCGTACGTCCTCAGAGGTCTATGGAAGAACCAATAATATTGACTTCGTAGCGGCTGTACCGTTTTAATCATATTTGATTTATTATAAATTAAATGAGAAAATATTGATGAAATAAAAATTATACGCATTCAGTTGTTGGCCATTTGTGTTATTAACCGTAAAAAAATGTTTTTAGGTCTAAGTCAGTAGCGTAAACTTGGCTCGTTCACGGGGCAGGTTAACGCAACGCTAGACCGACGCTTGACTGATGCTCAAAATAGTGTAAGAAAAGCCCCTACGAAGCAGCATTCGTATCAAATGACTTTAGGCGCACCAGTTATAGTATTTCTGTTTGGAAAAATGCACTGCGTAAACGTGCTGCATGCGTAAACGCACCACGGTGTGCCCTACACATTCGGGTTTAATGTCTTGCGTCAAGCGCCTTCTGATAAACAACAGTTTTTGTTTTGTTATCAGGCGCAAGATAAAGCGAATGAAGCTAAATAAAAATAGCGAAGCGAGGCAGGGACGCAGCGAGGGGGTTTTTTGGGGGTTAAAACCCCCCCAAAAGCTCAGAGAATCTTTTTATAAAACATTTGGTTATTAACATTAGGGGGACGGATGAGTCACAAAATATTTAACTGCTCACACAGCCGCAAAACCTACCATTTTGAACCTTTTATCCTAAAAATGTCTGGGAAGGGCCCCCACACTTCTCGCTTACCTTGGCGAGTCTTATACCCTACAGACCCGCCAGTATTAGCTGCGCCTATCCTTCCTATTCCTAGCTGCGCCTATTCCTAGCTGCGCCCTTGAAGCGAAGGAAGAAATACAGCGGATGGTTTACCGACTCGTAAACATACCACATATTGTTTACCATGAGAAAATCATGGGTTTTCACTGACACATGAGAACAAACATCACAAAAACTGAAAGACTGACCATGCGATTTGTTAATCGTTATCACGAATGCAACACAAATTGGAAATTGAATACGTTTAAGCTCAAAAGGGCATATGAGTTGGGATCATGGAATCTTCGGATTGAGAATTTCCTCATCTTTGAATTTTCCTTTGAGTATAGTGGCGTGAATCACTTTCATTATCAGTTTTTTAAATAACCAAACACATTCCGTTGGATAGTTTTGGTTGGTTTAGGCTTCGAAAGATCATGAACACAGAGCCTACCTTTCGCTGTAAACCGTGCCGTGGTAAGCCAGGTGCGTCCAAGGACTTTAAATATTCAAATAGATAGTTGGTGACTTCGTCTTCGTTTATTACAAAGTTAAAAGATTTGAATTCATGCAGAGTACACGGACATTACTGATAATCAACAATTGCTTGGAGATTTGTTTACACACACGGTAGTTATGTGTTTGTTGACAACTCAATTTGAGCTGAGCTTACCTCTAATTTAATTATTTTAATACTATTTTAATATTACCTTAATATTTTTAACATGTTTGAACATTTAAATTTTTTTAATATCGTTAAAAAGATCAGTCAATACATTAGTAGAAACAAAAAAAAAATCTTATTTTTTTGACCGTCTTAACAATCAACTCCTAAAAACATATCTCTAAGATAAAGTTGAATTTTTTTGTGAACTTTACCTATTTTTTAATGTCCTATATGTTATCCGGAGCTGAGACGAATCCAAAGACCCTAATGTCACTAAAATCGGTGCCGCCGTTCTCGAGTTATAAGTGTTCTAACTAACACGATTTTCGACTTTCTTTTATATACCTAACTAATATATATATAGATATAGATTTATATAGTGATTTTCTAAAGTGGCAACGAATTGCTGGCGTTTCCTCTCGAACACGGGCCTCTGGGGAGGAAAGCTATGTCACTTTTACTTTCTTCCTCTGTGCTTCCGCATAATGACTACGCTATATGATTCCTGAATATCACTTTGTCGATTTCTCCTTGAAATATTTTGTTTGAGTTGAAAGCAAATGTCGAAGACGTCCACTCTGTTTACCTTGAAAATTCAAGCATAATAAAGTAAGCAATTAATTATTATTTTATGCTCTAATGAATGTACTTTTTCTTGCTATCCTTTCGATATTTCTCACATTGCACAAGTTTGAAGAATATAAATTGGCATTTACAAAAATATCTACAGTTTTTACATCATAAATGAAAATTTAGTTTTTTTAAACTCATTTGGAAAGTACTTCACCATATTTCCGTCTTTTCTCAATCCAATTTTATGTGATTTACAAATAAACATTTCCTTGAGGTACATTTTTTGTGAAGTCAGGGTTCTCGGAAAGCGAGTACTCAAAATTGAATGTAGTGGTTTCGTTGGACCTTCGTTTGAGCTTGGCCTACGATAAATAAACTGAATGGAACATTTGGATTATTACTTTCAAAATCCAATTTGGTAGATAAGCTTAAAAGAAGCTTAAGTGCTTTCTCACAGAATTGGGATAAAGGGAAAGAAAATACATATGAGACACCAAGATGAGCCTTTTGATGTTTGAAAAATTGAGTCCCCGCCACGTAACTAAAATTTCACCCCTCGTCAAACACCACCTGTGGAACTAAACCCATCCTGCCGTAAATATGAAAACCCTTGTTGTCACTTGCGTTCCTGATGACGGGACTCTTTAGTTGGTAGAATCCAACGTAAAACCCTTGTTTATTTTATTAATCTGAAACAGTTTGTCTGCAGGTGTGGCGTTAGATGATTTCTAAAAGACTTCTTTTTTTTGGAAAAAGGCAACCACTTAGCTATTCCTATGCCGGCCCTGTTAATACCCAAACAGTCACCTTTCATTATTTTCCGTTAAACACAGCCGTGGCGAGGGGGTTTAGACGTCAATTAATCCGCGACATTGTGGAAACAGGTAAACATTTCGTAGATTTCGATGTAGATAAAGGGACAAGGTGAGGTTAAGACTCTTTAATTCCATCCTCATTGTGAGGAGTGGAAGAGGAACGCCCGGAAGATGATGAACTGCGGCAAATGAGCTGAGGGCGGGGACCACCACTAGCGCTCGGGATCCCAACGCGAGCAGACAGACAGACGGACAAACACACAAACGGCCTCTTTTGACGTTTTGAGTGACGGGCGAGGGATGTTCTCCCTCGGTGGGCGGCCGGTGCAAGGTGGAGGGTTTGTCTGGGTTGGGGTGAGTCTCGCAGGCCAATTCTAACTAGCAATAAGTGAAAGAGGGGGGGACGTGGAGACAGCGCCCGTTTCAAATGCATAAATACCAGAGTTTAACCCTCCGTTGGTCGCGTGGCGTCTACTAGACGCCAAGCCAATTTCATTTCTCTACCCACATCGAATTTTCTAAGTTAGTTAACTGTCCTTCCTTGTATTTTGTTATTTTATGCTTCTGAATTAACGCTATGCGGTTTTGTAAGGAAGGTGAGACTCAAGATAAAGGTGGGAGGTGAAAAACTTGAGCAGGTTGAGCAATTCAACTATTTAGGTAGTACGTTGGAGGAAAACGGATACAGTAGTAAGGACATCAGGAAGAGAATTGTATTAGCGAAGGAGGCGTTCATGAACAGGAAGGAGCTTCTGAGAGGATCGTTATGTAAGAGTTTAAAGAAAATGTTAGTGAAGAGTTCGAATTGGAGTGTAGCTCTCTAGGGTGCGGAAACGTGGACCCTGAGGAAAGAAGACGAGAGAAGATTGGAGGCATTCGAGATGTAGGCATGGAGAAGAATCGAGAGGGTGAAATGGACGGAGAGGAAAAGGAACGACGAAGTGCTGGATATGGTTGGCGAGGAGAGGCAGCTTTTAGATGAGATACGGAGGAGATAGAAAGTATGGATGGAGTTAGCGCTTAGCGGTCAGGGGATGTTGAGAATCGTGTTAGAGGGTAGAATGTAAGGGAAACGAGGGAGGGGAAGGAAAAGAATAGGATTTTTAGATAGATTGAAAGAGGGTAGGCCTTACAGTGAATTAAAGAAGGCAGTGCGGGAAGGAAAGGGAGGCTCCCAGATCACTTCTTGAATACTCCATGGAAACCTGCCTTAATCGGTAGAATGCTATAATAATAATGCTTCTGAATTATAGTCTATTCACTTTACGTCTGCGGGTGAGCTTTCTTAGAGCCCGGACACTCTCGGATGGCTTCGCTGATAGGGGAGGGGTAGTACCGAGAGAGAGGAGGAGCGAACATAACGTTGCCAAATATACATAGCCGCCCTACTTTGTCACTGAAAACGTGTGAGTCATAGGTGGCCACAGGTATTTTGGCCCCGGCGCCGAGACAATATACCTACTCATTTGGAAGGCATTGGGGATAATCCTATCACAGAAGCCCATGAAATTGACAGCTACCGCGCTGAATGAGGCACCGTTGGTCGAAGGCACCCTTAGTCATATACAAGGAGAACACGTGAGGTTTGGCAACACTGCTCCATGAGCAGATTCACGATGCTCACTCGGCGGAGGTCTGAGAGTGACTCCGAATATTTTGTTGCTTTCGGCTTCTGGTAGACCCCACGCGACACCTTGAGGTAAAATACGTATTATGCTAATTTCTTCGCGATATTCATGTCAAAGTTTTTAAATGAGTTTACTAATGAAAAAAAACAGTACTAGCAACTATTTAAAGCATGAAATTTGGAGTACGCGAATTTTTGCTATACATCTATGATTGCAATCAATACATCTGTCACATGAATGAAATTATTATTTCTGTAAAGAAATGTGTATGAAGTATTTTATTTAAATGAATATCTTTATATTTATTATGCATAAAATTGATATCCATGCATGATATTAAGTGGAAATGTCCATGAATGATATTTTGCAGTTCAAACAGATATACTTATATACTTGCATGTACTCTCTTTTAACCTTTCCAAAACGGTGTTTGTGAGACGTCTGCGACCAATTGCGTTCCAAAATGTGACGCGACTAACGGAGGGTTAAACAATGACATCAGCCGTCCAATTATTGTGTTGTTTGCATCAAAAAGAGGTTTATTGTATTTTTTGCTGAATATTGACAATACATATAGAGAAATTTTTTAAAAGGCATAATTAATGACTGAGTTTTTTTCCATTCTCTTGACCTCAATTTTTAACGTTGATTAGTGTCTTGGAGTGTAAATGTTTAAAAATAAAATGCAAACATTTTGGCCAAAGTTTTGGTTTATTTTTATTTCTTTATCAGGGCTTTTTTTTCAATGAATATCAATTGTCGTATTTAATAACCGGAAAGGGTAAAGGTACCTCCTTTTTGATATCTTATCTGTAATCATGTTGTTTACGCCCTTATTTAGCAGGAACGAATAATAATCACATCAACTTGAAATGAAGTATGTTACTGAATTATAATTTCACATTTAATTTAAAATTTTCAATGGTTATCATTAATTTTTACAGGAGTTATTGTTTGAAATGAACTTATCCAGTAATAAGGACATCAGGGAGAGAATTAATTTATCAAAGAAGGCGTTGATGAATAAGAAAGGACTGACGAAAGGATAATTATTTCAGGTTTTAAAATGAAAAACCCTGTGTAGTGGCTGATCTGGAGTTAGGCGCTTCAAGTAGTGGAAATGTGGACTCGGAGGAAGGACAGGATTTTATTTATAGATTTGGATATGCAGAAGAATGGAGGATTCGGAGTGGGCATAGAGGAAGATGAACGACGAAGTGCTGGACATGGTGGACTGGGGAGGAGGGACTGTCAGGTATGCAAAATGCTTCAACCAGTTTTCGATCCTAACCGGCGGAAAATTTATTCGTTTTGTCAGATAGATAGTAGGTTCAAGTCGAATTTTTATTTATTTTTAATTCTGAAAGTCTGTCTAATTTTGAAAACCTTAACGATGCATTAAATACATTCTTACTTAACATTTTATGTACTTAGCATATTTTTTTATCCAGAAAAGACTGAGACGCTGTTTATTTCCTTGGAATAAGCTCTCGAAGAAAGCTAGATTTTGTTTGGAGTTGGTGACCATTGCAGTTGATAAACAACGACATAGGTACTTATCGGTTGAACTGAAGAAATCTGAAAAGGTAATGAATTCAGCATTTTCGGGCTCTCTCCGCGTATGTGGACAAAGATTGCAGCAGTTTCGCTAGCTATCCTGCTGGCGTCCTTAGGTGAAGGTGGACGGAGAAGACACAGGAAGGAGAAGGATAAACTGATGCGAATCTTTGTCAACACCTTTGTCAATCTCTGTCGCGGACAGAGCCCAAAAATGCTGAATTCATCCATTGAACGACGCGGTAACCTGCGAACTGAATTATTAACGTCTTTCAAGGCTTGTGTGAAGTTCCACATGACCTGGTCGCCTTTCTCAATGTTTACCAAACGGAAGGAATCAACTTGGGAAAGAAAATCTGCTTGCTATATCACTTCCAATGCGAATGACTGCTTGTGCTTCTTTTAAAAAGAAATTCACCCCATTTTTTCTCACGGGAACGCTTTCCAAGTAGAAACTCTCAGCACTTAACCATTCCCCCGGCATGAATGAGTTGTTATAATATGCATTTACCTCTTAATTCCGCATAAGAATTGTCATTAGCGGATAAAGCACAAATTTCTCTTCAATGTTGCCAAGTTTTTAAGTTTCTTATTTCACGCCAAAACTACATTACACTCTCAACGGTACACATGCGGCATCTTTTTTATATGATATTGTGAACTGGCAAGTTGGGGAGAGTTTTTGGTTTACCGGTACGGCAAATGCTTCGCGCCTTCGGCGCTGCAAAGCCGGGACATTCGGAATGTCTATCGAAGGTCATATGCACTATTGAGAGTTGTCTTAAATCAATATCATCATTGATACAAGGTCTGAGCAGTGATCGGTGGAATGTTTCACTTCTAGGCTGATATTTAAGTCAAGTTACGCTAAGTTAAGTCGTTGTGATTGAGTTGCTGGGGTAGTCGAGTAAAATATTTAATTTAGTATCCAGAAAAGCGAATCGGGAATGTTTTCTTTATTGTGTTATAATTCGAAGAATGTTCCCACGCATCTCGCCCCATAACTACAGCTGAATAGGGTAGTTTCCTTCATCAAAGAAAAGGAAAGGCATTGATTGAAATTCGTTACCCACCATTAGTGTATTCATATAATACAAATTAGAAATCTCAGTTCAGACGAATGGCAATGGTCAATTTTAACCGCATTTGAAAAAGGCCACATTGGCGCCCATGCGATGCCACTCCACGTGACGTCACAGGGACCTAGTTTTTATACGAGTAGATAGGAGTTTTACATCGTCTGAGATTACCAATTCATGCATGAGGCACAGAGCTCAGGGAAACATCCCTTAATAAAAACCTATTTAAACTGCCTAAGGTCGGAAAGTTTTCTTCGTTTGATAGGTTATTAATAATCCTTATTTAAGCCAAGCGCTCCCTGCTAGCAGGGTACTCTGCTACCTGTTAGCATCCTGCGTCGTATCAGCGCTCAAAGCCTCGCCCCAAGGTCACCTCACTTGCGGCAGCGGGAACCAGAACGACGTCACACGGGATTTGCCCAGCATTCATACTTAGCCGTCGCGTTTTCGCGCGCTTGATAATTTTCACTTTTCATTTAATCGCGAAAAATAGATATCGTCATTTAAAAATCTAAAAGCGTGAAATACGTACTCCAGGAGTAATAATCTTTCGCTTTAGGCAATAAAAAAATAATAGGAAACCACCCAATTTACACAGACACGGCGAAACACCGCAGGGCCCTGGGATCGTCTTTGAATTAGTCTTCCCTTAAAATTCGTGGTAACTCGTAATCCACGGCCCGCACCTGCACTGGGAAGGCCCCCGACAGTTGTTGAGTACCGCGGCACCAACCCTCAACCCCAACCACTTCTCACTTGGGACACATCCACGCCTTCATCGCCCGTCCATTCATCCCTTCCTTCGCTTTTGTTGTGACAGAGCACAGCCCAGACGACCACCTCTCCACAAGTCCTAATCAACGCTATTCTTGAGTAACTCCCGTCGTGCCGTCTTTTTTCCCCGCACGAATATTCAACGTGACAGACACGAGCTAATATGGAATGGAACACCTCAACCTACCCACTGCCGTTCTACCGGTCATTGTGGGTACGAAACAAATTATTACTAAGAGAGAAATAGAATGCTTGAATATTTTTTGAAGCTGGTGAAACTTTGAAACAAGTAAGCTTCAATCTACATCTACATACAACTTCGAAAGTCACCACATTAGGCATGTGGCCGGGAGTGTTAAGATACACGGAAAAATTTCAGTTAGAACTATCGAATGTTTCTCTGATGAAATTTATCACTTTTCGGTTCATGTGGAACATTGAAGAATTCGGTAGCTATTACCAAATCAGTTTGATAAATTCTATCTGTCCGTTGCTAAACCTGAGTGGTAGCAACGGACTCTAACAACTATTCTAAGTCGGTTACAATAATAAATTCTCACACAAACTACGCAATATATTATTATTGTAAATAATGAACCTTTGTTTTGTAATGTGAATAAGGTGTGACTTCAGTTTCCCTTTGTAAGCTTAAGAGGCAAGCTTGATGTATACGATTGCATTACGTAGATACTCAATATCAATATGTAGTGCAGATGCGAAAACTTTATTTGCAGGCTTTTTACATCGATGTATGTTGACTTAAGCTTGCTAGGTGATATCCGCAGCATGGATTGGGTCTATTAGGACGACTTTTATCACATGATTATTCAACATGATCGCTAATGATTATACCTCAGGAATACCTCTAATTAAAGGTTTAATGTGTCGGAATACACAAGCATATCCTTACAGCTTTAATATAAATGATAATACGCTATTACATCATCTTGTGAGTAGGAGATGACAACAATTGATAAACTAGATATTACTAAAGTTGTGAACTTTAAGGTGTTATAAGCTAAATAACTTAGTTACTCAATGAAACGTGATCTCGTAACGCAAACAATTGAAAATGAAATACCAATAATTGCACTTATCCTACGTATTCAAGCATTCATTGTCTTTGATACGCCAGCTTACGGATAACAATGCACTTTAAAGCAGAAGTAAACAGAAAAATAAACGTAAACAAAATTAAAACGTTATCGCCATCACAAATAATGAAAAAAAAATCATTTCTACCAACCTATCTTTTAAGTAAGGCCTGTCGAAGAATCTTTCAATTGCAATTGTGTATTGGTATAAACAAAACAGGACGACAGTCCGTTCGATAGATTACGAAATACGATTAGAAAATTCCATCAAACCGAATTTGGTTAACAATATAAGAGTTTGATAATTGGTACCAAACAAGCAAGCACCTTCGTCATAATAATGATGACTTCGATGAAAGTTACCAAACTCAGTATCTTATTGAATTAATTCAGCTATTTTTGTCGAACTTTTTCGTACAATTGACCAAATTATGAAATATATCAAGAGCGTTTGATAAAATAAATCAAGTGCTTAGTAATTTACATCATAGTTTAAGCATATATTTAACAAAAATACTCCCTATCACACCAGTTTGATAGTTTTGATGAAATCATTTTTTCCGTGTATTCTCTTTCTAAAAAAAGGAAATCTTCTAACAAAGCTCCGCATAGCATTTATTTAAGCCCTTTATGGTTCGGGAGAAAAACAAATTCCCATACCTATCCTTCCGGAAAAACAACACTCATAACATATCGTTTCCGTCGGAAGTGAATTTATAGGGGGGCTCTAATGTGATGTTCTTCTTATTTCTCTTAAAGATGTCTATTCTCAATTGTCTTAAGCAATCTAAGCCTGGCGCGCAGCCATCTAGAGTCCAGCGGCTCCCGGTCCAACTTGTCTAACATCTACATATTTTTTTACAATTCAAGCAGCTTTTCTTTTTCATTTATTAAGTTCACATGCTAAGTTTTTCTAGACCGCATCCCATATGCTCTCGGCATATTCAAGGTGTGGCAGGACAAGTGCACAATAGCAACTCTCCTTTACTTTTTTATCCCGAAATCCAACTGCTTTACTACAATTGTCATTGCGGGCATTTGATCATTGTGGGTCATCGTGGATATGAGACAAATAATTTCTTGGAGAGAAATGGAATGCACAAATATTTTTTTTTAGTTGATGAAATTTTTTTACTCATTTACTTTCTCTGAATGCGGGGGCTTCAAATTTACTCCTCTCATTCGTAGGTGATGAGTGAAGCTAAATTCTTTACCAGCACTAAACCATGGAGCTGAGCTTTGAGACACCCATGTTTTCCGTAAAATGGTTCTGAGATTTGAGACAAGATACTTCTTCTGAGTAGATGCCAGGATGTGGTGGAAGTTATTAATATTAGTTAAATCAAACATTGTAATATTTCCATTAAATCAATGTCTTCCTCCATTGTCTTATTTAACTAATGCGTTTCCAGCAGCTACCATGACTTCATCTTTTCCGGAAATTATAAAAATGTTTCTATAAGTTGATCTAACATGCTTCCGAAATTGTTGGACTGCTCCTCCTGCTAAAAATTATGAGCTCCTTCTCCTACCTTGAGTCTCACTCTTCTTGATCGCAATGGTTCGCAAAGCCGCAAAACTTTTGTAATAAGGTGGTTTCCTATTATTTTTTATTGCCTAAATCAAAAGATTATTACTCCTGGAGCACTCATTTCACGCTTCTAGATTTTTCAATGACGATATCTATTTTTCGCGATTAATTTAAAAGAGAAAATTTTCAAGCGCGCGAAAACGCGACGGCTAAGTATGAATGCTGTGAATAGCCCGCGTAACGTCATTCTGGTTCCCGCTTTCGCCGTGTGAGGTGAATTTGGGGCGACGATATTGTGCGCCACTGCGATGCTGGCTGCTAGCAGGTAGCACAATACCCTGCTAGCAGGTAGCGCTTGGCATAAATAAGGAGTATTTATACCTTATCAAACGAAGGAAAATTTCCGACCATAGGCAGTTTTAATAGGTGATTATTAAGAAATATTTCCCTGAAGTCTGTGCCTCATGCATGCATTGGTAATCTCAGATGATGTAAAACTCCTATCTACTGGTATAGAAACTAGGTCCCTGTGAGGTCACGTAGAATGGCATCACATGGGCGCCAATCTGGCCTTTCTCAAATGAGGTTAAAATTGACCATTGCCATTCGTCTAAACTGGGCATTCTAAAACCAAATAATTTTTATATTATAAATACACTACTGGTGGGTAACGAATCGCAATCAATGCCTTTCGTTTTCTCTGATGAAGGAAACTAACCTATTTTGGTGATTAAACTTCGCATCAATTTCCTCAGACCCTTGACTTCACGCAAGGTAAATTTTTAAATTGTTACACTTTGCGAAAACGCTGAACCGTCAATAGTTCCAGTAAGTTCCACTAAGTAGGCTCTTTCCTTCTCGTATTCATCGTTGGAAGCTGGAGGATCAAGCGAGCAAAATGGAGGTGCAATGAGCGGAGAGAGGAGGTGGGAGAAGACTGAATGCTTGAGATGAGCGTCACGCTCCCGCAGTCAATCGTAGGAGGAATCTTTGGAAGCAATTCGGGAGGGAAGGAATTCGGGAGGCATTCGTTCGGATGACAGGGAGCGTACTTAAGGAAACCCCGTCTTCCTTGACGTGGGTTGTTGAAGAAATCAATCAAGGTTGCAATTCAGATAAATCAATTGCCTCGCACGTGACCGACCGAACGGATATATTTATAATCGTTCTACGGGGCTCCAAGCGATTAAACATGTAATGACTTTTTTCGTGCTTTAGAAGATAAATTACAGTAAATGATACAGTTTCCGTCGTGATACGGTGGAAATCTTTGATATTCAGTAAAACCACTTGCCTGTTTCCACACACTTTTATTTAAACCGACCACGGTTTCGGCAACTCGTGCCATGGTACCTTGATAATGGCACGAGTTGCCGAAACCACGGTTGGTTAAAATAAAAGTGTGTGGAAACAGACAAGAGGTTTTATTAAGCGGAAGATGAAACACTGCTGAATTTTATCGTATATCGAAAGCTTGCAACGGTTTCTTATAATAAATAGGAATAGATACTTTATTTCCCTCTTTTCATAAAACTATCTTCATTCTGGGTTATTTTACAGCGATAATAGTCTTAACAGATTTGAGAAATTGAGTTTTGGGACAACGTTATAATCACATGATTAATTCAACGCGTTTTAAGTAATGCACCGATTTTTTACTTTTACAGTCTTAGAATTTACAAAACTTCAAGGCGGTTTGAAAGCATCTAGAGCCATTTCAAATAGGTTGACTGTAAAAAGCGGTCAGGGTACGCCTAGGTTTTGAGCTAGAAGAGTTTTTCACCTCCTATTAAAACGATAACCGTTTGAAGCACCTCTCAGCTTCAGAGCGACGATTGATGCGTTGGAACTGGTCGAGATCAAGTGGAAACAGTTAGTGGAAGAAAAAAAGTAACTCTATTTCAAGTTGGATCAACACAATTCTAACTGGCCATGTTGACTTCGATGATAACTCACTATCAGTAATTGCTAAGATATGGATAATTCAATTTAGAGCTATGAAACCGAATAACCTGCATAATCATTAAATTTATTATCGCGTTATAGATTCGTGCTTATCACAGGCAATAATGATAATGGTTAAAAATTCGCCTATTTAATCAGACGTGTAACAGCGTGGTACTAATATCATGGATTTCGTTTAAAAGTAATATTGTGCCTTGGCTACTATTTATACTTCCAAGCACAATATTTTTATTATATTGTTGCCCTGGTTCTATAATATTGTTGACTGTGCGTTATAATTTTTGATAGAGAGCAATAAAGTGCTTTCGATGATTAGTTTCCGGGTTAGTTTCGCGTCGACTCATTTTTGTCCGCCAAAAAATGAGTCGACGTAGAATAGGGTAGTTTCCTTCATTAAATAAAACGAAATGCATTGATTGCTATTTGATACCCACCAGTAGTGAATTCATACTATACATATTATTTGGTTTTAGAAATACCGGTTTAGACGAATGGCTATGGTCAATGTTAACCTCATTTGAAAAAGGCCAGATTGGCGCCCATGCGATGCCACTCCATGTGACGTCACAGGGACCTAGTTTCTATACGAGTTTCACATCGTCTGAGATTACCAATGCATGCATGAGGCACAGAGCTTAGGGAAACATGTCTTAATAATCACCTATTAAAACTGCCTGAGGTCGTAAAGTTTCCTTCATTTGATAGGGTATTAATAATCCTTATTTAAGCCAAGCGCCACCTGCTAGCAGGGAACTCTGCTACCTGCTAGCATCCTGCATCGTATCAGCGCTCAAAGCCGCACCCCAAGGTCACCTCACACGGCAAAAGCGGGATCCAGAATGACGTCACACGGGATTTTCCCAGCATTCATACTTAGCTGTCGAGTTTTCGCGCGCTTGGAAATTTCACTTTTCATTTAATGTTGAAAAATAGATATCGTCATTTAAAAATCTAAAAGCGTGAAATGCGTACTCCAGGAGTAATAATCTTTTGATTTAGGCAATAAAAAAGTAATAGGAAACGACCCTATTAACCCGGAAACCAATCATCAATTTAATAACCGCGGAAGCCTCCGTAATAAAGGGCTTTCATTTACATAGGGAAACCTTTTGAAGCTTTCGTTAAAAAAATAGGAGAGTGGTAAGTTGTGTTTATTCACCTATTTCAATCAGTATAACAGAAAGTAATTTTAGATGCATGTAATTTTCAAAAGTACTTCATTTTCGTAATATGTTTTCAGAACATGATTTCTTCCAACGATGGAGCCCGTATTTCCTTGGTGATGGATTTATGTCGTTGTGACCCCTCTGGTAAGTGTTAAACTACCTTATTTCTTTAAATATTTTAGTTCCATCGTTTGCAGATAGGTAACGTTGAATTATGCCGTTGTGCCTCCATTCGAGAAAAAAGTGTAGAATTTCTTTAAAAGTCTCATTCTCGTTAAATGAAGAAGTACAACGTACGAAAGAAGACACTTTGGAAAATCAGCTTGGCAAGATATGAATTTTTCTCTGCCTTGATATTCGTTTCACATTACTTCATGAAAATAATCGACATAAATTCGGTCTAATTAAGATTTCTACTATGCCATTTTTGGCGTATGCATAAATATGAATTTTATCATGTGGTGTCAGTCATCCAACTCTTTTGTGGGGAGTGGTTGTCAGCGAACGAATGGAAGAGCGGGGTAATAGCGTACACTTATGCATTTTTATTTTATATCTTTCAATTGAAAACTTCAACGAAAGAGGCAATCATATTACCTTGAAGGATTTTGATTCTTTTGAAACTTGATTTCCCACGAATTCTTTGCTTCATATTTGGAAAATTTAACTTACTTTGAGTGTTACACCTGTTTTACAAAACTCTTACACTGCTCGGTATCGTTCCGTGTGCCGGGACAATACCGTACATCAGTTGGGGCAATACCGCTCTGTGACTGTGGGAGGAAAACAAAGACGGAGAATGTAATTTTAAGTTTTGTTCCATCATTGCATTAGTAAAACATAGCATAATAGCTTACATTAAAACTAAAATAATACCAACACCCTATCTTAGCTGTAATAAAAGTGAGCTAACATAAAACTAAAATTAAATAAAATCCTTTTCTAGTTACGATTAGATGTTTTATTGTAGCATTAAAATATGAAAATCCATAATTAGTATAGACTGACGACACGACGGATGAAGATCTTTTGGATTATTGAGATGTTCTGACTATCGTGTGTTCGGATTATCCAGGTTCGCCTGTACATGGGAGGATTGGCAACTCACATATTCAAAGATCCTTCATAATTCATACAAGCATTTTAATGTTCATGTTGCTCAGAAAAGTTATAATACTATATGCGGCATTATTGTTCAACACGGGGCAATACCATATACCTTGCGCCTTGTACGGTATTGCCTCATGTAAGGTGTACGGAATTGCCCCAAAACGACATGACGCAGCATTTTCAACCCTAACCTCAAATAAGAACAATATTGGGCTTGTTTTTGGTAATTAAAAATAGCCCATGATTGTGGCTATTAAAAACCATTAGTTCGAATATAGTCACTAAAAAATGTTCCCCTTACCTCAGTTCGAGTTAGTCTTTAACATTATAAGAAAAGTTGACAAAACAGAAAAACTTGTACGAGGAGGTGCACGATAACAGCCTTTTACATTATGGCTAGTAAAATAACAAAAGTATGCGTTGTTAGGGTGGTTTTAAAATGGCCATAGAATTATTCCTAATAATTTTAACCTTTATTATGTCCTGAAGAATTGCATGCAATAATAAATTTGTAGAACTATCCCTACGATAAAATCCATACAAATTTTGCTCCATTCTTCCGATATTTACCACGCTGATGTGCCTGGCGACAACACTATCGACGACGTACCAGTTACCTTCATTAGTTCAAAGTGATTTTCACTGGAATTGTGTTGCCCTGAGAGAACCACTGAAACGTGTAGACAGCAACTAGAACGCAATTGAACCTGTTTACTCCAGTGACATTAACGCGGTGAATATCCGGAGAAACAGAGCAGAAATCATCGTTACGATACCGTGGAAAATTTCTTATAATTATATCGCGTTTGTCAAGCCTAGAAATACAGTGCGGTACAAAGATGATTTTCACCGTTATCATCATTTGACTGGTTTGACGCAGCTCTCCATTTCTCTCTCCTATCCGCTAACCTTTTCATAGCGACGCATTTCTTCTCTTTTACATTCCTTGTAACCTGTCCCATGTAACTCATTCGGGGCTGTCCCTTGCCCTTCTTCCTTTCCACCTGTCCTTCAACGATTCTCTTCATCAGTGCACTTCTCTTTCTCTACATCGTGCCTCAAAATGTGGCCAACTAGGTTGTCCCCTCTTCTGCTTAACTTTTTTAGGAGACTTCTCTTTTCTACCATTCTTCTTAGCATTTCCTCGTTACTTCACGGTCAATTCATTTTATCTTCATCATTCTTCGGTAGCACCACATTTCGAATGCTTCCACTCTTGAGATCTCTGCTGCTGTCAGCGTATAACATTGAAAAAACCCTCAGAGGACCAGAGCATACCTCAATCACTGAATCATATATATCACAATACGGATATCTTAGTAGTCTTGAAAATCTTCAAAGAATAATTTAACTCCATCAAGTAAAGCATCGTGAACCAGGACTATGAGACTCAAGATATAGGTAGCTGGGATAGGTAAAAACTTAATCAGCTAAAGTAATTCGACTATTTGGGTAACACATTAGAAGAAAAACGGATAAAACAGTTACGACATAAGGAAGAGGCGGCGTTCACGAATAGGAAGGAGATTATGAGAGGATTATTATGCTAGATTTTAAAGAAAAGTCTAGTAATGATTTCGATATCGAGTGAAGCACTTTACGGTGTGCAAACACGGACACTTAGGATGTAGGACAAGAGAAGACTGGAGACGTTCTAGATGTGGTGTGGCGAAGAATGAAAAAGGTGGACGGAAAGGAGGACGTACGACAAAGTGCTGAACATGGTGGGTGAGGAGAGGCAGATGAATTTTTGATGAGGTACGGAGGAGAGAGAACTTATGGATGGAGCGATTATAGAGCTGGGTGGGGATGTTAAAAATAGTGTAACATAATGTTGGGTAAACGAGAGAGAGGAAGAAAGAGAATAGGATTTTAAGAATAAAAGGGAATTACCTTACCGTAAATTGAACAGGAAAGTCGATGAAGGGAGGGGAGTCTGCCAGAATATTTCTCAAATACTCCATGGAAACCTACCGCAATCGATCCTCTATATCATTTCTACCGTATAGATACCTTTTTCTCAACTTATACGCAAACAAGCTCTACAAATGAGGTACCAAAATGCACAGAATTGATCAGAGAACATGCGATGGCATATCTTACTTTCTAAATATTGCTATTGTCTCCTAAAATTGGTTTTTAAAAATTAAAAAAAATAATCGATTACGGCAAGATTGTCTTCATCCCAAGAATACAGTTAACGCCGTCGGATCCCACCATGCCTTTTAATTTGACTCGCAGACAATTTCCCGTTAAGGTTTCCTATGCGATGACTATTAACAAGGCTCAGGGTCAGACTTTGCAAAGAGCCGGCTTATTCCTGCCTGACCCTGTAATCTCTCATGGCCAACTTTATGTAGCATTCTCTTGGGTAAGATCTTTTCAAAATATTTTTGTAAACATTAAGGAAAACGCTAAACAAGTATTAACAGAGGATAGTGTAATTACTGCCAATGTTGTGTTTAAAGAAGTCCTCTGACCTCAATTTGTACATGAACATTCCAATTAAATTTGTACATAAGACCCTGCCTTTTTTTCTACATTTTAAAAATTAGAAACGCGCCTCTCTCTCTGTGGACCTGCATTGAAAAGAGCGGAGGAAGCCCGCTGGGAGCGGGCGCATCACGCTCGTAGAATACTTAAATGGAAATGGTATATAACGGTATGTTCTTGCCCTCCTGCGAGTGATTCGCGTTGGAAGGAGACGTGAAAGAATTTCGGGGCAATAAAGATAAACTTCTCTCTGGTCTAATTGAAACTGATTTTATTCGCCCACGCCTTTTGCCGTCCACTTAATTTCCCAGCGCCCGTCCGGCCGTGGCTCCCTCAGAAGTAAGACGATCCCTTCTCTCGCCCACTTGGATTCGAATCGCTGCTGCTGCTGCAACAGGGCGGAACCACACCAATGGCCACGCCCTTTCCGCCCTTCGACTGTCACTTGTTTCTGCTTCTTCTCTCTTCCCCCCCCCCCCCCCAACCTTCCACATGTCCTGCTCCTTCGCCACTTAAATTTGCTGGGCATTTTTCGTGTGAATTTATTTTTGCGAACCCATGGGTAAATGGAAAGATGGTTAGATTAGGCCTTTTTCCGTCATGACTTGGGTTTTTTCGCTACTTTTGGTGCATTTTAATCTGTTGGCAAAAATGCTTGCAGCGTGGCAAAGAAAGCATTATCGAAACAAATATGTTTTGTTTGCATCTGATCGCCGAGCCGCCATTGGATTTTGGTGGCCATTTTTTGAACTAATCCCCATTCTCAATTTTAAATGAATAGACGGATAGATAATGGGAAATTTAGTTTTTTCATAATTTTTCCAGGGGTTTCAGACAACTTTAGAGGGGGTCATCATAAGACTTTGGTGAGCGATTCCATAAAGTAGTAAAGAGAATGAGCGATCCATAAATCCTCATTTTCAATAAACATATTATATACTTACTATCTCCAGGAATATCACTGAAAAGTTATGAATTTGATTGGTTGAATCAGCATGAATAAAATCTTCGGTTAACAGCTCTGGGGTTCGTAGGAACGCCTTTCCTTTGGGGCATATTTGTACTGTTTGCATTCTAAGGGAAAGGCGTTCAGACGTTCGTCGTTTTATAATTTCTTTTCATGAAGCATGTGGGATCCGGCGCAGAAATATTGAACCCGTGAGCCTAATAAAATACAAATAAAAGCTACGTGATTCGTAAAAACTGCTACGGTCAAATGTTCATGAAAGCGTCCTTTACATGTTAAAATAATTATGCTAGGAGCCGTTAGAGACTGGGAGACTAGTAATAGGCTTAGATTACTTGAGCAATGGAAAATAGAAATCTTTCAGAGTGATACACATCATCTTAGAGTCCCACTACATTTTCAGGTCCAACAAAAACAATAACTTGAGAGAGTTTTTTTCCGAACGGATAGATATGGGAATTCATATTTACCGCGAACAGTAGAGGGCTTAAATAAGTAACGTATGAATTTATTTCATTCATTTACATAATTCATAGCTTACTATAGGCATTAGCTATGACAGAATGAAATTTAGCACCCTAGAGGAGCACCGTTTTAGTTGGGTTGCCTTCCGATACATACGGCAGCACAGGCAAACAAAAATATATGAGCATCAACGTAAGTTTATGCCCAGAAAGTTATTGATAGAATATACAGATGGCACTTTTCCACAGGTTTATTAATGAAAGTAAGACGCGTTTTGGCAGTGTGGTCATTATCAAGTACAATGAGGATTTTTGGTGATGTTTTTGATGATGTTTTTAAAATCCGATCATCTTGGGAAGTTATTAAAATGAGACATTGCAATATTTCCATTTATAGTTTTATTCTTACACAACGCGTTTCGTCGTTACAAACGACATCATCAAGTGTGTAATGTCGTTTGTAACGACGAAACGCGTTGTGTAAAATAAAAATATAAGTGGAAATATTGCAATGTTTCATTTTAATAATATTACGAACCTCCACCACATCGTGCCTAACATTATACGAGACATCTTGGGAAAGCTGCTTTGCCGTGAGAAAGATAGGATCCTCTCACCTTAAACAATCAGGGATTTATAGAATAAAGTGCAAGGATTGCAAAAAAGTGTAAATCGGTTAGACGGTAGGAACTTCGGCACAATGTATACAGGAGCATAGAAAATACTGGGAGAAAGGAGATACCACCTCTCTCATGGCGAAACATCTTGAAGAAAAACATTCGTGTGATTTTGACCCGAAGATCGTCCACGGTGTTAATGAATACAAAAATAACTAAATCAACGCTCAGTAACAAAAAGGTAGAAATGATTATCACAAAAAATATTGTTAAACTGCTTATCAAATCAATCCCTATCCAAGAGTTTTGAAAACAGTCTCCCTTCTCCGACTTCAATCAGACATCAAATTCATTTATAATACCCTTCGACAGTCCTGACATTGTTTCCTTCCTCAGCATTAGAGTACTTTCCCGCCACACCCGATCTACCTCTATACTCTACATTCCTACACTCAGGCTATCTGTAACTAAGCGCTCACTTTTCCACAGACTTTCCTTTTTAATAAATTCTCTCCCCGGTGATATTGATCCGTTTGGTCTGACACTTAAAATTTTTACTCATCGGGCATTAACATATTTATCGCATACATGACTAGATAGCTGGATAAATGTTTGTTGTTTTCTTTTCTATTCTATTTAAATTTGTAATACACAATTATCATTTAACTATTTAACATTTGTTTTTATGAGTGCACTTTAAATTGGCAGTCTTGCTGTATGTGTACCTCTTTATTAAAATAAAAAATAAAAAATTGTATCATGTAACTAGGCCTTTACAAACATGAAATATCTTGGAGTGAGTGCCATTCATGTTTATCTTCATCGTCCGCAGCAAAAAAAAGAACACGAATGAAAAAATACCACTTTGATGGAAGACGTGGTTAGTCGCGGGCAAATCGGCGTTTTTTTTATCCTTCTGGCAGGCGGAATTCGATTCGATTTGAGGTTGTTTCCCATGGACGGGCGAAAATGGTTTTTGATAGATTTTTTTCTCGTCTTGTCCCACTCGCTTTTGTCCGAGACAATGTGGCGTGCGACTAAAAAAAATATTTGTTCCTGATCATTGGGTTTAAATTAACTGTCTTCTTAAGAGAGAAAAAAAGTTTCTTTTATAAGGGACTCATTTTAGAGTGATGGATAAGAGACTAGATTTGACGGGTTAAACTTTTTTTTTCATTAAGTTGGATGGGAGTATTTGGAGCATTTGGAGGCGATGCAGTCATGAAACCGCAGAAGTCGCGTTGGAATAGTGTAGTTTCCTTCATTAAAAAAAAACTAAAGGCATTAATGCGATTCGCTACCCACCATTAGTGTATTTATTATAAACAAATTATTTGGTTTCAGAAATCCCAGTTTAGACGAATGTTAATGGTCAATTTTAACCTCGTTTGAAAAAGGCCAGATTGGCGCCCATGCGATGCCACTCCACGTGACGTCACGTGGACCTAGTTTCTACACGATTAGATAGGAGTTTTACATCGTCTGAGATAGCCAATGCACGGCATCTCACGCCATTAAAACACTTCTTAAAGACTTCCCCTTCCAATTCGCAGTAAGGTATAGGTACAAAAATTGGTATGAAAACCTATAGTATCTTCTTTTCAACTCACATTCACAGAAGTAAGGGAAGAGCCATTTTATGAGGAAATGCAGCTACTGCTACTCGTGCGTGTGAAAAAAGCAAGAGCTAAAACCTTAAATTAGGAGTGGGAAATTCGAACTGTCCCATACCGCCTTGTTCCCCCTACAGCTAAATTTGCTATTCCTATCTATTTGTAGCAAAACTTATTTGGAAGGTTTCACTATCAAATGCCAACGGAAGACAGCAGTACACAGAGTAAAGCAAATCCCATTGGATGTTACCATAAATAGGCCTTGGTCGTTCGAAATGTGGGTTTGCTGAAAAATAACCCGATTTTACTCCAAATTTATCTTGTTTAAACACAAGACTTAATATTATACGCGAGTAGTACCTAGTAGCAATTATTTTAGCTTGGTCGGCAGTAATTTTATTTTAAAATAGATACAAATTTACTTCAAAACATTGTCAGGTAAGCCTGCTACTTTGCCCTTCGCCAAAGGGCATAAATGGGAGTAAATTCATCTGCATATCCAGTGCCATCAATGATCAACTCCCAACCACAAACCGCTTAGTTGTTTCATATTGCCTGCCTATTAAGAAAATCTCATTTCTGTGTCGGTAGCATGGGGAATCAATTTTTTTTTTGCTTCGACTCCTCCCAAAATTGATAGGTGTGGTACAATGGAAGAGCACAACGTGCTACATGACCACTTTCTTGCTCCAACAAATGATTCGTCACGCCATCCTCTCAAAATCCTCAGAGTAGATGGGAATTCCCACGGCAGAGCGTTCGAGTTATTTCCCGTCCTCCTCAAAAATACGAGACGTGGTCCTTTTCTTTCGAACCAAATTCGTGGTCAGAGTTAAGATGGCGTGAAGGCTCCAAGAATGAGATGAATGGATAAATCAGTTTGGCGAACAAAAAAAAACAATTGCCCGTGATTGGGTGGACCCGAGCAGAAGCGAGAGAAATTCACTGAATGGAGTTTCAGATTCGGAGGCAGGATGAAATGTTGAGGTAGAGGGACTTAATCATTCCACTACTAAGAGTCCAAAAGCTTAAACACAAACAGAGTCAATAAGTAAAATGGCTTTCGACATCGAAAATGATCGTACGTATAAGCTAACCTCATCTGAATAATATACAATGCTCTTGTTTTACCACTACCAAATCAGCTCTGAATAAAACACAACACACATTTGGAGTCATGCTTCCATTTGAAGTGTCTGTTATTATTATCAGCGGAGTGATGATTTTGATAATGGTGTAACAACCCAAAGCGGTAATAAAATAGAAATTTGTATAAACTTGTGGAAGAAACTATGTGTTTTTCATTATTAATATGGAGTCATTCCGCCACGTACGTGCTTCAAGTTTCGATGTAACTCTTTAAACAGCTTGCAATGGCCTTTACATCCAGCATCCCAATAATTAAGAACTTTTGAAGCAGGAACACACATGCTCTGGAGTGAAAACTGAACTTGTCTTTCAATAATTCGCACCCGTGACCATCGGATTAGCAGGCCAACAACGAGGCCGACTAAATTTAAATAAAATTCTAGTTATTCATGTGAAAGTTATTAATTCCCATGCTTCTACCATAGAGTAAGTATATACTTACTCTATGCTTCTACATCTTTTCAAAGTCTGATTCTATACGTCTAAATATGAATTCTCTAGCATTTATGGAAACAACATCTTTCAAAATGTTTTAACCCTTTCTAATCCAGAGCTGTTTTTTGGAGAAATCAAATTTCAAGATTTTTCGTTTTGAAAACTTGAAAATTTTACACTCAATGATAATTATCCTGGCAGATAAATATTTCGTCATTAAAATTTACACTACAAAATAAAATTTTGTTTAGATACCTCCCAAATAGAGCTGGAAGTTAAAACATTTTTGATTATGCTTAGAAGCAACATTGGGTTATAAAGGGTTAAAATTCTAAAAAAGATATTCAAGGTACAAATATAGCATTGATGATGAACTTGCGCCTGGCTTCACGCTTTCCAAGCCGTGGCGTGGGATTGTTGGTGACGACAGTTTGTTTATTTGTGCCCAAGGAAAAGAGATATTATCCCAGGCTAGTCTAGGAAGCCATAGAAATAATCAAGACGCCGAACAACATGAACAGAGAGGGCGGCTACTGTCTCCACAGCTCGTGGAAGAGGGTCATACGAGAAAGAAACACATCGGCCAATCATCTCCCAGTGCGAAGGAACTGGCACCAATATGCCCTATGAAAATTGACAAAAAGCATCATCCCTGCACCTGCGCCGTAACGGATGATAGGGTGAAAAGGGTGGAGAGAAACCCGGCGTCGGAAATAGCCTGCTTTTAATGAAAGGCGCAAAGGAGATAACAGGTTAAAGTTTCATTCCACGGATGGAGTGCTGTACTTGAAGATACCCTAACAGGTTTCGGGCAGTCTCTGAATAATCTGTGCAACCACCGTGATTTGAACTAGTACCACCTAGGTGGGAGGCCATGACTCTAACCAACCCTGTCGGACGCCTCCTAAAAAGATTATAAAAATCCCAACTCTCGAGCTGAGAACGCCAGTAGGAATTGCGGTAAAATTTCGTCACAAAAAAATCCCACTAATTACTAATCAATTGAAAAAGAAATTTCAATGTGGTCGTGAAGACAGGCCGTAGCGATTTGCAACTGCACCGTGTACATTAGGGCGGATCGCAAAAATCGATTTTTTTCAAATCCATCTGGCCCAATGAAAAAAAGTTGTGGGACCGATCAAAAATAAGGCCTGAAAAATTTGAGACCTGTACGTGAACCCCTGACCCTCGCTCAAATGCAATTTAGGGGGGGAGGGTCAAAATTCGAAAAATATAATATTTTATGGTCATTCCCTATAGATTTTGCCGAGTTACTGCCCTTTTAGGGCAAACATTTCGTGCATTTTGACGTATCTGCCACCGTTTAGCCACAAAATGCCTACTTTGAGTCCGCGTCCGCGAAGAAAATATTCCAACGCCCACGCAGCGTCGCGGATACAAGAGCCGCAGGCCGATCCCCTCCCCTCCCCGATCGCTTCTACCCCTCCCACGCCTCCAATACAGCAAAATTCATCCCGCGCATGTTGTTAGGAGGTCGTTTATCTTTGATAAAATAAATCAGAAGATGGTAGAAGGTAAAAAACGATGCGTAGTGAGATGACTTGTTCCGTATTTGGCGCCTCGTCGGCGTTAAACAAATCGATGTTACCAACTTTCAGAGAAGTGATGAAATATTTTTAGATCTGCGCACGCAGGAAAGGAGACTACGGTCTATGAAGACGCCTCTCGAGTGGCTATGAAGGTGCACGAACTTAGGTTATGCACTTCTATTCCGGTATTGACCTACAGCTGTGACTAAATGGATGAATAAGGGTGAAGGCCGCCGGCGTACCCTCCCCGCCCCCCTCTCGAACGCCCCAGATGCACCAAAATTCACACCAAGTGCGTCTTTCTTCGTTATTCTTACTAATATTTGATGTATCAGCATCGTCCAGTGAGGAACAATCACGAAAAAATTACTCAATTACCTGCTTTCCAGTCTGTATTTCTTATGTAAGTGTCATTCCTCGTCTATTGCTGCTGTCAACAAAGTTTTGGTAAATTATTTCGCGAATCTCTCGTCCGTATGTATAATAAAAGGAATATTGAAATTCAAATTTGAACTTTCATCAATAGAGTTTTTAATTCCACAGCGCTAAGCTCAGATATAGCCGAAGGAACCGGAGTCTCTCTAATATATCATCAGCGGGTAGTCCTTTACGACGATATTAAAATCCAGCAATTAAAAAAATCTCGGATTGGTCGCCAAACGCATCCTTGAAGAAACGCAAATTGGGTCCCTAGATTACCCTCCCAACGTTTATGTCGCAAATCCAAGTCAACACAGTGCAATTAGCAAATAGACCACTATAAGGGATGAAATACGACTTGATGCTTTCCCGGTGAATGATGTGGGTAGACTCTTTTCGGGTTCAACAAAATTTATCCCATAGGATGAGCCCCCAGTCGGAGCTTGAAACGTTGGCCATTATGGAAAAATTAACCCGGTGGGAATCCCGAGAAGAGTCTACCCACACTGCAAGGGGTGTTGGAATTATGCTTATAGCAAAGGTATGATGCCTCCTTTTTGGGCGGTATTCGCTTGGTACCATCATAATCAAATCCTTTTTAATTCTGTGTATCTAATTTTCACTCGGAAAGGAATCGATAATCGCAGATTTTATAACTTTTGCTAATCCTCCGACGTGGGAGGCAAACCTCCAAAAGTGGGACCCTGTTTCTTCAACTAACACCACACATTCCCCTCTAAACTTGTATTGATAAGTCCTCTTCCCTTTTTCCATCAGACAAGAGTATAGTCTTTCATTCCAATAAAATAAGGCCCTTTGATGACACCTCTCTTTTCTTATTCACAGTAATTAGAATCTTTTTCTGTCTACGTAAGTAATTCTGGTACACTAGCTTTGATATATCTTACGAAGTTATGACTTTTGCGTCAGCTAAAGTTGCGGGAAAGGTCATTGCTGTTTCTTGGTTCTTGCGTATACCTCTATCACAGTTGGCAGACGCATTTTCCCCGAAGAAGTTCCAATTTGAGTTTATATTCCTTAATGTTTATTTCATGCGGAAAGTAGAGATACAAATCGGCTAATTTCTCGCTAGTTTAATTTTCTTCGGATGAATTGATGAAGAAAATATTTGATACTATTTTCCCGTAAGAGTTTTGACGATGATGACTCAAAGCTCTCCTACGATTCCCTTTTTTCCTCAGTTGTCGAGTTTCTTTAGGGTTCAATCCAGCAGCCATCATCTTTCTTTTCGCCAGATTATTTCTCAAAATATTTCTTCATTGGGGGAACCTTATGCTCCTCCATGCACTTAAAAAAATGCACGCAAAAATATCGCATAATTTAAAATGTTCCTTTAAAATTGTTTGAGTCTTATACTTCAATACGTAAAACCCTACTTTTGGCCTATTACGATTTTCCGTAAGTTTTAGTACTTCCTGTGGTACCGCTAAATCCATTTAGTTACATTCATAATGGAAGAGAAGCGCGTCACCATAGTTCGTACACCTTCATAGCCACTCGAGAGGCGTCTTCATAGACCGTAGTCTCCTTTCCTGCGTGCGCAGATCTAAAAATATTTCATCACTTCTCTGAAAGTTGGTAACATCGATTTGTTTAACGCCGACGAGGCGCCAAATACGGAACAAGTCATCTCACTACGCATCGTTTTTTACCTTCTACCATCTTCTGATTTATTTTATCAAAGATAAACGACCTCCTAACAACATGCGCGGGATGAATTTTGCTGTATTGGAGGCGTGGGAGGGGTAGAAGCGATCGGGGAGGGGAGGGGATCGGCCTGCGGCTCTTGTATCCGCGACGCTGCGTGGGCGTTGGAATATTTTCTTCGCGGACGCGGACTCAAAGTAGGCATTTTGTGGCTAAACGGTGGCAGATACGTCAAAATGCACGAAATGTTTGCCCTAAAAGGGCAGTAACTCGGCAAAATCTATAGGGAATGACCATAAAATATTATATTTTTCGAATTTTGACCCTCCCCCCCTAAATTGCATTTGAGCGAGGGTCAGGGGTTCACGTACAGGTCTCAAATTTTTCAGGCCTTATTTTTGATCGATCCCACAACTTTTTTTCATTGGGCCAGATGGATTTGAAAAAAATCGATTTTTGCGATCCGCCCTAGTGTACATCTACCTTAACCACTGAAAGATTTAATTAATATTAGTTAGCATGCATATTAAAACTTACCCCCAAAATATGTATTGAAAAGCATAAGGAGAAGGAAAAATAAGGGACGGATATTAAAACGAATCCAAAATGGACCTACATTCTTCGATTTGCAACTATATGTGCTTTGCCTATGTATGTGTAGCGAGACTTATTTGGAAGGTTTCACTACTAAATGTCAATGGATGACTATGTAATACAGAGTAGAGCAAGTGCCATAACTTTTCACCATGCTTTGTCCTTCGACGTTCAAAATTAAGGAATTGAGAAAAATAACCCGGTTTTCTTCCAAATTTAATTTATTAAAACACTCGACCTAATTTTATTCTCAAATAGTATCTCATATCAATGATTTTAGACTAGGCGGCTTAGGTGATAAACCAGTCTTCTTTTCTAATTACGAATCGTTTTAGTCTCGTCTGAGAGGTAGTTCCTCCTCTATAATTGTAAGTTCTAATTGTCGCTAGAAATTGGATCATTAAATTCTCACCATTAGCATTTGTTGAAGTGCCACATTTAATGTGGCCATAATATAGATGTATGTTGATGATTTCGTTAATGAGAATAGGCAGTTTTTGGTTTTTATTTGAAGGGCAAACAAAGTAATTTCGTTTACCCTGAGGGAAGATGCAACCTACCCGCATTTTAGGCCCTTATTTAGGGTAGCTTATTGTCGCAAGATATTGCTTTATTAAGTTCACACCATTATATTACTTGGTAATTGTTGTGAAGGCAAATTCTATGTGACTATAATGTAGATGTATGTAGATGACTTTGTTAAGAGAGAGAGAGGCAGTTATTGGTCATATTTGAAGAGTGAACTAAGTAATTTCGTTTATCCTAAGGGAAGATGATTTTAGGCCCATACCCACTACCTGCATTTTAGGCCCATAGGGTAGATACCTATAAGTAGTAGTCACTCTTGCTTTCTATGCAAATTTCTATAATTATTACCACCTTCAGATTATGAAAGAGGTTCAAGCACTGAGGCTGGCTACCATTTCAAGAGAGGGGCGAACGTGTTCCTAGGGAAAGGAAACAATATCAGCCGAAAAGAAACGAATAGGCATGAGGACGAATTAAAAGTAATTTTTTTCCAGGCATGTAATTATTGTTGCCCTTATTATTTACACTGATCCACCTGCTGGATTGGTGGGCAGGCAGGCGCTGCCTCGTATTTCAGTGTTTTTTTCCTCAGCCAAACCCTTTTCCCGCCCGAGCACTCAGGAGCCAAGCGTCTTGAGGGTCAGGGCGGAAGTGGTCAGCGCGTGGGCCCGTAGACATAATTGCTATCCCTGGAGAGACGGGGCCACTCCTCGAGAATTCCTCTGGTCCTTATGCCTTTCTCTCTCCCGTACACCATAACATTATTTTAATTCACAAAAACTGACCACCCCCTTGCGGGGTCCTTCAAAATGGGGTTGGCATAGAGTGTAGATACGGGAGAAGAATTGGATACCGTCTTATTATGGAGCGGAACCTTTTGTGGTATTTTTTTTGTGTGTGCCATCAGAGGGTTGGAATTGGTGGAGGATTGAATCACCAAAATAAATGAGGAGTCGAGACGCTTACCTCATTGAATATTACGGAATTAAATGAGGAGGTCCACGTGTGGAATGCATTATTTTTTTCTGTCCTTCATCATGATCTCTCTGTTATTATTCTTCATCTTTTCAGAGCATTTGAGGTGTGCATTAGAGTGTTACCGTGTGTTACGCATATATCTCCCATTAATACTGCCACCACTGATGTAACCGGGGGAGGGAGGATCCGGAGTTTCTCCCTTAACCCCCTCGTTACGTCCAAAGAATACCTGAGGGAGTTTAAGAGACGCGAAGGGCGGGGTAAGAACGCTGCGGTGTCGGATAGAATCATGGGAGAAACACCTGCCCCTCCATGAGGATTACAAGTGCCGCCTTTGAGGCCGAGAAAAAATGTAACGCTTATGCTAGCCTTACCTGCCCAGGGGACTGACGTCAAAGCCAGAGTGAACTTGATCGAAGTATGTATCTTGTTGCAAGCACGGTGATATGATGCGTGTTATAGCTAGATACAGTAAAGGAATGTGTCATTTGGAGTATGTCTTGTATTTGGCAAGATGGGGTGGAAGTTATTTTTATTAAACTATTCTACCGATCAAGGTAGGTTTTCATGGGCAATTTAAGATTTTCTCTCCATCGGTGCTTGTTTCCAAACTTTCTGAAGTTTTGCAAAAATTTGGAGCAGTTAAAATTAACTGTTATTTTATTAAAGTATTCTACCAGTTAAGGTAGTTTTCTATGGAGTATTAAAGAAGTATTCTGTCAGTCATCTCTCCCTTAATGGACTTCCCTCATCCATTCACAATGAGGTCTACTCCCTTTCACTCTATCAAAAAACTCTATTCTCTTCCTTCCTCTCCTTCGTTTGCCCAAAATTCTACCCTCCAACACTGTACCCAACATCCCTTCCCCGATAACCACTCTCTCCATCCATACTTTCTGTCTCCTCCGTATCTCATCTACAAGTTGCCTCTCCTTACCCACCATGTCCTGCACTTCGTTATTCCTCCTCCTCTCCATCCGCTACACCTTCTCCTTTTTTCTCCATTAAATTAGCTGAGTATGGCATTGCAATATTTATTCTGAATTCATTTTCACACGACGCGTTTCGTTATTACAACAACATATTTAAATTCAGTGGAAATATTGAAATGTATTAGAACGATCCACATTTCACGGAGAAATAATTATGGCTGCGTAATATTTCGAGCGTTTCGCATAAGCGGAGGTGAAATTGACATGACTCGCCATGAGAAAAATAATCCTCTGGATCAGGAATCGAACCACGGACCTTTGGATTTCCGGGTCACTTTGAGGCTCGAAATATTACTCGTAACCGCTCTGCGCGGCTTCAGCGCATGCTCTCATACGGTTGTGGCTTCCTTGAAGTCCTTCTCCCTCGCGTTGCCATCCTTAATGGACGTTGAAGGCCTAGCATTGCTATGGAAATTCAGGAATCTGGATAGCGTAGTGGTCTGCGGTGTGTCTCTGTGGTTCGATTCCCAGTCCAAGGGAATTTTTTCTTATGGCAAATCAGGTTAATATTTATGGCTGGTAACAAAAATTAATGTCTGTAGTGATGTGCTTGATTAAATTCAAAACTTTTCCATACATTTAATCACTATTTTAAATATTATACGTACTATTAATTAATAATATTAGTTATTTCTATCAGATTACTTTACCCGAATGGAAATTTGTTTTTAAGTAGTATAAATTTCGCTATTCAGTTTGATGTCTTAGTGAAATAATTTGAAATTAGAAGAAAAGGAAAATATACAACAGCAATATAGAACACGTATTATTTTGCAACGTTTAAATGGTCAATTAGATTTGGCTAGCTAGGAAATTATATTTTTTTCTGAGTAATTATAATTCGATGATTTATTGTGGTTCATTGCTCTTTAGTAAGGAATATATGAAACTGGAATTAAAATTTTCAACTCGTTTTGATATCCATCCAAAAATTATTGAGTATAAATGTATCGTTATTACCATATTGTCGCGCTGCGCACCTTTTTGTAAAATGGCGCGAAAGGTATCCCCGAAAATTAAGCTTCGAAGGGACAGATTGGTGACTCCTCTCCGAAGTCCCTTAACCCTCAACTACTGGCGCGCGGTGATGGTGAGTCCCCAGGCTGGTAAATTTGTTGTTTACTTCCAGGTTGATTTGGCAACATCGCTTAAGCCTAAATCACACGATCATTAGTTTTTGTCGTGAAAGTGATCACTGTCGCGATCACTTTTCCCGTCGCAAAAAGCGATCGCTCTTGTGATCATTTTTCTGAATCACACGGTCACTCCCGCCGTCAACTTTCGCATCACTTTCGATATCGATATCACACAGCTCGTTGTCATGGGACCCGCATAACGAAAATATACAGAGTGTTTGCTTATCTATGTCGTTCCCACAATTGTCAAACGCCGCGCTGCAATCACACCATACGGTCATGCGTTCTGATTGGCTGATATGGGGTTTTAGGGACGGTTTTAGTGACGGAAAAAGCGACCGGACGAGTGATAAAAAATAGCGATGGGAATCCTCATCGCAATCGCGAAAAACAATTGCCGGCGACGATCATTTTGCGAGTGATCACTCTAGTGATAGCGATAGTGATCACTTTCGCGACGGAAATAATGATCGTGTGATTCAGGCTTTAGCTACTCAGTAGCTTCAAGTCTACCCCCCTCTCCCACCAAACTGGTTATTGTCAGTCTATTTCACCATTGTGAAGTGTAAACATTGTGCAAAGTGATGTAGGGACTCCGTATGTCCCCACGCCATCAGTTGCGTTATAGATACCTCGTTTTTGGCATTGAAGTAATTACCATTGTGAAGTGAAGTGGTGTAAATTACTTACTTAATTTTGTATTTTCTTATAAAAGCTGAATTATTAGTCCCCAGGACCCGAATGAAGAGACAATTAAATATGATTTTAAGTTTTCACATAAAATGCAAGCAGTGGCGTAGCCAGGGGGGAGGTCGAGGGGGTCCTGACCCCCTCACCCCTGAAATATAAATACACAATTATTTTCCTTCATAAAAGGAAACAAAATATTGAAAAATCATGAATTTACTAACTATTTCTTTGACAAATAGAGTGTTTTCGATTATGAAAAGTGTTAAAATTAGCTAAAAACCCATTAATTAGTACCCTGTTTTTCAAACATTTTCCCCCCTGAACGAAATTCCTGGCTACGCTACTGAATGCAAGTTTTTTTCTAAAAATTTGAAAAAATATTAAATATTGAAAATGCCAAAATCTAATAATCTACACTTGTTGAAAACAAAATAAACTTTCAAAAATGCATGGCGGTTTTGACAAAACATCAGTAGTTATGAAGACATTAAATACATAACTTGGGAATCTGGTATGTCCCCACGACAGTACTAATGTCTAAAAAAACCAAGCCAGCAGTTAATGGCTAACGCACATCATTCAAATGAAGTAGATACTGTAAAGTAACCCTCCTCCTCCGCTCCACTTCAATGTGGACTTCTCCCTCCTTCGTCGCAGTCGGCTTAAGTGCTGGCTGGGGTTTTTGCCGAAGGAGAAGTTGAAGGGGGACAGGTAGCCGCCGCCATTGGCCTCATCTGGCATTCCGTTCGCGCGCGCGGGCCATTTCCGCGAAGGGTGCCGCCGCCCTGCGGCGCGTGGGAGGAATTACGAGGCGCGAAGTCGGGCGCTGATGTCGCGGCGATCGGACGCGGCGGGGTCACGGGGGCGGTTTGCTTGCAGCAAGTGGTCTACATGGCATGGTTGCGCTATGGGCATAGGGCGGGAAATGACGGAAAGTCCATGCCAATAGGGTAGTTTCCTTCATCAAAGAAAACGAAATGCATTGATTGCGATTCCTTACCCAGCATTAGTGTATTCATAATATACAAATTATTTGGTTTTAGAAATCCCAGTTGAGACGAATGGCAGCGGTCAATTTTAACCTCATTTGAAAAAGGCCAGATAGGCGCCCATGAGAATCCACCCCACGTGACGTCACAGGGACCTAGTTTCTATACGAGTAGACCGAAGTTTTACATCGTCTGAGATTACCAATGCATGCATGAGGCACAGAGCTCAGGGAAACATGTCTTAATAATCACGTATTTAAACTGGCTAAGGTCGGAAAGTTTTCTTTGTTTGATACGGTATTAATAATCCATAATTAAGCCAAGCGCTACCAGCTAGCAGGGTACTCTGCTTTCTGCTAGCATCCTGCGTCGTATCAGCGCTCGAAGTCTCGCCCCAAGGTCACCTCACTTGCGGCAGCGGGAACCATAACGACGTAACACGGAGTTTCCCCAGCATTCATACCTAGCCGCCGCGTTTTCGCGCGCTTGGAAATTTTCACTTTTCATTTAATCGCGAAAAATACATATCTCCATTAGAAAATCTAAAAGCGTGAAATACCTACTCCAGGAGTAATAATCTTTCTATTTAGGCTATAAAAAATATAGGAAACCACCCCATTCATAATAGCAAGATGGTAGGGGTGAAAGGAAGAGGTAGACCACGGAATAGGTAGCCAAAGGATTTGGAGGATAATTTGAAGGCAGTGGGAGTTTCAAGAGGGAGAGAGGAAGCAACAAGGAGAAGTGATTCCTAATTTCACTATAAAATAGACCTTTAATCGCATGATCATTCTTTCCATATTTCTCGAGCGATAACTCCAGTGATCGCTCTGAAAATGGCGGAAAAATGACGTTACAGACGATCATTTTCGCGATTGCCCCAGGCAAGGGACTGCATGGAGGAGGCCCAATACCATCCCATAGAAGGCTGATCTCTGTTGCCACTTCGGTCGCATTTTAATCTGGTTTCAAAAATATCCGCGGCGCTGTGATGAGTATAACGCAATTCACTTTTTTCAAAATTTTTCATCATAATGCTTGTAATTGCGAGGAATAGCATTATAAAGTTATGAATTTGACAAATCACATCATTATATACATAAATTTCAGTTTAACACCCATTATTATACCTTATTTTCCCGTGAAACTGGGATCAATTTGTCCGCCAGCGACGCGAGTGGCGACTTTTGTAAACCCATTCAAATGCGCGGTCGGTGACAACACATTTAGAGGCCTACTTGAGGATCCTCTTCGGTAATCTTCGTGGTCCCAGGGATGGGATGTCCCAACCATTCTTCTGTCTCTCGGGTGATCAGTTTTCCCGTCGCTGAAACCATCGGCAGCACTTACTTTCACCAAATCAGAACGCTCGGCCTTTAGCAGTGTTTGTAACACCACCTTTGGCTTCGAATGGAATTACATTTCTTAACATGGAGCACGCCAGCACATATCGAGAGGAAAAATGGTTGGGAAATGGGACGGTGGTAACGACCGAGTTATTCATTAAAAGATAAGTGGAGCAATCACTCTATTGGACCCTAAAAAGTTAATGTTGGTGATATCACTCAGAGGAAAAAATGGTCGTATGATTCAAATTAAAGAGAATGTCGTCAAAAGGAAATGTAGAAGAAGCTAGTCAGGTACATCCTCAGAATTAGTTTCAAATCAAATTCAAAGTTAGCGCGGGGGCAAAAATGGTCTTTCCTTATGCGATTTGATGTGGAATCACCCGATTTATTCATCAGACGCGCAAGGATTGAGGTTTTCTACTCCGCAATAACCGAGAATATAATTTAATTAATGGCCACCTTTGATTCCAATAGTCGTCGGCATTAATGAGAAGATTTATGCATGGCTGCATTCTATCTCAAAAAAAGCATTAATTACAGTTAAAAAAAATATTAGTTCCCATGTGAAGACATTGAATTGCGAGCACAAGTTTGCAATTTCACCAATTCAACCACTTCTCTCAAGGTAGAAGGTTGTCATATCGCCGATAGGAAATAAAATAATTTTTTTCATATTTATTTCAATTAGTTATCGTCCACGCCTGAAATTTTCAGAAAATTCTGTGTCAATTCTGAAATTTTGTATTGCACGGAAACCATTTTTAAACCTTGTATTTCTGAAATAGTCGCAGTTAATGTCTGCTTTTTATGGCACCATACGAAATTTTTAAAACTCAAGCTTATGGCTGTCAATAACTTCAGCAATAAATAATGCATAATAACATTGTTATTTTTTTACAAAAAGTTAGCGGTACGCACCTGGAGCTGTCGGACTGAACGTGGGCAATTCAAACCGTGGAATGGATTTTTAAATGTATCGTTGCTGAAGAATTCGCGTTTCTTTCTGCAACACCGTTTTTCGCATCGATGGCGCCAGACAGAAGGTGTGCGTGGGTGGAGACTCGCTCTCCTGTATTTAACGAGGGCCGCTCTAAATCTTCCGCTCACAATATCCCATATATCCAGTCTAACCTTTGCAGTCCGCTTTGCTGATTAATGGTTTTGAAGCAATCATTCCAGTGCGATTCCTAACGTTCTTAGAAATGGAGCAAGTTGCTGTGAAGAGAGGTAGATTTTTTCCTCGGGTCACTCATTACCTATCGCATAGATATGCCACTTAAACGTCACACTTGTCTATTATTTTGGTAATCTAATTAAGAAACCATTTTATTAACCCTCAAATGTTCAATAATTCAATTTATAAGGAGAAAATATACTTTTAAATCTAGAAATAATAAGGATTACATAAGCGACAGTACATAATAGTATATTTGCAATAGTTGATCAAGTATTAAATAATGCAACGACTCTCCTGATATACATAGCCAAGTTTTGCTAAATAATTTATTTGAATTGGTGAAAAGAAATTCAAAAGAGACTTCATGATAAACGTAAGTCAGAATGGTATGGAATTCCGTATGCTCTTAAAAAACAATGTTGCCAATGGTTCACGAGATTTAATCACTGCCATTTAGAAACTAATAAACAGCAATGTAGTTCGGGGAAACATATTGATACACTTTTGTATGTTCCACAGGAGTTATTAAAACTCCTGTGGAGCATACAAAAGTGTATCTTCATTATGTTTCCTGTCACCAAGTTCCACCGAGTATCGCCTTCCAGCCTTAAGATGAGCAGTTCGGTGACACTTCAACAGATGGCGGTGGATAACTATGTCTTTATAACACTTGTTTCTGCCGATATACATTGCCCGAAGTGCATAGAAATATGTGGAGATTTTTCGTGTTTGTCTGGTCGATGGTGTATCGCACAAGATACATTTTCCATTTAATGGTTAGTGCTGAAATCGAATACCATCCATAATTATGGGTAATGTATCACTAAGACAGTGATAATGACGTTACAGTATCGCGCGAACAAAGTTATTAATCGAATTTCACAAGTTCATGGTAAATGCTGACCCCTTGGAGGCTATGTTTCGGGGCGACCAACGGGGATTACCAGGACTATTTGTTAAGTAACCAAATACTTCACCCGTTGGGCTCCGCACTTTACCCCATATAATGAATTAAAATCAGATGATGCTATCGGTAAATAAATCACGATATGCCACCAGTTGATTTTGAAAATAAATAAGGTATGATGTATGTACTTAGGAAAGAAAAAAAGTAAGCTTCTAAGTGTTTCAGCAACTATTCTTTACAGTATGATCCAAGCCAGGGGTCTCCAAAATCCGGCCCGCGGAGGGCTTTCATCCGGCCCTCGCACCCGTTTCAAGTAGCGCGCGATTCTCGCTCGTTTAACTCTGTGAGACGCCGCTAGGAGCATTGCAGCGCTCTCATGCACGTCAAAGTCGCTTTCAATTGTTCGTAAATAAGAAATACGCCACCGGATTCTTCAGTGGACGTAGGTATCGAATACCTCAGTCATCGGCAAATTGGCTATCCGGCCCGCGGGGCGATTCGCAACTTGGAATGTGGCCCACGTGGCCTAGTAAATTGGAGACCCCTCATCTAAAATCGTAAGTTTATTTCATTCTACGTTTCTAGATTTTGCATTCTCTGTATACATTCAGTAAAACAGTGAGATAACTGTCACACGGCTTATATTTAAGAGGAAGCACGTCCATCTCCCAATCTGCCTTTTTTGGCCCCTTAAAAATTATGCCATCCTCGCGAAATTTTACGCAATCATTTTCCACGATGACTTCGGGAATGAAAATCCCATCCCTGCTCCCATCACAAGCCACGGTCCTTTAACCGTCATTGAAACAATCGCCTCTACTGCCTTTCAGCCAATCATAATACACGGCCTCTAATAGCGATGGTAACGTCACATGTGTCTTTTAGCGCTAGGAATACACCCCTCCTAGAACCCCCCCAAGTCTTGACACCCCTCCTAGAACTACCGAATGATGTCATTTTGACTTCTACCTTATATTTGTTTATTTTTGCAGTTTATATCTGCTTTTATTGATATGTTGCTTTAGTTTATCATTTTTGTTTATAATTTCAATATTTCAGTCGTGGTTTTAATAAAAAATTGATATATTTTAAAACGCGATGTTCGACAGTATTGCTTTGAAATTCTGTTTTCTTGCATGTTATATTGTTTTAATGGGATTATCACTGAGGAATTGGATAAAATAGTAAACATAAACTTATCACCATATTTTATTATCATGTTTACATGATAAAAATATTACGTAGGCTACATAGAAACAAGGGAAGATAATAAAAAAATAAAAAATATTTTTATTACAGTTGGTACCTCCTCTCTTTGATAGTCAACGGTAAATTTTGAAAAACGCGTACTTTTTTCTAAAACTATTTTTATCGCAAAGCCTTACCATACGTCAAAAATTAATAAAATACACTAAATATCAGGCCGAAATTCGTAAAATATTAGTCAGAGCAGAGAAATAAAAACTTCAAGGAGTCAAAAATGACTCCATCGGCAGTTCTAGTGTTGATTGAATGACAGTTTTAAAGATGGAAAGTGACGAGTTAATCGAAGGAAAAAATGGATGGCGGTTGACTGAGTGATTCAGAAAATGATGGGTCGAGCGATCACTCGTTTGGTCACCGAAAACCAATCACTGGAGCTTTGACTCCCAGGGATGGAAATAATGGTCGTGTCATTCCGGCTTAAGGTTAATACAGGTGGAGATCATAAGATACTTAACCCATTATTACCCGGACTGTAATCAAGGTTTATAACTTCGGTTTTATCGCATTTTCCGATTTATTTTGGTCTAATTAAGATGGAATTTTGGAATAAAAATACTTTCATCATATGCTATGATTTTTATAATTCTGCGTATACGCAACACTGGTAAAACTCCGGTAAATAAATACAAAAAAGTTATTTTTTAAAACTTTGGTTACATCTTTTATTTTTTTTCTTGATTTGTACACTCGACATCTTCGCCGGGAGTTATCAGTATTCCTTCTGAGGAAATGCTGCCTTAACGGACATGCTGGGGTATGTTACTTTCCCTAGGGTGTCTCGTATGTGCGCATTGATTTTTATGCCAAACCCCAGCAGTCATAAAAATACAATTATATTAATGAAAATGTTGGTGAAAATGACGAAATTAAGGCTAGAGATACTTTAAAAAGTCAGTAAATCGAAGAAAAAATTATTCTGAAGTAGAAAATTGTTCTGAGAATTAGGATTCAATAATGTTGCGTTAACGCAACGCTGGGGAATAATGGGTTAAGCCTGGGCTTGTTATCAATGGAGTGGTTTTTCATTATGCGCTGGAGCCTCTCCATAAGGGTCGGAACGTGCCCTGGAGAGATGAGCGATCGCAAGGGACTTACACCATCCTCTCATTGACAATCCGTGCCGGAGGGGCGTCCTCCTCCTCCGGCTCTCGATAGATTGAGACGTTCGGCAGAGATAACGAGGGAAGCAGCGGACGCCAGGGTTGGATGTAATGGGACGGAGGCGGGTGGAAGAGGGGGTGTTTGGCGGAGTACGTGGGTCTGAAGGGAGGTTGCTCCCCCATTCACTCCTAATATACAGCCTCTCTGGGTGAAGGCCGCCCTGGAATCTTGTCCCAATGGCCCGGAGATATCAGATATGAGAGGATCCACAACGCGATTGGCCCGATATATGATTCAGTGGTTAAAATTTCCACATACCCCGAAAACAGCTCGCATCAAGGATCGCAGGAGTTATCAACTCTACAAGTACGAACACTCCGCATTTATAAATTTTCGTTATTTGACAACACAATATGCGTTCTAAAAATACGCAAAAGCTATATTATTAATCTACATTAATGTTTGCAACTCACTGTGGAAGATGAATGCTGTAGACGTAGAAGTTTTTCCTAGATTGAGTTACAAAGTTCATGAAGTTGACTAAACGGTTAATTTTATGGTGCGCGGAGTCATTTATTGCACTCGCGTGTCTATATTTTTGAATTTCTCATAAAACAAAAAATAAATTAGAATAAAAAATAAAATTTCTTTGAAAATGACGAATTATTCATTATTATGGCATGCACATGGATTATGCAAGTCCAGATATAAATTTTCAAAGTACAGCGGCACATCATTTTGACGCCGACAGTAGTGGCGCGAGGATATGTCGGTGTCAATTCACTTGGCTTTGAATTCCCTTTCAGAACTTTATTTTAACATATCTTGTCATGGTCCCGTGGCTATGGTGCTCTACTCCACTGTCAATATTCCAGGATCGAGCCTCGCATGTGGTACTTTTTTCACAATTTATTTCTACTTTTTATTTTACAGAAGCCTATTATTCACAATTATTTTCACGATTTTCGTTGATAATTTTATTTCTGTGCGAAAACATTCTGTGCACATGCAGCATCGGTTTTTTTCCCATTATTTCTGACGAAAGCTTCCTATTAATTATTATATTTCCGAGTCACAACACGACGCATTCATAAGATACTGATGTACTTGCTTTTATTTTATGAAAGGAGGCGTTCATGAAAAGGAAGGAGCTTCTGAGAGGATCGTTACGTAAGAGTTTAAAGAAAAGGTTAGTGAAGAGTTTGATCTGGAGTGTAGCGCTCTACGGTGCGGAAACGTGGACACTGAGGAAAGAAGACGAGAGAAGATTGGAGGCATTCAGAAGTGGGTATGGAGAAGAATGGAGAGGGTGAAATGGACGGAGAGGAAAAGGAACGACGAAGTGCTGGAAATGGTTGGCGAGGAGAGGCAGCTTTTAGATGAGGTACGGAGGAGACAGAATGTATGGATTGAGGGAGTACTTCGCGGGGAGGGGATGTTGAAAATGGTGTTAGAGGGTAGAATGTTAGGGAAACGACTGTGGGGAAAGAATAGGATTTTTAGATAGATTGAAATGGAGTAGGCCTTACAGTAAAATGAAGAAGACAGCGCTGCAAGGAAAGGGAGGCTCCCAGATCACTTCTATAGTACTCCATGGAAACCTACCTTAATCGGTAGTATACTGTAATAATATAATAAATATTACATAATAATAATTAATACGGTATTGTGGACTCATTAGGGCGAGCCGGAGAGGGAAAGGTCTCTTCCTCCGGAGTTTGGGATGGTCAACCATCTTTTCAGGGAGCGGTCACTCATCCGAATAATTATCTTTTACTATCGGTAAAAGGTATAGCTTTCTAGTGATGCTTGCTTCCTTATCCGCAGTGTGTTGAAATTTAAAATAATTACGCCACCCGGTCCGATCCATGATGCCCGAAGTCTTCACCCGGGATCGATTGATCAACATCCAAATTCTCTACGCAATAGGCTAGCAAGCTCCCATCTTAACCCTTAACCAGTGACGTGAAACATTTGTTTCACTACCAGTGGCGTGCGGTCTAGGATACCGCAATAAATCAAATATTCATACAATTTTGACGACGTCATTTTTATTGCTTAGGCTAATTTTTATTTGTCCGCTAAATTATTTCAAACTCTATATTTTATACGTTACCAATACGCATCAATTTTTCGGTAAAAGAAGTCATTTATAACAGGATTCAAAAACTGGCGTCAAAAACACTTGAGTTATTACTGTCGTTTTTAAGTGTCAATATCTTGCCATATTTCAAAATAAGACCTTAAATTTTAAAGTGGAATGCCTATCTAAATAGAAACAATTGAATTTTTCTCGTTTATTCCTTTTCTTGAAGCATTCTGCGTGCATGACGTGAGGTATCTCAGACCGCTAATCGAATTAATTTGCAAATTCAAAGAATTAAATAATAATAAAAGTTTTATTTTAAGAGTGTTATATCTTTATTATACAAAAATATGAAGCTAACGATGATTATGGATACAAAAAATATCATTTTGAAAATATTAATAATTTCAAAAACGCAGTGGTCTATCAGACTGGTTAAGGGTTAATTCGTAGAACACCTTAATAAAAATAGAGTGAATCTCAAGAGCTTCCTAAAGAGTCTGGTTAAGAGGGAGGACTCTGGCTACCGAAGGGGGAGGGAGCCTCGGAATTGTCTTTCCCCGGCAGCAGTCTTTGGTTTGGGGGAAGGGATGAATCCCTTTTAACCCTCACGCTCCCCGATCATCCCCTATCCTCCCCCGCCCTGCCAACCCCTCGCTTTGTTCTCCCTCGTTATTTATGAGGCTCATTTGTGCCCGCGGAGGTCGTTTCGCCTCAGCCATGCATAAACATTCTCGCTTACGGTCCCGGCTTGTCGCCCTCGGTGAAGTCATTTGTTCGCTCTTTCCGGAAGATTCCCCAACAGATTCATATTTTATTGGAAGAGTAGGTGGATACCTGCGCTGAGTTTTTTTTTCGGGAGACCGCGCTTTTTTCTAGCGCTCTATTTTCGTCGTCTCCTCACGCCAGGTCAATTTTTTCATTCTCCTATCCGCCTCGAGGTGATGCGAGCGATATTTCTTGATCAATCGGTCGATTCCTAAAGAGGAGGTACAAGCCCTTTGGCTTTAACTAATAATACGGTCGATTGTTTATCGGAAATATGAAGAAGGGCATGTGTTTTGTATCGATTGAATGCGTGGGCTATGTCATCTTCGGTGCGCGGGTGAAATCGTTAATATTTTTTTTAGGGATGGACGGATCCAGGATTTTTTTTTCGGATCGGATCCTTGATTTTCGGAGTCGGATCTTTCGGATCGAATATTTCGGATCCAAATGTATTTTCAAACTCCTGCCATTAGCCGAACTGGTTATTCAAGTTTATTCTGTGTAATTCGTGCGTAGGTTTCCGCGGCGTTGTTCACGATGACTGCAGAGCATGTTTGGAGTGAGGCGGGCCATAACATTGAATTCGAAAAAGCGAAGATAGTGGCAATAGAGAGTCGGTACTACCCAAGGCAAATCAGGGAAGCAATTGAAATTAAAAAAACACAACATATCAACAGGGACAACGGCTACCCAATCAGCAACGTTTGGAACAGAGTTCTGACCAATCAACGCTCAGGATGAGATCGGCCAGTGCTATATAAGACGGCAAAAAATGAAAACTTCTCACCTTCGACCTGAAGACGGAAGCAGGATGGCTCCCAAAACTGTTGTCAACCATAAACGACAGACGTGGCTGGAGAACCCGAAAAAAATATATTCTGTGTAGGTACATAAAATCAAAGGAATGCTTTTTAGATTTACATATAAAATAAAATATTTTTATAAATTAAAAATCATTTTTATAGACTGTGTGATTTCAGGAACGAAAAAAAAACAGAGGCACGGGCTGATGGACGGCCTAGGGTGGTTTTCTGAAATCTGCGACGTAGTTACTTTTGACGCGGTTATTATCCTACGACGCTGAGATTCCCCCAATGACTGTTCAATCTCTTGGGAAGAGTCACACTATCTGCCTGTCGTAATTTGCTTTTTTTTATTTTCCACGCCTGAAAGTCTGCTACGTAACCTCTGCGAGAGCTTTCAAACAAAACGGTTCATGTGTAGGACAAGAATCGCATGCGACGGCACATTCGAAGAGAGGAGCTCTTTCCACCCTTATGGGGCGTTGCATTCACCGAGGCTATTATTTAAAATTTCGGATCCAGATCCGATGTCTTCTGCGACTTTGGATCCGATGTATCCTATCCGACCATCCCTAATTTATTTTCCAGCATTCGGAGCCGAAAACATCATAGGAGCTGCAGAAAAGTTTCTCAGGTTTTCCACCGGTTGATGTCGTCCATGTCTCCCGACGTTCCGAAGAAGATCCCCTGAGGATGATCAGCAAGTCGCGGATCGAAACGTCGGGAGACATGGACGACATCAACCGGTGGACAACCCGAGAAACTTTTCTGCAACTGATACGCCGGGAAAACCTAAGATCATACATTATAGGAGGTCAAAAAAGTGTTTATTTATTTATATTCATCAGCCCGAAATCAGCACTATCTGGCCTTTACACTGGAGGGCTACAGCATATAACATTAAATGATCACTGACATTCATGCCCTTGATAGTGGTAAACTACCCAGGCGAGACTCGAGGCCGATACCTTCAGTCGAAGATGTACCCAACCACCACTGAGGATGCTACATGAAATGTATTGCCAAACGGTGTCGAGAAAATTTATTTTTATATTGTAATATTATTTTCCCTTCTTTTTAGATTTAGATAAAATCTTGATATCGCTCAATTTCTTATATTCAGATCCACAATGTATAATGCAATAAATGAAATCCTTTTGAGAATTGAAGCAGAAATTGCAGTGTAACAACTGAATCGAAGCAATTTCAAATGGTTTAATTTTCTGATTTATTTCAACAAATTATAATTATAATGTAAATTTGCAAGAGGATTTAAATAATTCGTGAGAATATTAAAAATAATAAAGATATTAATCGCTGATATCCAATGTTCATTATCTTTCATTGAGTTATTTCCTCGCGAAAATTACAGTCGGTTAATTTCTGTTGAATCGATGAAATTTCAAAATTTCAAAAGCGCGCTCAGCACCAGCTCAGATCGTTTTTCGAATCAGTTGCTAGTTGAATCCATTGTTAAGCTGGCGGAAAATGATTTTTTCGTTCATCATAGTAGGGGTCTACCTGCGTATCATATATATATCTTACGTATATCTTCCCCCGGGTGTGAGATAACATAATTGGCACTTGACAATGGGATACCACAGCATTCTCCAGACATTTAACGACCAAAATATTTACGACCCAATTTCATCATGACATGGCTATCATGTAAATTTTCCTTCCGGTTTAGTTTGAGGTTAATTTACGCAACTTATTAATAAGACTAGTGAACCCAATTAGTATTTTAGTTGAAGATAGAGATAGAGATTTTCATTTGCCATTTAATATCTACTACCGGCCACGGTGATATCTTTACGGAGTCAAAAAGCACAAATTGTGCGAAAAATCAGCAGAGAAAAAATCCTGGTCAAGGTGAATGATTTTTTCTCTGCAGATTTTTCGCTTAATTTGCAATGTTTGCGACTCAAAACCCTTTTGGTGGCAGCAATACACTCTATTACTAATTTCTTAAAGGGAGTATGTTGAGCTAACTTTTTTGGTAACAAAGAATAATTTTTGACGAATAATTCAAATTTATCCCGTTTAACCTATGTATTATGAACTTGAGCTTTTTCTGAGTGATGGAGTAGTTAACACTGCTACCGCTGGATAGATGTGCGTAGGCAGCTTTTGCTGTTGCCTATTCCTCCAATCTCTAAACTCCCAATCAGTTGAAAGTGCCAGATTCCAATCGAAAATCTACGTAGATTCGGGCGCATACATTGTGTATAATTGATACTCTTGCCTTGCGTCAAATTTTTTATAGCTTTTACGGTTGTCTATATTTCCTTATCTCCTAATTTCCATGTAGTTGACGGTGGTATACTCCACTCGAGCCTTAACGTTGGTTCCGTTTTATGCATCGTGTAGATTCGATCCTCCTGCCTTGCGTCAAACTGCAATGAGCATATCGTATCGTGAGGAAGGGATGATGAGACAACAGGGTAGTTTCCTTCATCAAAGAAAACGAAAGGAATTGATTGCTATTCGTTACCAACCAGTAGTGTATTCATAATATACAAATTATTTGGCTTTAGAAATCCCAGTTTAGACGAATGGCAATGGTCAATTTTAACCGCATTTGAAAAAGTCCAGATTGGCGTCCATGCGATGCCACTCAACGTGACGTCACAGGGACCTAGTTTCTATACGAGTAGATAGGAGTTTTACATCGTCTAAGATAACCAATGCATGCATGAGGCACAGAGCTCAGGGAGACATGTCTTAATATTCACCTATTAAAACTGCCTAAGGTCGGAATGTTTCCTTCGTTTGATACGGGATTAACAAGCCTTATTTCAGCCAAGCGCTACCTCCTAGCAGCCAGTATCGCAGCGGCGCAGAATATCCTCGCCCCAAGGTCACCTCACACGGCGACAGCGGGAACCAGAATGACGTCACACGGGATTTTCTCAGCATTAATACTTACCCGTCGCGTTTTCGCGCGCTTGAAAATTATCACTTTTCATTTAATCGCGAAAATAGATATCGTCATTTGAAAATCTAAAAGCGTGAAATACGTGTTCCAGGAGTAATAATCTTTCGATTTAGGTAGTAAAAAATAATATCAAACTACCCGATTAATAAACGATTTTAATTTTTCCTGGTGATTACTTCTGACGAATATTTCTAGGGTTTGCAGCCAGGTTAATGCTATTATACAAGCCGACGTTTCGGGAGATGACTTGTCTCCCATCCTCAAGGACAAAAGCATTAACCTGGCTGCAAACCCTAGAAATATTCGTCACCCTATTGATGCTTGTGGTCGTGTTTGAAATCCATTTCGATGATATATCAAGTGTTCAGGCTTCACATGGTGGAACCACATTTCTTTCACACACAAGTTTTCTGGAACATTACAGAGTGAGTTATTTAAAGAAGCCCGTTTAGTGTGTCTATTCCTTCTAATCCGCTTTTTTGTTTCTTTGGGAGACCAGTTCAATTCCACCCTTGGCCTGTGCCGATTTGATCCGCTGGCTCCACCTACTCCGACGTATTCCAAGAGGCCCATCCATCCTGTTTGTGGAGATAAACCTGTGAGAAATAACGTCGCCCACACACTTAATTAGGGCCATTACACGACGGGTCCAATTCATTAGGAGAATGGGAGCTTGGAGATGTGTGCCGCAGAGGAATCGAATAGGTGAGTGGGCGTGCGATTTGGAGGGACAACCATACTAACGCCACCTTCCCTCATTCACCACTCTGGGCTCCTTTCCTCCTCCTCCTCCTCGAGAATAGGGTAGTTTCCTTCATCAAAGAGAACGAAATGCGTTGATTGCGATTCCTTACCCACCATTAGTGTATTCATAATATACATATTATTTGGTTTTAGAAATCCCAGTTCAGACGAATGGCAACGGTCAATTTTAACCACATTTGAAAAAGGCCTGATTGGCACCCATGCGATGCCACTCCACGTGACGTCACGGGAACGCAGTTTCTATACGAGTAGATAGGAGTTTTACATTGTCTGAGATTGCCAATGCATGCATGAGGCACAGAGCTCAGGGAAACATCTCTTAATAATCACACATTAAAATTACCCAAGTTCGGAAAGTTTCCTTCTTTTGATAGGGGAATAATAATCCTTATTTAAGCCAAGCGATACCTGCTGGCAGGGCACACAGCTACCTGCTAGCAGCCTTCATTGTATTAGAGCTCAAGCCTCGCCCCAATGTCATCTCACACGCCGACAGCTGGAACAAGAAATACGTCACACGGACTTTTCCTATCATCCCTACTAAGCATCCGCGTTTTCGCGCGCTTGAAATTTTTCACTTTTCGTTTGATTACGAAAAACAGATATCGTCATTCGAAAATCTAATAACCTTTCGATTTAGGCAATAAAAAAATAATAGGAAACCACCCTATTGGATGCTGCAAGATGATGATCTTAGGTCGTGGATGCTTGCCTTCGAGCAAGAATGTAGCCAGGTTTGGGGGATATTTGGGGGCTTCAACTTGGACCCAGCGAATTTTAAAATCAGAGAAATTTAAAATTTTGCAAAGCGCGCACAAATTCAGCTCAGATCGTAAGCTAAATCAGTAGTTAGAAATATATTGCGCGAAATAATTTCTCATTCAACATATCGGGGGTCTTCTGTACTTGCGTATTATATCTTGGCCCTGGTGCGAGAGGATAGCCCTCACCCGAGTGACTACTTCACGCGATGCATCACGGGAGTCATTCTGTTTATACAAATGAAATTGTGAAAATGACCGCATTCGGAGAACTGTTGGATCTTCAAATGAAACACTCATTCAACACTCGAGGTCACAACGATGACACAATGGAAATGAGCCGTTACTGTGCAAGTGAGCCCTTTAAGTGAGCGGTCGCTCGCGCATCGTTACTTGCCGTACTTTGTGTAGCATTTTGAGTTGTCTATCCCTCCAGCCTCTAAATTCCCGTGAAGTCAGTGGCGGATCCAGAGAGAGGCTGGAGAGTCCAACTTACCCTACTTAAAATGGTAATTTTGTTCAGTTGTGTAATATATCGGAAGGGGAGAGGCCCCCCCTGATTCTCCGTGTCCCCATTCTGGATCCGCTGCTGCGTGTAGTTGACGGTGGCATATTCCAACTGAAACTCTACGTTGATTCGGTTTCATACACTGTCTAACGATCTAAAGATTTGATTATCTAACGATTTTATCGTTGATTATTCTTCCTCATAAAATTATCCTCCAAAATCGCTAGAGCAGTAATGGCTTTGCCTGGTTTTGCTATTTAGTTGGGCACTCTTCGCTTCTATAGCGTTGAGGTGTTTTTCCCCGTACCATCCCTTCCGAACCTATCCTACCCGAGAGGCGTCGACGAGCTCCTATCGCGGCGGCGCCTCTTTCCTTTTTTCCTTCGTCTCCAGCCCCTCCCCGGGGGATCGAGCGTATAAGCCACTGGCTTGGTTCCCGGCCCCGGTGTGTTGCATCCCTGAAGGGCTCCCCTAGAGCCCTCAATCCATTAGCCCCCCTCCCCGACTCCCCGTGTCCCTATCCCTTTGAAATTTAATAATCATTTATCTGCTCATTGATGTGATTAATACCTATTGTTGTGTTAGAAGTAGTAATCTAGTTCTTGTTTCATTTGTTAAGCTAAATTTTCTTTTTTAAAGTATTGTTATTTATTTCTTGGTATGTTTAATGTTCGTTTTTCTGTTAGAAAAAGAAATTATTCTTTTCCAGTTTTACTATGTTAATTCCAGTTTACTATGTTAACTGTACTGCTCACCACTTTAACAAATTCTATGTTCCAAAGGAGTTCAAACTCCTAGAGCAATAAATGAGTTAATTACTATTATTATTATTATACGAGCCTGCTGCGCCCGCTCCCAGCGGGCTTCCCCCGCTCTTTTCAATGCAGGTCCTCAGAGGGATAAGCGCATTTCTAATTTTAAAATGTATAAAAAAAAAGGCAGGGTCTTATGTACAAATTTAATTGGAATGTTCATGTTCAAATTGAGGTCAGAGGACCTCTTTAAACACAACATTGGAAGTAATTACACTATCCTCTGTTAAACGCACATGATGACTCATACTTACTTATCAACAGGACACTTGAATGTGGAATCAGCCGAATTTTGATAAAAGTCATTTAAAGAATGCGAGATATTGTTGCAAATGAACAAATGTAGGTATCAGTTTTTGCGCCGTTAACGTCAGGAATATTTACCCGTTTTTGTTTTTTTTTTGCTTTTGTTTTGTTTTTTTTAATTATTTAAAAACAAATTTTAGGAAAAAATAGCAATATTTAGGAAGTAAGATATGCCGTCGCATGTTCTCTGATAAATTCTGTGCATTTTGGTGCCTCATTTGTAGATGTTTGCATCTCAGTTTGGATGCGTGTAAGCTGAGAAAAAGGTATCTATACAGTAGAAATGACATAGATTCTGGATACGCTGCTGCATGTAGTTGACAGTGGCATGTTCCATCTGAAACTCTACGTTGGTTTGGTTTCATACACTGTGTAAGATCCTCTTGCCTTGCATCAAACTGCAATGCACCATCCGAATCCTTAGGAAGGAGTCAAGATTTGGGTAGCGATCGAAACCCACTTCGATTGCCTATTCCCTTCCTATTCTCTTTTTTTATTTCCCTCTCGCAAAGTGAGGCATTTTTGGGCGTGCCCTCTTTGACTCCGGAGACCGTTTCCTCGCGACCAACTTGGACACCACCGATATCTCCTCCCCTCCGCCTTCCCCCCCCCCCCTCTTATCCAATCTGTACGCACGAAATTAATAGCCGACGGAATCCCTGCCTGTTAACTGCTCGCTGAACGAGGCTACAAATATTTCCCCTTCGAACGTGCTCCTTCGGTTATCGTGAAAGGTTTTTGTTGCCGGTTGCTCCACCCAACTATGTTTCCAGACGCTTTCCACCTCGCCAAAGTACTCGATCACGCCGTGCGAGGTCACCGCAATTGGGTAGTCAGAGAAGCAAGCGTCGTCTACCTACTGCTTAGTCGTCACTAGTTGATAGCTAGCTATATTCAAACATGAAAAATTGTAGTGATGATTCAGTAAACGACTAACTTATTTTTCACTTTACGTTTCAACACGGTTACAACGTTTAGAGTGTCGTTCTCAAAGGTTTAACTACCTGTTCAGGAATTTGTACCGTTGGCTCAAATAAGTGTTGGGAAAAAGTATCAGAAGCAGGTAACCTTGCAATTGTATATTATGCATTCTTCGCAAGTGTGTAGAGAATCTGTACCTATTGGTACCTACACATGAGAACTCATATCTACAATCCAATGAGCTACTGATAAAACGGAACTGTACTTTTCCAATGACTTCGTTACCGGTCAATATTACTCATCAGTAACGGAGATTTCTAAACGTGATTGCGGTCACCGAGGAGAATCACTCATAAAAGTCAGCCGTGATTTGTGGCACTACTATCCCTGCTACTTTGTCCAATCCCATGAATGAGCTATTGGTAATTGGAAAATTAGGCAAAATATTTTTTGAGGGAATTGTTCTGATTCTGAGTTTCTATTACTATAATTAAGTACATTTTTTAAGGTAAAGGAATTGATATGTGGCAGTCATTGAAATCCCGTCGGCAGTTTTTAAGACACTTTATTTTAAAACCGTTAGCTATGTATTTCGTAAAGGATGTCTTATTCATCATAAAGGATGAATCATTTATCACATGCAATATTTCTGCAGTTGGTAGCAGTGGTAGCAGCCAAAGCTATCTTCACCGTATTCACAGTCGCAGTGATTTCGTGTATTTAGTGATTCACCGGCAATGATCGGCTACTTCTCTTCAATCACTGGTAGCGATACATCGCAAATCACTTTGCAGCAGCCTGTGCTTTCGTCACCGAATCCAGTGATCCATTCACAGTGATTTCGAGTATTAAGTCACCGACAGTGACTGCTACTTTTCAGTAACGGTGATTCAATTACAATTAGCGAAATGTCGCTCATCACTACGATGAACTACGTGTTAAAAATAACATCGATTATTTGAGTAGTACAGTCGATTACTTGGTCCATTATTTCATTTTGTCCTCTGATATTACTATGGAAAGAAATTTGCGAAGTTTTACCGAACGTTCTATATCTTGAAAAGGATATTTTCAGCCATTTCAGGATAAAATAGTGTTCGGGATCACATTTCAGTTATTTTGCAGCAATATAATGATTGGCAATACATTCCTCATCTTCCTGGCGCTCCTAACTCTCGTAGACTGTAGGTACGTATTTCGGGGTCCCGGACACGTTTTAATCGACTGGCGACTTTGCCCTGTAAATCAGGATGTGGAGAAAACAAAAGAGAGAAGATTTGCGCACGAGCACGTCGGTTCGCCCCTCCCCTATATCCCGCATTCAACATCCCCTCTCACACCAGTGTCCCTCCTATTCACAGCCAAGGGTTGTTTTAGAACACTCACCCGCACGTACACGCTACGACGACTTTAATTCTTGACTGATTAAATATTAAAGTTGTCTCGGCTTCGTATTTTCTGACTTCTAGTTAATTGAATCACTCTATGGAATCGAAAATATTTTTTTTATATTTCACAGAGTACTTATTTAAAAACCTCTACTGGTTGCGACCTTTTCAGATCATTAAAAGGACGTTGTGATATATTTTGATATTCTATTACGACTTGATAATGGCCTGGAAAGGTCAAAACCCCCGAATCCAATAGAAATAATTAAGAATTTTATTGTTTTTTACTCGATTATAGGGCATTTTTAAATTAAATAAACAATATTTTTTTTCCAAATATTTGCATTTAGTGCTCATTTTTATTTTAGCATATGCTTGTCACCATCGGTTTCGAATGTGATAGGCCGATGACGTTCGCAGCGTGATAAAGAGTGCGATCACGGTTTCATAATCGCTGCTATCACCCTCCATCGTGGGGATCGCGTTGCCCCTGGCAACGACATCGCTCACCCTTCTAACAGCTAGATAATCAGGGTGCAGGTCCGACAGGAACTATAAATTAAGAGAGATGTTTTGCCGAACGGATAGGTATGGGAATTTGTTTTTCCCCCGAACCGTAAATAAATGTTTTGGGGAGCTTCATTAGAGCATTTTTCTTTTTATTTTTAACGGTTTAATTTTAATTATTCTTCCATTACACACTCCAATCTCCCTACATTGCTTACAGGATTCTTTCCTATCTTAAAAATTTTTAATTTGCCTTAAATTCTGAAAAACCGTAAAAAGTCTGGGAAATATCAGCAAAAAATGAAAGTAAATTTTTTCACCTGTCCGTACTACACAAGAATAGGGCGGTTTCCTATTATTTGTTTATTGCCTAAATCGAAAGATTATTACTCCTAGAGCACTCATCTCACGCTCTTAAATTTTTGAATGACGATATCTATTTTTCACGATTTAACGTAAAGTGAAAATTTTCAAGCGCGCGAAAACGCGACGGCTAAGTAGGAATGCTGGGAAAATTCCGTGTGACGTATTTCTGGTTCCAGCTGTCGGCGTGTGAGGTGACCTTGGGGCAAGGTTTTGAGCACTGATAGGATGCAGGCTGCTAGCAGGTAGCAGACTACCGTGCTAGCAGGTAGCGCTTGGCTTAAATAAGGATTTTTAATACCTCATCAAACGAATGAAACTTACCCACCTTAGGTAGTTTTAATAGGTGATTATTAAGAGATGTTTCCATGAGATCTGTGACTCATGCATTCATTGGTAATCTCTAACGATGTAAAACTCCTATCTACTCGTATAGAAACTATGTCCTTGTGACGTCACGTGGAGTGCCATTGAATGGGCGCCAATCTGGCCTTTTTCAAATGCAGTTAAAATTGACCATTGCCATTCGTCTAAACTAGGATTTGTAAAACCAAATAATTTGTATATTATGAATGCACTAATGGTGGGTAACCAATCGCAATCAATGCTTTTCGTTTTCTTTGATGAAGGAAACTACCCTATTCGTTATTCCCCCGAGCCATAAAGGACTTAAAATATTTTGGGAAGCTTCATTCGAGCATTTGCTTTCTATTTTTTAACGGTTTAATTTTAATTATTCTTCCATTATACGCTCTAATCTCCCTACATCGCTTACAGGATTCGTACCTCTTTTAAAATTTTTACAATTGCCTTAAATTCTGAAGAGCCGTAAAAAAGTCAGGGAAATATCAGTAAAAAATGAAAGAAGTAACACTTTTCACCTGTCCGTACTACACAGGAATTGGCGCTGAAAGACTTTACCCGTGAATTAAATACAATGTGTTGGAAAGCTCCGTGATTCGTCAGAAACTTCTACGGGCGTACAGAAAGCGTTACACTGATGTTAAACGAATTAGACTGAGAGTCTCTAGAGACACTGCGGCTACCTACGTACTTAGCTTAGGTTGCTATAGCAAATGAGAATAGATATCTTCAGAGCGACACGGAGAGCATCATATTGGAGCCCCGCTATATTTCCGACGGAAGAGATAAATTGAGAGAGATAGTTTGCCAAACGGATAGGTATGGGAATTCGTTTTACACTATACTCGGAATTGCGCAATTTTACGTACGTGCGAAGGCGCAATCAAAATTGCGTCGTTTAAAACGGTGAATTGCTTGAACTAATGCGAGAATGCTTGGATGCAAGACGGCAAAATAGCCCCCGTTCTGATTTCGTTCATTCACGCAATTCCACGCCATTTTAGAAATTAATGCAGCTCTAACCTGCGCAATTCCGAGCCCCGTGTAAAACGGCCTCAACGACTCTTTGAGATGAGTTAATTTAATTTCACGCACTTTCGTTAGTCGTATTTTTTCGAATGTAGCCTTTTTGCGAACATAAACTCCATGTAACTAATTCTGTGCCTTTCTTTGCCTTCCTACATCCTTAACACTAGAGTCGAGGACGGGATATTTCTGTCCTATTTGAAAACCAAAGTGTTTTCTCTCTCCCTGTGTATGTTTTGTTGGGTAATGAGAGTTAGTTTTTTCCTCAACATTGGTGCTAAAATGTCACATATAAGGAAAAATGTGACACCTCAGGCGTTAGTGATTAAAAAAATATAAGAATTACCTAAAACCGTGGAAGGAACATCTTTGCTCTATCAGCGATTACTTGCAAAAATGAGATTGATCCTGGCAAAATTTCAGAAAAAAATATTTTCATTTTAGAATAGTTAGGATAATTGACCATTTTAACGCTGTATAATCATGTATGTACGTTCTACATTGTGGCTGTTTATTTTCCCTTGCTACTCATTTCAAATTATTCCTATGCTAAGATTTGGAACTTAATGCTGAGCGTCAATCTATTTGGACACAATTTTCCAATTAGATGTGATAATCTGTGAAAACTTTATCATATGACTAATTATTATTAATAATGGGTTAGGTACAAATATTTTTTTTATCATTTTCACGGTCATATTACCGTTATGTGTACAGGAATAATTTACGGCTAGTTAGCAATTACAAACTATTTTTTGGAGTCAGCAAAAACAATTACTTCCTGTGATGCATTTCCTACAGTTTCACCTGTGTGCTGCTTGAGTTTGAGTTACAACGCCAGCATGAAATCTTCCTCTTAACTCGAAGAATTTCTCCGGCGCAAGCTAGTTTCGAACAGGACGGTATCTGGTGTTACCATCGCAACAGGAGGATTCTCAAACTGCCGGTGCTATTTTTTCATCATACGCTTTCGTTTCAGGAGAAAGAATTGGCTTACTCGCTCATTGTGTTCCATTCCGGTTTCAGGCCATTGTTGTTGACCGATTTTTGAGGGCAATCACGGATTCACGGGTGTAGGAGGTGGGGAAATGGACAGCGGAAACGGAAGCGACCATCGGGTACCGTTCTGCGATGCATCCATATGCATATTGCTCTGTTCTCCAGTGCTACCCTTCCCATAATACGCCTTGGCCTTTGGAATATTCCCATTTATTCACTCTTCACCGTCCGAAAATATACTCTCGCATCCACTTATTTCAAATGCGTGGAAACTTATGATAGGAAAATTTCGACAGCACTTCTTTTGGGAAGTTCTGAGAGTAATGAAGACGTTTCCATGCTCATACGTAAGGTTATTTACACAGTGATTAATGCAGTCATATTTTATATATATTCATTGAAGAGATTTTATGTAAAGTCATAAAAAGTTACCTCTAACAGCGGAGCACGTGGCAGTCAAAAAGTTTTCTCTCATTTACGAACTTAGTGCTTTTCTTTTAGCAAGATCTAGCAAGTCTCAAAGAATAAAAAAAACCTGATATCCAATTTTCATGATAATTTTTTTGAAAAATCTTCATCTTAAAGCTTTTATGCTAAAAGCTAAAATAGTCTGTTTAAACTGACGAATGAATTCACTTTTATTCCATTCACATATTTTGGCATAAGTTAAATATAAATTTTGCAGTAATTCAGTGAGCGGTGCATTGAGGTACCTATGTTTTTATTTTCCGAAACTTCTATTGGGATTAATGTAATTTTCTAAATTAATCGCCAGAAATAGTGTCTGGAAAGAGAGGTCAGAATCCTAACAGGGTAGAGAAACTATAAAAATGTACCAGTGGTGTTTTTGACAGCTATTGGCAGGATTGCGAACTAAATCAAGGGAAAATACGCAAAACCATTTTTCGGCCAGCACTGCCACATGGCAGAGAACCCTACACTGCTGAGAAAGCTCACGAAGAGGAAATGTATGTGGCAGGGATTAGAATGATGAGATGGATAATGGGATGACAAGAATTGATAGGATTAGGAATAAGACAATAAGGGTAATGGCAGGAGTGGTTGAGGTGTCGAGAAAGGATGCAGTGGTTCAGTCGTATTTTAAGAAGGAATTAGCAATATGTGAGTATGTTCAAGCTCTCTATTTTGATATGTTCTGCTCGTTACTTCGTCTGCAAACCTCAAATCGGAAAATCGTTCAAGTTTGATTCTGAAAGGCTCTGTGCCTGACCTTTTCACTTTTATTTAGATATTCGTTTTACAAATAAGTCAATGAAAATTTTTATTAAGTATCTTTTAGACTAATACGTACTATTTCCCTCTATCTTTTGTGATTCAGATTGAAATACTACTCGTACTTAAATGCAATTTAACATAACTTGTGCGCTGAAACAGCATGTTAAATAGGTTCGGAGCACAAATAATTTCACCTTAATTATCTTATTTTTAAGGGATTGATGAAGTTAAATAGCATCTAAGAGTTTTTATTAAGGATATATTATTTATATTAATAATATTAATGCTGATAACTTTGAAGTCGTTAATATGCGCAAGATAAGGAGTTATTGTTTTCCAAGCGGGAACATAGGAAGATGTGAATGACCTTAAAGAAATTAATTTTTTTTATAGAAATCACAGGTCAAGAAATGGAGTTGAAGATTAATGAAGAAAATTGTAAATATCTGATCTCAGTACAAGCAAGTCCTGCAAAACATAATAATAGAGAATTATGTGTTTGAGGGTGTCAAGGACATCACATCCTACATAGGAGTCACACTAAATAACGAAAATAAGATATACCCTGAGATCGAACAGTGAGCAATTGGAATATAGGCGCATTCCAATCAAGGTGCATTTTGCAGTCCTCAAATGAACCCTACTATCATGGAATACGAAGCCAAGGACCTATAAAACTCTTATTAGACCAAATGTAATCTATGGAGCTAACAATAAGACATGGACATCATCAAGTCATGATGAAGAAATTCTTAGAAAATTTGAAAGAAAAATCATAAGGAGAATTTGCATTACAATTAGAGAAGGAGGGAAATGGAGAATAAGAATGAACATGGAGATGAATTAAATAATAAAAGGGAGGGATATTGTTAGATTTACCAGGTTACTTTGGCTGGCATTGTTGAGGCATGTAGAAAGGATAGAATATGACAGAATGCCCAAGTCTATTCTTAAAAGCAAGATAGAAGGGGTTAGATGAAGATGCAGACCACGGAAGACATGGCTGAGGGATGTGGAGGATGATTTGAAGGCAATAGGAGTTACAAGAGGGAGTGAGAAAGCAAGAAGAAGAACTGAATGGAGGCATATAACAGAGGAAGCCAAGGCCCATACCGGGATGTTGAGATACAGCTCGTAGAAGCTTAACTTATCGGTTCAAATATTGCCTCCCCAGAAGGAAAAAGTCACAGTAAAATTTTCATCAGAATCTGCAAGGTTTTTCAAAGAATGCATTTATATTTGTAACAATTCAGTGAGCGTTACAGTGAGGTACTTATTTTTATATTTTCCGAAACTTCTATTGGGATTATTGAAAATTTCTAAATTAATCCCCAGAAATAGTGTCTGGAAAGAGAGATCAAAATCCTAACAGGGTGGAGAAACTATAAAAAATTACCAGTGGAGTCTTTGACGGCTACTGGCATGATTGCGAACTAAATCAAGGGAAAATACACAAAACCATTTTGCGGCCAGAACTGCCACATGGTAGAAAAACCTACACTGCTAAGAAAGATGTTGATTAAGAATAGAATATTCAATATCTTTTTTTATTTTTGCGTAAATATCTGCGATTTAAGCCAAAATTAATTTTTAACCACTGGAAAATAGATCTGAATGAGGTTATCCGGATGCTGAGGCCAAGAGGATTGTTACCATGCCAAGAACGTCTCGTCCAATGGTTGAAATGGGTGCTTGCCTCATAAGTATGCATGTATGCTTTCTTTTTAGCTTCCGGGTTTACTAAACCCGTGTGAGTGAATATGAATTTATATTAGGGAGCTGCATGCACCGTTTGAAGTTTAGGATGGTGTGGTGAGGGGAGGAGAATTGCCCCGGAACAATTATGCAGATCGCCCGAAGGGAAGAACAAAGGATTCGCATAATGAATTCCTGAATCTTCGCCTCCGCCGGGTGCGTACAATATTATTCTTTCCCAACCCAATGGATTTCTTTCACCCCGTGGAAATTTTCGCATCGGCCGGTCGTTGTTGGAGTGTTCCGGTTCGCTCACAGACGACCGAGGCCGTGTTCCTCCAGTTTCCGCGCAGAGAATAGGAGGTATCATTGAGGAATCAATTACTTGCTTTGCCTCCCTCAGCGCTCAACTACTCACCACACTCTCTTTGCGTCTGCTATCTTCGGATGCAGTGGTAGGGAAGACACCAGGAGAAAAATAGGGTGGTTTCCTATTATTTTTTCATTGCCTAATTCGAAAGATTGTTACTCCTGGAGTACGCATTTCACGCTCTTAGATTTCCAAATGACGATATCTATTTTTCGCGATTAAACGAAAAGTGAAAATTTTGAGGCGCGCGAAAACGCGACGGCTAAGTAGGAATGATGGGAAAAGTCCGTGTGACGTATTCCTGGTTCCAGCTGTCGGCGTGTGGGGTGACCTTGGGGCGAGGCTTGAGCGCTGATACGACGCAGGCTGCTAGCATGTAGCTGAGTACCCTGCTAGCAGGTAGCCCTTGGCTTAAATATGGATTATTATTCACCTATCAAACGAAGGAAAATTTCCAACCTTAGGCTGTTTCAATAGGTGATTTTTAAGACATGTTTCCCTGAGCTCTGTGCCTCATGCATGCATTGGTAATCTCAGACGATTTAAAACTCCTATCTACTCGCATAGAAACTAGGTCCCTGTGACGTCACGTGGAGTGGCATCGCATAGGCGCCGATCTGGCCTTTTTCAAATGCAGTTAAAATTGACCATTGCCATTCGTCTAAATTGGGAATTCTTAAACCAAATAATTTGTATATTCTGAATACACTAACGGTGGGTAACGAATCGCAATCAATACCTTTCGTTTTCTTTGATGAAGGAAACTACCCTATTTCGTTTAGCAAAGGAGGCATTTATGAGCAGGAAGGAGCCTATGAAAGGATCGTGATGTAGGAGTATAAATGAAACGTTACTGAAGACTTTGATCGGGAATATAGAGCTTTGCGGGGTGGAAACTTGGACCCTTAGGAAGAGAAAAGACTGGAGGCATTCGAGATGTGGGTGTGGAGAAGAATGGAGAAGGTGAAACGGACGGAGAGGAGGAGGAAGACGAAGTGCTGGACATGGTGGGTGAAGAGAGGCAGCCTCCTCATGAGATGATGATAATAATAACAATTTTAATAATAATAGAGGTGTTTATTTGGGCGAGATTGAAACTAATAAGTCCCCTCTTCAACCTAATACGAACGATACGGAAGAGGCAGAAGATATGGATGAAGCGAGCCATGAGCGGAGAGGGGATATTTAAAACGCTATTAGAGAGTAAAATGTTGGGTAAACGAGGGAGAGGAAAAAAATATATTGGAATTTTTTTATATAGGATGAAAGGAAGAAGGCCTTATTGATTGTATATTATATTTAGAAAACGTCTTAAAATATGGTCAGTTTTAAGTACCAAGAAAAGGGTAGAGGGATTTGGGGTTACTACTAATAATATACAGCCGAAAACAATACCTACATCCCCACTCCTCCAAATAGCATTTATTCCGTCCACTACTTATGATGGGTGAGACTACTCATCGATTTTTACTGATGTTTTTGAAATTTATTGTTTATTTTTCAGTTGTTGTTAGATTAAATGGTAGATTAAGTGTGATCAAATATATTTCTAAGAGCCCCTAAAAAGAACATTGAGGCTCTGAATACTATCGACCCCCTCCAATATTGTTACTCTTTCCTTTGAATACGATACTTTTTCTAGGCTCTGGACTAGGCTTTGACGAATGTTAGCCAGAGTTAGAATTCGTGTCATTTGGTAAAATTCAGTTACATACCGAAATGATATGAAAAGTATTGGCAAATGACACCTAAAATTTTACCCATCTATTATCTAATTATATCATGTAATTTATTGGAAGACTATTATTCTCTTTTCACGTCAGAACACAAATTTTAATCGTTATTTGCAGTACCTAGCCTTTTTGCAGGAGTGAATGCTGAGTAACCAATATTTGTCGATATTATTTAATGAAAAATAAGATCTACTTGTGAATTTAACATTGTGCTACTCTCAAAGCCATTAAGTATTACTAACTATATTATTAATTATTATCGATATTATATTTTGAAGCCTTCTATCAAAGTAAAACTATCATATTACGAATGGAAGACCCGGATGGTATTATTCACAGATGTACATCGGCCAGGTTTTTTACTCAAAAAGACTATCGGATACCCCTCGAGAAAGAAATTCACGGACTCAGCCTTTGTGTGAAAGCTTGGCAGGAAACTGGAAGAAAATATCTGACGTGTGGGACCAAAGATTATCTGCCATCTTCGCTTACTGTTTCTCATATTTGCGTTCTGAACTCAGGCCAATTGAAGTGCCTGACAGCTTTGCAATGGTGCCAGAATGAATAAAGATTTTCGGTCTTAATTACTTAATCAGTTGGGGGTTTGGAGGGTAGGGAATTGGAAACGGAAGACCCATAACGGTGTTTGCGAAAGAGGCCAATTTTATGAGGCCGATATCTTCCCCCGTAGGGTCAGCCGCGATTCGAGCCTGTTCTCTCCCCGCTGAGAGATTTTCGACCTGCTCTGACCCTCTCTGAAGGCAATCCATTGTTGTGAAGTGTTCCTACGAATGCTCCTTTTGAAAGGGTTCCGTTTGACGGATACCATTGTGCCTGGTAATTGCTCAGTTTTTTCTCACTCGAACGAGTCTTGTCTGAAAAAATGTTTTCTTACTCCTATTTAAGACTTGTTCTGCCGTAGGCAAGTGGGGGCAGGAGCAAGAGTAGTTGCTGCCAAAAAAGTGACTGTTTTCTGTGCGTCACATGAAGAATCAGCTTTAGATTGCTAGATATTGATTATACGTGGCCTTTTTTTATTTAAAATATTGTTTCCCATATAATTCGATAATTTATATATTGGGTAAGAGTATCCTCAATGTTCGAGGTCAAATTTTCAGATAAGTAAATTAAAAATTTGCGTAAATATTTCATTTTAATCCTCCCAGTAAATTCCCAACAATAAAACAATCGAAAATTAAAGAATTAACCATTAAAGAGTCAGTAATATATTTAAAAAAGCACAACCCGGGTTTCATAACATAGTTATATCTTCAGGAGCTAAGGTTTCACACAGTTAAGCCTAAAGTTATCATTATATAAAATGTTCATCAGAAAAACGCTCAAATGGAGCCAAGGGCATGTTTGCAGCTTTTGAGGACTGACTATCCATGCGTTGTAATGGAAAGAATTGTCATTACTAACAATGATTTACTTGTAAATTCAATGCTAGTGATTGACCTCCTGGCTGGAAAACTGGCCACCTGATAGCATTTAGCTATCCAAAAGCCCAAAAATGCCCTTAAAATTGCACGAGAAGAAGTACTCGTAATCTGAAATGTTCATTCACATAGCTCACCCCAAGAAGTAGAGCCATTTTTATCAGATATTAACCACATCATCTATTGAGTTATCGAATTATGCAAAGAATAAAATTGCATAATATGCAAACCTAGCTATTTACAGAAAATAATGATCAAAGTGACACTTGGGGCCATTGGGTTGAGATTAATATCTTAATAGTTGATTTTGAGATGTTTTATATGATTATGGCTTCAGTAATTCCTATGCAGTGAAATTAAAACGGTTGGATAACACTTAAATCTGTGGAAAGCGAGTAGTTATTAGGTTTTATTACTAGATGTAAATATATATTTTTAGCTTTATATATTTATAAAAAGCTATTCGGTATTTTTTTTCGAATTTTGGAATTGTTTCCGTAAAAATGACGATGAGTGTTGTTAAAAAATATATTGGATATATAGTCGACACATTTAAAATCGATTGAAACACAATATGCTAAAGGAAACTGATATTTCCGTACGATAAAGCTGAGAAGGAGGTTTTTTAAGTGAAGAGAGATAATAAATTAAATGAAAGATAAATCAGAAATCGCTAAGGTTCCGAAATTAAGGCGTCTGAATTACGTTGAATGTTGAGGCAAGACTTGAAAATAGTCACCTGATAAACCGGAAACCAAATGCATTCGTCCGAATTCTATGTAAATCTTAAGTTTTTTTTAGCATACAGCGGTATTTTTAGTGTAAAATATAGTGTATCTTAAGGTGCAATTCATATAAATAATGAAAAAAATATGAAAAGAAAACGCTATTTTCCCCAGTTCAATAATTCCTAGCATGGGCATCCTTTTGTGAGAGCATTCGTAGAAAGCCTCCTAGCTTGTGCAGTGGGCGTTTATTTTCTTTTCTGCCAGGAAAAAATAGAAGTGGTGTGCAAGTAGCGCAGTAGGTATTCCCAGTCCTAATCGCATTTGTGGTTAGCATTATTAGGTTTTCCCTGAACAGCAAGCAGACATCGTTTCCTAGCCAAATACGTATTTCTAGTAGGCAGAAAAACGCAGCTGCAAGCAAAGTGTTTGGACATCGATAACATCTCTACACGGCACAAAACTACAACTACAGAGATTTACATTCTTTCTATTTCCGCTGATCGCACGAAAATTAACTTAACTAATTTATAATAGCCATATTATACCCTTATTTTTTCAGAAAATTAACCAATAAAGTCACCGTAGGTAAAAATAATTCTTCTTAATTATTCGCCTTGCTGTAATTGATTTAAACAAAAAAGCATTCTGTGGGCGTAGTTAGAGACCTGAACGGGCTTGCCACGCATAAAGGGAGGACTTTTTTAGGCTAATTATTATGGGTACCGTATGTAAAGTAAAAATACGTAATGCATAATCCGGTCCTCCTAAAACACAGCAGCGCCACAATGTGCATGGGACAAAAGGAATGAAAACTTCGATATAATCTCTCTAGTTGGGCGGTTATCGGTAGAGCACTTTAAAGATGAATTATTCAAATTAAGAATATGTTAAAAATCCACTGATTAGTTTGGTGAATCGTGTCTGCAAACATTTCACTTAATAGTCACCACGAACAACTCGAAGAAAATTATTTGATTTTTTTATTAATTTATTCCGTTAAATTAAGCAAAAATGTTTTCCTTGCAGCTGTATAATTTCACGTTTATAGTCGAGGGTGAATCTAGTTGAATAACCTCGATCAAGTTTGCAAATTTATACGCTTACTTAGTCACAACGTGATTGCGCTCCAAGTTTACTAAATAATATAGGATATATGTTTGTAATTATATGGCATAACATATATTTATCAAAAATCTGAATGCGTAAAACTATCGCCAAATTCTCCTCATTGACTAATGCATGTCCATAATATGCGAACCAATTGGATGATTTCTAATTGAGGCATTCGTTGAATATTGGATGCAGTTGCTTTCGTTTCCTTATATACGGTATTCCTGTTAAAAGTTCAAATATTTTCAGAGCCTGACGTCGAATGAATTTATTCTGCTTTGATGAATGCATATTATGATATATAACTGAGAATTAATTACGTTAAAACCAATTCGCAATATCTGATGAATTTATTCAGCCTTTTCTCTCTATGGGAGCAAGTAAACCGAAGAATTAAAAATAAAGGCTAATGTAGGTGTAAATATCTGAGATAAATTATGGGAATTTCATTTAAAAAATGGAGTTAACAAGATAAGCTTTCCAAGAACGTTATTCATATTTTTGGCGGAAATGAAAACGTTGACACTTATTTAATTTCTGTGTATGGATGCGAGGATACTGAGCCCAGGCAGGAAAATATTGTACTCTGTTATACAGCCCAGGGCTGAGTCTATGATTCAATACAGTTTTTATCATTTTTTGGAAGGAAATCCACAACTCACTTTTGCAGTTACCCACTACATTACCACCGTTCATACTAGGACCAGTCAAGCATTTGTGTGATATTCAAGAAAATTAGTTTGTCTGTCAATTTCCTTTGGATAATAATGGGACGTCTCATTTTAATGCAGTATCTTTGCTTCTTATAAGAATTTTATCACATGAAAGCCTTCAATTTCGGAAGGCAAACTACTAATTTTGGTATCTAAATCAATCACTTACACATGTTCAGTAATGTCGCCTTAAAGAGGAGCCCATTCTGCATTCTGAATCTTCTTTAGAACCCCAAATTTGAATTTTCATCAGTTTCTCCTAAAATTACTTGCAAATCTTTTCAAATAAAATCGTAATTTTGGACTGCTCCTGACCTCTTTTTCTCTGCATTATATTTCTGGATAAATAAGTGGTATCCCAACATATCAAAGATTATAAGCAAATACATCTTAAGTGTGAAATGAATAATACATATTCACTCGATCTCCCTAATAGATATCTACAAAATAATCACACAGGAAGTGGCGAAGACGATAGTAAAATGAGCCAAATTACACTCATATCTTATGTTAATTCACTGCCTTAAAAAATTCTGGTGCCATCCATAGCCATCTCTTTCTTCATCCAAATCGTCGTCATTATTATAATTATTAAGGAGAGGGGGGAAATTAAAATATTTACCGCACATTTAACAGAGAAATATATACTAAGAAATTTTAGGGCCCAGAAGTTTCCCCTTATATTTTCTTTCTCAAATCGCATGCCCCCTGTTCGCTTCCCTATCATAAAAAAGACAACCTCAAACGTTCCGGATTGGCTGAGAAAAGGAAGCAAAGGTGCAGGTTATGGTGGGGGGAGAAAAAGTATATTTTATCTCGCTAAGCTCGGCCGGGAATTCAATTAGCACTCGGCCCTCGCATTAGAGTGTGAATAACAATAGAGGAAATGGTTCCGTAGCTGTGCATTCCTCACCCTTTCTCGGAGTCGGGGGGGAAAAAAGAAAGGGAAGAAATTGTGAGCAGCCAACCGGGTGAGAGGTTTCTCGGGGCACGGGGGTTGTTTGCGCCAATGGGAGGTACGCGTACAATGCAGACGGTTCAGATTGCTCGCTTTCGCGTGTGGGAACTCGCTGCTCTTCTTCCTCGCTTTGCTCTCCTCTTGAACTCTCCCCGCCCACTCGTTGCCGGTCGCGCTGGTCGAATTAGGGAAGCGGACGGACTTCCTCTGCTGCTCAGCCATTCGGAGAACCATAAAGCCATCTGCATAAGAAGGCGTTAATGACGAGGCGAGGGGTTTTCCGGTACAGTTTTGGCTAGTTCAACGTCGCCCATACTCAAGAGGGATGGATCCGTATTCCGCCATTAAATTTCCTTCAAAATCGCCTTCGCAGCATGGCTTTTTCCTTGGGGTGTCTTGACTGACCAATCTCTCTATACTGCACCATCATATAATTTCTGCTTTCGAAAACAGGTCCCAGCTGGATGTCTGTTACATTGACTTTTCTAAAGCTTTTGATTCTGTTAATCATACCCTCCTCATCCACAAACTCCAGTCGCGTTATAATATCCATGGCACTCTCTTATGTTTAATCTGTAATTTCATGACCTCCCGCAGCCAAAGAGCTCTAATAGAAGGTATTTCGTCGAATTGCTTTCCTGTTTCTTCTGGCGTGCCTCAAGGTAGTGTATTAGGCCCACTTCTGTTTACTCTCTACGTTGACGACATTGTTGATGACATCTTCCCTCTAGCTGTGGTGTTCTCCTCTATGCCGACGATTGTAAAATATTTATAAGGGTCAACACCGCGACTGATTCCCTGGTTTTACAAACTGCTCTTCAAGCGGTAGAGAAATGGTGCAATAAATGGCAGTTGTGTGTGAATCCTGGAAAATCTACTGCGATGTCTTTCTCGCTGAAGAAGAGCACTATCACCTCCACTTATACTTTAAATAATCAACCCATTCCCTCTGTCTTATCCCAGTCCGATTTAGGCGTCACTTTTGACCAAAAATTAACCTTTTACGAACATATAAAAACTGTTGTTAACAAGGCTACAGCAGTGTTTGGGACCCTATATCGTCTGAGCGAGATATCCGAACTGAGTGCCTTAAAATCAGTCTTCATTGGATGTGTGCAACCCATCCTTGAGTATTGCTCTCCCATTTGGTCAACTGATTCTCCCACCACACTAAAATTAATCAACCGTCCACTCAATTTCTTCTTAGCAATAGTTCGACATCGCATACCTCACCTCAGATTCTCTTCACGTCCCGAAATACTTCATTCACTTGGATTATTACACCCCAACCACCGCAGATTGACGTTAGACATCAAATTTCTTTACCGCATCATGAATGGGTCCTTCAGATCCAGTGATCTCCCATCATTCTTTTCACTACGCATTCCTGCTCGCAAAACCCGCAATACTGAACCTCTACACCAGCCCAATTTCCGTTTGGCAATATCTCATAGATCCCTCTTTTTCCACATACCTTCTATTTTCAAATCAATCTCCAATACTTCTTCCTCTCTTGACATCTTTGCCTCCCGCTCCAATTTTAATAACCAAGTGAAAAGTCTATCTTTTTGACACCGACCTTTTGTATGTATTGTATACGCTGAAAATGGTTGTTATTTATGGTATATTTTTTCACATGTTTATTAATAATATTTACGTAATTTAGTTTGTCTATAAACCCAATGTAAAGGCCTTAGTGATTTTTTTGGTGTGATATAATTAAATAAATAAAAAAGGCCACTAATCCATGAGTCTTTATTCCGCAAATGACTAGTAGCTCTTTGTTAGCCTTGTGAAAAGAATTCTCTGGAAATTCGAAGAATGGGTAAGAGATACGGGCTACTTTTCCCTTGTGAGACCTCATTTAGAGTAGTCATGCTGCTAGTACATAGGATCCTCATGAGAAAGGCTTTATCAACCCTTTTCAATAATAATTCGCGATAAAAGTTGTTTTATTCACATGTTCTCCAGAGCTCACAATTCACAATCTATGTCAACCAAACACATAAAAAGTAACGTCTTCTTGGTAATGATTTACAAAAAAAAAGAGAGAAAGTGATTTTTCAATTCCTTAAGGTGTTAGAAGAAATATAGAAGAAATCTTAAACTTATGATTAAACGAAGCTACCACAAACTCTCAGGCAAAGTTGTGAAAAATGGTCATCTAAAAATATTATATCGTATAAAACGCTTAGATAAATATAACTTTATCAAAGACTGATTACTACTATACTTCCAAAGCTCAAGCAATAAATTTTTTCTAAGAAAAGTATGATTAGTATTTGTGGAATTAATATGCCTATGGCTTAGGTCAGAGTGAACTCTACCGTTACTCATCCAAACCGACCTTAGGGTTGAATCACTGTGTGAAGTGATCTGTATGAAGTATAAAGGAAATGTCTTCATTTATTCAAGCCGCGATGCAGCAATACCACAATACAATGATACACATTCCATCCATCCATCCATCTTTTAGTTATTCTTGAGTACCTACTTTCCTTTGTCAGTAAAATACTCCAATATTGGATTCAATCGAAGATTTAATTATGTATCGTTAGGAGAAAATTTTGTCACAAAGCGAATTGAAATTAACTATAAAAAATTTGTGGCATTAAGAAGGACGGTAGGGGTTCAAAATTTGCCCCTGCTGTTATTTAACATTCTTGCATCCATTCGTTTAGGGTTATGGTAAATTTAATGCGTACAAATCCAGTCACAGAAAGATTTAAATATATATACGCCTCTATTGCAATATTTTAGTCAATTTTTTTTGGAGCAAAGATATCAATTCATTTTTTTTGTCTTTTGTCTAGGGGAAGAAGAAATTTGTTTCCTTCCGACTCAATTTTAACTCACTCCGAGTGAACTGTGCTTTATTTTTTGTCCTTTAAGGTGCATCATATAAATGTACTACATGCAATATATGTTTCCGTACTCATCCTTTATTTTTATGGCAAAATCGTGACACACAACCTTTTTTTACCGTGCTATCCCCCAGAAGGAATTAGATGTATTAAAGGATTTACGGCATGTAATAATGGAGTTCACGTTTTAATGTGTCCTTCAGGGAAAAGAAACTCCTTTTTTCCATAGTTTTCATCTACCTTTTCAAAGAAAAACAAGCGGTGATGAAAATCAAAACAGTGAGATAGGAAAGCAAATGATGATAAATATCAATGATATTTGATGTGGCTCAAAACGAGTCTTCAAAAATATCCCTGTGAAGTCCTTCTCGGTTAAATACTGTAGAGTTCCATTAATCTGAACTAATTGGTGTCGGACCCTTCCGGATTTGCCGAAATAATGGTAAAAAACCGGTTTGGAACAGAATAAAAAATGATAAGCGTATGAAGTGCATAGGACCTCGTAAACTGTACTCACCCAACCTCTTATTCGACAAAAACCAGTGCTGATTCACAAGTGCGGTAATTTAACAATGAAAACCGTACCTCAGAATCTTATTTAAGGATACAGCACGCACTTACTACTAATCGGGAAAGTTTATGGCCAGGTCTTAGGAGGACAACCTCAAACAATATGAAGGGTTTTCTTTTTGACTTTGACTTTCCGTGCTTTTCTTGTCTTGCTTTTCGCCAATTGTTCTCATTTGGTGTACATAGAAATGAATTAAATCACCGCGTATGAGTAAAAGTTACTTATTTCAAGGCCACAATATTGAATTTTTATTTGACCATGGTATTGAGGAAGTTTTTAGGCCAAATTCAAGACCAAGTTAATTCATCTTCAAGGCATTTTTTGGCTCTCAACATAGCGTTATTTAGTTGCCTGCCCTATGCTTGAAAAGACATCTTATTTTTGTAGTTGTCAAGGGAGTAAGATGGTTTCTGTAGGCCATTGCTTTGAAACCGTCCTCAATTCAAATGAAATGTAAATAAAAAATATATTGCAAGTTGCAATACTTCAACAATAGTTACAATGTGGCAACAATAGTGACAATACCATTAGTACAGTAAAAATTCATAATAAATCCACATAATGCATTTAATGTGTCAGTAGTTTTGGGCAAAAACAGCATGTTTCGATTTCAATAAAGCAAAGGTTAACTAAAGACAGGACAGAGGCAGCAAATTATTATTTTGGACAGTTATCATTTGCTGAACTTTTTTTCTCGGTATTGCTGACCTTTTAATTCCTTGGGTTTCTCATTCGATAAGTTTTAGGCGTCATTGTGTTCTGCTTGGGAGATTTTCCCAATGTTTGCCGTGTCTACTTTCTTTTTTCTCCCCTGATGGGCAAAACCTTGGGGGAGGATGTTCGAGTTTGAACTCGACGAAGGAAGTGCGTATTTTATGCATGGAGAGCACGCCGCATGGGGGCGACACGAGCCAAACATTCCCGTGTTGGCAGGAGATGCGCTTCGCGAGCCTTCATGTCCGAGACGCGATCGGAAGATGTTCAGACCCTCTTGATGGCTCGACTTCGTTGTAGCACGCGTCGTACTTTTTTAATGGAGAAATGTTTCGAGGGACGCACGGGGATAACAGAAAGGAGAGAATGAGTTTTCCCTCCTCGCTATCAAAGTACGCGTAATGCCCCACTTAGATTACCCTTGTAGCAACAATGGTAGCGACCGACACCGGAAAACATGTGCGGTAACAAAATAGGAGAACTGCAACATGTACGATAAAAAATTTTTATAAGCAATTTCATCTATAATGATGGAAAAAGCAAAATTTAAAATAGGTAAACGTTGATAACAATTTCATTACAAAAACTGCAAAATGACAATGAAAAACAATGAATGAGATTAATTTGAATTAAAAAAAATTCAAATCGGGGAAAAAATGTAAGTGGAAAAGATCACTTATCAAACATTATTTTAAATAAATAATTTTTAATTGATAAACTTCTCAGGAAAATGCAAATTTTGAAAATTTTAGCAGCCATGTTTAAATGCGAATAATGAAAATTGTAATAATAAATTATTAGAAAAGAAATTTTTAAAGATGAAAAAACCGGGAAGGTAATAATATTTTTAATTTTCAATTTCGAATACCTATCTGTGCCATTGCACTTACTTAAGAGTTGCTGCACAGTTAATCTCGTCTGAAAACAAATAAGTGGCACAATGCATATTTTTTAGATGTAATGATTATCATTTATTGGCATTCTGGGTAAAGCCTTTGGACACCCCAAATAAAAATTCTCGAAGTGGCCCAGGGAACGAAATTTCCCCCTACCCTGTATGTATGACGTTCACACACCTGTAGGTTAGTTCAGGATAAGCTCTATTCTCGACTATTCAAGCCAATCTTCGGGTTGAATTGCAGAGTGAGTGAATGGTATTTTAAGTCATTCACCACGGATGAAGTTCGTCATGAAAAAATATTTGCCTTAGATGGGATTCGAACCCCAGATTTCCCGATTGCTGGCAAGGCGTGCTAGCCAATGGCATCACCAAGCCATTTTCTCAGAGCAAATTTTATTATGGGTTATACTGAACAAGGTGTTGATTCAAACAAGGCGTGTCACGATTTTAAGGAATTTACTTAGAATTTTTAGGGATGATATTCCGTGGATAGATATTTTTTATGATTTATTTTAGCTTGCGAAGGGATATTTCATCCCTTATGAACCTCGGCATTTGCACCTCTGCGTCTTTTTATCCAACCGATTCCAATAAATTGTAATTATTAGTATTTTAACAGCATTTTTAGAAGTTTCATCGATTTTATGTGTAATCAAACCTTTTCTTATCGCTGAAATCCGTTAGTGTCAGTGGCAGCGTTCAGTAATCCCTAGGGACTGTATTGAAAGCAGGGGCGCAGCTAGGAATTTAGGCTGGGGGGGTTTCAGGCACAACTAACCCTGGGGAGTGAGGGGGGTATGGAATACCCACCAGGGGAAGCGAGAGGTGCGGGGGCCCTCCCCCAGAAAATTTTAAGATAAATAGTTCAAAATTGTAAGTTTTACGACGTTCTGAGGGATATTTTTGCCATCCTTACATTGTTCTATAAGTAATATTAGTCCAACTAAGAAAAATGGATTAAACTTTAAAAATTCTCTGAGCTCTGGGGGGGGGGTTTATCCCCCAAAACCGCCCCCTAGCTGCGCCACTGATTGGAAGCATAACTACCTACTTGTAAGCTAGGCACTTCGTGTTACCACATTGTTTTGTGGCTTCGTTAGAACCGACCATCGTAAGGACATCCGTAATGAAATCTGGGTTTAAGCATTTCATAGCGTTTCTCTATCCGCTATCCACTTCACTGCAGTTACACACGCTTTCCGCGATGCACTTGTTTCATTCTCATAAAACGCTGTAAGGAGAAGAAGCCAAGGTTGGGAGAGAGCTATTAAGCTCACAATCCAACCCCCTCTCGACACTCAAACCCATCTCGCGCTTCCCTTCCAGTCGATGTGTGCTCCTCCTCAATTTGCATACGTCCCAGGGACATTTCGATGTTTATTTTTTTCAATCCTTTAAAGAAACAGTCCATTGTCTTATCTTTCGCTCGTTCGGTTCACACGGGTTGCTTCGCGGTGGAAATGACCTCTTCCTCCAACTTCTTCTTTGATCCCGCCTTCTTGAGCCGTGTTCTTGACCTCTCGCGGCCGAGGGCACTGCTTGCACTCGAATATGGAAAAGAGGAAGGGGAACGTGGACACTCTAGGGGATTGAGTGCGGATGATGAGCGGATGAGGTCAATGCCCTAAGACTTTATTCCACCGACCTGCGTTCAGTCACCCCTGAAAAGAGTTTGCTGACGTCGAAGGTGTACATTTTGATGTATAGTAGAATTTTTATCAACATCTACATATTACCCCGCAAGTCAACTGGTGAGGATTTCGAGAATCCAAGCAAGCAAAACGCCAACTATTGGCCGAATTCGGAAGTAGAGCTCCGAGGATGCCTAAGGAAACCACGTTGACAAATCATTGGTATTTCTGAGAATTTACTGATTTTTCCGATTATATGTTTGGTATTAGGCCATCATAACGTCGCAAATAATATATTTAAAGCATTCATATTCATGTAAAATGCCTTTTCAGTAGTCATTTTTGCTACAATTCATCATTTACTGGGACGGTGGTTTGTTTGTTTAATGCACTTGGGGTAACCGACGTATTTCAATTTTTCTTTTCTTGCCGGCTGAGAGTAATGTTATTTTTATCACAGTCACTCATTTATGATCATTAGGAACCCTTTGAGTAATGTCCGTGAGATAGAAGAGGATATTTCAGCTGAAATTTACTAATTCCTTAATCTTAACTGCTATTTGTCCTTACCCGTGGGAATTGAAATACCTCCTCAAAGCCAAGAAAACCTTCTTAGATATTTTCTACTTTAATTATCGCAGTGGCTTGTCGACTCATCCTATTGCACCTATGTTATCAGCGCAACAATATCCTCGATGCGTCAGCCATACTGGCAAATTACGTCACTGCTTTCAGCGCTGCCATCGGTGATTTGAGTCTCGAATAGACGTGTGGCACGTTGGTGTTATGACACCATCTGTTAACCTTCCATCATGCGCAACATTGGAATTTCTGAGTTCAGGCGTAATATGCCTGACAGGCGCAGAGGCTGAAAAACATTATTAACTCTTGGCACGGCTCAGTGGTGCACATTTAAAGTTAAAAACACCATTATTCGTCTAGTCGGTCACTTCAATGATTGCTATATATGTACCCCTTTAAACGTTGTTATACGACCCCAGACCGATCCATTAAGGTGCGATTTAACGTTCTCATTAGCCTAGTAAATATTACTATATATAATTTATTTTATCATGTGAATTCTATAAGATCAATGCTTTTTATTTTGCAAGCTTATTTAGCAACTGCTTTTTATTTAGCTAATGAAGTTTAATTTCGCTTTATTGTTCCAATATTTTGTTTTATTGTGCTAAATAATCCAACATTGATCTGACGGTATGAATGCGAAAAGCGAAATTCTGCATAGCATAGTTGTTTCAGGCGTGACTTTATGGAATCTACTTGACACTATGAAAAGTAATGAGACCTTTGTAATTCCACATAAATATTTAATTTAAGACCGAGGTTTCGACGTGGCACGTCATCGTCTGGCACAAATACACAGAAGACCGGGAATAATTCTCTATTTCATTCATTACAATGGTTTCTTTACTCTTCATTACAGCATTTATTAAATATTGTTAATTCTTCCATCAAATAATGTACACAACTACAATATCATCCAATGTGAAAGATTTAGGTAGTATGTATGGTTATTCCTGATGTAAGACTACCTTCAAAAACAAAAAGCATACGTTACTCAGATAAAAAAATTAACAAAACGCTATGCGTGCATGGCATTATATAATACAGTTCCTAATTGACAGCAACATAAGTTAAAAATACCACCATACGTAAATCAGATTATATATAATAGTCCTAATAAACAGAAGCAGTCAATTTTAATTCTTAAATATTTATTTTTAATTCTTAATTCTCAATTTTCAATTCTTAGTTCTTGGAATACAGAATCACTGTTTTTGTGTAAACAGTCAAGTTTTGAGCCGTGGTGGCTAGAGAGAGAAAGCTCACAATCCATTCCCCTTTAGACACTCAAACCGACCTCCCGATTCCCTTCCAGTCGATATGTGCTCGGCTTCAGTTGCATTTGGCGATTTGCAATTTCGTCCTAGGGACATAAATTCCTTTATTGTTCAGGGAAAAACGAATTCCCGCCCCTATCCTTTCGGAAAAATATTTCTCTTAAATTATCTTTTCTGTCGGGCTTAAGGCCAATTTACACGGGCACGGAATTGCGCAGGTTAGAGCTGCATTAATTTCTAAAATGGCGTGGAATTGCGCGAATGCATGAACGAAATTAGAACAGGGGCTATTTTGCCGTCTCGCATCCACGCATTCTCGCATGTGTTCTAGCAATTCACCGCTTTAAACGACGCAATTTTGATTGAGCCTTCGCTTGTACGTCAGATTGCGCAATTCTGTGTACCGTGTAAAACGGCCTTTAGAAATATAAAAATGTTCTTCATTGATGGTTAAAAACTTTTCAGACGAATCTCTGAGTCACTTGAGCTCACAAATGCTGTCATATCCGCATTTTTTACTGTAAGAACTAAACCCTGTAGATATTTTCCTGTGTCTCAAATATGTTCGGCAAAAACTCGTTTTTTTCTCTGAGAAAACACTTTTGTGTTTTAAAAACAATTGATTATTAGCGAATTGAAAAACAATTGATCATGATGGGAACCTATTTTTCCGAACTTGAACTTATTCTTAGCCTCACTTGTAATATTTTGTGGTCATTGTCAGTGAGATGCCTGTATAATGTTTACATAAATACACTATGCTTAATTTAAGTTGTACCTTCGATAGAAATAAATTGATTATACATTATGACGGTCAATTGTAAACCCAAGCCGAAATGATTAACCTTTTTGCACAAAAGTACAATATTCCCTTACATTTCCTTAAACTCATTAAGTTACGCGCCAAGAATTCAGGGAGGTATTGTTTCAAACATAGTAAATTAAGAATATCCACCTCTAAAAGCTAGAATATTCTCCTTGATGTCAGCGTTAAGAATATTTCCCTCTTAATTTGAGAAGACTTTAATATTGGTGCGTATTTACTATGAAATTTAAAAATAAGGAAAGGAAATGTTAAGATAATAGCTATCAGAAAAACCCTAACTTTTATTTTTGGGTTGGAAATATTGTTAAAAAACGAATTAAGAATACATGAAGGAATTTTAGAAAGTTTGAGAATATACTTAGAGTTCAGAGCTATTAGGCAATAGGAACAAAGAACAGAAATAGGCTATTGACGACTAAGAGAGAAGTAGTAGCAGAAAGAGAAGACTTGATTTATGTAGAAATGATACAATAATGAAGGTATTGCAATTGAAAAAATATATTTGACAAAGTAGAAAGGTAGCAACTACTCCGGTTTGGCCATGTTAATAGGAACTATGACACCAGATGGCATAGGCAAATATTGGATTGCAGAATTCAGCTTAAAACCTCATTGTACGCCTCGTAAAAATTATCAATTTCATTCTATTTCACATTTTATTCCTTTACGGCCGGATATAATATTGCATTCTAATTTATCTATATTTTTACCATTAAATACTTAAGCTTAAAAGACTTGAGACGTCATAAATACGTAAAAATTCATCTCGGGATAGCTTAAGATTTGTGGGTGATTTTTTATGCTGTATTCCTGCCTTCAATTCCATATTTTAACTAAATAATACAAAATATTACCTGCATGGCATAGTAAAATCTGCTTCTACAGCGATTCCCAAAGCATTCTTCCATCCCATGTAGTAACTTCGCCTTTATTTGCTTCGCAGTCTCTTTGAAAGTTTTTCCACTTTAACCGGCTTATATGTGGCACCAAAGCTTATGAATATTTTTTTCTGAAGAAGATTACGCACATTCTCGTTTTAAAAGGGTATAATAATCCCAATTTTTTTACGGATTAATACAATCCGCAAGAATACTGTCGAAAAAATTAATTTACTACTGATAAGATTATTCGGTTCAATAATCGGACAGAGAAATTTCAAAAGAAATTTTACCGTCAGCAATGGAAAAAAGAGCGTAAAAGAAGAGGAGTTTCATGGCAGAGATAAATGAAAGCTGAATGCAAGGAATGGGTGACAGTCGTAAAAAACCTGATGTATATGTAAGTATTCATTAACAAAATTCACTAATTCTTGATTTACTTTGTGGTAAATTTTGCAATAACCGCCGTGAACTGGACTCTCGGGAGCAGTTAGAAATTTTAAAAATTATTGAAAGTCAGGACAGTACTCTTATAAATGAATATCTCTACCCATTCTTTTCCCCTATTCTGGCGTCCGTTTTAAAATTCATCAAGTAACTAGGTAATAATAAGATAAACAAATCATAATTAGCACCTGTAGATGATGATAATTCATTTAAACCCGGGTCGTGCTCTTATAAAAATAAGTGGTATAAGTAATTGTCTGATATCCAGGAAAACTTAGTATTCATTAAAACTAATATGACCTTAAAAATCGTATTTTTTTATATGAGTGTTATTGTTAAGAACACCTACCTAAAAGCACATCAGTGTTGTGCGTCACGGCCCTGCAATAAGATAGTTAGACTATGGGAAAGGTGAAGAAACTCCTCGGGCCACTCCGGGTTAACAATTGAAGTGCCGGTCTCTAATTTAAAAGCCCTACTGAATAATCCGGCCATTTTTACTAAATTCGTACATTTTTTAACACATTAGAATCAAAACCATATTTATAACGATGTATATTCCAATAAAAATGAACTTTTCTCTTGGTGATGAATGAGTTTAATAAAATTTATTGCTAACTTTTAAACATATAATTTAGCAATGAAAACCTATTGTTTTTGAAAAATAAAAAAGTTGCAACAAATGATGTACAGCCATAAAATGCATATAAAATTTTTTACTGCGCTCAATTTGAACTCTTTAAACCAAGGAAATCATAAATCATTGTTCCAAGCAAAGCATTCAGAATTCCGGATGACTTAAAGGGTCACTGCACCCACAACGAACGGTTCTTTCCTTCAAAGAATATTCACACAAAGTGGGCTAAGATAAGGGTGCCGGTAGGTACAGAGGAATTTTCGTCCTCAAGACAAAGTGAACTCTTTTTTCCATCGAGGAGTTGATCTTTAAAATAACAGAACCACTAAGTAGTAAACTGGAAAAGTTCCACGGGAGAAATGTGACGGCTTCACGCAAACTAAATAAATAAAATAGAAAGACGTAATATTACGTCCATGGTATTCTTCAGAAAGATTAACAGGACGTAATATTACGTCCATGGCACGCAAAGTGTTAATGCCCAGGGTTCAGCCCGCGCCGCGCCGTTTCCCGAAGTGAGCCGACCATTTCCTCAGTCGGGGATTACACGGGGGAGGAAATCGGAAGATGGCGCGGAGGTGAGGGTGGGGGTTGGAATGGGTGTGTGGGCAAAAGGGGGGGGGGGTTATACATAATAAATGACAAGCGCCTCTCGGCCGGAAGCACGGCCCCTTGGCCACCCACTGACGAATGCTCCCGTGTCTCAGCGGCGGCCATATGCAGAGAGCGGTCAGCGGCGGTGAAGGCGGAGTGAACGGACGGAGAAGTCGCTCATGCGTGCTCATTCTGTGTCTGCGCGGGACGGTGGCGACCCCTCGCCGAGAACGCTAGCCGAAATCGAACAGGATTCAGGATCACTGAATATTATCACTCCTCCCTCTAATACTGCCCAGTTCATCCTTACAGGGAATCGTTGACATGTTTAACCAAAAACAAAAATTGTTAGTTCAACCAACGGTATGGATACGGCTATCCCATTTTTTTTATTAACAATTATTTTCAAATAAATTTTCATTTATGAAGCACTCATAACCTGACGATTCAGATATTTATTTTATACTTTCAAGGTTTATAATTTGAAAAGATGAGAGGTTCAACAGATACAAAATTGGTCAAATATTAACAAATTATTTTAAAAAACCAAAAATGCTGGGCAAAAATAACATGGTATACCTTGACCGCCAACTGTATGCAACTTGACCGTAAGCAAATTTCTGACTACGCACCTGAACCATGGGCTGCAATGCAACAATCTTAGGACAATAAAATGAATGAATCACTTTTTATGCGTAATGGCCGGCAAGTACACAGTAGAAAAACTGAATGGTAAAATTGTTAACCCAAGACCAATAATTAGCCTTTTGGTTTATTTCACTTAAGAGTCAATACTATGATTGGAATTCAAAAAAATTAAATTCAGTGGAAGGAATTCGAAAGTCTAGATAATTTTTTTTTTTTCATTTTTACCGAGTGAGTTAGTAATCATTTCTATCAATGGGACGGATCAGTAATGACTAACTTCCCTGGTTTTTAGATGAGTTTGATCCTTTTAATTTCCTCGCAAGGAATTACTCTCACCTAAAAATATTTTAATCACATATTAGATGTGCCTTTGCTAGATACGAGCTATCTGTATCCATCATAGGACCACTATTGTCTTAAGAGTATCGTTGAAATCTATAACATTTAGGCTGAGGGGTTTGCTTTTTTACGCTATTTGGTTTCGATTCGCAGATTACCAATATTCTGATGTTCAAATGATAAATGACAGTAAATTTTCTCTTAGATGCATAATTATTGAACCGAATAATCTTAGCAGTACATTTAAATTTTTTCAACAGCAATATTGCGGATTACGTTTATCTTAGGAATAGAGGTTAATATATCTTTTGGTACAAATAAAATGCGGAACCTTCTCCAGAACAAATTATTCGTGGGCTTTGGTGTCACATGTAAGGTGGATAAAAATATCTTTCAAAGAGATTTAAAGTAAAATAAAGGCGAAGTTCCTTTATGGGATGGAGGAATGTTTTGGCCATCACCTTAGAAGCAGATTTCATTTTGGTAAATAGATAATATATTGTATAATTTATTTGATAAAGGAAATTGAAGGGATGAACTCAGCATAGGAAATTTGTACTGAGTATAACCCACAAATCAATGGTTATCTCGACCTGAGTTTTGATATAATTATGGGTTCTCAAGTATTTCTTCACTAAAGTATGGGAGTAGTATGTAATGTTAACACCATCTTTGGCTAGAAAGGACGAGAATTTGAGGTAGGATGAATGTGGTATCTTTTACAAGGTCAACAGAAGTGTATGTTAAGAGACCCACTCTCATTTCTCTTTTTCCTATTGTTTTGCTTTTCTTGCTCTGTTTTTCTTGCTCTCCGTATACCTCCAATTCACACTTGGTCTCCCTCTTTTCAGTTTTTCCGGAGGTCTCCAATCCAATATTTGCTTCGGTCATCTGGTATCACCCCCGTTCTGATAGCAATACCAAACCGGAGTAGTTGCTTCCTCTTTACCTCGTCGACTATATCTTATTGAAATCCTATTATCTTCATTACGGTATAATTTCTAGCTTTATCTACTCTTCCTGCCACTCCATCTCATGTAGACTCTCGAAGTCATCAATAACCTATGTATGTTTTTTCCTTCATTCGCCATTCTTCTTCTCCATATGTTATTTCAATTTCTACCACTGTTTTTTTTTATATTCATACTTCCGTTTTTCAGTCAATATGTTGGTTCCATATGATAGAATTCACACGTGTTTCAATCAGTTCTAATCATAAATTCAAATTCCATCATATTGAATAATAATATAGAAATTCGCTTTTCTTGGATAGCTAAGTAGATTTATGCGCTTTCCCCAGGGCCGGAACGTAACATTAACGGCTGTTGCGGCGAGATGACCGGTGCATTTTTTCCCCGCGCCGGCCATAAATGAGATGAAAGGCGACAGATGCTTTTAGTTCAAGGTGAGCAAATTCCGTTATTGAAAATGCTATTGTGTTCCGCTTAGTCTAGGGGTGGAGAAATGGGGTTAGAATAGTTCCAAACTAAATTGATTTACAATCGAAAACTTACCGGCCAAATTGAGCAAATAATTACTTAAAAATTTTTTTTTCAGTTTATTGAGCTAGCCTCACAATTTTCATGAATAGGCGAAGCGGAAATAAGGAATGCTCAAAAATAATATACGTTTATATATTTTTATTGCTGATATGACTTCCACAGAGAACGTCATCACTTCTTTCATCATTCATTGACTGTAGCACCCTTATTAGACCTACATATGTTTATCCATTATTAAAGCACAAATGGCAATAACCACACTATTTTGTTTATCACTTAACCGTCCATGGTTTCGACAATTGGTGTCATTTTCAAAGTGTCATTTTAATTTCATGACACTTTTGTCATTTTCATCCCTGAAAATGACACCAAATGTCGAAACCATGGTTGGTTAAGTGATAAATAAAATAGTGTGGATATTACCATTTGTGATTTAATCATGGATATAGCATTATTCCACAAAAATAAGCCTGAAACGATTTATAACTACATGTGTTCTTTTTTCATTTAATTAGCCATTATTTTTCCTTAAATCTGCTCCTAAATTCGTTTTCTGTCTTCTCCGGACATACTAAGTGCTTTCTTGTTCGTTTTCTTTTTCAACTTTTATATTATCCTCTACAGCTGTTACTGAAACGTCTTTTTCTAACTCTTATTCTTTTACTCCTTGGATTTCCTCCATTCAACCATTCCTAAGAAATCGAGAGGCTGGTTTTCTTCAACCCTCCAATTTTCCCTTCCCTTATCATGTTCATTAAGCTCCTTGATGCTCTTTTACCTTGTTTCTTCTTTCATCTGTGTGATTGTGCTTAGCTTTCATAGGGATTGTGCTTAGGGATATTACGCACATTTTTAACGTTCAACCCGGAGAATTAGGTGAATAATAATAACATCAGAGATTGTGAAAACGTTTTTGCTGAAACGTTTTTCGAATAAAAACAGCAATTTCTAGACTTTATTTGAAATTAAATGGGTATTTATGGTGCGTAAGGTGATATAGATATATTAGCACTGGAATTAAAAGAAAAATATAGCTAAATTGTAATTTTCAGTATTTTATTATGAGTACCGTCAATTTTAGAGTCACATTTCACTTTTTAACTCTGAATTAATGGTTATTACGATTAAACATGATATTAATAAAATCATTCGTATACTCAGCATTGGGAGTAAACCTTACTTCACTTACTTCTTACCTTCTTTTTGTAACTATACCTCATAGCTAGTGTAAACATTTCATAAGTTATTTGTCAAACTGGCGTTGTATTTACGAGGAATGCGTCGTTACAAGAGTTAGCGTGCTTTTCAACGGTTGGCATTGATGTAAGCCGTTGCCGCTTTTCAGTCTAAGTATTTAGGATTATAATTTTTCATCACCTCTTTTAGGTATTGTAATAAGAACTGAACAGAGAAGACAATAGAAAATATCCGTTTTTTATAATGGATAAAACAGAACAGTAAAATTTCGTACTTCATTTTAATTATGAAGCTACCTCGTTCTTTACAACAGATAAAAAGAGTGGTGAACGGTCATTGGTTTCGTTGTTGGGTCTACCACCATCATCCGAGCATTATTAAACAATAATTTGAATATCCGGTTTTGTATTCGCTCCGTAGGTATGTCCTGCTTAATAAAACTTTCTGTTAGTTTCCTGATGATGGTGGCGGACTCGCTGATAAGGAAACGTTGGAACGCGTTGTCAGTTGTGCATTGAATATTTTGGACGAGAAAATTTCGTTGTTACTTGGGAAAAAATTAAATTTATTTTAGCTATTACTATAAACGTAACTTAATTTTTCCACTATTTTTTAAATTAACGAGGGGTTTCGGCTCACAGAACCATCATCTGGTAAAAAACATCACACTACAAATTTCATTTCACATCACATTTGTTCATAATGCCTACTGCGTGAAGCGAAGTGAAACATTGAATTTAACCATAAGTTTATCGACTTGAACCTTTCTGCGAAGTACCACCACTACCTAGCTATGTTAAAATGTGATGTTCTCATGTACTGTAATGTCTAGTACCAACCAGACCATGGCTCTATGAGCCAAAACGCGTCGTACACATTAAAACAACAGTCGAAAAGTGCAATTAAGTTTTATTTTAATATGTATAAATCCCACTGCATCACGCCAGATTCGATTTAATTTATTTACCTTAGCTAACTGTTAACCCATTAGTTCATAGCGTCCGATGTATCGGACAATTGAACTTAATTTTTTTCTGGGCTCCAGTTGACTCGTGCAACAATCTGATACTATATTAAGTTCAAATGGATGTCTTTCTTCACCGCCCAGCTAATATTTTAGTTGACTTCTTGAATTTATCGACTTGAGAAGCATTTTTGTGAGACAAGGCATTGAAAGAATTTTTTCAGTCACCCTTACGGGGTGAGTAGATAATTTTTTATTGCAGTATTTTGCTCAGTATGTTGATAACTTTTACCTCATTTTTCTTCTAAATGTAATTTTTTTTGTTTCATATATTATCAAGTTTTTCTATACTATTTTCAATATGTAATCAACACTGAAAACTGATTGTCCGATATATCAGACGGGCTGTATTATTTAAACTATTGATTGTAAACATTTAAAAATTGCAGAAACAAGTTAAAATGAAATTATTAGCCAGAATAATTACTTTCTAAATGAACATTTGACAAAAATAACTTTATGCACTAATGGGTTAAACCATCCTCCAAGGACATCGCCCCACCCTTTCCTTACTTTTCTTGTCGAACGGTTGAAAAAAATTAAATATTTCACCTTGCACTCCTGCGAATCAAGTCGGCGGGGCCTCAAAGCGATCTCATTTTTCGAGGTCGATCGTGTTCTAACCCGAAAAGTTTAAGCATCGCATGTTTCGACACATCCTCCGGTTGGGCGAAATTGCAGTTTAACACCTCTCACCCTCGTGTTGACCTCACGTACACGTCAAAAGCGAATGTGCAGCCACGAAATATCGTGCATCCGTGTGGTGGGAGCATGTCGCCTGCCGGCTATTCAGAGCACACGGTGGCAAAGAGTCACTTCCGCCTGGCGGTGCACACTCAGCTCGCTTGAGGACGGACCGGGTCCCTGAAGAAAGGTGTCGCGGCATCCTTTCTTTAGCCATACTATGTATGGGTGGCGAAGAGATGTTTTTTCTTCGTCTTGTTCACGGGCAAGTGGTCGCACTTTTCGGAGGGGGGACATCGAACGTGAGAAATGGACCTTGAGTGTTTGATATAAGACACGATCTCAGGCGTTATTTTGGAATTGCTTCATCATAGAATAAAATAAAATAAAATTACTTTGTTTTATTCCACACTTTATTTAAAATAGCACTTTGTTGCTATTTAAAATAAAGCTTATTGCTATTTAAAATAAAGTATGGAATAAAACTAAGTAATTTTATTTTATTCTATGATGAAGCAATTCCACAAAGTAACGCCTGAGACCGTGTCTTATATCAAACACCCAAGGTCCATTTCTCACGTTCGAAGTCCCCCTTGAATATAATAAAATAAAATTACTTTGTTTTATTCCACACTTTATTTTAACTATTACCTTATTGCTATTTAAAATAAAGTATGGAATAAAACAAAGTAATTTTATTTTATTCTTGGTCGTTTGCGTAGCGTTGGTTGCAGGGTGGAAACAGGAGCTGCATACGTTAAATTTACGTATTAGTATATAAATATCATGTCTGCACGTATTGCCATAATTCATCCCTGTGAATTTCATCGGAATATTTTCATTTACGTTTAAGTAAGAGAAAAAGCATGACATCAACGTACGTACTTTCATCGTACTTCCCCTCAGACATCATCACCACAATCCTAAGATTGATCTGACGCAGCTCTCCATTCCTCTCTCCTATCCACTAGCCTTTTCATAGCGACGTATTTCTTCTCTTTCGCATCCTTTATAACTTTTCGTATGTAATTCATTCGGGGCATTCCCTTGCCCTTTTTCCTTTCCACCTGTCCTACAACGATTATCTTCATCAGGCCACCATGCCTCAAAATGTGGCCAACTAAGTTATCCCGTCTTCTGCTTTAGGTTTTTAGGAGGCTATTCTTTTCTCCCACTCTTCTTAGCACTTCCTTGTTACTTACACGATAAATCCATTTTATCTTCATCATTCATCGGTAGTCCCACATTTCGAATGCTTCCACTCTTGACTTCTCTGCTGCTGTCAACGTCCAAGCCTCGCTTCCATAGAGAATTATATTCCATATGACGTCCAAGGCTCGCTTCCATAGAGAAATATATTCCATAAGTAGCATCTGAGGAATGTTTTCTTACTTTCATGCTTGTATTCTCTGCTGTAAGAAGATTTTTTTGTAGAAAGCCCTATTCGCCGGTGCTATTCTATTGAATATTTCTTTCTTGCTTCGTCCATCGTTGGCAATTCGGCTTCCCAAGTAAGAAAACTCTTTCACCTCTTCAAGATTATGCTTTCCTAGGTTAATTTTGCCTTAGCCTCCTCTCTTTTCCTGCATATTAATATCTTAGTCTTCTTTTTGTTTATTTTTAGCTGATATCTGGCCATTGTCCTCTCCATATTTGTCAAAGTTTCTCTCTGTATTTCATTAATTATTATTAAACATTTCAAATGATAAAGCTTGGTTTCATTGAAGTGTTAAAGAAGTATTCTGTCAGTCTTCTTTCTTTCCTTACTATCCCTTCAATTCACCATAAGGCCTTCTCCCTATTATTCTATCTTAAAATCCTATTCTCTTCCACCCTCTCCCTCATTCACCTACCGTCGTACACTTTTCAACACCCCTTTCTCGCTCCGCGCTCGCTCCACCCATACTTTCTGTCTCCTCTGTATATCATTCAGGAGCTTCTCATCTACCAATTCCTGCACTTCGTCGTTCAACCTCCTCTCCGTCCAATTCTCCATTCTTCCCCAAACCCTGCTTGGTATAATGCTAAATGTTTCTCTAAATCTCACATGGAAACACCTGTAGTAATATTTTTATCATAAAGTCAATAATCCATATTATCTAAAAAGAAACGGGATTGATACCATTCATTTTGATTATCATGCCTTTCGGTTTCGGGGAGAGTCCTCCAAACCCCTCATAGTGTCTGAATGTATCCTTCAAGCGCCCCGAATATGGAGCACAGAACAGCTGCCCGGGGGGATGTTTCAGGAAAAAAATGCCTTTACGAATTTTTGCCCATGCAGTCTCGGCCAATGAGATTTTTTGTGTTTCACGGGTGAATGAACGCAGTAGCCAGTGCAATCTTGTCCCTTTCGAAACTGCTCCCGGAGTGCAGACGCGAGTGACGCCAGCATTTTCAATCAGCTGCACTGAGGGTCGTAGTTTGTGGCTTCCACATTTACATGCCAGCAAGATATCTCGTTAAGGATATGGTGAGTGGATTGCAGGTGTGCCGACTTAGAAAAAATATCGGGGGGGGGGGGGGACGAACCAGGGATCTTGGCCCGGAAAATTTTATAAGTATTGAAATTTTATAAGTTTTAAGTTTTTTTTAAGCATTTTAGAAGATTCACATGATCAACATTAGAACCCTGATAACTCGAATCTCGATATCTGCACACTCCGGGGAAAATCGACAAGCCTGATACATTTTTTTTCACACCCCTAACGAATTTTTCAAGCCCCATGGAGTCGGCGCCACTGGTGGATTGGTACACCAATCGTAAACCTGTAGGATAATGCTAAAAGGAGAATTTTATATATTTTGTATTATATCATGTGTATCCGCTTTTCGAAAATTATGTTTGTTATAGTGATTTGTTAAAAGTGTTTGGCCTCCATACCCTGCATAATAGGAGAATCATAAACGATCTGCTGCATCTGCACGATGACATAGGGCCTTTATTACGAGTTACTGAAGGAAATAAGAATAATAGTTCCAAATGTTAATAGCCGGTTTGAAAGAAAATTTTACACATCAAAGGTTAAAACCAATAATTGTTCCAATACGCCAAATAAAGGATTTGTGTAGTATATAACAAAATTTTCAACGATCTAAACTTGTATAAAAAATACTGCTTTGTAAAAGATGTTAAGAATAGGTTTCGCGACTGTGATAGTATATAGTTAATATGTATTTTTCAGCATATTTATCATGACTGTTACTATTTTTGTGGCTGTGACCAATTTATTTTCAATATTTTTGTAGTTTTATTCTTGAATTGTTCACCCTGTAATTATGATTATGTTGGGTGAACATAAAACATGATAAATAAATAAATAAATAAATAAATAAAAGCGTTTTGAGGGAATTTTCTACCGGAGTTCGACCTATCATTTTTTTTAATTTCCACATACATCGAAAAGAACTCGCAACGGACTTTAAATCGAGATTCCTTTCAATTATCAATGGCACAAGCACGATCATCCATGCCCTGGATCAGTGGGGCAGCGAGAGGGAGGGGTTTGGGGGATAAAGCTCCCCCCCCAGACCTCAGAGTAATATTCAAGTTTAATCCATTTTACGTAATTTGATTAGGATTACTTATAGAATAGTGTTAGGATTTATCAGTGGCGTAACTAGGAATGCGTATGCTTTTGGGGGGGGGGGGATGAGAGGGGCTGGGGAAGGGAAACCTCCCACCCACCACCCCCCTTTTAGGAAACTTTTGGAAAAATGACATGCTTCCAAAAACATTTTACATAATTTTAGCTCTTAAAATTTGGGTTTTATCAAACGGTTACGATAAATTTTACTACAAGTCAAAACTAGACAATAGTTTTGAATATTATTTTTATTTTCTGAGGCTTTGGGGGGGGGGGGATCTATCTCCCTCATCCTCCCCCCATAGTTACGCCACTGGGATTAATCAAATATCCCTCAGAAAGCCGTAAAACTCGCCATTTTGAACCAGTAATCTTAAAATTATTCTGGAGGATGGCTCCCGCAAATTCCGCTTCACCCTGGTGGGTATGCAATACCCCCACACCTCTAAGTATTAGTTGCGCCTAAATCCCCCTCCCTTCCTAGCCTTAATATTTAGCTGCACCCCTGCCCTGGATAGTGGTAACTTATCAAGGCGGGACTCGGACCTGCGAACTTTGGATTAACAGGCGAGGGCATAACCCAACCGCTACCGAGTCAGGCACATAGCAGAAATTGTTTGAACATATTGCTAAATGTTAACTATAACTAATGGCGCTTGAAAGATCGTGAATGTGTAGTGGATATTTTGAAAATTTATTTAATTCCTTTATTTTTCGGGGACAGGATGAATTCTCATGCATAAATGTTTGGAAAAATATTTTCCGCATTTTACATTTTCCGTTAGACCTGAAAACATAGTTCGTTTCTGATAGATATAATGTTCCCCGCGTCAGTTTGAAAGATATTCATTTGCTCAAGCATTCTAAGTAAACCGCGTAGCTTCCCCTTAGTCTCGAGCGCTTCCCTATTAATTCATGTAAGTAAGTAAGCTGTTTAGGGCTCTCTGTCCGCTCGCAGCCGTGTTTGACGTAACGAGCCAATTTTCCTTTCTACTACATTGAGATCGCGGATTAAACCTGCCGCCATCATCCCATACGCTTGCTACGTATTCAAGGCGAGGACTGATGGGCGCGTAGTAGCAGCTGTACATCACCATTTCGTCCTCAGAACCCTTGTTTTCAGTTAAATTGGGGTATTGATATTTGCAAGTATACTTAGAAAAAAGGAAACAGCAGTCATTCATAAATATCTTCTCTCTCTCAAGCTTTCATTCAACTCGAGGATTGGTTTGGGCAGGAGATGTTAAAGTTAGTGTAGTATGTGTCACAGACGTGTCTAGTCTGGATCACAGACGTGTGGGTTTCACACTTTCAGGGTAGAAGTGCAAATTCCTTTCTCTTGGCCACCTCGTCGTACAATAGGGTAGTTTTCTTCATCAAAGAAAACGAAAGACATTGATTGCGATTCGTTACCCACCATTAGTGCATTCATAATATACAAATTATTTGGTTTTAGAAATTCCAGTTTAGGCGAATGGCAATGGTTAATTTTATCCTCATTTGAAAAAGGCCAGATTGGCGCCCATGCGATTCCACTCCGCATGACGTCACAGGGACCTAGTTTCTACACGAGAGGATAGGAGTTATACATCGTCTGAGGTTACCAATGCATGCATGAGGCACAGAGCTCAGGGAAACATGTCTTAATAATCACCCATTAAAATTACCTATTCTCGGAAAGTTTCCTTCGTTTGATAGGGTAATAATAATTCTCATTTAAGCCAAGCGCTACCTATGAGGATCTTCGTTAGAGAATTTCCACATCATTTGTTAACTGCTAGTGTAGTACTAGACTCCCTTCACACGCCTATTAAGGCGGCTTGCGGGTCATAGCGTAGATGAATGTGATTCTGTGTGTCGAAAAGCATTGTTTAATCCGTGTTTTGGTTTAGCCCATAACTTCTAGCTATGGTTTCCCTTTATTAAACCATTTTCATACATTGCGTTCCTTACAAGGGTTTTGAATTCTGAATTGATAATTCTGATGAGGAAAACGAAGTTGATGCTTAAAGAATTGCGTTTGTGGCAATAGACAGACTTTAGGAAAAATTATGTAAATATTTCATATACAAGCTAGTGGTAATAATTAAAGAGCAATATTTATTTTAGGAGTACTTAACCTTTTCGAGTTTGAAATGGATAGTTTATAAAATATTTATCAGTAGATGTGTGCTGCTTAAATATTTATCGGGAAAGAGAAATCATTTAATATCTATAAGGAGAATCTACAACCAATTATAGCAATTTATGTTACTCATTCAATGTTTAATTTTAGCAAATTGCATCTTGAATAAATATTATATTCTCTGAGAGATCTTTTTATCTGAAAAACGAAATTTAACCGCTTTAGGAGTGTGTATTGAAATTGCGTTGAATCAGATCAGCCGTTCTTTTTTTATACCGCCGACATATTTTGACACATGAATTTTCTCGCAAAAGATATCAGTTGCATTATTATTATTTCATACCTACATTCCGGAAACATATGAATGATTAATGCTGAAGGGATATGATCCATGATGAAGTGCCAATAAAGATGCACGCTTAGTAAATAATAATTACTATTAGGTATTAAATTATCCATATCTGTTGAGCGCTTCAGGAAGTTTGTGGAGTTTAAATCGTGGATGATATAAAAAAACATTGAGCATATCGTCAAATATTTGTTCTACACCAAAAGGGATTCAGTTTCAAAATTTTATATCCGGGTGAAATTGAAAATGAATCTCTTAAAGAACGAAGCGTTAGCAATGAGTTTAATGTTTTTGATATCATACGACCAAAATTCCATAACTATTCTGAATCAAGCAAAGAGGTCAATGACAGCTAGGTAGAATCTTTTGAACGCCGGAAATATTGGTGAATGTTTTCCTCTGAAAAAGGAGTTAACTCAATATGAGCAAGTATGGACAAGGTAGCATTTGAATTCCTAAAAGTTGAAATGTGAATAACATTTACCCTGCTTATACCTATTATACATTTGCTGCTTTTTAAGGCCGTTTTACTCAGGGCACGGAATTGCGCAGGTTAGAGCTGCATTAGTTTCTATAATGGCGTGGAATTGCGCGAATGCATGAACGAAATTAGAACAGGGGCTATTTTGCCTTTTCGCATCCACGCATTCTCGCATGTGTTCTAGCAATTCACCGCTTTACACGACGCAATTTTGATTGCGCCTTCTAACGTACGTCACATTGCGCAATTCCGTGTACTGTGTAAAACGGCCTTTACCTGCGCTGTTGGAGCACTTACAGCATACAGCAAGAATGAGTAATTTTGTCCAGCTGAATTTGGTACTGCCTTTTTTCTTTTAAATTAATTGACTCGCAAAGATTTCACAACTTTCTCTTTTATTATGTTGCTCAGAAAAAATTGACCAATGTCCATCCGTAGAAGGTCAGCATTGGCAGGTGAGGGAAGGACTCAGCTGGCCCTTTTGGCTCGAGTTTCGAAGAACGGTGAAACTCAAATGTTTGGGCCAGTGGTCCTTTCACGTGCACCAAAGGACTTAAGCCCTCGCTCACCTGTCGATCCCTCATGTCGCCTGAGAGCGTTTCTACGTAACTGTCATACTAGGATTCAAAAAATCAATTAGAAGTAAATGGACCGTTCAAAGTCCTGAAATGGTGTAAATATTCCAAATTTTGATAATCCCTACTTGTTTCTCCCCATACTCCAACCATTTTTTAAGAAATCGCCGCGATATTGAGCTTTCGTTTCATATGAGCCAATGCTTTCGTTTACAGAGCCATTCTATTATTGAAGATTTCGCAACTAAGATACGATTTTTCTATGAAAAAGAGAAGTTAACAAGCATCAAATCACATTTGTCAGTCAGTGACTATTCCCGTCAGTCAGTGACACTCCATTTTTATGACCAAAGAGAGGAAACCATTACTTATACAAAGTCACGATTTCGCATACGTTTGAGCAACACCTAGAACTATTCTATGTATTTCGTGGATTTTCTTTATCTTGCATAAATTCAGAGTAATCTTAAGAAATTTGACAATGCCATAAACGGAGTTTCATTTTTGTCAGTCAGTAACGACGACTTTGAAGTTTAAAATCTCCGGTTCTACAGGGGTCACAGGGTGGTACCAAAGCCAGTGTATGCTTTCACTAACTTATTTTTGGAGGAACCCTGTTCCTACATTGATTTGTATTAAGTCAAAGGGGAAATATATGAGCAAAAACTGGGTGTAACGGTCAGTCAAAGCCGCGTAGAAACGCTCCTTACAGGTTCATCCATTCCTGATGCAAGAGTCAATAACACAGGCCAACAATGAAAATACTTTGTTTTACTGAAAATACCTTATTCTTATGTTTTTAAAGTTGCTGAATCCAAATTGATGGTTTTAAAGTTGTATCACCCACCATTAATTCACATTTTACAGTTAAATTTATGAAATCAAGCAATATTTTTATAATTTAACAGCTTTTTTATAGATATAATAAAATTGAAAAAGTAGGTTTAATGAACGAAGATAATGGGGATTACTGTTGGTACTTCGCCGAAAAGTTCAGCAAGCGATTCATCGCAGAAAAAATTGATTTGAATTTGAAACGGTTCTTTTAGAGTCTGTTTCATGTTATTCAAGCCCATGAAAATCCTACCCTATAATCACAAGTTTTACTAAGGATATGTTTTCCAGTCATACGATACATCGTTATCAGGGTTTAGAATGGTATTAAAATGGCATTGTATGCGAATTATCGCGAAAAATATAAAATCGAAGGGTTCTTTTTATATAGTAGGTACTTTTTTATCTTTGCAGGTTTAAAAATTGCAAGATAGTGGTATACGCTTTTATGAAATGAAGAAGACATTTTCTGGTAGGTAAGTACTATTGTATTCAAGTACCTTTTTTAAATTAATAGATCCCCGAGGGATTTATGGATGTGTTATGATGGTTTTTAACATTATATTGCCTCAAAAATGGTCAATAGGGTTCCGAGTAAGAATGAGAAACACATAAACCTCTTTATATTTTACAAACCCATCCTTTCATCTTAAATTATGTCGAAGTATGCAGATGTAGATGAACTGTCGGCTACCTCCTCCAAATACTTTTGGGAATGAAAGAAAGGTCATTGTACCGGGAACTTGCCGTAATGAAAACCACAGCGTGCCATCTAAACCTATCATCCCAGGTAGAATATTTTTCATTGCGCATGTGAATCTATCAAATCGCCAATACATAGGAATTTCATGCAGAATGGACTTCAAACGTACTACACTTTCGATGTATTTCAAGTGATTTTCCCAATTTTTTTACTGGCTGTAATGGAAAGCGCCATTGATAAATTCGGAATTTATTTAGGAAATTAATACTGCATTTCAGTCTCTTTTTAGATGAGGCCCTCGCGGGATGTATGATGGGGGTGTTTTTATGACTTGGTATGACGAAATCTTAATACCGTTTAAATGGAGCTACATGAGAAAAGGCTTGTCAAGGATGACTTATATCTGCTAATTATTTGCGTAGTACTTGGTGAAGTGGTATTAAATATAGTGAAAAGTAGAGAAAACTTTGTAATTCCACATAAATATTAATGTGGAATTACAATTTTTCTTTACTTTTAATGAAAATTGTTTTTACTCTAATGAAAAGTAAAGAAAACTTTGTAATTCTGTATAAATATTAATATGGAATTACAATGTTTTCTTTACTTTTCTTAATGTTTAGCAGATTCCTTAGGTCACGCCTGAAATAACTAATGGTATTAAATAGTTGGAAAAGTAGTTATCAATATATCCTTATGCGTGAATATCATAGAAAATTAGGCATAGTGTCGCAATGAAAACAAACTCATACCTACTTGAGCCTGTGATGGCGATGGATCTTCAGGATTGCAAATCTGATTCGAAATTTTTCAAACCTCCAATGGTATTTTAATTTTTCGAATTATTTCAAAAAGCTTACTATACACCCCTTCAAATTGCAAGTAGAATCTACTTGGACATTTGATAAATAGTACTATTGATAATGGGTAGTATCGTGTGTGGATCACCGCTATGGAGGATTAAGGGGGGCGGGCCCTCTCTCTTTTAGTATCTTGTGATATCACGAGAGGGACTTCGATTAGTAGCTGTTAACATCGATTTGGCTCCAATGCAAAGCGTAGCCTCCATGAAGAGAGGCTGTAGGTACACTTCAGGGATATTCGTCAGATGCAGTTTGGCGATTTCAGCCAAATCAAGTTTGAATCTTTCTCTCTCGTGCATCACCGGGCTTTTGCAAAGCAGTCATTAAAGATAATGGATAATTGTTAGAGAGGGAACTATTTATTAATTTTAAAACATTTTCACCTACAGCCGAGACGCTAATTTAAAGTTACAATTTCAACAAAGTCTTGAAATGCAACGATTCAACAAACTAATGCAAAGGGAGTATGAAAAAATGAAGAATTAACCAGAGAAGATAGGAACACGTTCAATTAGTTGATAGGTGGGACTTAACTTGTACGGCGAAATTCTTGTATGATCAGTAAAAAGGATCAATTGAGGGTGAGAGTGAGTTTAGAAGGGAGGAGAGGCGATATAATGGTGAGTGCTTGCTTAGGAAGATCCTGGGAATGATAGACAGATGGATTATAGGGAGAGCGAGTGGGTGGATCGAACTACTCTATTGGTACTCTAAAATTCAATAGATAGAGGAGCTCATGGTAGTCAGAAGTCGAGTTTATGGTATTTTGAAGTAATTTTAAATCCATGTTAATCCTATGATTCAGTAGGTTCTACAAGGAGAAAGAATACAGCACAGCATCTGATGACATGTTGAGTAAATGTTGGACTCTATTTCTGACATTTCTTACAAAGAAGTGGGGGATGAAATCAGGGGATTTTAGTGTAGTCGGCGCTAACATGGACCAAATTGGGGGTCAATGTGGAAGAACAATAATTGAAAAGGAGGAATTATGTTCAATGGGATCTTTAGTATTATTCTTAGATTACCTTTTTAAGTCGTCGTTTATTCATTTTAAATGAGGACACAGAGTGATGTTTTGTCCTTCCATAGGCTTCCTTCGGTTGATGTAAATGAAGCGCTGTTACATTCGGGTTTTCCTGTGGTGTTACGGAGTGGTTTCCGGTGCCTTCATTGTCTCTGACGACAGTTTCAGTCAGTTTATTAAGTTCAGACATCACTGACCTGAAGACAGCTGGTTTGACGCCTTGGTGGTATGCAAAGTCTCTCAGCGATATTGTAGCTGTTTATAGGCAAATGGCTTTTAGATATTCTCTTATTATCTTTAAACGTTTATTTTTCAGATAGTGAAATGAAATCTTGCATTGTAGAGTCACCGTTATGAGTACCGTCTTTCCTATTGTTTTCTATTTCTAACTATCTTTCTTATTCTTGATCAGATTTTTTCCAGGAATCGCGGGGCTGACGACGGGTCAGGGACGACCCCCTCCCCAGTTTAGCCAACTAAAACGACAGCGTAACTGTCATTTCAGAGAAAGAAGACATGCGGAGTAAATTCCGAAAGAAACTTTATATTATATTACGTTATGTTATATTATATTATATTATATATTATGTTAGAGAAGTCAAGAGTGGAAGCATTCGAAATGTGGTGCTACCGAAGAATGATGAAGATAAAATGGATTGGCCGTGTGAGTAACGAGGAAGTGCTAAGAAGAGTGGGAGAAAAGAGAAACCTCCTAAAAACCTTATGCAGAAGAAGGGACAACTTAGTTGGACACATTTTGAGGTGCGATGGTCTGATGAAGACAATCGTTGAAGGACAAGTGGAAGGGAAAAAGGGCAAGGGACGGCCCCGAATGAGTTATATAGGACAGGTTATAAAGGATGTAAAAGAGAAGAAATATGTAGCTACGAAAAGATTAGCGGATAGGAAAGAGAAATGGAGAGCTGCGTCAAACCAATCTTAGGATTGTTGACCAATGATGATGTCCATTTCACCCTCTCCATTCTTCTCCATACCCACATCCCGAATGCCTCCAATCTTCTCTCGTCTTCTTTCCTCAGTGTCCACGTTCCCGCACCGTAGAGTGCTACACTCCAGATCAAACTCTTCACCAACCTTTTCTTTAAACTCTTACATAGTGATCCTCTCAGAAGCTCCTTCCTGTTCATGAACGCCTCCTTAGCTAGTGCATTCGCTTCCTCATGTCCTTGCTACTGTGTGTGTTATCCTCTAATATTATATTTGAATAAATACAAGCGAATTGAAATGTATATGGTAGAGTAAAACTCCATGCTTAGCCTTTGAGCATTCATTCGCGTACAATGCATTGCATTAATTCAAACGGAAATTAATGATTTTCGTCAATTTCCTCATTCCGGCGGGTAAGGGGGGTGGAGGGAAAAGTACTTTCTTTCCCATCCTTCCCACCAATGCATACTTCCCTGGCACCGGATAAGGATGAAGTTTTATGGGATCTTCTTAAAATTTTATTTTAGATCGCAAATTGGTGTGACAGTTTCTGCAGCTAACCGAGTACGGGTCGGAGGGTTCGGTAAATTGCACGGGGTAATGTCAGTGATTGTACATAGCTCCTTGCGTGGAGAATTATTGGTCGGGCTCTCACAACACCGATGCCAAATACGTACGGTTGCGGACGGGGAGGATTTTGAATTCAAAATCAGCCCTCAACCCTCTGCGATTCATGAATATTAAACCGCCTGTCCGTGACTCATAATATTCGCATTTCATGTCTGCATCTGCGCGCGCCAATCTCCGGACCTCTGCACGCATTAATTGCCTACCTTGGGTCGAGCTTGGGCCGGCATCGATTTGAATGAGCAGTCGTAAGGACGTAAGCCATATCCCGCAGTGTTATCGTTTTATTTTCAATACGGGTAGAAATGGACGTGGCGTTTAAAATCAGGAAACTGGTCAATTTAAGCGAACGGGTAATTTATAGTCGTCAATTGCACTCTCAGTAGCTGACCAATTGACTGCGTAGAAGATGTGGACTTTGCAAATGATTGCGGAAGTGATGTAGGTCGGGTAATCATCAAACTAGTGGAAATATTTATTATGTCTACATCTACATAATACCCCGCAAGCCGCCTAAAAGGCGTGTGGCAGGGGGTGTTAGGACACCAGCCGTTTACAGCTTTAAAAAAAATGAAGTGCTCTAACGAGGTTAGGACTAGCGTTTATTAAAGTCCTTTATGGTTCAGGGGAAAACGAATTCCCATATCTATCCGTTCGGCAAAACATCTCTCTTAATTTATCGCTTCTATTGGCCCTGGAAATATAGTGTGGCTCTAATATTATATTCTCTGTGTCGTTCTTAAAGATATCCATTCTCAATTGTTCAAGCAATCTAAGCCTAGCGCGCAGCCTCCGAGTCTCCAACGGCTCCCAGCCTAATTCGCTTAACATCTGGGTAACACTGTCTGTACGTCCGTAGCAGTTTTATACGAAACGCGCAGCCTTCCTTTGTATTTTATTCAGTTAGCAGATTAAGTCTTTCTACACCGGATCCCATACGCTCGCTGCATATATATCTAATCTAGCCAATTGAAAAAAACGATCCTTAAGAAACAAATGGCAGACTAAAGTTTTAAGACCTAGCAAATTGAACATAACAGACCACATGCATATTGCGGGGAAACTGGGGGGGGGAGGGCTCCGCCCACTAACGAGCAATGGCGAGTTAAATATGTAAGTATATGTCGACTTTTATAATTATATGAGCGCCCATATATATTTAGTTGGAAAATATCTATTACGTGCATGATTTTTTACATTGGCTTTAGTTATTCCTGTATTATTCATCTCCATGTTCTCATTCTTAGTCATAATAGTTCTGCTCAAAGCTCTGCATACTTTTTTACTATGTAACCGTCAAATTACGATATTCGCGTGCTATTCTTTCAATTATGAATTATTATCATGCTTTCGTGTGGCAATAATTTGGTTTATTGATTCAACCATATGGAGTCAGCAATGAATTCCTTATAACCGAGTGAATATCTGTTAAATATTGGTTATGCCTACCACATGTATTTTACCTGATCATTCTTTTCAGATACAGTCGTTGCTGAAGGACTACTTTTTCGTATTCAAGCGGCTGCATCTGTATGAACATGCCAAGCCTCCCGCGTGAGTAATGACGGGAGCCATTAACTTGGTAAGTTAAGTTATTAAACTTCATAAATAAGCCTTTAGTGGGTACAGGCATAGTCGATCGTAAAGGTTATAGTCCAGTCGTCATTTTGAACCCCAACCGTGAGCAATGAAAAATATATGTGTTTGTAACACAAACGTTAGTGCAACAAAACAAGGTTATCTCGATTATCGTTTTCGATTCAGAAAATGCGCTACTTAACCATTATGTGGTCAAGATTCAGGGAGAGAACTCTTGTATTGTTCTTCGAATTTGCCTTTAATGTGTGGAATTACATCAGGCAACCTTCGCAACGTTTAAGTACATACTTTCCTGTGATTTTTTTTATTTTTACTTTTACAGCAACACGTTTTGATTCGTTATCGTTTTCAAGCACTTAAAAAAATACCACGCCGTATAGTGTAGCAAGAACATCATTTACCTAAAAAAGTAGTTAATTAATAGTTTACTAGTAATTAGCCGCACTAAATAGTTGGGTGTCCTCGAGCATAATCCCAAAAGTCCCAAAAAATCCCACTCGGGGAACATAGTGTCATCTTGGAAAATTGTCCGCCCTCCTGGATTTCCGATGACGTACCATTTTAACGATGTATGTGGCAGTGATAGAAACCCTAAGTATTTTTACACCCGTTTCCCACAGCGTGCACAACAATTAAAATATATTCCTTTGGTTTAAAGAAATATTGCAATGTTTCGACAGGATTTATACGATAACGACACATTTCATTGTTCAAAGACATTACCAAGATAAAATACAGTCCGCTTATGAATACTTGATTTCCACCAATTTAAAGCCGTTGTACTATCTTCCTGAATTGCAGGGAAATTTTTCCTAATATACCGACTCTGGTGGGGGTAATTATACCGAATAGCACTAGACCGTGTGTCAATTCTTGACGATGCCATGGGCCACCGAAAAGGGTTTTACGTAAAAAAGCTGCGGATATGTACGAAGTAGGTGAGAAAGTGAGGTAGCACTTCGCCGACGATCAGCAACTCCCGGTAATTTGCTCTTAAGGCTACTGTCGGCTAAGATATTGAGCCTCTTCACGTTGATGACCGTAACTGTATTTGCTTTGTGGCAATAATGCATCTGGAAAGAGGTTTTTAAGAGAATTAACAAATATTTGTGACTGGAAATTGAAGTAAGAGGTGGTCGCACTCTCCTACAACTGCTTTAATACATGTGGAAAAATGAAACTACCTTTTTAATCTAATGTGTCGGACTGCCAATATATCGCCCCTGAATCGGTTAAACTCAAGTTGTAACTGGAGTTGTGAGGTAGCTATGCGACCACCTAATTCTGCGACAGCTGTTGAGTGCTAGACGAGAGGTGTGCTTACAGGAGAGGAGGCATCATTTGCATCGCCCATGGAAACAATCCGCCATTATCGGTGCATTGTCGTGAGGATTGAAAAAAATCATATTCTCCCCCCTACAACTCCAAGGGAGGTGTCACCTCCCTTTTCTTTACAAACCCCTCCCAACCCCCTTCTGTGTTAACCCCTAATACACGTTACGCCATTGGTCAGATGAGACCCTGCTCGCACACGACTCCATGTGACGCCAGCGTGCAAGCGAACCAGCCCAAGTGCACGAAAGTCAACCCGCCATCCTCCTATTTACCACTTTACTCGCATCACGGCACGCAGGAAAAATCTCCCTCCTCAACCTCACTGAAGGGGGCAAGCAAAGTGGAGAGTATGACGCTTTTGCGGACAAAAAAATCCGCCCCCGACTCGCCCCGGGCAGTCTCGCGCAGCTGTCAAATCATCCCGCCCCATCTAACTCCACCCTCTGCCATATATCTTTCCCCCACACCCTTCTTACAATCATTAAAATCCCCCCCCCCCTTCCACCCCCTTCTGTGCGGTGTTTAACCTTCCTAATCACGCCCTCGCATCGATGGATATGCATGTATAAAAAAGTAGTAAGTAGTGTGTGCCCAAGTGCCTCCCCTCTCCCCCAAGCCCCTTGCTTTCCTTCCCCACCTTATGCTGTTGCTCTTTGTCCACTGTGAGAAGGAGGAGGCCACGCCCCCTCCACCAAGTCTCCCCTCTACTCCCACGCCGACCCGCGCGATTGGCCCGCCGCCCGCCAATGGGAGCGCGCCCGAGGAAAATGGGGCGTTGAATGGGCGTCTGGAAGGCATAGGATCGGCTCAGGCCGCGTTCGACCGTGGTGTGTGTGGGTATCAAAAAGGCGGGAAAAGGAGCGTGTGCAGCGGTAAGGAGTGAGGGCGGAAATGAGATACGTGGAGTGGAAAGGGAAGGGCTTTGAGAGAAGGTGGGGGAATAGGTCTTTGAGGAGACCTTCCCCCGCTCTCCCTTGTTTGCTCTCCCGGGAGGGTGGGGAGGAAGGAGAACGAGACTCTTCAAGGCGGTAGTGTGAGGGAGATTGTGTTGGAAGGGGGGGACGGCGTGTACGCTTGGAAGGCTTGTCCGTGCAGTTAGCGAGTCGGGAGCAGAGGCGTCAGGTAGCTAGCCTCTTGGGATGGTCTGTTGGGGGCTGCCGCTTGTCTTCGGGGGCGGGGGCAGTAGTTAGGGAGGAGGTGGGGGGGTTGTAGTTGGTGTGAGGAGGAGGTTTTTATCAAAGAGTGGAGGCAGACGTTGAGTTGTTTTTTTTCTACCTTTTATTTCTCTCTCTGGAGACCTCCCCATTCCTCCCCCCCCCTATTAAGGAGCCTCTGGAAAAGGCGGTGTTGGTTGGGGGTGGGAGGTATTCCAACTAATTGATGCGGTGAATTCTCTCTTCTCCCCCACTCCACTAGACTCCAGTGCCCACTCCAGTGTTTCTAAAGGTTGGGGGTTGGTTGGTGGGGACACTCCAGGGGCCCCTCGTTCCACCCCTTTTTCATCCCCATCCCCGCAGTGACCCCCCTCCCCGCCTTTCGCCCGATCAAGAGACCAAACTCCCCCACACTCCGCATCCAAACGCGAGTGAGTGTGGGTTTCCTCGCCCGCTGATTCGCCGTATATCATCGCTGAGGCCCGGCTCGGAAAAACCCCGGACGCGGGACCCGAGATCTCCCGGCAGGTGACTCGGGCGAACCCCGGCGAGCGGTGTGACTCGACTCCCGGCCAGGATTTTGTGAATAGTAATTACTTCCTATTTTTTCCCCCTTCGAGTGATATCGTCTTTTTTCATCTGATGAGACCCGTGTGTGCGACATTTTTTGCATATCTTTTCGACTCCTCCTGTTGTCGACGGGACATCGACATGTGTTTTAGCGAGGCCGGAAGAGGGACGCGTAATGAGGTGAATGTGTGACCGGAAGCTTGGCGACTGCACCTGTGTGACCATGGTTACGGCGAAGCGCTCCCTATGGGTGAACAGTGACTGCGATTCTCAGTTGTTATCACTCCGCAGCTGATTCTTGAGTGATACGGTGATGTGCGGTAAACTCGACCCCAAGTGAAGATTCCAGCGAGTGCGCGAGTTTGCGTTATGGCCAGTGTTAGTTAGCATAGAATCGAAGGCAAGTTTTTCGTATGAAGTTGAATTGAAAACAGAAAGCTGAACTATAAAAACTGAACTGATTGTTCCATATAATCAGGTGTGTGTGTGAGGAACTAACTTTATTTTCGCTGAATATACTTGATGTATAATTTTTTACGGAGACATCTGAGAGCCGTAATTAATGCTTATTGCCAAGCATAAGTGAAAACTTAGAACGGGAGTGTGAACCAAGTGATGTCGGCCTAATTTGAAAAAGCGGTGCCTCTGCAATAACGCTGCAAAGTCTGAAATCTGATGGACTTGTTTCCAAAACTCAAACCTACAGCAATTTTTGTTTTTTAAACGTATCCAAGCTCTCTCGGTGTACGTTAACAGAGAATATTGAAGATTTGTCGTAGACGTGGACGATAGTGCTGAAGATCTACTTCAAAACAGTACTTCACTCCTCAATTCTCTCCCACATAAAGGAACTGTGACTGGGGGACGGGCAATATTTTCGTCGCCCGCACTGTGGCGTTGTCGAGCGGGAAACTAGATCCCAGCGTCCCCGCTCGACCGGCGGTGAAGATAGACGTCTTCGTTCTAGCGGGAGCCCGAGTGTCTGGCCCCTGGGCGCGGGGGCACTAGGATGCCGGCGGGTCTGCCGTGCTGCGGCCCGTCTTCGCCCGTCAGCAGCGGCGGGCCGCCCTCCCCCAGGCCGTCATCGTCCTCGGCGGCCGCCTCCTCTCCCAGGTCGGCAGCGCTCTCGCCGCCGCCAACGTCTGCTCGGAGGCCAGCGATGGATTTGAGCCAGGCGCACGGCGTCATGCCGATGCCTATCCACTGCACCACCGGTGAGTACATTCCATTTAGTTTATAAGTATTTATACGAAAGAACTTGACAGAAACAATATCAAAATACATTGGCGCGCGGGTGTCCCTAAGCCCTATCTTAAAAAGCAACGCCACGCCGGTAACAACAAGCACGATATTATACAAATCGTTCATTCAGTCAATATTTCTGTACGCGGTGGGGTTTACTAGCCAAAGAGAAAATCGATAGAATGGAGAGACGACACCTGCGATCTATATTTAAAATAAGGCAATGTTTGGGTAACCAAGCGGTGTACACTATAAGTTAAGTGGGTGCAGCCAAAGAGGTGGTGCGAAAAATAGCGAGGAAGTATTTTGACGATCTGGAGGACAAAGAGAACGAAGCAATTAAAGAAATAATATCCTATAAAGACACCTATAGAGATAGGTTTCGAAGACCGGAGGATATCTTAAATATATAAACAATAATTGAAAAAAATTACGAACGCAAGGGTGTTATACAAAGACGACAAGGATGAAAAGAAGTCAGAAGACTTAAGCATTCATAGCAATCAAGACCACACGCTTGAAAGATACGGAATTTCCTTACTCAAAATCTTATTTGAAGAGGATGCGTTAGTCTCGCTCGAACGGGTCGCCTTTCGCGAAACATTAATCCCGAAAACTTACGCTTTGATCTTTAAATTGTGAGTAAATATACGATTGCATCTTCACAGTACCGTGCGGGTCACCTCAAGCGTGTTTGGCAGCCGGTGACAAGTCACCAGCATGCAACAATGTCCTCACAAGCGCACCACACGGTCATAAAAATATAACGCTTATTAATAAATTATTCGTGCGTCCACATTTGTACAAAGGCAAATCTTGCAAACGGTAAATATTTCTACGCAAAACCATGCAAGGTTGGCACAATCGAAAAATGAAAACATGCAATGAGTCGTCCCAGCGAGTGACGCCATTATTTATATTAATCCAAACACCTTTGCTATGCCTGATTGTGCGAGGAAAGAGTGAATAGAGAAGAAAAAACTATTGCCTTTTTTGAGGCGGGTGTTAAGAAAAAAATGGTCCAGTTCAGGGCCAATTAATGGGAGAGTGGAGAAAACGACACTTCCCCGGGAGCTTTGTAGCCTTATGGGGACAATACGATGGGTGGAATTATTATAGAGCAGCAATTTGGATTTAATACGACATGTGGCACTGTTGAAAAACGAATGATGCCCTAAATAAGCAAGATGTATGGTCTCAGAGGGAAGAAAGCCAAGATTAAGACCGAAGAAAAGGTGAATAAAAATACAGAATAGAGGATCTTCAACGAATGGTAGACCGGTATGATTGGAAGGAAAGATCCAGGAGAAAAAAGAGAGGAGAGCCTTGGTTTAGACTTCGCCCAGTTCACTGGGCCTGATCGTGTAAAGAAGAAGAAGAAGTATGCGTAGTGGACCTATGTCAATAATTGCAAGTTTCTCAAATTTGAACGTTTCATCCTCTATGCCTGCCTCGTTAGCGGCAGAGTAAAGTCTCGCTTGGCAAAAAATTAAGTTGTAGGTTTCCCCCGAAGGCATGTATGTAAGAGATTGCCCGAGGATCCAAATGCTGAAGAGGAATCTGTGGTCCTAATTTTGCGATTTAAATGAAGTATTTTTATTTATATTCTCTTGCAAAGGCTATCCATTTCTGCTTTCATGTTTCACGTTGCCATGGAAATGCCTTTATGGTAACGTAAGTTTTAAACAAGTTTCGTTACGAAAAAGACAGTTCAGCCAGTCTTGAGGGTCTGACGCTTTCTCTAAATTAGGCCCTAGCATTCGCTATCCAAAAAATGATTGATGGTGGGGACTGACTCGAATGCTATTCTGAGCGCAATATTATAATAGATTTCTTTTAGTTTTGCCCAATGTTATGAGTTTTTTAGACTATGTGTACATTTTTAACGCTACATATGCTAGTTGCTTCTTAGGAGCAACTGTTGAAATTAACAACGGAAAATTTAGTTTTTTCGAGTTAGAAAATATCAGCCAAAGAGCAAACTTAGCAATCAATTTCTCTGTACTTTTGACGCTAGACTTTGCTAAAACTACTGGCACAAAATAATCCATTTTAAATCTAGCTTATGACAAGTCTATCAAAAGAACTCATGAGCTGTTCAAATGGTATCTACGCATTTGCTTCAGGTTCTAATTATTGTGTTTCCGCTGTTAACATTTCAATCTACTTTTATGTATGATTCACTCTTTATCCAATGTTTGTTTGCCGGCAAAGGGTCATTAGGGGTTATGACCTTTCCCCTCTAAGCGCGGCATGAAGTACTTTACCTTGGAACCTAGGGAAGTTAGCTACACGCGTGCTGAACAGGGGATAAGAAGCGATTACCCCATACTTATATTTTGGCAACGTAATATGTCACGCTTATTTTAATTACACGAACGAAAAATGGCTTTACTTGAAATATACAGTCTATATAAGTTATTTAATGATGGCAAAATGATATAGTAAACCCTTTATCATGAAATCTCTACCTACATTGTAAATCGCAAATTGTTGGAATCATATTCAATTTTGATTGTTATTTTCAATAGGTTCAGGAGTATAACTAGCCATTTTTAATAACTTTTTATTGTGCGGAGTTTTTTTTAATCAGAATTTCTTGCATACTGATTTTCTCAGGGTATTATTTATCAAAGTTTCACTGTTTATATTTTTACAGTCGATTGGTTAGCGCTAACCATAAATTATGGATAAAGCATTCAACTTTGCCTGGCGATGGCTGAAAGTTCTGGTTAGCATGCAGTTTGATATTATACAGAAGCTAATTGGAACTTCATTTCTATCTTCGGAATCATCTGTAGATAAAGTTGAAGGCTGTATCATTTTATGGTCAGCTTCAGTGGCGTAGCCAGGAATTTTGTTCGGGGGCGGGGTCCAAAATCAAGGGAGAAAATTTTGGAAAAACAGGGTACTGAGTAGAGGATTTTAAACCAATCTAAGCACTTTTCATAATCGAAAAACCTTCATTTGTCAAAGAAATCTTTTGTAAATTCACGATTTTCCAATGCTTGGTTTTCTTTTGTGATGCAAAGTAAGTATTCATTTATATTTTGGGGGGGTCCGGACCCCCCCTCTCCCGCTACTCCACCGGTCAGCGTAAACCAGTCGTTGCAAACCAGCCCTTAGTCCGCCATTGACTGTAGACCGCCAGTTATTTTTTTTCGATACGTTTAGACTTTTATGTGTTCTACACTTCCTAATGATAAATTTGCCTACATGCCTCATAATTGTAGCAGCTTAGAGATTGCACTTGGAGGTTAATGGAGGCCTTCCAAGCCTGGAAATTTTACTGTACGGCCTATACTATGGCGTCTGTATTTTCCAGAAACTATAAAAGCTTGTTTAATAAAGAGGGATTAAGGAATGAATTAAATGATTGTTGGATAGAAAGATGTTACTAAATGAAGGGATGTAGAGACGAGACATTTGGAAATATTTCACCTCTATTCTTCGTTTCCATGTCTACATTAGGTATATCCCGTTAACTCTCCAGTAGTTTTTGGCATAATTTATCCTGCCACATTAAATGCGATTAAAATCATTTCTCAAGCATATGCGCGTGGATACGTCCAGTGTCCCACCCGTATTTTCAATTTTCTTTTCATGGTTTTTACGTCTAAACCATGTTTCACTGTACTCATAGCTATCATTCAAAACACTCCGATTCTAAGATGCAACCATACGTTTTCCAAGCAAAAGTTCTCCTGTTCTTATTCCAATCGCTTTTATTTGTTTGCCTTTTAATTAATTATCTTTTGGTCTTCTTCAGGAGACTTTTCCCTTAATCTTTCTTCTTTTCCATTACATTTTTCTCTTGTATCTCCTCTGTCTGAAGCCGTGTTTATGCGATGCGTTTTACCCGCACAAGTTCGTGGCTGGACGAATTCTCGGATAGATGCAGGAAAATGTAACAGGAGCTTGGGCTTACATATTAGTTGATTTGCGTATTTTGGATGTTTGCATGGTGAAATTTTTTTGATGAATGTGTTTACATACGCGTCTGATATATCCTTCCAGTAAATATGCCTTCATAGCATGGCTGGGTCTCCTCGAGGTTTCTCCCAGGCATACGGTGCTTCGTCTTTGTTCTCGTGTGTAGCTTTAGCAGTGGTAATACTATTATGTTACACGAAAACTAATTCATTTAAAAAAAATACAAAAATATAATTATATTTCGAAAAATAACATCCATTGAGTGCTAAAAGCTAAGACACTATAATCTCAATTGTGAAATTTTCACCGCTTTCCATTGCGAAAACGGAAAAATACTGAATGCAATTGGGTACGTTTATTACCTTATTACTGGTAAAAAAATATGGCATTTCAAAAACTTTCTATCATCTTATTCTCATGGAAATTTCTATTACAGGGAAATAGCACTCTTGAGATGTAGAATGAATTATTTTTTTAATTTTTGATTTCCACCATGAGTTCACTCTATACGTCGCCTTCGCCCGCTGAATGAACTTGGTTTGTTCACGGCAGCAATTCTTTGCAATTTAGCGTGCCTGAATGAGTGCCTAATCCTTCCTTGTGGAGAAAAATGCTACCGGAAATCCAAAAGGAACGCATTGTATGGAAGTCGATTAGAAATTTTAATAGAAATTATCCCTTCAGTTTTTATCCGCGTATGTGACTATACGATAGTCACACTTGACCATAAAATCTCTACTGCATACGTTTCGTTGCTTTAAAAAACTAAATAAAGTTATAATTCAAATGTTAAACCATCTCTGTTATTCTAAGTATTGAAGCAGATGCAAATGTATACCGTAAATTGATTTACCATGAAATTATACCATTTGAAATCGATTATTCAAGTCTGATTTTATGTTTTCTATGAGTGAAAACAAGGCTCATCGAGTGGCATTGTTTTAAATTGTTAAAAACGTATTCTTTAGCTACAAATACTACGCGCGAGCTATTAAAACATATTTTCCAGTAATTTAAGCGAAGCGAATGAACTACTAATCTCCCCAACTTTTGAAAGAATTTCAAAACGAGGAAATTAATTAGTTCACTATTTCAAAGAATCCAATTATTTCTTTTTTCATTATTCCAGCATTTTTGATTGTAATGTATGTGTCTTTTTCCTAGGGAATTTGATGCTATATTTGTCACATTTTCCGTTACCGTTAGTACAGAGGTTACGGCCCGACTCACAATTATAACGACCGGAATTTTTTATGCTAAAATAATTATTTTTGTAAATGCATTTTGGACGCTTTAAACGGTATAGTACTGTCATTTATCTAACTTACATATTTTTATTCCTCGTGAAGTGAAAGTCACAATATTTTACGGTGATTTTCCCTTTCAAGATAAATCGTATTTGTGTAAATTTCGCTCCGTTAGCCGCCTGTAGAAATTTATCCTATGCCTGAATTCTGTGTTTATTGAGAGCTCATCATCTAATATTGCCCTTCACAACTCTAGATTAAATTCTTTAATACGTGCACCAATGTGTCGAAGTTGTCGAACTTGGCTATTTTCCCTTGAATGTATGTTCATTTTCGTGCTGAAAGTCAGCTCCCTCCGAAATTATTATAGTATTTTAATAATTTTGAGGCTTATTGAGGAACGTATGATTTTCAATATCCCAAACGTTGTAATTATTTTCCAACTATTGACTGATTTATATTAATTTAAATTTAACGAAAACGAGGGATTCAGGTTGCAGTTACATTGTGCTAGACATTGTTTTCTAACGCTCTTGCTGAAAAACCACGTCATTAAATATCACTCCCGAAAATAAATAATGAATCTATGTTGCAAAACTAGCATAAATTTTTGTCCTTTGAGACTTTTTATGTTAATATGCAAATACATCATTTTTGTGGATAATAAAAGGCAAAATATTTGGCACTATAAAATATACCATGTTTTGATGGTAAATTGGACCATTCAAATACATTTCTTACCTTTCGATGGCTGGATTTGGTTAAATATACAATGAAATTATAATTTTATTACTAATATTTATGTATATTTTATTGAACATTGCCATATTTGGTATAAAGTGTAGACAATACTACGTTAATTACTTTCTAATTTGTGTGGATGAGAACATATGGGTTTTTATTGATGCTTGTGATCCGAAGGGAAATCTTCGATGAAAATCTAGGTGAAGCTACACCCATATCATCTGCTAGTTTCTGTTTCCATTTACGTTTTATTGTTGAAGTATCGTGTTAGTTTAATGACTACTATGGTCACGGTTTAAGAAGGTGAGAGTCCCTGTCTCTCAGAATGTATGAAAATCTATCAGAATGAATGAATTAGCGGACTTTGCAAAAAATTACCACACAACCACCTCCTGATGTTTGTATAAGTGGCAATTTTTGCCACTGTTTACAATTCTAGCTGTAGTTCTGTGTGTGAACTTAATTGTACGTGCATCTCAACTCTTCGTTTCTATTTTCTCTGTAACTCGTCACCTTGTACCGTCTTGTCACTTATTCCATTTCTGATATCTCCCTCCGTTTTCTGTGTACCCATCATACTTGAATGGCTGTTCGGAAAGAAAAATGGCCCATGATTTTAAACTATTTTGTAAAATATTAGTTATTCTCCGTATCAGAATTCGTTTGAAGATCAGGCATTGCTTTTGATCGAAGCTATTCTCGTTCTGAAGTCTGTCGTAATCATTATTCTGCTTTTGTCGATTGCAATTATATTACAAATATTATTCGGTCCCTCATTGATATCATTTATATTTCGGGGGATTCGGACCCTCTCCCCCCTCGCTACGCCACCGGGGTCCAAAACCAAGGGAGAAAATTTTTGAAAAACCGGGTACTGAGTAGAGGATTTTAAACTAATCAACCATGTTTCACTGTACTCATAGCTATCATTCAAAACACTCCAATTATAAGATGCAGCCATACGTTTTCCAAGCAAGAGTTGTCCTGTTCTTATTCCAATCGCCATTATTTGTTTACTTTTTAATTAATTATCTTTTGGTCTTCTTCAGGTTTTTTTCCCTTAATATTTCTCTTTTCCACAACAATTTTCTCTTGTATCTCCTCTGTCTGAAGCCGTGTTTATACGATGTGTTTTACCCGTGCAACTTCGTGGCTGGACGAATTCTCGGACAGATACAGGAAAATGTAACGGGAGCTATTTCTTGGGTTGATGCATTAGTTGATTAGCGCATTTTGGATGTTTGCATGGTGAAATTTCTATTTTCTCTGTAACTCATCATATTGTACCCTCTTGTCATTTATTCTATATCTGATATCTTTCTCCGTTTTCTGTATACCCATCATGTTTGAATGGCTGTTCGGAAATAAAAATGGCCCATACTTTATGTATAGATATCGCCTGGATAAGTAATTTACTTTGGCCATATTTATATTGATTTTAGAATTTGGGGATCGATGGGCATCAACGACAGATTCTAAGGGCACATGAGTGATGTTACTTCGCGCTCGTTCGTGCACATCTTGAATATGCAGTGAGCATGGAGAATCCGGCGCAGAAAGATTTAATCAATGAACTGAATAAAATACATTGGAAAGCTGCGCGATTCATCAAACTGTGACAGGCGCACAGAAAAAGTTACACAGATGTTAAACGAAGTAGGCCGGGTGCGGCCGGGGCCTCAGAGGCTGCGCGCTAGGCTTAGATTGCTTGAGCAATTGAGAATAGATATCTTTCGGAGCGACCAGGAGAACATCATGTTCTTTAATTAACCCCTGATGACGATGACGGACTTAGTCATGGAAACGTTGGGAACTACAACCCGATACGACACCCGGTGGGAAACCCGAGAAATATTTCTGCAGAGCATACGCCGGGAAAAACTCAGATTCTACATCATGTTCTTTCATTATATCTCCGGGTCCGACAGAAACGATAAATTAAGAGAGATATGTTGCCAATCCGATAGGTATGGTTATTCTTTTTTCCCTGAACAATGAAGGACTTCAGTAAATCCTGGGTTGAACTTCTTTGAAGCATTTCCGTTTAATGGCTGCTGGCAGCAATGCCAGCGAAACAGTTGTCTTAAACCAATAACCGACGCGACGCCTTAGCACCGGAAGAATGGAGACATTGTCATCAGGTGCCGTAAATTCCGCTTTCTTCATGGATACTGTCTTGTCTGGTTTTTGGCATCCGTAATTCAAGAGTTAGGATTTATTTGTTTTATTTTAAAGAAAGAGAACCACATACAGCATATACTTATATATAGCACATATATCATATAAACATTTTATAGTGGCCAGGTAACAATACATAAATTAGAGGAAGAAGACGCAATATAACAAGTATAAAACAATAATTACATTTACAAAAACAAAAGGACAACATGAATCACCAGGTAAAGACTACTTCGGAGACAGATAGGATAGGGAAAGGCTTATGAAGGATTTCAATGGAAGTGCAGTTCTGAATTGTGATGCCCAAATAATGGCATTATCCTGTACAATGTCTATAAAAGTGTTTCAAATACTTACTTCTGTTACTGCGAATGACATTTTATGATTGCATTGCAAGATTCATAATATTTTCAGAAATTTCTCCTACTGAGCTATGCTATTGTCCTTCCGGCTGCTCTCTGGCTAACACGGTTAGTGTGCCTGCTTTCATTAAATATTTTCAGAGATGAATTTAAGACTTCGTTGACTTCCACTGAATTATTTCCTTTGTGCGACATGTTTCGATCCAGAGAGGTCATTATCAAGTACAACAAATTTGAATATTAAGCAAGCATATATACTCCTTGAAGGAGATGGGGGAGAGGGTGGAAGGAGTCTTAATGTTCAAATTTTTTGTAGTTGATAATGACCTCTTTGGATCGAAACTTGTCGTACCCAGGAAATAAACCAGTGGAAGTCAACGAAGTCTTCTTTTCATTTTCAAATATCAACTTCCACATAGTTGAGCCTTATGCCATTGAACGAAATATTTTCAGATACGTCGAAGAATCACTCGTTCGTCTGTGAATGGGGCATGTGCATTTGCTTGCGAAGGTGTAATGTGATTGCTGGAAGAGTAGAGTTGAAGTCAGAAAGACCTGGTAAAATAGGCCAATGGAAGTAGAACGTATATTCAGGAAATTTTATTTTGCAACGTTAAAGCGAGATATTTCTTTTTTGATTTTCATGCGTTTCATGCAATTTCATTGGTGAATATAGCGCATTATTTAGTAGTGAATAGGAGTGTTAATGTGAATGTACATTAGGTAGAACACTGGTTTCTCGTATCCAGAAGGTGGATATGGAACCCAGCAGCAACCTAGATATTATCAAAGAACCCCCAACAGGTCGGCGTCATATTGGTGGCTACTGGTATCCTATTCCCAAAACTTAGGTATTGATAGATATTTTTCACCGCAAATCTTGAGTTCTTTATGTGACTCGTAGTTGCAAAAAATCAATGCTGCACTAGGTCTCTTGACATTCATCCCTTTTTGCTTTTCCCGGCAGAAATGTAATATTTTTAACAACTTTACTTTTTTCACTCAATCTCTATCATCTCTTTGTTAGTTAGCCTGCTCTTCAATCACAGGTGATTAATATATAATTTCGACACTCCTTTTTTGTGTTCTTTTGGAGTAAATTGTAAAGAATTGGGGGAAACCAATTACCCCCTTTGGCCTTTCAAAAGCTTGCTTCTATGTTCTTCATAAAGTCGAGATAATGTTGGATAATTTGTACTCGCGATCATTGGTATAAAGTGGAATTTCACAACTTTTTCCCAACATTTCAGTTTTCTGCAAAACATTCTTAATATTGATTAAAGTTTCGTCAGGATTGGCGTATTTGGCAAAAAATGAACACCAGTTCTTTTTTTTTTAGTTCTTATTGAATATTTTAGAATCGTGCATGATTATCCCGAGGAACTCCTTTAGTAAATAAATAAAATAAATATGTCAACGACACTTTAGAAAAAAATCACTATCTCTTGATTCACTTTGTGGTATTCCATTATAAGTTTTCCTGGATATCAGACAATTACTTATACCACTTATTTTTTATCAGAGCGCGACCCGGGTTTCAATGAATAATCATCATATTCATTTTCTTTAATAATTTGCGCCTGAAGATGATGATTATTCATTGAAACCCGAGTCGAGCTATGATAAAAAATAAGTGGCATTAGTAATTGTCTGATATCCAGGAAACTTACTTTAGAAAAATCCCGAATTTCACCCCTAAAATACAGTGTTTCCATAGACATCGGAAAAAGAGTTTAACTAGCCTGAGGAACCATTCACCCATGCTTATTTGATCATATCATTGAGTTCATTCGCTCTCAGGATCAAAATTTTCATGCATTTCATGATATGATAGAGAGGATAGTATTAATGCATGTGATTTCCCTATTCAGTTATGTTAACTCTGGTGAGTTATTCTGTTACTATGGTGAGTTCTCGTCGCATTCTTGGTTATGTGATGTAGATTTTACTGTTTTAAAACCGTCTTGATCGGATTAAAAGAACTTGGAGTGGTATCAGAATGCAAACTTCGAAATTACGCAAGTTATGAAGGTGTTGTGTTTATTTTAGCATAATTTTGACGGATTATAATTTCCAATGCGTAATAGCGTATTTCGCTATCATTTGGCTATTTCATCGGTTTCATCTGCCTCTGAAAATTAGCGTTACTTTATACCTAAATCATTCTTTGGAATCCATCGAGTAATATTTTGAAATGCTCTAAATCTCTGGCAATTACAATGACTTCTTATCCCCTCCCATTCGGAGGTGAAATGGTAAATCCGTGCTTTTGTTGGATTGTCTTCGCATTACTATCAATTGAAATTTTTTAATGCTTATTTTTTACTCGGTCGCAATTGCTTTTTGCGACGGAATGTTTTCTAATTTCATGACGCAATTCCTTTCGATGTTAGATGAGGTTCAAGGTGGCGTGTTTCAAAATTGATTCAAATTAATTTTAAGCTAATATACGTCCTAAGTCTCTGAGTCTACTTCTTCTATACTCTTTATCTACTCCTGCATACTACGCCACTAGCCGCCTCCATGGGCGTATGGTGGATGGTGATATGACAAGAGCCGTTTACCAATGAGAAGGAAATGCTCTAACGAAATCACGCCTAGCCTTTATTGAAGTCCATTATTGTGCGGGGGAAAAACGGATTCCCAATCCTATCCCCACGGCAAAATATCTCTCTCAATTTATCGTTTCCGTCGGAAAAAATTGATTGTTTGAGGCGTAACTTTGTGAAAGCGATTCATTATTAAATTTAAAAAGAGGAACTTTGTGCTTCCACATTAATATTTATTCACAAATTTACGGCCATGGTTTCAACGTTAGACGTGTCCTGATGATGACGTCTAGCGTTGAAACCATGGTCGTAAATTTGTGAATAAATATTAATATGAAAGCACAAAGTTCTTCTTTTTTATTTTAGTTTCTGTCGGACCTTAAATATAGCGAGGTTATGATATATAGTATATAAAATACGCAAATAATTATTAAATATATGCATAATGTATTCAATATAATGATATTATGTTCTCCGTGACTCTGTAAAAGATTTATATTTTCATCTGCTCAAGCAATCTAAGCCTCCGTGTCCCTAGGGGCTCCTAGCCTTATTCGTTTTACATCTCTGTAATGCTGTTTGTGCGCCCATGGTGGTATTTGTCGGCTGTAGCTGGTTTCCTATGTATTTAATTAAGTTCAAGGATTAAGTCATTCTGTGCTGGATCTCAGATGCCCGCTGCATATTCAAGTTGTGGCCAGACGAAAGCGACAAAGCACCGCCCTTTCACTTTTTCATCCGACAATCATCCTACAAAACTGTTGACGAATCCTAGATTCTTAAGTGCTCTGCCACTAATATTTTTAATGAGTCCCTCACGATAGGTTCGAAGTTATTACAACTCCCAGATACTTCATCTGTCACCTTTACGTTAATATTATCTGTAGCATATGCATGAGGATATTTGGGGAATGGTAGCAACATGAAATTTACGTAAGGACCCATCCTTTATTTTTCTGGGGACAAACGTTTTCATTTGCCCATACTTTCGAAAAATCTGTCTCTTACTCAAGTCACCGCAGGTAAAGCCATTCACTCATGCGGGCTCAAAGTTACACCTACTGAAATAGGGGTTTCAAACCTTTTCAACCAATTTATTATTTGAATATGATATTGCACTGTTAACACTGAATTTATTTTCGCAAGACGGGTTTCGTTGTCACAACAGCATGTTCAAGTGCATATTCAAGTGGAACTTTAAAACGTCGTAACAACGAAATTCAGTGGATAAATTGCAATACCATATTTAACTAATATTAGCAATTTCCACCACATCGTGCCAGATGTCACAAGCGTTTACCTATTCAGTAGTGTTTTCTAACCCGATAGTCGCTTAGCAACCACGACATCCGTCTTTTGAGCCGCAATGTGGACTTGAAACGTCAATATCTTGTTCTGAAAGCACAGTTTGTAATTCTCTGTGGAATTAAATGTCTTGGCGGTGTGATTGGGAGTAGGTAGACCTGATCGAAAGCTGGTAGATCTTTCTTTGAATACCTGGAGAGTCAGCTGATTTTTTCATCGGGAATATAAGCCTTTGTGTCTCTCTCTGTTATTTTACTTTCGTTTACGACAGTCTATGCTTCGGCCGGCTTAGAGTGAGTGCGCTGCGGCGAAGTTTCTTTCCCCGGCGGAGAGGCTGGTACCTCCCGGCGCAGAGAATGAATGCCCCGCGGGTACACTCGAGGAAGCGAAATCCCCTCCAGTTTCCCACCGTAACTAGCGTGGAGTTTGCGCTTAATTTACAATTTTACTCTCTCACTGTTTCAACGCTAGTAACATCGATTCATTTTATTTATTGTGGCAGGATGAAAAAACGTAAAAAAATTTCATGAATTAATATTTTTTCACTTCTTTATATGTTTTAATGGATTTATTTAGATGAAATAATCCTGTCTCTCTTACATAAAACTTGAATTGTATGGAAAAGCTTAGAATTCATCATGCATGTAATTCCAGGGAAAATCAGAGGTACAGCTGTAAGAAATATCATTTTTTACCGTATTCTGTTATTATTTTCACGTACCCTTATCCATAGCGATTTGATCGATATTTGATAATTTCGTTCTGAGATATTATGTGCCATTTCGAAGCCTCGATCTTTTCAATCAATCTGTGAATTCATATATGGCTAATCGTGACTCACTTCAGAACGAACTACGTGTTTCTTTCTGAGATAATGCGCTTCTTATAAAGTTGCGGTATGGTTCGCTAGTATTTTCCGTGTAATATAATTCACGCAATGCTTTAAAACTGGTTAAATTCATGCAATAAGTATTTTGAATTAAATTTGTTTTATGTTCAGCCTTTTATCATACGTTTCATCTGTTGAATATGCGTTAATACACTGTACAATGCGTACTGAAGCAGAATGAAAACTTTGACGGTTGCCTGGGAATTCTGAAAAAAAGTGAAGTAATTTCAGTTTAATATTGGAGTCGCTACCCTCTGGGATTTGATGATTAGTTCTTTGACCATTGCCTCTCACAATGGTGGTGGGAAGGGCGAGAGTGTAGAAGAATTAATATCCCAGTAAGTTTAAAATATAACTCTATGTCTATTCATGGATGTACAGAACTTCACATTTTCCATTTTTTCACAGTCCCACATCTTTTGTACGTCTTCGTATAAAATCTCTAGCGATGCGGTTTATTATTTGCTAGAAATCTATCTGCATCTTCATACTGCCCCGCAAGTCGCCTCGATTGGCGTATGTCGGTGGTGCTAGAAAACCAACCGTTAATAATAAAAAGGAAATGCTCTAACGAAGATCCGCCTATCACAATTAATTTCCCTTATTGTTCGGGGTAAAAGCGAATTTCCATTCCTGATCTTCGGCAAATTATATCTTTTATAGATGATTTCTGTGGGATATGTTCCTATATTTAAGTGAGCCATGGACAATGACATCAGCGGAGAGAGCAAGGATAGAAGCTTTCGAAATGTGGCGCGACAGAAAAATGATGAGGATCAAATGTATCGACCGAGAAGGTAGCGAAGAAGTGCTAGGAAGAGTAGGAAAGACGAAAATCCTCATGATAATCTTAATAAGAAGACGGAACATCCTAATAGGCCACATATTGAGACATGCTGGCCTGATCAAGACAATCTTCGAGGGACAAGTGGATGGCAAGAACGGAAAAGGAAGATCTCGAACAAAATACGAGTGTATGGAACAAGTAAAGAAAAATGTGAAAGAGAAGAAATGCGCAGGTGTGAAAAGATTAGCTGATAGGAGAACTGAGTGGAGAGCTACGTCGAACGAACCTTAGGATTGTTGACCAGTGATGATGACTGGAAATATGTGGGGTTATAATGTGTTCTCCGTGTCACTCTAAAAGATATCTATTCTCAATTGTTCTAGCAATCTAAGCCTAACGCGCTGCCTCTGAGTCTATGGCGGCTCAGTAAGGCAGCCTATGGTATAGAACTTAACCGCCGATCGTAAACTCCTATGAAACATATTTTTTGCTGTATGTTATGAATTTATATGCACATTTGCAGTCGCAAGGCATTGATTTGTCTTTCATAACGAAAGAAAAAGAATATATTAGACGAGAAAAGTTCATTTTATATCAAGCTTCCGGATCATTATTTTAAGATAAGCTTATGTCTGGATTCCAATGTGAGGAGAGTGTGTAATACCTACAATCCAGTTGCGTAGTCTGGGGTGAATTATTCTCATCCTTATTCTTCGCATATAACTTCAATATTCATTCATATATAATCCCATGTAAATGATAAATATTTTTACCTATAATCTTTGCATTATAATAATTTAATGACACAATTTATGCCATCGGCCCTTTAAAATCCCTGTAAGGCATAAATCTAAGGTTATAAACAAGTGCATCTTAACAGGATACCTGATTTATCAAAAGATTAAGGTATATTAGGTTGCCTTTGTGGATTTTTTACATCATTTAATGTCAGATTTCACAAACAGTGAAGTTATGAAGTTCATGTTCTTGTTAGCGTAATAAAATGAATTGATTTACCAAAATCATAGTCCAAAAATTCTTCTAAGCATTGATCATTGCCTAAGAATCTAATTTTTAGCTTCTATAACAGGCATTCATTTATATCTTCCACGAAAAATTTACTTCACCGACTCATTGTAAGCCATGCGTAACGTTAGTATTTGATAAGTCTATAATTCACTTTTATTATGAAAAAGAAACCATAGATTATCACTAAATACATATCTTAGTTTCGTATCTTCAACTATTCAGTCTTTTTTTTGCGCATTTTTATAAGTTTTAAATTTTTTCACGAATTTTCCTTTGAAATGCAGCCATGTTTTAACCGTATTTATTGTCCTTGATATACACCCACCCTTCCGATGCAGTGTGTGGAAATGCGGTGATTGGTGGCTTTTGTCCAAATTATAATCCTTGGGTAAAAAATTAAATGACCTGCAGAACCTCAAAACTTCTTCATTTTTGATGAGCGAAATGTCATGTGTCTCCATGACTACAAAAAATTTGACAACGGTAGTATCAAATTCATGTTAACCTTTGATTTCATTCACAAGCATAACTTCGATTTGTAACGGATACTTTTCTCTCGGTATGGACGTTTTTCTCTTGTGGAGTGAATATGAATTTTTCTACACTTATCAAGGTAGTTGATTGAAGATTAGCAATCCAACTGCTAAATAACTGGAACTATTTACTGTCCATACAAAGAGTGTGTGGACGAAAATCAATTCCAGTTCAAAATAAAATGGTATAAACAGCATCGGGATGGGGGTCCCGCTATCTTTCTCAGTGAAAAAAACCTCAACTGTTTTACTCCCGAGGAGTGAATTTCATAATTTCACGACATTTTGCGGAAAGTACTTTTGTCAATGAGTCGACTTTAAGTGCAAGTATTCAATAACCTAATTCACTCACAGGGGGACTTTATAACGTACGATTGTTGTTGATAGCGCAGTGATTTTTAGTCAACAATAGTACGTCTCATGCCTTACTTCTCTCTGCCGCCGATATGCTGGAAACTCGGCACCTATTATAGTGTGACGAAAAGTGTTTAACTTTTGGCAATAAATATTTTACCCCTATTCAATCATAATATTTATGGCATATCAGGTAGTAGGAGTGAATTGTTCTGGAATTATAAGCCGGCAAGGTGAAGATAATGCTGCACTTTAGTTACGTAAACACAGGCCCAAGATATGCGCCAACCGCATTCTCGGCGAGTGCGTACTTTCCATCACATGGGATAACCATCACTGCCGCTTCCTTCGCCTGTGAAGTGCAGTGGTGGAGAGCAAGACATCTCCAAAGGAACGAACTCCCTTCAGGAGGCGCTGTATTCAATCTCGTGCATTATATCGTACGGTAGAAAGACAAAGTTTTTTCAACTGCTGGACCAGTTGGCGAAGTGATTCCGCCTCCGAATTTAGCGAATTCAAGTATCTACCCTGTGGTTGTATGTTTCTATCTCTCAAAAAAGTCAAATTTTCATTTTTATCGTTCATAATTCAATAAGATTCAGTGTTTTTTTCTTATCTAGCCTATATTTTTTTCACTAACTGATTCATGTTCTTGTTTAGCATTTTTTCACATTTCTGCATTCTTGGTAAAAGAGATTCATTTTCAATTTTGATATTTAGATAAGGTTATAACGATATTTTTTCCCTCTGCAATATTCGCATTTATTTATGGCATTCATAAAATGCATGCTAAATTAATTGCTCGTTTCGCCTCATTTAGTTCCAGATAAGTGAATTATGCATTCGAATATCTGGAATTTTTTTATTATGAAGAGAAAAATTTAAATTCTCTTCCTGTGAAATTTGACCGCTAATAGTAAGATAAACGTCTACCGAGTGAGCAGTGTATACGATTTATTGGCGTCTATACAGGCGTTAAGGGCAGTTACTATGCCGCTTAAAAAGTTTATGGACTATTTTCTACTCAATAATGATATTGAAATGGATGCAAAAATAGAAAGGCTATATGTATCGCCCTATGATGAAGATTAGATACTGAAATTTAGTTTAGTAGGAAGAGAGAAATAAGATTGATCTGTCCATGATCCTTCGCCTTCATATGAGCTTCTAAATCCATTTCAATTCTCCATCGCTATCTGTAAAATGTGATTCAAACCTCATATCAATTACAAGAAATAATATTCGAAACGTTTTGAGCTAAATCACAAAATGGTATATCTTTATGTGGAAAAATTAGTGGCTTAAAATCTCCTTCATTAACGGTTTTAGCTAAATGTTGATAACCTTGGGAGAGCGACCAGAATATATTTATGTCTTAAACCTTGAGATTCCTCAAAAAAACAACATAATTTTAAGCCCCAGAAGATGGAAATACTGAGGTTTAGTCATCTTTATAATGAAAGGACGTACATTATATGCATACGGGCCATTTATGTTGTATATTTTTTCACTTTCTATTATTATTTATCAGGTATCTAGCGCAATATTTTGGGCTAAATACATCTAATTACAAACTATTAAAAAATGAGGTATTTGTGTGATAAGTTACCTCGATTAAAATTGTCTCCTCTTTGAAGTGATTCTGTTCGGGGGCTTACTGCATTCAGTAGTGCTCATTGCCAATGGTAATAGAACTTCTACCAATAACGTTTTACTGCCATCATTAACGGTGTGATAACATATGTCTAAGTCGTCATTTCGCCGTCGTATTCGCCTTAACAATTAACCGCAGTAAAACCAATCGCTTTATCCTTGCGAAGTGATTCATAAAGATTCGTTTTTCATTTTTATGACCAGTCATGATCTCCACATCAGACACCGGGATTATTTGCATCTTCATTGTGATTACCTACCCACGGACATTTCCTTACTAGGCTTCCTATTCGTTATAATTTCTGCAAAACGATTTTCTCCCTGCATACGGGGGTGACTTGTGCAAAGCGTCTATGAAACAGCTCCGTAATATTCCGTGAGCCTTTCCACCTTGTCCATCTAATCCACCAATGAGAGGTAAATGAGAAGCGTGTTTTCAATTAAGAACGCCTCTTTAATCTCTGCTTTTTATCTTGACAGATTGACTTTTCCCCCGCTTTGAGTAACACTCTTTATGAAATATCCCAGGAGCAAAGTGAACGGTAATTTAATTTATATTGTGAAGATGTATGGTTATTAAATTTTACCTCTTTTGGTGTTTCAGGTTTTATTTCCGTCTCGCGGCGATATACGGTGTTTTTATCGTGACCGTTCGAAACAACTGCTCACATACCCACCCGTGATATTAAGATAATACTTTGGATTGCATAGGATTCTCATTACAAATATCTCTGCCTCCAGAATGCCTCCTCGATAGGAAGCCATTGCATATTGCGCTGATGCACGAGTTTGAAGCGTTTTACATATCTCTATAACAACGCAGTTTTGTAAGGAAATGAACAAAGAGGGACGTACAATTTATTTTTTGGTTATCCAATAACAACGGCAACTCATAATACTATTTTTAAAAATTTTTACCTTTGTAATGGCTAAAAAAATTCGGTTACAGACACTCATAAAATGGTAACTCCACATTGAACTTCTCAAATTATGGATTAGGGTGCGCCGAAAAAAGTCAAATTCGTTCGATCAAATACATTTATGTCTTAAAAATTGTGTACTAGCAGTAGGATAAACGACATAAAATGTTAGGCCTATTATATAATATCTTTAGACCACCCAAACGCCCTAAAATTTGATATTTTTGGGAAAATATTGACATTTTCAGCATTTAAAAAAACATGTTTAATTATGTTATGGCAAAAACATGCATATCTTAAAATTCTGGTTTTAGGTATGGTATCATTAACAAAAGGAGTACAAATAATGCATATTTTTAAAAATGCTTAAAATTTCGATCTTTTCCCATTAATATAACATTTTAGGGCATTGGCGCAGTCTAAAGATATTAAATTATAGGCCTAACCGTGGCGGATCCAGGATAGGGACAGGGAGGGGGGGCTAAGAGGGATTAATCTCCCAGTAGCACAGGGGGTCCGAAGAAAATGTCTTTTCTATCTAGTGTAAATTGGGGGTCTATAGCCCCCTAACCCTCCCCCATAGATCCACCACTGAGGCCTAATATTTTATGCCGTTCATTCTACTGTAATTACACTTATTTTAGGAGGTACATGTTTTGGAGAAGCTGTCTTTTTTGGCCCACCTTATTATGAATGTGTATATCCATTCGATGGATGTCAGGGATGACATATGAAAATATCAGAGTGGAACTTAACGATATTTATATCTGTAAAAAATATTATCTAAAGATAACTATTCAATCAAAAATAATTCTTTCACTTAGTCACTTTTTTAGTTTATAAAACTGTTGATTGTTGCATTCATTTATTTTTTTAGAGTTTTCTTTTCGAAAAAAAATTACAGTGGCAATCCGTGAGCCCATATTAAAATTTTAGGATGGGCTTACTGCAGTTGACGTCATTTCTAGCTAAATCATACGAGTTTCTTTGCTTTCCCAACAGTTCCCTATTCAAGTAAAATTATTGTAGTCTTCCTTGGGAGATATTTTTCAATATTTTACCCCCAGTATTTTTGTTAATTTTGATGACTAATTAAAGACTAATCCACGGCGCTCTCCCTTGGCGTATGGATCTTTACAGTGGCCGTTTTTCCTCCTATGCGTATGTATATCATTGTTTAAATATATCCGTGTTTCTTTTTTGTCCTCCTATACTATCTTGATCTTCCTTCTCCGGCACCAAGCCTCGAAAGTATAAATATATTCTTTTCTAAAAAGAATATTTATAATGTTGCATTATTCGAATCTTTTTCGCTCGTCTGTGCGTTGATAAATTTATGTTGTGGCCAGAATTTGAATACTGCTGTGACAGACCACCAATTTTCGGTGAGTGGTGATATAAAAATGAAAATAAAATAAATCATCTCTTTCAATTTTTTAGTTGAATAAAGCTTTGGTAGTAACTGTAGCCAAAATAAGGGATAAATGTGAATTTTTCTATCCACTCTACTCAATTTATGAAGAAAGAGTCCATTGTTTGAAAAATATATCCAACGAAAAATCTGCTTCGTTGCCTCGGCAATGCATCGTTAATTGGACTTCTTCCCGGCAGATGAACCGGACACTTCCGGTGACCGTTTAGCCGAAACCCCATCGCCAAACCTCCCTCAAAAGCAAATCCACCCCCATTGCAAAGCGTTTCATACTCGCCTTAGATCTTAAAGATTAGAACGCCACCCGGTATGTGTCTCACAATACCCACCCTTTCCAACCTCTCCTTCTCATGTACGTGTAATCCTTTAATCTCGCCGAGATGTTCCGATTGTTAGTCCCTGTCATCGTTCCGGAAGGAAAAGTGAAAAGGGGAAGAAAGGATCTTCGATGAATCGAACGAGGATAAACGTTTAGACAGTCGATAAAGACAGGGAGGGCCAATTATGCGGCGACGTTGGGGAGTGAAAAAAAGCGGAAATAAACACTCTCCACTTCCTTTGGGGCCACCGCAGCCCATACCACCACATTGTGGCACACTCAAAACACCTTCACAGCCCACTGCTGTTCCGCTTAATCACTTTATCGATACACTTTTGGGAAACAGCTGTTCCGTCTCCTGCCGTCCCCTCAGGCTCATCGAAAGGAAACGAGTTGTACACCCCTTTGTATCGCTGTCGCATTCGGCGTGTTTCTTTCTGGCCTGCGTTGTCGGAGTGTGTCAAGGTGTCTGGGTTGATAAAGAGACTGAAATGTTGAATATCTGTTTTCATTAGGTGAGATAAGGAAGATAAACAAGAGAAGATATGGTAATCAGAAACAGTGAATCCATGCCTGCTGGAAAACTTTTATTTCTTGAATCTTGGTCAGTCTGTTGTCTAATGTCACAAATATGAAATCAGAAATGTAAATATCTAATCACGTAAAATAAAAATATGGGCAACAGATATTGTTCCATAATTTTTAGCGAGAAAAAATTAAAATAAGATAAAAATTAAAATAGAAATCGCGATTCTTTTCCCCATTGAGCTTCGTCGTATTCGTCTCAGGCTCTCAAAGGAGGCATTTCTACTCCAAGGTAATCAAGGCCTTTCAAGTTTGGAGGTTTGAGTCTCACGCGGGTAAGTTATCCCTATTCAGAGCATTGTTGTAATTCGTAATAATTACATGTTGTAAAAGTAAAACATGCTCTTTTTTCCGGGCTTTGAGGATAAATAATGTAATACGGTCAAATAAATCTTCAAAATATTTTTTATCTACATGGGTTATTTATCTACTTATGTTGTGTCGATATGCATATTGGTTTGTTGCGTGTCTGTCTGTTGTGTTCTTTTATATTGAGCCTTCTAAGTACTTATTGCACTCTCAGTACTCTAGTACATATGCCAACTCTTAACATGCACAAATACTTACAGTGATACTGGAGCCTGTTTTTATTCGAATGTATATTTCCTCATGGGTACCCTTGGAGTATCCTTTATTGCTCAATACATCCGTGTCTCAAGTATTTCACCGATTAAGGCAGTTTTACATGGAGCGTTATGCTGATCACCCCTGCCTGTCTCATGGACTTCCCTCTTCAATTCACAGTGAGGCTTTCTCACTTTCATTTGATTTGAAAATCCTATTCGTTTACCCAATATTCCACCCTCTAACACTGTTTTCAACATCCTCTCTCCACTCAGTACTCACTCCTTCCAAATCGTCTTTCACTTCGTGTCTCATCTAGAAGCTGCCTCACCTCACCCACCATGCATAACACATCGTTGTTTCTTCTCATATCCGTCAACTTCATGATTGCAAGGGGGCATGAAAACTTGAAACACCCCAAGGTTGGTAATTCGCGCCTTAATTTCTACCACCAGAATCCTATTGCTGGTCTAAGCTACACCCTCCTCTCTCTAACCCATCTAACCCCGTGTCATATCAAATCTACTCCTCGTTGACTTACCTCCCCACCACTGTATTTAACCCTATACCTATCATTCCATTATCCCCCACCATCCCTCACTTCACCTCACTTCGTATTATCCATAGGTATCTATCCATCCTTTCTCCGTTTCCCTTTTGATATTATCAAGCTTTCCAGCTCTCATTTTTTTCTCCTAACATTCCAATTCCCCACATTCGTTGCTGCCTTCTTCTTATTTTTTTGCTTCTTTCTTGCTGTAAAGTTCTGCTCATAATCAGTATCTGCATGCTGACCCTTCTTTAAGGGCCGAATCCTGTTCCATGACTTTCCGAGGCCCATTTGGTTGTACTCCATGCTTTCAGGGAAGATATAGTTGGTAGGGTCCCCTACGTCTATTTACACAATGTTTTTCACGTGGCACCATCCCGTGGATTACCTTTCGTCTGCCTCCCACCCTGCGAACTATCTGGGAGGTGTGCCCCTAAAAATTGGATATTACTCCCGCCAGTGCGGCCCTAGCGGACATAGAAACACGCCAATCTTTTCATCGCGGCAAGTCAGCAGCGCAAAGGAAAGGTTATCCCAAATGGCGGTAGGGGTGTTTAACCAAAAGTTAGGGGTTCGAGTTCCTCCTAGGAAGGTTACTCCTACCCATATTATAGGTGTTTGTCATCGTCCAACGATTTTATTCGTTAAATTCCCCAGTTGTAAAGGCCTTAAATGCTCTACTTTTGCAACGGCGAAGATTTATAATATATGATATGAAAAAAATCTTCTAAAGCTTTCAGCTCTATTGTTTTTATAATTAATATTACTTTATTTAGTTCTGCTGCCACGATATTCATATTGAAATATTGCACGTCTGGCTATCCTATCATTTTAAGCCTCCTGATGACTTGCATAAGTATTCAGTGTTCCAGTAAAATTTCAAACTCTTAAATTACACAAATACTTGAGGTGATACTGGAGCCTGGCAAATGTATTCGACTGTATATTTCCTCATAAGAACCCTTAGCGTGTCCTCTTTGTCAATCTACTCGAGTCTCAATTAGTCTTCTTAAGGGTCATATCTTGAAAGTATTTAATTTTTTCCTACGTCATTCTAATAATTTAAGTTTTACTAGGAGCTCTAGTCCCACTCTAGCTACAGTGGTGCTAATGTCCTACTAACAATAAGTATAATGTTCAAATTAGAGTGAAGTATGGTATTTTTAGGGACTTTGTGTGAACCTGGACGATCCTCGCTTTCATCTTCTACTCCCTCTTTCCATGGTAACACGCATTAGATGGGTTTTTGCTTATGTCTATGTTCTTGGCATCCGTCAAATGTTTTGTGCGTGCTTCATTTGTTCGTAATTAATGCGAGAATTACCGCATAGGCTCATGAAACTATTTTGGTTTTGATGAGAAAGTTACGTTTATTTTTTTCATAAGCTGCTACGTAATTGGCTGCAAAATAAAGAAATTCATTAAATAATTCATCTTATTTAGTTAACAAAAACCGTCACGAATTGATTTAAGCCTGAAACAATTTACGCTGAAAAATAATATAAGATATAAGCTAGACAAACGCAAAATCCTTCTGGAATTTTTCTCATCGATTCCAGTGGGATTACTTTAAAGAAAATTTTGACGTTTTGGAGTCCAAATGTTTGCACATTTTTAGCCATTCTGGCTTTACAATTTCATGCGACTAGGGTTCTCCTTGGTCAGCACCACAAAATAAATCCCAGGAGGAGATCCAAGACAATATTTTGAATAACACTTGCTGGACAGAGTAACTGATGATGATTGTGTAACAATCGAAACACGTGTAGGTAATCCGTAATAGTAAAATTAGTGGGCAATAATATACCTTGTTTATCATTCGATATGCTGTTCCAAGACGTCTCTCCGTAAAAAGTTGACTTTTATTCTAATAGATAAAATGCTACTTCGTTTTCAATTCCATTTTCAGTCCTGCCTGTGATGGATTAGCGAGTATTATTCCTCCGCACTCTTTTAACTTGCCGATAGATACACCTGCATTGAGTATATCATTTATTTGGGTTTACAGAATCGCTGTTTTTCGAACCGTATAAGAAATATTCGGACCCCCTCCATTGACTCAACGGTTTGATCTCCCGTAATAAATCAATTTGTGACGTATAGTTAGCACACGTGCTGCTCAATCGGTGATTTTTTTTTAGCGTTCCGTCCTATGAGATAATTTCGACGCATTGATACGATTCAGGTACGAATGAAGGAATTGTTGACCAATTAAAATACATTGATTTTGGGGTGCAAGACTTTCCTTGTTCGATAATCGGTTATCTGTCATGTTTTTAACTCATGACTGCACCGAATACTTTTTCTAACAATGGCCCTTCCGTAATCTTTTCCAAAAAGTTTTGTTCACTCATGAGTGGCGAGGGCATTAGGGAGTGGAGCCGAAAAGAAATTGAACTGTATCGCAGATGAGTTGATAGGAAGCTGTATTAACCAACGCTGATTTAAATTTAATTGTATCACATTTTATGCTTGTTCGTCTGCTCTCCAATGACGACAACGACATTCGCTATCGGAGTGATAATGAAATCAGTTCCGATCAATTACATCGATCCGAAATCAACCCCGGGCGAATTCAATGACCATTTAAGCTTTTAAGGACATAATTGCACTTTATGTGGTATTATCTTAAAAAATACGTCGAGGCGAATTCGCATCCTTAGGACAAATTTCTTGGGTTGAGGATGTTGGTGAACTTGGGTGAGGGCAACTAGCGACGGGAGAAACAAGAAAGAAATTATCAGTAGAATAGTCCTAGCGAAAAGAGCATTGCACCAAAAGAGAGACCTGCCTACAGTGGGAAACTGAAGCATAGAATTAAGGAAGATGTTCATTAGAGCTTACATTTGGAGTATGCTCCTATACTGAAGTGAGGCATGGACAATGACAGCCGCAGAGAAAGCAATGATAGACGCCTTTGAAATGTGGTGCTATAGAAGAACGATGAGGATCAAATGGATCGACCGAGTAAGTAGCGAAGAAGTGCTACGAAAAGTAGGAGAGACGAGAAGTCTTATAAAAACCTTTATAAGATGACGGAACACGCTTATAGACCATATTTTGAGACAGGATGGTGTAATGCGTTGTCATTAGAACCCCGTAACAACCCTGCTCACATTGGTCTTCCTATTTCTATTCCTTAAACATAATAAGGGTACTAGATTTTCCAAGTGTTCTGAATCAGCAAATTTTAATATCGTTAACCCCTGTTTGAAGGAGATTTTAGATGTGGCATTATCTTCAGAAATTATATATATTTATCTCCATATAGGTCCTTCATGTTTGTGATGCTGATCTTGGATGGGAAGAGAGAAAGAGGGGACTATATTGTACTTACCCCCACGTATTGTATTTCCAACCCTTGTGATTTCGACGAGCAGAAAACTAACATTTTGAAGGAATCCCTCTTGTATGGAAGAACAAAGGAGTGGAATTACCTACCTGGTATTTTTTAATATATTCCCCGCAAATACTACAATTTTAAAGAATATGTGTTCCTCGACTCCTGGTTAATGTCATTGTGGTTAATCAGGGATTTTCATTTGTTTCGTAAATTTTAATTCTCATGTTGACATCAGTCTGTGGCCTAATTGTAGCTAAAGTTACTAAGTAAATGAATTTCATTACCATGGAAAGCTTTGTAATTCTCAGAACGGAATGGAAAGGTGCTCCTATTAAAATCAATCAGGAATGAAAGTAAAGCAGTGTTATACCCAGAAATAGTCATTTAATCTCTTAGGTATAAACAATTGACGATCGAAATGCAAACGCTACTGCGAATGAACTTGGTTGATGGACGGTGGCACCAATCATCCTTTTCAAATATCTTTGCGACCTGCCCAGTCGTGCAAGCTCGGAATATTTCGGGTGGCGCCGCGGCAGGAGGTGGGACATTCGACGCTAAGGATGTGGAATGAGGAGAGAGGTGGTTGCCATGTTTCCTAAAAAGGCTTTGCCAGTGGATGTAAGCGAAAAACCGAGTCTAAACCCCTCTTCCTAGTTGGCAACACAGCAACTTACGATGAGCACACGAATTTTTGTTTTGTAGCACAATGTTACATGTAACTTTTTACACGGATGCTTTTACACAACTTTTTCGTAAAACATGTTACATAGTGTAAACGCACCCCAAGGGTGGCTAGTAATTCTGCCGAGAGTTTGGTGGCAATGGAATAACCCCCAGTGTTAAGGGTGGGCCCTCCCCTGAAAAATGATTTTTTTAAACTCATTTAAAATGCTGATGTTTTTGTTTTCATTGCACTTAAATGTACAGGTTTTGTTTCTTTTTTTGGATAAATTATCATTTAAGTTGGGGGGCCCCAGGCTTCCCCAGTATCCCTCCAAAAACTCCACCCATGAGTATGCCCTCGAACACCCGTAGGATTTGCTCGTGGCCGAGGATCGTTGTGACTCAGGCTTTGTCTGTGAGCATGGATACGAATGCCTGGAAACAATCAGCACTCTCCGGCGACACTTCGAAAAATTCGTGAGCGTACACGCGCGTTACGCAACGCTCAATTTGAGACTTGGGTCCTTCTTCCGCGTCTGCATTTTCCTCGTTAGATAAACTTTTATCATTTCGCGTCCTCCTCTCACGCTCGGTGTATTGATAAAAATAATCTTCCGAAAGGATTGGGACTTGAATCAACCACTTGATCGCGATTCTGTGACTCTTTTATTTTTTCTCTCGTGCTTCGGTAGCCGGTACATTTTGACAAGAATCTTTCTGTCGCACTCGCTTCCTATTTTTTTTCTTTTTGAGTTGCAACACTTTGGGTACTCTGTTTCTTATGCTCTTGAACGCCAGTATAGATAGGGGATGATCGATTTCAATTGAATCAATTGCCTCCTTCATCTACCAGAGTTCTGTATCAGCGATTACCCACTGTGCACGAGAAAAGTCAACAGATTTGAGATAATCACAGATTGCATGTGCCAAAAAAAACCTTTGGTTACATTGTCTTTATTAATCAAGTTTACATTTATGAGTTGAGAGTATTACACACATAGTTGTGAGCGGATTTTGCAAATGACTATTTTATTCCTCAGTTTTATTTTATTCATAAATCAACATAGTTTGTTTAACAATAAGCCATATAGTTTTCCAGAATGTTACGGATAGCAATAATCGTTAGCATATAACTAAATGAAGTACTCTTAACAAGCAACAGCTATTTATGATATAATTTTTTGACAGCACTTAAGATCAGGGAACACTGTTTAGGTGTTCCAAATAATTAATTGCGTTGGAAATATTAGTATTTACGTCAAATTTAACATGCACGAACCCATTTATTTACTTTTGCCATCGAAATAACCATAACAATAGCCTGCTATTTTTAAGTTTTCAAGTATACCTACTCGAAAAATTTTATGAAACTGTTGTCCAATCTTGACAATTAACGTCAATGGATTTATTCATAGATATGCGGGAGAGGCGCATGCGCACCACAATTTAATCAGTGGCTATCCTTACGTATTCTCCTTAGGCCTTCCTCCTTTCCTTCTTCTAAGGACTTCAATTAATTTTAAAGACGAAAATGGTGATCCACTGTTCATATTTAATGAATCGCATTCTCTTTTTCTTCATGGCCCAGTGCTTAGATCCTATGGTATATATAGTCATTTATTGACTCTCTTTCCGTCCTCCCTAAATCATTTTCCTTAATATAGGGCTCAGAGCGAATGTACGGTCTGCGTAACTGAATATGGTGGCCCCCGAATGCGCAGAACTCTGGCGAGTGGAGGGGAGAGAGGTTGTGGAGGGGGAACGTCGGAGGGAAGGTTCGGAAGGAAATATTTATTGATAACACTTAGTAAAATTTATTTTAGTTTAATTAATCAAAATTAATGGTAACTAGGTTTGGTATTAGCTTAGTAACGTAATATCAATGAAAATGAGCAAAGATAAGGTATGTCAAATTTTTTTGTGTATTCTGTTCTTATATACTTATTTTTTTATAATATATTTTTGTAAAAAAACTCTATCGTAGCATTTATCTATGTAAAAATATTGTTTATGATTTTATTTTATATTGTTCTCATATTTTATTTCATAGCCCTGATGATAGTTTAAAATAAACTGAAACGTTGGCTAAAACTTTTTTGCATTACATACGTTTGACCTATACTCCGAGAACTATTTTACCATGGAAATTATAATTCTGTGTTATCGTTAGATACTCTCTGTTTATCCTTACTCTGTTATTTTATCTTTTTGCCTTTCCTATTTACTGGTAGCGCTCATTTTCGGGTGCAACAAACACACCGCGTCACAGTTTTAGGGTAGTTACACTTCAGCCTTTCATTTTTGCTCTCCCATTCCAGCTCTGATACTTCTTCATGATTCATTTTCCGTTACTCTCTTTCTTTATAGTTGTCAAGATATTCCAAACGTTTGTAATTCCTTCACTTAATCACATAACATATTTTTTAAGGTAAAATATATGATCACCCTTCAGTTCATATGTACCTTGTTAATTACACGTACTTTCTATATTATCTTGATTACACATACTCATAAGCGAAGCGTTAAGTCATTCTTGCGTATGCTACCTAATTTTTGCAATGAGGTTACCTTGTTCTCAATAAGAAAAAATTACGAAGTCCCAGAGAAAGGTATGCTACAGCGGTATCATTAAATGCGCTTAATTTATTCTTCCGATTACACGCGAAATCAATTAGCCACGGATGGCGTGTTGAAACTGTACGCCATAAAATCTAAGAGCGACTACGGAACTACAACGATTTGGATATATTCCAAAACCTTAAGCCGCCGTTGAAAAACGATCCATTTTTTTTGACGGAAACAGATTGTCCTTAAGCTGTCACCCTTCCCCTTTTTTTTAAGTAGATAGGTACACAGCTCGTAAATATGCTAATTTTGAACAATGTGTTATTTACATTGAGGTGTGGGGGAAAATTGGTTTGACGACCTGTTCCTACCGCTAATGCCGATAAATGAAGACACCTTGTTCGCGAAGCGGTAGGGAAGATAGCGGCGAGTTGTTCCGGAAAGGTGGTGTTTTTTAATTTTTTTTAAGAGTGCGGCAGGGGTCAAGCTTATCGAGAGTTACATCTCTGGAGATAGTTTGTTGCTGTTGTTGTACGTCTGAAAGGGGTGATACGATAGATTGTCCGCCGGCATCCATAAATGGGCCGTTATTGAAATATGTGAGGACATAATATCCGGTCGTCCTAATCACCTTTGATGGGCCAATTGTAACGCGATCTGGCATCTGGCCCTGTTCGGACACTTTTGCATGTATTTCGCCCCTTCTCCCTCCCACCTTCTGCTGTGTAGTCTCCTTGAGAACCCATACCACCACCGAAAAATACCTTCACTCTCGATTCCATTGCCTCAGGCCGATTCACCGAGCGCGAGTGTGTTGTAGTGGGCCGTGGCTCTATTCGGCATACGGTGTGGCGAGTGACAGGTGTTCCTTCACTTCCTTACCTTACGTTCCTCTTCAATCTCCCGGCCCGATATGAGTATGGATAGGGTGGTTTCCTATAATTTTTATTGCCTAAATCGAAAAATCATTACTCCTGGAGTACGTAATTCACGCTATTAGATTTTCAAATGACGATATCTATTTTTCGCGATCAAATGAAATGTGAACATTTTCGAGCGCGCGAAAACGCGACGGCTAAGTATGAATGCTGTGACGTCATTCTGGTTCACGCTGCCGCAAGTGAGGTGACCTTGGGGCGAGGCTTTGAGCGCTGATACGACGCAGGACGCTAGCAGAGTACCCTGCTAGCTGGTAGCGCTTGGCATAAATAAGGATAATTAATACCTTATCAAACGAAGGAAACTTTCCGACCTCAGGCAGTTTTTATAGGTGATTATTAAGGCATGTTTCCCTGAGCTCTGTGCCTCATGCATGCATTGGCAATCTCAGACGATGTAAAACTCCTATCTACTCGTATAGAAACTAGGTCCCTGTGACGTCACGTGGAGTGGAATCGCATGGGCGCCAATCTGGCCTTTTTCAAATGCGGTTAAAATTGACCATTGCAATTCGTCTAAACTGGGATTTCCAAAACAAAATAATTTGTATATTATGAATACACTAATGGTGGGTAACGAATCGCAATCAATGCCTTTCGTTTTCTTTGATGTAGGAAACTACCCTATTAGGGCGAGCTCTGACGACCATCTAGAGCATACTGTTGATGAAGAACAATATGAAATCAAAGAGAGGCTGGGACACAATAAATGTGAACTCAGGGGATAATCCGTTTACGGGAATACGGGAAGAGATGGCTGGCGGGAAAGTATTGGGTGCGGACACAAGTTGTACCGGATCCAGAGAGGGGCAAGGGAGAACTCTAGCGGAGTATCCAATTTACAATCGATAAAATGTTAATTTTGTTCTGACCCTCACTACCTCTGGATGGGTACCCCCTGGGCCCTTCATCTACCCCCCGCTTGCCCCTATCCTAGATCCGATACTGGAGACAACGAACGATAACGCAAACGTGGTACGTTTACGTGAGATATGATCTTCTCTTCACGTTTCCCATTCACGGAAAACCAATCAGGAACCCTCTAGGCAATTAGAGACACCTATTGGAAAACATAGGAAAGATCCGGCTCCGAAAATCAAGGATCCGATCCGGATCCGAAAAAAATCCTGGATCCATCCATACCTACTATTTTCCTTACTCAACCCTTCCGATCTACGCCCCTGTGGTAAATATTTAGGCCAAAATCCTATACCATGAATGATTGTCGTTTGAACGAAAAGCCGAGCGCTTCAGGAACGGGAGGAATGTAGAACGGACCGCACCACTTTCACCTTCTGCCGGGGCGACTCCCGAAACGTGTGGAAGTTGTTGTGGGAGGGGCGGGGGAAGGAAAGGGTTCCACGGCACTTATGATCCCATTGGGCGCGGATGAAGGAAATATGTGTTGGTGGTATGACAGCTACACGCAGGTGTCGGTAGCGATAAATGAGCGGACGCGTCAAAAGACTTCATTGAAAACCTTCGGACACACTCTATCTTTCATCCCAGAGTTATCTTCAGGGATGCCGACTTACAAAAAATATTAGGGGGGCCGAAACCGGGGATCTTGCCGCGGGAAATTTTATAAGTAGTGAGTTTTAAGTTTTTTAAGCATTTCAGAAGAGTCATATGATCAACATTAGAACCCTGATAACTCGAATCTCGATATCTGGACACTCCGGGAAAAATCGACAAGCTTGACACATTTTTTCCTCACGCCCATAACGAATTTTTGAGGGGACTCGTGCCCCTGAGGCCCCATGGAGTCGGCGCCACTGATTATCTTCCGAGTCGTAGTTATGATAAAACCTAGTGCTATTCGGTAGAGTAAATGGTAAAATGTGTAGAAGAATTTTTGGTAAATGAGGAAAAGGAAGGAGGAGAATAGGATTTTTTTAGATAGAATAAAAGGAATTAGCCCTTCTTAAAAGGGATTGGATAGGGAGGTCCACGAAGTGAAAAGGAACTACCAGAATACTTCATTAATTACCTAACTACCTTAAACGGTAGAATACCTTAATAATTATCAAACCTAACCAAGCTACGAATATATTCTTACATGAGAAATCAGAGCAAAATTTGTTTTGAGACTAAAATATCTGGTGAGATAAAGCATTGGTTAATGGATTTAAACTTGTGCCATTCATGAAAACAAATAAAAGAATGCAATACGATTGAGGCTCCCCATGTATTTAAATTGTCCAACAAGGCTCGTAATCACTTCCTTTATAGACGTACACGATATGTCTTTTCTGTCTACCATCTGCTTCTCCACTATCCTTTACTTTCCACATTCCTCTCCCACATTTCATTCTCATAGTGTGATACACATATAAGGAACGTAAGCTTTTGCGGAAAGTATACTATGCGTCTGGTAGAAGGGATCGTGTTCTCTGTGTGCTTGTACAAGGCAAGGATTTATTTGATTTGATTATATTTATTTCTTTTACCTGGCCCAGATGAGGCCGCAACCCACTCTTCATCTGGACCAGGGCTCTCTTTACAAGGTTATAGATACGGAAATGAAGGGATACAGTCATCAGTAAAAAAGGAGATAGGTCAAAAATGCATTCATGTTTCTTCACACGCATTTCATCTTTCCGTACTGCGCATCTAAAGGCCGTTTTACACGGTACACGGAATTGCGCAATCTGACGTGCGTGCGAAGACGCAATGAAAATCACGTCGTGTAAAGCGGTGAATTGCTGGAACACATGCGCGAATGCGTGGATGCGAGACGGCAAAATAGCCCCTGTTCTAATTTCGTTCATGCGTTCGCGCAATTCCTCGCCGTTTTAGAAATTAATGCAGCTCTAACCTGCGCAATTCCATGCCCCGTGTAAAACGGTCTAAAACGCCGTAAGCTCTTGCGAGAAGTGTGCCTTCCCTACGTATGCTTCTGAAGGAAGAGGTCGTGTTTTCGCTGCGCTTCTAGAAGGCTGCTAGAGTGGACGGAACTGCATTCATATTTCCCCCCTCCTCCTCCGCGCAAAACTGGTACGGGTGGGGTAAGAGGGAGAATCCTTAGAAAGGGCAAGTCTGCTCGGTCACCCTTGGAAGGCTACCTCGCGAAGAGCTTCGCCTCCCTGCCGAGGGAGGAGCGGGGGTCGCTGGGGGGGGGGGGGAGGGGTCTGGCTGGGATCGTATGCGATGTGCATGCGGGAGCGCAGCGGTTCGTGGCCGGAGAGGGTTGATATTGGGGAGAATCAGGGGGAGGGGTGTTGAACCTTGTAGAGGGTGGAAGTGATGAATGTAAAGCTGAAAGTGGTCGTAAAGACGCTGGCGCAGACCTCTGAGTAAACAAATGCAAGTCATGGCAATAGGGTAGTTTCCATCATCAAAGAATACTAAAGGTACTGATTGCGATTTGTTACCCACCATTTGTGTATTCATAATATACAAATTATTTGGTTTTAGAAATCCCAGTTTAGACAAATGGCAATGGTCAATTTTTACCGCATTCGATAAAAGGCCAGATTGGTGCCCATGCGATGCCACTCCACGTGACGTCACAGGGACCTAGTTTCTATACGAGTAGATACGAGTTTTACATCGTCTGAGATTGCCAATGCATGCATGAGTCACAGAACTCAGGGAAACATGTCTTAATAATCACACATTAAAACTACGTAAGGTGGGTAAGTTTTCTTCGTTTGATGAGGTATTAAAAATCCTTATTTAAGCCAAGCGCTACCTGCTAGCACGGTACTCTGCTACCTGCTAGCTCAGAGCTCAGGGAAACATGCCTTAATAATCACCTATAAAAACTGCCTGAGGTCGGAAAGTTTCCTTCGTTTGATAAGGTATTAATTATCCTTATTTATGCCAAGCGCTACCAGCTAGCAGGGTACTCTGCAAGCGTCCTGCGTCGTATCAGCGCTCAGAGCCTCACCCCAAGGTCACCTCACTTGCGGCAGCGTGAATCAGAATGACGTCACAGCATTCATACTTAGCCGTCGCGTTTTCGCGCGCTTGAAAATTTTCACTTTTCATTTAATCGCGAAAAATAGATATCGCCATTTAAAAATCTAAAAGCGTGAATTACGTACTCCTGGAGTAATAATCTTTCGATTTAGCCAATAAAAAGATAATAAGAAGCCACCCTATTCACAAGTCGATTGGGAATTGGGACCAAATTGATATGGTATATTCTAAGATCATGTGATGGGTCTTATGGACCGACTTCGACGATAGATTTTGTTTTCATTATTCTCTTTCGAATGCAAATTATTTCCGTTGTTTAGAATACTTTCGTAGACGGAGAAGTATTGGAGTACTTATGAAATCTATTTATAAATGCTTAAGCTTGAGAACTTTTTCATTTCTCGTAAGAGTACAGAATGACTGTTTTAATAGTCGGATTTTCGGTTCCGTGTAGCCATATGAAGTCCTTTTCCATGTATTTTCTCTTACGCATGGTCTGGCACAACGAAAATAATTGGAGGAGAGTTGAAATAAATATTCCCTTACGGTCGGTGTTGGTCAAAGGGAGCTGAATTAGGACAATTTTACACATATTTCGCTGTTTATTGTCATTTGAGGCAGGTCAATATGGCTCGCATTGTTACTCAATCCGGCCATTCCTTCCTTCCACTGTAAAGTACCCCCTTCAATTCTCATTATCAATCATTCCCTCTCCTTCCATCCTGAATTCTCATTTTATTCATACTCCATCCTTATCGTTCTTCCCAATAACACGACTTTCAACATCCCCCTTCCATGTAGTAATCTCCCTATCCACACCATCTCTATCCCCCTCATATCTTTGCAAAACGTTCCCTCCTCACCCAATTCATCAAGTCGGTCTTCTTTCTCTCCGCCCAATTCATCTTCTCCTCTCTCCTTTATTCACAGATCTTGTATGCTTCCTGTCTTTTCTCATCCACCTTAAACAGCTAATATTCCGACGTGTAAAGGATTGAACTCCAATTATATTACGGACTAAATCCGTAATACCTTTCCCATACATTACAGGCTTTTCGTTTGATTTATGGTCCCTAGCGATAAGGTATATTTTTCTTTCGATCGAAGTTTTAGTAAATTTATTATAAAGTGAAGTGGTTCTCGGTAAAGCAGCCAGCAGAACATATGCCTTTCTCATTAGCATTTTCTAGATGTTTAAAACATGGTGCCTTAGAAAATGCTGCATATTTTGCTGAGGCTCTGTGACACTCCAAATAGCGTCTTCTATCCTCGATAATAAATGCGTGTGATTGTCAGTAAATAGCGCGATTTTTTAGCGTCTTGAAATCATGATCGAGAGGTTAAAATGCACTTTGGGAGTGCATTTTTGCATCGATCGTGAACGTGTGCGCACAGTGTACGAAGGAGTGGATTGGTGTGAGGTTGGTTTTTTTTCACGTGGAGAAGAGGGGATATTGAGCTTTCGCTGTAGGGGAATGGGGAGTTGTGGGTGAGGCACATGTGGTGGGTATGTGGCAGCAGGTGCCCAACCGGAGTGGTGGTGGTCGGCGAAGGCTCGGTGGCTATACGTAATCCGTTTGCCCGAGAAAAAGCGAAAAAACGTCAGATTTCCCCCCATCACGAGAGTGCGCGAGTCCATTGAGTCTTGTGTGTGTGAGTGTGTGAGTTTCAAGGAGGCCGTTCCAGCTCTCCTGAGCCGATTAGTCAAAATTCCCCGCTTTGCTCAGCCCGAGCATTCCCCGTTTGTCACAGAAGGCTTCGAGCAGCGTTATTTCTCTACCAAGCTCTTTAATTAATACCCTACCAATCTACGATATTGACGAGAGAACATTTCAGTTTTGGTTTGAAGTGAAGCTCCAGTCCCCGATCCGATTAGTCAAACTTCCCCGCTCTGTTCCGGCCGATCATTCAGTGTAGAGGATCGGGAGAGGCCTTTCCCCTGATACGCAGTCCCCCTTATAATACATCTACCGCAAGGTGTGATGAGGTCATGTGATGAGGTCATTTTCGAGCCCTATGTTTAGATTATAATTCAATAGCTAAATGAGCTTAAATGGCTAATTTTTTCACGAAAACCTAGGGTTGATATATGCATTCCAGTTTTTGGAAAACATTTGCGGTAAAAAACTTAAGGCTAGAACGCGATACTTGGTGGAACTTGGTGGCAGGAAACATAATAAAGACATACTTTTGTATATTCCACAGAATATTTAATAACCGACCCAGGTTTCCACAGTAGGGGAGACCGGGGCACGTTGGCCCGATTTTTTTACATTTTTAAATATTTTTTATTTATGCATAGTTACCTTTATGAAATTAATGCTAAATTGTAGAACAGTCTTTCTAAATCTGGATGGCAATAATTAAACTTGAATATGTGAGGTATAAATTTTAAAAAATAAATAAATACTGGGCATATGACAGGTGGGCCAATCTGCCCCTACATCGGGGCAAGTTGGCCCAGCGGCTGGGGCACGTTGGCCCATGTATTTCTTGATAAGCTGAACTAGTATGATTTTAGGAAATCAAAATAAAACTAATAGTTATCAAGAAATATATTTCAATGTATGCAACCATTTTACTAAAACAACGGGAAAGCTTTAAATTATAAGGATTTCTGGCGTGCTAATACAAACCAGTTAACTTTTGTGACTGTCCAGGTACAAAGTATCAGCACAATTATTGCTTTTGTGAAATAGTACACGGATTTCATTGTTCACACATGTCTAATGAGCACAACGCTTGCAATGTGTGCACTAAGTACATTGTGCTCCAGGCTGACCGCCGAAAAGGGCACAATCTAGGCACATTGAATCTTCATATTCCTATATCGGGCGCGCGTATTTTATTTTTTTTTAGCTCCAGTTGACGTGCGTTACATTCTGATACTATGTTACGTTCAAATAGTCTGTCTTCACCACTGCGCCTATATTTTAGTAGCCTCTGTGAATTTAATTGAGTCTTTGTGTCTAATCAGTTCAGACGCAACACAACGCTCCCAAAGACGACTAATCGCAGACCCAGCGGAACCTCTGGAGTTGACTATTGATGCAAGCTTACCCTCAAATGTAACAGAAAATAATCCATGTAAGTGAGGAAGGGGTAATCCAGCTTTCGAGCTCAATTTAAATTGTAATCCAATTCTTCCTACTGAAGAGGCAATCAAATGCGTAAGTCCACTCGACTTTTTTTTCTGGTATGAACTGTTTAAGCACATTTGCATAAACAGTGACATATATGCTAACCAGAAAAATGTAAATCTAGCTTTGGAGGGGAGGGGTATGACATGATAAAATCAGATAATATGACATATAATGCTAATGTCATACTACGATAAATGCCCTAATAAACGTATGTGTTGGTCCAAAAATGTAACAAAACTTAACAAAAGATACTTTCCCACACTATTGTCGGCAAGCATGCATTGTGACCTATTTGAAATAATATTAAGTCATTTACACCTGAATGTCAGCTCATTTGATGATGGAAGTGACCGTCTAATCAAAATTAGGCAATTTTTGACGAAGGAATGCATAGGACGGGGTGGCCAACGTGCCCCGTCGTCGCTGGGCCAACCTGCCCCATCGTCATGTTTACAATAAATTCTATTCGTTACAAAACTCACTGAAGCAATTTAGATTGTATGCCACACAGAAGTTATCCTTAAACTATGAACTTTAATTATAGTACTCAACTATTGGACCCAAATTGATCAAAACTTAAATAACACACATTTAACCTGGGAGTAGAATTTTACTGAATCACGCGCAAATACAATTAATCGCTACAACTTGTCAAAAACTACTCCGCCAGTCATAATGGTGTTGTTGAGAAAGGGGAAGTGTGCTACCAACCTTCTGATAGATTCCTAGCAGGATTCAGTGTCTATTGTATGAATTAGCTCGACTGGGCCATCCTGCCCCTATGGCCAACGTGCCCCGGTCTCCCCTACACTATGTCCTAGATAATGACATAGTGTACTGTCGAAACCTGGGTCGGTTATTAAAACTTCTGTGGAACATACAAAAGTGTATCTTTATTTGCGGTAAAGGTTAATGTATCCATAAAAAGTACCGACTGAAAGCAGGCGATTAGAGCGATTAAAAAAAAATCATTCTTTTCCAACGCTTAGGAATCAGACGAATTCCATCTTCGATGCTACATATTTAGAACGTGCTATAGCTATATCCTGCAACTAAAGAGTAAGTTATGAGATGTAGTTATTTTTCGCTCATATGATTCTTTCTCTGTAGCAGTAGAATCTTCAAACTATATTTGGAATGGAAATGAAAATAGAACGTCCAGGAGGAGGCTTTAATTCAGCAAAGAACGAATATTTCGCTTCTGAGCTTTGAGGCATTTATTGAGAAAAATTAACGCTTATTCTGCTTGTTCTTCTGCCCAAATATTGATATATTGCCTCACACAAGGTAAATATTGAAATTAAGACCAGTACGTAGCTTCGCGTTCAATCTCTAATTAAAGGAGGCTACCGTGAGAACGTGCACTATATTTTGGCCCTTTCTTGAGTTCCTTTGCATTTTTCTTTTGGGATTGAAGAATGAAAGAAAGGGATCGATTTTTATTTTTAATTACCCCTCGATAGACTCCAGTTATCTTTTATGTAGCCTAATGTAAGTGAAAAACGCAATAACTTCACCATGGGAAAATAATATGCTTAGTCCTGAACTCGAAAGTTAATATATTGAACATATATAACATTAATGATGTTGAAAGATAAATGTCCAAAGGAAAACATCACCAGTTTAACAATGGCTAGACCCTAGACCCACTTGGTATTCTTCGGTGGAAGAGTGCTAACCTGCTCTTTTACTTTATGATTAATAGTCATTCAGGAAAGATGAAATAATGATGCTTTTCAGGGACGCCGACTTACAAAAAATATTGGGGGGGGCCAAACTATCTTGCTCCGGGAAAAAGTAGTGAATTTTAAGTTTTTAAAGCATTTCAGAAGAATCATAAGATCAACATTAGAACCCTGATAACTTGAATCTCGATATCTGGACACTCCGGGGAAAATCGACAAGCCTGACACATTTTTTTTCACACCCATAATGAATTTTCGAGGGGGCTCGGGCCCTCTCAGGCCCCATGGAGTCGGTGCCACTGATGCTTTTATTAAATCATATTCCTAAGGAACTCTTTAACGTCAGAGCCGCTGGGTATTCTTCAAGTGAACAGCGCTGATTTTCCGGTCGTGCGTCCATCCGCCCGCCGAGCGCCGGCCCCCCGCGGATGCCCTCCGAATCTGGAGCAGTGTGTTGGCGGCGGGGCGGGATCGGAACTCCGTGGATGCAAGCAGGTGGACATGGAGAGAGCTGCGCGTGGCCGACTGGGAAGCGATCGGTCAAGCTTCTGCGGGGCAGCTGTGTCCACAATAAGGTCAGGCAGATGACGAGCGTGGATGGAGAAATTTTGAGCCTCTTTTTTCAATATCATTTCCAAAGACGACGCAGTCGTGAACTACGTTTCGAAAGTCTGCTAATAACAATTTTCAGGTATGCCTTGTCTCCGTATCGGCAGGGCAAATATTACTTTTTTGGGGGGAGGTTGGGGACAAGGTGCAGAACTGACCAGAGGACGAAAAAGTTTTTTTTTTCGCCTCCCAATGTTTTTCTTTCATAGTGGACACCTGTCAAGAGAAGTATAACTTTCACTTTCCATCGAGGACCATGCTGATATTTTATTTCCGATTGATAATGACCGTAGGAAACGTGACACGGTGCTAAAATATAGCTCATCATAAAAAATATTTTTTCGAGTGTTAACTTTGGCGGTTGTGTTTGAATGGTGTTGGAATGGGGAAATTAAAAAAAGAGAAGCTTTTATCGTTTCACTCCGATCGAATATTTCCAGACGGGCGGCACGGATGTGTTTGACGACGCGGAGGAAACTTAAAACGGGGAATGGATGATAATGACCATTGTCTATAGGAGCTATTTATCTTAACTCATGGCGTCGTGTGAAATCGGGAGATTAGTCGGTTCTCCTTCAACTTTTAATTCCGATAGTATTTTGTTTCATTTGTACTAGTCAAGCGAATAAATTAAAATAACGGTGATTCACCCTGGTGAATGTTTAGAGTCCAAATTTTTTTAAAGGAATACCCTGAGTTGTTATTTATAATGGATTGAGGACTTTTTAAAGCACACATTGAAAATAAATGTGACGAGGGATAGAAAGTAATTCATCGTGTTCAAATCTATTTTCCAGAACACAACTAGCGGCCAATTTTTATTCCTGAAAATGCTATTATTATAGCTCGAAAACCTTACCACTGAGGGTCCTGAATTATAGTGAATGCAGCGTTAGAGTATCTGCAATTATTTGTGACGTATCCGAAAATGGTGGAAAATGGTACGGGACAGGAAGAGGACAGATATCGGCGATGGACTGCGGAAATTAATGCCAGAGGCCTATCTCCCAGTAGACGAACATAAATATTTTGAGGAAGTAATCAATTTGAGAACTGTTAGGTTTTTGGGATACACAAAGAAATGATTATGATTTCTCAATAAAAAGGTATCTTCTACTACCATGGAATCATTCTATTAAAACGTGAATTGCTAGCATCTTTATTTGATTTAATAGTAATTCATGATATGACTATAGCGCCTTATTCTTACTTACTGTGCTCGTAATCGAATTTTCTATTGCAGATTTTTGATTCGAGTCGGTCAGAATTGAAAACTAATTTCGGCCATTGTGAAGTCACGAGAGAACTTGCTACATTCATACTTCAAGTTTTTAATTAACGAAGAGCTGTTTTATCCATTAGAAATTTACCCCACTGAAGTTACGGTCTGGGTTTGAGTATAAAGTAGTGCACGATTTTTAGAGAGATACCCAGATTAAATGCCATAAACTTGAAACTTGTGATAGCGATAGAAAAATGTAGTCTCTAACCAACAGCAGAGGCAACATTCTACTTCTTCGTGAGTTGTTACATTCAGAAAGACCCGAGAGACAAATGAAGGTACGATTTTAATATGGGGCAATATATTTAATCTTATATTTTGATGCATGACGGCCTGATCCAGGCAATCCTCGAATGACAAGTACAAGGGAAAAATGGAAAAGGAAGGCCGCAAATAAAACATATGGATCAGGTAGAGAAGATGTGAAAGAGAAGAAACATGTAGACGTGAAATGATAAGCTGAAAGGAGAACTGAGGGGAGAGCTGCTTCAAACAAATCTTAGGATTGTTGAGCAGTGATGATGATGAGTAAACAAAAAAGAGATGAAACTTTTCCACAAGTTTAAGTGCAATAATCATTTATAAGTTATGCCCATAAAAACCTGCATAATGGGAGTCAATCGATAATTATAGCCTTCAAGTCATTAGCTAGACTTAATTATTTGGTATTCAAATTTTTCGTTCTACTGGGTATTGTTGCGATAATTTTCAATCTGAATCTGTTTTTCGTTAACTCAGGATATCCCTCCTCCATATTTCGCCTTTTCCAGTTGTTACTGATAACGATATTAAATCATTAGTCTCAATAGATGTCATTTTTGTCTAAATAACTTAACAGAAGGTCGTTTCAATGGAAGTGAAAGTTTATGGAATAAGGTCAATAATTAAAACGAGCAAACTTTATGTTGATCCACCAATTTATTTTCGTGGTACGACTAGTTTCGACGCAGCGGCGTCATCCTCAGGTTCCAAGGATTACGTTTAAAGCTAAATACACACGAACAAACTTTGTATTAATCAACCAATCTATTTTCGGGAAATCCTTGGTACCTGAGGATGACGCCGCTACGTCGAAACTAGTCGTACCAACTAAAGTTTGTGGAATAGTACTGAGTTTTGTTTCACTATGAACATTTCATCGTTCAACCAGGTAACGCCCAAATCAGTTGATTTTTTCTCTTAAGTTATTTTTTCGATTCACCGGAACCCAACCGAGTCTGTCATTTGCTACCGTGGAATTTCTAATAGTCCCCGAGTCGTAGTGGTACTTAATTAGTCCTTTGTTTGAGGATACTGAATATGGCCCCGGCCCTCTGCTCCTGCTGGCATTAGCAAAATCGGAAACTCATTCGCGTCGACGTCCGCTCCCATCTGCAGAGCATTCGCTCCGGTTGTCGTCGGCTGCCAATAACCCCGTCCACTCCGTGCGAAGTGTGATTCTTGAGGTTGTCGGCTGTGGTCGATCCGCGCACAGCGCTTGACCGGCCTGGGGGGATAATTCTTTTCTTTTCCGCCGTAGACCGCACGGGAGGCAGTGCTGCGCCCTGCTTCAAGGCTTTGACAACGCGTTTTAACGTCTCCATGTCATCGCGTTAGCGGCGGCAGGAGATGGAGGTGGAATTTGAATTCAGGGGGAGGTACAGTGACATTATATGATCAATCCAACTATCGTCATCATAAGTCATCAATCGTGAGATCGATTTGACGCAGCTCTCCATTTCGCGATCCCATCATCTAGTCTTTACATAACGACGTATGTCCTCTGTTTTACACCGTTAATTACCTGTCCTGTGCAGTAGCGCAGCGAGGTTTTTTTTTTGGGGTTAAAACCGCCCCAGAGCTCAGAGAAATATTTAAGTTTAATCCATTTTACTCAATTGGATTGGTATTACTAATAAAAATGTGTTAGGATTAATAAAATATCCCTCAGAAAGTCGTAAAACTCACCATTTTGAACCGTTTATCTTACAATTCCGCAATTTCATAATCTCGCACCTACCGCTTATCCTGGTGGGTATTCCATACCCCCACACACACCGGTATTAGTTGCACCTAAACCCTCCCAGCCTTAATTCCTAGCTGCGCCCCTGGTCCTGTGTAACTCATTCGGGGCCGTTTCTTGCCCTTATTCCCTTCCACCTGTGCTTCTACGATTATCTTCATCAGGCCACCACGTGTCATAACGTGGCCAAATAAGTTGCCCAGTCTTGCCGTAAGGTTTTTAGATGACTTTCATTTCCTCCCACTCTTCATAGCACTTCTTCGTTGCACACTCGGTCGATTCATTATATCTTCATCATTTTTCGGCTACACCACATTTCGAATTCTTCCACTCTTGACTTCTATGCTGCTGCCAACTTCCAAGTCTCGTTCCCATAAATAAACATGCCCTGTATGTAGAATTGATGATTTTTGTCTTGATTCTATGCTTGCATTCAGAGGCGGGAGGCGGCATTCTATTTTCTCCCACTCTTCTTAGCACTTCCTCGTTACATACTCGGTCGATTGATTTTATCTTCATCATTTTTCGGCTACACCACATTTCGAATGCTTCCACTCTGGACTTTTCTTCTGCTGCCAAATTCCAAGTCTTGTTCCCATAAATGAACACGCTCTATACATAGAAATGATGATTTTTGTCTCGATTTTATGCTTGCATTCAGAGGCGGGAGATAATATTAAATACTTGAAATCGTGAGTCTCAAGTTCAATGTGGACGGTCGCAAACGTCAGTTGGTGAATCAGTTCAACTATTTTGAACGCACTTGGAAGGAAAACTTATTCATTGGTGAGGAAGTCAGGAGAGGCTTATGATGGCTAAGAAGGCGTTCATGAATCGGAAACAGCTAGTGACTAGATCGTGACATAAGATTACTTACTAAGAAAACGTCAGCAAGGAATGAAATCTGGAAGGTAGCGCTTTATGGTGCGTAAATATTGGAACTTGCGATACTTGGTAAGGAAGGCGTTCGAGATGTGGTTATGGAGAAATTGAAGTGGACGGAGAGGAGGAGGAACGGCGAAGTGCTGGACATGGTGGGTGAGGAGAAGCAGCTTCTCGATAAGATATGGAGGAGTCAGAAGATGTGGATGGAACGAGTACTGAGCGGGGAGGGGACTCTGAAAACAGTTTTTGATGGGAGAATGTTGTGTAAGCGAGGGAGAGAAGGGAATAGAATAATATTTTTAGATTGAATGAAAGCGATTAAGCCTTAGAGTGAATTATAAAGGGAAGTCAATGAAAGGAGGGGAGAATTTCAAAATACTTCTTAAACGCCATATTTATATTGATACAAATACCTCAAATGGTAGAACACTTTAGTAATGCGTAAATATATCCAGGAGATAACGGAATGAAAGGAGAAAAGGGAGGCAGATCTGAGTAGATCTTTGCTGGTTTCGCTGATATAGCTGTAGCCTATAGATGTAGAAATTAAACTCGAGACGCAATGGTGAATGTTTGTAAAATACAGTTTTCGCCTGGATTTTTTGCAAGCATTTCAACAATCTTTAAGGGCATCATTTACAGTGTAGATAGATTTATCAGCTTAACCCTCATATGGATTCGCTGCGCCTTAGCGGCGCTCGGGGTTTTAAAAGTGGTGTAAAAATTTTCCATTCCAATGGATCATTTTGAAATTTTCAGTAGTTTATTTTTTCTGCTTTCTACGTCTATGTACAAAATTTTGTTTGCATAATGTTGATAGTTTACATTTTATTGGCCTCTAATGAAAAAAGTTACGTCGTTGGATTTTCGGCGCCGCTGCGGCGCTCAGTATTTCCTCGTCGCTACGTCGGGGACAGCACTCTCAATGTTAATGTAAGAGCAATTATGTTTCGTATGAAATGCTATAATCTATTTATAATCATATTATTTAATTTTCTCAACTTTATAAACAAAATTTAATTGTTAAACAAAAGGAAAATATAACTATACTAATTTTGCTTTATATTTTCGCTAAGAATTATAGTGTTTGCCTCGATATAATGTTCATTCACAAAACTTCATATTTTTACAAGAATTATTCGTACAAACTCATGGCTAAAGTTGTTTTTTCCTGGGCCTCCGACTTAGTTTTCCTAGGACCGATTATTTCCTCGTCGCTACGTTAGGGACTGCACTCTGAACGCTAATGTCAAAGCAATTATGTTTCGTATGAAATGCTATAATCTATTTATAATCCTATTATTAATTATTTATAACTTATCAAACAAGTGAAATTGTTTAACAAAAGGAAAATATTACAATACCAATTGTGCTTTTTCTTTTAGCTAAGAATCATTATGCTTGCCTCGTCATAATATTCATTGACAAAACTTCATCGTTTTTCAAGAATTATTCATAGAAACCCATGGCTAAGTTAGGTTGTTTTTTCCATGGCTTCCGTCTTAGTTTTGCTTGGGCACCTTCTCCGCTCCGTGTCCACATACCTGCAGTGGTGATAGTCACCTTTGAGTAAATCCCAGTGTTACTCTGTTTAGAATTACACCAATCAGCAATTCTAAAAAATGTTTAACACAATGCATTATCCGAAATCATAGAATAATGCTTTCTCACCGTTGTGTGAATATTTCTCGTTGAATGAGCAACTGTACTTGCCAGGATATTCAGAGGTTTCACCGACTACCGTGAAGAGCACATCGCACGGCTACTGTTATATGTCTTGTACCTCTCATTCGAAAATATTCCTTTGCGGCTACGATGGTCTATACAAAATTGCTGGCGTTTATATAATTACCGATGATGTGACAGTTTACCATTGGGGTGAAATGAAGATAATTACCCAACTAATTGTGTGATAGAAAATAATTTATTTTTCCTGACCATTAGTTTAGTATTTACATGGTAAAAATCGTTTCATGATGAATAGGAGAATAGACAATTTCCGTGAAGTGAAAATTTGTGAATATAATTCTCGTTTCTTTTTGTACTCAAATGCACAGATATTTTATTCATAGGGGGTTTTACTAAAGTGAAGGGGTGAGTTAGTAGGAGTAAGGAGAAGGAATGCCAGGTAAGTTGTTTAGAGGAGAAGGGGTGGTAGTGTGTCGACTGCCAAGGATCAGGGAATACCCAGATCGTTAGGCAAGGTAAGAGTAGAAAACCCTTATCGCGAAAAAGGTTGGGAGTGCAAGGAGACAATTAGATACAATAGCCTTCTTTTTCTTTATCCTTCCATCGCTGCATGAGGGACAGGGAACAATAGCCTTGTCAAAACGCCTCGCAGTGACCCTCCCTTCATTCCAAGAAGGTCCAGCTCGGGTGGGTCATTACGGTGGAGAGGAGTTCAATCAAGTTTTGTAGGATGGGGGAAGAAGGCGGTGAATGACGAATAAGGAAGCTTAGTGGGAAGGTATGGATAGTCTCAATGTTTGGGTCAGTGAAACTCTACGGAAAGAAAAGATGAGGGAAGTCCTCCCAACTTGAGGGTATTTTTGTCACCTCGGAACATTCTTCCATCCGTCCCTCACGCAGAGCTGGACGAAAGAAAATAGGCGCCTGTTCCTTCTTCCCTACCACCTATAACCCATACTTCTAAGAAGTTATTTTCTTGGATTTCCCACCTATCCAGGAGTAAAACCTCAGCTGGTGCACTCCCACATTTACTCGTTCATGTCTAAGGAAACGTCCTCAGTGAGGGAATGGGACTCCGCGGTCGGAAAAAAATAACGGCTCTTCTAGCTCCACCTCCGAAGTGGCGTTGGGTTGTTGGACACATCGCTAATTATACCATATTCGTTATATTTCAAAACACATAGGACTTTATTTTTTTAACTGCAGGTTATAAGCTCCCAGAGTATTCGCGAGATTTGCCTTTATCGCCAGAATCCTGTAAAAATCACGAAAGTAACACTCGTTTCTTCTCACTTCACCTACAGCTGTTTCATTATTAACGTTTAATAACTTATCCTTCTGTATATACTGCAAAGACAAAACATATGGGTGGACACAGGGAAGGTAAATTATGTCATATGGGCATAAACGAATTTTATTCGGTCCTCATTTTTAGTATTTAGATACATAAAAATATAAACAATATATACATTAAAAAGCGGAGTTTGTCCAGCACAGCGTATCAGAAAAAATATTTCAAACAACCATTACATACGAAATTAAAACTTTCATTCGAAAAAAACAGACAAAGGGAACAGAAATAGAGAGCAATACGGCAACAAATGGAAAAGAATGCAGCGTTCAAGATTTTTTGCTATAACTTCCACAATAATGGGTCAAATCTAGCAAAACACGGTGAGAAATAAAGCTAATAGATGTATTTACCATTATCAATCAGAAACCTTGTAAATTCATGCTGACTTTGAAAGATAATAACAAAAAATGACGCGGCGCCGCTGCGGCGCCGAAAATCCAACGACGTAACTAAATTTGTAAATCCATATGAGGGTTAAGCGAGGGGAACAAATCATAGGGTAGTTTCCTTCATCAAAGAAAACGAAAGGCATTGATTGCGATTCGTTACCCACCATTAGTGTATTCATAATATACAAATTATTTGGTTTTAGAAGTACCGGTTTAGACGAATGGCAATGGTCAATTTTATTCTCATTTGAAAAAGGCCAGATTGGCGCCCATGCAATGCCACTCCACGTGACGTCACAGGGACCTAGTTTCTATTCCAGTATGTAGGAGTTTTACATCGTCTGAGATTACCAATGCATGCATGAGGCACAGAGCTCAGGGAAACATCTCTTAATAATCACTTATTAAAACTGCCTAAGGTCGGAAAGTTTTCTTCGTTTGATAAGGTAATAATAATCCTTATGCAAGCCAAGCGCTACCAGCTAGCAGGGTACTCGGCTTCCTGCTAGCATCCAGTGACGTATCAGCGCTCAAAGCCTCGCCCCAAGGTCACCTCACAGGGCGGCAGCTGGAACCAGAAATACGTCACACGAACTTTTCCCATCATTCCTACTTAGCCGTTGCGTTTCCGCGCGATTGAAAATGTTCACTTTTCTTTTAATCGCGAAAAATAGATATCGTCATTTAAAAATCTAATTGCGTGAAATACGCACTCCAGGAGTAATATTCATTCGATTTAGGCAGTAAAAAATAATAGGAAATCACCCTATTATCGCCCCTGAACCTTTGCATTTTAAATTGAGGCTCCATCCTCTGGCCTGGGGAGAACTTCTTTCCGGTAAATGAATCATAATTTTTATCAAACCCCATAGGTGCCGCTGAGACGTTTATTTATTTATTTCATCACCAAAAACGGCACAAAGGCTTTTACATTGGCTGTTCCTTATACAAATAATACCTAAAAGATAACAAACAATCGCACAATAAATAAAAACTAACAGAAAATAGAATCTTTAAACCGAGGAAAGGGCACTATTGATTAGACAATGGTGAATTACTCAGATGGCATTTTAAGGTGGCTTTGTAGTTAGGGGCAGAGGAAAATAGGTCCAGGGAAGTGAATTTAGGAGCTATTAAGTTAAACAAGGTGGGGATTTGGTAGAACTGAGAGCGTTGAGAGATGGAGAGACGGAATCGCGGAATGTGAAACAGAGTTATTTCGTAAGGGGCGAGGAGGAATATGAAAACGGAAAAGATGGAGAATTTCGTTTATCCGTTGAGAACCGCTAAAGGTTCTAGGCAGAAACATGAGGTCAGATAAGACACGGCGGCTTGGTATGCTAGATGCCCTGAGGGAGGAAAGGATAGCGTCACGGGCGTAATGTCTGAGTGTGGGGATTCGATAGCGGGCTACAGCAATAAAGAAGTTTAGATATATCGTCGGTTGAAGACGACAAGGGGTGTGTAAATGTATCGGCACTAATGACTCTTTCAGTGGAAACACGTTACCGCGCCAAATTTCTCGCCTCAACCCCCGAACGGATAGGAGCCTGAGGCGGAGATACCTCAACGCATAAGTTATGGGGCATGTTTCTCTGATGTGAATGAAATTTTAAAAAGAAATGGAGGGGGAAAAGGGCGTGGAAAGAAGGTCTCTTTGGCAAGGTGCTCTGTTTTGTCTTCTCAAGAACCGTCAATCATGCGGAGATGCAAGGTGGTCACTTTTCATATGACCATGTGATGACCAGCTTGTGTGTTTTAGACGGAAACTACGGAAGTGTTGGAACCCTTAATTTTCTCCCTGTACCACTTGCCACTTACTTTCTAACCTTAAAATTAGGTGTGTGGGACCTTAACCCTTCTTTCCTTCAGTAAGTGGCCCCAATCCTTTCTGATGTATCTTGGTGGGTGCTACTTCTTCCGCAGCGAGAATTTGTAATAGAGAAAAGGGCCGTATTAAGGTGCTTGTAATGTTAATTGTCGTGAAAATAGTGACTTTGGTACTGAGGGAAATTATCAGAGAGGGGCGTGGCGTTGTAGTGATCAGAGTCCACTCCATGACACACATCTACATCTACATTATACCCAACGAGCCACCTATAGGGTGTTTGGCAGGGGTTGATCAATCACCAGCATGTAGCATGCCTGAGGACTTCCACATGCACACCAAATGGTCATAAAAATGTTACGCATACTAATAAATTATACTTCCACATTCATGCAAAGTAAAGACGTGCCATCTACTCAAGAAGGCAATCTGCCTATGAAACTGGAACATATAAAAAATATGCTGTTATAAATACTTATAAAATGCTGAAATATGCATATACATAAGTTGGTAGGTTACTCTAAAACTCAACTAACCTATTAGTAATTCCTTACGCTGCCGTTAATGTGTCCTATCGACACTGCTCGACACTTCTATATCGACACTACTTAACTTCAATTCTGACCTGAAGATACAGGCGGGATTGTTGGCGAAACTGTCATCATTAGGCTTAAAACAACGCGGTCTAAACCCGGAAACCATGACAGCATCTACTACCCGCGGAAGACTTCACAAGTTTTGAAAAGGATTTAAAAACAATTATGAGGAAATGGAACCCATTTTGGGCTCGTGCCTCTCTAGGATTTTTGCATCTACCTCCTTACATGACGATCGTTTTCTCCATCGGATCGTAATGCCTCGTTTACATTACGATTGTCCGAGCGATCGTCCTAACGATAGTTGGCCTACTAGCCGTGTGAATGCATGTCCTGACCATATTCGACGTAGTTCCGAACGTTACCATTTTACGATGTTTAGGCGCTGGGCCCCGGAAAAGGTAGCGACAAGAGAAAGAGGAAAAGCTCGTGAAGCTCTATTTCTTCATGGATTTGTCCGGGGAAGGAAGAATATGGGCGGAAAAAAAATTCGGTAAACACACGTTGGACACGGTAATATATTGTCCCTTCATACCTCCACAGCTTTGCTAACCAACATTTTCCCGAAAAATCGGCCCTCGCTGAACACAACCTAACGGAAGATCATATAATATCTTTCGATGAGGCTCGAGTGATCTCTAAGGCACCTTTGTTTTGGGATCGTCTCCTTAAAGAAGCCATTGAGATCCGGCTGGAGAGGAATAAAGCAAATCGCGATTCTGGGTACACGATAAGCACGGAATGGAAACCGTTAATCAAAAAGATAACGGACAGAAGGCGACAACAATGCCCCCCGGTTTGAACGGCTATATAAGCGCAGGAAGGCAGGCCTGCAGCACATTCATTCTCTGAGGACGATGGAAGAGTGTTCCGTCGAAACGTTAGACCAAAAAAGTCTCACTCGGCTAGAAACCCGAGAAATATTTTTAAGGAACATTTTCCCGTTCACTTTTGATGTCAGCGCTAGAGGGCAGCACAGGTTTTCACCATGGTCGTGTGAATGCACGATAGTTCCGACAATCGCTGGAACAATCGTAATGTGAATGAGGCATAAAGTTAACACTTTGAGTGCCGGCCGCTAATTTCAAAGCCCTACTGATAAATTCAGCCATTTTTAATAAATTCGCAATTTTTTTTAAACATTAGCATCAAAAATATATTTATATCGATGTGTATGTCAATAAAAATGGACTTTGCTCTTCTTTATGAATGAGTTGAATAACATTTATTGCTAACTGTTAAATATATGTTTTAATAATGTAAACCTACTGTTTTTGAAAAAAAAGTTGCAACAAATGATGTACCGCCATTAAATGCACAATATTTTAATTGCGCTCTATTTGAACTATTTAAACCATAGAAATCATACAAAGCATTGTTTCAAGCAAATCATTCAAAATCCTGGATGACAAAAAGAGTCACTGCACCCTCAACGAACGGTTCTCTCCTCCAAAGAATTTTCACACAAAGTAGGCTGAGAGAAGGGTGAAAGGGTGCCGGTAGTTACAGAGGACTTTTCGTCCTCAAGACATTAAAAGAACTCTTTTTCCATCGAGCAGTTGATTTTTGAAATAACAGAACCAGTAAGCAGTAAACTGGAACAATAATATGGGCGAAATATAACAGCTTCACGCAAACAAAGTCAATGAAATTGAAAGACGTAACATTACGTCCATGGCAATCTTCAGAAAGATTAACAGGACGTAATATTACGCCCATGTCACGCAAAGTGTTAGGTCCTTGCCTTGGTTCCCTACGCACTCGACCCCCGCCCACGCACGCCTCGCTCCCAGCAGACCGGTCAAACGAAAAACCCCAGCGTTCGCTCTCAGCGCCACTCCTCATACCAGCGCGGCGGCAATCTCTTCTCCCTCCCCTACCTTCTCCTCCCCCTCTACTCCCTCCCCTCCCCGAGAGGCAGCGATCCGAAGGGGAAAAGGAGAAGGCAGGGAAAGAGGTGAGACACCTGCCCGCGCTCCTGACTCCTACCGGGCAATATCGTAATCACTCCACTCTCCTATACAATCCACGGCGTACCTCACACCCTGTTTTTTCACTTTCCTTTCGGCTCCACCTTCCCCCGGTCAAGTTAACTTCCCTCGTCGGGGAACCTCTTTTTCAATAGGGTGGTTTCCTTCATCAAAGAAAACGAAAGGGATTGATTGCGACTCGTTACCCACCATTAGTGTATTCATAATGTACAAATTATTTGGTTTTAGAAATCACAGTTTAGACGAATGGCAATGGTCAATTTTAACCGCATTTGAAAAAGTCCAGATTGGCGCCCATGCGATGCCACTCCACGTAACGTCACAGGGACCTAGTTTCTATACGAGTAGATAGGAGTTTTACATCGTCTGAGATTACCAATGCATGCCTGAGGCACAGAGCTCAGGGAAACATGTCTTAATAATCACCTATTAAAACTGCCTAAGGTCGGAAAGTTTCCTTCGTTTGATAGGGTATTAATAATCCTTGTTTAAGCCAAGCGCTACCTGCTACCAGGGTACTCAGCTACCTGCTAGCAGCCTACATCGTATCAGCGCTCAAAGCCTCGCCCCAAGGTCACCTCACACGGCGACAGCGTGTGGTTTTTCACGAATGTGAATGGTTCCATTGTTGCTTCCATGCCGAAAACATTAAAGAATAAGGATCCGGCAATCATATCCAATCACTGGCGTCAAGTGGTGGTATTTACGTCTGAGGAGCCCATTCCTTTTCTTAATTTTAAAAAACAACTATCAGTTCTTGGTTTCTGTAATCTCGTGCAACGGACCATGGCGTATTTTGATTAAAGTCTTGCCGAATTATATCTATATCTACGAGGCACCGTGCAAGCCAACGCAAGGGAATGTAGCACGGGGTGATTTCACAGCAGCTTTGTAGCACTCATCCTAGCCTTAGTAAGAAACACACTTGTTCGCCGGATACAGGCGTAGAACTCAAGACTAGGAATGATCAGATAAGAATATAGGAGAGTCCAAAGGACACGAACATGCTACCATGCCAATAAAACTATTTGTTTGGAAACAAGATGGAAACGAAAAGTTATTTTAACACAGGCGAAACCATTTCAAAGCCGCCCAATACAAAGAACGAATTTGGAACGAACTCGGGCAACTTTTGGCAATGGCAACTTTTTGTCGATGAACGTCTGGTGATTCTCTAACGAGGGGAGTGTCACATGACTGGGTCTCATATTTCAATCAATCTTTTTAGTGTTGTAGTCTATCGGGAGCTCTATTTTGAAGTGGCTTATTTTGAAATTTACATGCGCGCTTTGTTATACCATTCTTGGAATTAAACTTTCCACTCCCTAAGCATAAAAGGATGAAGGTTGATTTAAAATCACTATCAATTATAGACGAGAATCACTTCTGGATCACAATCGAAACCAGTACAACAGTTTATTTCTATCTTTGCGGGCCGCGAATCTTCTTTGAAACGAATTCCAATGGAATCTTGTACGTTTGTTCCCTACTTCCTCGATACTGACCGTTTGAATACAGAATATTTGCTAATTTATTCAAGAATACACATTCAGAATGACTTCTTTTGTATGTGATTTCTAATTTGAATTTAGTGTCGGGCAAAAACTCGTATTACCCTACGCTTCGTAATGAAAATTCCTGACAATCTTCCGAGGCACACTTGAGTGGAATTTTCACCAACGCGAAACGACTATTTTTTTTTTAATTCTCGAATGCATTTTTCTCTCGCGTGAACTTGAAAATTCAGTGCTCGGAATGAGGGGAGGAAAAGATTCCGGCCGCTGGAATTGAGACGTATAAAAATCCAGTGGGAATGGGGAATAGAAGTTGGATCTTTATGAATGTTTATCACCCAGTCGAGGACGATTTCAACGAGCGAGAAATGTGGAAGTCATCGCTCTGACTACTCAGCGGCAGTTAAGGATTGGGTCGCCAATCCTTATGCGAACGCCTTCCATCCGAACAAATCATGCGCTAGATAGTGCTACCGAGTCCCATCATAGTGGAATGCCTCGCTCATTTCTTTTTTTTTTCTTTATCTCCTTCACTATATTTCTCCTTATTTTATCCTCGACAACCGTATATTACCCTCATCACGGCTCGTCTCTGCCCGGATCGCACTCTTTTCTCTCCTCAAGAATCTCTTACTGGAATATCTCGAGCGGTTTGCCAAAGAGCAGGAGAACAACGTTCTAGAGCCATCTACTTCTACTTACTACTCCGCAAGCCATCTCAACAGGCGTATGGCGGGTGTGTCAGGACACAAGCCGCTAACTAATAGAAGGGAAATGCTCTAACGAAATGGGGTAGTTTTCTTCATAAAAGAAAACGAAAGGCATTGATTGCGATTCCTTACCCACCAATAGTGTAGGTATTCATAATATACTAATTATTTTGTTTTAGAAATCCCAGTTTAGACGAATGGCAATGGTCAATTTTAACCTCATTTGAAAAAGGCCAGATTGGCGCCTATGCGATTCCACTCCACGTGACGTCACAGGGACCTAGTTTCTATACGAGTAGATAGGAGTTTTACATCGTCTGAGATTACCAATGCATTCATGAGGCACAGAGCTCAGGGAAACATCTCTTAATAATCACTTATTAAAACTCTCTATGGTCGGAAAGTTTCATTCGTTTGATAAGGTATTAATAATCCTTATTTAAGCCAAGCGCTACCTGCTAGCAGCCTGCATCGTATCAGCGCTCAAAGCCTCGCCGCCAGGTCACCTTACACGGCGAAAGCTGGAACCAGAAATACGTCACACGGACTTTTCCCAGCATTCATACTTAGCCGTCGCGTTTTCACTCGCTTCAAAATGTTCACTTTTCGTTTAACCGCGAAAAATAGATATCGTCATTAAAAAATCTAAAAGCGTGAAATACGTACTCCAGGAGTAATAACCTTTCGATTTAGGCAATAAAAAATAATAGGAAACCACCCTAGTGCACCTATTATCACCGCAAAAAGGTAGAATGCTTAACTTTAAGCATTTGTATGAAATTTTACCGAAGCTTCATAGGGTCGTGTCACATACCGTTTTAATCATTGTTTATTCAACTTTAGAAATGGATCATTAAAAATTGTTTAAACGTAAACGTTTAGCTTCTACGGTCGAACGACTGAAGAAGAACAAGCGAAAAACTACATGGCGACATGGTCGTCTTCTTCATCTTGTTATTGGCAAAATATTTGATTGGTGCACTTTATCGTATTTTTTGTAGAGAGAACGAGATCTTCGAATTACAAATAGATTTTGAAAATTACATTTTACCCTTTTTTTGATTTTTTAAATGATCGGTAGGTAGATTTCAATTTCCAAGGTTAAGAAAAAACAAATATTGAAGTTACGAATTCTATATGGAAAAAATTTTTCCAAACTTTTAATGTTGGGAAATGGTGATATTGTCCCTCTTACTTAAAATTAACCACAAAAGACGAAAACTCCCGTTTTGATAGTGTTGATTGCCGCGGGGCGAGTTTCGTGGACCTTTTGCAGAATTTCATACAAATGCTTAAACTTCAGTGCTTTACCTTTTCGCGGCGATAGTAGTATCAATTAAAGTCTTTCATTATTCGGGGAAAAACGAAATCTTGTACTTACCGTTTGGAACAATATCTCCCTTGAATCATTGCTTTTGCGTGCACCTCTGAAAAATCTCTCCTAGTCTTTAGCGTCTCCCAGCCTAATCGTTTTAACCTCTGTGTAAACCTTTCAGTTTTTAACGAATCGCGCAGCTTTCTTTTGTGTTTTATTAAGTTCACGAGGTAGATATTCCCTCGCCGAATCCAATATATTCCCTGCTGATTCAAAACTGCTACGGGCGTACAGACAGTGGTACCCAGATGTTAAGCGAATTAGGCTGAGAGCCGCTGGAGACTCGGAGGCTGCGAGCTAGGCCTAGATTGCTTGAACAACTGAGAATGGATATCTTTAAGAGCGACACAGGGAATATAATATTAGAGCCACACTATATTTCCAGGTCCGATAGAAGAGATAAATTAAGAGAGATGTTTTGCCGAATGGATATATATGGGAATTCGTTTTTCCCCCGAACTATAAAGGACTTTAATAAACGCTAGTCCCAGCCTCGTTAGAGCACTTCATTTTTTTAAGCTGTAAACGGCTGGTGTCCTAACACCCCCTGCCACACGCCCAATAGGCGGCTTGCGGGTGTAGATGTAGATGAAGGTGTGGGCAGACGTGTGCGGAATGGCACCTCTCTCTAACTTTCCACCCGAATATCTTCCCACAACACGCCTGACGAATCCTAAATTCTTCTTTGTTCTGCCACAAATATATAATGCGTGTTCCCCACGATAGTTTCAAAGTTATTGTAAGTCTCAGATACATTACTTCATCTATCGCCTTTATGTTGACACCAATCACTGCATTCACATCAAGATATTTGGATGACATACCACCGTGTATTTTCTCAGTCAACTGGTAGGTTGTAGTGATTATTGAAGAAACATAGGTACATTATTGATGGATACGTCGGACGCGAAACTTGGTGGTTGCGGTTCTTCATTTTTCTGTGAGACTAGTTATTTCTTTTGGGAAAATTACAGATTTACTCGGATAGAATAAAATAAAATAAAATTACTTTGTTTTATTCCACTATTTATTTTAATCCACACTTTATTTTAAATAGCACGACCCGGGTTTCAGCATCTAATGCTATCATCACGTGATCGCCCGATGTTCTCCAATGAACACTTAATTACCTAAGAGAACTAATCAGGAGAGGAAAAGTCATTCACATGCTCAGCCAACAGTCATTGTTTACTGATTAAAATCATATTTAAACCTTATAACTCACCAATAACTAATATGATAGTTAATGAATATTTTTCTCTACCATAATCAACGGTATTCAAGTAAATGGCTTTTTAACGTGATATCTGTGATAAAAGTGAGGTTTTTCGGCCAAATAATAATTTTGAAACAAAATCCATGCGTAAAAGAAAATTGATCGAAAGTATTCGAGATTTATTTTGCTTAGGTATCCATTTAAAACAGGCCAACCACTCTGACTAGAGTGGAAGTACTTTTAAAATTTGAAAAAAATGGACTGCTTCAGTGATCCCAGTGAAGGAGTTTTTGGGACAAGGATTGCTAGTAACGTCGAAGTTGAAATTGGGAAAATTTCTCCTCGAAAGTCTGCATGCATTTGCCAAATTTCGTGGTGATCAGTTAAAAGATTTTAGACATTATTTATCTCCGTTACACAAAAATCATATTTTATGTGTTTAGAAAAGGCTATTTAGAGGAATTACATGTTCGTATATGCCTTTGGATGGATTAATAAATATGCTCAAAATTTACTATATTCGGCAGTATTGTGAGTCAAAACTTAGGCTAATCACAGTTTTCCGGAATTAGAATATGTGGTACACCAATATGCATCTAAATATCTCTCATTCACTCAGTTTTGTCGATTGTTGCTATGGTATTTTTGTAATAATCTCCTATCAAATTTCTAATTACTTTTCCCGTGGAGTTTTATAATATTTTTGGATCTTTAGATTACTGTTGAAATAATCATGTAACACCAACTCTCATTCATAAAGGTCTGTTATGTTTAATGTTTTAAGCATGCCGCAGGTACAATAACTTTTTTAATATCAGTTTAATTTACCTCTAATATTGCTCATTGCTGTACCTGTAGTTTAAATTAATTCATTTAGCGAGATTTTGTTGTGGAAAGCTGTGGCATCATTAACCTTTAATGGATTGCATAGCCTTGAGTTTTGCCGATGGTAACACGCGGGTTAAAAAAGAATATGTCAGCTAGGTTTATAGGTAATTGTGTTAGACAAAAATTGATTTCCTTTTGCTATCACTTTATGAATTTTCTAAGCAAATTAGGGCTTCTAAAACATAATTTTATGAATATGCAATAGAATTTTACGCATATTTTCAGACTGGATTTGATATAGATCAAACTCAAAGCAGCATTCAATTAGAACCATCTTAATCGAGATCAGAGATGAATTGACCGTATCGGACTCATATCTGTAAAAATAAGGAATCGCAGCTGAAGCACGTAAAATTGTGTTTTAAATTATAGTAAGAAAACATTCTGGGTCATCCATTGTGATCGTGAATAAGGAAAGGGTCTATTAATTAATGCCAAGTTGTAAGATAATTAAAAAAGATAAAAGGATCCTATTTGATTAATTTAATCCTTGGTCTATAGTGTTGGTGTGAGGATAATGAAAGCCGAAAATGATTTCTCGCGTACCTGATTCGTTGGAAACTGAGAGCCTAACAATTGTGGCACAATACATAGCATTTTGAAGCAAGATGGATGATAACACTAAAATACCAAGCACTAAGCTATTAAAAAGGCACTGTTGTTAAGCATCCAACGTAATTATTGGCGCAATTCCGTGACCCGGAACCCGTTAATGATAAATTAGGAGAGGTACATTGCCGAATGGATTAGTGCAGAAATGCATGGCTTCAGTAGAAAAAGAAGGATTTAAACAAATACTACGCAGTAAATGTTCACCTAAATTTACACCACAGATTAACGATTAGTGTCTTAATTCCCCCAGCACATTCCTATTGAAGCAGCATCTGCTTTTTTTAATACGCATAAGAAATAAATTTATTCCTGTTTTTCATCAAAATGCTGTGATGGAATGTATACACTAATAATCAACAGAGTAAAGTACATTGAGAAGTCAAATATTACATACAGATAAGAAAGAACTTATCTCATTGTACAACAAGAAAAAAAGGCTTGAATTCGGTCCTACCAAACCTCATTGATTGTCGAGCAGGTTTCGTCAAAACTGGCGTTGAAGAATGTGTGGCTTCAGGCATAAGCAAGTTTACGCAGCTATTTTACTGGTTGATGCTTCACTCTCAAATTGGAGGACGTAGAGTATTTTGTAACTAAAGATGATCGAATCGGATACCTCGGATCCAAATATCCGCGGATAGTGCCCTTGATCGGATATATCGGATCCAAAGTCGCGGAAGACATCGGATCTGGATCCGAAATTTTAAATAATGAAGTTTCAGTGAATGGAACGCGCAACAAGGGTGGAAAGAGGTCCGATTCTATCTTCGAATGCGCCGTCGCATGCGATTCTTGTCCTGCCCATGAACCGTTTTGTTTGAAAGCTCTCGCAGAGGTTACATAGGAGAATTTCAGCCGTGGAAAATGAAAAAGGCAAAATACGACTGTCACATGGTGCGACACTTCCCAAAAGATTGAACAATCATCGGGGAATCTCAGCGTCAGGAATTTTAAAATGCATTTGGATCCGAAAATATCCGATCCGAAAGATCCGGCTCCGAAAATCAAGGATCCGATCCGAAAAAATCCTGGATCCGTCCCCTATTTGTAACTATAATTTGATTCACATAATATAGATTTACAATTGGAAGCGGCAGTCGTAGAAGCCTGTTGACCACTCTCTCCCGCCCGGCAGCTGTGTTCCGATAGCGGGCCGTTGCGTCCAGCACCTTCGCCTCTTGACCAGCGCTACACTTTCGAACGGTCAGCCCACAGTCAAGGAGGAGGCGGTGGGCGAGCGGTGAAATAGGAAAAAAAAACAATCGCGATGAGGCGAAGGACGAGAAACGGTAGAGAGGCCTTCTTTCGCAGGTGAGGCACGTCGACTGCCGTTGAGTGTTTCGCCGTCAGGGCGAGCGCTTTGGGCCCGGTAGTCGACGCAGCATCCTCCGCTTAAACGTCACGGGACGGTCGATTCAATTTCTCTCGAATCCGTGCGGCGCGCGCGCAGTCCAGCTTCCAGATTTACGGACGGCATCGCAGGTGGCCAGGATCATTCCTACAGATGCGTGAAAGTCGCAAATGTGATAAATGCGATATAGATGCGATGTGCGCAAATAACTGCGATATAGTTGCGATGGCTGGACTTTTATGATATTTTTACGCAAATTTGCCTTTTCGACGGCAAAATTCGTACATTTTGTGCCAAGCGCAGTTTAAATGCTCCGCCGACACTCACCGCGACTGGCCAGCTGCTAGTTGGCTGGGACTCTACGTTTGCCGCGAACTACAAGTGGGCGCGGGCAAGCTACACCTCCGCCACTATATGTCTTATCCCTTAATTTATTATTGTTCTACACATGATTATTTAAAATATTCTGTATTTTGCCATATAACTGTGTTTCACTACATTTTATCGTCATCTACCTCATTATGAAAATAAAAAAATAGACGCTACAAAATGCGATAAACTGTTATTGAAAGTGCGATCAAAGAAAATGAAAGTGCGATTTTCACGTATCTCTAATCATTCCTAATAAATTTCTGCGCCACAAGTCGATTAAAAAATTAACTTGTGGCGCAGAAGTAATGTGCACTGGACTTTAGATGAATTCATAGGGATGTATTCCGAAACCTGAATGATTCTCGATTCCTCACAACACTTCGGTGGTCAGATCTTATACTTAAATGGAGTTTGAGTTCATATTCTGGAAACTTACTTCAACTCTACTCACTTGAGCCGGATTAGTTGTGGTAATGGCGAAATAATGTATTTATCCAAATTATTTTTATTCGTGGTCTCCTGGTCATAAAAAACCAGCATTTCTTGGGTAGGTACAATATTTATTTATTTCATCACCAAAAACTGCACAAAGGCTTTTACATCGGCTGTTCCTTAAATAAAAAATACCTAAAAGATAACAAACAATAGCACAAAAAGTAAAAAATAACAGAAAACAAAATTTTTAAACATAAGAAGGGGCACTATTGATTATATCATTCGGGGAAGTATATTTAATGAGGGATATTTAATTTTAAAACGTGAGGTAATGGCGGAGGACCTCTTGGAGTTTAGCTTCTCAATTTGAGTTGGAACTCCAGCGAGCTCTCGAAATACCAACGAGGTAACCCAGTTGAGTTTGAGTTTGGATATAGACATGAGTTACTTTCCGGAATACGGCCCGTAGTATTGCGATATTAAATTTGGTATGCTGCAGCCATCCGGTTCTCCCTGCTCTGCCTAATTCCCAAGGTATAAATGATGATTATTGCATTTGAATGTCTACCCTTACAATCTAAAAAGGACCCAATGGATCAGAGAAGAAGTCTGTAATTGATGAGGGAACGCAATTTAGGACAGTATATAAGAGAGGGCAATGAGCAGTAAGTACATTTGAAGTCAAGCTTTTCTTATTTAGAGGTGCAATTATTCCCAAAATGAATTCCATTCCGACCCGGATTCCAATGCAAAAAAAATTATCCTCATGGTAACAAATGGAGAAAATGAACAAGTATTCCTTACTTTTAAGTTAATGCTATTATTGCCGACGGTAGTGTCATTTTTGCTTGTATTAATTGGCATCAATTACAACATTAATTTGATGATAATTAAAAAGTTACCGTGGTAACCATCCTACATTTCAATTTTACTACAATCCGTATACGATACAATATTTCTTGGAGTTAAGGTCAATTTTAAAACAAGTTTCAGTTAGGCTGAAACTTGTTTTAAAATTGACCTAAGCTCCAAGAAATATTATATCGTATATTAAACAAGGTTAAGAAAAGAAAAAAAAATAATAACAATTACAATCCGTATGGAATTAGGGCTATTTTGTTTGCTTCTCAAATATAACTTCTGAATTTCATACTATTCATTAATTCTTTCACAATATCGTAATCCTAAGGATATTGTAATGCAGACCTTCATTTATCCCATTCTTTTGATTCCGTAAGGCTCTTCCTCCCCTTGTCCTTCTGTCTCTGTCCTGGGTACTATTCCCTTGGTCATCTCTTGGGACTTTTCCATCAATATTTCCTTCCGTTGTATACCCCACCTAACTACTGTGTCTCATTTCGTGGCCAATCTACCGTGTTCTTCTTTACCTTACAGTGATCCAGAGTATCCCATCTTCTCCTCTTCTTCTATATATCTGCTCATTTCTCACCATATCCGTTTGGTTTGGTTTTCTTATTACTTCTCCAGGTATTCACGGTGAAAACTATTTTGACTTAACCCTTTTGCAAATTAGTTGATGACGTCATGCGATCCTACCGTGCTATTCATCACTTTTCAGCAACAGTTTGATCTTGTGCAAGGGTCTCGATGGGGTCGAAGTTGTATTTTCATTTGCGAAGACCTTTTGAAAAGAAAGCTCATATGCCTCTCTTATGCATTCTGCCATATCTTGTAAACATACATGAGGATCCTAGAAGCCAAGGGGTACTAGTGCAATTTTTATAACTTCGTAGATGAGTGCGGGCAATGTTCGGTGTGGTACGTAATATCATTGTGGCAAAAGGATATAAGTGAATCACTGGATATATATACATACTTATCTTCTTCTTTTTCGGCTTCTAAGGTCCTCGTATTATTTCTATAGTACTGACTACTGAAGTCCCAAGCGGTGATTTGACTGATTATATCTTATTGAGGTTGTATTTGTGTCGATGCATAGTACTTGTATACCGTGATTCTACTTCTAAAATATTTTGATAAGAATGTAAATTACCCTCTACTTCTTGAGAGTCTTTGTGGTTTATGAGTGAACCTTCAGTCACCACGTGCATAGTTAACTAGGGACATTCAAATACGACTTCATGTAATGTTAGTTTTGGGTGAGAGAAATAAATATATAAAATAGCCTTCGAATGCTTAGAAGAATTATATTGTTAGGTACTCATAGGGTTTGATCCTCGAATTTTGAGCTATGGAGATGATTCTAGAACCTGTAATCGTAAAGATCTCTCTGTATAAAAATAATTTCGGCATTTATATCTTCTGGAGGAAAAAAATTCTTATAGCATTACAAGTGTAAGTGATATCCCAAAGTATACTTTAGGGAAATTGCTTCCTCGTTATGTCTCTGACCGTAATATGTTGGCTTGCCTGAAACAAAGACATTGATCCAATTGTGTGACACATAACTACACGCCCAATTTGGACATTTTTCAATTGCCGTGAAAACGATTGAGTCTCATAATGTGTGCGGCGGTATCTTTTCAAAGAAGATAACTCTGTTGTCGCAGCCGGCAGTCGGAACGAGGGTGCAAATTGGTCGGCTAATGTAGGCTGAAGGATTATGTTATTGGCCCGGTGTTATTGAATTTCGCCGTGAGGTCGTTTTCTCCGCCGACCGACGCGCACCTTGCACGCTCGGCGACCGTTTGTGCCCTCCAAATCGTTCGTCAGGTGCACCTCTGCCCCGATTCCGTCCTCACTCTCCGCGGGAGGGCGCGCGTCCCCCAGCACCTGTGAACACCGCTCGTTACGCGGCTCTCGCGAGGAGAGAAATCAAGGCGCAACAGCTCCAATTCTCCTCCATCTGCTCGCTGAAGATTTTTCGTCTTCGGTGAACTGTTTTTGTGTCGGCGTGAATGAAATCAACCCTCCATCAGTCGCGTAACATTTTGGAACGCTTTTTGTCTCACAGGCACCATTTTGGATTGGTTAAACAATATGGATGGATGACTACAATTAATAATTCATTGAATACTCTATTTCGTGAATATACAACAAATTTATACATAATAATAATGGAGATATTTGTATTAATGAAAGACTGAATTATACTTATGTTGACGTTTCTTAAGGCCGTTTTACACGGGGAACGGAATTGCGCAGGTTAGAGCTCCATTTATTTCTAATATGGCGTGGAATTGCGCGAATGCATGAACAAAATTAGAACAGGGGCTATTTTGCCGTCTCGCGAGTCTGAGTCACGAGTCTGGTCCTGTCTCTACTCTTTATGTTTAGGTACGCTCTTCATAATTAGAATAAAATAATGCCTTCCAGCGTCACAACACCTTCCACGAAAGAAGTTTTCTCTACAAAAATAATAGTAGTGCGAGTTACGAAGGAGAGTCCTCTCCGCCCACAGTGTCTTCCTTCAAATAATTGTTGCATGGTTATTTACGGGGAATTAATTATCTGAGGAAAAGGGGGATCCCATGCATTACTTTATGAATTTTATTCCTATTACATGTATTATTAAATCACGAATATAACAGAACAGGATTCTCCTGTCAGCCTCTTGACAGAGCAGAGAAAAGTTAATAATTAAAAAATCATGAAAATTAGTATATCTGAATTTTATCCACGTCTACGCTAACACATTTGATTGACGATGAGGTATTTTCAGCGTGTAGGTGAGAATCCCGTAAACTGGATCTACTGTGTCATGGTCAGATAACAAAAGGGAAGAGGAATAAAAAAAATACTAGCCATGTTGGACATAGAGAAGTAGAACGAAATCACACTCACTTATTCAGTGATTCGATAGAGGCGAGGATTGGTGAAGGTTGGTAGGAGCTGGCCTTCTACCAGAAGGCGCTAGAAGGATCACTGGCGAAACTGTTGCCAATAGCAATACCCGGATGCGGTGCAACCGAAAACATGGAAAAGCGATCGATTAAGATAATAGGTGGTTGCACTGTTCAACAATTATTAAATGCTTACGATTAGCCATCATCTGGCGTACGACATTGCGGCACATGAGAACACTTCATTTATGCATTTGAGGAAGAGGTAGGGGATGATTTGACAAGTTCACTTCGGAGCAATGTCAAGTTCAGATTGCGATTGTCCCAGCAATCATCCTAACGATAGTTGGCCGAACTAGCCGTGTGAACGCATGCCCTGACAATAGTTCACGTAGTCCCTAACGTTGCCACTTTACGATGGCAGCAAAACTGGAAGAGGAAGCGACAAGAGAAAGACGAACATTTTATGAAGCTCCCATCGCTCAATCTTTTTCTCATGTATTTGCCCGAGCAAGAAAGAATATGGGCGGAAGAGGTATTATACGTGAAATACTCGTTGACCATAGTAATATCTTAACCCTACATACCTCAACAGCTTTGCTAACCATCAAGTTCTCGTTCACTTTAGAGTTCAGCACTGAAAGACAGCACAGGTTTTACCATCGTATTGTAAATGCACGATAGCTCCAACGATCATTGGAACAATCGTAATCTGAGCAAGGCATAAGGTTCAATATATGACACTTTCGGTTGAAGACGATGTTCAACTTCGCTTTACGGAAGTTCATTGATAAATCCTGGGAGAGTTTAGCCTGATATGCTGAAATTCCGGAAAGCGGAATTAAACATAATCTTCAACCGGAAGTGTCGCAACAGATGATGGCTCTGTGAGCCGAAACGCGTATTACGCATTGAATACTTGTTGAAAATTGCAAATACATTTTATTTTCATTTGCCGAACTTCCAACAGTCGCGAATATATGGGGGGAACAAATGGGGCTATAGATTCCCCCTTGAATATCCAATTTACACTAGATAGAATGGTAATTTTTTTGGCCCCCACCAATGCTGGAATTTTAACTCCCACTTGGCCCCCTTGTCCCTATCATGGATTCGCCACTGACTTCCACTGCAATGTCGCCTAAATCGTTTGAACTTAAATGGAAAATCAGTATTTGTTGTTGTTATTTCTGATATTAATTATTCTTATAAATATTAAAAATATTTCTATATTTATCTGCCTTTCCCAGAATCAGTTAATCTTTCTCACCCAAGTTCACTCTGAGCCCAAGCATCGGCTGAAATCCTCCACGCCAGAATCGCCTCTTTTGTTTTTCGGCAAAAGCATCCAGGATCTTCCTCTCACGCAAAACGATTTCGCCTGCACCGCCAAAGCCCTCCCGTGCGGCACGCGCCCGTAATACGGGGATGGATATCGCCATTCCACGCGTTGTGTGTGAGGCAGAGTGGATTTTGGAAGGGGTCGGAGTGAGGCACTCTCCTGGATTTCCATCCCCCCCATCTCAGTTACCCTGCACCCTCGTTTTTCGGCGATTCCCCAACCCTTCAGACAGACACCCCGGCGGGATTTTGTCAACGAGGACCCAAAAAGACCCCTTGCAGTGCAGGAACGAGTCATCGAATGACACCTCACACCTTTCTGCAGTGTGCGGGCGATGCAACTGAAAACTGCACTGAAAAAAAAAAGATTTTCTCAAGTCGAGAGGCGCCCACCTGGTTTTAGAATAATCCCTTCGTCAATAGTTGTCGAGAATATTCTCTTAGTTAACATTAGCATCCCAAAAGGCAGTCGCAAGGAAGCATTCTTAAATTAATTCCATTTTCACGTCGTTGAATTGTGCCTTTTATCCTTAAATTAAGATTTCCCTCTTCGGATACTACTATAACCGACTATTTATAACATTTCCTTAAACTCAGAAACTTCAGATGGCTCTCATTAGGTGGAATTAGTTCGGACTCAGTCAGTGAAGATAGTTTTCTGAATTCTAGAATCACCTTGCATAAGTTAGCTTTAAGATGATTATCGGCTCGATTTAAAATGCTTTTTTTCTGAGAGGCAAAGATGAGCGAATTAAGTATTCGCTAAATCAAATTGTTTCAATTTTGCTATGGCAATAAATATTTAATTTTCATCAAAACATTTAGTTATTTAGATAATTTTAATTCGACACTACTGTTTTTGTTACTATGATATGAATATTAGGGCTAATTGGCGAGTGCTTTCTAAGAGAATACATTAAATGCGGTTGCCACATTCTTAAAGTGTCTGTAAGCTGGTTTTAAAAATACATGCCATAAACTTTCTTGTTCGTGGGGTAAATGAGTATTGCGCCTTCCAGTTTACTTTAGAGTCTATATTCAATTGTTTACCTTTCTGTTTGCTAACCGAATGCATGAGATTCAATGCGTTTAGATTGGTATAGGCATCAGAAAATGATCAAGGAATGATTTTCCGAAATATAAAATTTTAAACAAAGAAGATATTTACACGTCAAACACATAATAAGAACAGTGGGTGCCTGAAGTGGTAGCCATAATAGCGCGACGGTTGGCACTTAAATTGAACGTAAGAACAGTTTACGTCTTGTAATATTTGGTGAAGATGCTCCCTAAATAATTGAATGAAAAGGAGAGAGCTTTCGTGAAATGATGAGTTACAATTTTTGCGCGAATAAAGTGTGTTTATTTTTCCTCTCATCTATTTTAAATTTTAATATGCACCGTTGAAATCACTTCGTATTTCAACGCTATTTCTAATGAAGTCGTTGGGTAAATTATCTGACTTTTCAAAAAGTTAATGTAGAAGATAAAGTTATGAAGTCAAATCTGAGAAATTGGCTCAAAGGTTGCTGAATGAATGATCTATGGATCTATGGAAATGGTCTATGAATGCTGATGAAGCAGGAAAGAAAGAGAGTAAATGTTCCAACAGAAAGCGATAAATGTCCTTCTCAAATGTTCGAGGAAATCATGCTAATGGGAACAAGATTATAGCATTTAAGTTCTTAATAATATAAAAATAAATATTGAATTTAATTCCGTCTGACCTAATTGGCAGGTTATTTCGCACCATGACAGTTATGGTGATTACTTTAGGTATAACTTTAAGTAATTGTCCACTGTAAGTAGCTGTCCTACTCGACAGGATTTTCTTTCCATGAAGCGCTACGAGATTTCTCCGTGTTAGATATGCCGCAAGTTTGGGACCTAGTCCTTCACCGTATGCAATAATCCGCTTTTTTAAAATAAATATCCATTCTATATTTTGTTAGCCATCTATAATTTATATTAAACCTTAGGATACTGTCACGAATAATATGCATTTGAGTTTTTAGGTTTTTTTTTCAGGAAATTCTGATCCCGCTGGCATCTACAGACTTTCGAATGGTTTGTTGAGGTGTGTGTTAGGCTTAATCATTGATGACATAGCGCACTCATGAATAAGTAATCAAGTCTACCAAATGAAGAGGACACGCCACTCCCTCTTCACCGATTCTATTTTGTCTTACGCTATAATTTTAAATTTTCACGTTATTAAGAATGGACCATTGCCTTGACATACTTTTGTGTTTCAAATATAGGATAAAAATGCTTATGAAAAAAAAGGTGGCGTTGAATTTTGAAGTGCCAGTCAATGTCTATAAAACTATACTAGAGCCTATAATGCTCTACGGCTGAAAATCTTGGTCACCGGAAAATCTCTCAGAAAAAAGAGCAAACCCTTTGAAATTAAAGACATATGGAAAATATTTGAACCTATTTATGAAGCAGGAGTTTGGAGAATCAGGAAAAGTAGAGAAATGAGGGAAAGTTAGAGTGAACCGGATATATTTGCAGCAGTAAAAATCATACGTCAATGATTTCTGGGCCTAATATCGAGAAGGGATAACAGCAGCGTGAGGAAATAATTTTTTAATGGTAGACCCAATGGCAGAGGACCTCTAGCACTCAGACTGCGTTGAAGAGACTAACAATAAGTACTGAGTTATGTAGAAGATCAGAAATATAAATGGTGAACGACAGAGAAGAGTGGAGGCAGGTCATTGGCGAGACCAAACACCGTCTAGCGTTTACATACACACAGGAGAAAATAAGAAGTCAATAAGTCAATGTTGACAAAGTTTTCTTCTAAACACCGAGAAAAAATAGTTTTACCATGCGGTAAGCGTCGAGTACTTACATTGGCCTTGAAAAAACTTTTAGCCTTGGCTCCGGAAAGTTTGCCTTTTTCCTTTGAACCTCCATTGCCCGTGTAGAACCCAGCAGTATACCAAGAGCCTATACCAATTTATCACCAAGGTATTGCGAAATTCCTCCAGCAACAACAAATATCCGCCGTAAACCGCCATGAAATGCTACAATCACAGTAGCCTCGGATTGCCTTCTATTGCCATCTGACGTCCCGCTTCAAAAAAGGTGAAACCAAAAACAATGAAGGCAAACCGAGACAAAACAAGACCTTTTACCAGAATAACTTTCCACTATTCCAAAGCCTTTTACCAATTTATCACCAAGGTATTACTGAATTCCTCTGCCAACTGTAAATATTCGCAATGCAATACAAAAATCATAGTAATCTCGGATTGCCGCAACTGCCATCTGGAGTTCAGCATCGAAAAAGTGAAACCAAACTCAATAACAGTAAGCCGAGACGAACCAACGCCTTTTACCCGTTTATCACCAACATATCCGTCGATAGCCGCATTGCAATATAATAAGCGCAGTAGCCTCAGATTGCCCCCTACTGCCGTCATCAACAAAAGTGAAACCAAAGACGATGAAAGCGCAAGGTTGCTTGGTGGGGCTGATCGCGAATATTCAAGCAATATGGCATACGCATGATTCGGCGACGAAGGAGCGGCGGAAGCAGTGGTAGGGTAGAGAGGTGTAGGGAAGGGGGTGGGAGCTATTCTATGGTGTGGAGGGTGTGGGGAGGAAGGAAAGGATAGGCAGGTAGCCTTCGGTGTTCGGAGACGACCGCAGCAGCGGCGCGGACGAACTTGTAAGGGTTGGTCTTTCGTGTAATTAGTGTCGTCCTATAGTGTGAGAGGGGAGGCACACACAAGGGGGTTGGCTGTAAGGAATACATATGGGGTTGTGTGTGCACATATACGGGCGGTGGTGGTGGTAGTGGAGAGTATGGCAGGGGATGTTCGCGTAATCGCCGGGTTGTTATCTGCGCCGTCACGCGTGCCCCCAACGCCTCCGGGAGGCGCGGGAGATGACGCCTCCGGTCAAGCACGGACACCCGATCCGGATTTTCGCGCCCTTCCCTCTCGCAAGCTCTCGGATTCATTAGTCCGATCCTGTTCCTTCTTTTTTTTTCATTCGCCAAACCGAGCTCTCTTTTTTTCGCCGAGTGTTGTGTTACTCCTCGAACCATGCTCACGTCCGGTGCACTGCGGCGACCGGGACTACACTGCCGCCTGGGCACCTCGACTTGCCCGGAGGGTCACGGCCTTCTCGTGGTTTTGCAAAGGCACAAGGGTGGAATGAATGTTCAATCGTTTTTTGTCGCGTTTGCAGCGAAGAATGCACGAGAAAGATAAGCATTAAACTAACCAGTAGGGCTCTGCGCCGCCTAACCCATAAACTTGTGCCGACGCCGAACTTTTCGAAAATACGATGAATGAATGTTTTTTAATAGGGTAGTTTCCTTCATCAAAGTTAACGAAAGGCATTGATTGCGATTCGTTAGCCACCATTAGTGTATTCATAATATACTAGTTATTTGGTTTTAGAAATCCTAGTTTAGACGAATGGCAATGGTCAATTTTAACCGCATTTGAAAAAGGCCAGATTGGCGTCCATGCGATGCCATTCCACGTGACGCCACAGGGACCTAGTTTCTATACGAGTACATAGCAGTTTTAAATCGCCTGAGATTTTCAATGCATGCATGAGGCACAGAGCTCAGGGAAACATCTCTTAATAATCACCTATTAGAATTGCATAAGCATTCACACTCAGCCGTCGCGTTTTCGCTCGCTTGAAAATGTTCACTTTTCATTTAATCGCGAAAAATAGATATCGTCATTGAAAAATCTAAAAGCGTGTAAAACTTACTCCAGGAGTAATAATCTTTCAATTTAGGCAATAAAAAAATAATATGAAACCACCCTATTCTCTAGGGTAGCTTGTAAGAACAAAGAAAAGAAACTGCCAATTGCATTCCGCGCAGAAAGAATTAAATATCTTGGTAAAGGAATATTCAACTTTTGTGATACGAAACATATTTTTTTAGATTTGAAAGAAATCTAACGAGCAATCACAGGAATAGTTCGCACAGGTATGCAGAAGTCTGGTTTTGGAAAGTGATTTTTTCGGCAATGGATAAGTAACCAAATCAAATCAATGTAAAACTTCGATAAATATTCACCTCTTCGTAAGTCAAATATGAATCTTAGCCGTTGGACAATTACCCGTTGCTAGCACTTTTCAAGTACTTTAGGTTAGCCACTACAAACTAATATGTATGGATCAATAATGGGAAAGATAGTAAAACTAGCTAGCATAATTCTAGTAAAACCAGAAATTTTTTCTTTTGAATTTTCAATAAATAAAGAGCTCTCTATCATATACATCAAGCATATGCTGATTCCATTATAGATTGCAAGAGAGGGTGAGTTCAAGATTCCGGACACTTGCAGTTAGCGGCACAGTGGTGAAAGTGATGCACACATTTGGAAGGCTGTCGTTAGCCATTGCATTTAGAATGCTTTTATTGCCACAAGTAATTGTTTTTGTTTTATTTGGGTTTGAATGGAGACAGTTTAGGTAAGACCAACCAGCTGTAGATTGAGTAAATCACGGAATTAATTATGTCGATGTTGTATGGAAGGTCTTCTAAGGTAGAATGGGCACAGATTTGTAAGTTGTCTGCCTAAGACATGGCTTTAGAAATGATTGATTCTCATCGTCACATCAATAGTGCAAAGAGTTAATAAGAGGGGTGCGGAGACGGAGCCTTGAATGACACCGTATGAAAACTGGAGCTAAGAAGATAGCTTACTACCCTGGCACTTTACTCCTTCAGTTTTGATCGTGAATCTCCCAGAATATAGGTAGGTAATTATTTATAAGAAGAATGATGAAGATCAAATGGATCGACCGAGTTAGTAACGAGGAAGTCCTAAGAAGAGTAGGAGAGAAGAGAATCCTCATGAAAAACTTAACAAAAAGACGGAACAATTCATAGCCCACATCTTGAGACATGATTGCCTGATGAAGACAATCGTCGAAGGACAAGTGGAAGGCAAGAACGGAAAAGGAAGACCTCGAACAAAATACATGGAACAAGTAAAGAAAGATGTGAAAGAGAAGAAATACGTAGGTGTGAAAAGATTAGCTGGTAGGAGAATTGAGTGGAGAGCTGCGTCAAACCAATCCTAGGATTGTTTGCCAGTGATGATGATGATGATGATGAATCATTTAAAGTATTCATACCCAATGGTAAATTATTCTTCACTTGCAAAGCAGAATAAAATGGAAGTTAGTTGTAACTGGTTCGTTGTACTTGACAATAAATCCAGTTCATCGTCAACTAAGTTGTTGTTGATATGAATGGTGTTCTGTTAACTCTCTGATAATTAAGGATAAAAACGTTGATCACTAGAAAGGTGATTATAAAGGTATCGCACCCTTGAGAATGACACATCAAATTTCAAAATCAGTGGGGTAAAATTACCCTTGTGGGTAAGATTGTTGTCGATATTATTCCCTTTATGGCTAAATTCTTCGAAGCTGAGCCATAAGTGGTGCAACCAAAATATTAAATCGAAGTATTTCTATTATTAATTCTTGGTCGAATAAGGTCTCAATAATTCTGTTTGTTTCAGAAAGTAAAATAGTGATAGGTTGTCATTTGGAATTAAAAATGAAATACGGGAGACACATTTTTGCTCCCAATGTTTTTTTACTGCTGATATTATGTAAAATATAGGGATGATATGAATAGCATTTACCGTAATATATTTCCAAAACCCTATCCTATAATTTTGATTCGGTTACTGACGGGAGTGATGGAAATGGAAAAGGTGGAGAAAATTATGACCATTCTCAGAGGGAAGACAGTGGAAAACTCGCCGTTTTTTATATATTCCTCCTGCTGCATCCGCTCTTTGGCTTTCGAGCGATTTGACTGATGAAAGATATCGAAGGGGTTTGGCGGAACTTAGTACCGTTCAAGTTTAATTCAACGTGGCGCATAGCTTGAAAGCGAAGCATAAGTACAGTAAAACCCCAATTAACGAAATTTAGCGGGAGAAAACCGATTTGGCTTTCAAATTTTTCCAGAAAAAAATTGTCCATTCAATTATTGCCTTCTCAAATACATTTCTAATAGGCATGAATAACAAAATAATCTCCAATTTCTATGGACTATATGAGTACTTATTCTAAATTAGCTTTGAAATGGTATAGAGATGCAAACTTTTATACTTGCTATATTACAGCATGCTGACTTCATGTAATATTTTAGCACCATTACCTACAATACTGTCCAGGCAAACAAATAGACGTATATTGATGTATTCTTTGATTTTTTCTGCCTCGTGTACGTAATTTTTATCGTAATTAGTTGTCCTTTTTGAGTTATGTGAAGGTGGTGATGCTTATGACCTTAATGAAAAATCACGTTATTAAACTTTTTTCTTCTATTTCTGCTCCATTTTTATATGCTCCAATCTAATTTATGGGGCACTATTATTTGAGGGGTTCTACCGTACTACCGAAGGTATACTGCTGAAGTATTCTACGAATGGTTCGAATTTCTCCTCCCTCCATTAGTGAAATTCCTCATTGAAGTCATAATTAGGTGTATTAGTTTTTATTCCATTTAATCTCTTGATCACCTTTCTGTACTCACGATACATTCTTCCATGTAATGCCTCTATCAGCATCCACTTCCCGCTATTCACTCACTTCATCCAAATCCTAATCAAATTCTCTTCACGTATAGGCCTCCTCTCTTCGCCCACCGTGCGTAATTATTCCTTGTTCCTTTTCCTATAAGTCTTTCTCAACTTGCACTTTCCTCCTCCTCCTCCAGTCTGGTCTCGTCCTCTTTTCCCGAAGTTCGTGTGCCAGCGCCCTATAGCGCTGTAAACTTCACAAGGCTTATCTTAACTCTCTGACAGAATGATCCTCTCATTAGATTTTTTCTATTCATTAATACCTCCTAATCTCACACTATTCTCTCCATGATATTCTAAGTTTTACATTCGAAGTCCTTGTATGCGCGGCACGAATTGTTAATAGAATTGTTTGTTTAAAACTTCTAGGCTATGCCTACGCGTCAATTTTCGGGTGGCTCCAACGTTTCCGGAAAACGCTCGACAACCTAGTCCTCCATTCATATGAATAAAATTTTCTACTTCATCAGATTCACTTCATCAGAAAAGCGACCAGCATTGGTTGGGAAACGCTGGGGCCACCAGAAAATTGACGTGGCGACATAGCCCAAACGTTTTTAGCTAACACGACGAGTGCCCGCGAAAGTTTTAACGAAGAACTGTTTATAGAATTGTTCGCTAGTGTTAAAAAAATTATAGCTATAGCTGAGCAATTTAACCTGATGAAATGGAGAGCTGCGTCAAACAAATATGAGGATTAAGTTTTCCTGGATATCAGACAATTACTTATACCACTTATTCTTTGTATCAGAGCGCGACCCGGGTTTCAATGAATTATTATCATCTTCAGGCGCTAATTATTAATAGTTAATACACAATTAATAAATAATAGTTAATATATATTTAGCGCCTGAAGATGATGATAATTCATTGAAAACCGGGTCGTGCTCTGATATTAAGAATAAGTGGTATAAGTAATTGTCTCACATCCAGGAAAACTTATAACGGAATACCACAAAGTAAATCAAGAATTAGTGTTTTTATATGAGAATTGTTGTCTTACCATTAATAAGGTGATTTTGAATGACTCCAAGGTAGGCAAGCACCCATATGTACTCGCCTACCTGTAAGATGTGCGCGCGTGCGTAAAAAAATATACAAGAGTTACGAGCGGACGGTTGCGGGGGTGTGTCGACCGGCTGTGGGGGCGCTAGGAACGTATCCAGAAGGCCGAGACGATTTGCATCCGTCGATTATCTGTGCGAGCCCCCCGGGTGGGGACACGCTGCAGCTGGACTCCTTTTTTGCTTCGGCACCGCTCGAACCCTGTCACTCCCGCTACCTATCGATTTTTTCCCCTTCTCCCTCACTCGATATCTCCCTATTTCCCTCGTGCGGCGCACTATTAAGCGTGGTATTAGTAACGATAATCTCCTCACTGATACCACCCCCTAATCCTTTGCGATCGTTTGTACTTGAAATGCGTTTTTTTGTCGGATCTTGTGAATTTTAGGGCCCGTGAAAACTCGCTGTTCATCCTATCCAGGTGAAAAATGTATCGATTTTTTCAATCTTTTATCAACCACTACTTTATCTTTCATTTTTTATGAGGCGCGGTCTAACCCACTCACATAATTTCGTCGTAATCCGCCTGAATTATGATGCTCTTCTCCAATTATTTCCGTTCGTTTCTGATGGAGAATCTATGTTTGAATGAACGCAGGTATTTTTTGTTAGGTATATAGTCGGAATATGCCAATGTACAGTTATGGAAAAAAAGGTTTCAATCCAAATTCGTTTCAACAAAACCACAATGATTTTTCAATGAGGTCAAGTCAAGCCGAGCTATGTTGTTGTTACGATTTTTCCCAGTTAAATTATTGTGGTTTTTAATCATTGTCTAAGTTCTCTACTGAGTAACATTACATGCTTGGTGTCAGCCGTAGTCTTTAACTTTCACAGTTTTGCAGTACACCGATGCGTTAAAAAAACTTTATTTCATAGTTAAGCATTATCTCCTAAAACAAATTGATGTAATTATTACATTTTTGGTTATTTACTCGTATTCTGGCTCTGATGGAATGAAACCATGTATCTCTACCCTCAACGCTCTATTAGTGGACAGCATTTTCGCATTTCACGAAAAGATTTCTAATCAAATTTAATAGTATCAACTGATTTGGGCGTTAATTGGTGGGACGATGAGATGTTCATGGTGAATCAAAAACCAAGTATTGTTCCACAAACTTTAATTTTCTGCTGTCTTCTAGTTTCATCGGCGATAGCGTCATTATCAAGACAAACAGAACGAGTGAGTTCAAAGTCGTTCTGTTTGTATTGATATTGACGCTATAGCCGTTGAAACTTGTCCCCAGCAAATTAAAGTTTGTGGAACAGTACTTGGTTTTTGATTCACCATAAATTTAATAGCCCGTAATAAAATCTAATGAATGAATGCAATCTAGAATTGAGGGAGATGATTTTTTTCTCCTAGAATATGTGTACTTTTTGGTTGATGGGTATAGATTTTTTTATTACATTCCGTTCCTCATTGTAATTCTATTTCCTTAACGTTTGCGTCTTAGAATATTAGCTGATGTGCCAACACCCCCCTCAACACGCCTGTTAAGGCTTCCTCCGGGGTAGTGACTTGAGGTAGACGAAGGAGATTTCAACGCGCATATGCCCACAGGCTCAAAGGAAGCCTCATTGTCGACTTCCTTGACTTAGCAAAGGCATTGGTTGCATGGAAATAACTTCTACTGTTTTGCTATAACTTAAAACGGCGCAGCTCAACTTAAAACAATCGTTAGCCATGAAATGCCGTAATTTCTCTTAAAAGCAGCAATTAGGAAGGAGGGAAGGCTTGTCTTCCTACAGTTATATGAATTCTATGGAATAATATAGAATTCCAAGCAGCAGTGTTCCGAATCTAAAAACAATTATTAGTAACCTCTATCGTGAGGATAAGTTTTTATTCCATGGAGCAGTAAACCCGATAATGGATTACTTTATTGTAGTTTCCCTTTCATCGATTCCGCAATTTTTACATGGTCTACACTGATTATTAAAATTTTTGATCTAGGTGGTTCTAAGGCGAAGCACCGCGTGAAACAAGAAACTTTGTACGCATTCACGTGCACGGGTGCAGGGTTATTTACGCCCACGGTGAAATTTGCACTGAAAAAAATTTGGCCTGGCCGCGAATCGAAGCCACTGACTCGCTGATATCGATTCCCTCAAAACAGTGTCCTGTTTTTGGACTTTTGGTCCAACAACGTAGAGCAGATTCTTCAGCTCTACAGCAGACATCCTGATGAAATTCCTAAACTGTTGAGTCCTCTCTTTGTAACTCATTTAATAAAGTCGTGAAAGCTCTCAAATGTTGCTTTATATCAATCCATTCCTTAACCCAGATACTGCTCTTCCTTTTTTGATGTTTATGTACTCTATGCCAATAATCAAGTAAAACTAGTGCAGCAGCAGTTTGCGCACGTCTGCTTCGTGGCATTGTAAAAAGCTACTGGGTACGGTATGGCAGGGACCACTTCCGCGAGTTGAAATTGCACCGAATGCTGTCACTTGTAAATGGATTTCATACCAACTGTCGCAACCAACAGTGACACTGGCTCGCGCGAGAGCTCGCAAAATAACTCGCCGCTAACTCTCGGGAAAAATTGCATCTGTGAGTTTACACTATGCGACACCACTCACGCAACTTATGTCGCAACTTTTCTCGCAGGTGTAAACCTAGCTTTTAAATTCGTTCTGGAAGAATGTGTATGGTGGCGTAACTGATAGCATACCAGTTCGGAAATCGGGAGATCGAGGTTTAAGTTTTGCCAAGATTTCAAGTTTTATCAAGAATTGCCGGCCTCGGTGGCGGTGGGATAAAGTCCTCGCCTGACAAACCTCAGGTCGTGTGTTCGAATCCCGCCTGGGTAGGTGAACCCTATCCAGGGCATGGATAATTGTGCTGTTGTTTGCTAATATAGGAAACCCTCGTGGTAAAAGGTCGTTCTGTGCTGCTTACGGGGATGTTGATAATTAAAAACTCTAGGCTTAGCCACATTCTTCTTCGTGGTGAATTCCATCCTTGATGTATATGGTACTGAGTCGAGTTGCGGCAAGTTACATTGTTGTGAACGGAGTTCAACTCCTTCAAGTAACAACCTTTCTCCCACCTTCCCCTCCCGGAGCCTTATTTTTTTTCCACCGTGCGGCTGAAAATGCGAGGAGTGGGGAACATGGATCTCATTTGCCGCATCGAATGCTTTCTGCTCGCCAGTTTTTTTCCCTCCCCTATCTCTCCCGCGCCTTCACCTTGTTCCACGGAGAGATGGATTGTCGCGTTTTTTTTCCCTCTGGCCCTCCCAGCCGCTGGGTATCGGGCAGGACGTTGGGGGAGGGGTTGTACGTCTTCGAAAGTTTTGAGAGGAAGCTTATAAGAAGAGGAGCTCTCCTGCTCCAGTTTTTTCACCTCGGCGTCTGCGCCGGTGTCTCTCCTCGGCGTAGTGCAGCTTGCGCTATTGCAGACGGGATGGCTCGGACACACGTGCCCCTTAATATTGGCCAGGGGGGGCAGGCCGACCGTTCCCCTCCTCCCACAGAAGGTCCTTATCGCTAAAGTCCGCCTCCCGCGCCGTGAAGGTCTCCTTCCTGCTAGATGCGCGGCACACTTTGCCCCTTCCCCCTGGCTAACCCCATCCGATCATGGCCTTCGATCCATCTGCATAACATTTCCAGCCTGATCTAGAAGTAATCCAATCAATTCCCGGTCCAGTGGCATTTTTTCTCATGGCAATAGGGTAGTTTCCTTCATCAAAGAAAATGAAATGCAATGATTGCGATTCCTTACCCAAAATTTGTGTATTCATAATATACAAATTATTTGGTTTTAGAAATCCCAGTTTAGACGAATGACAACGGTAAATGTTAACCTCATTTGAAAAAGCCTTGACTGGCGCCCATGCTATTCCACTTCACAGGGACCTAGTTTCTATATGAGTTGATAGGAGTTTTACATCGTCTGAGGTTACCAATGCATGCATGGGGCAAAGAGCTCAGGGAAACATTTCTTAATGATGGCACATTAAAATTTCCGAAGCTCGGAAAGTTTCCTTCGTTTGATAGGGGAATAATAATCCTTATTTAAGCCAGGCGCTACCTGCTAGCAGGGTACTCAGCTACCTGCTAGCATCCTGCGTCGTATAAGCGCTCAAAGCCTCGCCCCAAGGTCACCTCACTTGCAGCAGCGGGAACCAGAACGACGTCAAACGGAGTTTTCCCATCATTCCTACTTACCCGTCGCGTTTTCGCGCGCTTGAAATTTATCACTTTTCGTTTAATCGCGAAAAATAGATATCATAATTTAAAAATGCAAATGTGTGAAATGCGTACTCCAGGAGTAATAATCTTTCGATTAAGGCAATAAAAATTTAATAGGAAACCACCCTATTCTTGTATATTTCACCGCCGTTCACGCGGCAGGGTTAGAAATATTACACATACCGCTTTGCGCGGCTTTAGCGCAGGTTTGAGGCTCTCAACCGGTTGTGGCTTCTTAGAAGTTCTTTCTCCATCGCGTTGCCATCCTTGATGGACCACGAGGGCCTAACCCCTAGTACCATGGGTCTGGGAATAATTGCCATGGAAATTAAAGAACCTGGATTGCGTAGAGGTATGCGCAGTGGCCCGGAAAGCCAAAGGTCCGTGGTTTCATTCCCGGTCCAGGGGATTTTTTTCTCATGGCAATTCTTGCATGGTCGACCCTCATAATTACATTGAGATATAAATCTATTGATAGTCCCTAGTTTAGCGTAGGGTGACTATTTCATATATTTTGGTCGGAAAGTTTAATTCGTTTGATAAGGTATTAATAATCCTTATTTAAGCCAAGCGCTACCAGCTAGCGGGGTACTCGGCTACCTGCTAGCATCCTACGACGTATCAGCGCTCAAAGCCTCGCCCTAAGGTCACCTCACAGGGCGGCAGCTGGAACCAGAAATACGTCACACGGGCTTTTCCCATCATTCATACTTAGCCGTCGCGTTTTCGCGCGCTTGAAAATTTTCATTTTTCATTTATTCGCGAAAAATAGATATGGTCATTTAAAAATCTAAAAGCATGAAATACGTACTCATGGAGTAATAATCTTTCGATTTAGGCAATAAAAAAATAATAAGAAACCACCCTATTATCGCCCCTGAACCTTTGCATTTTAAATTGAGGCTCCATCCTCTGGCCTGGGGAGAACTTCTTTCCGGTAAATGGATCATAAATTTTATCAAACCCCTTAGGTGCCGCTGAGACGTTTATTTATTTATTTCATCACCAAAAACGGCACAAAGGCTTTTACATTGGCTGTTCCTTATACTAATAATACCTAAAAGATAACAAACAATAGCACAATAAATAAAAACTAACAGAAAACAGAATATTTAAACCGAGGAAATGGCACTATTGATTAGACAATGGTGAATTACTCAGATTGCATTTTAAGGTGTCTTTGTAACTAGTGGCAGAGGAAAATAGGTCCAGGGAAGAGATTTTAGAAGCTATGGAGATAAAGAGGGTGGACATTGGAGGGTGGTCGGTCATCGGCTGTGTAAGGATGCCTACCAGTACCCTGTCCCCCCTCCCCTTCAACATTTCCGTTGACAGTCACCCCACATCCTTACCCTGTTGACTAACGATCGCTTAAACGCGGTGGTCTTTGTTTGAGTATGGGGTCTCTCCAACGCGAAAAACCGACAGTGGGATGAGGTGCACCTTGCAAAGCACTGACCGCCCTCCCGAAGCAACCCATCATTTTCACATTTCGGCGGCGGCGGCCACCGGCGTGGCGGCATCGGGCAGTTGGTCAGACAGAGGGGAGTCTGCCGGCCAATACCTCCCCTCCTTCCCCACTTTCCTTTGATATTTAAACCGCCGTTCAAAATATGCTAGGTTCATTTTTGCCTTGCTTCTTGTGCCTCACCTCCTGAGTTGGAGTCATTTAGGCTGAGGTACCTGTGCATCTACATCTACATAATACCCCACAAGCCGCTTAAAAGACGTGTGGCAGGGGGTGTTAGGACACCAGCCGTTTACAGTTTAAAAAAATGAAGTGCTCTAACGAAGTTGGGACTAGCGTTTATTAAAGTCCTTTATTTTTCGGGGGAAAAACGAATTCCCATATCTCTCCGTTCGGCTAGACATCTCTCTTAATTTATCGCTTCTATCGGACCTGGAAATATAGTGTGGCTCTAATATTATGTTCTCTGTGTCGCTCTTAAAGATATCCATTCTCAATTGTTCAAGCAATCTAATTGTGCATGAGCATTTAGGTTGGAGATTGGTCATGAGTACTATTTTTATTATTACTTAAGTATTCTGCCGATAAAGGTAGGTTTCCATAGATTTAAAAAAATGTAATTTCTCCTCCCCTCATGGAATTTCCTCTTCAATTCATTAGAAGGCCTTTTCCCTTTCATTCTTCATTTAATATCCTATTCTCTTATTTCCTCTCCCTCGTTCACCCAACATTGACCGCAGTAAAAGGGTTCCCAGAAGACCAAGGTACCTATCGGATTATATCCTCAACTAATTGGTGCTTCCAAGCAATTATGCTTTACAACATTTTTGTGTTATTGCCAATTCTTATTATGTATTGTGTCATTAAGAGGGAGGAGGATGTTGTGTATGAGTACGCTCAAACTTTGAGTGCGTGTTTTGTTTGAGACTTAGAGACCGGAAGTGACGTGGTAATACACTCGGATGTAAGCTCGTATGAAGGAAGTACTCGTTGTGAGATAACCCCTTGTTTCACCCTTAAACGCTGTCCTCCAAAATCACCTTCCCGCTCAGCACTCGTTCCAACCATACCTTTTGTCTCTTACGTATCTCTTATGGAAGCTGCCTCTCTTCACCAAACATGTCCAGCACTTCGTCGTTCCTCCTCTTCTGCATCCACTTTGCCTTCTCTATTCTTCTCCTGATCCACGTATTGAGCGCCCCCAGTCGTCTCTCGTCCTTCCTTAGTATCCATGTTTCCGCACCGAAGAGCGTGGTAAATCGCCGTAAAGCGCAAAGCATGGTGACTCAAAAATATATTTATCGATTTCCATCGCTAAATTTAAAAATGTCAGAAATTTCTCATGCATAATTATTGTTGGTTTGCAGTATTAACTCAATCTCAGCGTCAGTAAAACTGTGAAGTTTACATGCCGTAAAAATCTCTTGCCGAAAAATTCCACCGACTGCCAACTAACTCTCAAAGAAACTAAAACTTTTGAGCTGTTATAATTTACTCTATTTATAGATTCCTGGTTTAAAATATTTGTAAATTACGAAGCATTACCTCAAAACAGGTGTTGTTGATGATACTGATTAATGAAATTTTGGTAAGCAACAATCCTGTATGACATGAAGTGTTACTTATAATGGCATTGTGAAGAAATTGTCTTGCTTAGGGAAGTTACATGTCAATATCAATTCCCTCCTTTTTGAATGTGCATTTGGCAATATCTAATTATAGGTACCAGTAGAAATGCATGTTGTAGCTTGAGGAGAAATTCATTAGCGATCCTTGATTTTTATTATCCATCAGAAATAAGGGGTATTTTTCATTACCAAAGTGGTTTTAGAGATCAGTTGAATGCCGAAATAATAGTACATGTCCTTATGGTATTATTTTGCCTCAAACGTGCCTCAAACAAAATAGGAATCTGAGGTGAGGTGGGGTTAAGTTATTAAGAATTGGGGCCCGAGGGAAGGTGATGGTTAAGGTAGTGGAACTTTAGGGGCAGGAGGGCCTTCTTTGAAACATTATACTTTCACCTTTCATTATAATGAGCGAAACAAGATCTCTTGTTACGGATGTGACGATAAGGAAATTTAACGAGAGATAAATATGTGCTGTAAAATAAAAAATAGATATATATTTTTTATAAGAACGGGTGCCGTCTTCTCTTTCTTTGGAGGAACAAATTGACAGTCTCTCTTCCGAAAGAAAAAAAGGTTTTTTTTCTCATTTCTTTCACCCCTTCCTTCATATTTTGAAACGGAGGGCAGATTGACGCCTTGTCTTCCGGAAACACTTCACACCTGACCAGTCTGTTCTCCGTCTCAAACGGCGGCGTGAATTATATCCCCAAGGCATTTAAATAACCCCTCCGAAATTTTTTGCACGCATCTAATGCGGTCGTCTTGGGTGTCCCGCCTTGTCTGAAGTGAAAGTGAAAGGGAGAAGAAGTAAATGTTTGCTTTGTATGGGCACACTACTCCGTGACTCCTCTCTCCTCTCCATGCCACGGACGTGTTAACGTGTACTCTCTCCAAAAGAGTCCGAAATTGGTCGTATTTCGGCTCATAAAAACGTGGCAAAAGGTTCGTCCTTCTCACCACCTGTCGCTCCCCTTTCATAATCTATATTTCGCCGATATATCTCTCTCCACCCTACGACTCTGTTGCCCTTTTAGCAAGTAATGGTCGTGCGACACGTGTCCTGGCGATGAATTTTAATTTGCTATGCTGAAAATTAGGTTGATTGGAGCATAAAATTTTCGACATATTCATACATATATTCGACATATGCATGCTCACTCGTATATGGAATATTTCCACCATTTTTAGCCCTTATGAAAAAATCGTATGATGTTTGCCATTTAAATAATATGAATTCATATTGTGTGAATATCTTGTATTAGATGTGGCGCGATGTGGCGGAAGTTATCAATGTCAGTTTCATAAGACGTTGAGACATTTTTTCACGCAGCGCGGTCGGTTTTAAGTGCAATTCACTTGAAAATGTTGTTGTAATAACGAAACACGTTGTTAGAAACTAAAATCACTGGAAACAGAAATTTTTTCTTTAAATAGGTAATATTTTTTGTGAAATTAAGCTGTAGGTTATGACCTAGTACGGCGTAGGATTTGTAGTCAAACCATTGTTGAGGCTATTACCTTGGTAGGTAACTTGATAACTTAGTTGATAACTCTCAACACCCGAACATCTGTTTCTTCATCTACAACAGTGGCGCAAATTTTATCGTTGTGGCATTTTTCTAACGCCTCTAGTTTTTCACTCTCTGACCATAGGTACGTATTCGATGCTCATCCTTGTCCGAAGAGTATTTGAAAATGAAATGATCAAGTAAATGTTATTCAGCATAGACTGATAGATGGTTGATAGCTTGCATATAGGAACCATGATATCCGTAGCTAACCTCTTTTAAGTATTTCTTAGTCATAGCATTTTTAAGGCTGACAATTATATGCGTAGTTTTTCTCTGTTTGCCATTTTCTTTTTTTCTTAATCTTTTGCCTTTACGATGTTGTAAAATTAGTTATAAATATGTTTATACTCGTAATTATGACCTTCATGAATTAATTAAGAATAATTTCCGTCATAAAAGCTGTCAAAGTTACCGTTATCTACCTTACCTACCCTCAGCCAAGGAGCTTTTAAAACCGTAAGTTCATATTGGCATTTGTTTTTGGTTTATCTTTAGGTACCCATTCACCTAAAATACGTGAGTACGCCCTGTGACTTCCGCACAGTTAGGTTGGCCATGAGGATGACTCCTACTTAGGTTAGCAATAATTATTGACCAGCAGCCATCTCCATTACAGCTCGCCATGTGGGATAACTCCCAGAGCACAACCCATCTCCTGAGTGCCCATCACGGAAAGAAGCCTTCATTTTTTTCCCTCATAATGCGGGCGTACGGAAGGAAGGTCCGTCAGCCCTTTTAATCACGCCAAATAACACCCCTTTCGCCTAATTGTGCGGCGATCTTGCGGACCCCGCCTTTCCCAGCAACCCCTCAAAAAAGGCATCGTGCACCCTGCACCGCCCACGTGAATCTTCTTTTAACCTCCATATGCTGTGCACATAGGTAAATGAGCATCAATTGAGCCGGACGGAACGAATTCATTCCGGTCCACCGCGGTGAAAGAGGACCACTAGTTGAGGGTAATTAGGCGAAGGAGTGGGTGTAGGTAAAGTGCGCCCACAAGAGGTATCCCATCGTGCTCCGGGAGGGTACAAAAAACTCGAGGAATATAGGAATTAGAAGCCCTGGAGTACCATTTTACCCATCCACGTCCTACTTCCTCCCACTCAACCCTCATATATGTGGCTAATGAACGATTCCTATTCCATTTTTTGTGTACATAACTTCTCTCACGACTCGAGCGTTCATCGTTGAGAAATAATGAATGAGGTGAAGCTCTCCTTTTCTGCTCATAGTTTACTTACCCTTCCTTTAATAGCTACCTCACGGACTCAATGAGGCGTTATTATCCATCCTTTTACCCTTTCGCTGCTCGGGCTGTTGCCTGTATGAGGCACATTCGGTGGAATTATGCACCATTCCGCTAGCTTACACTTGCCTCTGTCCGATGCATATTATGGTCATGCTCTCACAAATCTATTGAGCGGCAGCGGAAGCCCAGTGAAGCGTTGCAGGAGAAGGCACACAGATATGAAGACTGGTGAATAAAAGTCATCTGGTTGATATTTGATCGGTAGTAAATATTACTGCGTCGTGGTACTTTTGAGGTTGACAAGTTACAACCGCCAAATCGAAATCAGTAAAAGAACATTTATCAAAGTTTTTAGACAAACCATTTAAACGTTAATCTAAAAAACTACCTTAGCCATCGTTCGATTTTTCCCCGTGAATACTATTACAATGGTTGTAGTCAAAATTTTCGAAAAAGTGGCGATAGTGGGCCTTGTGATAGAAGAAACCTCTACATCTCAAATTACTGCCCAGTGTACATGTGATATTTTGGAAGTTATGGTTTCTATTTTAAATCTGAATCGCCATTTTTATGTACAATTATCCTTTCCTTTATTTTCAATAAATATTTGGTATTTGGATGCATACAGTAAAATAATAGTTACGAAGAAAACAGGAAGTGATGGCTTTTAGTAGCTTTTGAGATTAACATGAAAAATAGTTTTTCTAATAAATTTGCCAAGCGTTCATGTGATGATTTGAAAAAAATTCGCGGGTGCAACAACCAACATTTAAAAATACCACGACGCAGTAATATTTACGGACTATTAAACATCAACTTCAAGTTTCCTCTTTACAAGTCTTCATATTCGTCAACCTTCCTCAGCACGCTTCAATGGCCTGCATGGAATGGTCCATAATTCTAGTTTGATGTAAACATTGAAGACTCAAGCGTGATGGAGTGGATTTTTTCTGTATTACCATATATTTTCCATACCATCATAGTGAAAAATTGCAAGTATTGTTTTTAATATCTACTTTCATGATTGAATTTTGTTCAAGTGACTTGTGCGGTTCAGTAATGCATGGTTCAAGTTATTTTGGCGTGGGGCAATTGAAACATTCGATTACGATTTTAGCTTCATCCCAGGATTGTCTTTCCAAAAAAAAGGACTTAGGGCCGGCTGCTTCGTTACGGGCGCAGCTGACCAGGTGGAATAGTTTCGTATTCCGCATTCTATCACTGGCTCTGTTAGCCACCCGCCGTGTCAATCCAACCCCTCTTCACCCTCCCTCCAATCGTTACACCATCCCTCTATCTATACCCCCACCCTCACCCTATACGGCTCTCTGCGAGTGCCATTCCTCGTCCAGACCTCTTATTCTTGACGTTCCTTTGTTTCCGGAGCGTGGTCAGTATATGGCTTTTTTATATCCCTCCTATCTCCGCTCTTTTTTTCATACATATCTGCCTCTCCCTCATTCTTTCCCCTCTTCCCTGTATTTTTTTACAGTTCTTCATCCACCACGTTATACGTTTACCTCGCCTTTTTTACGGTTCATTTGTCCGGGGAATGTAGTCGCTCGCTCTGAAATGTCTATGAAAGGGGTTTGGACTGATTTACGACGCATCCCGGAGACCTTAACGCTCGGGAACAGTCATATTCCACCTTCAGCGTACGTCGTCGCCTGCGGTCTCAAGGATATAAAGAGTTCGGAGCGCCGAGAGCTGTGGGCGTGCTTTCCGTTGATTGGATGGAGTGTGCCGACCCGTTTCTCTTCCACCCCTCGGGGCGTGACAGTTGGAGGATGCAGCGACTCTGATCGTTCCAATCCGTCAATTTCATTTGTAGAAAAAGGTCGCCGCTGAACTCATCCGAGAGGAAATTCGTTTGCGTATAGTTTGAGGATTTAATGGAATATTACAAACAAAATTAAATCACTATTTTATCCAGTACTCGTTTATTTTATTCCGTTGAGCGCTACAGTAAAGTTAATACGCATTATCTGCCTAATTACAACAAAAATATGTATACTGGGCAAGAGTAAATTTTGGTTTTCAAACCTTGTTTACATAGGGAGAAATTGTAGGAGCAATTTATTGGTGAAATTATTCACTATTCTCACCTGTTCGTATTTCTTATAAAATTAAAAATATAATTTCTTATGAAATGAAAGCAATGATTCTTTCGATTATGATTATAAAGTAATTGAAAGTTGTCTTAGCATCATTTTTTGAAATAAAATCTTTCGTTACGAGTCAAAACATATATTTACGCATTTAGCCAAAAGTAGTATATTCATAATTTTCAATAACGAAACATAAATGGCAATAAGATAGTTTTTGCTTCACACAGTCTCTCCTTCATCTACGAGCCACCTCTACGGTGTTGGGCAGGAGGTGATCAGTCACCAGCATGCAGCATGCAGTTGGACTTCCGCGTGCACACCACACGGTCCAAAAACGTTTCGCATTCTCACAAATTATACTACCACATGTAGAGTTCAATGTAGGACGCCGATAAATCAAGCATGTAAGATTTAAGTCAAATCCCAGGTGTATCCTTAATTTGATGTTCAGGGTATAAAAAATTTCGATTTTTACCGAAAAGAAGGTATTCTGGAGTAGCTAGAAGAATATTTAAAGATTCATATGGTTTGTAATTAACTTTGGTTAGTAGAATATGAGTTTGTAAATCAGTGAAATCTACTGTTAGCTGGTTACAGATTCGAGCTTCACGGGGTTGAATCTTGAACGCAGGTGAAAGAGGGGAAGATGAGAAGTTATAGAATCTGTCTCTCATTGGCCACTTTCCGATGGAGATATCCCGTGAACATACTCTTTTTTACTATGATTGTGACCGATCCATGAACGTTAGATTTCCAATAGCTGTAATCAAAATAAATACTTCTAAAAGTGCAGATAAATGGCTAGTTTGCACTCGAAAAATTTTATTTTTAGCTATTCAGCCAGATGTACTCACTCCTTATCTCACTACCCATAGGCTCACAGCTGATTTAAAAAATATTTATAAGATTCTCAATTCCACCATCGACTGCCCTGCATTGCTCTCTTTTATCAATGTTTAAGTTCCACACCGCCCTACCCGTTCTCATCCACATGCCCATTCCTAGACTTTCACTCACTAAACGTTCGTTTTTCTACCGCATTAATTCTGTGTTAAACTCACTCCCTCCACACATCTACCCCTTTGCACTTCCATTGAAAATCTTTATAAGCCTTTCCCTATCCTATCTGTCACCGAAGTAGTCTGTAACTGTAGATTCTTGTTGTCTTTTTGTTTTTGTAAATGTAATTATTGTTTTCTACTTGTTATATTGCATCTTCGTCATCTAATTTATGTATAGTTACCTGGCCACTATAAAATGGCAACTATATGCTGTATGTGGTTCTCTTTCTTTAAATGTAAAGCATAGCCGTGGTGGCTGATTATTGTTTTGCCCTTGAAAATGAGTTTGGGGCAAAACTCCGCGAAGCCAGCCAATAAAATGAGAAATGGCTCAATGTGTGCATTCCTCCGAGTATTTAAATCCATTAACGATTAATGACCACAAATTTTACCAAATACTACGTATTGACCCACTTATGAGATTGTCAATGTTTCGATTGAAGTAGTAATGGCTTATCCTACCCAAACACCCCCTATTTCTGTCACACTCTCCTCCAAGCTCGGAGCCAGTTCTGCTCCCTCCTGTACATATTGCAACCTCCTTCCATACGTCGTCGTTTGAAAAACTGCTGCGCTTTGCCTCGTGTTGTATCCATCGTCTCCACCACGGCGGCTAACAGACTGAAGGTTGAGAATTATCCTCTTGATTTTTTTTCTATCATCTTTTATGAAAATGCGAAACCTTATATCGCTGTTACATCTGTTTTCTCACCCCCGTTGATCTTGAATTACCATCCGAGTACCACAAGCGGTGTAGTGTGTATGAAAGGAAATGCGAGAGCCCGCGTTCAGAAAAATACTCCGTTTGCGGATGCTTGTCGCTCAAGCATTACCTTTACCGCAAAATGTGCCGTGCTCGCATATCCAACGAAGCCTTAAGCCTCTCATCTTGTCATCCATGCTTTTATAGAAATGTATTTTACTCACGGAATGATAGAAGCAATGCCTACGCAATTTCAATATTCCCTCACTCAAGCAATCCATGAATATCACGTGCCATGAAATTACCAAGCCAAGTGATGTGGAACGGTCATTGCACATGTGAATTCGATAATTAATATAATCTTATTTACCTCGTCTGCGGTTGATGATGTTACTGAAGCGTGTGATTAGATTAAACTCATTACACCATATCTATGCCATCCACCACATTTTTGTCGTAAGATTCCTGATGATAGGAGACTTAGAGGTCGCATCAAACCTTCATGCTATAATCTCAGCTTTCTTCCACCTCTTCCACTCTTGAAATGACAATCTTAGAGTAAAATATATATCTTTTGTCGTTTTATTCTATAATCTTGCTTACCAATAAATTTTCTACGATCTCTTAATGCATCTTCATGGAAAGAGAAAGTTGGAGGACACTAAATCTTCCTTAACCTGTGTTCGAAGTAAGTTTGTTTAGTCAAAATGCTTCTTTGTTTAGGTTTGTAAAAAGTTTCTTTAGTAAGACTGTTATGTCAAAATGCTTGAACCTTATTTAGCATTATTAATTGATAAAAAATTGTCGATTCTAGAGATGAAAAATAAATGGACACAATATTATTAACCATAGAGTATATTACTTTAATTTGGTGAAAATCAATAGATAGCACTCATTCACTGTACATTGGTCACTCAAAAAGTATTGACTCGCATATAAAAATGGTTGAATGGTTTGCTTATAGCAATAAAGGTGCTAATCGCATGTAATCCCACTGGTAGATTCAGCAGAAATGTTTACCGGATATGGACCGCGTGTAGACAACACTTCCAAGGGCATTAGAGTTGGCAAAGTCAAGAATATGAAGGAAATACGGTCCATACCACCTTTCTGCACATCATCGATCTGTAATACCGCCGGGACTGTTGTCTGCAAAGATAGTAGTACACGCGATGCATATTCCGCAAACCTCCCCGCTGAATCTTCACTACACCGCGAAAACCTGGACTAGGCATGAATCCCATTGGTAGAATCATTTTAGCAAACTTCAAATTCCCACATCAGCCTATACGGAGCTGCCCAAATTGAAACGTTCTCGGAAGAGGCGGCCTTATTCCTTTTTTTAGGTCACATTATGGTTATATGGATATGGGAAGGTTGGGTTGGGGGAATAAGGAGGGTAAATGAAGTTTTATGAAGGAAGTGCTGCATCTAAAATGTGCTTTCCATCCGGAGCATATGGTGCTTATGGCTCCGGCAAAAGAAGAATAATTATTTCTTACTCAAGCCTTGGGGCGCTTCTGACCATTCCACATAGGATGACCTCCGATTCATAACGTCTTAACATCGTACACCTTGGCAATCCCATAAAACCTTTTCTGTCAGATAAAAAGGAATGATACCTTCCTCTATCCTCCATTTGGGGCGAATCATATGGCTATCGCTTTTCTTTTTTTTTAATGTGGCTCCAAATTTGCGTCTTCCTCACCTTCCTTTGCTCATATTGAAGTCCGTTCTCCCAAGGCACAATCACTCCGTCATAATCTCCTAGAGGAATAAAGGAAGTGGAGTTTGAAAAATTCCATTTTGTTTCGGGAGTGATATCTCGCCATTCATTTATTTTCGGGAGATTCACATCCCAGATTGCCGTCTTCCCGTTCAGCCGTTTAAAAATGATTGCAATTCCTGCCATATCTCCGCCATCACCAGTGCTTTCCTAATTCCATTTTCTCTGAACTCCGTCTCATATAGTCAGATTATCATTCCCCTGCTTTTATAGGGGAAAGGACTTCGTAAGGTATAAGTTGGTGTCATATGGTTAAAATGTGACCAAGAAACTCATTATAGAAAAGAAATTGACGAGATTTAAGTTTTTTACTTGAATTTTACTCTTTGAAGTGTACAGTAAATGAAAATTTACTGGCAATTTTCCCCGAATACTTAAATTTTTCGTAAAGACCGGTTTGAGTCTATTTTATATTATTTTCAGGTTCGTCACAGACTTGGACCGAAAACATTTTCTTTTGCGGTTAAAAACTCAATGAGACCAACAATAGAATGCACAAAATTTGACTTTATTAACTGCTTTTTAATAGAACAAAATCTAAAATTTTCTGAATTCAATTAGAAATAAAAAATTATAAAATTCAATGAAAAACAATCCGTCTAAATGTTCCTTGTTCTACCCTATTCTTCCAAAAAGAAGAATGTTGTCTTTGCAAGTGTAATTAAATTCTCCCCACCCCATCCACCTCCGTACTCCACGGTCTGCGTCGTTTGATTGCCGCCCCGTGACCCATTGAGGGTGTGGGTGTCTGTTAGAATTGGAGCGAAGGAAAGGTGGTCATTTGCTGAGCTTGAGAGGGATGAAGGGGTTGTATAAAGTATGAGATGTCGAACCCCTCTCTGTCTCCAAGAAGGACATGCATGGTGGGTATGGGGCAAGGCGCGACGTTGCGGAAAAAACACTTCGATTTGATGACAAGATTAGGGAAAACGGCGGATGTGTCCGGAGATAAGGACACGCCGTTGAAAAAATGGAAGGGAAAACTTTGGCCTGATGATGGGGTCAGATATCGGAGAATGAAGAAGAGCCGATGTCCCTCCTTCACGCTATGTATACAATTCCGTCAACCCCCTCGCCCGCAAGGGCGAAAGGGTCCCATCCATCAGATCGCAAACACTTTTTTATGTCCACGCAGTCCTATCTCCGTCTCCTCATCTCCTTATCTACGGCCACGCTCTCCACCCCTATCGTCTCAAGAGACCGCGCAACTGCTAAATGACGGGGTAAAGGGGTTGTGTGTGGACGGCGAAATGTATATATATATAGGGGTGAACGGAGGAAGTTGAATGGAACGACTGACATACAGAGATAAAAGCTAAATACACGTACTTAAGCTGGTTTAAGGCGGTGGAAAAAGGGTGGGAAGTTGAGACAATGAGGTGGGTGGAAACAATTTTCGGGGTTTGTATTTAATATGAAAAATGTGCAATTAATTTTGCTCGAAATTTGAAACAGGAAGCGACAGCTTAACCCCCAAATTTTCATTCACATTTTACGAGCAAAATTATAAAATTATAATTTTTCCGTGCTATTTAATTTGCACTTCGCATCGGGGAATCATTTTCCCAAAAGTTTAGGCTTTGACTTGTTAATAGCCTGAAATTCGAGGTGGGAAGGCAATGAAAAGTGGTCCTGTATTTAAATAATAGGTTCAGTAAATCACTAGTATTTATCTAACCTTTTAAAGTTATCTTTCTTATAATATATAATTTGAGAGCATTTTTACGGTAAATGGGCGTTATTTCTAGCATGTTTGGCAATATTTTATTTTCATTTTTCGCAATATACTTTATCTTTATTTACGAAGTAATTTGCCCTGATGGTCTCAAAATATTGCTGATCCAACATCTGATTCAGTACTTTCATTTACGGGACCTACATCTTCTAGTCTTTTTGTAATTTTTTGATCAACTAGCAATATCTTTCTTGCTAGCAATATTTATGCTGTTCATGAACAATCTGTTTCGCAAGCAGATTTGGCTGTTGTATTTGTGATAGTGGTTGGTTTTTATTTCAAAGCTCATTCCCCATCAGCTTGAATTTAGGTGAAAGTAACTAACATGATTCCTTAATGTTCTGTGGTTGCTTATAAATGGTAGAAATCGCTAACCTAGTGCCGAGTGCGAAAACTATTTCTAGTTGACATTTCCCGGAGTAAATTTAGATTACGTTATCCCAATTGAAGAAATCATAGTTTACCTTCCTACCTCAAAATACGCGTAATAAAACTGTTAACTATTCTCTTTTTTACTACAAGTGAGTAAAACATTTTTGTAATTAGGGTGAGTAAACATTTTTTCGTTGCTGGTCAACTTGAGAGTGACACAATTTCGCCGATAGAATGAAAAACCCTCCAGAAGAGCTGAATGCGGAAGATTTGACGAGATTCAATGATTCTTTGCACCTGCGATTCGGGTTCCATTTAGTCCGAACAAAAGATCTTCAACAATGGAGCGCCCTCTGTTTGACAATGATTGGGGTCACTGCGTGCCATCGGACAAATCGCGTTCTTTGGAGTGTAGGCCAGAATTTCCGGAAGTTTCCCCATTGGTGGAAATACTCCGTTCATTAACCAGTCCGCTACTTTACCTCGTTGTGAAACACCGCTAACAGTGGATTCTATAAATACATTGGCTTTCAGTGGTCCGAGCTATGTGAGAAAATGGATGCAGCAGACAAATGGGTTCATTCAATGGATATCCATGTGTACATATTCAAAGAGGCGAACCGTTTTTATGTTTTAAGTATTACGCAGGGTGGAGAAAAATTGTGTCACGAAATTTGAAGTCTTGACAACAAGAACCAATTACCTATGATGTTTAGGTCAAAAACGCACCATTACTATTAAACTACAGAAAATTTGAGCTAAGCGCCCTCGTTTGTCTTGTATTCGAATGCTCTGGATAATTCATGACTTTCGAAAGATTTGTAGATCGCAATGTATCGAAACATTTGGCAAAATTTCGGCATATTTCCGACTTCCCATTCACAAACACACCTCAAACCTTTAAAATGACTTTGTGTCCTGAGAATAGTTGTCTAATATATTTACACGTAGGCATTTACTGCACCTTGATATGCGCTCGGTGGCAGGGGCGGATTAAGGATTTCTTTCTGGGTGGCACAAGGATACCTCGTAATACAAAACGAGCGCGACGATAATGGGACCGTATTAAAAATTTTGCATATTTTTTAGAGTCTGGGGAGGGGGGAGGCACGTGCTCCCATGGCCCCCTCTAGATCCGCCTATGCTCGGTGGGACATCTAACTAACCTACAGTCCTACACCTAGGTGCTAGCATACAATACAATATCAACTAAATAAGGTGCGAATTGCGAGGGGATAGATTTATCGAAACCGGCCTAAATTTTTACAAAAGCTATTTATCGTTCGGAGCAAGCCTAACTTAGCAGAAAATGCTATATGTTATTTGGGTAAATTTATGGCATAATGTATCTTATATAATGGTTGAAGTGTGCCCAAGGGCTAGAGTGAGGCAAGGTTGGGTATGGTTCCACATCCAATTCTAGGAGTGAGATTTACCACATCTACATCTATTACTACCCACAAGCCACCTCAAAGGGTAGTGGCAGGGGTGTTAAGACACCAGCCGTTTTAAAAAATGGAAAGGAAATGCTATAGCAGAGTTCCAAATCGCTCTGAAAGGTTTCTATTTCCCATTATCATGCAATCTAAGCAAATCGCGTAACCTCCGAGTCTGTGTAACGCTCTCTGTACGCACGTGGCAGATTTTGACGGATTGCACAGCATCCCCTTATATTTTAATAAGTTCACGGAGTCAGATTTTCTGCACCGAATCCCATATGCTCGCTGCGTATTGAAGGTGTGATCGGACGAGTGCGAAATAGCACCTTTTTTACTTTTTTCATCAGAAAATATTCCATAAATCCCTTGAGAATTTTCAAAGTTCCACAAAAAAATGAAGGGAGTTCAAAGAACGCGATGGTAACCTTTTTAATGGAAGTTGTAACGCCTCAGGGAAATGATTCGTCTAGCGCCTAACCATCATTGCCGGTGGACACTGCCTGGAAGTGAAAACGATAAAATTTCTGAGGCACTCCATAACCACAGAAGCATTTTCCTTTGGCTGCTATTATTTTGACTTGTATCCCAGGAATTGAGGACGCAGACATTTTTTCGATACAAAGGGCACATTAACACCTTCACAACTTTTGGCACGTAGCCAAATATCATTTCCAAGACGCACCGCGGGAAGGCACCAGGAGAAAAAGATGGGGATTCATATCTGTTTCTTACTCGGGAGAAAATAAAGCACCGAAGGAAGTAAAAGTACGGCCATCAGAAAGAAGTAATGGGAGGGTAAGCCATGAAATTGGCTCTCGTTGACTATAAAACTGACACTTCCGTCATTCGGAGCCGATTTCTCCCATTCAAAAGGTGGGTTTCTTCCCACGCCGGGTCCCATTTTTTTGTTTTCATTGGAAATTCCCAAGTATCGAGGAGCCACCGTCAAATGGGCTCTCTCCCAGGAATCCATCCATGCACCCAGAAAATGAACTAAATACCAGATAGCGAGATGAATGTGTGAAAATATCAATATGCTTCACCTTTAAGAATGCCATCATGTAAAGGAATGCTAGCAAGTCCAATTTCCTGAGATATTAGAGCCGAGTAACATATCCTACAGCCTTAGTAAACATATCTCCGGTTTCGCTATGGATGAGGTTTTCCATCTTTCCTTCCGACGTTTCGATGAATAACTCTTTCATCATCTTCCAGGATAGAGGAATCCAAATGCAATTCTGTTCACAATCGCCGGTTCATATACGTTTGCTTGCATCGCAAAAATAGTCAAATCGCACTGCTAACGTAGGAACATGTACTTGAAGTCAGAGGCGACCGCCGACCAATTAGGAGACGCTGAGAGAAGGTATCGCTCAAATCCGCGAGAAAATGTATATAAACCGGCAGTTGTGAACGGAATGACACTTTGGATTTCTGAAGACCATGAGTGTATCGTTCGTCAAAACGTTGGAAGGATAAATGGAATACCTCACGCGGTGTGATACCCGATATATCTTCTCTAATGTTCTTCGCCCTCCTATGCTTTCGTGGATACTTTAATACCGTACATCCACCGGCGAGGTTTACGCGGTATACATCGCGTGCGTGCATCTTATAATCTTCGCATATCTCGTAAAACTCCCCGCTGAATTTCCACCACACCGCTAAAACCAGCATAAGTATTTGATCTAAACATTGTTAGCATAAATGAAACGCGCAAAAGTCCAATTACAGTTCGGTATGAACAGGTAACACCACTGCATGCTCATATTAGCTCAAGTTCCGACTCCTCCGTATGTTACGCAGAACTCGCTGGTTTAACTTTAGGTGATAATTCTAATCCTCTTACCATGAGGTACACGTCGAAGGTTGATTGATGGTACTTATTGTCAGCTACAGTGGCGTAGCCAGGAATTTCGTTCGGGGGGGTGTCCAAAACCAGGGGGGGGAATTTTAGAAAAACGGGGTACTAACTAGAGGGTTGTAAACTAATTTTAACACTTTTCATAATCGAAAAAACTTCATTTCTCAAAGAAATATTATGTAAATTTATAATTTTTCAATATTTTATTTTCTTTAATGAAGGAAAAATAATAGTATTTTTATATTTCGGGAGGAGGGGGGTCTCCGGAGCCCCTGGACCCTCCCTGGCTACGCCACCGGTCAGCTACTGAGAAATACGAACTGAAAATCGTTGATGAAATTCCTACCTTCGTATGACTGATTGAACTTTATATATGCCCAAATGTGTCGCTGTGTCCCTCCCTTCAACCCTTCAAGTAGCAACTAGCCATTCAATTTATTTCTTCTAATTTGTTCAATTTGCTCTTTTGTTTGATCTGATCTTCTCATCTGCTTTTATTGCAATTATCCTACTGATGCAAGCAACTCCAATACTCAACCAATCAGCTTCCATTTCGTTGACCTCACAACTGCTCTATCAAAATGGAGAAACCGCCATGTTCGCTCCGACGCGACGAGGAGAAATGCCAGCCGCTTGCATTGTTTAGCTTCGGAACAGTGTTTTTTTTAATTGAAGCAGTTCCGAGTGGGGAAGAAAAAAAATTATTGAAGATAAAACAAATTTCACATCTTCCCCCTCCCACTTTTTGAGGAGTCGAAAAATTTGAATATGATGTACGGGTGAGGAGACTCGAACAGGGCTGAACACGGTGGACTGAATTGAATGGGTAATAAAGGACGGAGCGCGATAGAGAGATAAGGCAGTAGAATTCGCTCATTTCGGGATGTGTGGGAGGTTTCAGGATGCGTCGTTTTGCCTCTTGGAGCAGGAGTAGTAGGGGTAGTAGCAGGGGGAGTGGGGGTAAAAGGAGGACGTGGCAGGCCCCATTTGACGCTCCAACATCCATCGCGACCTCTCCCTCGCTTCCTTTCCGGCTTGGAGTGAATTATGAATATGAATGTCGCCTTATTAGGTAGTCAAAGGAGGTCCCACCCACCCCTTACCTCCCCAGGTCATGGTGGTTGCGGATTCGCTGCTTCCAAAGCCCTCGCTTGTCCATTTGGAACCGATCTTAAACGCTCCGTCCCATTCCCCGTTCGCTTTTAACATGTTCCGAGTCTCCCACACTCGCTATGCCTTGGAGTGTGTGGCCCCGCCCCCTTCCGCTCCTTCAGCTAATTGGCCCTAGATGGGAATAGGAAATGAACAGCGCTCCATCTCTCTTTGTCGAACACAACTCTAACGAAGTGTGTGTTGTATTTCGTTATTCTTTTTTTTCTCTCGCTTCCTTCTTGCTATCGTTGCTGAATCGGAGGAATGCGAGAAATTCTCTTTCTCCGCCTCCCTTAAACCTGTTGATCTTCATCAGAGTTTCAGTAACTTAGTCATGGAGACTACAAGGAGGAAGCTCCTTTCCATTCCATGAAAGGTATATATCTGTTGTTACTTTGGTCACTTAGTAATAGGTTTTCAAAAATTTACGCTATGCGACGATGTTTGCAGAACGATCCACTTTTTTCCCAGTGTTTTGCAGCACAATATTTGAATTGACGAGAAATTACGTTGAAGAATTATGTATTTGATGCATCACATCTTAAGGAAAATAAATTTCGGTTGACGGCCGCTATTATAGGTCACTTCTTTGAGAAATTCAGATCTCTCAGCCCTCTTTGTTGACTATAGTAAAAAAAAACGCAAAAATGCGCGTATGGTGACACAATACATTTAGAGGCCAATCGGAGAATCCTGTAATGAAATGTTATCCGTGAACTTAGATGTAAAAAGTTGACTTCCCTACCCTCCGACTTGTATCTCATCATTACCTTGTCAGAAGTAAGCGCATTTTCCCTCTGCAAATGGAGCTGTAAACCTCATGAGGCAAGGGAGCAATGCTGAACGAAGTACTGCAGAATATTCTGGATATTATTTGGGTCGATTATGAGCATACCCAAACGGCAAAGTGATATCTTGATTAACTCACTGTATGCCAAAAGAGTATCGCTGGTGATTTCTTTTATGCATCGAAAATTGTCAAATTTCCAATCAATAAACTGATATTTACCAGTTGTATGATATTCATTTATAACAGGTATCACCTGGTCGGACGAAAATTTAGGTTCCACTTAAATGCCGAAATAATACATAATTATTACATCAATTTACGAATAGGTATGCTGCTATTAAAAATATTATCGGGCCAAAGTTTGTCTAGTCGCTAATACCTCACTGATTAAGATTCGATTAGAACCGCCGTTAATGAGCTGTGGTCGCATGGAATTTCTATACACTGGGTTATTTTTTGGACCCCACTTATTTGCCATTTAAAGTGTCATCGCATCAAAGTTTAATATCTAAATTGTAATTGAAATGATGTCACTGCTATATTACCTAAAGGAAGGAGGAAGAAGGAATGTGTTACTTCTGGTATAAAATTGAAAAATTTTAGAATAAAAAAATGGCGCTTGATTCCAATCAGCACCACTTAGTTAGCACCTATTCCCCAACTTCTGCTTACTCCCCAACCTTCCAATAACATCCCCATTCACTCTGCCTTGTTTATATATCTTAGTGCTTGGTGTGGGTGAGTTGAAGGCCAATTTGGTGACTTCCAGTTCCAAAACTGCCTTTTCTCCCAGCTTCACCTTTCACAGGTAAATGGCCCACGAATGTCCTTGCCGTCCTTTTAACAGTGAATTCAGACAAATTGTGTTTCTTCACTTTACTTAATTTCACTTCACGATAAAGTTTTCATTTCCATTAATTTTTATTTTCTGTCAAGTGAATGCAATAAAAACTACTATTTGGAAAGACACCTTAGAGATAATCAACCATCTTGCCTTTGCCAATTTGGGATCTGATATCAGGAATTAATGCAAAAATGGAGTTTATTTGAAACCTTATAACTGTAATCTATCTCTCAATGCGTCAATTCAATGGCATGTACGCGATATTCTTGAATTGTGACAGACGTGTGTACGTTTTTGCATGAGCGTCTGAGGTTTTTACTTAGTTGCCAGGAATACCTGAGTTGTTTCATCCTAGGAGAGGGCCCACCCATCTGCTGATATTTTAGGGGTCTATTACAGTATAGGTTCCATTAGATTCACGGAATATCCCAATTAAATTCAAGATTTTCCTATAGAACCTGTGTGCATACTTGAATGAAAGAGTGCCTCTCAACATCTGTTATTGCTATATGTCTTGTTAGTTTCGTAGTTAGGCAGATCGTTATTTGTATTCTATGCATGTTAGTTTTCCTGGAAATTTATAGTGCTGGTAAAGCTTTCACCGCGGGTAACTAGAATAGGGCGGATCATTGCTTCATACAGCCGAATCATAATCTCGTACAGGACAGTCGATGTTAGTTGCGGAAGTATTTGTACTTTTTTTCGAGATGCTTTAGCTTAGCGTATTGCTATACTTACGCTAAGCTGAGATAGCGCGAGCAAAGAAGAACAGATATCGCTCAGAATGACAAAGGGAGCATTATCTTTCAACCTCTCTATTATTAGAAATCTTTCCATGTCCGTCAAAAACGATAAAATAAGAGAGGCTAGCCAAAGAGATAGGTTTTGTAATTCTCTTCTCCTCCTAGCAATAGAAAATTTAAATTACTTAACAATCAGTATTAATTTTGACGTAAAAATGAATGTTAGCTGTGTTATAATAGTCTAATATCTCAGACACTCAGGTTAATCATTTTTTTCGTTTAAAAGATGGTCGCAGTAATTTGCGGTGGGTTTGCTATCAAATAACGTTGCTATTGTTTTGCTGAGATGAAGTCGGTCTAGCTGGGCTGAAGGCATCGCCATATCATATTTGCTATTCATGAATGTTGCTTACATGTTGGGCGAACGTGTGTTCTTGCCGCTGAATAATTATGCTCCTCGATTCAAGTAGCGAATATCATTGTGTGCACCTTACTTCCCTTCGTGTTTCCCCTGCTTGACTTGGCTCTGCTGTTGGCAAACGTAGTGTAGAAGTTGGATCGGATACTTACTTCCCATATGCATTTGTCACTGGTTATACAGGCAACTGGAAGCCTCGTTGAGAGCAATCACCGATTTTTTTAAAAAATTTTTCGTTTTTTAATTTTAATACCATCTGTGTATTTATGCTGATGGAATACGATATTTTCAATGTACCGGGCAGCAAAAATATTTTCAAGAGAGTATTCATATGACCTAATAACGGTATCTTTAGCCATTGCAAATGTCCCCTCATGTAAATGTAAAATTATTTCGTATAAACCACCAGTTCATACATTAATGATGAAACATCTGTTAGAGCATACTACGTAAAACTTAAATATACTAAAAGTATTATAGAATAATATTTTTACCAGTATGTTTTAATATTGCAAACATTTTACATTGAGTGTAGCAAAAAATTTAGCAGGTCATCATTTCCTTTACATTTTCAATCCATCTGAGCCGTATGTACATTTCATCAGAGGGTTTTCTGCCATTAAAATATACATTTCGTATTGCATTTATTCACATATACATGATTGGCTAGCATGCTAAATCTGGATAACTTTAGCTAAGTGGGATTAGTTTTTACGTATTAATCATAAATTAATGATAAAATAATGAATTTTTCTCGAATTTCACAAAATACTTCAGCAAGTATTACACAAACCCTTGCCGTTTCGGAAATCGTTTGTCACTATCACGGGATACGTTCACCTCAATGGGAAGCGATACCGAGAAAGGTTATACCTTCGTAATCATAACAAGTGTCAATATCCGTTATTCTTTGATTTAATTTCGAAAATTCGAATTATTTCTTCTCTTATAAACTCTTTATGTAATTTCTTATATGTAATTTCTTTTTTATTAATCATGTCTACATGTAGTGTTAATGAGGGCTTCATTTTATATTCAGAAGAATACATGGCTAACGTAGGTTAATTTTTTTCAAGTTCAGTAATTGCGGAAAAGGAAGAGGGTGCTGTTGTACAATTACTATTATTATGTGAGAAACTTTTTCTTCGCTGATACCCACTTGTTCTTTAACAATTAGTTAAACTTTTATTTGCATATTCTACAACTCTCAGAAGAAAAATGTAAACATGTCAAGTAGCCTCCAACCTTGCCAACGAGCTAGGGGCGGCCGTGGAAATTGACCCTTTCCTCGTGCCAAAAGCTTTTCAATCGCATTACCCTCTTTACAAGATATTGTAGTTTTACATGGGAATCGTAGGATTTCTCCTGCCTAATCGTCTGAAAGTCTTATTTTCGACTGCCTAAGTGCATGCCGATCGGTCGATCGGTTTTTACTGCCGATCGGAGACCCATCATGGGATTCCCCGTCTTCCGTAACTAACCTCTGAAAAAAATACTCAGGGCTAACAGTTTGGGCGAGTCTTTAACACTAGAATGCTCGGCTGGGTCAATTTGACCCGTAAGAGAATATTAAAGTTGATTATTTTGAAAGGATGAAAAGTTTTAGACTCATATTTTATGAATTTTAATTATTTAGTTTGGTTTACCGCTCTGCAAAAGTTGGGCCTGATATTATTTTTTCTATTTTTTTCTCATCACTTATACCTGCCATGCCCGGATTGGTCATTTTGACCCAGAGAATTAACTCCATACGAAGCATTTCTAATGTTCCTTTCTATTCAATGTAACGGTGTGATTTATATTGATTTTTTGTCAAAATGTTATTGTAATTTTTTTTAACCTGATATCATTGAAATTCTTTGTACCTCCCACACCCATCAGAGGAAAAGTGATATATATTCACAAATTTGTTGAAGCTAGTTCCAATAACACCATAGAAATGTTTTAACAACTACAATTTTAATATTATTCGTCTCATTTCATTTTCTACTACCCTCCCAAATGCTTCATAAAAAATGTCAATAAATAAACTGGGAAGGAATCAAGCATTTTGAGTAAAATATGCAAACATGGTCACATTGGGTCAAATTGACCCACTCGGGCATAATAGGGTGTAATCGTTGGTCGGGCATTTTAGTGTTAAGTAGGTAATGGAAAAAAACTCATAATAAATTTCAAAAAACGATTAAAAAGAATCAATATTACACTGCATTTTTTATTTGTAAAGTACTGTATTGCATTACATACATTTTTAACTAGCATTCTTAATCTGAATCATTTGAACATGAAGTGAACTATATATTATGTATTAATGATAAATTTATAAGTTGATAATACATTTACCTCACAAAATATTACACTAAGCCAGGCCGCTTCGATAGCCGTTGTTCCCTAGCATGAGATATGTTTACCTCAACGGAAAGGGATGACAACGAAGAGTATACCTCGGTGATTTTCCCAAGAAAAAAGGATCTGTGTTGCACTGCATATTTTTATTTGTAAAAAATGTATGTAATTTTTGATTAATTAATTTGTGAAAGAGAAAAATAAATTCAAATTGTCAAATTCTTCCTTTGGTGTGGATAAAGAATAAAGTTTTGAAATAGAGAGGTGCTTTCCTTATGTTAAAAATAAAAAAAATCGCTGAATTAAGCAGGAAACAATTTTTCATCATTCAATTTTTCAATGAAGAAGGGTTGTATGTGTTTTTAGATAAATATTTGGCTATAAAAATCCAATTTATTAAATATGTATCTTTAGTTTGCATTTTTTAAATATAGAGGAAGGTTTATTTGTGTTTTTTACTGGAGTTGGGATATAAGAATTCAATTTAGTGAGTAGGTAAAGTGGTGTATGCACAACGCCCGCTAAATAGTCAACGCAACAGCTTTCCTTCAATAGAAGTTTAGCTTCCAGCAGGTTCGGGATCGGAGATTTTAATCCTCCCCCACCCTCTCTCATCTAGTTAATTCTCTCTCTCTAGGGAAATTCCCAATGAGATGCAGGTTCTTTTCGTCTCCGCCCGCACCGCCACCGCTGCTTCCCGATCAGACACCGGTCGTGTGCTGACCATCCGCCACCTGCTCCCCCCCACGCCTTTTCATCCGATTCCGGTGGCCGATCCGTTTTTTGTCGATTTCCTCGCTAGATACGATCGCCGTTTGTCCTTTTTTTTTGGATCGGAGGATGAAGGTGGAAAGATATAATCCGTCCAAGAACTCCCTTGATTCGACCCTTTTTGGCAATTAGTGGGTGGCAGTACTAACAGGCCGAGTAATTCACGATCTGCCCTATCTTTCTTTGCATAGGATAGTACATTAATTCCTATGTGGCTGATGATATTGTTAAGACACATGAGTTAAACGAAGAGGTAGTAAGTTCTAGCGAAAGGAAGTCGGGTGTTACAGTATCTAACTTATTATTTCGTTTGAACCGGGCGGGGATGCACGTACGGTTTGTTTCTAAGATATTGTTGTATTCTGTTTATCTAATAGTCAAGTGCTGTTGAGGGTAAGGCACTTATTATGCGTTAGCTGTGAATCTTAACCTCCAACTTAGTAATAAATATATCTTTCCATTGCACGTAGGCAGACCACTACTTTGTTAAGATTATTACCTCCCTAGGACATTTAGATCCTTTAAAACCAATTACTACATTTTTTATTCATTAAGTGCAACGGGTGGATTTCCTTTCCTCTAAGGGAATGGGTTCTACTTCTCGCCCGGATGGGCTTTAATTTGGTGTGGGAGTAGTGTGCGCGACTTCCCGCGCACGTCTGCGATTTTAGCCGGCTATTTGGTGGTCGGCTAATTTCGTAGCTGTGATTGGTTTGCGGTAGATATACCGACAAGTGAAGAGTATGGTGACAATTATTCATTTATGAAAGTTTGGGTGGTATTATATATTTCGTGATGGCTACATTTAAACTGCGACTTTTTGCCAGAGAGCAAGTGAAATATGGTAATGTTTATGAATTATTGCTGACCATTTAAAAATAAGAAAGTAAGGTTAAATAAATACTTGTGTTTTAAAGGAATTAAAATGTATTAATTTTGAAGCAAAGGCAAAATTCCACAACTTCTAACTGAACACAGAAAAGTATGCACAGCATATTTTTTGCAAGGCAACTAACGCTTGTTTATGTCTTCAATCATTTGCAAGTAAACCCCTTGGAATTTCTATTTTAGAGTATGGAGGTAGTTCAGGCTTTCACACACTTTTAACGATCTCTTGTGCACTACGCTAATGCCTTGAAACCGCTCGGAATCAAGAAATACCATTTAAAGTACGGGAAGTAAAAATTTTGTGATGAAAGTATGACGAAATTTAGTTTTGCAGGAAAGCGACTTAAAGTGAAAGGGAGTTTCAATGTATTGGTCCAAGTAAGTTCTCACACATAATCCACTAAAACTTATTCGTATTCGAGCTTCGACATATGACAGGAAGATTATCGTTTTCGAAGCCAGGCACAAGTAAGAATAAATCAGTCATCAAATATTAGATTTGTGTGAAGAGGTATTCTTACGCTCAATTGCGCGTTAATCCTTCGTCCAACTTGGGAAAGTAGTTGAATATTTTTTTACAAAAAATAGGTTTGTTTTAACCCTGACTTCCAAGGACTGAAAATGAACACCGGTCCAAGTTTCAACATATTTGGCGTGAATGCGTTGATGATGACACGCCGAAGCTGAATATTGGTGGTAGAATAGGATGCATTGAAACAAACTAACTTTGATTAGAAATGGGTATGCAGGATATGCCAAGGTAATTTTGGCAAAAAAGAATTCCAATTCATGACGTACATTTTGAAATTTGGAATAAGCTCTAATTTTTCTAAATCGCTTACAGCCCAAAGTTCCACTTTAGGAACAGATTTATAAAAATTCATGGAAATGATAAATTTATTATCTGCGATTAATTTATAGCTTTTTATGTAAATAAAGTATGGAAGTCTTTTTAAAAGTGCATCGCATGACTTTTGTTTACATTGGTCGTTAATTATGCCTTTTAAAAATTGGTTATTTTCTTCACCTTTGTAGTGAGCATGCGGTTTATTCAATATTTAACCCTACACTCGCTCTCCGGTAACAAATACTCATTCATTCAAAAGATCAATATATATATAACATTGTTGAACTCAGTTTTTTGGGCAAGTGTATATTCGTTTTTCAAGCAATAGCAAAATGTTGTTGCGTGTTCCCTCTTGGGAACATGCTTGAAAACGTATTTAAAATTTTTTGTTCGGTTTTTTTTCATGATATCCCCTAATTAGTTTCAAAATAGATAGGATGTGCAAAAAATAATTAAAAATCAGTTGTTAAGCTTGTTCGATCTTGAAAAAGTTAATAATGTCTCTTCTTTTTACTCCACAATGTTAATTTATGAGTATACTAATGATAAGTGAAATATTTTCAAATTTAAAATCAGGATGTATTTCCAAATATGCTTCAATTGTTCCTTTTGCCTTTCTGTGTAGCAGCGGCGTCAACACCATCTATTGCCGCGCGCTGCACCACCGTGTTTTGTTTGCATTTTTATTCAACGCTCATTGTCTATTGAGACAAACATGAGGGTATGAAAGATTAAGACGTGTTTTACAATTATTTTTCTTATACTTTCAATTGGTGACTGCAATACTGATGTATGAAATAGTATCGTAAGTAAATAGTAATAGTTTTAGAAATAGTGGGATCAATCAATTACCGGTAATAAGGCGTTTTGAGTGTTATGCGTAAATACAGCCAAGCATCCATAGAGCTAAACGTGAGCCAGGCAAAAAGAAATCGTAATAGAAAATAATCGCGAAAAATAATGATTCTATAAACTAAAAATTAAGAGATCTTTCCGAACGTGGTCCACGCGTTCTCATTTATTCCTTGGTGAAGCAATTGCAGAACCATCTGTTGTTTTGGCGATCTCCCACCGTCTTTGTCTTTCATTTTCAATGCAGTATTTATTAATACACGTTTGACTCTGGAAAAAACTTTAGATTTGTAAAATGTGGATTCTTGAACTTTTAAATATTACCAAGTAAATATATTATCAAAAAAGCTCCTAAAATGTCTCGAAACGCAGCACTCTATGTCGGCATTTCAACTCTCACTCTGGACTTTTATATTAAAAACATTCTATTTACACCAACTTCATTCTAGTCCTTAATGTACTGTGGAGACCTACAATAATGTTGATAGTATAAAAAATATTTTCTTCAAGAGACATTTCCATACACTCTCGTGATATTCTTAGAAACTGCAAGACCAACTGGCAACAGACGCTACTCCCCTTCTGTTCTGGGATTTTATGTGTATTTAATAACATCGCCTATTTGAACCAAATTTTTTCAGTTGTGAATGAACTGAAGTCATCTACAATAATGTTAATCTAGAATGTAAAAATCCAGAGATATTATTAAACACGCTCCAGACATACCTACTCCGATCTCTTTATTCCATCTATCGACTGCAACAGTATCTATCGACATGTAAACTGTCTCACCTTTTGGGCCTTCATTTATATTTAGAACACAGTATTTTTTCACCAACCAATATTTACCACTTTAGAGACCTATAATAATACGGATTCTAGAATTGAAATAATGTTGGCTCTCATTTTTATTCCATGCCCATTAAAATTTACATATCGATATCTAAGTTCTAACAACACGTACCTCAAATTTATCCGAACTGAGTTAATACTGCTAATACTTTTATTTCAGTTTTATGAATTTTTGGATTTTCATTTCAATGAAAATGATATACCTACCTACTTATGAAAAAAATAAAGTTTTTTTTTTTGCTTTCCTGAAAATTTGCTATTTTTGAGATACGTGTTGTTAGAACTTAACCATCGATGTACAAAAATATTGTTTATAGCACTAATATATTCAAGAGACGTGTCGCAGTAAAATAGTTGTTTTTTCAAGTTCCTATTCTCTATCGACTGCAGCACTACCTTTCCCCGTTTAAATTCTCCCGCATTTTCCGCTATCATTTATATTTTAAACTTATTGTTTCGTCACGAACTTATTTCATCAAAATGAGTGGTTTAGGCGTGATTTCTTGAAACTGCTTCATATTGAAGAAAAATCCTTGTAGATTTCACGTAAGTAATTTAAATAACGACCAGTTTCGTCGCTGTGCGACATCGTCAGGATTGGTTTATGTTAAAATTATTTATGCGTTAGTTTAATCATTTATGAAACCTAGAGTAATGCAAATTCTATAATTTAAAAGTACCTACTTGGATTTCATTTTTATTCTATATCAATTGAAATTAAGAGACTTTTCCGGACAAAATTAACGCTCTATTTTTACTTATAATTTACCAATGAAATCAACGGACATTGTCAAACAAAAATAACGCTCTTTTTTATGCTTCTGTTCTTTGCAGCGACAGCAGCACCATCTGTCGGCGTGGCGACTCCCCCTCCGCCTCCCCCGGCGGGTGCCGCCGCGGCCACCGCCCTGCGCGACCTCTACGCTCTGCACCACCACCCGCACCACCACGCCCACCCCCACCACCACCACGCCTCGGCGGCGCACCAGTTCGCCGCCGCGGCTGCGGCAGCGGCGGCGGCCGCATCCGCCGCTCCCTCTGGGGGTCTGCACCCTCCTCCGCCACCCCCTCCACCGCCGCCTCACCACCCCCAGTTGCCCTCCGCCGCGGGTGCGGGTGCAGGGACCGCGGGACAGCAGCAGCAGCAGGCGGCTGCGGCGGCGGCTGCGGCCGCGTCGGCCGCTTCCCTCTCGTCGCTGGTGCTGGCCGCTGCGTCGCCACACCGTCTCCTCGAGCTCTCCCGCCTCGGACTCCGCCACTACGACCTCGCGTCACACGTGCTCTCGCAGCAGGGAGCCGTCACCAAGCTACTCGGTGAGTTGAATTGCCCAGAGTTGAATGCGTATCGGCAGGAGCGAGAGCGCAGTAACTCTTTCATCCGTGGCGCTGAGAGCATTACTGGATTTAAGTCAACTTTTCCGGGAAATATATGGCAGAACAGTAGTGCGCAGATATACCCGAAGATATCGCAATGTCCCCTTAAAAATTTATTTTAAGGGGATAAAAATTGTGTCCACAAGTATAATTTAAAAGGAAAAAATAGTAATAATTATTTAAAAAAATAGAAAAGAAAACAATAAAAAGTAATAAAACAAATAATTTTAATAAAAATAATTATAATAATAATAAACAGAAAATAAAAAAATGATTGTCATTGGAAAAAAATGTATATTTTTACATTCTGTGGACGTTTTTGATATTCCTTGATCAGTGTACCTACTCTAAAAACAAATCAATTATCAACATCTGTTTTAGCATGTAAGCTTCTGCTAACACAAACATCTGCGCGAAACAAACTGTACTGTCATCTGGCTGGTTGTGGTACACATGGTTTACCGGTACTACGTCATTGCGCTTTCGGCGCTACATATAATACGAATATATAATTTAATTTCAAAACTTTATGACATGTGTTTCATCTGTCCCGCAGTGCTAGCAGTGGTGATATGGTCCTCTGAAAAGACCATAATTTAGCTACGCAGCGGGAATACATCGATTGTATCGGGTGTGTTCGCTTTCAAGTTGTCCTGTGCCAACTACTGATAACCGATTCCCTTTCATAGTGCTAGTAAGATATTAGAAAGATCCTTCATACTTCTGTTAGTGCTAGGAATAGGTGCCTGCAAATTGCTTCTATTTTGCAACAACAACAACAATTTCCACTGAATACATATAGCTAAACCTGAAATAAAAACAGTGTTGATTTGGAGCAGATGATTATTTGAGAAAAATAAAATGGTAAAAGTTCTCAAAATATAAATGATAACATAGCCCTCGGATGGGGTGGCTTATTTAGGTGCGCACTGGTAATACACCGGCAGTATCGGGTATGCTTGCTTTCATACAATCCAGTGGCGACTAAGGAATTCTCTGGCACCCGTTTCTATCGCTATTGGAAGTATCAGGGATTTTATTTATAATCCGTTCCAGTTATAATTTTCGGAGTTTAAGTTTATTTTTAGCTCTCTGCCGTATTTTCGGGATCTCCGGAGAAAGAACGAGGTGTAACCTTTTATGCAGACAAACCGTTGATATTCCGATAATTCTTGTCATGGAGTCAGAAAATGCGTAAAAAATTCTTTCCTAGCGTTGCACGGTTTATATTCCCAGAGCTGAGGACCCTACTTTTCCCGAGTCGGCTCTTTCTTTCTTCGTTTCTTTCTAATATCACTTTCACGGAAGCCTTCGCCTGCGACCAATGCCTATCGGAGTCTAAATGCGTTCATCTCTTTGCTGCTTTCTCGCTATACACAAGTTGCCTTGAGTGCAGCGACAAATATTAGTAAATTTCAGTGACACCAATGTAATACTAAATTTGTCAAATTAGAAATCACTGAAGTTCAACTGACGTTAGAATAAATCGCGCTCCATCACAAGGGCTGGATATGAAAAGTAGTGTTCACAAGTTTACAAAATATGAAATATAATTTAACCCTCTAACAGGGTGGCTTATTTATTCCATATATTCAGCCCTGAGGATGGAGTACGAATAGTATACCGAAACGTCGACAGCCATGGAGTAGATCACCCGGTGGAACACTCGAGCAGCCTTTACTATCAGCATACGCCGGTAAAGCAACAGATCTATTAAAAAATATTGCGTGAATATTAACAGAAAATATATTGCGTGTTTGTTTATCTATGTCGTTCCCACGATTGCCAAACGTTGCGCTGCAATCGCTCCATACGGGCATGCGTTCCGATTTGCTGATATGGGGTTTTAGCTACGGAAAAAGCGACCAGACGAGTGATAAAAAATAGCGATGGGAATCCTCATCGCGATCGCGAAAAACAATTGCCGGTGACTATCATTTGCGAGTGATCACTCTAGTGATCGCGATAGTGATCACTTTTCGCGACGAAAAAAATGATCGTGTGATTCAGGTTTAAAGTTAATTGTTAGAAGAAATAAACAAAAATTGTTGCGAAGAGATGCGAGTTAGTCTCAGTTGTGTGCTGACGCCGAGCGGAAAATCAAATGCTTTGCTAAGTATCTAATTGATCTCGTTTGTTTTCTATACCTAATTTCTGTACCCAACTCTGTATATAAAAAAGAAATCACTCGCACCCCTTAGCTTCCAACCCACTCATTTGAATCAGTGCGAGTTCGTGGTGTGAAAGGCTCTTACAACTTGGGCCAAAAAATATTAGTTGTTGAAAATTTCAATTCTAACTGATTTTTTATTGCGAATTCCGTCTTTCCATGCCTTTTGCCAGTTGATTTATGGCACCCTCTTGATGCCAACTCCTCACGCCAGCACCTCTTAAGCTTAATATTTATTTTAACCATCCCATTACTGAAAATTACCCACATTCTGAGAATGCCTCGACTAGATCCATTAACATATAAACCGAAGCGTTAAATTGTGTGCTCTAAATGACCTATTATACTTTTATTTTATTTAAATTTTTTTAAATGGGTGGCCTACTTCACGCAGGCGAGGAATTTTTCACGACCCAGTGAATGTTCGTCTATCACTCTGTTTCATTTGTTTCCTCAGCGGAAGCAGATATCCGAACCACTTTTCCTCATCGGTTTTTCAAAGCCTTCGCTTCCAGGGAATCACAATATCGGCACTTTACCTTTTGGGTGGAACCAAGAGACCGAAGAATATCCCAAGCCTCTCTTGTCATTTGCATAATCCAATTTTGGGGCTTTTGAAAGCCTTACAATGGCTAAACCAACTCTCGTTTTTTTTGTGCGTCCATCGCTCAAAGTCCAGATCGTTTCTGCCCAAGCTCACTCTCACTTCTTCTCTTTGGAGCCATGAACTTTTGAACTTTCGGGAATCGCTTTCTTGGGAGGGCGCGTTCGCCTTTTTTCGCGTCCATTTGAAGTCCTCCATCAACTAAATCCAATATACTGCCTCTACTCCCGCTCTAAACATTTACCCTGCGAATCGTTTTCGCGTAATTCAACCGTAGACACGACCGCACGGAACCGAAAATTTGGGGAAGCAATACAAACTCCGAAAATGGGGTGGAGGGGTGAAGATAAACTGCGAAAACAAATACTCAGATTTTATTTAGTAATCGCTTTCTCGGAAACACAATTTCTCACGCTATGATGGCTCGCAATTCTTGCAAGCAGTTTTCGTATTACGTCATTTTTAGCGCACTTGATTTAATTTACACCCTAAGCATTCCTACGGTAATGCTTCCTAGCTCACACACCAATCCGATTATCAGTTTGAAAGAATTAATATCCTATGGCAAGGCGCCCCCAGCTTACGTTTGATAACTTTGGCGATTATCTCTTGTTTTTTATTCACTTACACTAACTTGTTTAGACAAAATATGTTTTGTAATATTTAGAAACCACTCATATAACCCTTCACTTTCATTTACAGCAAGGCTGACTATTTACCTATGTCAGTGGGCATGGATGATCCTCACGTCGTACCTCAATGTCGTCAAAGTAATATGTTTTCCAACAATTTGCCTTGATATTTTATGCATAAAGGAGTTAGTCCCATTGATTCTCCCAGGTGGTAATGGATCCTTCAGTAATCTACAACTATTCCACATGAATAGAGGGCTACATGCCGTGAAACACATTACTGCACATTTGTATATGAAAATAGTGTATATTCTATCAACTTGTTATGCATGATATGTACACACATTAGCGGTTAGGGTTTTACGGTTCTCAGACGAGTTTTTGAAAGAAGAATCAGAAAATTACAAAGACTTACAAGAAAGATGATTATAATATATAATTATAATGTATAATTATATATTATAATTATTTATTATTATTATATATTATAATATATAATACTAAAGATGATTAAAATATACGCGAATTAAGAGAGAAGTGAAAAAGTGCCGTTACTTAGTTACTTATTACCAACGAAGGACGAAGCAAGAAGGAAAAGTGAATAGTATAGCACAAGAAAGGACGGCTGCCTGCAAAAAGAAGAATCTACCTACATCTGAAAATACATTCAGAGAATTGATCAGATGCTATGTGTGGAGCGTGCATCTTTATGGTAGCGAAGCTTGGGCGTTGACAGGTGCATTGGAGTATTCGAAATGTGGTGCTACCAAAGAACGATGAAGTTTAAATGGATCGACCGAGTAGGTAATGAGGAAAAGCTAAGAAGATTGGGAGAAAATAGAAGTCTTCTAAAAATCTTACGGAGAAGACGTGAGAACTTAGTTGGCTATCTTATGAGGCATGATGGGCTGATGAAAACAATCTTGGAAGGAGAGGTGGAAGGGAAGAAGAGCAAGGACGGCCTCGAATGAGTTACAAAGGGTAGGTCATAAAGGATGTAAACGAAATGAAATAAGTCGCTATGAAAAGACCAGCGGAGGAGAGGGCCGAATCGTGAGCTCAAGCAATTTTTAGGATTGTTGCCATCTGATTATGACAAAGATTAATAGGAAACTTAATATGACTTAACAAGAGTTTAAAGAACGTTGAGAGATAGTTTTCTTGCACAAGATTATTTTTAAAAACACTTTCAATATTCACTTTGATATTGGAGTTTAACTTTTAGACATTTGGTGTGTGTCTCTTCATTATATTATGCTTGATTTATTACGCTTTACTACACTTCTATTTGCAAAACGCTACATTTAGGGTTATTTGTGCCCTGTTTTAGCACATGTAGAAGAGAATGCTTTATATTTCTGTTGGTTGGGGAGCGGGGCAAGTAATTTGAAATTAATGCACTCCAGAGCCACTGACAAATTCATACTCTCATTTCACTTAACTTCCAAGAAAAAGAATAACTCTCATACCAGACCGAAAATTTAGGAAAAACAACTCTTTAATGTCGCAAAGAAACATGTGATTCGAGACTGCATTCATCTTGCTGTAGAAATGGAGTGAATTCACTGTGTCGATATTTTTCCATAGATAAGAAATAGATGGGTCAGTGTGAAAGGTGACCGAGTGTTTTTTTTCCTTTCGTAATCTCCTATAAAGAAGAACTGTTCAATTAATTGAGTAAGTATGTACGTCCGTTGATATAATAGTGTGTTAAAATAATTTTTACTCTCATGACTTGTACTTTGCTTATAACTTTCCTATATAGTAATTTTTCTCGGTAAATATTTACCGAATTTACATAAGAGGTACTTTTCCTTGCATATTATTTTGATTTGAATAACTGAATGAGCAAATTTCACATTTTCATTCATAATACCTGAGTATTTAATGAGCATTTAGACATTTAAAAAAACTCACAATTAAACATTTTATAAAAAAATTCTATAAAACCATAAGAATAAGAATGCTTTGTTTTAATTAGGAATCGACGTCATTCTATCTCGGTACTTGTATAACTTTGCGAGTGGCAGCAACATGGTTATGGCTACATTGGTTAGGCCTCTTCTCCTTCAGTAATTGTCAAATTCATTGTACAGACAGGAATATTTTTTTAGTAAAGTCGTTGATTACATAATGAGCAAATTTCACATTTTCATTCATAATACCTGAGTATTTAATGAGCATTTAGTATTTTTTTAAACTCACAATCAAACATTATATAAAAAAAATTATAAGACCATAAGATAAGAATGCTTTGTTTTAATTAGGAATCAACGTCATTCTATCACGGTACTTGTATAACTTTGCGAGTGGGATCAACATGGTTATGGCTACATTGGTTAGGCCTCTCCTACTCTAGTGATTGTAAAATTCATTGTACAGATAAGAATATTTTTTTAGGAAAGTCGTTATTACTCACGATAATGATGGTAGTTGCTTGCTTCCTGTCTCCGTGATTTTCGTTTTTTTCCCTTAAGTTATAATATATATGAGCATCTAATCGGTCCTCCAATTTTTATTTGCAATTCCAATGTTATAAAAAAAATTATTCCAATAGAATTGACCCTTTCCTATCCGAAAGAAATATCCATGACATGGCGTGCCCTTTTTACCGAACAAGGAGGTCAGATTACGGAGTCGACAACGGTTGGTGAAAAAACGCTTTTCAAAAGGTCTAAAAGGGACCACTGCCACGGCCATTAATTTTTAATGGGGTGCCCAAATGGTGGAGGTGGTGGGAGGTTAAAGTGGAGGGATTATGAGGAAAATCATATCTCCTCAGTCCATTGCTGCAATATTTAAATATTTTCATCTTTTATGGCACCCATTTAAAAAAAAACAAAAATGAAACGATAAAGCAAAATGGACGACGGCCATTTTAATGTGCGCACGGCCGCCTCGTTGGGAATAGCCAATGAGCTGGCGTTATCGTTGCAACCCTTGGCTCGGCTTGAGCATGCGAGGATAAAGGTGAACATGGAGAGGAAACTGGCCCCTAGGTGGGTTTGCAATTTCACGAAAATCATTTCAAATTTTTTCCCCCTTGCTTTTGCCTTTTATTTCTCTAAAAATAAAGTATTTTTGTCGACGGAATTTCCATGAACATGATTCTTTTTTTCCTTGGAATAAATGTATTTAAGAAGAAGCAGTACTGCCGCGAAATCAGGAGCTGATTAAAGCCGTTTTTGTTGGGGGTTGGGGCGGTTCATTACTTTTGGCTCCCCCGTGGTGGTATTCAATCTCTCATTTTGTTGGGGGGTGGGGCGGTTCATTACTTTTGGCTCCCACGTGGAGGTATTCAATCTCTCTCTCCGATAATGAGAGACCGATACATGAAATTTGATTGAAAAATAGACTTTGAGATATAATCATTTTTGAATCGTTTGTTGAGTTGGTTAAGTAAAAATATCATAGGGCTACTTAATACGCCTCGGGCACAAACAGCTTTAAACTTGTGCAAATTTTAAAATTTTCACGGTGTACGAAAGAAATCCTTTTGACAATTACCTTGAAGCTCTGTTGTGTAAATATACCCCTGCATTCCTTTTATATTTTAAAGCACTATGTTTGATATGCAATAAAATGTTATCAGAGTTCTGTTCTGTCTTTCCTTCCCTTCAATTCAAGCGCCAAGTTTTAGGACTATATGTGAACAACCTATTCTTAAAGCTTTGCTATTATTAATTGCCAAAAAATATGGTAATGGCATCATTTTAAGAGTTCAGCCAGAAAGGGAAAATATCAGAAAACATATCCTTTTCTACCTTTCTCCAATAAAATTTGAATTATTTTGTTTCAAATAAGCATTTGTTTATTTATTTTTATCAATTTCACGTAGGCACTTCATTGTTTTTCCATCAGATTGTCATTCGAAAGAAAATTTCGTTGGCCTAAATATTTTTTAATGGCATTATTTTTAGATTCTCAGTGAAATAGGGCAAAGTATTTTTTTAAATATATACCTTTTCTTCCTTTTTCCAAAGATAACTTGAATTTTTTAGCTTGAAAATAGTTTTTTTTATTCAGTAAGATATATTTGTTTATCTATCATTATCTATTTCACTTAGGTTCTCGATTAGTTGTTTTTAGCCGATTGTCATGCAAAAGAGAGAAAATCCTTATGGGTAATCATTTTGTCTTATCCTTTCCTCCTCGTCTCGCGTCGCTTCATGAATAAACCTGAGCTGCCATTTGCTGGCCCGCCCTTAGAAGATCTATCCCCCCTCTTAGCCCGCCACCATGCTATCCTCCGCCCCCGCATTCTCTCTCTCTCTTCCGGCCACCCCGAAAACCCCTTCCCCCGCCCCCTCCACCCCAGGGAGTGAGAGGGTGGGAGTTGTAGGGGGGGGAGGGGAGAGCGAAAGGGCATAATCCGACAAATCACGGGGTCAGGCGAATCAGGGCGAGGGTGCACGCCCCCTTCTCTCTCTCTGTGGCGTCGCCTTCCGCCCCCACTCCACTCCCAACCCCCCCTCTCATCCCCTTTGGGGCCATTTCCGTTCCCCCATTTACTCAAACTGCCCCTTTCTCCCCTCCCACCCTACGTGGACACATGAATACGCTCCCGCGACATGGGACCGTATTCAAAGAGCGGCCTTCGTGAAAGAAAGGGGTGGATAATTGCCCCGTGCCTCTCTCTTATAAGTCTCCTTACCCCTTTCCCCGACAGAAACAATGAATATTTGAGATTATGAAAAAATAGTTCCGCCATTTATTCTCTTATCATTCCATCGCTGCTGAGAATGTCGTAGCTCACGGAAAATAATGCCTAAAGTCGAGGCATGACCGTAAAATTAATCGAAGGGAGATTTTGAATACAATTCTTCAATCTGGAACCTTGCACCTTATTAAGGGGCGTTTATTAATCCATAATATATTGGGAATTATTTTTTAAATATTTATATTTTTAATATTTTACCATGGAGCTTCGTGATTTAATTCGAGTTCTACTCATTTTAAATAGATTTCATTTGGAACCATATCGTCGACGTTAATGATATTGGATTAGTTGCTTGCCACCATTCGGGAATTTATGGAATCTTACGGTAATCATAATCTATACCATTTCCTCTTTCCACTCTACTACTCACTGGTAATGTAGAAGCTGATGAAAAGTAATAAATAGAACATCGGCATGGCCAGTAAAGTGCTCTGATATGGGAATTGAAGATTATTTGCCGGAATTTGCAGAAGTGCTATTCTGGGATTTTGAGACTAGGTACTTAAGCTTTTGCTTCAATTTTTCAAAACGGTATTGGGGTTTACATAAATGCATTTACATTAATTTGCTTACACATATTCATGATATGATGTCGTTGTATTGTTGGTACAAAAGTATTGTTTGTCCTAAAAATGGATGACTCTGTTGCTTCTCGTAAAATCTTGCTCTCGCACGAAATCTCCAGTAAACTAGTCGGCACTTTCTTTCCAACTACAAACGGATAACAACAACAGCTATAATTACTTTATCCATTTATAAAATTATGCCGTATTATAAATCATTTCCATTTTTTAACGTCTAGTATCATAATCAATTCTTTTCAATGTTAATTTATTGGACGATGTGTTTCTGATAGCAAGCGCAACCAGGGACGCCGACTTACAAAAAACATTGGGGGGGCACAAACCGGAAATTTTATAAGTAGTGAATTTTAAGTTTTTTAAGTATTTAAAAAGAATCATATGATCAACATTAGAACCCTTATAACTCGAATCTCGATATCTGGACACTCCGGGGAAAATCGACAAGCCTGACACATTTTTTTCTCACACCCCTAACGAATTTTTGAGGGGGCTCGGGCCCCCTCAGGCCCCATGGAGTCGGCGCCACTGAGCGCAACAAAGTACGGTTCCAAAAACTATTTTAATAACAATTCTTTAAGAATCTCTCATAAATAAATATACTATTTCTGCCTTGAAATTGACGCAGCAGTCGTAATAACTTGAGAAAAACTTTAAATTGATTGTGAAACCGAACTACGCCGTGTTGACTATGAGTTCAGAATGAACTTTTATTCCAGAGCTTCCAAATTGTTATTGGTTTGTAATTTAGTAATTGTATCGGATCATTTTTTCATGGATTACTCTGCTTTATCGTCGAAAAAGAATAAAAGCATTTCCACTTTACGCTGAAAAGAGGAGTGAGGGAGTGGGAGGGAGTGTGGTCGTGACGAAAAATGGAAATTCACTCGCGGAGAGAAAAAAAAAGACTGCTTTAACGCGTACCTCTTTTGAGAATACGAAAAAAGGCCGGCCGCGTAATGAATGTCTGCTCACGGCTCGTTGCGGTCGAACGTGGGTACGTGCACAAGGGACATTCGGGCGATTTTTCATTTTCCGCCCCCTCTCGGACATTTCCACATTTATGAGAGGGAAAAGAGCGGGTTGCATACATGCGCGGAGAAATAAAAACCTATTAAAAAAAACGGGCGATTCCTAAAAGAGGCGTGGCGCCACTGTGAAAGGATTATTTTGCGGTGAGATTACGGAGTGCGCCAAAGGAGAACGCAATTCCGTCCGCAAGCTGAATACTGCCCCCCAGAACTACCCACCCCCCCGTCGAGATTTTTAAGCGCTGGGTTTCATGGCTCCACAATGTTACGCGGTTCATTTTTGCATGTCGTAAAAGTAACCGTCTCCATTTTGTGGCAATGAGCCTGATCGATCATTCTTGTCCCTCTACTGACCGAGCATAAAAATTTTACGCGTGAAGGCATGTTTTTTTCCAAGTAAAAATCTTAAGCTAAAATAGGAAATATTTTTCTCGATTTAGCATTCTTGAATAGCGATGCGACATTCTATATTGCGCTCAAAGTGAAACGCACTTCATGTAAGAATAAAATAATAGCAAGTAAATTTACTTCTTTTGATATATGTTATCAGTATTAGTATAAGAACCACCAATTATTATTTATTAGTGTATATATGACTTATAAGATCCTAATATTAATCTTTAATGCATAGAATTAGGATGCATATATCCAGTGATCCTAAATGATATTCGACTCCACATTTCGTCGGTTTTATATTCAGTAAAAGTAATGCTTCTGATTAAACTATGCCGGCTGCATGTGCTAATTACTTACATGTTTGACATGGTTTTTCGTGTGTTTCTGTTCACTTAGTACTATTTTCTTCAGCCTCAAAAAGGCATAAATAGCTCATGTAACCTTTACAAAAGTTTAAGGAGCATCATTTTACTCATGGTGTTGGTATTTCTAGAGACCATACGCCGAATTTATGTTAAATATATTAACAATTTATCATTAAATTAATTTTATATAGTCATTGTCTGTCGGACGAGAATTTTATTCACTGAAGCACTCTTATGGGTCTTATTGGTTGATATTTTTATTGTATACGTTCTCGGAGTATAGGTCAAATGTATTTTATGCAAAAACATTTTTAGCCAACGTTTCAGTTTATTTTAAACTATCATCAGGGCTATGAAAGAAAACATGAGAACAATATAAAATACAATGAAAAAAACTCTATCGCAACATTTATTTATGTAAAAATATTGTATCATCATCATAATCATTGTATTTCGTAGGGAACTAGTTGGAAACCAAGATGTACGAACCGTTCTGGGTAATAATCTGGATAATATCAATAATGTAATACAATATATCATCAACACAGGCATAATTAAACTCTTGTGACTCCATACAATGGGAGACCCCTTTTTATTGAAAGCGATTAATAGAACTCAACAAGCTTCCTTTATGTAAAGAAACTATGAGCGGTGTAAACGACCCTGCTATCGACGCACCCCTAAAAACGCATCTCTACTACTACCCCCTTTGTATTTTATATTGTTCTCATGTTTTCTTTCATAGCCCTGATGATAGTTTAAAATAAACTAAAACGTTGGCTAAAACTCTTTTGCATCACATACATTTGACCTATACTCCGAGAACTATTTTACAATGAATTAAACAAGGTCAAGATAAGAAGAAAAAAATTGATATTTTTACAGCGGCACCTGAGTGTTATACTGGACAGTGCTCTCGTTCACTTCCAAAATTACTTCTAAATTTGAGAGACATGTGAGCCATATGAAGCAGAGGCGATACGTTTCGAGAAGGAGAAATCAGTGAAGAATTTATCTTCTGTACGTTTGCGATTATCAGTGTTTGCTCTTGGCCAATATTACCAAGTGCGCGCCCCCACTACTGTAGAGAACATGCCTTGAGACACGAACGACACACAACCGATGATTGCGCTGTGATACGCAATTGTAAATAGATCCCATGGCCAAATGGCAGTCGAAGCTTTTCTTCGAGGTCCTTTTTCTTCTTTTTCGTCCCCATTCGCTATTAATCTTCTTTTTAATTTCTTAAAGAAAGGTGTGTGTTGTAAGAATGGGGAATTTTCTATATTTATTTATTAATCCTAGCAGTGGCGTAACAATCGGGATGTATCCTCAGAGAAGCCTCAGAGAAATCAAAAAAAATATTTTAAAATCTTTTCTGGATTTGATATATAATAATTGCATCTGCTTATAGTTACAATTTGAGTGCCAAAATGATGTGAAATGTATTTTCAGGCATGCTATTTTTCAAAATTTTTCCTGTTTCCTGGGAGGGCAGCCCTCTCTAACCCCCCTCACCCCCACCAAAAGCATATTCTTTGTTACGCCACTGAGTACTAGTTGATGCGTAGTTTTCCGCGGCGGTGTCTATATGATGTCTCCATGCTTCTGGGTTTCACCGCGCGGATTTTCTTTGCGTCGACAGTTTCTACGGTATTCCAACCGGCGTCTTCAGGTCGATGTCGGGATTCAATTTTTTGGTGACTTAAATAGTGCATTCTTGGCGCCAATTTTTCATGCTGGATGCTGATTGGTCCACCTTCTTTTTTCTCGTATGACCCTCTTCCACGAGCTGTGGAGAGGGTAGCCATCTTTTCTATTCATGTTTTCAGGTGTCTTGAATATTTCGATAGCCTCCTTTATTAGCCTGGGAAAATATCTATTTTCTTTTGCAACAACTGTTGCTTCGTACAACATTATCTGGTGTCCGGGTTCACTCCATGCATGCTCCGCAATGGCGGAGAGCTGAAATTGCTTATTTCTTGTGGCTCTTCTGTGTTCTTGGACGCGCACTTTCTGAGTACTTGTATTCAAAAATAGCGGATTTGGCCTTCATATTGAATACAAAACTTATAATGTTCAGCTTTAGTAAGTATACAATACAGAAAAACGTGAGCAAGAATAAAAAAAACTTACATTCACGAGAATAAGCTTTTTCGAAGGTGTCTCTTGAATGTTCTGAAGGGCGTTGAGAGATCCAGGAAGAACATGTAGGCGAAATGGTGTTGAATGACGTAGGAGGTCAATAAAAAGTTATCCGTGGGAGAGAGAAATACGGAATTTAGGTTTTGCTCTTATTTCATCTTATGGATGAAGATTTATGACCGTCATTCAATTTTCCCTCTAACAACGTTTGAGGTATTTCATTTTAACTCTTGTGCAATTAAAAACTTAGTAATGAATCGAAACACCCGTTTGTTAACGTTGTCCATCCCTGAATCCCCACCATCACCTTACTTCAGCTGATTCAAAATAATAGCAATATTTTTCCTGCGGTAACAATAAAAATAAGGCTTTATTATTGAGCATACTACTCAATTTCCACTGTAAGACAATATTTTATAACTTGTAACGGTAGAATTGTCTTCATCTTTAGAGAATATGAAGGTTGTGAAAGGAAATAATCTCAATTTATAGAGATTGCCGTATGAAAAATGACTTTAGTGGCTGCAAATATGTAGATAAAACCTTTTTGATACTAAGTACTAATAGAGTTATACTGCCGAAACATATTTTAGCTAAATAGCTGATAGGAATTGCTCTTGCTCGCTTTTTAAGTGTACGATCCTTCTGCTTTTAAATAATTATTTAAAGGCCACGATGGTAGAACTTCACCAAAATCCTTCTCTCAATTTTTTTCATGGCAGTAACAGAAGCTGAATTTTTTCTTGGAGAATTTACTGCCGAGAGACCCACCAAGGAACTCTGTAGAGAATTGAGAATGCCTCAAGGGGTTCATGTCATTTGAACTTACTTTCTGCCTCATACAGACCGCTCTGCACATATTTCCTTCGCGAGGAGAAGAAATGCCACGGATTCCTCTCCTTTCATGTGAAACAGTCCGTTTCCCTGTAAATCGAGCAACCCTTTGAACACCGAATTGTCGACACGAACTGGAAACGCCTTCCATGCCAGGAAACCCTTTCCTTTGTGCCCACCTTACTGCGCTTTCCTTGTCTTCTGGAGGCGGGCGCCTCCTACGCTCAAAAATCTTTTCTTCAGGACACGCTAGCTTCAGCATGAACGACACTTTGCCACGAATATACACAATCCAATAATGTGCGTATTCTTGGGAGTCTGTTGTGGAATAAAAAAAATATTCAACGTCGAATTCCAGATGGTCTGGAAAATACAAGAGGTACTGCATATTCTATATCCTTTCCTCCCTTAAAATAACGACTCTGTAAAGGGGATTTAAACGTAAAAAATATGTGTTCATTTCATTGATATTAGTCAAACTTTTTGTGATTAGTCAAACTTTTGTCTATAAAACTCAATATAATTGGGTTTCATGAAGTTGTTGTTAAAAACCTATATTTTTATAGACTTTATCGTGCATTTATTTTTATATCTATATCGATTAACTGCCAAACACAGCTACAATTTTAGTATGCGTACGAATGATCAAAATTTTTCGTGAATGCATAACTATTTTTCTTTCTCCGTGGCTATTCCTGTTAGGGGTCGCTGTTCCTAACTAGTCGCCTAAAAGTCACTCCATCTTAGACATTCCTTTCAGTCATACCTCAAATCGTTCTCGACATAATTTTGTTCCCCACATTCTCCTCATCTCCTCTTAAAATCTTGTATGATACCGGCATGATGTGTGGGAAATTCTAAAGTTTAGTTAAACGAAACACTGCAATATTTACTCAGAATATTTATCGAACACGGCGAGTTTTGTTCCCACGAAATTCGTCGTGTTGGATTAAAAGTCTGTGGAAATATTGAAATAGTTCATTTGACAAATCATCTTAACACTAGAATGCCCGGCTGGGTCAATTTGACCCAAAAGAGTATATTCATGTTGATTATTTTGAAACGAAGAAAAGTTTTAGACTCATATTTTATGAATTTTAATTATTTAGTTTGGTTTACCACTCTGCAAAAGTTGGGCCCGACATTATTATTTTTTCTATTTTTTTCTCATCACTAATATCTGCCATGCCCGGATGGGTCATTTTGACCCAGGGCATTAAATCCATTTGAAGCCTTTCTACTGTTCCTTTGTATTCAATGCAACGGTGTGATTTTTGCTAATATTTTGTCAAAATGTTATTGTAATTTTTTTAACCTGATACCATTGAAATTCACTGTACCTCCCAAACCTATCAGAGCAAAAGTGATAGGTATTCACTAATCTGTGGAAGCTATTTTCCCATAACACCATAGAAATTGTTTAGCAACTGCAATTTTAATATTTTTCGTCTAATTTCATTTTATACTACCCTCCTAAATGCTTTATAAACATCGTTAATAAATAAACTGGGAAGAAATTAAGTATTTTGAGTAATATATGCAAACATAGTCCCATTGGGTCAAATTGACCCACTCGGGGCATAATAGGGTGTAAGCATTGGTCGGGCATGCTAGTGTCAAAATGTGAATGTGAATGTTTACGAATGTACAAGCATTGACACTCACGATCCTATGCGGCTCGGCTAGGTTTAAGAGTCCAAGAGAGAGAGAGAGAGTCGCGCGTGGGAAGGTACGTAACTTACAATACGCGCCCCTGCGTCGCTAATGGCGACTGATCCCCTTCTCAACTCTTAAGAATTTTATTCTCACGTGTAATCAACACAAATATTTGATTAAAAATTGCATTGATTACTAGGATATTTTCTTGTGTGTTTATGAATGAGAAGATTTCAATTGAACAATGCTAATGAATTACTACTATTGATGTTTATTTGAAGACTGTTTGTAAAAGTAGAATTAAGTTTTAAAAACTACCAAGACTGTCGTAAAATGTTGTATTATCATAAAATTGGTTGAAAACATTTTAGCCTTAATTTAAATTCTTAAATTATTAAATTTAAGTATAATTCAATAAATGTTTTAAGACGCACAAAGATGATCGTATAGTGTGTAATAAAGTCCTTTGGTAAGTCTAGACATCAACATAGGATGCTTCCGACTCCTCCTCCCTGCTTCTCTTCTTTATGAGAAGAGTTGGCAATAGTACGTCCTCACAACTCAACACCATTTTAACTATTGCTGTGTGCTGGGTAAATTCTAGAACAGATATTGGTGACGCCACCGAGCAACCAGACGCGCTACCGGTGGAGGGCTCGGTGGCGCGTCTGGTTTCCTCGGCTAATAGGGGCCTTTCCCATTCAAAGCCCTTCGGTGGCCTGATTAATTCACGGGTCTATTAGGTCGCGAGTGGGTACCGTGGGGTAGGAAGCAGGATAGAAGTGGTCGAACCATTGGCTCTTATTTCCGGTTTGTCCTCGCATCCACATATATCCCGATTCCAGTCGAGTCTTATTACTAGATAATGGGGAAAAAACAATGAGGGAGTGTCTCCCTAAAATGTATGGGTCGAGTTTTTAGTCGAGAAGTAGCTTAGGTCGATGTGAAAAACATTCGAATTTGAGCAGGATAGGAATTCGTTTCGCAAATACTTGGTATTATTTAAGTTATTGATGAATTTCGTAGTAAGGGTAAAGGACTTCTATTTAATACTTATATGAGGAGAAAAATGTGGGAACCGAGGCAATATAATTTGTTGCAACTAAATTTGGCAATTACTTTTTAATAACATCAATTATTAATTTATCAAGCAAAACTAACCAACCAACCCGTCTTGTTTTTTTACGTTTTTGACTCTGCTACTTTGTAGCCCTCTTATTTTCATTGACAAGTAAGTGAGTTGTGTATATTGTGAGTAAGTATCATTAATAGTAGATTTTTTTATAGGTGAAATCTCAAGAATGTGTATAAAATTAAGAAAATTAGGGAAACCGTTAGCATACCTTGCTGCGGATGTCTATCCACGACGAAAACATGAAGTTTTTCTACGTCTTTAATGTTTATAGGCGTATTGATTTTTGAATAAAGTTTGATTTATTATTCGTATACGTCACAAACGATTAATAGGGACACTAAGATGGAATTTTAGGTCCCTACGGACAAATATCATACTAAAATTACCTATAGGAAGTCAAATTAACTATCAGTAACATTATTTACTAACTTATACAAATTCACCCCATATGTTGTTTTAGCTTTTTCTGTTTTCTTCTTCGGCCGATATCGAAAATTCAGGGCTCAGATTACCTTTATTTCCTTTCGTCACGTTACGTGAGGGAGAATTATCGTCAACCCTTCATGTGATCCGTGAGTAGAGAATTTTTATTATGTTTTCGAAGCGAGTTTTATCTGGGGAAAACAATCGGGAGAACCGCTTTAGCCGATATTCACGTGCCCCTTCCCTCTCGGAGCGGGGATAAGAGGCGACATTTTCTCGGAGCACGAAGGATTAGAGTGTCCGCCATGCATAAAACCAGGACGAAAATCGTGCGGAGGTGGGAGGAACAGGAAGGTATTTATTCAACGTCCGCCGGATTAAGGGACCCCCTTTCTCGACGGCCCTTAAAGTGGACAAAATCTCGGAGCTTTCCGGGTCACCTAGCGGAGAAAAATCGAAGAAAATAAATTAAGAAGGCGTTCTTGCCCGAGGCTGACTCCTCACCATCACAGGAAGGGTTGTGTAGGCGTAATCTTTTTGCATGTGCTTGCTTTGCCATGACTTCCTCCAACCCCTTCTACTTAAAATAAAAAAGCCCCTCCCTCCCTCCTGCTCCGACCAATGAAAACCCTTCCGCTTTCCTTTTGTGCTCTGTCTCCAAGGAGACGAAAGGCTAATCGCCAGCGACCCCTTTTACCTCGACCCCCCCCCTTTCCCCCACGAACCCTTTGGAGGAAAGCAGTGTCCGCCTCGCAACCCTTTTTCGTAACACTCCTTATCTCTTTCTGAGATCCCCTTTTTTTTATTTATCATTTTGAACGTCCACTACGGGTGGAGGGGGTGGAGAATCGACCTACCTCTTTACCCGGTAGCCAGTCACGGTCCGAGCAAAGGGCACCCTCTTAATTCACGGACGGAAAATTCACTCGCTCTCTCCCTCATGCACGTAAATAAATTTTCAAAATTTAAATTTCTCCTCGACTAAGGCAATCAAAATTTCTCGGAAAAATTACCGACAGTGAGAAGGGGCTAAAGATTGCCGACCTCAATGGCGGCGAGGTTATGAGGTCAGGTCTTCGCCTTCCAAGCCAAAGGTCGTGTGTTCGAGTCCCACCTAAGTAAAGCCTATCTTTTCAGATAATGGGTGCCTTAAACTCTGTTGGCTATACATGTTGTTATGATCATAATTTGGGGAACCTGTGATAATTAAAGACATTATCATAATAACTGATGATGTAAGTACAGAAACTTGCTGGGTAATTGAGCACCAACTTCAGAAAATTTATTAGACTGCCATTTTTTTATAGATGAAAACCATGTAACAAGACATGCTGATATTTAAATCTATATATTATTGATCGCTTATTTAATTCCTTTAGCTTCAACTTATATTCTCATGTTGAAAGGAATCGGTTTATAAAAAATAATATATGGATTATATCACTTTTTAATCAGTTCCTAGATCTTGGATTTAGCTGGCGTCATTTCCAATCCTAATTAATAAAGATTATTATAGAAGCGTTAGAATATTCAAGAAGTAAAACATATGCAGACACAAGAGTTTTTTTCTTTGCTGAGAGCTTTCTGAATAGATAGATCCGACGCTTTTTCCATTAAAAAAACCTTTATAATTTTCTTCCTTACTTTTTTCATTTGAAATTAATTTCTACAATTTATTTAGTAATTATTTGGCTTTTATGTATATATATTCAGAATTTTATGTTTGTTATATTTTTTAAACAAAATAAATTAATCACGCCTTAATTATAACATAATATAATTGCGCTCAATATGCGAAATACTCTCGGCATATTAATTTAAGTATTTCGACCTTTCTTTCGGGTCACTTGCTTGAATTATTCCGACGTTCCGACAGGTTAGCTCCATTTTCGTCTGAAATGCAGCCTATTACCCATTACTGTGTCATTTTTCCAGTGATAACTTTAACTCGCTGACTTTATCAATGATGTTTATGAAGAAACCCATGAGGATATTTTAGCCCAATGACCTCATAAAAAATTCCTGTCCTACAACATCTAGGTGATCTTAAAAGATGAATAATTCAAAGGGTCCCTCGATTCCGCTCTACCATAGGACAAGGTAAGCTACACGGGAACCAATCTTCATACGCCCACAAATTAATATTTGAATATAAAACAATGACGATGGTTCCATAAAAACGTTTAAATTTGGAAAAATGTAGACGTTAATACAATATTCCCGGTGTGAAGACCGGGAGTAATAAAAGAATTGAAATTCCATTGCCTAAATATTAGTCCCAGTGTAAAAAGACGGGATTACAAAATAATGTCCGGGGGAAAAGAATCACTAAATCCGCAGGTCGGTGTATAGAGCCGACAGTCTTAAAAGATAAAATCTATCGTAGCAAAAAAGACAAAAACACTGCTATTCATCAGTCTCCTTCATACTGACGCCACCCACGATATGTAATTGGGGATAGTCGGGCGACCTACACAAGAAATGTACCACCGTTCAATTTCTCAGTAATTGTAGGAGGGCGTGTGTATATAATTTAGCCTATTTGAAATGGAACACATTTTTTATTCTTTAATCAGTTCAACATCAGCTGTTATTTTCCACGAAAGTCTTGATTCAGCCTTATTCATTTTTCCCGCCCCGTCTCACTCTCTCTTGGTGATTCGCCGAGACTCGGAAGCAACTCAAATGGACTGGTGTCTCGGAGCCAAGTATCGCGGTTTGCCGGATGTAAACCTTTCGTCAGGCGCAATAATGGCATCGCTGAGTTGAGGCACAATGTGCCTGACCGGTACAGATGTGAAGAAACATATACAATTATTTGTGTGGCTCAATGGTACATACAATAAAACTGAAGGTTAAATACGGAGGATAATTTCAATTATAGGCATTTCATATTCAATCATTTGTATTAAGAAAATCACTTTTCCTTGAGTGATTACGTTGTTTGGCAGTAAACATCTTCGAAGTCATAACTTTTTTTAATGTCTTGCTCATCAGAAGTTGTCATCTTATTTAACAAGATGATTTCATTGTGCATAATCATGGATATTAAAGCTGTATGTATTCCGTCAAATTAAAACTTTAATTAAAGGTAGAACGTTGGTTTCCGCGGCGATGGTTTGGTCTCTGCATTTCTTCAGGGTTTTCTTCCGCGCGACCTGGGGCCGTATTCTGTAACTCCAAACCGATCGGTGCGGCACCGATTCGTCGGGTCCGACGTCACACCGACTCCCGGTAAGAAGTCGTGCGATTCTGTACGAACCCGATCGGTGCGGCACCGACGTGAGGGCGAGAGATCGTCGGTAGCCGTACCGACAGCAAAAAGGTGTCGGTACGGCCACCGACTAGTGGGTTTCATGAACTCCCCGGTGCGCATTGTACGTTTTATTTTGTTTTTATCTCATCACCGAGTAAATAATGAGGTTTGCTGCTATGTTATCTCTTTCTGCCCCTTCGAATAGGCCTCTATAATTCACTGTGTCAACATCTATATTGATTACCTTGACATAAATATAAGATATTGGTTAATAAACATTAGGTTTGCCACTATATAATGACTTTCTCTCATTTATGTTACCACTTTCACTCGCATGTAATAGGATTTCTTTCACTCTATCATCATTTATTTGCTCCTTTGACATAAAAAAGATATTTTTGATTAAATATGAGTTTTGCCGCAATGTTATCACTTTATCTCACTCTGAATAGGCAACTATTATTTCACTCAATCATCATTTGGCGTTTCTCTCGGCATAGAAATAAGATCTTTTTATTTAAGTATGAAGTTTGCCGGTATATCCAAACCAATACCAAACGGTATCAGTTTCTTTCATCTGTAACAGGCAACTATATTTCATTTTATCGTCAGCCATTGATTCCCTTGACGATGAAAGAAGATATTTGTTAATAAGTATGAGGTTTACCGCAATATTATCATTTTCTCTCACTTGGAATGCGCAACTTAAACATATGTATTTCACCCAATCACAGTTTCTTTACTTCCTCGTCATTACACTTCTTTTAATTACACCCAGTTCCATATTTTTATAACAATTTCCTAACTTGTTCCTCTAATATGACTTTTACATTTGCTTTTGAATCCTACGTTCACGTTCCATGGTATGTTATTTTCGTCTGCTACGGTGCCAATGGCATAACCTTCCGTTGATAACATTTAGACGGAACTTACTTTATGACAACTATATTACCAAATCATGAATAAATAGCAATATACAGAACCAATATTTAAAAAAAGAAACTACGATCTCAAGGATAGTTTCAATAATTCATTCCAGCAACAACAATCTCCATCACATACAAACTTTATTGTGATGTTGTAATATTGTTTCCTTCGATTCTGTATGTACAGCATTACTACCACACATTATATAAGCATTGTTAACAACTTATTCAATATCGTTTATCTTAATCTAGCAATAAGTCGTAATTTCCGCAAATAAAAAGATTGAGAATGACGACAACAAACTGTGCCAATGAGTCTTCACTTGTTTTTACCCTTCTTTCATTGGTGGAGACACGTTTAACTTCGGATATATTCGGATTTTCCCTGTTTGGGAAGGAGAGGGAACCGTACCGACTGGATTGATACCGACGACCATACTGAATCGCTGAATTTGCCGTCGTCGGTATGGAAACCGTCGTCGATACGGAATGATGTGCCGTCGGTGGGCTGGGAAGGGAAACCGACCGGTGCGGTACCGACGAAATACAGAATACGGCCCCTGAAGACGCTTGCAGAATAGCCAGCGAAACTGTTGTCTACCAACAAGCTGACGCGGAAGAAAACCCCGAAGAAATGCAGAGTTTAAATAAAGGTATTCCTGCAGTGTTATCACTCGCGATCACAATGAATAATCATGTGATAATATTGGTCATACTACACCCAATTGGTGCCAGGCACGTAATAATCAACTTACGACAATGTAAAAAGCCTACAATAAAAGTATTCTTTCGCATCTGCACTAGATATTGATATTCAGTACATACCTAATGCTATTATGTGTATCGTCCCCTCTTAATCCTTTCTTACCCAGAGCTTATTCTAGAAGAAATCAATTTTCAAGATTTTTCATTTTGAAAACCTGAAAATTTTACCCGCAGTTATAATTATCGTGGCAGCTAAATATTTCGTCATTAAAATTTACACAACAAAATAATGGGAAGTTCAGATATATTTCCTTAATAGAACTGAAAGTTTAAACATTTTTGATGCTGTTTAGAAGAAAAATTGGGGTATAAAGTGTTATGCAAACGAAGGTGAATATATATATATACATATATAGTCACAACAACAGTTTAACCGTATTTTACTGTCTGTATGCGCTATTCCAAGGGAAATGATACACTTTAACTTCTGATTTCTTACTTTCACAGCATTAAAAATTCCTTGTGTAATTTTGCTGCAGCAGCGCTTTAGTCACATTCCAACAATTTGGTTAAGTAATTAGAACGTTAGTTAATAAACCACCCTGATGCCCTGACGTAGACACTCTATGCTCTGAACGGGCGATTTGATGGATTTATTCATGTAGAAGGGAGCAAGGGGAGATGGAGGGAAAGAAACGAGACATGGTACCACCCGAGTCCAAAGTGCCCTCTCCCCCGACCAAAAACTCGTTCGCCCGTGGAGGCGCTGCATTCGTTTGTTCTCGTGGCTTGTGCGTCTGCTTGAGATTCCTCCTTGCTCGACGATTACCCTCCAACTCCCCCACTCAACCCGGCACAACCTTTTTACTAATTCCACGCGAAGAGAGGTACACGTTGAGGTAAACAGCGAAGCTTATGACGTGCGCAGCCAACGGTGCAGCCAGGAAAGGAAACACGCAAACCCCCGCGTTCTTCCTTGAGAGGAGAGAAGGGAAGGGTAAAAGGGGATAGGGGTGATTTTTTCATGTGTGTGGGGAGGGGGAGTGGGTGTCTCTTGACCCACCCTTCCTACCCTCCAGTCTACGGTCCCCATTTTGAACTCCTGTGTCATGGCTGCAATCGGGAGGCCATGGCGGTACTTGGCTGGTGAAAAAATTGACTTGGCTTGGAAATTCTAAGAGACAAGCTTAAATTTTGAAAAAAATCGGGCAAACACTTCTGCGATTTTTTTCGATTTCACTATAAAATATTTCAGTGAATTACTTTCGAGCCCAACGAGAAATTGCAGTTACTGTAAAGTTCATCATCATCCCTGGTCAACAATCATAAGTTGAAATAAAAACTTGCAATTTTACACGGTTACAAAATTTTTACGACCTAGGTTTCTATATCACCACATGAACTTGAAGATTATGTAGTTTCATTGAAGCCTAGGTCGGAAAATACTTTGTAAGCGTGGAATATTGCAAGTATTTATTTTAATGTGGAAAAAATCCGCTTCATCGTGTTGCAATCTTCGGATTTTAAACATTCCTAATATTGATCTGTGCGTTCTATTCGGGTTTTCACCGCGTCCGTTGTGTTTTGGCGACAACATTTTCGCTGACATTGCATTCACCTTCTTCAGGTCGAAGATGAGGTAACTCGGAAAATTGCATAGAATTTCCCGCCTTATATAGGCGGCGTCGGCTCCTCATCCCGCTGCTGCTCTCTCATTGGTCGGTTGTCAATCTCTCATTGTTGGTGGTCGGAGAATCCTTTTCCATGCGATATGCAGGCTGTAGCCTCGATCCCTGTTGAAATTCGCCGGCGTTTTTACTATCTCAATAGCTTCTCTGATAGAAAAGAAGACAATAGAGAAGACGCTGACTGAAATGTCAGCGAAACTGTTGTCGCCAAAACCCAACGGACGCGGTGAAAACCCGAATAGAATGCAGAGATCATCGCCATCATCAACGCCGCGAAAATCTTCGAACATTCGAACGTCTTCTTCGAACATTCCTAATATTGGTTTGACGCAGCTCTCCACTCTTTTCTCCTATCAGCTAATATTTTTACTACTACGTTTATCTTTTCCTTCACAACCGTCTTTACCTGTTTCATAAATTTTATTCGTGGCCATTCGTTTTCCGTTCGTGCCATCCACTTGTTCCTTGACTATTATCTTCATCTGGCCATCGTGTCTCAAGATATATTCCATCGTGTCCCATATGGTTGTTCCGTCTTCTTATTAAGGTTTTCATGAGGCTTCTCTCCTCTCCTTAGGACTTCCTCATTACTAACTCGGTCATTTGATCGTCATCATTCTTCAGTAGCACCACATTTCGGAGGCCTCTATCCTAGATTTCTATGCGGCTGTCATCGTCCATGCCTCACTTCTACAGAGAATCATACTCCAAATGTAAGTTCCGGCAGGCTGTTTCCTTACTTCTATGTTTAAATTTCACGCTGTCGGTAGATCTTTCTTTTGGTGGAATGCTCTCTTTGTACAGTTTTTAAGTGGAAAAAAAATAATTTTCATAGAGAAAAGGAACAGATTTGTGACAATTTTGCTTAATATGCGTTTAGTTTTTGATATCCCAAGATAATTATGGAGTGTTTCATCGACGTTAATTATTGGATGAAATTTTTATTACGGAATGTTTGAGAAAAAGTATTACCGATTCTACTCCATCTAAGTTATTGATTTTCTTGCTTTACTTTTTGATTCATTTCTACCTTGGAAAATAAAACCATTGCACACAGTAAGGTCCGCTGTGTATTCTAAACGGACGCGACCCTAAATTTCGTTCCGTAAAAAAACTCCTGCATACTACCCCCCAAACCGCCTCAGTAGGCGTGTGGCGGGGGGGGGGGGGGTGTTCAAGCACCAGCCGTTAGCAAAAAATAAAAACGAAAAATTTGAATAAAATAGAAGCGCATGCTGAGTCTCACTCCTGATTCATGATAGTCCTTTATTGTTCGGGGGGAAAGCGAATTCCAACGCCAATGCGGTAGGGAAAACATCTCGCTTAATTTATAATTTCCGTCGGATCATTAATGTGCACCTTATGTTGCTCTAAAAATGTATACTTTCTTACTTTTTTCGTATTAGCCCTAGAAATGTAAGTCTAGCTTATAGCCTCTGAGTCTATAGTGATTCCCACCCTAAGTTACTTCTGTAGGTTCCAGTAGATTTTACAATTTCGCAGCCCGCATCGTAAGATTCCTGAAGATGAAGCTAACGAGTGAATCATCAAACACGGGTCCTGACCATTTATAATGATCATTACTAGAGTAATTTTTTCATTTTTCCTTAACTTACGGTCATTTTAGGCACACCTTGGACTTACAAGGCGCAGAATAACAAGTAATTTACGTGCGAATTAACTTCCAACGTATACTGTAATCTTTCCCTCCCTTTTCTTCCCAAATCACCTCTCCCTCCCTCTTTGCCTTCTGGGACCGCTCTTTGGATGTACAAGGTCCAAAATCTTCTCAGCTTTCGTCCAGATGAGCACCCGACGGAGAATTAGCGAAGGATGGACCGTATCTTCTCCATCTCTTGCCATACCTCTCACCGCCGCTCCACACCTTATACATGCGAACATGGAAGGCTCAACTCTCATCCCTCCGACTTTTATTTCAACGAGTTTTCCTCACTTCCAGCTTATCGGCTCCCATTATCACACCTATCAGGTTTCCTCAGGCTGCCGCCGGCCTCTCGTCCCCTAAGACTCTTTCGGTTTTTAATCCCACGGAATTACCCCTTTTGTCTCTTGTCCGAGATTGATGTTTCAATTTTGTTTTAAAAAAGTATTCCTTTCTCTTAATTTTCAGGCGTTCACATTCAAGCTACACCCAGACCCTGGGTCATGTTTCTTTTTAAGAGCAGTTTTCGAATTGTGTGCCATGCTCTCTTTAGCTTTGCCTCATGTTTTGAAAGAAGAAGCTTACTATGCCATTCACGTATTGAATGAGGTTTACTCTGGTTTCCTGCCGGGAGAGAATGTCCATTTTCTCTCCTAATTGGAGAAAATAGACACGCTGAAAACACGGGACAACCTTATTTAGTCTGATAACTTCAGGCTTGGCTTTGTGAAACCTCTCCATATTGGAAATAAAGGAGTACAACTTTGTCAGGTTCACTATTACAAAACCCAAATTAATATAATAGTTAACCGGACAGAGTTGCACTCCTTTATTTCTTATTCAGTCTATTCGCCTATAAAGCACTAGATATTTCTTCATGGGGATCGGGTTGGTGTGGCGGTTGGTTGGAGTATTGGCTTCCCACCCAGTGGGCTCGGGTTCAAATCCCGGCGGTGGCCGAGAATTTTCCGAGACGGCTCGAGCCCTTCTTGAATATTTTCAAGCGCAACCCTCCGTCCGTCGGATGGGACGTTAAGCCGTGGTCCCCTTGGAATCTTTTGCTAATAGTAGGCTAGTGCCGACGCCGGGTTCCTCTCCAACCTTCATTTCATAAACTTCCCTCATGGCGCAAATGACCTCAGCTGTCGGTCGTCTACTTTAAATACCATATCGTACCTCTTTTTCTATTCCCGCATGGTTTTAAAAAATTAAGAGGCGATATTATTAGCACTTACCGTTCTGTTTTCTGTCTTGGAAGTGTTAAGAATAGTGGTTGAAAATAAGAGTCTTCTAGTAACCATAACATAAAGACTGGACAATTTGATTGTTGGCAATATTATGTCTGGTCTGATGATACCAAAGGTAGAACGACAGGTGGAAGGAGAAAAGAACAATGGACGGCCCAGAATGAGTTACACAGGACAGGTTATAAAGGATGTGAAAGAGAAGAAATACGTCGCTATGAAAAGGTTAGCGGATAGGAGAGAGGAATGTAGAGCTGCGTCAAACCATTCTTGGGATTGTTGACTAATGATGATGATGAACAATTCGCTTAAACTGCAACTTGCCCACTTCACGCAGCATATTAGGCCTTATCTTCGTCTAATATATCCCTTCCTCTCTCTGGAGACTTTAGTCTCACAGGGCATCTCTCCCCCTCCTCCCAACCCTCTCAATTAACCCTCCCCACCCCCATGACAGAGAAATAAACGCTTCCTAAGCACGCAAGTCTCGCATGCGTTTAATCCAAGGCACGCATTGAGAACAACTTCCTTCGGCTATAAACACTTATTTAAGCCGATGACCCGTGGTTAATTTTTTCATAAATTCTGTATTCATGAAGCCTGTCGTCATGAAAACTAGGCCTGGGTGGATAGACTCCCAGCCTGAAAAACTGAAGGTCTCGGGATCGAGTCCCGTCTGGATAGGTTGCCCCATACAGTGTATGGGTGTTAGTGATCATCTTACGTCGTTGTTCGTCAGATTCTCCCGCTGTAATGGCCTAGCTGTACGCTTTTTTCGGGGTGGTGATTATTCAAACAAATTTGTTTCAACAATATGTAAGGCTCACACGAGAGGAAAAAAGAATCACTTATTTTGCGCTGATTGGCTGACGGCCGAAAATGGAATTTATTTGTGCTCCCTGAGTATATAAAGTATGATATTACCAGTCACCTCAAATTTCCGATATATTTGAGACCTAAACGTTGTCCTTTCTCGTGAAACGGACGAGAAAATGGCGGGTTACTCCACGTTTGCCTCTCATCCTTCTTGCTGGTCCATAAAGGGAAGTGGTCTATGTACGTGCGAAATGGTGCCGACTCCATGGGGCTTGAGGGGGGCCTAGCCCCCTAGAAAATTCCTCATGGGTGTGAGGAAAAAATGTGTCAGGCTTTTCGATTTTCCCCGGAGTGTCCAGATATCGAGATTCGAGCTATCAGGGTCTAATGTTGATCATATGACTTCTAAAATGCTTAAAAAACTTAAAACTCACTACTTATAAAATATCCCGGGGCAAGATCCCCGGTTTGGGCCCCCCAATATTTTTTGTTAGTCAGCATCCCTGTATGTGCGTACAAAGAAGACAAGTAGATATCGAGTCTCATGAAGAGTTTGCCGGGTTTCCATTTTACAGAATATTATCGAATATCGCTGTCCGTATTTGGTATGAAAATTTTATTCATATTTGATGTAATACTATCTCCAATTGCTTGCCCCATCACTAGTTCTTATAGGCTGAAGTGCTAGTTGTGATTACGCCGCGTCTATTTAATTTGTAGGTATTGAGCCCAGTTTTACGGGTATTGCTCAAGACGAAACTGCAACCAAAATCGAATGTATTTTTCGTCAGTCGAATGTCAACTGATTTTTTGATGAGTCGGATGTAAAAGCCGTTGGATCGTATCAGCAGCTTGTCGGCGTTGAACCGCCCTGAATTCTTGAATTTGTTCCAGTACTCTGCCATAGCTGGCTTCTGCGACTCTTTTGCGGTTTTCAATTGACTTGGCGATCATCTACGGGGAGGACAGTAGCTGGGTGGGAAGAGTTGTATTTCTTAGCCTAGCCCTTCTAATATATATTTATTTCCGGCTTCTTATGCCATTCGGATTTCCAGTTCGGAAACTTAAATCAGTTAATTAGTAGATAAATACATGCAATATGCTCGCAAGTACTTAATTTATTAAATATTTTTGAAATCCCCTTATGTTATTGTACATGATAGAGTTCCAAAAACATTACTCAACACACACTTACATAGTACATTGCAAGCCACATGTAGGGTATTTGGCAAGGTCACCCATCACTGGCACGCATCATACAAGAGAATGCCAAGTGCAATGTGCACCACACGTTCATAAAAATATTACTCTTAAAAATTACCTATACACCCATTTAAAGGCAAAACTTGCCGACAGTTGGCAAATCATATATTAAATTCATGCAAAGTTACAACATGGTCGGTTAGTGTGTTATTATGACGTGAAAAAGTACGGTATTTAGGCGGTGAATTATCTACATTTATATTTACTGACATCTAAAATGTTTTGAAGCACTTATGAATTTCTTATGAAACGACAGTTATACTTCTGTTCAAACGCATTCCTACTCCATGTCACCCAATTATTGATCGCTACATTGCCGCAAAAAGTAAAACTAAGCATATCTTGGAGATTTCTCATCGAATTATTCTGTCTTTGTCAAGCGTGACTTCTTTTTAGATGCATTCACGTGCTTACGAACTCGAGATATATCCCTCGAGAAAATTTGTGTAACGGTTGCTGTCGTGTACTGGGAGGCTAAAGTCATTTATCTACAAGTGAAAGAAAACCCTGTCAGAAAATCAATATCATCGTAATCGATCATATGGCGTGCAAATTGGAAGTGAACTAGAGTACCTACTGCTTTTTTTAGAAAAAATCTTTCATTGGCCGAACAATAAAGGTCAGTGGCCAATTCCTATTCTCGTCGGACGGGTTGAGTTTGATAGATTGGTTGCTAGAAGATTTCATAAATCGTACCCCGTTTCTGGTCAAAAAGAAGCAGAGAAGCAGATTTTTATGTGTAGGCACTTTAAATTTAAAAATAGTACTGTCAAAAACAAGTGTTCGGTTGACAAGCTTTGAAACGCTCTAAAAAAACTTCGGGCAGCTAAAACTTATTTTCATTCTTCGTTGAATTTTGGCTTCTTTTATACAAAAACTAAAAAAGAAAACAAACTTCCATTGCATTATGAGGGGGCTATATATTTATGGACATGCATTTTCAATTTTTGTACGGATTATCGCCAAAATGTCAATATATATTTATGGTTTATTTTGTCCGATTTATTCCTTGAGAATTAAATTATCATGCGTCTATGTATTACTAGGTATCCTTACTTAAGGAAGCCTAAAATACAAAACAATATGTTTCATTTCAGCTCTTGTTTTACACTTAACTAAACGGAAAAAGAGAAATTTTCATCCGAATTTCTTCTATTTGAGTTTATTTTCTAAATAACAATGTGCAAATATTAACATTGTCACCTGAATGCATTTGAAGAATTCATTATTTATTTCTTGGCAAGTACTCTTACCCGCCAACATTCTGCATTTTGAACAGATTCATTTCTCTTGAACAGCATTACACCGGAAAGACATGAAAATAGGCAATACATAAATGTAATTTACACAGGAACTTCGTAAATATTTGGCTTATGAATAATTAATTTACTGACCGGTGTCGAAGGTAGTATTAAGGAACTGAGATTGACTTCAAATAAGTATGAAAACCATTTTATCAATAGCGTAGTTTCCTTCAGCGAAGAAAATGAATGGCATTGATTGCGATTCCTTACCCACCATTACGTATTCATAATATACAAATTATTTGGTTTCAGAAATACCGGTTTACCCGAATGGGCGTCCATGCGATGCCACTCCACGTGACGTCACAGGGACCTAGTTTCTATACGAGTAGATAGGAGTTTTACATCGTCTGAGATTACCAATGCACGCATGAGGCACAGAGCTCAGGGAAACGTCTCTTAATAATCACCTATTAAAACTGGCTAAGGATTGGAAAGTTTTCTTCTTTTGATAAGATATTAATAATCCTTATTTAAGCCAAGCGCTACCAGCTAGCAGGGTACTCTGCTACCTGCTAGCATCCTGCGTCGTATCAGCGCTCAAAGCCTCGCCCCAAGGTCACCTCACTTGCGGCAGCGGGAACCAGAACGTCATACGGAGTTTTCCCAGCATTCATACTTAGACGTCGCGTTTTCGCACGCTTAAAAATTTTCACTTTTTGTTTAATCGCGAAAAATAGATATCGTCATTTAAAAATCTAAAAGCGTGAAATACGTGCTCCAAGAACAATAATCTTTCGATTTAGGCAATAAAAAATAAAAGGAAACCACCCTATTCATGGCATTGTCTTTGAATTAACAATTAAGTAGAAATTAATGTTAATCCTAGATGCCTAGATACCATTGATTCCGTTGCGTTCACCGCCTGCAATTGCGTGTGGCTGTCACTGAGTGAAGTGTTAGTTATTCCTTCGAGCGTAAAGAGAATGCAGAGAAAGGTGATTTAACGTTTCCCCTCCAACACCATATCTGTACCTGGCCATCGTATGGCTCCCACAAATCGTCGCTTCTTATCTTGGGCGATTTCTCCTCCCTAAACTCTCCCGTACCTTTCCTTCGCTAATCCGGATTACGTCTCTTCCTTAGTCTTGTCAACACAGGGTTACCTTTTCATAAACCCAGCCCAAATATGGTTCCTCTTCGCAGCATAAATCCTGTATATATGGAATCGATTTGCTATAGACTGCGACGTTTAGGCCTAAATCGCTAAATGTTCGTATAAAATCGTTTCCGGCTTAATTTAGTGGAATGATGATATATCCATGATTAAAGCACAGATGATAATATCCACACTATTTCATTTATCACTTAACCGACCATGGTTTCGACACCTGGTTGTTCGAAACATGGTTGGACACTTGGACCTTGAAAATGACACCAAGTGTCGAAACCATGGTCGGTTAAGTGATAAATAAAATAGTGTGGATATTACCATTTGTTCTTTAGTCAACGCTAAATGTTATTTCTTAGGTGTTACGATAACCTCGAACCTCACGTGGGGAACTCATATAAAGAATATTTGCGGCATAGCCCTGAAGAAATTAGGATTCGTCAAGCGTATTGTGGGAAGATTTTCGGATGAGAAAGTAAAAGAAAGGTGCTATTTCGCTCTCGTCCGACCACACCTTGAATATGCAGCGAGTGTATGGGATCCAGTGCAGAAAGACTTAATCCGCGAGCTGAATAAGATACAAAGAAAGGCTGCGCGTTTCGTCAAAAACCGCTACGGGCGTACAGACAGTGTTACCCAGATGTTAAGCGAATTAGGCTGGGAGCCGTTGGAGACTCGGAGGCTGCGCGCTAGGCTTAGATTGCTTGAACAATTAAGAATGGATATATTTAAGAGCGACACAGAGAACATAATCTTAGAGCCACACTATATTTCCAGGTCCGACAGAAGCGATAAATTAAGAGAGATTTTTAGCCGAACGGATAGATATAAGAATTCGTTTTTCCCCCGAACAATAAAGGACTTTAATAAACGCTTGTCCCAACCTCGTTAGAGCACTTCTTATTTTTATTTTTTATTTTTTTTTCAATAGCTATAAACGGCTGGTGTCCTAACACCCCCTGCCACACGCCTTTTAGGCGGCTTGCGGGGTATTATGTAGATGTAGATGTAGATGTAGGTGTCTCCATCTCCGTTTTTCCTACGATATTGGTCATCTTTCAGAGCCTCATGTCAGGGAGAAACCCCAGTTTAACTATTTCTAGTTTCCTCTAGGTTCACCGTACCTAACCTTGCCTACCATATCAGGGAAAAAAATCACCTCGAACGGGAATCGAACCTCCGGCCATAATTTCAAGCTTATGATTTTATATAAATATATCAAAACAAAAGCAAGAAGAGGTGAAAGAGTTTTCTTACTTAGAAAGCTGAATTACCAACAATGGGCGAACTAAGAAAGAGGTAGCCCGTAGAATAGCGCATACTTAGAGGTCTTACTACAGAAAGTTGGATCTACTTACCTACAGCAGTAAACACCACTATAGAAGTGCGTTAGCAATTCATCAGATGCTATGCATGGAGCATGGTTCTATATGGGAGCAAGGCTTGAACGTTGACAGATGTAGAGAAGTCAAGGGTGGAAGCATTCGAAATGTGGCACTACCGAGGAATAGAGATGATAAAATGGATCGAACGAGTAAATAGTGCGGAAGCGTTAAGAAAAGATGGAGAAAAAAAGAAGTCCAGGTCTTAGTGTTGCTTGCCTCAGTTGAGAAAACAGAAAAAAAATTTATTGGCGCCCACGTGGCGAATAAAAAAATACTGATTGTGAGTATCCAAAAATAAAAGCGAAAGACGAAAAGGTCGGAGGCAGAAATATTGATAATATCGGATTATGAGGAGATAATAGGAAGGGCTGGAGTTTTGAAGAGCTGTTCACGTATTCGTTGAGCACGTTTCTCGAGCTATAAGTCGAAGGTTGCCCCGGAACAACGGTGGGTGTATCCCTAGGTCTGCATAAATGATGCGCAGGGCGATCGTTTTTTGTTTGCCTCCTCCTTCCCGTTTCCTCTCTCGATACGAATCCGATATTCCCCCTCCCCTCCTCCGCCACCACCAACATCATGCGATCGATTGGGAATCTCTCGATCAATCGCCTCGAGCTATCGCTCCTCCTATTTCCTACCTCCCTTTGCCTGCCCCCGTTAAATAAACAGAAGTTTTTTTCACCCTTTTCCATATTCCTTTCCTTATTTTCTTTTATTTACAGCTAACCCATTTTCCATTACATTTATGTTTCCAATTCTTTCGATATCTTTCCTTCTACTGTTTCTATTTTTCTAAATATTATGTTTGCAGCTTCAATATTACACAGTTCTTTCCGAAATCAATTATGCACACTTGGATTTACTTGACAAATAGCTGCAAAAAGTGAACAATAGTTATTGTGACTGAGTTAAGTAGATGGTGAGTGAATTTGAAATTAATAATACCGAGGTTATTATTCAAACAGCTGCCATCAAGGGAGAGATTTGGAGCTGATGTAGCTCGGTAGCTCTTGTCCGACCTGTATTTATGTAATAGCCCTAATTGGTAGAGGAATCGTTATATTTCAGGTAAACGTCCAGTAGTGAGAGCAGAATAAATGTGAATTGTAATGCTTGATATGTGCGAATCTTATATTCGGCTCTTAAGGCCTTTCTACTATTGAAGTTTCTTCACCATATTATAACTATATATCACCTCCAAGTTCCTCCCTATATGTTGGCAGTTTGAATTATATTCCTGGTGTTTACAAGGTTAATTACCTTGGTATTAAACATTTCAAATTCACCCGCTCATGACTTAGTGAAGTCAAAATCACAAGTAATTATTATGTAACTGAATGCCAAGAGAATCAAAGTTTGTGTAGCCGAATTTGGAAAGAAATGTTATTTCTTTAGGATATGAAAAATAGGAAAAGTAACGAAATTGATTGAAAGAATTGGAAGCTTAATTTATTCAGCCTCCCGATGAAACATTTTCAGCATTAAGTTTTCAGTGAGAGTAATTTAAAAAAAAAAGCAAAACATGAAATCGCTTCCTGGAACATGCGTAGCATATTTTTCGCAAGACTTAAGGGGCTCCGAGGGCCAGTTAAAAAAACATTAGATAGCATGCAAACCTTCCCCTCTAAAATATACTTACATGAGGCAGCTATCATAGTCGCGGGAGAAACGGTGCGGGAGTTTATTGATCCATGGATATGCAAAATTCCAATTCTATGCATGAGTTTAATAAACAAATAAATATTTTAAGTCCTACGAAACTGTATTTACTGTCGCTACGCGTGTGGACGCTTTCACGCCATTTCCAACCCACTTGTCAGATCTATTTTCTTTATAATGGATGGGTTCCTCCACATCTCACGTGGAACTACCAGTATCATATGAGGTTTATCTCGTAATTCTATTTTGCCGTAAAAAAAATTGTTTCGACCCTACCAGCTGTACCGAATTCTCGTTCTCCTTCCCTCTCCACTATCGTAATGATCAAATTGCGATGCTTCACTTCTGATTAAACTCGTGGGTAATTTTTCACTGTGCGCATTCCGCAGTTTTGCATACAGGATACCATCCCACCCTCATCTTTACGCCATATTGATTCCTTTAAAAAAAATCGATCTAAAAAATCTATCTTAGCTGCTGGCGATCCGGATTTTTGGACGCGAGGAAGTTTAACGGAAATGACTGCTTGTGAAAGGGGTTTTATCTCGCGCGCATAATGTGTGTGATTTTTTCTTCGACTATTCACCTCCGAAGGCGTTTCTACGAGTGATGTTTCGTCGCCGTATTTGAATTGCATATCAGCTCCGGGTTCCTCCCTAAATGGTGGCTTTTTGAACGCTATTCTAGGTGTTTACAAGGTAAATTACCCCTGATGTATGGAGAACAGTTACAGTTAATTTTTTTCAATCTTTGGCTGTGTTCCTTGGCTACATCCAAGAGTGACGGATGCTAGGTAATGCCTAAATCACACGGTCATTATTTCCGTCCTTTCTGCGGGATAACTCCAGCTATAGCTCCAATGATGGCGGAAAAAAGATCGTTACTCGCAATAATTTCCCGCGGTTGCTCCAGGGATTGAAATCCCATCCCTTTTTTCCATTACTCACCACGTCCCTTTTTCAGTTGGTGAAACCATCACTGCTACCGTCTTTCAGCCAATTAGAAAGCACGTCCACAAGCAGAGATTGTAGCGACACGCTTTGTTTTTCTATTGAATGGCAGTTTTAAATACCTACGGAAAATGACAGAAGGCGCGTTTTAAAAATAGACGGTGGGAATTACCGTGTGATTCTGAAAATTATTGATAGAGCGATCACTCTTGTTGTCCCTGGAAACCTATAGCTAGAGCTATCACTCTGAGGGACATAAAAAATGATCGTGTCAGTCAAGCTTAACATATTTCTCGCGTGTTTGGCTTAGTTCTATCACTGTGTCATCACCAGTCCCATTTAACCGCTATATAAATTATCGGAAAGCATGTGAAATGCCTCTGTGACGTGTATATATATTCTGCAGCGGTGCCAAAATCATCGAGAAATCAAAGGGACCAAATAATACTCGATACATAATCAATAAAACTACTAAGTAAAAAATACTCAATTAAACTAAATTTTATGTTGTTTTTTTTAATCAAATTATGCGAGAATATTCATGTGCACTGGTAACTACGAAAATTAAAAAAATTCAAGTCATATCGAACAAATTTGATATTTATGCATTTATTGTGACGTCACAAACTTTTCGAGGTGGCGGTGAACTTTAGGTTTTCGTTTTTAACTTTTGAACATATGAGTAGATTTTCGAAAGTGATGTGTTTCTCCTGATATCAAATTACTCTTTGACCAATCGAATTCGTGAATTAAATTGGTAGTTACTTTGAGTTGGAATGGTCGACCCCGTTCATTTTCTTACTAGCATTCGATTTCATCGTTTGCTTCGGACTGGTGATGCGCCAGTTATAATTATATTCCCTAGCAGCAATGGTGGAATCCTTTAATAATTTGTGCATGACTCACCGACTAGTGCGTGCTATAATTCTAGATAACATTGTTTTCAAACAATGCATTCATAAGTATTTCGAAACATTTTCTCGTACACCTGTTCACCATCTGTTGTTTTGTTACAACGATTCGCGTGACCTCTATTAGCGCCTTGTTGCTGCACCCTCAGTCGACGATGATGACGATTGTTCGTGCATTCAGGTCACGAGAAAAGTGCACGGGATCATGATCGAGTTCGAATGCGTTTTCTTTTCAATTTTGTCGGGATCGCAAGATTCAGAACAGTGGCCTCTCAAGGCTGCTTTCCTCATAATCTGCCATCTCGCCGACTTAGTCTGTGAGCACAATCGTTTCAGAGCATTTCCACGGTTACGGAAACAAACAGAGAGACGGCTTTTGAGTAATTAAAAGGACAGGACTTTTATTTTTTCTGAAACGGGGGTGTTTGAGAGAGAAGAAGTCACGCCAACTTCAATTGGTCACCAGTCTAGCGTTCCGAGAAACACGAGGTGATGCTCAACGCGGTTCGAGCAAGAGCAGCTGAGGATCAGATGTAGAGGGCAATTACCACGTCGAGAAATATGAGTTAATCATTGTAATTATATTAAGCTCGCCGTACTAATCGCGGGGACAGTTAGGGTAAACAATGAAGAGTGCACTCGATGAAACAACCAGAATCAGTCGAAGGTAATCTTAGAAAATTCCAAGGTTTCCCTTGAAAATACCCTGCAACTGTAGGCAGGGGCACTCTAAAGGCCGTTTTACACGGGGCACGGAATTGCGCAGGTTAGAGCTGCATTAATTTCTAAAATGGCGTGGAATTGCGCGAATGCATGAACGAAATTAGAACAGGGGCTATTTTGCCGTCTTGCATCCACGCATTCTCGCATCTGTTCTAGCAATTCACTGCTTTACACGACGCAATTTTGATTGCGCCTTCGCAAGTACGTTAGATTGCGCAATTCCGTGTACCGTGTAAAACGGCCTTAAGGATCAGAGAACTTGGATAGCTGGGAAAGCTGACCGAAAAAGACTTGGAGACATGGTGTATCGTATCTCACACTAAATAACCTGGTAAACAAACCTGGAGGAACATATGTCGTGCTCGGCATCTTCTAACATTTTCTGACCTTACCAGTGCTGTAGTTGGGAAAAAATGTAGAGGGTACTCACCAAAAATTGCCAACACCTGAACATGTATTATACACCCGAGTGCGATTGAAATTTCAAGCTCCAACTCTTATATTAGTTCCAAATTGTGCCACGAGATAACTCTGAACAAGCAAATAATCGTTTCCGATTTTTCTTTCTGAAATCCATTGGACAATTTGCAATAAGGCTATTTTTCACAGATTTAAAAAGGTAATTTAACCGGTACTCTTAACACTAGTTTGGATTTTAGGGGGTAAGCCGCACCGGCCCAAATAGAGCGCTGAACCTAACCGATTATGTCAAGCCCTTTCTCCTTCCTTGGTATCAATAATTTCTTATATTAACCGTAAGAGTTCCTAGTTCTGGATGATTCATTTTTTACTTAATAAAAATTCGTAATTGATTTGTTAATATCAGACGTTCTTTCAACGGAATCTAATGAGAACATGTCAAGATCATTTCTCAGAAGGTTCGCAAAATCATAGTTTCACCGACTGAAAAATAAGTGAAGCAATTGCAAAAGGAGATTAAAATAATCCATCCCTGCAAATACAGATGAACAGCCAAAAAAGAAGAAATGATGAATTTTACATTTTTTCGGGATGTTGCGGTGGGTTTCACGATAAATATCGTTAAATTATTTGCGATCACCATTAAATCATCTAATCTGCCCTGCGTATTTCATTGAATCATGTAGAATATAAATCTCGGTCAACAGCCCTATTAATAGTTTGATTCCTCGTGAAACAGGGGCGCAGCTAGGAATTGAGGCTAGGGGGGGCTTTAGGCACAGCTAATATTGGGGATTTAGGGGGTGTGGAATACCCACCAGGGGAAGCGGGAGGTGCGGTTGCCCTCCCCCAGAAAATTTTAAGATAAATGGTTCAAAATGGTAAGTTTTACGGCCTTCTGAGGGATATTTTTACTATCCTAACATTATTCTGTAAGAAATATTAGTCCAAATAAGTAAAATGGATTTAACTTTTAAAATTCTCTGAGCCCTGGGGGGGGGGTTTATCCCCCAAAACCCCCCCCTCGCTGCGCCACTGCCGTGAAACTCTGATCGCTCTTCTCATTAGTGACGTGAATAGCGACTTCCGTAAAGCCATATCAATGCGCGATGAGTGACAGCACCTCCAGACGCCGACTTTGGAATCCTCTGTTGTAATATTCGCAGTTTTTACGATTATTAACCGATGAACTGCACCTCCTCCGTTCGCCGTCATTCTGTCTTTGACTCGAGACACTGTTCAGGACTCCTTCGCCTCCCATGAAGGGAGGTATCACGGAGTGAATGGCCTGCGCTTCGCCGCCGGGCGAGTCCAGACAGATATCGAAGGCCAAGAATCCTGTCATTCCTTTCATAAAAGAGGCGGCGGTGGCTATGAGGAAAATGCCATTTCCTGCAAGTTCACCTCACGGACGCGAGGAATGCTCGAGAAAGAGAGGCCAGCCGTATCGCGGCTTCACGCTCGCCTGCACAACGACGCCCTGAGACAAAGGAAAATTGTTCCGCGCGCACCATCGCGCCATTGTTGGATATTAAAAAGGCGCGCCAACGTTCTGTTAAATTGTTGGTCTTATCGCTTACACGGGAACTTGCTTCCTTATACCAACATATTTGTGCGCCCCTTTTAGTTAAAAAAGGTATTGCAATATTTCCACTGGATTTATTTTCATGGGAGGCGTCTCGTTGTTGCATCAACATTTTCAAGTGCATCTTGTGCAGCCAAATTCTACTGTTAAAGGATAGGGGGTAAGAGGAAGGATTGGGTTTGAGAATCGGGAAGTGAGACTAATGAAATCCCATCCTTAAGCTTACACCATCTCCTTTAGCAGTTTGACATATTAATGGTAGAATTTGGCTGCATATGATATAACTGAGAATGTTGTTGAAAAACCGAAACGCAAAAAAAAGTTCAGTGGATCCATATCGTACCACATATCATTTAAAAAATTGAATCATCTGTTTTCACGTCTCTGCTTTGGGATCGCAGCTAACATTTTCATTCGGAGCAAAGTAACTTCACTGAAAATATCGTGGATCATGATTATATTGTCTTTTGAGAGAGCGTTGTAGTTTCTATCCTGCCTTGATTTTAACACAGTCGTTAGCTACGCATTTTATATAGGGTTCGTTGGCATTTTAAAGTTAATTTTGCAAGTATTCATAATTAAAAATTGTTTCACTTTCGAAAGTGCTTTTCCACGTCTCTAACACGTGATATGGGAGACCATTGTCAGGAATTCAATTCAACTGGCCAAACAGGAGGCGGCTATACCAAGACACCATTTGTAAACAAATTATTGCTCGCGGTCTCAGAAAATTCCCATGTCAAAGGATGAAATTTAAAAAATAGAAAGCAATGCATTAATATTCAATAAATAATCCTCCGCTTGATCTAAATGTCGTTCCAACGGCCTGAAAGGAATCACCATAATGAAATACTTCCGTCGAACGACCATTTGAAATTCTTGACTGAAAAACGCATGTAAAGAACGGGGTGAAAGTGTAGCTCATGAACTTACATTGAAATCTGTTGCAGATCCTGTCCGTATTATGTTTGATGCAATGATGTGCTAGATGATAAATTAAGCAACCTTATTAGTAAGTGATTTTCGTTCAGCAATACTAATATTCATACTAATCTTTTTTAATACCGTAAAAAGTAACTTCAATTATCATTATATATCGTTCCTCAATTCTTCGTGGTACACTGAATAGTAGAGGCCTTCACGTTGCAGAAATCCATCTTACTGATTTGTGAATGAAAAACTTTGCTGTTTCTACAATTTGGAACTTTTCCATTTGGCTAGTCCTATGAATATGATACAGTATATCGAAACTAGTCAGGAAAATAAAGTTCCAAATTGTAGAAACAGCAAAGTTTTTCATTCACAAATCAGTCTTCGTGGTAGTTTCTTTGATTCCTCGTCCCGGTAGAGGTTGTCATCTAAGTGAGATTATGTAAAAAAAAACATTTCGTGGCATTGACCACTCACCGGCGGAGAATTCTGAGCACTTCCTCTCCGCCTGCACTCCGTTTATAACTCAGTAATTTCCTTATTTAGCACCTCTTAATTTACAGCACTAAACAGTCTCGTAAAACCAACCATTTCTTCATCCCCTATCTACCGCTATCTCGTTTCCTTCTTGTCACGGCCTTCAACATTCCATTGCCTCGTATTATTTTCTTCTATCCTGTTTCTTTTGCAAGTCTGCTGTGAATGATTCCTTTTCTCCAAAATATGTACCTACAATCCAATTTCCATTCCTCTTTTGTATGGTTTGTAATAATGTTCTTTCCTCTCCAACTGCGTACCCAGCACCTCCTTATTTCTCGCTCTATCACCTATTTAACTCCCTATAAATTCATTAATTAATTCATTTAGTCTCTCACATTTTGCTCATTTCGTCTACTGTAATAATGTTTGTGGTATTTATACGAGTGGGCAAAATATCTGCCTGTTCTTTCGTTAGTTCATTTCGCGGTTACCGGAGGTCATACTCGTCTCGCCCTTCGTATGGTCATCTCCATCGATATTAAAAATGAAGTATGATAGACTACGCACTCCGCCGTGATACTGCTGAAGCCGGCCGCTACGCGGCGCCACTAGTACAGGTGAGGCTTCTATCATACGAATTGTGTTAAAAATACGGAGTTTCGTAATATTCCGACTAAAATAAAGTCACGTCCAGTTACATTAAAATATTATATCTGAATAACTTATGGAACGACCACCTACATAAAAAATAACGACGTGGTAAGCGATTGGTTAAAATTCATTAAACTCTCTTTAAAAGGTTAAAATCGATGACATACGTACCAAATAGAAAATTACAGTGAAATTGTGCCTCATTTAATTAAATTTAAACAATAGACGCATTAAAATATCACCAACGAAGGTAATTGATTACTATACGGTCAGTGTCAATTATCACAGGGCACTGACATTAGCCTTGAACAAACCTTTGGTCTTCACTCCTTGTAGTTTGTCCTTTTCCCTTGCAGTTCCATTGCCTGTAGAGCATGCAGAGGCAAAACAAGATCTTTTACCAATTAATCACCGAGATATTACTAAAATCCTCTGCGAACGATCAACATCCGTCAAAAGCCACCGTGCAATGCAACGATCGCGGTAGGCTCGGATACTACTGCCATCTGACTTCCAGCTTCAAGAAAGTGTGGAACTAAAAACAATGGAAGCACGAGGAGCTTGGTGGAGGGCGCTACAGTATTCGTGGATGAAAATTACAAGATAGGGCAAAAAGACCGCCTGTTCCTTTGTTAGTTCGTTTCGCGTGTACCAGGGGGCATTCCCGTCGCGCCCGTCGTTTGGTCAAATCACCGGTAAGAGAGTGGGGGAGGAGGTTGGGGGAAGGGAGGGGGATGGGGTGAGGGGAAGGGCTTGGTCGTGCGTGGGTGGAAATGAATTAGTCTCCACGGTGCGCCGACACTTTTAGCCACTCCCCTTACAACCCCCTCTTGCCCCCTACACTCTCCCCTCTCATTTCCCATTAAGTACATCAAAAACTGTTTAGGGCGTATAGGAGCGTTTACGCAGATATTAAACGAATAGGGTGGTTTATTATTATTTTTTTATTGCCTAAATCGAAAGATTATTATTCCTGGAGTACGTATTTCACACTTTTATATTTTTAAATGACGATATCTATTATTCGCGATTAAATGAAAAGTGAACATTTTCAAGCGCGCGAAAACGCGACGGCTAAGTATGAATGCTGGGAAACTCCGTATGACGTCGTTCTGGTTCCCGCTGCAAGTGAGGTGACCTTGGGGCGAGGCTTTGAGCGCTGATACGATGCAGGATGCTAGCAGGTAGCAGCGTACCATGCTATCAGGTAGCGCTTGGCTTAAATAAGGATTAATAATACCATATCAAACGAAGAAAACTTTCCGACCATAGGCAGTTTTAATAGGTGATTATTAAGACATTTTTCCCTGAGCTCTGTGCCTCATGCATGCATTGGCAATCTCAGACGATGTAAAACTCGCTCGAAACTCGTATAGAAACTAGGTCCCTGTGACGTCACGTGGAGTGGCATCTCATGGGCGCCAATCTGGCCTTCTTCAAATGCAGTTAAAATTGACCATTGCCATTCGTCTAAACTGGGATTTCTAAAACCAAAGAATTTGTATATTATGAATACACTAATGGTGAGTAAGGAATCGCAATCAACGCCTTTCGTTTTCTTTGATGAAGGAAACTCCCCTATTAGGCTGGGAGCCGGTAGAGACTCGTAGTGTATCCCTCTAGGCGTAGACACTTACAAATTGTTCACTCTTTTCTTTCGACCGACCTGGGTTTGAGCACGTAACATCATTGTCAAACTTAACAAAAGGCCTTATCAACTGAAAACTAGGGCCCTCGAAATATGAGTGTCGAATTAGGACTTTTAGATTTCAGTAGATTATTTTTTAACTATTTCTACAGAATTATACCGGAAACTCTATCTTTTATCATATTATAACCCCACTGTATATCTAGGTCCAACGAAAAAATAATGCATGGAGAGAGAAATTTTGCCGCAAGAATAGACATGGGAATTCGTTTTTCCCCTGAACAGTAAAGGACTTTAATAAATGCTTGTCGGAATTATGTTAGATCCTATCGTATGTACTTGTTGGCAGCTGGTATACTAAAAGCCCACCGTCACACGCCTATTGAAGTGGGATTACTTTTACCCCAATTATTACTGCGAAATTTAATTTGAGGGGTACTCACCAACTTTACTTTGTTTCGAATCTTGAGGTTTGGAAAATATTTACAGTCTCAATATTAATAATATATATGTGAATATCTAATATATATATAATATAATATGTGAATATCTTACCCGCTCGGAATCCCCGAGAAAAATTTAAATATTGTGTTCTCCGGGAAAGTGTAAAATCATGCATTTACAGTCTCGACCTGGGGGTTTGTTCTGTCAACCCCTAGCCTCGATTTCTAGCTCATTAAAATAGTTTCTGAATTCGATTTAGTTCATCTATTTAAGTCACCTCCATTTTTTGGACCATGAATCTGATAATTCGAAATGATTAAATAATTCCTGGAGTATAGGTCATATGTAATGCAGAAAGTTATAAGCCAACGTTTAGGTTTATTTTAAAACCTTCATCAGGGCCCTTCTGAATCTAAGCTTCATCTAAGCCCTAGCCAACGTTTCGATTTATTTTAAAACCTTCATCAGGACTTAGATGAGGCTTAGATTCAGCAGGAGCTTGATGAAGGTTTTAAATAAACCAAAACCATCAACATTATTGACGCGCCGCTAGGCGCGATTCTGCTGTACCGGTGAACCATATCACCTTAACCAGCCAGTTCACAATGATTAAATATTTTGCGCCATTGAATATGTTGAGCGTGTAGTGTTGCGTTTGTGTTAGCAGAAGATTACATCTAGGCATAATTTGTTGACAGAGCTTAACATTTTTTTTTTTTCATTTTTAAGGGATTTTTGATCATTATATCATTTTTTTGTACTTGCTTTTCTTATTTATTTATTTTTTGATGAATTTTTGATAGTATATATTTTTTTTTGCAAGTAGCAGTTATTTTTAATTATCATTATATATTTTTTTAAAGGAATTTTTTTCCCAATTATATTAAGTTTTACAAACAAAAATTCGTGACAAAACACTGACAAAATTTAATTAAGACTACAAGAAGGAAAGACAAAGGAAAGACTCATAGACGAGTTATTTAACGTTGGCTAACAACTTTTTATATTATATATGACCTATACTCCAGGAATTATTTAATCATCAATTAAATGAGATTAAGATAAGAGAAAAAAGAAAATATAATTTGAAATGCGCAACTGCAGTGACCCTTCGTCCACTGATGGGTAGTTTTGAGGTGATGTGAATTGATTGAACTGCATGCGGACACATTGCGGGACTCTGAACGTTCCCCGACCTCAAACACGCACAAGGGAATGACCGTGCTGACCCAAAGGCGCTGGGACATCCATAAGTGTCCGCTGGACTATGTGAGCATCGCCGATCAACCTTGTCGAGGAAGGAAGTTGTGTGTATGGGGCCAAGGCGGGAAGTATGAATGTATTAACGAATCCACGCACACGAATACTTGCTAGTTCAGATTGAATGCGGGTACACAGCCAGAAAGCATCAGGCTTGAGTGCTATGCGGATTGGAAAAAAATAATTTTTTCACCAATTTTGGTTACGTCGGCAGCGCCGGGGTAAAGTCCTCGCCAGCCAAACTGAAGGACGTGGGTTCGATTCCCGACTGTGTAGGTTATCCCTATCCAGGGAAAGGGTATTTGTGATCTGGTGAACTCTTCTCGGGAAATCAGCCGGGTCAGGATGCATGAATTGGCATTGCTGCCAACGTTTCGATAGCCTTCTCTGCAATCGTCACCAGGGCGAATGATGGACCTGGTTAGTGCTGGGATTATGTATACAGTCAAGTCTTCTCTGATTGGTCCGTTTTTAATGTCCTTCTTCCTCTTAGCTTACTCATTCATTTGATGGTGGGATTCCATATTTTTCTCAGGTTGAAACCCGCGTCTCTATCAGTGATGTCATGGCAAAATTAGCAGTGCCGGAACGCACTTTGCTTAAATATTTTAGAAGTATTACTCTGTGATTTTTATTACAACTTATTATTTACATTTTTAATGTATTTTGGTTAAGAATGTATAAATTAGAAATTTTGTGGCAAAAAAATCGATAAAAATGTTATTTGACTATAATGTCTGTTGTTAACCAGTGGCGGAACAGCACGGCGTTCCGGCACCATGACAACACTGGTCTCTATCCATTGTATTATTTGCTGGACTTATTTTAATCGCATCTTTGGTAAGCCGATCCCAATATCCATTTGCCTCGCACAGGGTGTTGCTTTGATTGAATTGAATGGCATGATCGTCGTACGTTGTTGTTAGCTTGATTATTTCACTGTTAATGGCTTAAATACGCTGCTTTCTGGCAGATGACGATAATTGAAATGAAAAGTTAACAGAAAGTAATTTCTACGCATGGGGAAGTCATACATTTATTTAAATAACATATTAATTTGATATTCACGGTGAGCATTGAAATCCATAGTCATGGTTGGTTTTTAGCGAAATGGGCGTAGTTATTATGATTTGGCTTTTGTTTCCGAAATCCTCGTGATATTTCGAAATTTGATTCACACTCTAACACACTGCTGTTAGTTTTTAATAATACCCGATTTTGAGAAGATTTCATAATATGTGAAACTCTCATCTCGGTCCACAACACTTCATAGCTTAGAGAAATTAAGGGGTAAGTGTCGTTGGTTTAGTTGTCTCTTAATGGGATGTATGGCGGAAATTCGCAACCAGGGGAAAAAATCTGAAGGGAGGGAATCCAAGTCCCCACAGCCCCCAGGCTACGTACCTGACTGATTTTCTTTTGCAACTTGTCCAAGTATTGGTCAGGTAACGAGCCTATAGATTGTTTTTATCACGATTTCTTCAATTTGAAAAAGTTAATAGGCATATAATAGTTTTCAAAACAGCATTTATTCTAGTATTAATCAATAGTTACTTATTACGTGTACTTAGACCAGTATCGTCATAAGAGACTGTAAAAAATGCATGATTCAAATGCAATGCACGGAAAACAAAGGAAATAATGCATATTTTTTTCGAGGCCAACATTCGATAAGGTACATCTAGAAGAGCATATTTTTGAATTGTCATGAAAATGGCAAAAAGCTCGATTGCCAGAAACTCAAAAAAAGCACGCAATGAACTCAATAAGGAGAGACGACGGTTTTCCAACGTTCGTGCTGATATGCGTCGATCAAATGCGCCTTCCGAATCCGAACGCATACAATTGACCCAAAAGCGCAGTTGGTACTGTTGCGTGATAATGTGTTGCTCATCTCATGCGCCAAACAATCGGATTTAGAATTGTTGCCCGCAAGTGGCAATCGCAACTTCGTGATCTCGACGTTGGTGCGGGCGGCGGGGGGTTGGGGGAGGGTGTAGAACAATTGAGCCTCGACTTACCGCAGAAGGGCGAGTGGGGGGATATATTATCGCCCTCTCACCTCATAATGCATGCTTTCTCCACCTTACCTCACCCCTTACCATCCTCGCATACGTCTAAGTTGAAACTCCTCCGAAGTCCGCACATTAATGTGAATCGAAGTGAGCGAACTATTCTCGTCTTTACATTTCACTAAGCCCCGTTTGAATTCTCTCAGAATGAAATTGATTGTTTGAGGCGTAACTTTGTGAAAGCGATTCATTATTTAAATTAAAAAGAAGAAATTTGTGCTTGCACATGAGTATTTATTCACAAATTAACGACCATGGTTTCAACGTTAGACGTCATCATCAGGTGAACTCGATTTTATTTATTTCCATTACCCCATAAACAACACATTTACGGCCTTCACAACGGGGAATTAACGATTAACCATGAAGGACGTTCACACACGCCTGGATAAGGGTAACATACCCAGGCGGGACTCAAACCCACGACTTTCGGCTCGGCAGGCGAGGACTTTACTCCACCGCCACCGAGACCGGCAACATTTCACTTCACGAACAGTTTTACCACAATTTGTATTATCTTCAGTTGATGAGAACAAAATATGATGGAGAAGATGTATGATTATGAAGTTTCCTGTCTCCACCCGCTATGCATAGCACCAAAGTCTTTCCTCTTTCTCATCAAATAACGGAGGTTATTCTCAGTGCGGGACTTTTCATTGGAGTGATTGGGAAATTACGGGGTACGTTGAGCGTTGGGGATGTGGGAGGGGGGTTTGAAATTAATGTGTTACATGGACTTAAAAACAAGAGAACGGCGATTTCTCCGAGGCACCTGCTGGCATTGGTGAGGCCGCTTGTATGCAAAGCACGCCGGAACAATACCTACGCTTAGCGACCTGCCCCATTGTTATCCGCTATTTGACGCTCTGATTCCGCATTGGTCGGCCGGCCAACAATGGACCAATGGCTGCTCGATCGGGCTGAATTGCTTTCTTCCCATTGGTGCTTTCCCTACTATTCCCAGCTTCCGCTCATAACTTCGGTTTATTTCCGGCAGTGCGTCTGGTCACCGTTGGCGGTTCCTTTTGATCTTTTGGAATTTTTATCTGGAGAGGATAAACTTCAGTAGTTAGCCGTTTCCTTATCTTTCCCTCTCTTGAGTATCTTTCAATAGATCTTGGAAGTAACATCATTTGATGGAATCTATCTCTTGACGGTTTATATTCATTATCTCGATGGACAAGTGTCTCGTGATAATAATCGAGGTACGAATACTATATAGAATACTATATGTTTTCAGCTAGTTGAAGCATCCCTACCAAGTAAATTTGTTGGCGTCTGAGGAGATTTTCATTTTAATAATTTCACTACGGAGCCGTCGAAGAGAATAATCACTGTTTTAATAGTAATCAATTAAACAATATAAAATTATTCATTATTTATCCATGATTGCCATTTCTTTTATTTTATTACACCTTTTTTAATATGTCCACTACTAACGTTCCGCAATTAAATATTCATTAGAAATAGTGAAATGGCATTCGTATCGGAGTTCGATATGTATTATTTATTTAGTTTATAAGCCCTTCATAAAGGTAAAAATCATTGCTAATGTCCTACTTACTAAATCTTAAATAAATAGGAACTTGTTATTTTTGGGTTAGAAATCCATGGTAGGTAAACTAGAGTATACTTCGGAAACAAACCATAAATTTCGGGAAATAGTTTATGCGTATATTTAAGGACTGAACCTACTAGAAAATACTTCATTAGATCTAATTGATATTAGTGGTATTGATGATTTCACAATAATCACTGCAAATATTAATCGGCAAATATTCCGAACGGTAAGTCTTCAAGTAAATATTACGAAAAAATCCTCGCGATTGAGCTAACTGTCATTGCGTCCCGAATACGGGATTGCAAATTAGACAGTGAATTAAATTTCAAGCGATAAAAGTCGTGACCGCGAGGAATAGTCTTTTCCACTCACTTCACCGGTGCTTTCTCCTTTCGCACGCAATTTTGTAATCTTCCGGAGAGCGCAGACTTGGTAACCACCTGCTCGCTAAGCGCGAAAAGAGATTTTAAAAGTCGGTTCGCGTGTCATAAGACGTTTCTAATTGCGGTGGGGAAAATGGCTGCCGCAGTCATTTTCTTGCCGATAATTTATGTTTCATTATGTACATTCTGGTTTATTTCTTTGCATAGCTCATAGTTGTGCCATTCTTCATTCTTTCTTTGCATCCAGGCTTTCATCCATTATTTCACCCCCCAAAAATTCGTAGCACTTTTCCACAAGAATTTTTAATGCGTACATCGCGTTTCGGCTCACTGAGCCATAATATTGTACCAGATTTACGTATTAAAAAACGTACATATTAAAAATTCTTGTGGAAGAGTGCTACGATCTTTTATTTATTTAAATAATATTCATTATATACTACCCCGCAACTCACCTCAAATGCGAGTGGCGGGGGTGTTAGGACATCAGCCATTAAATATTAAAAAAGAAATGCCCATGTTAAGCTCCGCCTAGCATTAATTAAAGTTCTTTATTGTTCGGGGGTTAAACGAATTTGAATACAAGTGGCGTAGCCAGGAACTTCGTTCTAGGGGGGGTCGAAAACCAGGGTGCAAAATTTTTGAAAAACAGGGTGCTAAGTAGAGGGTTTTAAACTAATTTTAACACTTTTCATAATCGTAAAAACTTCCTTTGTTACAGAAATATTTCGAAAATTCGTGATTTTTCAATATTTTGTTTTCATTTAAGAAGGAAAATAATTGTGTTTTTATATTTCGGTGGGGTTCCGCACCCCCGTTCCCTGATTGGGTACGCCACTGTCCCATACCTACCCGTTCGGTAAAATATCTGTCTATTAATTTGTCGTGTCTGTTGAACCTGGAAATATAGTTGGGTTCTAATGTGTTCTCCTTGTCACTCAGAAAGATGTTTATCTATTCTATTCTCTTTTCTCTTACGATAAAGTAATCTAAGCCTAGCGTGCCATTGTAACACTTTCTGTACGCCCGTTTTGACGAATCACGCAACTTTCTTTTGCATTTGATTAAGTCCACCGATTTAGCCTTTCTGTACCGGATCTCATATACCCGCTGCGAGGTGGACGAGTGCTAAATAGCACCTCTCTTTATTTCTCCATCCGAAAATTTTCTCACCCGAATTTTCACCTTGAAAATAGTTGGAAGAGCACTGCAAATGCACTGAAGCTGCCATTTCTTTTTTATTTCCTTACTCCTAAGTTCTCCTCCTGCTTTCCATGCCTGCAATAATTTTCTACCCAATCCCCTGATCACACTATTAATGAATGCTGCTCGGGTGCTACGCTGGGTAATCTCTTTAATATATCGACGTTTCGGAAGATATGGAGGAGATTTCCAGGTGGAGCAACCGATCAGGCTCCATTACCCAGGGATGGCAAGTAAAACGAAACAAAAATGTTTCGTTTTGACCCGGAGTGAAACGAAAGTAGGAGGCCTAAGTTTAGTTTCGTTCCTGCACGAAATTAAAATCACCGAGGAGTTTAGTTTCGACCCGGAGGAAACTTTCCTCCCACGAACGAAACTAAATTAATCGAAAGTCCGCTGCTCATTGTTAAGTTTCGATCCCAGGAGTTGAGTGGAGGGGGATGAGAGGGAATAGTTTCGACCCATTACGTTTGACATACATGTAGAGAGGTTAAAACATCGACCTTAACAATCGAATGACCAGTTTTTGTTCACTGTACCTGTTAGTGGTAAAAATATGAGTGCCCCATACATCTAATGACGGTAGGTCGCACCTCTACTTCATTCATCCGTACTTCGTACTCGGTGTGTGGGTCGAAACTGAAGGTGAAGCACGTGGTCCGTCCGGTGCAAAACTTTATCTGCGTTTGGTTTCATGCCAGAGTTTTTGTTTAGTTTCGACCCGAAGTAGTTTTGACTCCGATTTCGTTTCGACCCTAGGTTTAGCTCCCCGGATTTAAATCCATTTCGTTTCGTTTCTACATTACGCTCACGGGAACGAAAATATTGAAATTTTACTGGTTTATTTTCGCTTTCCATCCCTGCCACTACCATCATAGTACCACATGGGCATACCCAGCAAAGGGTAGGGGGGGCCACCCCCCCCCCCCCAGAAGCAAAAATCGCAAAAGTCTTGAAGAAAAATCAGTACTGAATTGAAATGAAATTATTCAATAAATTTTCTTTAAATCCACGAAAAATGATATGTAATAGTATAAGATATGTAACTAAAATATAACTATTTTTTCAAATGTCACAACTTAGCTTGCCCCCCCTAGTTATGATCCTGCCTACGCCATTGTAGTATCGTACGCCTGGAAAGCGTTCTATCTTTTCACACGCAGGTTACACTCATTGCGCATGCGTAGGTGGGATATTTCTATTTTTTAAACGTGACCGAAATCGTTGCATTGTAAGCACGGCGATTCTGGATTGAATCATATTTCACGCTTTTGAAAGCCCCAGTTCCATTGATCGCGAGCCCTTCATTTCCCGTTCCCCGTCGCCCCTATCGGAGGGTAAGGCGGATGGTGGACGTCGGGTGCTCCATCAAAGCACTCATGCCACTGACCGTGCGCTGTTCAAGCTCTGAGGAAAGATGCAAATCGCGCATTTCCTCTGGGCCTCCTTCCTCGCCCTCCCTTTGCAAGGAAAACCCTCTCCCGTGCACTCACGCCACCACCCCTCCTCACAACAGCGCCTTCGGTTTCCTCATAATCCTTCATTTCAATCCCTTTTATGCCTTCGTCTCAAAGGAAAGGCGAGGGTAGGGTGGGACCGTGATCGTAATCGCTTCCCCCCCGAGCAATGCCGGACATAGCACACCGCAGCGCCAACCAGCGGACCACGCGGACAAAGGAAAGCCATGTTCACAACAACTTAACTTGACGTAACTATGGAGATTTAAAAACTCAACAAGAGCGTAAGTCGGCTTAACTCAAGAGTCGTGATTATATTTTCAGGCAAAAGTAATCAAATTGTAGGCTCGAACCTGATAACAATAGTGCCACCATTCAGTAGAGCGTTACACTAGAGAATTTTTTTATTGTCCTAATGCACAGAAATAACGAAGGGTGCATGAACTTTGTGCACTCCAGTTTGTATAAGGAAAACTATGAAAAATGTACGCGGAAAAAATTACACTATAGTTTACTTCAATCTATTTTGCGTTATTTTACACGAAAATTCAATTATTGATACTTTTTAAAAAAATAATTTTGTTATAGTTTTTACAAATAAGGTCCATAATTTAAGATCTCGTTAGCAACAACTTAAATTGGCGTAACTATCGAGATAGAAAGAAGTCAACTAAAGCGTTAGTCGCCATAACTCAAGTGTAGCAATGATCTTTTCAGGAAGAAGCAATCAAACTCACGGGTTTGAACCTAATACAAATTGCGCCAATCATGCAACAGGGCTTTATAATAATTTCCAGAATTTTTATCATTTAATTAAGGGTGCAGAAATTATATATTCTCTTTTTCGAATAAGATTAGTCTTATAAGGAAAATGGATAGAAAAAAATACTTATTCTATAGTTTGCTTCAATCTATTTAGCGTTATTTTAGACACAAATAAAATTTTTGAGACTCTTTTCGATAACTTTGTCATAGTTAATCAGCTCCAATATTCAAGATTTCATTCACAACAACTTCACTTGACCTAATTTGGCGTAACTAAGGAGTTCTCAACTTAATAATAGCGTGTATTATGTTATGAAGGATAAAATATGAAATTAATTGATTTGGTTCGCAACTAGGCAATTTATGTCAATATAAGCTGTTGTGTGTAAGGCTCAATGCACAAAAATGTTAATCAACTTTATTAAAGGGCTGAAAGCTCTATAATAACATCTGTTCGTTTACAACCTCTAAATATGACATTAATTCGACTTTGGTTGACGAATTCTCCATGCGACCATTTGGGGATTAGTTTTGAGTTCTCTGAAACGGTCGCTGAAGCAATTACCGCTGATGATAAAAGTTCTCCTATTATCACTATTAACACGAATTTATTTTCGTGAAATTGAGTTCATCCGCAAATTATAGAGAAAGCCAAAAAAGTTAAGGAATTAAGCTGTCTTTTCAACATATTTTCGTCGCCTTTAAGCCTTGTTACTTCAGCATAACTTGATTTAACTTGACGTTAGTAATAATTATAAAACTCAAAATTAGCCTCTGTTGTTTCAAAAAGGCGTTAAAGGACGCGATTCGATTTAAAAATAATTTCGTCAGTTGAGGAGAGTTCAAATTTCTATTGATACTAACTGGTAGCGGGGAAGAATTTTTTTTCCATCAAGTTGCTTAACAATATCTCTAAAATCGACTTCATGTTTCATTAATGTGACTACATGTTTCATTAATTGATGAATAACTGATATTTCATGTAAAGTTACGCCATGTTTCTTGTTGTTAACGGAACTTCAATCCTTTTTTCTCATCGTGCCCCATTCGACTGCGAGCTATGCTATTTGTCTGGTAGTGGAAACCCAATTCAATTCATTCGCGATGCTAATGCCCTCTCACAACCGCATCTGGAAACAGCGTCAGCGCTCTCCCTCTAACTCTTCCGGTTGCAGGTCAAAGCATTCTAACGTCGTAGTCTCCAGGCAACTGACATCTTCCCAAACCTCCACCATCCTCCTGTGCGAACAACATCGGTTTTTAGAATTACACTGATGCAAATTCCCTTCCGCATTCTCGATCCTTTGTTTCTATTCGCCGTTAAAAGAGAGAAAAGCTATCCTTTCAATGGCTATTCTCACGAGCCGCCAATCCATTTATCATTTTTTGCATCACCCATTAGTTGGTTTTGAAAGAATAAAAAAACGGCTGAACCTAAATTTCAATGAGTAGAAGATGTACGCATCAAAAATGCTGATATTTTTTTCTGTATTTCTTGTTACATATCACATTCAATGCGTGCCCGATTTTCATTAAAGTCGTCAAAATCGGCCGATAAAATTAGATAGAAAAATAGAGGGAAGGTTCCGCGCCACAACTTCCTTTCAAATGCCGCTATTTACAAACGGCGCACTCTGTTTGAAAGAGGGAAGTTTGTTGAAGACCACACACACGATCGGAAGACTCGGAAGTGGATATAAGTCACGTATGGAGGCGGAGAAATGGCTCTTGGCCCGACCAGCAGATCACGTCAGTTGACGTGCTCAGTATCTCGGCTTGGACAGGACCACGTCAATAGGGTGGTTTCCTATTATTTTTTATTACCCAAATCGAAAGATTATTACTCCTGGAGTACGTATTGCACGCTTTTAAATTGTTTAATGACGATATCTATTTTTCGCGATTAAATGAAAAGTGAAAAATTTCAAGCACGCGAAAACGCGACGGCTAAGTATGAATGCTGGGAAAACTCCGTGTGACGTATTTCTAGTACCCGCTGTCACCGTGTGAGGTGACTTTGGAGCGAGGCTTTGAGCGCTGATAAGATGCAGGCTACTGGCAGGTAGCAGAGTACCCTGGGTAGAAGTAGGTAACGCTTGGCTTAAATAAGGATTATTGTTACCCCATCAAACGAAGGAAACTTTCCGACCTTAGGCAGTTTTAAAAGGCGACTATTAAGATATGTTTCCCTGAGCTCTCCGTCTCATGCATGCATTGGTGATGTCATACGATGTAAAACTCCTATCTACTCGCATAGAAACTAGGTCCCTGTGACGTCACGTGGAGTGGCATCGCATGGGCGCCAATATGACCTTTTTCAAATGAGGATAAAATTGACCATTGCCATTCATCTAAACTGGGATTTCTAAAACCAAATAATTTTTACATTATGAATACACTAATGTTGGGTAACGAATCGCAATCAATGCCTTTCGTTTTCTTTGATTAAGGAAAGTACCCTATTGACGTGCTCCGCACTGATTGTGATATTGTGTAATTTTTCTATAAACTTATAACCAATGTAAGCGAAAGAATTACAAAGAAATGGTTTTATTTTCAAAATTTTCACACGCTCTCCCATTGAGTGTGGAACATAGTTTGATGGATTACGAGAAATATCCTTTATTTCGGGAAGAATACGACATCAACGGATACTTACAAACAATGATACGTGTCTCCCCTCATAATCTTGAGGTGTGTACTATCTCAAAGAATGAAACACATTTGAAAAGTTATAAAATACGTAGACAGTTACCATTAGTTTTTTTATATTCAAAATAACAACGTGTAGACATTTGACCTTACCTATTAATTTTAAAAGTCTGACAGTGGTGCAAAATGTTGACGTAGTCTGAAAACCTATGATAATACCACAAGAAAATTATATTTTGAATTTTTAAAAATTAATTTGTCATTCAAAATTAATAAAATCACTATTATGCATTAGCTATACTTCCTCTCAGTGCTCAACGCCACTACATTGTGCTCAATTAATGCAACTATGTGGAGGACTTGTGATGGCACTTGGGACCATCGAATTGAATTGGCGTGATCTTAGCAATTTACCATATCTAGCAGAAATTGTACTTTTTCTTTCGGAGCTGCCTCCCAATATGACAGGAAGTGCAATTGCTTGGCTTATTTCAACTACGTCTACGAGAAACTCCGCAAGCCAACACCAGGGTGTTTGGCTCGGGGTAATACGACACCAGGCATACAGCTCTCACTCATCCTAGCCTTAATCGGAGATGCGCTCGTTAAGGTACGTTTACACAGTGTAACATGTTATATAAAAAAAGTTACATGTTACATGTTTTACGAAAAATTTATAAATCCGTGTAACATGCTACACGTAACATTGTGTTACAAAATAAAAATTCATGTTATAAATTACATGTTTTTGGTTTCCCGCACGATGTGGGAAAATATGTAATATGTTACAGAAAAGAGGTGAGGCGTATGGTGGGGATAGCCAGTTAACGGGTGAATCTTTAACTTGTTATATGTGCATTTTTGGCTCCACTTGACTATTGTTATAAAACAAATGCTATGTCAAACAAATGTTACAAGTAACTTGTTAATTACAAAATGTTTATATAACATGTTACACAGTGTAAACGCACCTTTAGAACCAGAAACTAGGAGAGCGGTAAGGACACAAATATGCCACCATACATATAAAACTGCCAGTTAGTAATAGAAAAAACGAAAACTTAAGAGTAGTGACTGATTTATGCATGAGTTGTAACATACCAAGAGACGCATGCCAACAGTAAATTATGCAGAGCCTATTTTACCTATTCGAAGTCAAGCTATCTTAGAACTCGTATCGTAGAGGCTGATACTTGTTATCGATATATATTTAAGCCGCGACGCTCTCCAAATTATTGCTAAGAAATGAAACTAAACAACTGAGTGTCCAGCGTGAAAGAAAATTTAGGTAAAAAGGAAAGAGAGGGAACTTTATTCCGCGGCATAGTAAGTGTTTCATTAATCATCATTTGAATTTTATCGAGCCCAGTACTTAAGCGCTGATCGCCCGATACGACTGAAATATATCCACCCCCTCCTGTCAGTATTTTCATGTGTCTTGAAATGTCATCGGCCACGCTAACTTTGAATGAACTGTACCCACGCATAACCTTTACTCAATGGGTAATGCAGCCGCCGAATGAATAGGCAATAAAGAGTGCTAGAAGTCATATAAAGGCGTAGACTCTCCTTTTTCACCTTGCGTACAAGCTTTCGAATGTGATAGTGCATGCCTTCGCCTCCCTGCCGCTTAAGGACGGGTGCAAGAACAATGGAAGGGGTCAGCACACTATGTACTGGATGAGTAATATCTGCCCCTGTTCTCTCCCCACTCCTCCGCATCGCCGTCTTCTCCTTCTGCTCCCAGTGTCGGTGTCATTTTCCTGATCCGGAGGCGTCTTAGCGTGAAAGGACAGACCAGGAGGAGAATCTCCCTGATCGCTTTCCTTTTTTAAAAAGAAGAAGAAATCACAATTGCGCACGAGGTGAATGGTCTGCTAATGTTTTATGACCGAGGACAGTGGCGCAGCGAAGGGGGGTTTTGGAGGATAACCCCCCCCCCCCCAGAGCTCAGAGAAATATTTAAGTTCAATCTATTTTACTTAGTTGCATTGATGTTACTAATAATATAGTGTAAGGATTACCTCAGAAAGCCGTAAATCTCACCATTTTGAACCATTTATCTTTAAATTCCGCAATTTATTAATCTCGCACATACCGCTTATCCTGGTGGGTATTCCATACCCCCACACACCCCGGTATTAATTGCACCTAAATCCCCCCCCCCAGCCTTAATTCCTAGCCGCGCCCCTGACCGAGGAGACTGCTATTATGTTATCCGCTGGTGATGCGGCGAGAAAAAATATAAACGGGTTAATGATGAGAAGAAGATAGTAGGTAGTGGGATTAACGCAAGATTGGCATTAGGAGAGTTTCCCTTGTCACGTTAGCGAATTCTTTTAATGTAATTTCGATTTATTTCGATGATGTTAAAATTTGGCTTTTCGATTTATTTTAAGTTTTGGAAATCATTCCATCATTTGCTCTAAAAATTTGTTTAATTATTTGCATATTTCCGCATCACCGAAAACCGCCATTTGGCCTCCACGGATAGAGGCCTTCGAAATGTGGTGCTACAGAAGAATGATGCAGATCAAATGGATCGATGGAGTCAGTAACGAGGAAGTCCCAAGAGGAGTAGGAGAGAAGAGAAGCCTCATGAAAACCTTAATAAGAAGACGAAACAACCTTATAGGCCGCATATTGAGACATGATGGCCTGATGAAGACAATCGTCGGACAAGTGGAAGGCAAGAGCGGAAAAGGAATACCTCGAACAAAATACATGGAACAAGTAAAGAAGGATGTGAAAGAGAAGAAATACGTAGGTGTGAAAAGATTAGCTGATAGGAGAACTTAGTGGAGAGCTGCGTCAAACCAAGCCTAGGATTGTTGACCAATGATGATGATTGGGATTTTCATAGATTTTAACAATTAAACGTACTAGGACATCCATGCCCTGGATAGGGGCAAAATACCCCGCCGGGACTCGGACCCGCGAACTTCAGTTTGGCAGGTGAGGACTTGATCCACTGCCACCGAGGCCGTCGAGGTGAAGTTCTCGCCTCCATAATTTCACATTCCCAAAGTGAATTTCTATCAATGCTACCTGTGTTCAATCTGAAACCATCATTCGCAGCATCTCAACTTGACCTAAATGACGGAGTTGGAAACTTATGAGGAGGATCTACATCTACATAATACCCTGCGAGCCACCTCTATTATGTTTGGCAGGGCGCAATAAATCACCAATATGCAGCATGCAAGAGGACCGCCACATGCGCACCGCACGGTCATATAAATATTACGCATTCTAGAAAAATATACATGCTTATCCATAAAAAAACTTGCTAATGGTTAGTAATGCCTAGAGCAAATACATGCTAGGTTAGAACGGTGAAAAAAAACATGCAATGAGTGATCCTAGCGAGCGACGCCATTAATCCCATCAATTGAGACAACGTTGCTCTCCTTAATAGTACGAGGGAAGAATGACATTTTAGATCTCTCTCTTTTGCAGTCTATTTCTTTTATTTTATTCTCATGATCACGGCTACTATAGTGCGATGGTAAACGAAGGATGTCATTCACGTCGTCTGAGAAAATATCTTCTTCGAAATTCCTAAGTAAGCTAAGCCTATACTTCGATCTGCGCTCCTGTAAGGATCTGGTTGGTGTGGTGGCTTCACAATCCGTCGGCCTCTGTTCAAATTCCGGTGGGTTTCAGAGGACACCCTATCCCTGCTGTATTGTTGTGTGGAGGTTACTTCAGGCATCTTCAGCACCTCGTAGGTCGGGTGGGATGTTAATTTATGGTCACCTTGGCACCTTTTGTTGTGTGCAGGCTAATGTCGATGGTGTTATCTCCCTGCCTTTCCTTCCATAACCATCCCTCGTGGTGCAAATGAACTTAAATGCTTCCATCTCCCCCAAATTCCACAACATATGATACTTGAGAAGAAACTCTATTGGTTCATAGCTAAAAGATGCGTTCGTCATTTGGAATAATCAGATACAAGTGGGAATAGTAGAGGGAGACAGTCATGTAATTTGTAAAATACTACGAGTAAATTCACAGTAATTATTAAGGCCGTTTTACACGGTACACGGAATTGCGCAATCTTACGTACGTGCGGAGGCGCAATCAAAATTGCGTCGTGTAAAGCGGTGAATTGCTAGAGCACATGCGAGAATGCGTGGATGCGAGACGGCAAAATAGCCCCTGTTCTAATTTCGTTCATGCATTCGCGCAATTTCACGCCATTTTAAGTAATTAACGCAGTTATAACCTGCGCAATTCCGTGCTCCGAGTAAAACGGCATTTTAAATGTCTCTAACTGTAATTTGTGCTATTCTGAAGTCAGTATTAGCGTTACTTTACGGCATCTGCTCAGCGCCCTGTTTACGCTTGCTCTGAGGTTGTAACCACGGCAATGAATTGTTTGGCGTGCGTGAGAGAGGGGAGGGAGATCGGAGGGGAGGGTCAAGCGGGAGCTAACAAATATGGCCGCCGCTATCGCCATGGTGCTGCGTGTGCGCGCTGCATGATGGGTAGAAAAGGCGACTGGTTTCACGCGACCCTCCGCCCTGTGTTTCATCGCGCGAACTACTGCTGCCTGCGTGCCTACTTCTAAGACCCCCGTGAAATTCATGCACTTCTTGTTCATGCACTTATGAACGCATCGACGACTCTCTTCGCTTCTCTCGTCAACCGTCGTAAACTGCCTCTTTGATGTTTTTCCCTCGAAGTAAAGTGAGGTATTGTTCAGATTTAGAGGTTTCTAATATCTTCATTCCGCATTTAACGTCACATCGCTACGTTGTCTCGTTCACATTACGATTGTCCGAGCGATCGTCCTAACGATAGTTGGCCGAATTAGCCGTGTGAATGGATGTCCTGACAATAGTTCACGTAGTTCCGAACGTTGCCACTTTACGATGGTTAGGCGCTGGGAGACCGGAAACGTAAGCGACAAGAGAAAGACGAAAAGTTCGTGAAGCTCTCTTTCCTCTATTTTTTTCATGGATTTGTCCAAGGAAGAAAGAATTTGGGCCGAAGAAAAATTATTCGGTAGATACACGTTGAACACAGTAATATCTTGACCCTGCGTACCTCAACAGCTTTGCTAACCGTCAATTTCTCGTTCACTTTAGATGTCAGCACTAGAGGGAAGCACAGGTTTAGCTCGTTGTGTGAATGCACGATAGTTCCTACAATCGCTGGAACAATCGTAATGTGAATGAGGCATTAATGACAAGGACGAGTTTAGACTGTTTCATTTTTTCTTTCAAAAGTTCGTCGAGTCAACTTTTTGGGGGCCAATCGCGAATCCAGAAGAGGAATGAAGGAAAATTCTCCCTCCCCAATCCCGAAATGCTAGATAATAATTTTATCCGGGTCCAATCAGGAAAGAGGATGAGGGAAGACAGGAGGCGTTCGTTATGTGGCTGTGGATGAGAATGGATAAGGTGAAGTGGGCAGAAAAGAGGAGGAACGACGCAGTGCTGGACATGGTGGGTGAGAAGAGGCATCTTCTAGATATTATGCGGCGGAGACAGTTTCAATGGAGCGAGTACTTAGCGGAGAGAGGGTGTTGAAAATAGTGTTAGAGGATAGAATGTTGTGTAAATGAGGGAGAGGAAGGAAGAGAATAGCATTTTTAGATAACATGAAAGGGATTAGGCCTTAGTGTGAATTGAAGGGGGAATTCCACGAAGGGAGGGTACTCTGACATAATACTTCTTAAATTCTCCGTGAAAATCTAACTTTATCTTTCGAATACTTTAATAATATATTATTATACTGATACACTGAGCGCCATGTATAAATAATAGACGACTGTCGGAGTTTATGTTGGCATCTCTAGATATTATATCTATAGATATCTAATATTATTATTTTCATTAGGTTTAAGACTTCACCCCCAAAATTCGGAGGGGAATTAAACATCTTGATAACTTCTCATTCGGTATGGCCGTTACTGGAAGTTCCCTCCCTCCAAGATTTGCTGGGATCCTACCCGCACTGGGAGGTATAAGTACGTAAAATCTTTTTTTCCTCCATGAGTTTCCTGTTTTCTTAGAAATTGCACCAACCTTTGAAAAAGATCATAATGCTACATTTATTGTTTCATGCGTCAGTATAAAATTTCATGTAATTTACACATTCTTTGGCTCTTCGGCTTATCGTTTGCAAATGGAACACGTCAATTGTAATGGTTTATTACAGTTAAAGCCTTTTCTCTTGGAGATCTACACCTTGTCTGTATCTAGGTATATTAAAGTAACAAATTGTGTTCAAACACGTGCACATTAGAGCAATTCCTTTGCCATAATATATTCAATCGTTAAACTATGCTTATATTGGTATTTCAAGTAATTATTATTAAAACTCAATCAATAATTATAAAAAAATTGTGAAAAGTTAAAAATGTGTGTGTTTAATAGAATTTACGACTCTTTTAAAAGCACTGCTCTTTTTACTATCAATAAGGTGAATGCAAAAAATTACTTACGTTAAATACGGAATGTAATTCACCAAAGGTAAGAAGGGGCTTACTTATTGCTTGCAAGAAATTTGTTGGGGTTTTTTCGTATGTAACTCAAGAAGCTCCTTACTTTGATTCCAAGGTTGATTTTGAAGTTCTTACTGTTAGGTATAGCATTGTAAATTCATGATACTGTACAATCTCTTTCTCCTCCTCGGGAAATCGTATTTTTATGCTTTCAAATGCGCTGAGCCATTTTTAGAGCAAATGAGCTCGAATTGGTGTATTTTTTCTGCAAATATCTGAAACATTTTATGAATTATCAGATCAGTAGCTACCTGCCACAGGAGAACGTTGTTTCAATCGAATCTTATCAAGGAACAAATTTACCCGTCAGAGCTGTATCAGATGGTGATCATGGAACGCGTAGCGTGCCTATTGACGAATGACGGACGAGCTTCGGTGGCTATGGTCACCGAAATGCCGACGAATGACCACGATGTGGGCATTGGCCTTTCATCACGTAACGCTGGTCGACTTTATCGCTCTTTATCATCGACCAATCGGACGCAAAATTAGCCCCCATATTCCCCGGCCCCATTCGAAATCGATTTCAGCCGAAGGAAAGCGTTGTCTTGCGCCATTCGAATGCAATCGCGATCAGTTTTGCTTCCGTGCCGCCATCAAGAAAGACCCTCGTAATGTGTTTGTTTTTTCTGGAATGGGTACAACCCCAAACCTGAGCTTTCTGGGAGAAATTTTGTCTTCTGAACGTTCTGCGTGTCAATTACTCGGCGGTATCTCTCACTGCTCCGTTCGTGGACGAGCTAATCACCTAGTCCCTTTGAGAAATGTGATTTTTCGTGATTCATGGCTTCCCATTTTCCGTTATCTGGGAAGGGAGAAAATGACAGAAAGACATAATTTTCTTAAGCTTTCAATATTGAGCGATTTAACAATTTTTCCTCATCCCTTCCTCCGAATAAAGTGGCATGAAAAATCGTTTTCGAGACTTATCTCTCGAAATATTTTCTTTGTTATCTTTTTTGCTTCTGTTATAGCTGCTTTTCTTAGTCTGTTCGTGCACCTCGAAGCAAATTGCTGGCTAAGAAAAAAATGGAATAAAAATTTTTAAACATATTGTCATTCAATATATGCATTCATATAGCATTTGGTTTTCTTTCCTACTCACATTTCAAGTGCATCTAACCCAAATTTATTCTTACTTTATGCGTTCCCGATTTGGCACTAAAAATGACTGCATTCAGACTCGTCGTTCACTCTTTCTCGCCATTTTTAATCGATAATCTTCTCTTAATAAGGCGAAGGTAAAGAACTGTAGGCTTTTGAATTCATTTAACGCATAAGCGATACATTCTAATGGTCGTTAACATAACTCCCTGACGGTGCTGTCCTCCCGACTTATGCTACCGGTTGGTTTTTCAGGGATTCTTTTAGTACATACAAAGAAAACCAAGATTCTCTGTTATCAAGTCTTTCACTGTTCTATGCCGTAAGAACAAATGTTGCAATAGAGGAAAACCAGTATACCACTAAATGTTCCGTCACGCACCGCGCATTTAAATGAAATTACCAAAGTTGCCACCGGCAGCGCTAACGGAAAGAGCGATCCGAAATTCACGGGAAAGTAGGCTATAATTAGGGATGATTACCGAAACTTATATTCGTGATGGTACAAACTATATCGTATTAACAACTGTCAATGGTGCTTTTTGTGATTGAAAATGAAGTATAGTGAATAAATGCATATCCATGGACTAGACTTCGCGGGAATTTTGAAAACCGATTAGAATTATGAACAGAATTAGAATTTGGCATTATAAGTCAAACTTCTAAGGTAGGGGGCATACACGATTATAAACGTCGTTGAAGGCCCGTTTGATATTGCCATCCTTTGACTCATCCTAACTAGTCAGTTAACAAAAGCAATGAATTTTTGGAATTGCGAATTTTACATTGCTAATGCTAATTGTGGGTTGTGAGAGAAATTAATACTTAAATCCAATAACTTGAAAATTAAACAATGATAAACTCACATGGAATGGTGAAACCAATGAATTGCAGTTTAATAAATTTAATGAAAATTTATTTTTATAATTTGATTTTAAGCAAGGTTAATTATTAATTTTTTTAATGCCTAACTGGTATTTTTTACTTTTATTTTTTATTTATTTTTGGTAGAATTCAAGATATTTTCTTACATATTTTTTTCTTTTTTTCAAAGGCTAAAACTTAGTCATTTAGCTACGATTTGAAGGAGGTTTAGACGTAGGATAGAATTGAAGAAGAATGATTTTTTGAGGCAGTGTACCTACACGTTAGCAGTTGGGATCCAGGACCTCCTAAGTGCCGCGTTGGCCACCATAGGCCGCAAGATTTCGCTGTGACTGTTTGGCGGTAGATGGCGTGTTCCTTTGCCGCGCGTGGACAGATTGCTTTGGGTATTTGAAGAGGGGCTGGACATGAGATGGTGGAAGGGTGGGGGGGGGGGGGGGGAATCGAAGGTACATATCCGCCGAGAGACGCGAGCGCCTCTCAAAGGGATGGCGGCGGCGAATGCAATGAGAGGCAAAGCGGACGACACACGCCACTTGCAGTGACGAATGGCGTTCCTCCCGTCCGATCGTTTGATTTCCATTCGCACGGTAGACCTTCTCACAGTTTCCTTGCTTGAGCTCACCTCCTCGCATTTCCACCCTGCGTGGATTTTCTGCAATGGGTACTGGTCAAAGTGGTCGTTCACGTAGACTCGAAATTGCAATTTAATAATAAAATTCGGTAAAGTTAGGAGAAAGATAAGTTATCACGAAAAAACTAAGTCTCCCTCATTTAGCCATTTTCTCATGACTTTAAAATGAAAAAAACAAACACAGCCGCCCACATTTCATGAGTTAATGACGTCAATAAAATTCTGGTTCATCAGGTAGAACCGGAAGACCCGGTCCTTTTTGGAAAGAATTTTTTATCATTAGAGTGCTTATGATAACGAACCACCTGAGATGTTTGCCCGAGGCCAAGAATTAGCGGAACAGTGGTGAGTCGCTCGGCAAGAGTCAGTGACGTAATTTACTCTTCAGCGAAAGGGTTTTCAAGTAATTATTTTCATTTTATGTTATAGATATTCTATTTTACCATTTTACGTTTTAGACATTCGTCTTCCTTGTAGGTCTGGAACGGTCTTTCAGCTAAGATTCATTTCTTTAATGACTCAAATTTACTTGAAGATGCTAGCTATGCCTGATAATCATTCACCACAGGCAACTTAATGCGGTAGATATGGTCTCTTTTATGACATCCTAAAAATATTGACTGAAAATTATTTTATTCTTCCTCACTGATATACAAAACTCATTTCAAAACAATAGTCTTAGTTTATATAATAATTATTTAAATTTTGCCTCCCATAATCTTGCTGAGTTCTCTTAGAAATAGTGTAAACTGTGATTTACATCAAAATAATTTTCTCTCTGGTGCTTTTTTATTTGAAAGTTTTAATTGAAGAAATAAAAACTTGAGTGATGAAACCGTCCCTAAAACCTTTACAGGCATGTACTCCGTAAAGAACCGAATTAAACTTAATTGCGTGCGTTTAATAACGGGGGAAAATTTTGCTAAAATGTTTCGTGAGCGTCGGAAGCTTGGAAAACATTATCGATGCACAGCGGCAATGAATGTGGGGTCAGCTAGGAGGGGAAACCTTTCACGCCCCCTCCATTGTTCGACTCGGATCCGAGCGGACTGAATGCGAAGAAAACCGTGTCCTTCAACCCCGACCGTTTTCCGAGAACTCTCGTCCAGCTGCCTTAATTCGCGTTTTAATAACATGTCTCAACTGATTTTGCGTGTTCAAGTCGCGAGTCACGTTTTTTTTTGCATTCCGGAGACCGAGCATGTTCTCGTAGCAGCAGAATGCTCAGAGAAGAAGTTTGCGGGAAAGTCGGCCTGAAGATCAATCACGAGTAAACCGGCGTGCGGTCTTCATTTCTACGGATACTGAAGTCTTCTGACTTATTTTCATCCTTGACGTATTAGTATAACGCCCCTGCGTTCGTCATTTGTTTCGTTTTTAGTTCATATTTTTAAGATATGCTCTGGTCTTCGAAATTTATCTCTAAAGTTATCTTTATATGATAGTATTTCTTGAATTGCTTCGTTCTCTTTTTCTTCTAGGTCATCGAAATACTTCTTAGCTATTTTTCGCACCACCTCTATGTCTGCAGCCACTTTACTTATAGTTACACCGCTTCAGTACCCAAATATTGTCTTATTTTAAATATAGAACGCAGGTGCCGTCTCTCCATTCGGTCGATTTGATCGATTTTCTCTTTTGTTAGGTGGTACGTACAGTAATGTTGATTGAATGAATGATTTGTATAATATTGTTTTTGTTGCTACCGACGAGAAAACCTAAGTCCAAGAAGGTTTGCTTTAAAAATGAATTGCAAGAAGTAACGAGTTACACAAGGCAGCTACTATACGGAAAAATATATTGGCATTGCATAGTTTTATATACAATTTTAAGCACGGCTTTTGAAATTATTCGGCCGCTCATACGTACATTCAATTCTTTACAGTTCAATTGTTTTATTCTTTCTAGGTATTCTGTGAGTAAATAATTAGTGATGATCGAAGTTCATCGCACTCACATACCGCCTCTATATATGACCTATAAAGCGAATTTTGAATAGCTGTGATTTTTTTGTACAATCTTTTTTTTCACTTTGCGACGTTTTGTTAAAATTTCGTTGAGATTCCGTCAAAGGGATGCGATTTAAGGTTCGATAATTTAGAGCGATATAGTAAGCAACCAAATATTTCTCTTGATTTTTCTTGCAAATGACCATGAAAAAGCATTTCCGATTTAATCTCATATTTATCAAACATGGGTAAATTATGGTCAGAAATTGATTGCCGAATCCGTTACATTTCAGCTGCTTCGGACACTTACGTACCAACCAATGGACGAATTAAATTATTTTTGTTCTTTCTTCTTTTTTAATGGTGACAATTGACTAGGATGACGTTTCGACGCATAGTGTCATCATCAGATCATTCGATACTCTAGTAAGGACCTACTATAATAGATATAGTAGCGTGGACAGTACTAAATGCTTCATTAATTCGTTCATCATGTTATTCCACTACATCTCGGCTTACACATTTAAGCTAAAGCCAGTATCATACGATCATTTTTCCGTACATTACGAGTGATTGCCGAAATGATGGCAAAAAATTACCTTTTTAATCGATCATTTTCCGATAGTGGCTCCAGGGATGGAAATGCCATCCCGTAACTCGGCTCGTCCATTTTTCCTGTTACCATAGCTGGTACCGCGTTTCAGCAAATCAGAATGCACGACCACTTGCAGCAATTGTAAAGGCCGTTTTACACGGGGCACGTTCTTGCACTTTCTGACGTGTGTACGAAGGCGCAGTCAAACTTGCGTCGCGTAAAACGGTGAATTGCTTGTACACATTCGAGAATGCGTGGATGTGAGATTGCAATATAGCCTCTGTTCTGATTTCGATCATGCATTCGCGCAATTCCAAGCCATTTTAGAAATTAATGCAGCTCTAATCTGCGCAATTCCGTGCCCCGTGTATAACGCCACGCTCGGCTTATCATGAAATGACAGCCGTGAATCCGCAAAATTAACGCATAACCGATGGAGAAATGGATGGTAGGAATAACCGAGTGATTCAGAAATTATAGGTCGAGCGATCACTTTTACTGTCACAGAAAACCTATCGTTGGAGCCACTAGGTAGTAACTCTTAAGGAAGGGAAAAATGATCGCGTCACTCAGGCTTTTCAAACTTACTTAGTTAAATACATGTTTTTTATAGTAAAGAGGACATAATGGGGCAGCATCCCTTTCAATATCGATGGCTAAATACAACAACACCTACCTATCTCAAAATATGGCCTGCCTGAGTTAATATTGCTAATACTGTTAATAAAAAATAAAATTGAAGCAAAATACAACTCTTTTTTGCAAATGTATGCTTATTTTTCAGTTTCATGTATTGTTATCGGTTTTTAATTTCAATTAAAGTAAAATACTAAAAAATAAATCGTATTAATGATCTTCTTAAAATTTGCTCTTTTTGAGGTACGTGTTGCTGGAACTTATCCATCAATATGCTATCCTACTCTATCCAGACATTTCCAATTTTTTCGGAGACATGTTGCTCGAGCCATGACGTGTCCCCCGCAGCAACAACAGAAGCTGAGGCAAATAAAAAAACAGTTGAAACGCGACAGACCTTCCGCATGACCGTATGTCGTCGAATTAAACGTGCTCACGCAATTCATCTGCGACGATGAATTGGCCAATTTGCTATGATCCCATTCAACCCTCTCGAATTATCTTACAATTTTTTTTTCGAAGGAAATCGTCATCCATTGCGTTCTAACCCTTTTGTTCTCCACCCTGCCTGCATGAGGAGGACTTGACCCCGGGGTCTACCTCACCCACGCTTCAGCATTATTTCATGTTTTTTTTTGTACAATTTCCTCCAATGCCCAGCCACCGGCATGTCCCCGACGCGCCCGCGTTCTGCTCTCAGAGGTACGCCCACAAAATTGGCCCAAATGGGAGGCCAGGGACGGAATACGTAGTAATAATCATGGCTGTCACTTTTCAGTGAACTGTGTGTCTCTGGCTGCTGTTATGGCGGCAAAAAAAGAAAACCGGAGACAAACTTATTCGTAAATGTATATCTATTGTCATTGGGGAAAATGCATGTAAGTGTAATCTGTAGAAAAATAGAGGTTAAATCAAGAAAAATACTAGTCATATATTATCTCAATGTACGCAATTTCGTTCTTGCGTTCTAATTTTTTTAACATATTGCATAATATTGGAGTTGGAGGACATGGCAACAATATGCGTTAAAACGTACGAGTAAATGTAGTAAGTGATAATCATATGTGATCCATTACAACTTAATCGGAATTCGGTGGACTCTATGACGCTATTTATGCCCAGAACTCATAGGATTCAAAATTTACGAATGCATGAACCAAACAAGAAAAGGTCTACTTTCTGTTCACGCATTTGTACAACTTGGGTGGTTACTTGGTGCATTTTGGCGTTCATTCTCGCATTCGTACAATTAAACTTTAACACTTACCTGTTAATGTATCGAGTAACCAGACCTTGAGTTATTTTTGAGAACATATTTAGCCAACGTTCCGGAAATTAATTTCCTATACTTTTGCATTTGATATATTTTTAATATTATCTCATATTTCACTTTAAAAAGGAAAAACCTTTCCAAAAAAATGGCTAATCATGATATTGTTAGCAAAAATAACCTACACTATATGATTGGATTATTGTATAATTATAAAATAATAATATAATTAATAATAATAGTATAATATGTATATAAATAAATATAATATTATAATTAATTCCTTAATTCAAAATAAGAATCCGATGTTGATGTTAAAATAGTTATTTTGGTGCAATTAAGTCAACAAATGAGTTTTAACTAGGTATAAATAATAAAAATCAGTCGGTAAGGTGTTCTTTAAAGGGTCAAATTGAATCAGAAAACCTGGCAATCTAAGAGGAGTGCCTCGTCCAATATTTTTTTCTCTTCCTTTTTCCTTCGAGGAATTTCGGATGCCCCGTGTACGTGTTACATTTTTGTTCATTACCATAAATATTCGATCCATTACAACTCAATCGGAGATCGGTTGACGCCCACGCCCGGAGATGCGCGTGTCCAACCCCTCTTCAGAGGAAAACCGTCCCTTCCACACGGAGTATGCGTCCTCGTCGGCTGGTCTTCCACGTATTCCTTTCTCAATCCACCCCCTCTACTGCTTTTAGCTCCCACCACCCGTCCCTCCCCACAATCGACACTCACTACACTCCCGAAGACTCCCTTTTCCTCGGGAGCCGATCCAAAGACGGCGATAAGGAGCTGCCGGAGAGAGTGGATAGCAGACACTCCGTCGGACTTGTAAGAGAGAGAGAGGAAGAGGTGTGCTTCAGAGTCCTCTGGACGGCGATTCTCTGCACTACTCCCTACCCCATAGGGTTACCAAACTTATCTCACGTAGGCGGGAAGACGTTGCTGGTTGCAACTTGTTTGCACCATTCGTAACGTTAGAAACTATTTCGCACTTCTCTCGGTATCTCTAGGGAAACCAAAAATTCAAAGGCCGCTCAGTGCTATCAGAGCAATTAGGAGTCGAATAGCCAAACATTATGCTTTATTTCTTCTGCAAATAACGGAATATCCTGCAGAGAGACTGCCTACCACCTTCACTTCCACGCAGTAAACCACATGTGCAGAGAATAATATGTAAAATGTAATATAATATGTAAAATGTCATTTGTGTATTGCACTAAGAATTTCAGTGCTGTGAGAGCATTAACTCAGGACCTATAGTCAATTATTTCCATTGCGTATTTAGACAATACGATACGGTTAAACTGTTGATGAGGCTAGGGTATTCGTCTGAGGGGTTTGAAATTTGGATATTATATGTAAAATTGCATGTGTGTATTAAGGCCTGTTTACACGATACATTAACACGTACGAGTTAATGTACGTTTGCGTGAATGATTTTTGTGGACCGGGACGGAACATGTACGAATGCATGAACCAAATTAGAACAGGTTCTATTTTCTGTGAATGCATTCGCACAAGTTGGGTGGTTACACGGTGCATTTTAGCGTTCATTCTCGCGTTCATACATTTTGACATTAATCCGTACGTGTTAATGTACCGTGTAAACAGGCCTTTACAGTAGGAAATTCATTGCTTTGAAAGCAATACCTCAGCAGTTAGAGTCGTTCATTTATCTTAGACTTCAGTATTCTAACAGTAAATTACGGTCAAACTGTATCTTAGACCAATTTATTTGTCTGAGGGGTTTAAAATTTGAATATAATATGCATTAATAATGGTGGAATGCGACAACTCGACAATATAGTGTATTATCGGCAATCCAGAGATCTCTGGCGCGCTTTTGCCGCGCACGCCATCTGTGAATGTGTTTTGCAAGCGGTTGAGTTGCTGCTCCTCTCTCTTCTTTCCGATCTCTGCGTATGCCTCCCTTTCTACCTCGTCCCCCCTTTCAGATATGGGAGTCGTTTGAGAGTTACACCCACGTCCTTCGTCTTAAGTGCTCTCAAATCAGTGGAACGGAGGGGTGCTTTAAAGGATGAGGTGTTGACGGGGTGTTTTCAGGGGGTTGGCTGAGGGGGTGGGGAATATAGGTACGTACGTACTTCAGAAGGAAGAAAAGGTAATTTGCTCTTCCTTTAGCGGAAAGCGTAGCGCTCCTCAAGTAATGGCAGAGGTTTTTCCGCTATTTCTGCGTGAAATCTCTTTACAGTGCTGCCTTTTTTCAATAAATACATAGTGTAGAATGTATTACGGTGTATTTTCAGTTTTTTTGCCAATGCCGAGCCAATGTAAGAAATATGTTTTCTTCAGATTTTCTGATCCATTTTGAGCCAAATGTGCAAAAAAATATTACCAACATTTTATTCGGTTCTTCGTTTTTTACTAAATATATTTTGGATACTTCATTTACTGCACGAAAGAAAATAAATAAAATATTAGGACAATATTAGAAAAAAATTCGCGATTTAAAAAATACACGTCTTCAATGCTGATCTGACTAATTATGCCATGTGTCAGTGGGTATTGTTTGCAAGATAATACCCATAGCTACCTTACGCAGATATATTCAGTAGTCGTCAGGAAATAGTAATCATTCTTAAACAATGTAATTTTCACTCATAAATAAATAAATGGGTTCAGTTTACATTCGACGATTAATGACCAATATTAGCAGTTATTTAGTGATATTTTCATTTTTGGGTCTCTAGTACATGAAATTATCTTTGACTGGGGATAAAACTATGGTAACTCCTTCAGAGGGCATACAACCTCGGCAATAAGCGTCGCCGCAACTTATTATGATTTCCTGTATCAATGCACGCCCGTAGCCATACAGCACTCGTATGTTTAAGATATTTCTAAGTGAAAAATGAAAATGTGCAGTCGTTATGAGGCATCAGAAGTTATGCCACGCTGCTAAAAATACTGCTACTGGTACTTATTAACGTGATTAGGAGTAGTTTGTCGCCCATTGAAATTGCATCTCCATTCATCGAAAATCTCAGGCATCTCCACTTCGACGCTATTATAAAAGAAATTAATGTGAACCTCATTTTTATGTAGTATTAAGTAGTCTGATTCTGTTGAATAGAAAGAAAGTCTTGGCGATACATTTGATGAAAAATAGACTGAAACCATATACTCATGCACTAGCGACCCTATGTTATGTATGATTGCTACGCTGAGGAAGTAAAGGAGAATAAGAAGAAAAGAAAAGATAGCGACCATGTTGGGTAGTAGGAAATAAAGGAGAATAAGAAGAAAAGAAAAGATAGCGTCCGTGTTGGGCAGAGAGAGGGAGGATAGGTCCCAGCAGCGGTGGAGATATAGCTCCTGTCGGTAAGCGCGTGTGAAGGAGAGTGAGAACCTGTTTGATTGGGTGTCGGGGGGAGGGGGTGGCAGCCTCTTGGGGGTTGTAAATTACCCATGATTCCCTCACTCGCAATCTCCTCACACTCCTCCCTTGAGACACCACTTATCGACTTCCCCCCTTCAACTCAGCCACCTCTTAATTCATTGTGTTCATACGTGCACGTTTTCCACGGTTTTATGGGTGCTATCGCTTTCTCGGGAGCTTTTTTTTTGTCGCATTAAAAATACTCGAGACCGTAAGGTATGGGATCGTTTTCAACGATCAATTGAATGTGGGGGTGTTCGCTGGGTGGAGCGTGGATTAGAAAATTTGTGTTAGAAACGGACATTCGTGCGGAAACTTGTGAAAGGGTAAGGTTTTCTATGATTGGTCATGTGTTTCCTTCTAAATACACTCGGATTAATTAATATAACATCCAAATTTATTCATACCAAATCCAAAAGAGATCTTTTACATTGGATTTGAAAATGAAGGCTTAATTAACAAGGGGAAAAAATATTAATAAACACTCATTTAATACACTAATGTTACTCATTATACGAAATACATGACCACCTCATCCTCTCCTTTTGTAATGAAGGTAGTGAGGAGAAAAGGAAGAGGGATTTAAAGAGAAAGACTTCTGATGGCGGTTGCATATGATGAAATTGATGATGTTATATCGACAGCAGAAGTTTAGAGTAAATTGTTGGTAAAGGCCTGGTTACACGATTCATTAACACGTACAATTTAATGTACGTTTTAGTGAATGACTTTGGTGGACCGTTGGCTCGCTCGGCTCTCTGTGTGCCGGTCGTATTTTTATATTTTTCCGTTACGAATTACTCGTTTGAAACTTCCGTTGTCATGATTATGTTTGGAGCCTATAAATTTACACTTTTTCAAAAATTTCCTGCATCTTAATTGCTAAGTTTTGCACTGATATATTTCTAAAGGTTACACGATACATTAAAACGTACAAGTTGATGTCTGTTTGCATGAATGATTTTTGTGGATCGGATCGGAATAACATTTACGAATGCATGAACCAAATTAGAACAGGTTCTATTTTCTGCGCATGCATTCGCACATGTTGGGTGGTTACACGGTACATTTTGGCGTTCATTCTCGCGTTCATACATTTAGACATTAACGCGTACGTGTTAATGTACCGTGTAATATTATATTAGCATATAATTTTCGAATTTTAGGTGCAAGCAAATGCTGAAATGAGTCTTTTTTACACGCTGTGACAATTATTAAGACGATGGCGTAAGTTTTTAACGAACAATTTTTTTACTAAGTTAGACCGGTCTAATGGGAGTGAGGTATCCTCTTAATTCCCGGTTGCTTTGCAGTGCCCATGGTCATTGTAGTTGGGATCTCGCCTCTCTTAGCTAGCTTTTTAATTGAGCATTTTGCTTTTGTGTCATTATGATATACGTACCTGACAGGTCGACTTATTGAAAATATTTTTCAAGTAAAATATAACTGTAAAAATACCTGTGCAATTAGGTTATAAATCAAAAATTTCAAATGGAGGCCTCATAGAATGTTTTTGCCCGCCATGTTACCTGATCCGTTGACCGTTAAGTATCTTGTAACCAGGCCTTAAGAGGTAGCTTGCAGGTAAGTGATGTTTGAGTCGCACATAAACGGTGGTGAGGCAAATGAAAACGAGACGAGTTCCTTGTGTTGTGGGAAGGGCTACGGAGGAAGAACATTGGGATGCCGTCCGATATTGGATCGCTTTCAACGCCTCACTGAATGCACGACCGTGATCGCGATAAAGGACGTGGACATTAAAATTTGTGCTAGAAATGGAGTTTTTAATACGAACTTGTAAAAGGGGAAGGTAGTCTATGAGTGGTTATGTTATCTTTATTTTATACACTCGGAGCAATTGATATTACCACAAACGCCAAAGCACTGCGTGATACAAATAATTTTTACGCAGCACGTGCACGGGCGCAAAGTTATGGCAATAATGAAATCCGCCGTGAAATAATCATTTGGCTTAGCCGGAGTCTGAACCAGGATCTCCCGGCTACAGATCAGGTATGCAGTGCTTTCGGAAAACGACCGCAGCAGAATAGCAGCAAAGTGAGGCTTACTTACTCCGACAGTGGCTTAGTGGGTACGACGCCCATCTCCTTTACCAAAGAGTGGACTTGAGTTCGGTTAACACCTTCTGAGATTCGGCTCGGAAAAATACGGCGGATGGCATGGTGGGTGGTGTTACTGGTAGCATACCTGAACGGATCCGGGTTCGAAAAACGAATGGGCAAAATGATTTTTGCACGGTCGATTTCAACATTGGTGTACGTTGCATCAAAATGTTAGCAGTTTTAGATTTTTCAATCAGACCTTATAAGCGAGAAATGTTTGACATTTTATAATGAATTTAAAAACGTTTGTATTCTCTACTTGCTATTGTTATTCACGATCAAGAGTAACAGTTGCAGTATAGTAGAATTGTCGTTTTTTTAGGTATTTCATAATGTCTTCGCAGTATCCAGTCTAATGAAAATATGAAGAGGTGAGGTAGTTCAGTAATTTGGGCGTTGGCCTACATACCGAAGGGTTTACTGCTTAAATCCTGAACAAACTCAACGGACATCCTCAACAAACATCCGCAAATCTTGAGGTTGCCCAAAATGTTCAAATTCCAATTTTTTTTACAAGTTTAACTTCCCTCGGCAATAAAATGAAATAAATTCACTGCTTACCATAAGTTTTTTAATGAATTATTTAATTAATCTGTGATTATGTATCATAATCGTTCTTTCGACATTAAAGAGATGTTTTAGGTACTATGGTATGAAAGGACACCCCGGGTCGCGTTATCATCAATATTTTGCTTGCGACAATGTAAATGGCGACTGATAATAAATGTTCTTCAATGTCCATCGACTTATCTTTAACGTGGGGCAAGCTTTATGATGCTATGATAAGCGGTTGGTAAAAATAACACGGTAGTTCTATCAAATGAAGTTGCGGTGATAACTTTAACGATGGATCTGATATCTCGCTAACGTAGCGAATTGAGGCTACATTACATGGCCGCAGAAAAACGTCCAATCTCTTTCCTGTTTATCTCAATTTTCTTTGACTCCGGACGCTCAGATTTTTAGTTTTATTTCTTAGCGATAAATTGGACAACGTGAGGGTCAAAATATATTTTAATCTTACCGAAAACACCGAGTGAGGCATCAGTTGAGTCTCCGTGATTGTGGGCTATTTTCTCCTGTGCATCGAGGTATTGTCTTATAATGGGATACGATGGTGGAAGTCTTTTTCCCTTCCATTACGATGGTGAAGCCTGAATATAGCTCTCTGAGGAATAATACTGTGGAAAATTCCCACGAATTAATCAATGGAATACGATGATTTTTTTTCCTTTTTAAAATTCATTGGATTCGGCCCTCACTACCGATCCTGAGGAGAAAGTAATGGCTGGCTTTTTTCTCAGACGAATGCTGCCCCCAAGATACATTTACTCAATGTGTCACATTCAATAGTTTATTGTTACAATTAACTTTCTAAGCTTTTTCTCGTAAAGATCCACGGAGTTTTTTCCAAGCCAACGCCGTCAGGAACTTTGCCTTTCAATTATGAAGTCGTGTTAGAAATCAAGCGATTTTTCTGTTGGCCCACTTGATAGGTTGCTTGAATAAAGCCTGTATTTTTTCAGTTTTGATCAAAAGCGCTCAAAATCACAAGTTTATATAAAAAGTCCAGTGATGGAAAAAGGAATTCGTTTAAATATATATGATTGGGCTAATTAAATGCAATGCAGCTTCAAATTTGATATGAGGTTTCCGCGACGTTTCTCCAAAGTAGAAAACGCTTTCGGGCGTTCTTTCGCGTAAGTTGTCTAAAGGCGGTGGCAGTTAGGATGGACAATTTTAATGCATTGGCACATCTAGCCTGAAGACGCCATCATGATGGCTAGATAACTGTCATCGCCTTCAGGCAATACCATGCGGAGTAACGCCCGATAGCCGTAACCAATGCAGCATCAGTTTTCCTTAACATAGTGCCACCTTGGAAAGCAGTCTTTCGGTCAACCGTCAAACGGTCACTTAGTAAGCGTGTGTCGCTTTACTGCAAGCATGTCGCTTTAGGTCGTGAACTACGGAGTGGATCCTGGGATGGCAAGTGAAACGAAACAAAAGTCAAAACTAGTAAATTGTCAATAGTTTTGTTCCCAGAAACGAAATGGAGAAACTAAACAAAGTTGATTCAAGCCCGGAGAGCTAAACTCAGGGTCGAAACGAAATCGGAGTCAAAACTACTTCGGGTCGAAACTAAACTAAAACTCTGGGACGAAACGAAACGCAGATAATGTTTCGCATCGGAGGGACCTCTTGCCTTACCCTCGAAAAGTTTAGTTTCGACCCACACACCCAGGGGCGCTGACTTATAAAAAATATTGGGGGGGCCCATATCGGAGGTCTTGACCCGGGAAGAGGTTAAATTCAAAGTGTGTAGCAGCACCGAAACACTACCATGATTCACACCACTTGATTCAGTTAACCTGCTTAACCTTATACTTATTAGTTTCAACACACATTGTTGAATTAATTTTAAAAGGTAACTATCGTCTAACATGGAAAATAAAAACTACCAATATATTTTTGTGATTTCACAAAGCATAATATAACTTAATTATTTTCTTGAATTATTGAGGGGGCTCTGCCCCCCCAAACGAATCTTTGAGGGGGCTCGGGCCCCCTCAGGCCCCATGGAGTCGGCGCCACTGCACACACCGAGTGCGAAGTGTGGTTGAATGAAGTAGAGCTGCGGCCTACCTCCATCAGATGCCAGGAGTACTCATATTCGTACCACTAACACGAGAACAGTGAACGCAAACGAGCCACTCGATTTTTAAGCTCAATATTTTAACCTCTCCACATGCATGTCACACGTGATGTCACACGGATCGAAACTATTCCCTCTTTTCCCCCTCCTCTCAACTTCTGATATCGAAACTTAACTTTGAGCAGCGGAGTTTTGATTAATTTAGTTTCGTTCCCGGGAGTAAAGTTTCGTTCCGGGTCGAAACTAAACTCCTTGGAGATTTCAATTTCGTTCATGAGCGAAACTAAACCCAGGTCTCGTATTTTCGTTTCGCTCCATGTCGAAACGAAACATTTTCTTTTCGTTTCACTTGCCATCCTTTAGTGGACCCTCTCTTGCTTGCGCAGATACCCTTCTGCACGAGCCTCGTCGCTTGAGGGGGAGATCGAGGTGTCGAGGCGGCAATGGGTGTTGGCTCCTACTGTTAAACAACCCTGAAATGGAACACGCGCGTGTCGCTTCTACAGGGAGTTGCTCTCTCACTTGCGGGCGTGATTCCTTCCAGTCGGAGCTATCGACGACCTTGCGACTCTTTGATTTATACTGCTCGGGTCGGCCGTTCGAGATATCGCCCGGGCAACGATGTCCGCGAAAGATGTAAGGGTGAAGATGGAGAAAGAATAGTGTTCCTTAAACAACTGTTCATTTTATTAGTATTCTATCGGTTAAAAGAGGTTTGCATGGAGCATTTGCTAATTATTCTGGCAGTTGATCCTCCCTTACTTTATTTCCCCTATCCATTCACTATTAGATATATCCACATACTACCCCCCAAACAGCCGCAATAGGCGCGTAACGGGGGTTGTTAACAATTACTTTACCAACCGTTAAAAAATAAAAAAAATAAAAGCTGCAACGGAGTTCTCAGCCTAGAATTTATTTGAATCCTTTATTTTTCGGGGGAAGAACGAATTCCCATACCTATTAATTCGGAAAAATATCTCTCTTAATTTATCGTTTCTGTTGGCCTGGAAGTATAGTAGGGTTCTTGTAATATCTTCTCCCCATCTCTCTGAAAGATATCTATTCTCAATTTCTAAAGCTATCTAAGCCTATCGCGCAGCCTCCGAGTATCTAGTGGCTCCCAGACTACTTCGCTCAACATCTGCGTAACGCTTTTCGTACGACCTCAGCAGATTTTGACGAATTTCACAGCTTTCCTTTGTATTTTATTAAGTTCACGGATTAAGTCTTTCTGCCCCGGATCCCATTTAGGCGTACTCCCATAATTAGGCTTATTATCCCACGTATTAGGCGTACTCCAATACATCCTACCTGAAACATATTATTAAAACTATTCTTCTATTCTATTTCTTTCCTTTCCCCGCTTACCACTTTTTATTGCAGTGCAGTTTAAAACACCCCTCCCCAATTCATAATCGCTCTTACGGATCTTACCTCTGAGCATGTAATATTACTTCATACTCACTGTATTTCGCACTTCGTCATTCCTCTTCCTCTCCGTTCACTGCACCCTTTCCATTCTATTGATTTTAAATGTCCTGCTTATCGTGACTCAATACCAGCTAGAGTGTATGATTTTAAGGCAGATTGCTATCAACAGGACGCTAAAAGAAAATGGCGAATATATCTGAATATTCACTCTATATCTATAAGATAAAGGCACATATTTTCCATGGCAAAAAAGGTGTATTGGAAGGAGTCTCTCCTACCCTATACACAGGATTTATTGCACTATTATTCTTGGTTTGGGAAGCTGTGCACAAGCATTGTTGGATCATTCGAAATGCATTTGCATATATATTGGTGACGGGCTAGACCTACTTTTCGTGACGGCAATGCATATTCTGTTTTAATTTTCAGAGTAATTCACCGTCAATCAAGTTGACACTTTGTTATAAGGGAGGGAAATTTTCTTTACATGAACTTGAAATTCAAGCTGCTAAGAATTTAAAGAACTTGGATTCTGTTGTATGATGGAATGCTAATGACTTTAAAGTAGTAGAAATGTATTTAGTAGTTTCTCTATGGCATCACTTACATAATTGACCCAAAAATCTTTGACGAATTATTTCGAAACTCTGATTAACACTACGCGAATGTTTCTACTGACGCGCGGGTTGTGTCTTGGTTGCAGGAAAATGCCATTAATTAGTGTGGTAACGGGATACTCCTAGTTAAGTTGTTGTTAACCCACCACAAATTCTTCCGAGACCATTGCGAAAAAACTTGTACAAGAAATGCCATTTTAAATGTTTATAGATATTTGGAAGCGCCTCCTCTTAAATTTCTCTTATAATACCCATTTGCAAACATGTGTACCAGCCATTTCCATGTGGTTAAACATTGAACGGCTGTAGGATTTACTTTTTAGAAGTTAATAGCATTCAATTTATTTCATTGAAGTTAATTAAACACAAAATAAAGATGGCTCATAGAAACTGCAGTATATTTGGAAATGACATAGCGGTCGAAACGCGTTGTTCGATACGCTAAAATTTTTATAAAAAAGCCATCTCTTCTTCGTTACTAACATTATCTGTCAAAAATAAAACATTTTAATTCCGTACATATTTTTGCAACCTTTCTCCCGCTGAATCCTAATATTTTTGTATAATTCTGTCTTCCGTCGAAGCAGGTACCCTGAGGCCTCCCGGACTGATCGGCGGCAGCAAACCCAAGGTGGCTACTCCGGCGGTCGTGTCCAAGATAGAGCAGTACAAGCGAGAAAACCCAACCATCTTCGCGTGGGAGATCAGGGAGAGGCTCATCTCAGAAGGTCAGTGATGTATACCAAACCAGTCAGTGCAGTAAAAAGTATCATATTGAATTTGTCAAATGAAAATATCCAACTTTGATAACGATATTTTAATTTCCTGATAGAATTACCTCTGCTATGGTTTAAGTGACATAAGGTATCCCTCAATGAAGCGTAATTGGCCCACTTTTTTTTCTTATATACCTATTCTCACTTTTGTTTCTTATATATCTAAATGACCTCTTCTCCCGAATTAGCAGTAAAATACGTTTATTTGCCGAAGACCTTGTCATCTATCGCAAAATTCGTGATCACTCCGCCTCAGAAATTCAATCATCGGATTTAAACAACGTTTATTTAGTTTTATATTTTTTATATTCAACTTGTACGCCAAGCTGGGCTGCTTTGGTGCTGATTTGGACCATATTTCTGATTTGCTTATAACTCAGTATCATGCATGATGCTAGCCAACTCTTCCTTCTACGTAAAGCAAAACATTTGGTCGTATGAGATTATTCCAGAACTTTACTTCGATCTTGATCCCGCCTTCAACTCAACTCGGTTGCCATGTTGGTATTACGAACCCTCACTCTAGTCCTAACTGTAATTGAGCCGTCTATCTCCAAAAATTCAATAATCTCGCATTTTTAACTTGAAATATATCTCATAAAAAACTTCTACGTTTGATATTGAACTCGAATAATGCAATTTTTTATGAGAAAGGGCAATCAGCCAAAATAGATGGCTTGGTGGTATAACTGGTTCCATGTCTGATCATCCGGAGATAAGGGTTCGAATACCGGCTAATGACGAAAGACAAATGATGTTTTCGTTGCAAATTTCATCCTTAGTGTATATATATTTGCACCCGCGCGCATGGATGCGTACGAATAATTTTATTTTAGCTGGCCTCTGTGAAGATGAGGTAAATATTTCGCCAGCTAAACCGAATTTTGCGGGTTCTAGTCCTACCTGGGTAGGTTACCCCTATTCATGACATGGATATTCATGTACGTTAAATTTTGAAATATTATGCCTCATTCACATAACGATTGTTCCAGCGATTGTCGGAACTATCGTGCATTCACACGACGATTATTAAAACCTGTGCTGCCCTCTAGTGCTGACATCTAAAGTGAACGGGAAATTGACGGTTAGCAAAGGTGTTGAGGTATGCAGGGATAAGATATTACTGTGTTCAACGTGTAGGTATTTACCGAATAATTTTTCTTCCACCCATATTCTTCCTTCCTAGGACAAATCCATGAAAAAAATAGAGGGATGAGAGCTTCACGAACTTTTCGTCTTTCTCTTGTCGCTTCCGTTTCCGGTATCCCAGCGCCTAACCATCGTAAAGTGGCAACGTTTGGAACTACGTCAACTATTGTCAGGACATGCATTCACACGGCTAGTACGGCCAACTATCGTTGGGACGATCGCTCGGACAATGGTAATGTGAACGAGGCATTAGCAAAAGTCCGATGTTAATGCCGAATCGCGCTGTTTTTGATGGTGTAGCAATATACATAAATAGCTTACAATTAGCTATGAGGACATTCGTCTAATTTTTTTCCACAGTAAATCTAACAAAATAAGTTGAGTTGACGTTTCTGAAAAAATAAGCACCGACTCAAAATCAACTTGAGAGCTGAAACACGGAGTTTGAGTGGCGGCTCCAGATTGAGTCAGGTTCTGGAATACGGTGAGGGCATGGTCACGATGACTGTTCTCCGCCGCCGACGAAAGCGGGGGTTTCGGTGGGGGCGTGGTAAACGTGGGCTGAGGGTGGGCTTTGAGTTAACGTTGAGGTGGCGGACGGATCAGTTATCTTCGTTCCCGCTCTTCAAAGGAATGAGGAGGCGCGCTACTGATTTCTCGCCTTTTGATCGCGCCCATCATAGTCACTGACGCCACCGCCATTATAATCACCGTCATCATCACCGCCGGCCTGCCGTCAGCGCCTCCCTACCCTCCCGCGAGCGGTGGTACGACCTAAAGGAAAAAAAGGACGGGCGAAATTGTATAAAAAGGCGGTTTGTGGCTACGTGGATGAAAGGGGAAGTGAGTGATAGTTGAAGAAGTATTTTGTGGAGATATAGCGGGGCATGAGCATTAAAGAGGCGTAGCCAATCGACCGCATATCGGACACGCCCGTAAAACGTCCGCTTCGGATGCTTCGAAGGCCTTCGGTAAAAATAGTGGTTTTTATCTTTTGAAATTATTACGTTTTATTTTTCTTTTGATTGGAAGCAAGGGGTGAGTTAGTTTAAAAGCGAAGCCGGTCGTTATCGATCGATCTTGTCATTAATGAGAGAGCCGCTTGTTTAAAAACTCATTTTTGATTCGGCATTATGTGGAAGGGAGCTGAGTGTTATCGAATGCCGCAGGTAATGACGTTCCTCTGAGCGGCATTCGACACTTTTGCCGGTAGCGGCATTAAATCGTGGGGCGTGAACCAATTTCGTTCGACGCCTCTTAGGCCCGAGCATAAAAATTGCGAGTAATCTCAGAGGCTAGTGTGTCCATCCGCTAATATTTCTCCCGCGCAATCCCATGCTATCTGCATAATAGTGATGGCACAATAACTGACGCTTATGTCTTTGGGGGCTGGAAAATCAGTTATCGCCATCTGAATGATTTCGTGCGTATCCTTTATTTTTGGCACTGCCGAAGGAAATAAGTTGCTCTAAGGATGATTTATACCTTGGAGTTGAAGAAAATTGAGTTACCTACTTAAGTGCGTGGAGAATCGCAAAACGCAGTGGTGTGAAATTTGGAAGCAGAAGTAAGAGATTAAGAAAAAACACGAAGGCAGCCCACAAGGCTTTAAAATGTGTATGCCAAACTAAGATATGTTAGCAAGGCTGTTGTGAATTATTTGCATACGAAATTTTGCGAAGCTTGTAATGTAAAAATGTCCTATCTTTTCATGAAAATTAGTCATGTGGTTAGTTCTCATTACACTACGGGTATAATTCACATAGAACAAAATAATCTGCCTTTGCTGGGATTCGAACCTGGATGATCCGATTTCCGGTCAGGATAATAACCTGTTACAACATTGAGTTCGTAATCGAGTTCGAAAGATCCCGTACATGCAGGAATTACAGGTTAATGTACTACTTATTCCCTGTTCCGTATTAGCTCTTAAAAGCTATGATTATATTGGTTTATATGCTTTTAACTCGCTTTGCTCGCTGGGGGGGCTCTGCCCCCCCCTAGGCCCCCCCGAAAAAGGCCTGCGGCCAGTTATGCTCATTGTGGGAGGTCTTACACTTTTTGTTTGCTACTTGTTACTTAATGATCGTTTACTTTTAAGCTGGCTAGCTTAGGTATAAGCAATATTTCCACTTTCACGTAAAACGAGCGCATGGTACGTAGGCTACAATATGAATGTAAATATTTATAAAGAGAAACGTTTTTCTGAGGGGCTAAAAAAGTTAAATAAATTTCTACGAGTTTCTCTAACTTATTCAATTCAAATACAAAAAACATTGAGACCACGTTCCACTGTAACACCCAATGCATACGTAATATCATAACATAACCACTTAACGAATTACAATGAAAAACACGTTTATTAATTATTTTCCACAAAACTCAACCAAATTCTTGATATACGAATAAGATGTAACAGCTGTTCCCCTTCGTACGCGAATTACGTTGGGACTGAATATAAATATCTAGAAACAAATGCGCCTTAGCATGAATTGGGGCTAGTATAACGAATTTTATCGAAATATTATTTATCGTGATCGCGAATGATTTCACTTCAGAAATACCTCTATTTAAAGTTTTAATGAATCGGGATACACAAATATCTCAGCTTTAATATCCAACGCAATGCGCAATAAATCTGGTGAGTAACGGATCACTGCCTTTGGTGTACAAGATATTGTGAATGTCAAGATTTCGATAATTTTTACAGTACAACTTAGTCACTCAAGGAAACGTGATTTTCGCAAGACAAATAATTGAATAAGAAATACCTTTATTTGCCCTTATCTTCCATATTGTATTATTCACTGCCTATTCTCTCCTGCAGCTCACGGATAACATTGTACATTAAAAAGGACATTAACGGAAAAAAGAACGTAAACAAAAATAATAAGTTATCACCATCACAAAAAATGAAAATAAAATCATTTTTACCTACCTATATTATGTAAGACTTGTTTAAAAGTCTTTCTACCACAATCGTGAATCGCCAACAAAATACGAACTATAGTCAACAGCACGAATCTTATTTCTAAAATGGCATTTAGTGTACTTGTTAACTTTGAAATTAATAACCACCACACTTTCGATGTAATATACCAAAAACAACAACTAATTTCCTACCTTATATTTCTCCGCTTTTCATTTGAATGCGCTTTGATTTAAACAGATGTTTGTTCTTGCGGAAAGAAGACGCAAAGAAATAGACACTTCAAATGTTACTTTCTTAATTTCCTTCCTTATCTTTATCATCCTTTCGTTTTAATTCCTTTATCTTCTTTCCCAATTTAGCTCCTCTTGTTTGCATAAACAAATATGTTGCAATGATTGTTCGTTTGTATGACTGCCGCGCCGCCATTAGGATTTGGTGGCCATTTTTTGAACTAATCCCCATACTCAATTTTATATGAATAGACGGATAAATAATTGTAAATTTAGTGTTTTCATAATTTTTCCTGGGGTTTCAGACAATTTTAGAGGGGTCTTCATTAGACTTTTTGCCGTATCTCGTCTCGTTCACCCCAAACATTTGTATACGTGAGTGAATGAATGAATGAGTGGTCGTTAAGGGGCTTCATGATATATAGATGACATGGTGACATGTATGAATATTGTTTTCAATACTTGATATATTTTATTTCTCTATTATTATCACCATCTTTGCTCAAAAATTTACTTTAATCGATTTATCGGAAATGAGGTCGTCATTTGATAACTCTTGAAACAAGAATTTTCATGATTAGAATTCAACTACGTATCTCTCGTGTGTAAATGTACAAACCAATGATTTTAAAAGCTTTCTTTTGTGGGTAACGTATTTGTAGATAAGGGAAAACTATCTTCTTTCGCATGCAGTAATCAACCGTTAGGGTCTTCATCGGTACGTGAATGTTAAAATTTAGCTCAAAATATTTATTATTTTCTAGTTCATTCAACTTTGGAGGCTTTTCTGTTATATATTGCGTAATGCTGCAGTGATGTAGAGAAGGATTTGCATCCAACCTTCAACTACCTTCATAATTCCAGTAACTCTTTTTATTTTCGAAAATCATGAATAAAGAAAATTTGCCATTTCCTTCAAGGAGCGTCTCCTCATTTTAATAGGAACAAGTGAATAATAGAACATAAATGATGATGAACTGTACTTCGGGAAGCATTTTTCAGCTGAATCGGTGCCCCCAGGAAATTCCGTTCTCTTCAACAACAGCGCAGTAAATCCGCTATTCCTATTTCTTTGGTCTATAATAGAATTTTTTTAAATATTGGTGCCAATTTTTTATGTTGAACCAATTTAATTATCGCGAAGATGCCTATTTCTTTCGTCGAATCACAAAACACCAGCGATGATTCATTAAATTATGTCAGCCTGAATGGACGTCTGGTAGATAATTACACCCTCCCGCCTCATTCATTTGAAATTTTCTCTTAGACGTGAGCTCGAGATTAGATTGACGTCGTCGTGATCCAATCAGGAATTAATATAAATTGTTTTCATACCTCTGTTGTTCAAGTAGCGGTACCCAATAGCCGTCCTTTGTTTTCTTTCGTACACAGCAATCTCAGCGTCTACTTACCATGACATATTTTACAGTTTGGAAGAAATATATTCATCTCATTAAATAAATTGAAAGTGAAAGGAAAACCCGTTATGTGTATACTTTTATTGAATGGTAGCCTTCAAAGATCCTATTTTTGTCGGAAAAAATCTACGAGAAAGATTTAGCTAAACGGGGAAAAAGCGAAGTTAGAACCTAAGTTTTTGGTGTCATTTACCTTAATTTTAGACGATTGTAGATGTTTTTTCGGTAATCACAATACGGACGGAGCGTCACCTTGTACGATACTAATGAATTTCTGATTATGCATGACCAAATAATCAAATTTCAGCTGGAGAGGCAACCAGACAGGATTCCCTGACACAGTGTACTCTACTTTTTAGAGATAACACTTGCAGCGCTGATCAATCGATGTAAATGATGACCATTGATCAATCCCTAAATACATGGTTCCTCTCGAACTAATTTTTAAATATACGAAGAAACCATTAGGTATCAAAAATACTCGATAGAATTCAATATTGTTTGGCACCTAATCGGTTTGTTGCGACGGATCCCAAAACCACAAGGAATAGAGATTCTTTGGGCTTTCTACGCCAAATAGCATTTTTTCAACCAAGAAATGCATATGTAGAGCTTTGCTCAAAAGAAAAAGCAATGCAGTTTCTGCACAAATTAGTTGTTAATCCTAAAATGAGTAAAGCCCTAACACCGGAGTAGAAATCGCGACATAGACACAAGACATCCGCATGTACACGAGTAGCACTTATGAATTAGAGGATTAGAATAGAACTCCCCTCCTTCGCTCTGAGATCTTCCTCTAAATTTTCGGAGTAACATAAAGGTGGATTCTACTCACTGTTACCAACCTCCACTTATGCAAATGCTCCTCTCAAAAATGTGGTCTCAAGAATATGGAGCAATACTAAGATTCCCTTAGCTCTTACTCGGATAGAAAGAGCAAATTTGAGCTTAAGTATACAGGAAAACACAACACAGGCAGCAAGCAAGCATAGCCATGCCTTGGGTGACTCTATACTTATCTATACGCCCGTATGCGCAAGTCAAAGGGATACCGGGCACTAACTTAACCCGCTATGTATGCTACCAACCGCGCAAGTCACGAAACAAAACAGCACACCTGTTACTCAACCCTGGTCTATTGGAGGGATACGATGTACACTTAGTCACGTTTCGTACCTGCTTCCGTGCATAACATGATGGGGTAAAGAGATGGGTCATGTGATGGTCAGAGGCGGATGGCTCAACAGTAATTGAGGCTTTGCTTGGCGGCAATCCCACGATTTATTTCGCGAAGGGGATGATTTCCGCTGTCAATCCCGGAAGCAGGAAGGAGGGAAATTAAGTGGACATCTTTTCGACACAGTCACCAACTCTAATGGTATTTCTGCGACAACAAACATATGGTTTTAAGGATACCGAAGGCAATTCACCGCCAATTGACTCGCCTACCTGAGCGGTGCACTTCTTATGGCGCCAGTGAGTCATATTAATGGCCACAAAGAGGATAATATTTTCACTTTGTGCCCTATTTTTTGGCAGGTCTCTTATTTCAGCATCAAATTCCTATATTTTTAAGTATACCGGGACTAACCGCGGTGATATCTTTACGGGAGTCACCCGAAATGCATAAATTGTGCGAAAAATCCACAGGGAAAATATCATTCGCCTTGACCGGGATTCGAACCCCGATTTCCCTCGTCCAGTAGCGTCTTCAAAATATTCACAGGGAGGAATGACGCCTCGGTTGCTTCAATGGCTGAAGAACTCGACCGAAAATCGTGTGTACCGGGTCCACAAACAGTTTGTCTACAAAATATGCACGGAGAGAAATGACGCCTCGGTAGCTTCAATGGGTGAAGAACACGACCGAAAATCGTGTGAACCGGGTTACTTTCCCGGTCCACGCGAATAATTTTTTTTCGCCGCGCATTTTTCGTGCAATCACATTCCGATCAAAAGATGTTGGATACCATTTCCACTTCACTCTCCTCTACTTCGATAATTTTAGCGCTTTGTTTTGCTGCCGTTGTATATCCCATTCTTTTCCAGGTATTCTAGGCGTTGTAGTTCAATCTCCTCATTTTATCTTAGTTTTTAATCAAAATATTTCCATCCTTGCCCCTTATGATATTACATCGTGTGCTCTTGATATGGTTGCTCACTAGTGAGGGCTCTTCCATTTTCCCTTGTATGAGGTTATTTTGCACGTCCTCGCATGGGTTCATCACCACCGACTAGCTTTCCTTACCCACCACTATCACCACCGCTAGGTCCTAGCTTTCCTTAAGTACTTTGCGACATATCTCGTTCTGCATTCATTCCTTATCAAGTCTGAAGTATATAATAATAATAATAATAATAAAATGCCTTTATTCGGGCGAGGTTGAGACTAAGAAGTCCCCTCTTCCATCTAACCTCTCGAAAGAATCAATGCAAACAAATTAAAAAATAGCAGACAAACGTTTACAATACAAAGGATATACAATATTTATGAAATGTCAAAAATATGAACAATGTATGTGAAAATTTTGTGCGAAAAAATTTCTGTTTGTGAGAAAAAACACGAGGATAAGGGTGTAATATCCTTCAGCGAAAATACCCACTGCAGGAAAACGCCCACACAAGAAGGGGGGCGTGATAAACCTGCGAAAACCTACTGAGTGAAAGGTAAAGCCGTGTTATTTGTAAAAGATGCTATACAGAGTGGAGAAAAATTTTGTCACGAAATTTCGACCCTGGATATCTGATTCCAGTAGGAACCAAAATTACTGATGATATTTAAATCGAAATCGCACCATTTACAAACTATAGAAACTTTGAACCAACCGGTCCGATTTACCGCGAGTTTGCCTTGTCGCCAGATGCTCTGGACAACTCATGATTTTGCATGCTTTGCCTGCCGGAAATCGCGATGTATCCTGGGCATCCGGAAACACTACGAACTTGCGTCCAATAGGGGCTCTTGGCTCAAAGTTTCTGTAGTTTAAAAATGGTGGGTTTTTGGCCCAAACATCACTGGTAATTTTAGTTCTTACTGGCATCAGCTATTCAGGATTAAAATTCCGTGACACCATTTTTTTCCAACCAGTATATTATATTCGATATTAGGGTAGTTTACTTCATCAAAGAAAACGTAAGGCATTGAATGCGATTCGTTACCCACCATTAGTGTATTCATAATGTACAAATTATTTGGTTTTAGAATTCCCAGTTTAGACGACTGTTAATGGTCAATTTTAACCTTATTTGGAAAAGGCTATATTGGCGCCCATGCGATGCCACTCCACGTGACGTCACAGGGACCTAGTTTCTATACGAGTAGATAGGAGTTTTACATCGTCGAAGATTATCAATGCATGCATGAGGCACAGACTTCAGGGAAGCATATGTTAATAATCACCTATTAAAACTGCCTATGGTCGGAAAGTTTCCTTCGTTTGATAAGGTAGTAATAATCCATATTTAAGCCAAGGGCTACCAGCTAGCAAGGTACTCCGCTACCTGCTAGCAGCCTGTGTCGTATCAGCGCTCAAGCCTCGCCTCAAGGTCACCTCACAGGGTGGCAACGGGAACCAGAAATACGTCACACGGACTTTTCCCATCATTCCTACTTAGCCGTCGCGTTTTCGCGCGCTTGAAAATTTTCACTTTTCAATTAATCGTGATAAATAGATATCGTCATTTAAGAATCTAAAAGTGTGAAATGCGTACTCCAGGAGTAATAACCTTTCCATTTAGGCAATAAAAATATAATAGGAAACCACCCTATACTCTGCATCGCCCGGATTGGGTGGCACATTGGCACCCTTTTCTCAGCTGAGGCCCAATACCAGTGATTGTAGCGGATTGGGCCTCCAATAATACTTGGAGCCACAGAGTTCGCAAGTGTCTAAACAAGGACGTGTCACTTATCCTCGTTAAAAAAATATATTTTCCAAACTCGTCCCCCTGCCCTCTCGGGAAATCCGGAACTGATCCGAAGCGATCGGGTGCAAATAAGATCCTTCTTCGACCCGCTCGGAGATCCTAATGCAGTGGGGGCCTCGTTCAATGGCCGCCGTGGCTGCGAAGATAATTAATCGAGCCCTTAATTTCCTCGGTCGAACTGTGATGAGGCGGGAAGCGAGAAGCGCAGGTCCACCTCCTCCGCCTCCCCACCCTAATGATTGATCGTCTTCGATCGGAAGGCAATTTTCACGAGACGGTGGCTCCTGCCCTATCTACGGAACCATCCATCCTCGAGGAGCTTTTTGAGTGCGGGACGTCCTCTCCCTTTGTTGAGCTGCGCGTCCGAACCCACGGTTCAAAGTCGCGCCTACTCGTGTGAATACATGAGCTCGGCCAGTTTTCTCGGAGAGTCGGCCGCATTCTTCGGTGCGGCGGCGGTCGGAGGCCCCCCCGTGGCGTACGGATATAAAGGGTCTTTTGATTCATCGCGTCTACCTGAGCATATTTGCTTTGACCACGTCTCCATGATTAAAGCGTCCGAAGGCACCTTTTTCCTTTCTCTCGCCTCGAATCATTATGTTCGACCGACGCCGAGTCTCCCTTTTTAGCTCTTATAGAATTTCTTCTCGGCTTCCCACAGGGGAAGTTGTCCCTGCACTGCTTACAGCATGGACTATCAGTCAAACTGTAAGGGAACTGAACTTATGTTCGTATTACCTTGTCCGCTAGTTGACGAGATCACGTTTCAGGAAGCTTTGCGGCTCACAAGCGAGGCCGTGGATGTAGAAAAACTTGTCAGGGGAGTTCATTTGGAGGGTGTTGTGCCTAATGGAGAGAGGTTCATTAGTAACGGGCTCACTTAAGGGGACGCGTCTTCGGGTTTCGGCGGTTCATCACGCCTTTTCGTCTGGTCTTACTTTGTCTTTGATGCGATGAGTTACTCTCGTAAAACTGACGTTATCTTCTTGAAATAGCTGTTAACTAAGGTTGAATTATTTAAAAAAATATTGAATAAAATTGAGTTTCTTTTTGTCCTTATAACTTACAGCTTGCAGGGTTCAACACGACATTCTGCGCAAAAGCTACACTGCGATAATAAACAATAATATAATCTCACGTCCGTTGACAAGCCGTTTGGGCTTGGCAGTATCAAAAAAAGTACCTATTTTCTATATTTACTTGATTGAATTGTAAAATTCTTTATTTTATTTCCTAATTTATTACGGCTTATGGCAAGCATTAAAATATTCATGACATGATCCTCAGTATGTTGAGTAACTTCTGTATTTCTAATGTCATCTTTACGATACTATATTTAATTAAAATACTTTCCGTTGTTTTAAAATCACAATAAGTATAAAGGACATTCAAATTATGCCTCGTATCAAATTCAAAAGTTTACGAAATAGATGAGGAAATATTTTCAAATAATAGATACTGGGATTGTGGGCCAATGTTGGCTCAATGTCCTGTGTCAATTCCAAGATGACAGCATTCTTATAATTTTTCGCGCGAAAAAAGAACTGTAGTAAGGGAGTGATGAGTCCTCTTAAGTCTATATATGTGCAAAAATATATAGTTTGCGGAAAGGGGAGGAATGAATTACTGACACCGTGGCCGCCTTGCTTGTAAAGAAGGAGTAAGAAAGGAATTTCATGACAAATCGATCACTGACTTTACTTCAGCTCCCTAATTTTCTCGGATTTTGGAACCATTAATTCGTACAAAAAAGTTAAGCATGGCTTCCAATATCCAGATTACAAAAATGAAAATTTTCTGAGATATTCCCATAGCAATTTTCATTTTTTTATAAAAATCAGAAAATATAATGCATAAAATTAAAATGCCAATAATGCTTGTTCTTATTAAGGTAAAATGACAATTTATGCGTAAACGTAAATCTCATTCGTTGATGTATTGAAAGAAATAAAACTTAATCTTCTTTTTATAGAATACGGCCAAATAATCAAAGTATGGAAGATTCATCATGATCACTGGCCAGCAATTCCAAGGTTAGTTAGACGCAGCTCTTCAAGCTATTTTCCTATCAGATAATCTTTTCACACCCACATATTTATTCCCTTTCACATCCTTCTTCACCTTTTCTATATTTTTTGTTCGAGGTCTTCCTTTTCCGTTCATGTCATCTACTTGCCCCTCGATGGTTGTCATCATCAGGCCATCATGTCCCAAGATATGGCCTGCTAAGTTTTTCCATCTTTTTATCAATGTTTTCATGAGGTTTCCCTTCTCTCCTGCTCTTCTTAGGACTTCCTTGATACTTACTCACTCGATCCATTTGATCCTCATCATTTTTCTGTTGCATTATATTTCAAAGGCCAAGAGCCTTGATTTTTCTGCTGCTGTCATTGTCCATGTCTCACTTTTTGGAAGCATTTTCTACATAAATCCCCATAAAGATTTTTTAAGCTGATCGTGGGGGCCCAGTAGTTAGAGCGTTGGGCTGATGATCAGCTGGTACCGGGTTCAATTCCCGGATTACTCCTTCGGACATCCCGAACAAAATCTTCGAAGTGCAAAATGGCACAGAGAAAGGAACTGTCTGTGAAATTCGTGAATGCATGAAATTCACACGACTATGGCTTAGTTCGAGGCGAGCTCTACCCACAAATAACCATTCCAACTTCTGGTTTGAATCACTGAGTGAGTGAGTGCTTTTTGTGAGCACCAGAATGTGTCTGTCAAACACACTTTTGTAGGAAGGTCTTCAGTTAGTGTGTTTTTCATCATTATCACCCGTCAACAGTCCAAGGATTGTTTTGATCCAACTCTTCACTCAATAATCCTGTTTGACCTTTAGGCGGATTTTGACAAGGGTGTACTCTGTATATATTATAGCATTCCACCGAATAAGGTAGGTTTCCATTGAGTAATTGAGAAACATTCTTGGAGCCTTTCCTTCCCTCAATCACCTCCCTTTTCAATTCATAACGAGGCCTAACCCCTTTCGATCTTTCTAAAAACCTTATCCTTTTCCTTCCATTCCCTCGTTTACATAACATTCTACCCTCTAACACAGTTTTCAACATCCCCTCCCCGTTAAGTACTCTCTCCATCCATACCTTCTGTCTCCTCCGTATTTCATCTAAAAGCTGCCTCTCCTCACCCACTTGGTCCTTCCCCTGAATGACGATAAAGTTTTCTACATTATTCACTGGAGTCCCCAAAAACAATTATTTTGATATAGGACAGTTACAAATAAGTAGACAAAACAAATATAAAAACACCCATGCTCTTGATACTCACGCGAGACTATAGCCTAAGTCCTTCAGTTTGGCAGGCGAGGACGTTTCATGTCTGCCGCCAACGACGCGTCGCGACACGTCGTGGCAATGAGACCTACTCCCAGTCATTCCATGAATACGTCCCGTTCTCTTCCTTCCCTTCCCTCGCTAGCCTAGCATTCTTCCCCATCACTGCTTTTAAAATCCTTTCCAATCGAGTCACGAGAGAGAAATGCAATGCGAATAACTGTTCACACTGAATTTATTTCGGCATCACGTGGATGAAATACATAGCACAAATTATTAGAAAAACATTTGAGAGAGGGTGTACTCTGTACGATCGGAAAATTCCAGTATGGTCGCGCAAGTATTAAATGACTAGTGAGTAGTGAAGAAGGACGAATTGCGACCGATCGGGAAGAAGTTATATACGTCTCCTTAAGAGCCCATTTGGATAACGATAAAATCGTGAAAAGTTCGTAAACAAAATTTTATTTCTTTATAATCTAAATCATGTCAGAAGTGTCATGATCGAATTTCCGAGTTTGTTATATCCATTAGTAATTAGCATAAGCGTCGTGAAATGTATCGTTATTTTCATCTACTGCCTTCATTTTGGCAGCGGTATTTTATGATCTATCTCGCACGCACTCATACATACGCACTCTCATGGCAGTAAATCATGTGCAACATCATAAATCCGCGAACTTGTTCGAATATCCGCCGGGAGATAATCAAAATCCCCTCCAGCCATAGGTGAAGCATGGAGAATTTCATGTTGTTATCGAGGGATACTTTATCTCACGTCTGGCGGTCATTTTCTAACCACTTTATTCATGCTCGGATTAATTTTATTAACTCATTGGCTCCATTCCATGTAAGCGATAGCGTATGATTTCCTCATTTTGAAATGGATATCGTGGTTGCGCGCACATTGACAATTACTTCTCTGCACACACTACGTGTTGATTTTCTCTATGCACGGTGATGTCCACGACTTGGCGTCAATTCAAGAAACTTTTACAAGCCTCTGATAATGTGTAATTCTATGAATATAATTTATGTTTATCGTTGTAAATGAGACATATGCGACATCATTATCATTTTTAGTATTGCAAGAAGTGTTATTCCACTCCTTAATATTCCTTTATTTTGCAATAAAATTTTTATTTATAAAATCGCATTTCGAAATCCTTTAAATCAAATACAATGCTATTTTATGTGTTTTCCGCTTGCAAATGTACATTTATGTACCGTTCTTTCTAATTAAGCATAAATTCTAAAAAAGGTTAAAAAGGCATTGTCTCGAACGTTGGTAGTTGCATCACTCATGAGAGAGAAAATATGTTGCTATAATGATAATCTTTGTCCTTGCGGCGTAAGAACGGATAACTTCCTGACGTAAGGGCCGAATAAGAATTGGGTTTTACGTGGAAGAATCGTCCTGGGATGCGAAATGTTCTCTCCTTCCACTTGCCCTTGTTAGTTTCCATAGTTTAACCGCTGAATTTAGATGGCGTTTCATGAAAATGTAATATATTTCTATTATTCATTTCGTAATCAATTATGCTTGGATCACGGGTAGTGTATCATTTAATATTGAATCATTCACTCATCAGATCTTCACATTATAAATCAGATTACTTCATATGTGTAGAAATAATTCTCTACGGCCAACGTGCTGATAAAATTAAATCTGACCATAAAGATTTTACAATATTTGAGAAAAAAACATATCAGATAAGACATTGAATCGTGTTTATGACTGGGACATTTTATCCTGCCATACATTAACTCATTCATGTTGCTCAACCCTTCTCTACAAGTCGTAGGCTGTTGTCTACCTAATTATCACCTTTCCAAAACTCGTTTAATTTTATTAATTAAACCAGTTAATTATATGCCCTTCGGAGAGAATAATTGTCTTCCCTTCACTATCTACAGAGTCCAGGATATATTATTCACTTTCTTCCAATCTGACGTGCCTGTGGAATGTGAGCAGAACACCTTTTCCTCACGCTTCCCATTAATGCCTAGTGAAAGCAACTTTTACGCAAGTGGCCCGATCATCTATGGAAGCTTGTTCAAACTAGAGCACACTAATCTCCACTGCTGATCTCACCGTGGATGGTTAACATTTAAAAAAAAAAACTTATAAGAGTGTTTGTGTGTGGGTATAATACGAATGTGAATGGGATGGGGGAAGTGGCTGCCGCTCAGATTTGAACACGCCACACCAACATGTTTCCACGGGAAGGCAGGCAATCTCCCCAATGCTCGGGGCTGATTATATGTTATATTGATATGCGGAAAAAACCCTTCTTTTTCCCTCCCGGCTGATAATCGGAGGGGTTATTATGGGGAAACATTCGGCTACCGTATAACTCGCCCAAAGCAATCTCATTTTTCTCACCCCACGAACGTTTTCGAGTGCGGGGGGGGGGGGGAAAGGGAGGGCGGAAAAATAACCTTTTTCTTGAGATGAGGGGCGCGGGAGGGGGAAATAAGGTGGTAATCGCATCTTCCCATCCCAGTGGCACGTCACCTCCCCTCACATTTACCCCTTCCTCTGTTCACAGCCCCTTCAGAGTTTTTGGGGAGACCAGTATCCCCCTTCATGAACGGGTAGGGATGATGCTGATGGATTGTTCGCGGGTTTTTCACCGGGTGAGAAAGAGGGCGCGCGTTTGGATGCCTAATTTTGACGCCATGTGGTAGATGACAGAGTAATGCGTCGAAATGAAGGAAGGTGCCGTCTCAAACGGTGGATTACCCGTGAAGACTTCATCAGCACTCAAGTAGACCTGTATCCCACCATGGCCGAGTAGGGAAGAGGGATGATACACTAATGACTTCTTTACGGGTTCTCTTCGGGGTTAAAATTATTAAATGATTAAAATGTTAGGGTGACCCTTAACCAGTGTCCTAGGACTTTGACTTTTCCTGTACCAATCCCCCAACACTATGTTGTAATCTACCTAGCTCGGAGGACAAGAGCATCATGGTTTTATGTATGAATGGCAGCACATCCAGCCTTAATCCAGTCCCAACAATGATCAACTTTATGATCCTGTAGTGACCATTTTGGGGGCCCCTATTTTGTACCCATCTGAGTAGCCAAGAAGGATGATGCACTGATGAATTCTTCACGTGTTCTCCACGGGGTAAATCGGGCGGCAGTCGAAGTTTCGACTCCTAACAAAGACGCAGTCATGAATATCCCTGAGTTTGGCATCGAAACGTTGGCAGCCTCCGTATCACCAGGAGTATTGCCCTTGAAGGCGTCTTTAGCATCATACTCATGGAATACTAGCTTCTTCAGGGATGATGTGTTTTTCCGGCTTATGCCGTCCACGAGATTCTCTCAGGTTCCCATCGAGATCGAGATTTGGGTTTTGTTTGCCCCTAATCCATTCCGAGGTTTATAGGAAGCAAGCCGGAATTCTTTCACTGAGGAACGAGTAACGCCTGGGATATAGTGCTTTGCCGGCCAGTGACGATGCCGAAATCCTCCCGGATTTTCATTCATGTCTGGATTAAATAGATTGCTTGGTTCCCTTCAAAGGTCCCTATTCCCTTTGTCCAAAACCCCTTCAAAGGTCCCTATTAGCCCAATAGACACGAATTCACCTCTGGATGAGTAATTGTGAGGATATAGTGCTTTCCCGGCTTCTTGCGTCCACGACGTTTTACCGGGTTTCAATCCAGGTGGATAGATTTGCTATTCTTCGTCCTTGGAAAAGGCAACAGAAACGAATTTATCTCAGTTGCAAGTAGCGATAAGGGATGGCAAACGTTCCCTAAGTTTTGATTTTACGATGGCAGTTAATAATCGTTTATTATGCGAGCATTCTTTCCTTCCTCAAATATTTCGTATTCATTCCCTACAGTTTCCTTTCTAGCGTAGTATCTTCAACTCCCGGGTACAGTAACTTCTCTTGATTCACCTTTCTTAATTGAGGACGTGAGAAGCCTAAGGGTACAAGTGATTTTTTTTCAACAGAGTAAGGTAAAGTTAATTGTTAGAAGAAATACACGAAAATTGGTTGCCAAGGGATACGAGTGAGTCTTAGTTCTGTGCTGACATCGATTGGAAAATCAAATGCACTATATCAAATATCTAATTCATCTCGTTTGTTTTCTATACCTACTGTCTGTAAAAAAAGCAAGATACCCGAGTTTGAGGAGCTCTAGCGTCTTAACAAAAGCAATCAATTTCAATGTAAAAAAAAAGCATACGAAAGACAATTTATTTCTAGAATTTATAGTACCAATTTTCAATTGACTCACTGGTTTCGATGTTAGCAGAGGTTTGCGTTGTTTACAACAACTCCGTTAATTTTAGTGGTATAAATAATTCGTTTTCGGTAAACTGCTAATAATAGATGTGGATTTTTTTATATCAAAAGTTCAAGTTACACGAACGAAAACTTCGGGAATTCCAAGCGCTCAAAGTTGGGCAACTTGATTTTAAGCGCGATTTTTTAAAGTACATGATACAACGTAGAAATATATTGTCTTTCGTATGCTTTTTATTGAATTGAAATTGAATGCTTCATTTATATGCTAGGCTCCTTAAGGCTCTGGTATCTTACTTTTTTTACAGACAGTAATTTCTGTACCAAATGGTGTATAGGTAAAAGAAATCACTTGTATCCCTTAGCTTCCAAACCACTCAATTGAGAGAATTAACGATGTTATTACAAATGTAAATGGAATTTCAAAAAATTAATTGTTAACTCCGTATTTAAGCGCCTAAACTGTGCCATGTCGGAACGAATCTGCGCATAGCCTCTGCCAAACCTATGTCTAACTGGCGCTCGCACTATACCACCATCCCAAGTTGTGAGGGCAGTCAATAATGGGTTTTTCTCGTATCTATGCTTCTTCAACCTTCCTATCAACCCTTCCCTAACAACAGTTCCCTTATATCTCTCTCTCTCCCTCCACCCTACCTCCCCTTATCCCTCTCCCCTTTCCCCCCTAGTACTTTACCCCCTCCCCTCCTCTCAGCGCCCCGCAAATGTGCACGAGATCAGTGGCGACCCAAGGGACTCACGCGAGACAAAAGACTAACGTGCTCCCGCACATATCGTGACGACGGGGGCTTTGGCGTGCTACACGACACCCACCCCTTTTCAACCCCCCCCTCCTCGCGGCGCCTCCGGGGGAGGGGTAACCCCTTTCCCCCCTCCCATCCCCCTGGCAACAACGTCATGTGTTCATTTTCATTCCCTGCCTGATCTCAACTCCTTCAGAGAGCTTCCGAACGAAAAACGAATTATTACCGCTTCTTCCCCGTTTGCGTCATTATAATAATTTCCTACGCCCCCCCCCCCCCAACCCATCCTCCCTGTGGGCCATGTTCCAATCCAAGTGGGCGCAATCGTGAGTTTCTATGTATTTCCGTGGACCGGTTGGAGTTTTAGTCAAAGGGACAGTCGAGTCGTTCGGAGTAATTCTTGTGTTTCTGTGGCTACGCTCTCACGGTCTCGCTAACTTTTTCAGTGGTGCTTTTCATTTGGGATTGCCGTCTCATCAACCGCTCTAAGGTTCCCCACTCCTCTACAATTGGTAAAACATTTACTCGCCAACATTTTCTGCTGCAGACATTGGTTTTGCACTCAGGAGCTTTGAACTTTTGATAAATTTTGTAGAAAACCCGCCGTTACTCAGTGAAGTCCATTACACCAAAAAAATAAACTTTATACTATTCAACAATTTTTTAAATATCCAACTGATTTCGAAAATTCAGTTCAGTGTTCAATTCAGATTTCAGTTCAGATCAATGTTGAAATCGGTTCATCAGCTATTTTGGAGCCTGCAAGCTGATTGGGGAATTGAACAAACTGGAGCTGGCCTTATAATAAAAAAAAATGTTTGGTGTCGTATCTAAGCTTCTGCTGCTTCTTCTCTTGCTTTCTTTGACTGCATTGTTGTTTACTTCATTTTCAAATGGGTAATCTCATTTTATGACGGAGTTTGCGGAAACGTTCACGTACGAGATGACTTGATTGGAGTTAGGTACCTATTTTCTTTGGTTTCGTAATAATAAAAAAAAAATAACTTTTAAAAAAATATTGAGGGGGCCGCTATGTTGCAAAAGCGTTTTCCCAGATATTTTACCCCACTCGTAATTTCTTTAATTTGAAGTTGTTTATAATTTTCCAAGGCGACTTATTTGGGCTCAAATGTATCATTAATTTTTTCTTACGATAATGAGACGAAGAGATTGCGGAAATCTTTTGAATTTTCTATTGGATTGGATTATTATATTCATTGGATCTCAGTTCTTTTGCACTTTGAAGTTCGTGAAATGGTATCATTTCTAATTTACTCGGACGATGTTTACGAAATAATTCCCCGTCATAATGAGACAGGAGGATGCTGATAGATGTTTTTTTTTGTACCGCGTCCTTCGCTTTCTTCATCGCTCCCTTCCTGATCTCCGAGAAGGGAAATGATCGCGAAAGCGCGCTGGACGAAGCCAATGATTGTGGTTGCGTGCAGGTAGCAAAAGGTGTTACGGGCCGGCGGAGAAATCAGACGGTATGCGAATTTTTTTCATTGAATTCTCTCCAGTTTGTTCATTCTCCGCCGACAGTCGTTTGTACGAGAGTTCGTCTACACTGGTCAACACATTGGGTAAACAACACTCGGTCCACAGGTCTAATGAGACTCCTTCAGTAAGTATGTATAAACTGTACTAAATAGGGTAGTTTCCTTCATCAAAGAAAACGAAATGTATTGATTGCGATTCCTTATCCACCACTAGTGTAAACATAATATACAAATTATTTCGTTTTACAAATCCCAGTTTAGACGAATGGCAATGGTCAATTTTAACCTCATTTGAGAAAGGCCAGATTGGCGCCAATGCGATTCCACTCCACGTGACGTCACAGGGACATTGTGGAGTGCGTACTTCACGCTTATAGATTTTTTAATTGAGATATCTATTTTTCGCGATAATGAAAAGGGAAAATTTTCAAGCGCGTGAAAACGCGACGGATATTTATGAATGCTGGGAGAACCGATTTAGGCAATAAAAAAATAATAGGAAACCACCCTATTCTACGATTGTATCCATCAGGCCGTCATTCTCATTATGTGGCCAGCAAAGCTGTACCGTCTCCTCCTAAGGGTTTTTAGAAGAATCCTCCTTCCTCCCGCTTTTTTTAGCACTTCCTCATTAATTGCTCAATCGATAAATTTTATCTTCATCATTCTTCGGTGGCGCCATATTTTGAATGCTTATACTGTTCACTTCTGTGCAGCTGTCAACGTCCAGGTCTCACTCAGCAAGCTTATCGATTTCTATTTCTATTCGTTTCATAATTGATATTTTTATGGAAACCAATCCGTGCAAATCCTTGTAAAAATCTTTTCTATGGGCTATTTTTCCAAGCATCATAATGGGCTTGTACGGTCGGATAACAGTAAAATTGTAGACGTCAAAATCTTCAATTGAATCTGGCTTTGCAATTAAAATATTTCAATCCCATTATTAGTTTTTTAATATTGAAAGTATATTGTGCCTTTGAGGGATTTTAAGAACGTTTTGACTTGAAAAATATTTCAACGGAAAAATTTCAATTTTTCGCATCGAAAATTTGTCTCGGCCAAAATCCATTCTCTGCGCGTGACTTAATAATTCCTCTGAGCTAAATCCGGGTTGATCATGGAGGTGAGCCACGGTGAACGTGAATTAAGTGTAATTATGAAAAGAGAACCTCTCAATCTTTATCTCTGCGGCGAAAAGGAGAAAAATTTCTACGCGAAAAATTTATATTTTCGAAGATGAACTGTGTGATTCGAAACTATTTCTCAGAAAAGGGTCTGGCGGTTAAGTTAGGAAGTCGGAACATTGCATTTGAGAACGTTCGTGTAGATAGCGGGCATTTTGGCTTCCATCAAAATCAATTTACCTCCGGAAATGGTATTTTTAATCCCGTGATATCGTGTAATCTGAATAAAAATTGGTGTTATATTACCGGCTGTTTAAAATTTTGCAAATTAAAATTGTCCAAAAATTGCGTTGAGTGCTGCAATTGAAGATTATTTCCACAGAAAGGTGATCAACAGTATTCTGTAGCGTGCGTGAAACACAACTCTTTTTACTTAAAGATTAACCGGTTTTTTTTCAATTGATGCTTCCAAACCAGGCGTGAAAAACATTTATACCGTATTTTGTCGCCTACCATCAGATTTTTCAGTATATTTTCGATGGATTGACCTGGATATTCATTAACCTTTTTGAGCTTCTGTGTGATTTACTATTTTTTAATTTGTAATTTAGCCATTGGTAACTATTTTTAAAGAATGAAATTGGGAATTCATTTGATTCTTATATTTAGGCAATTCTAAAGCTATAGTCGTCACGGTAATGCATTTGTATACCTATTTGTTTTCATAGGAATACGGTGGAATAGGTTTAACGGTGAGCAGTTCATATTATTGCATTGCATTAACGTTCATTCGAAATTGTAGTGCGTCAACTTTTTGGATATGACCTTTTCTGCGCCTACTTGAAAATAATGTGAAATACCAAAAGGTGGGTAGTTTTACGAAGTTGATTTATTGGTATTCATTCTGTTCAAAATACACGGGTAGTAGGTATATAGAGAGAAAAATACCTTCTATTTCAATTCCAATCCATACGTTAAAAAACATTTATATATGTAAACATGTGTAACCTTCAAGTTAATTTAAATTTTCTTTTTATATCATTCCTATTTTATATTTCTATGGTATACTCCTCATCGTTAAACATACTCCACCGTATTCCTATGAAAACAAATATACAAATGCATTACCGTGACGACTATAGTCTTAGAATTGCCTAAATATAAGAATCCAATGAATTCCCAATATCATTCTTTAAAAATAGTTTCCAGTGGCTAAATTACACATTAAAAAATAATAAATCACGCAGAAGCTCAAAAAAATTAATGAATATCCAGGTCAATCCATTGAAAAAAACTGAAAAATCTGATGGTAGGTGACAAAATATGGTATAAATGTATAATAATTAAGTATAATTTTTCAACCATCCTCTATCTGGTGACGTACACTTTGGTACCAACTTGTGTAATGGGTGCATATTTTGATAGTTTGTAAATTTTTTTTTAAACTCTCGCCATTCTCAAAATTGTCAAAACCATGTGAAACCGTATTAATCTCGTATAAATCAGTACAAATCCCAAGTTTCCAACGCCCACCCACACACAAAAAAATAGTGCCTAGAAAGTTGGCGTGGAATTCTCTAAGCATTAGCGATCACGACCCGAGCACATTGTCTTCCCGTGACCGAGTAAGTACAAGGAAAGCTAGTATTTAGGGTGAGAGAACATATTCTTTTAGGGTTTCAAAATCACGCCACGGATTCAAGCTCAAGACATGCAAGGGACTGGTTTCGAACCGGGAAAGGTTCGGCCGATGGAAGAGGGATGGGGTATTGTCGTGTTAAGTGTGGGTGCGGAGAGACCGGAGGAAGTTGAGGGAGAAAAAATAGATAAGGCGTAGATAAATAGATAAATAAAAAAGATTTAGTTTTGTCGATGTGTAAAAGACTTATGGCCGGTTTGTACAAAAACTTAGGAATTATTTATAATAATATTGTAACTACGTAGTACTCATGATACATTTCAGTTATGTGTTGGGGAATCTGTACAGTGTATGGAATATTTATATGTATCATGGTAATTAATGTATTTGTTTTTATTTATTTTTTATGTTTCAATCTTTCACAATATTCTCAAAGGAACAAACATTAAAGAAAAGCGTACTTTGACTCATTAGTTAATGCATATTCTTTTGTTTTGGCCGCACCAGCCAGCTGTCAGCTCGTTAATTTAAGAGGCGGCAACCCCAACACTGGTCCTTACCACAGGTGTGCCTATATTCCACCTTGTAAAAATTCATGCTTGAGTAAACTGTTATAATTTCATGTACCATAATGTGGAATAAATATATTACCATATATTATATTCTGGAAGCGAGTTAAGTGACATATAATGTTCATTTTAAAACACGCCACGGATACAAACTCTAGACATTCAAGCGACTGGGAAAGGTTCGCCTATTACTATTGGCTGATTGTTTTGTTTATTTCATGTCTAGTTATGTATTGAGTGAAAGTAGTTGCTGCAGCTTGAAAGCCACTTTTTTATTATCTGTCGAACTTAATGTGTCTGTTGAAGTTCTTCCGAATATATTATTATCTCTAATGGTTTTCTAAATGTAATTGAATTGAATTATACGTAAGGGATACTTGATATTCCAGTACTCGTACGGCAATGGCGGTTGCGTTCATAGAAATAAATAGTGCGGGACATGCCAATTGGGCCAAAATACGAATACTAATAACTTATAGTGCATTAATTATAAATAATATATCCACAATTTGAATGAATCAAAATAATAACAAATCTATTATATTAATATCATTATAAATTACAGTAATGGAAATCCCCCTAATTGTAATGCTTAACTTAAATTAAGATCGTATGTAAACGAAACAAGTAGCTTTCAAAGCTTCAATTAAAAGTTATAAGCTTTTAGTTCTCAGTTTTTACAAACAACTTTAGAATTGCAGTCTAACACCATTTTTGGACCAGAAAACTCAGCAAAAGAGGGGTGAATCCTCGTAATTAGATTTAAAATCTAATGTCATCCTCAAACATCTTACTTTATAGTTAAAAGGTTATTTATTGTAAAAGATATTGAAAAATGCGACTATGATTGTTTTCTACAATTCATGAAGGTATCGGAACCCTATATTTTATGCTTGGGGCACTCAGGATTGGTTTAAATTGTGTACATGATAAAATTATCGTGGCATTTTAGGAACGCCTACTATCATGGTCATTCTTCAAGTTTTTCATATGCGTCACGTTAATTCAAACCGTGAATGTTGAAAGAAGATATCTGTTGTTGTCTTATACTTTCCTCCCACTCTTTTAAGCACTTTCTCATTTATTGATCGATTGATCCATATCATCTTCTTCATCATGATCTTTCTTGATCATTCTTCGATAGCACCACATTTCGAATGCTTCCTATTCCTTGATTTTCTGCACCTGATCAACTTCCAATATTATCCACGTATTGCATATGTAGCATCTAATAAATTGTCTATCACCTTGCTTTCGAGTATTTCCTCTGGGTTATTATACACATTTTATGCTATGTTTGATGAAAACTTTGTTTTCATTAAGGTACACACAATTATCCTTTGACTCATTTCGCGCCAATGAATATGTGCTTTACTTTATAAATTTCATGATGTGTATGGTTAAATGGTGTTATTTTTGGGTTTCCCATGTCAATTGTGAGGACGGCCAACTTTTTTCCCACTACCTGAGATTAATTAAGTGCTTATAATCTCGCCAATGTTGCGCGACTGTAAGCATCTGATTATAATCAGCGGCAAATATAATAATAATTATGGGAGCGGATTTCCCATAAGTAAGTATTCCGGATAGTCCTTTTTTCTTCAGGTACACACCAGAATCCGTCTTCGAGAAACCCACTAATATTCCAAATCCACTCCCAAAATATGATATATTTTTATGCGAAGCATAGGGGGTATTGTTAGTTAAGAGTAAGGTAGCAGTGACGGTTAGGAATGACGGCCGGCCCGAATTCCCGCGCGAGAATGGATGCAGTACGAGGAACCTTCATGGCAGTCGAGTGTGCGGGGCAGTCGGAGGCGTATTGAGCATGACCGTGTAAGTCGCTTGCCGGATGGCGGGAATGAAGGAAGAGGATGAGGGGGGAGGCGGTGGCGGGGGCGGGCGAAGGGGTTGCATTCAAAGGGGGCGTGGAAATGGCAAGCCCGAAAGGGGGCGTGGTCACTTGCAGCGGAGGGGAGGGGGGCGTGGGAGTGAAGTGGAGGGGGCGGGAAGAGGGAAAGGGTTGTTGATAATTTTCATGTCCTGCCTCCTTTCGGGGTGCAGTGGTGGGGGAATTGACGCTGGTTCCTACCGTGTGCGTCCTGTTGTTAGCAGATAGGGATCGGGGTGCGTCGGGAGCAGGCGCGTGCGGGGTGGGAGTGGCTGACTGGGAGCGGGAGTAGACCGCTCCTCGCACTTGCGCCTTCTGTCGTCAGAGGCGCCGCACAGTGGTCCAGAATGCTGAAAATTGAGGCACGGTAACCGATGGAAACCAACTGATTTGGGCGTTGGTGGGACGATGAGATGTTCATGGTGAATCAAAAACCAAGTACTGTCCCAAAAACTTTAATTTGCTATCGACTAGTTTCAACGGCTATAGCGTCATTATCAAGACAAACATTTTCCTGTACAACAGTTTCAACAAACAGTTTCAAACAGTATCAAACAGTTTCAACGGCTATAGCGTCATCATCAAGACAAACAGTTTCATGTTTGTCTTGATAATGACGCTGTAGCCGTTGAAACTAGTTGACTCCAAATTAAATTTTGTGGAATAGTACTTGGTTTTTGATTCACCATGAACAATGGAAACCAGTTTAGAGTACAGTAGAACCTTTACATGAAGTGTCTCAAGGGAAATAGGGAAACAGTCCTCTTATCGAAGTGATTCTTTTTGTTGAGAGTCGTGTTCATCATCATAATCATCATCATCAGTCAACAATCCTAAGATTGGTTTGACGCAGCTCTCCATTTCTCTCTCCTATCCTCTAACCTTTTCATAGCGACGTATTTCTTCTCTTTTACATCCTTTTTAACCTCTCCTACGTAACTCATTATTGGCGGTCCCCTTCTTCCCTTCCACCTGTCCCTCTACGATTGTTTTCATCAGGCCATCATGTCTCATAACGTGGCCAACCAAGTTGTCCCGTCTTCTCCTCGTGTTCTCGTCTTGGTTTTTAGAAAACTTTTCTTTTCTCCCACTCTGCACAGCACTTCCTCATTATTTACACGATCGATCCATTTTATCTTCATCATTCTTCGGTAGCACCACATTTCGAATGGTTCCACTCTTGACATCTCTGTTATCCTCCAAGCCTCGCTTCCACAAAGAAACATGCTACGTATGTAGAAAATTTGCCTTGCTGCTTCGTTACCCTAATTCTGTGCATGTTCTCGTGTTATCGAGTTTATTTTGGCTATCAGTCGTGTTATCAAAGTTTATGGAATCACTAAATCCCTTCACAACCTATGATCTTGTATAAAGTCGCGTTATCGACGTTGACTTCTCAAAACGACTTGCTATAGAGGTCCTGAGTTACGTTGTGAATTGAAAAAAAAATCGTTGAGGTTGTTTGGGGAATATCAGTGGCGTTATAGAGGAATAATTTAACATTATCTGTTATTGCAATCTCAAGGTGTTTTGAAAATTGCACTTGTAATTGAGGTTTTTGTGTTATTGAGGATCGTATGAGCGAGGTATTACTGTTTTTATTTATTTTTGGTTTTGAGGCCGCTGATTAGGGGTTTGACCGTAGAACATCAAAGAAATTACACATTTAGGTTCCTGCTTATGTGACGATTGTTATGGCGGTGTTCATGTGGACTGTAAACTAGTCTAATACAAGGGCCGCTGTAAATGAACAGGTAAATTGTTCACCGTACAATGTGCGTATATAGTATATTTGCCTTGTTGCATTGTTGCATTAATTCTATTCTTGTGCTCCCGTTACCGAGGTTATCTGTGTTATGTTGTGCGTATATGTGTGCTCCTATTATGGAGCACCTCTTCCAGTTGCGCTACTGCCATACATCTCACAATCAGCCATGATGGAAATCAGTTTCTGTTTCTCTGCACATTTACCTATTATGGCGGGTATAATTGGAGTCTTTCCATTCACCAGTTATTACCTATTGTAATAGATTTTTTTGTGAAATCAATACATAAAAACTTGAAGCCTCTCATCCATTAGTTCTCATTTTTAGCAGTACATTTTAAGAATTTTTAGAAGAGGGGTGGAAAGACTGGGCTGTGAATTTTTTTTCCTTTGCTGTCTTCAAATGCGGGACTCATTTGGCCTGAGTATACGATAAAAACTGTTTGAAATATGTATGGCTTTAACAACAGCTGGCTCTTTATTATATATCTTCTTATGACTTCAGACAAACAGGTAGTGCTTGCTGTTCTCCATTGCGTTTCCAGACTTGGCGCACATGATCTCATGCTTTCGAAAATGGATGTTAGAGAGCACTGATTTGCAGTATATGTATCATCAGATATACCAGGGATAATCCGCTGGGTCGTAGACCAACCTGTTATTTCTTCCTTTTCTTCCGTGCAGTACACTTTGTTCCAGTGATCACCTCCTTCCTGAAGTTCTAGCCGTGGAGGAGATGGCGTTTGGCGTGGTTGACTAATGGCAGGGTTTACTCCAGCGAAGGAGGAAATTGCCTTTTCTGAGCTGAGAGAAATCCTCGTATTGAACCTGTGCTTGGGAAAATCCGCATGCCTCTTATATTGGCTCATTTGTTCTTCAGCGATGTCTTGAAACGGCTGCCATTACCTTGGGTTTTAGTGAGGATGGTAACGACTTTATTTGTATCATGTGTGGAAGAGCTCGCTTGGCTCTTTGTCGTCCGGTCGTATTTTTATATTTTTTCGTTACGAATTACTCGTTTGAAACTTCCTTTGTCATGATTATGTTTAGAGCCTATAAATTTCTACTTTTTCAAAATTTTCCTGCACCTCAATCACTAAGTTTTGCACTGATATATTTATAATGGCCTGGTTACACGGTACATTAAAACGTTCAAGTTTATGTCTGTTTGAAATTATGATTTTTGTGGACCGGAACGGAACAACATGTACGAATCCATGAATCAAATTAGAACAGGTTCTATTTTCCGAGCATGCATTCGCACAAGTTGGGTGGTTACACGGTGCATTTTGGCGTTCATTCTCGCGTTCATACATTTAGATATTAACGCTTACGTGTTAATGTACCGTGTAATATTATATTTGCATATAATTTTTCGAATTTTTGGTGCAAGCAAATGCTGAAATGAGTCTTTTTTACACGCTGTGACAATTATTAAGACGATGGCGTAAGTTTTTAACGACCAATTTTTTTGCTGAGTAAGACCGGTCTAATGGGAGTGAGGTTCTTAATGCCCGATTGCTTAACAGTACCCATGGTCACTGTAGTTGGGATTTCGCCTCTCTTAGCTAGCTTTTCAATTGAGCTTTTTGCTTCTGTGTCATTATGATATACTTACCTGGCAGGTCGATCTATTGAAAATATTTCTCAAGTAAAACATAATTGTAAAAATACCTGTGCTATTGGGCTATAAATAAAAAATTTCTAAGGGAGGCCTCATAGAATGTTTTTTCCTTTTTGCCCGCCATGTTTCTTGATCCGCTGAAATTCGGTATTGCAGCATTTCGCGGGCGTGGCTACATATTGATTGATATCTTTATTGACCTCTTTCTCTTTGTAATCTCTCAACCAGTAATTCAACGCGAAGATAGAACTAGAAGTAATAAGAGAGGGTAGAACTCACGAGATTTTTTTCCGGATTTGAAATTTACTATATTTTAGCGTTAGCAAACAGGGTAAGTAATTGTCGAAAGTGAAATTAATACTCTCAAAGCTATTAAAGCGATGCTTACTCTTAGAAGGAATAATTTTATAGTATATATACATGTAATATTACTATAGTATGCATTATTTGAATTATTATTGTATTTAATTTGGCTATAAAACCCAGAGGATACTCAAATGTAGAGACCTTAGTGCTGTTTTTGGTGTTAAATAAATAAATATCTTATATTTTAAGCAAATCAGAGGACTCCGTCTCGGATTACTCCCTATAGTCATCTGCCGCCCAGCTTCAAAAAAGTGAAACAAAGAATGCGCAAGGAATTCGGTTGGGCTGGCTATTCCATTCCTGATATAGAACTCGGGCACAGTCGACAGTGTACTTAGCCTTGTTCTCGGAGCAATTCATTCAGCGAATTGCATTTGGCAACCGTGCGCGTATAATAGATGAGTGTTGGCGCTTTGGCCCCGTTGATTAATGCACCCGTCGACGGATGGCGGGCCCATCGGGGGCTCTCCCGCTGTGAGGGCCCCATTCGAAAGGCGGGACCCATTCGATCGGATCTCATTAGGGCGATGGGGATAGAGAGGCGTGGATTCGAGGGAAAGGAGAAGTGGAGGAGATGAGGGTGTGAGATTGGGTCCAGGGGAAAGAAGTGAAAAGAAGCACGGGAGGGAGGGTGGAGAGATGAGGCTTCCATTTCTTGCTTCGAGTGGAGGATCAGATGCAACGGAAGACCACCTCTTTCATCACTTATGAGATGCATTAAAAATATATGAACCGGGTAGATACTCATTGACCGTAATATTGACTTAAGAGCTGGACTTAGCCTCAAAGATTTAAGGAGGGTATTGTATTTAAAAATTTCCATAAATGTAACCATTTTTTACTTTTTTGTATTTGTTTATTTATAGTAACTAAGCCAATACAGCTAAGTTACATATAAACTTTTTACTAACGAAATTATAAATAAAAAAATAACTGACAAAAATTTGTATACTTATATAATTCTTCAAGACTTATACAACAAAACACTGCATCAACATAAATATAAGATGAGCACTATAAGAAAAATTAGCGTCATAGCTTCGGGGCGTTTTTGTTGTAAAATAATAATCAAAACTCTTAGGTAACAATGAACTGTATTACCTCAGTTACCATCAATAAATAAATCTAATTATTTTGCAAAAAAAGGTATGTTAAAATTCTAGTCCCTTCTTTTTTATTAATTCACAACAGAATTATTTTTCATTTTCTATTTCATTACTGTAAAAAACATTATTTTAACCTTTTATGCCATTTTTGTATCAAAGTTATTTACTCATGTTCATTCACCTTTATTAAGGTGTAAAAGTATACCGAATCGTTGGCAAAAATATGCATTTAAAATTCTTCAAGTCCTATGCTACAAAACATCGAATCGGCATTAATTTAAATTGAGCACTAAACGAAAAATTAGCGTTGCAGCTTTGGGGAGGTTTTAGAAAAAAAGTAAATTCAGACTCGACGGCGTCTATCATTCCTCTGAAGAACTAGCAACAAAGAGTTGCACACTAGGTAGGTATTGAAATTAAGTTGATTCTTTGCAGCACCAATTTTTAATAACGAGTTTAATTCTCATTTTTATATTATATCTGAATGTTATTTTTCATCCTGAAATACTTTATTGCATGACCACGATTTGAGGTCTCAAAATGTGGCCCACTAAGTTGTCCCGTCCTCTCCTAAATGTTTTTAGAAGACTTTTTTCTACCACTCTTCTGAGAACTTCCTCGTTACTTACTCGGTCGATCCATTTTATCTTCATCATTATTTGGTTGCACCACTCTCCGAATGTTTCCACTCTTCACTTCTTAGCACCTGTCAACCTCCAAGCCTCGCTTCCATGGAGAAATATGCACCATATGTAGCATCTAATGAACTGTTTCCTTACTTCTACATATGATATTTTATCAGCAGTAAGTAGAATCTTCTTCTTCTTTTTATAATTCTACGGCCTGTTTTCATCGTCCATCGTTGGTAATTCAGCTTCCTGGGTATCATGACTCTTTTACGTCCCCAATATTTTGTTTTCCTAGATTTATTTTCGTCGTATCATCTTCTCTTTTAATGCAAACTAATATCTTAGTCTTCTTATAGTTGTTTTTTTGGCCATTATCTTTTCAATATTTGTCAAAGTCTTCTTCAAATCATTTTCTGTCTCCACAATAACTGTTTGCTCTCGTCAGCAAATCGCAGCATAAAAATATTTTGCCCATGCATATTAGCGCCACTTCTTTGACTTCATCGACGGCTTTCTCGGTCTCAATATTAAAAATCACGTAAAATCAAAGAAATAAAATACTGTAGTAATCGATTATTTCCCATTTCCGAGTCTGTTTCATTGCTATTGCTAGCAAACAAATTTGGAATTATCAAGCAATTATCATTCTTGGGAAGAAATGGGTCAACGAACGCCATGTTTCATCTCCACGTCTTCTCTCCTGTGCTAACAAATCACTATCACCACGTTAACAAAGCCATTCCTTTATCCAAGACCCTCCCTCGTCACCAACTCATTATTACGCGCACAAGCACCTGACTCCTGTCTGCCATATATATATATATGGGAGGGAATATATATACACACACCTATCTATCGACGCACTGCCATCGTCTTTTGTCTTCCTCCGAGCCCCGAATTTACGAAGGAAAAAAAGAAAACATCGTAAAGATGGGGTGGGTTGAAAATTGCGATTTAAAAATAAAATAGAGATCACCGGTTATTATGTGAAGGGATTCATTTTCCTCGAGGCCTTCCAGGTGCTGATGATGAAATTAATCATCGCACTTATCCCTCATCGGCTTCCATATTTTTTTTTACCCCCCATGCCTTTGCTTTGATGCCTTCTTTTTCTCCCGTGATTTTTAATTCCATGGGTCTCCCTCCTCCTACTGCCTATTTCTACTCGTTTTTTTTTCTTCTTCGAGGTGGATTCCCCTCCAGGCTTTTCTTAGGTCCCAGTTGGTTTGCGAGGCGTGAAGAAAGCAGCGAGGAAATAAAAATCCTTCATGGGTTCTAAAAAAAAATTTGTCCAGTCTTAAAGAGGTTCACCTCAGAGCGGTGATAAAAGAAATGATTCATGGCAGCTTCCGTTTTGGAAGAATGGCGTAGAATGATTAAGGTTTTTAAGCTGTGGCCCCTGTAGCCGTGAACAATTTCCTCCTAACACGGTTATGCAGAATTAACTAAGTACATATTTTCAAGCGAGGAGAAAATTGATGGGCCATTTCAACTCTAATTGTGTTTCTCATGGAGAAAAATTGGGTGACGTCTTGAATTGCTGTTCATTCCGGAATCACTAGCGGTAATGTGTGGATACGTCAATACATTAATGATATCCTGGTTTCTCGTTTTGATAGTTTATGACTTTTACTAATACTACCACATGAATTGCCTTTAGCATCAAACCATGCAATATCATTTCCAACCCAATGCTTTACATTAGCTCTCGTTTAAGTTAAGAACAAAGACCTACGCGAATAGTGTCCGCTAAAATTTTGGCGGCGTTTTAATTTCATGATAGAAGCTAAAACTATACGTGCCACAAATTGGTTTTCGCATTCGTAGAGTAATATTTCGAGTCGACGGTTTATAAATTAATATTGGAGCCGAAGAACCACGTAGGAATAAGATAAATTTTCAATATTTTTTGGAACACTATAATGAGTTCACTCAGGTAATTTTTTGCGATAGTAATGAAAGACCATAGAGATGAATCGTTTTTTGATTTGTGATGGAATCCCCAACAACTTGATGAGTTGGAAATTGATTTAAACCAAAACAAAAGTTAACATCAGCAATATACCTCACGATTTGATGGCCCTCAATGTTTGTAAAATAATGAACTTATGAGAACTTTGTGACTATCGTTGGATCAATTGATTAGTAGCTACCACGTACTTGAATATTTATGAATGTAATATATAAACCCTCTTACGTTTATGGATCGTCGACTCCGAGTAATAACAGCTCGGTAAACTGTGGTAGTAATTCTCAAGAAATATATTTTTTTAATGGCCACCCAACAATATAATTGCCTTGGCATTTTTGCGAACTTTATTATCTACGACTGTTTATTCACTCGATGATCGGTATACATCTTATCGACTAGACCGGGTTAATGTTAATTCTTGATGTTGAATTCCTAGTTTACCTACTCTACAATAATTCAGCCATTTCGTAGAAACCATAGAAATTAGATCTTAATTGAAGAGCAGGGGAAATACTTACTCCATTCCCATGGTGTCGGGGGTAATCCCACACCAGTGATTGTATTATATTTTTTTTTAATATCCTCAATTTGTTTACTATCAGCAATGAAATTGTCTCAGAAAAACCTTTTTCTTGTCCAGAAGTTTCTTCCATCTAGTCAATTCATTCTCTGTGCAAAGCATGCTTTTAGGCCGTTACTCGCTGCAATTGATGTTCATGCATTATTTATGAAGCTCTGAGAAAGACTCAATGATTGATGACGGCATTCTTAAGAATGCCTAGCTTGTTGTTCTAGTACTATATTGACCTCAGTGGCGTCTTTTATATGCAGTTACGATGTTCATGCTCGTAAAGAACGGGCCTTTTAGCTCGTAATTATAACCGCTCTTAAATATGAGGAAATATTCCGTGCTTTACAATTCATTTATTGAATGAAGTTTTTTGGGCTTGCAATGGAGTAAGGTAGTCTATTATTTTTCATTTCAGACATTCCTTCTCTTACGATGAAGGCAAATTAATTTGCCTTGTTTTCGTGACAGGTTTTTTATATACAATAACCGGGTAACGAACCATGGACCTGTTTGGCTTTGAGGACCTCTACGCCGTCTTGGGTACTTGATTGCCTTTCAAGGAATATAGTTTTCTGGCTCCTTATTTAAATTGACATAGACACGTATCTTAAACTTTTTCTAGTCTCTGGTTTTTAATCTGTGGTAGTCCTTGTCGTTACCTATAAAAATAATTCATCTTCCCTGTCAATTAAAAAAAGAAAACCTATTTTATTCTTACCTCAGTGAAGCGTTAATAATCAACTTTATTTTGTGGTGTGTCATTACAAATGATATAGGAAATGATTGCATGATTTTTCTCTTCCCCCTGTTATTACTCTATGTTTTCATTGTGTACTTACAATTAGAGTAATTTTATTTCGGTGCAATATTTTTGCTTCTTATTGCCTAGAGATTTTTGCCAGATACATTTTTATTTCTATTGTTTGAGCAGAAATTGTTATATGAATTTGTTTTTGATCCAGCGGGGAAATATAGGGTATAAATAGACTTCATTCATTAATAAACATGGATTTGGTGTTGATCTGCGCTGTGGTAAAAAAATCTGAATTTTATTAACCATTTCCCGCACCATTTTAGTCCAAGATTTCGAGTTGCGTCGATGCGAATAGAATCCCAGTGCAAATCACTTCGACCTGAAGGCGCCTATAGGAACGTAGGCGAAACTGTTGTCGCCAGCAACATTAAAATGGCGATTACCCGGGTAAAATTCTTCGTTACCTGTCAACGGAAACCTTCGTAGAATTACACGTTTTTGTACGTTGTGAGGCATTTGACTGTCTGGGTTCAACCCAGCTTTTAATACAAGCTTCTATTCTCCGGGGGAAACACGGATTCTAGCACATATTAAAATAGTTTTAGAACTTCAATGTTTCCTGTATGGATCATTTTTAGCTCTCGAAAAAATTATTTCCCAATTTCCCTACACACAAAAAACATAACTATCCAAACCAACCTCTTTGCACAGAACTTTTAAGTAAATTTTACAATGCAACAAATAAGGTAAATTGTGCAATTCGATTATTTTTAAGTTATAAATGTTAAAGATATAATTCTTCTTGGCCCACAAGCCTCGTCAGGAGGTGCATGCTTAAACAGGTATAGTTAAGTAGAGGAAAACGCATTAACATAACACATAACAATAGCATATACAAGGTATTACAATCTGTATTAATTTCATTATGTTATAGTTGATTTTCTAGGTGGAGCTTCTCACATTCTTTTTTAGTTCCGATATTATAATGAAAGTATAGTGCGGTTCTAAAGGTTATGTTATCCTTATTGCTTTGAATAGATACCATTAAATTATGTAATCATGATTGCTAATTATACCTTGGATGAAAGTTCTCTTACGTTCTGCTTGCTGACAATAGATGGTAGAGTGGTTTTATAACTGGAGTATTACCTTTATTTGGATCATTTTAATGCTGGAAAAATAATTCCCCCATTTTCCCAAGAAAGAGTAACCATTTTTTTTAGGTATAAATATCGGCAAATCAACTGAATGATTCAAATGTGTTTATTTTAGCGTTGACTGCAATGAAGGCATTTTTATTCTCATAGTATCTTTTTCTGCTTTAAGGAAAGACCGTACCACTTTGTAGACCCACTATGACCTCGCATTGCCGTTACAATATGGGGGTAGCATATAAATTAATATGATATCTCATCGATCGCAATTTCAATCTCTTCAAGGAAAATGCGTATTTTATGCTCCAATGAGTGTGTTTCCCTTATCTCTTCAGTAAGGAGTGGTAGTAAATTGTACTGAAACGTATTTGTCAATCGGGAAATTAAATTAATTTATATCCCTTTTACCCCTCTCATTCTCTATCCTTAAAATACTAGTATTTTCTCGCTAGATTCGGTGTAAACGATATGTATGGAGATCGGTGTGTTTCAATTTCTCTGCCGATACATCTGAGTGAGTGGGTCGTAAAAATTGGTAATTAAACTGAGCTAAATCGCGGGCCAAAATAATCTGTGGTGTCAGCTCACTTATACGAGCTACGGGCCATCTCACCTGGCTCGCGATCGTAAGCATGCTACAGGGAATGGAATTGACAGGGCGATTCGAGATAAAATTCCGATTGCTACTCCACATGCGTCCGTCGCGAGCTCTTTTATCACACTGCCTCAACATATCCGTTATATTTAATTCTCCGATTTCGTTTTTTTAATGGCTTATAAAACCTTTTCCTTCCGATCCAATTTCCCATGTCTCTTTCATTGGTGAAGAGAGCTATTCTGTTGGAAGAGTGCTAAATTGCTACGAGGGTGCAAACTTGTTGTAAGACCCATACTGCGGGTGTGAGCTCCGCTGTGGTTTTCGCTAAACGCATGCTGTAAATGCATGCACATCATCGTCGAAATCGAAGACTACGCTTTATTTTAGCCTAACATAGCAATATGTGTAATCCAGACTGGTAAAAGTTTTAGACGGCTGTTTTCGATCGATAAAGAGAATATTCAAGTCCAGGAAGATGGCTACCGTTAGTGCCATGAAATTTATTTCTGTTATCTATACTTGAGGGTAGATAAAGAATTGTGGGACTTCTTTTTACAATGTTAAAACGTTGGAATTTGTTTAACTTATACGCCAAGAAAATTACTTCTTGAATCGTGCTGAACTATGCTATACTATACATATATGTCCTGAGTGGCTATCCTATCAAGAAGTCCGCCTTGGACGTTGTGGCCTCCAATGATTTTTGAAAGGATACGTAATTCGAGTTCTGGTTAAGTGTGAGGGAAAATGCAGTGTATTTCTCATTAGTTATTTCCCCCGCCACACGCCTATTTGGGCGGCTTATGGGGTAGAAAGTAGATGTAGATGATATTTGGAAGCCTGGTGAACTACAATAGAATAAACATGAAAAGTTAGTGAACACGTCCACTACCTACAGTTTATTTCAATGGAGCTTAAGTCCTCCAAATTAAGAATATTTACCGTTTCTATAAGCTTGTGTCTGGTCTCGAGTTCATCGTTATAGGATTTTAATTATCCATTAGCAGAAGTCCTCTAAACCTCAGTAAAAATATAATATTTAGAAGATTCTCAAGAGTACTCGCAAAATTTGTGCTTCATAAAATGTGCTTATTTTACCATTGTTTGTGCTGTGTGTTTTTTTTTTGGGTTCTGAAATATCAGCGCTTTAGACATTTAACAATTTAAGAGTGAATGTTTACGTTATTGAGTTCAGATTATGTAAAATATAGTAAATTTTAATGCAGTTTTCAGTGGGGTATGAAGAACCATAAAAGTATCTCTTGTGAACGTAACCCCCTATGATTTCACTATGTTAGCATCAACGATATTACAAATGACTTTGGACATGATTTCTCTTTACTGCACCGATTTACAAGTGTTGTGGCCGACTAACGATAAAAAATGTTTGTATTTTAAATAGGATAATTATTTCGTGTCATGGACTTTACTACAAAGAGCTCAAATCTTGTGGATTCCGGTTTTAAATGGACATTTGTTCCATCTTTCCTCAAAGTTAAAAAAGCCTAGTAGTTTCATGACTTTTTTAAGGCAATAATGCTATAATTTTGATTTTGATTCGATAACTTAAAATGATAGCTATGTCCAATTCAAAAGTATTTAAGGAAATTGTTCCGACAAAGTAATTAAAATTATATGTTACAGAACATACACAGAATCTAGTGAATTTCAAAGATAGCAATAATTTCTCTTCATATGTTTATGACCTCACTTGTTTTTCGGATTCATTAAGTTTAGATTATATATTTTTAATAAACGATAGAAGGTAGGTTTTAAATCATGAAGTAAGATACATTGGGAAGAAATTCACATTCTGCTGATGTTGATGTTTATATTTATTTCCCTCGGAGGTGGTACGAAGCTTTGAATCTATCGCTGAGTTTTTATAAACTGGCAAGATGGTTGCTACCAGCCGGTTTCCATGCTGACATAAGACGCGAGCACCTAGGTACGAAGCAAACATTGTCATGGTCAGAGTGAGTGGGAGCAGTGGGCGAGAAAGACATAAAAATGCGCATAATCCTATTTTTATAATCTGTGCAATCCCAGATTTTCCTAAGACTTCATCCTGTTTCACTGTGTGCATCCATATTTTCTGCTTCTGACCTGGTAATGCTCCATGCGATTCAACCCTAGTTTCGAAGAAAAAATCTACATTATTTTACGCAGTCGCCGGTCTATGATCGAGGAAATAAATTCTCGGTCCTATCCGAATAAGTCAGTGACTTTGAAGTCTTGGAATGAACATCTTCGAAAATTTATAGCTGATTTTTAATTGCGAAAGATCAATTTCTTGGAAAAAAACGAATGAGTAGGTGTATTCCAAATTCGGGCAAACGATCATAGAATAAATCCTGCAGCAATGGAAATATGCTGCAGTGTGAGAAATAATAACAAAATTGAGACAAAAATTCTTTCAATATTACTTTAAATTAGCTTATAATCAATTTATAGTGCCTTACTTCTACGTTTTATCGGATGATCATTTTCAGGCTAAATACATTTATTTTGTGATACATTTGAAACAGTCTGTTAACGGTGGTGAAGTTCCCATTCACTTCCGCTGGAAAAAACTCTGGACCGTGTATCGAACCACGTACCTCCTTGACTTTGAGGGCACGTTACTCAAAATTCTACCCTCTAACAGTGTTTTCAACATTCCCTTCCGCTCAGCACCTAATCGCTCCATCCATAACTTCTGTCTCCCCCGTATCTCATTAAGAAGCGCTTCCTCTTAACCCACCATGACCAGCACTTCGTCGTCCTTCTCCTCTCCGTCCACTTCACCTTCTCGTACCATCAACTTAATGCAGCTATCGAGGTCTTTTCATGTTTAAAAAAAACATGACCGCGGCTCACTTCCATTGAGTTGCGAATGGGTTTCGAAAATTCGTTTTATAATAATAATAATAATAATATAATAATATAATTTTATTTCTGTTGGTTACATTATGCAACATAGAAATCGTCTGGTATACATACATACATAAATATATACAAGGCATAAAATAGAGGGTCACATTATACAACAATCACAGTCATTATCAAAATATTCTGCTAAGGTGTAGTATGCTTTCTTAATTAGGAGCTCCTTTAGACATTTTTTAAAATTGGATATGGATGTAATGGATTTTATGTTCGGTGGTAAGCTATTGTAGATGACTGAAGCTGAGTGAAGTGGAACGGGCTGAGATGAGGATAGAGAATAATGGGGCAGGTGAATGTTATTATGATTACGAGTGTGGTAGGAGTGTACTTTGTGGAGAGCTGGGAAATCTTCTGGGTTTTGCTTTACAAATAGGGCACAGTTTAGAATGTAGAGGGATGAAACAGTAAGAATTGACAGTTTTTTGAATAGGGGTCTGCCAGGGGTACATGAGGGAAGGCGAAGCATAGCTTTTAGGGCTTGCTTTTGGAGAGAGAAGATCTTTCTGGAGAGAGAGTCATTTCCCCAGAATAATATCCCATAAGTCATGTGGGATTGGATTTTACCATGAAAAAGTAATTTCAAGGTGTCTAAGGTAACGATTGGAGCTAATCTTCTAATGAGGAAGATGCCAACTGTTATTTTTTTTGTAACATTATTTACATGGTGAGACCAATCCAGGTTTTCATTGATTGTTAACCCAAGAAACTTAATGGCTTGGGAACGAAGGATGGGGTTATCACTTACTCGGAGTAGGAGGCTGGAAGAGGGAGGACTTCTTTTGTGATGGAACTGAAGATGAAAGGATTTCAGGGAATTTATGGTGAGACCATTGGATCTGCACCACTCGTTCATATCAGAGACAACGGTTCTGCAGAGGTATCCAAGTTCAGTGGAGTTTTTTGAATGTAGCAGACATGACGTATCATCAGCATATTGGATTAGCATGACGTATCATCAGCATATCAGTTTTGAAATTGTGGTTGCTTGCATTCCTCATTTGAGTGTTTTCTCGCCAAATGTTCGCCTATGATTGTGTGTTTTCGGTGTTTGGATAATACCTTGAGGGCACACAGTGGGCGAAGCACATCAATGAGGGTACTCGCATAGTGAGGAGGTAGAGGTGGAGGTGGAGATAGAGGTAGACATGGAGATTGAGGTGGAGGTAGAGGTAGTATCGCATAGTAAAGAGGTTTACGTTCGCAGCTTTCCCATTACCTCGATCACGAGCCTCGATCAGTCTTCCACCGTGTGGCATCAAGTATAATGGTTATTTACTCAGTTGTAACATTTTTACAATGCTAAGCGATAGTAGTGGTGATGGTGACATGTCATCAGCATGTAAATGGTGGCTGATTGGTCGTTAAGTAATTGCGACTTTAATGATCATCCCATCTGCTCACACAAGATCTGGGAAAATATCAATATCTGTATTTACAACTTTAGTATTACCCAGAAAAATTCAGGAAAACATTAGGATATTACATGAAACGGGCCTTGAACCCACCAATCACAGAGAAGCTTCCCGATATATCTCGCGACACACCGCTCGAAAGACGAACTCGTTTGTTTGAAAGCGGTCCCGCGCGACCTCCTGGTGAACCGCGAGGTACACCTCTACCTCGACCTGCTCACTATGCGCGTGCCCGTAACATACAATGCATTTGTGTTACCTCGTGGTACCGCGACCTCTACCTCTTCCTCCACCTCCGCCTCCTACCTCCTCACTATGCGAGCACCCTTAGACTGTCAGATTGGGAGGGATCTGTTCTCGTCTGGTCTTTTTCATGTAGACGGGGCTGCACCTGGCTTGCGGAATCGGGTGTGGTGCTTAGCGTCTTGATGGATTGGCGACGATTTTCCCGATTCGCCTCGCCTCCTCCCGACGAGACGAGGGAGGGAGTGGAATCTGCTTTATTCATCGCTTTTTCGATTTCTATCGGAGGGGTAGCCATGGGTGGGGTTGGGCATGGAATCGGTCTTTTGTTACGGCCCCTGGCGGAGACCTAAAGAAAAAAACTCATCCCCTATATCACCAGTCCTTGGCCCCAATTCGTCTGCCTACACCCGCTCCATTCTCACCCATTTATCTTTGTGCCTATGAGATTTGATCATTTCACAGGGTGAATAAAAATTATGTCACGAAGTATTGGGTTGAATTACTGGGTGAGTGTTATACTTTAAAAAAATTCAAGAAGAAAGCTGGAAGTTTAAACAAGTAATAAATCTTTAAGTAGTAAGTAAATAAGTAGGTAGTAACTTTTTAAAAGATTACTATGCAATCTTATTATGCAATCCATATTAAATTCTATATTTATTCAAATTGACTTGGCTTCTACTCTTATCGATATTGACTGAGGAGTTCATATAAACTATTTTTGAGGAGGGTAATGGATACCTAGGAAAAAAATATTTACTCATTGTGATGAAAGTCCTTATGTGCCACATTTTTTTTGGAGGGTAGGTTAGATATGACTGATTGGAAATGAAATAGTTTTTATGAAGATGAATTTTTAATGGAATTTTTTTGGTGAAACGAGGGTGAACTAGTGAAGTGGGGAGATTATTTTCATCTTCAAACCTAAAGCTCAACCGACCGAGGACTTACACGATACCTTAGCCTTTTTATAAATAAACGAAAAAAAAGTTTACCATATCCCACATGCTCGTGAGGTTATAGGAAATGGCTAGTTTGTAGATAGATTAAATCCTGTTAACTGCTAATCACGGTTTTTCGAGTCTTCAGTATGAAAAATTTGTGGTAACTTCAAATCGGCTTGCTTTGCATTCTTGTGAGGGGTGGTTCATGAATATGCCTAAAATATTTTTGGGGAAGAAGTGGATAACTTCGAAAAGAGGTTGATAAATATTTTTAAACATTTCTTCTTCTTCCTTCAAGGATTAGGCTACTAAGCCTGTTCCGGCTCCACATTACCATCTTTTCCTTGGTCTCTCTATACTTCTTCTTGCCAAATGGTTGATAGTCCATTGCTTGTTTTGGAATTCTTTCATTTGGCATTCGAAGTAAATGTTCCTTCCATCTATGTTTGTAGTCTTGCAGTTTTTCGGTGACTGCCTGGGCACCCTTATCTCTTATTTGAGTGTTTTTTATTTTATCCAATCTTGTGCAGCCTTTTACTGATCATAAAAATTTAAGGAGTCAAATCTTATCCTGAGGAAGGACCCTTGGGGAAAAAGTGGGAGTGTTTTTCTTCTTACAAAAGGCAGTGGGAGGATGGTTTTCTGCAGATGGAATAGTTTTTACGAAGATGATTTTTTTAATGGAATGTTGGGGGAAGGTGAACTAATGAAGTGGGCAGGTCATTTTCTTTGTCACGGCTAAAACTCAACCACCCCGAGAACTTAAAGCACGCCTTCCTCCCTAAACCTATTAGGCTACCACCTTCTCCTCTTTCAAGGGCCCTTTCCAAGGCCCCCTTCCTTGGGGCCCCACACACGCCCCGTCGCGCCCTCTCCTAAAAGCGTGAAAGGCCTTGCGAGTCTCTCCCGAGGACTCTTTAGCGCCTTTGAGGAAGCGGGGCGAATCGAGAATGGTGCGCACCGCGGCCATTGTTGTGGGATCGGAGGGTGGGGGGGGGGGGCAGACGCCACCTTTTCATACTCATCGCAGAGGCCCTCTCAATTTCCACGCCGGGTTTTTTTTCTTTCATTTCTGTCTGCTTTACTCGCTCAACGTGCCACGACTCCGATCACGCATGCCCCTCAATTATTATCAACCCCTCAGTTACTCCTGCCATAATTGTGTGAACGAGTATGCGGCAAGCTGTGGTGTTCATCTGCTTGGCCCGTTTTATCCTAGTATTTTATTATTATGAAAGTATTCTAACGATTAAGGAGGGTTTCCATGGAGTACTTAACCCTTAGCAACACGCGCCCGCGTTGATAGTGCCAGTGCAGTGCTTTTTTTTCGCACTTTAATATTTTTGGATTTCCTAAATATATTTTTAGGGTATATTAACGCAATTGGATAACTTCTAATGTTAAAAGCGCTTTCAATATTTTTTTCTTTCATTTATAACGAAAATAAAGCATATTTATATGCACATTGTGTTAGAGGATAGAATGGTGTTAGAGGGTACAATGTTAGGGAAATGAGGAAGGGGAAGGAAAAGAATAGAATTTTTGGATAGATGGAAAGGGAGTAGGCCTTACAGCGAATTCAAGGAGTCAGTGCTAGAAGGAAAGGGAGGCTCCCAGATCACTTCTTAAGTTCTCCATGGAAACCTACCACAATCGGTAGATTACTATAATAAAATAAAAATAGGTATGCAAATTTCTACATAAACACTTTGAATAATTTTCCTAAAGGAATTGCAGACGATAATTTTCTTGGTCAGGGGAAAGATACAGAATATCAAAATGTGCCACCAGTCATCTATACGCAGTAATAAATACGCTATTTCGATTTTTTTTTAAACTGCGGCAAAATCCCCGCGTAGCGCGTGACCAAGGGTTGAGAAGCATTATTGGAGCCTCCCCTCTTTTCAAGCACTTTCCATTTAAATTCATATTAAGGCCTAATCCCTTTCATTCTCACTAAAAATCCTATTCTCTCCCTTCATATCCCTCGTTTACAAAATATTCCTCGTTTACCCTCCAATAATCTCTAAAATACGGCCCGCGGGCCAGATTCAGCCCGCGCCCTCTTTCAAGTAGCGCGCGATTCTCGCTCGTTTAACTCTGTGAGACGCCGCTAGGAGCATTGCAGCGCTGCACTGCGCGTCAAAGTCGCCTTCAACTGTTCGTAAATAAGAAATACGCCACCGGATACTTCAGTAGACGTCGGTATCGATTACTATAGTCATCGGAAAATTTGCCATCGGGCCCACGGGGCGATTCGGAACTTGGAATGTGGCCCTCGCGGCCTTGTAAATTGGAGAACCCTGCTCTAATACCATTTTCAACATCTCCTCTCCGCTAAGTGCGCCCTCCATCCATACTTTCTGTCTCCTCCGCATCTCATCCAGAAGCTGCCCCTCCTCACCCACCATGTCCAGCACTTCCACGTTCCTCCTCCCCTCCGTCCACTCCACCTTCTCCATTCTTCTCCACACCCACATCTAGAGCGCCACCAGTCTTCTCTCATGGTCCTTCCTAAGTGTCCACGTTTTCGCACCGTACCAGATACTATTGAGCAGGTACATATTCCACGCAGTTACGTATTTCATGGTTTTGTTTTTATTTTATTTACCGTTTGTATTTTATTACATTCATTTTTTTAATATCTCACCTTATTATGTTGAGCAGGAGCATATTCCTTGGAGTATCATATTAATAATATGATAGGCATTCAGTTAGTCAGCCTATGCGTAGTGATAGATTCAATGTGTTCATTTAAAAATATCTTTATCCTCTGAAAAGTGGTTATTCCAGAATTTATTTCTGTCTGATGTACAATTTTAGGTTTTCCCGGCGTATAGATTGATGAAAAATTTCTCGGGATTCCCACCGGGTGTGGTATTGGGTTAATTCTCCCAACGTTTCAATGGCTGAGTCTGCCATCGTCTTCAGGGGTTTACTCTTAACGGTACTTTTTACGGTACTTATTTATTTATTTATTCATATCCCTGGTTGCCGTTATTGTTGTGTGCGGATGTAGCGATTAATTATGGCACTCCAGGCACTGCTCAGTTGGAAGCCTTTATCTCTGTTTAAGCTCTTCTTCTCAAGGCTAATAGCAATTGCCTCCTTTACAATTCTATCCCAATAGTTATTAGTGCGGCACAAAACCTTCGTATTTTTGAAGTCCATCCTATGACCGAGGTCCAAGCAGTGCTCCGCTACCGCCGAATTTAGCGGATAAAACAGGCGTATGCATCTTTCATGCTCCGTCCGACGTTTTTCGATTGTGCGGCCAGTTTTTTATTTCTGTCTGCTTTACTCGCTTAACGTGCCACTTCTCCGATCACGCATACCACAGCAGTCAGCACTCCCAACGTTGCTCCTGCCATTACTATGCGACTGAGTATTTACTAACATCTGATGTCTCTCTTTTTCACCCGTTTTATTCTAGTATCTTAACTAATTCTATTGAGGAGGAACATATTTAATAATATGCTAACAAATTAAATATTGTGTATCTAGAGATGGGATGGATGTAATGTAAATGTAAAAATGTTAAGCTTAGCAACAGGAAAATAAATTCAGTGTAAATAAATTATGAATTCTCTGGTAATTTAACTCTAAAATCGAGCGTCTGTAAATACTGAGTTAAGAGTCTATTTGAACAGGGATTTAGGACGAGATTTAAACTTGGAACGATGGCTAAAAAAATTATTTAAAAATATTGCATGGGTAACCATAAACCTCTGAGGGAGCTGAGAGACCACTAAAGAGAAAGCCTATAAAATCCTACTAATCTAGCTAATGTAAACACTACGTGGCAAGTAAAGTATTACGGACTAGGGCCCCAAATTCCAAGGAAGTTCCTTTCAGTAGGTAGTATGTATCGAAATGTAGAAGTAGGACTAAAGAATCATTAAATTCAGTATCATAAAAATACCATTTCATCTTGATTTTTTAAATAGTTTTGTGACACAGACTTGAATAAAAAATATTATAAAATATGGATGAATCGCCAAGATTATGTAACAATTAATTTGAGTTAACAGGTAGGATATTTAAATTGGGGGGAAGTTATAAATCTTCTTATCTGTTGTTAAATAATGAATGACATCAGCCAAAATATTTCATCGTTTTCTTTTTATTTTGTGAGTGACTGTAGGTTAACTTGTAAATGTAATAAAGTGAGCGATAATATGTTCTGGAGAGTGATATTGATTATGAATTGGGCAAGCAAATTTTGTAGGTTAAAATTATTGAGAAAAAATTCATATGAGCCTATTACTTCAAAATAGCTTAACTCCAAACTTAAAACTCCATTATATCTATTTTTCAATCGTCTATTGACTCAACGCGATTCAATCAATCAACTTTGCCGCTATTGTGACTGAAGTACTTCATTTATTAAAGCAGTTCTGTTAATTAGCTTCTCATTATGGTTAGTAAAATGAATTATTGCCTTCCTCGGTGGCGTCGGGGTAAAGACCTCGCCTTCCACAGAAGAGGGCGCGGGTATGAGTCGCGCCAGGGTGGAATGCCCCTCTCCAGGGCATGGATGTTCGCGTACGTTTCACTGTTAAATTTGATTAAAACACCGATGTAAAGGGCTAAATACCGCTGTTTTAGCTGGTGTAGCAATCGATTTTTTTAAATTAGGTTTGTTAAATGGATAATTCACCATATTAAATCTAACTTCACCTTAAACTTCACCATATTTAATGTAACTCAAGCGAATTGAGTTGAAGTAAGTTTATAAAATACTAACTCAAACACAAGCTCAACTGAAGCCTGAGATCTTGAACGCCGAGTTAGATTGACGACTTAAAAATGGATACGGTTCTGTAATACGGAGAGGGCATGGTCTCGATTACTGTTCTCTGACGCCAAAGAAAGCGGTTTTCGGTGGTACAGGAATAAATAAATGAATAAATTCCTATTGTCATTTATACCCATAGCGTTTCCCAGTTACGTGCATACGTGTGGGCTTATTTCGTATCCTCGATCATTTTGTGTTTTATTCTATTTTTTAGAATTTGCGCCTCTATATCTTTATCGTTATCGTGAAAATTCCCGGAACAGGACGCTTTCTCCACGCCATAAAAGCAATCCGAAACACAAGATGGACATCGTGAGCACCATTTGACGAGAGTCGTGTCTCAATTTTTGGTTAATTCTTACCTCCGCAGAGGTCCGAACGCGGCCATGTTCAATTTTCAAGCTTTTTTTCCCCGGGCAGTTCCACCACTTTGGGGTTCACGGAGGTAAACCCAAATTTTCCTAGTTATAATTTTGACGGAAATTAAAGGAAAAAAAGTTGAAAATTAATCCAGGAGGCAACCCTGAACTAACCAGCTCGTAATTCCGTGTCCTTCCTAATTGTGGGGAAGGAGTGAGGAGAGGATACGCCGATTAAAGCTGGGAATAGAGACTATCTCGCTCTGGGCGCACGCAAGTGGGGCGTTTTTAATGAACGTCGTGGAGTGAAAACTAAAACATCTCAATGCAGCCTGCAGAACAGAAGTACTTGCTACATATTTGAAATCACTTCCTTCATTGTCTTACTCACATAATTAGATATTTGTATGTATGGTAACTCTAAAAAATTGAATGACCCCTATTTTTTAGGTTTTCATACATTTTTCAGGATGGGAAGGGGAATTTTGAAAATGAGTAGTTTTTCTTTTCGTTTACGAAATTTCCATCCTATTTTTTTAATACATGTTTTTTTATTAAAGCTTATTTTTTCTAAGAAATTAGATATTTGTATCTATGGTAACTCTAAAATGCGATATGAAACCACGATACTTTAATTAATTATTAGCATGATTGCTTGGAAAAAGTGTATCTTTTGTTTAGAAGTGTCTTGTCTTTATTTTATCTTTTGTTTAGTTATTGCTTAGAAATCTCGTGTTATCTACGTGCTAAATGCATCCTGAGCTAAAATGTTTTTTTTTTAATTATTGAGTTACCCATAAGTAAAAAAAATATTTTATAAGGTTATACATAAAAATTTAGGAAATTTCAAAGAGTATGAGAAAAAATTAGAAATGGACGGATCCAGAATTTTTTTCGCCTCCGGATTCGGATCGGATCCTTGATTTTCGGAGCCGAGTCTTTTGGATCGAATATTTCCGGATCCCAATGCATTTTCGAATTCCTGCTATTAAACGAAGCGATTATCAAAGTTTATTCTGGGTACATACAATCAAAGGAATGCTATTTAGATTTTCATACACATTTTAATATTTCTATAAATTAAAAATCAATTTTATAGGCTTTCAAGTTGTTTTTTAAAAACATCTTTACATTTCCAAGACCTAAACTGTTACGCTTGGGTTTGGAAATGAACATAGGAAAAATCTGCGGATAAACCACTGATAGTGGCGTAGCGACAGGGGGAAGTCGAAATTAGTTTGAAACCCTCTACTTTTTACCCTGTTGTTTAAAAATTTCCCCCCCTAACGAAATTCCTGGCTACCCCACTGCCATCGACTGAATTCAAATTTTTCCTCATGCACGTTTCCCCCGAATTTTGCCACTTTCTCATCGCATACCGACTTTTTCTTCACCCGAAAATGCTTCAGTATGGTGAGGTGGATTTAGCACTTCCTCGCGATAATTTCACGCCACAATGCACGCACATGGCATACATTGGTTCTCCTTATCTCAATATAAAAGTGTCTACACAATGAAAGACATTTTTATCAGTGTATCATTAAATTAAAATGCAACTGCGCAATCAGCAACGCAATTAACAGTATTTAAAACAGTATTAACGTCAATTGCGACGAGGTGCTCGACCGCTCAGTATGAGGAAGGGGTAGGCAGCAGAAGCTCGTAAAGGAAAGGTGGAGGGGAAGGATGGCGCTACCTTCATATTTCAAGCAACGAGGCTACAAATGAGGGAGTCCAGGACGAACAAGTCGCTTCAGTGACGTCGCGACGCGTCGTTGCATTCAAAGAGAAGCTGGGCGCGCTACATGACATATGCAGTTGGCGTTTCCAATACGTCTTTACTTGTTTGAGGGGCTAATGCTGCGCGTGTTTCTATGAAAATTGTGTTGTTTGGACAATGTTGCATATTAGTATAGTCTAACTGTGAATCGAAAACTTAGTGGCAATCAGTTAGAGCTGAAAAATAAACAGATATATCGTCAGGAATGCGTCATGTTTGTTCTGATTCTTTTTTAAATCTCGTGCATGCCATCTAATTGTCGAAGCTATCGAGACATCTCCGGGCCCAGAAAGTCACTCACCTAGCATTTGTCGTCTAGAAACGGAGAATTAAAGCAGGTAGGCCAAAAAATGTCAGTCGGTGAGACGGGGTAGGGATGAAACACGCTTCAATTGTTCTCGTGTAATTTGATATTTTCGTTAGAAAAGAATGATTTATGGCCTGTATGATTTCGGAAACAAAAAAAAACACAACAAGGAATCTGGAATCATCCAAAGCCACACACCCTAGTGGAGTGGAGTGGAGTGGCTTGCACGGTATCACGTAGATTTGTATGTTTTTAGCTCGCGCATTGAATGTTTCTGCGCCCATGTTCATTGCCGATAGTTGGAAATGAGACCGAACAGGTATTAATTGAGTATGAGTGCAAACAGAGTCCTAGATTCAACAATAGATAAGAGAAGATGGTGATTGAAGGAAATGCCAAACGAAGGAAACTGAGGAAGTGAGGAATGGCTATGCAACGGAAGAGCTGCCACCAACGTGAGTTATTTGAGGAGAGGTCTCATTTGAAAGCCGGAATCATCGACCGAACATAGAAACTGAATGGCTAGGTAGCAATGAGCATTGATTAGTCGCTGATTCCTATTAGCAGGCGTTTACTCCCACGTCTCCGGATAGGGAAACGGTTTCTCCGGAGTGTGTTGGGAAGCACCGCTGGCGAAGGCTAGGCGAACTATCCGGTCTCCCGCTTCCCAAAGGCCTTTCCTCACGACACCGCACCGTGGCTTACTTTTGAGGAGGTTCTGCTTCGGCTAAAGAAACTTCAAACAAATACTTCTCTCTTTAGTACTAAGAAACGAAGATTTGATTTCGTACATGATATCCATTTTTCTAACGATCTGATTGTTGGTTTATTCTTCCTCATAGAATAATCCTCCAAGATCGTTAGAACATTATTGGCTTTGCCTGGTTTCGCTTTTTAGTAGGGCCCTCTTCGCTTCTATAGTGTTTGGGTGTTTTTCCCTCTCCCGTTCCTTCCGCACCTTTCCTCTCCCAGAGGCGTCGTCGGGCTCCTATCGCGGCGGCGCCTCTTTCCTTTTCCCTTCCTGTCCTCCCCCTCCCCGGGTGATCGGGCGTATAAGACACTGGCTTGGTTCCCGGCCCCGGTGCGTTCTATCCACGAAGGGTTCGCCCTGAACACTCATACTCTTTGTCCTCTTTGATATCCATTTATTTCAAAAAGGAAATTATTGTAACCTCAGTACGAAAAATTCAGTTCGCTATTTTTTTTCAATAACTGGTGTTTAAAGCAGTTTTTTGCCGACCAAACTTTCTTTTTCAACCAACTGAAGTGATAAGAACTCAGTGCAAGCGTATACGAGAGCAATTTAATGAGCCTGTGCTGTTTGTTGGGCCAGCTCGAAAATGATAAAATTTCAGATTACAGGGTGGGAATTATACGTGAAAAATTGCAAAATTTGATGTCTCGTAATGGGTTTGAGTGGGTAGCTAAGGCAAAAGAGTTGATTTTCATGCTTTTTATTATTTGGATTTGCAAGTCTACTACCGTCAAATTTATTAATCACGAGGAAAAACAAATTATAAGCCTTTCAAATGATATCTACTTAAAAGATATTCAGAAGATCCCCTGAAGATGAACTGCAAGTCGCTGCTCGAAACGTCGGGAGACATGGAGAACATAAACCGATGTAAGACCCGAAAAAGTTCTCTGCACCTGATACTCCCGGAAAACCTAAGATCTTACATCTCTAGAATATATTTGCTCTGGAGATTTCACTTTAGCTTTAGTATTTATTTGCTAATAACTTAGACGGTAGGTATCATGGTAACGGGCTAAGGTTTTATATCATTGTGATCCTTATTGTACCACTGATTTTACAGTAAAATATCAGTTTTTTGTAAAGGAAACATTTATATTTTAGCTGTAATCAATATTTTCTGATGGTTAGGTCTTAGAAGCCAATGCTAAAATTTGTATTGTCAAAATCAATTTTAAAAATGCATAACATGATGAGTTAGAGCTTTTTGATCGTGAGTTAATAAAGTACTTACTTAAAGAATGGTATATTTTGGGTTCCCCATTAAAATTGGCCTCTCCTGATGGGTATTCGATAAAAAATGACGATACGAAAATGTTTTTTTCTGGAATATTCTAAATTTTACCACTAATTTCCCTCTGTCTACTGACTTTCAAATAAATCAGAATTTCTAAGCTAATGTTTTAAAAATAATATTGAAAAATCGCAAAGTGGTCAAAGGAACTTAAAGCGAGTGTTTATGGTGCAGAAATATGTAAATTGTGAATTTAATACAAATACAACTATTAAATCCTGGATAAAGAACATCTTGGTGTTAAAATCCTTTTACCTCGTGAGTTGACTATCATTGCTGCTTAATAATAAAGTTCTACGATGGTCTAAGCATGGGGAAAAGTTGTTCAAAAAATATATGAATATTAGCCGTTGCAAATAAAAATGATCTACCAGAAGTTATTTTTTTTAAATGTAATAATATCCTTATTATTATGATAATATTATCATTATTTTGAGATAGTTTATAATTGTCATCACAGCAGTTTTAGAGTGAGCAGCAACTGAAGGCCCTCATAGAAATTAGATGACGTTAGTTTCATGAAAATGGCTCCAAGGTTTGCTCGTGTAGCTTGAATAAGAATAATTTCAAGAGTCAGAAGCGTGGTTGGTAGAGCGCATGGTTTCAAGAAGACCTCCGACACTATAAGTCCTTCAAGTGTGAAGGAACCCTTCACGCTATATTTCTAAACACCAAAAATCGCACCTTAGCCTGGGGTGAGATGTATTTTTGGCAGAAATTTTAGAAATTCAGATTTTGATTTCTTTGAGAAGTGCAATGGATTTAAATTTCATTTATGTAGGTTAATTTTTCACCATATGTACTTGTAATTAAACGGCATTGTTTTAATATTTTTGGGAGGTATCTAATTAGTTATTTGTATTACCCAAAAGCCAAAAGAAAAGAATTTTTCACTGTGATAGAAAGCTATTGCGGAGAGTCTAATATTCATAATGAAGAAGCAGGAGAAATTTCCACTATTTTAAATTTATTGGTACTACCGGTTTCGCTTACAGCATCATCAGGTACCTGCTGGTATCAGGTAAATGCTGAAAGCGAAACCGGTAGTACCAATAAATTTAAAATTGTGGAAATTGCTCCTACTTCTTCATTATGTTCCGTTTCCACTCCATCTTCCCTGAAACCTCAGATTATATTCTATTATTCAGTTCAAAATTATTTTTTCTCGGCAGACGGTGCGGCTTTTTAAATCCATTAGAGATGCTTATCCAAACAGGATCACCAGCAAAGGAATTAAAAGAATTTCATCCAAAGCAGAGCAAAAAAATCGTCTTACCTAAAAGACTAAGTATTACTTTGAAGCCATGTTAAAATCAAACCTTCTTAGTGGTAATATTTTGAGGAGGAGAACGACAGCTAAGGTCAGTTGCGCAAAGAAGGAAGGGTGGAGAGAAACCCAGTATTGCCTTCATCCTACTATTGACGAAGGACGTCTAAGGGACCACGCCCCATCCAGAAACAGATGCAGAAAAACTCAAGGGGGGGGGGGGGCGCAAAAGATATCTTGAGTTACCTTTACTTTTATCGTATTAAAAAATAATCATGTGACATGAAAAGTTTAAGAAAATTTTAATTTAAGTGATAAATATGCAAGAAAATACCATCTTATGATATAAAAAAGTTACAACTGTGGTTCTGCAATGCCTGTCAATACGGGCAGCCCAACAAGGGATGGGGGGCGCGCGCCCCGTCGCCACCCATATGTATCCGCCACTGGTCCCATCCGACAGACGAAGCGTTGCCCTTGATGGGTCCTCAACGCAACATTCTAGCAGGCATCAGGCAGTCTCTTAAAAATCGGCGCCACAATCGGGATTCGAACCCGGACCGTTTAGGTGAAAAGGCACCAACCCGATACCCACCAACCTTCTGATTGAAACACCAAATGAGTATCGGCGAGTTTACTAAATGCAAACAATTGTTTCACATTATTTTCCTTTTAAATATAAAAGAGTGCAATGCTAGAGAGTAAAAACTATTATACACAATTTATGCATACAGTGTATGCCTAATTTATTTACGATTTATCAGGCGTTTTGGATTGGGCAGTCACGACGGTACCATTTCAAACAGCGAGCATTAATTGAGGGTAAAAGTGGAGTTGGGAGAGATCGTGTGGATAATGGGTATGCAGTGGGAGGGGGGAGTGGAGGGGAAGTTGGGGAGAGGAGGAGGAGGCGGGCGAGGTATTCCGAGGAACTGGTCGCGTGCTTTTCCCGACTTTTGTGTAAATTAGCGGCCAAGAGATGGCGGTGCGGGGCGGGAGCGGAGGAAATTATGATGGGGAGAAGCAGTGTTGTTTACGAGAGGCAATGGGAATAGGGTAGCTTCCTTCATCAAAGAAAACGAAAGGCATTGATTGCGATTCCTTACCCACCATTAGTGTATTCATAATATAAAAATTATTTGTTTTTAGAAATCCCAGTTTAGACGAATGGCAATGTTCAATTTTAACCCGATTTGAAAAAGGCCAGATTGGCGCCCATGCGATGCCACTCCACGCAATGTCACAGGGACCTAGTTTCTATTCGATTAGATAGGAGTTTTACATCGTCTGAGATTTCCAATGCATGCATGAGGCACGGAGCTCAGGGATACATGTCTTAATAATCACCTTTTAAAACTGGCTATGGTCGGAAAGTTTCCTTCGTTTGATAAGGGAATAATAATTCTTATTTAATATATATCGTCATAAAAATATCTAAAAGCGTGAAATACGTACTCCATGAGTTATAATCTTTCTATTTAGGTAAAAAAAAATAATAGGAAACCACCCTTGGAAGAGAGCGGCGATACGGGTGGTGGCCGTTTGAAGGAAGAATCAGAGGATAGAACCGTTTGAATGGAATGAGATCAAAAGAGGAACGGACAGGGTCGACGTTTATAGGGATCGATGTCCAGTCATGGCATATCGATGCAGCTCCCGATAGGGTATTCTGATAAAATTCTGGAGCGTCAGTCTAACACTGCGGCGCAGCAAGGGGGGATAAATATCCCCCCACCAGAGCACAGAATTTAAAAAAAGTTTAAATCCATTTTACCGAATTGGAGTAATAATTCTTATAGAATAGTTCAATCATTAAGAAAATATTCCTCATAAAGCCGTTAACTTAAGCATTTTGAACCATTTATTTTAACAATTTTCTCGGGGGGCCCCCGCACTAACCCCCCAGACTCCCCTGTATTATTTGCGCCTAAAACCCCCCATAGCCTTAATTCCAATCCGCGGCCGTGGTCTAGCATGAGAAAAGGATAACCTGTTTAACTTATTTTGAAATAGTAATGCTTGCTAACTCACTCCCAGGGGGATTTGTCCTAGTTGACATTTAGCCGCGCCAACAATATCCCTCCATCTCTGTCTGTTCGTTACTTCCTCTTCTGAAGCTTCAACCTTCTTTCTCTACATCATATTATAATTCGTCCTACCGTTTCTTTCTTGGTATTTCTCTTGGTCCTCCTCCATCAGGGTCTGCTTTCGGAGCTTCCTTCATCTTACTTCCGTCTACTTTTCTCAGCACGTGACATAATCATCTGAAGAGTCTGATATGGAGTGTATCGTATTACGGTGCGGAAACGTGGATACTTAGGAAGGAGGACGAGAAAAAACTGGAGGCATTCGAGATGTGGGCGTGGCGAGGAATGGAGAAGATGAAGTGGACGGAGAGGAGGAGGAACGATGAAGTGCTGGTCATGGTGGGTGAGGAGAGGCAGCTTTTAGATGAGATACGGAGTAGAGAGAAGGTATGGATGGAGCGAGTACTTAGCGGGGAGGGGATTTTGAAAAAGTGTTAGAGGGTATAATGTTAGGTAAATGAGGGAGAGGAAGGAAAAGAATAGGATTTTTAGATAGAATGAAAGGGAGTAGGCCTTATAGTGAATTGAAGAGGGATGTGGTTGATGGGGAGGAAGGATCCCAGAATTCTTCTCAAGTACTCCATGGAAACCTACTGTAGTCGGTGGAATACTTTAATAATAATGATTCATTCTGAACCGTTCCGGTATTCCCCTCTTGCATAGTGCCTGCGCCCTCTGGCCATAGCCGTCCACCGCCCTATAGGCCGCTATGCACGGCGAATGATTCCATTCGCATGATCATTCACCGTAGATGACGGAACAATTTTCGCATGAACCTTCATGCGCATGGTCATTCAGCGAAAATTAGAACGTGTTCTATTTTGCTCGAATAATCACGTGATCATTCGTCGTGTATAGCGACCTTGAGAAGGGGTCTAGCACGGGCTTGATTCGGATGCTGTGGATAGTGAACAGTGTTCCAATTTTGAGAAGGAAGAATTGAGGCGAAAGCGAGCTGACTGAAGTGCTTTACCAGGAAATCGTGGGTGGCAGCCCTTTCCATTGCCCCCGTTGAAATGCGTAACAAAACGCTGGACAGGTCAGTCGTCAAGGGCCTCGTTTACGCACAACGGCAGAGCGTGCGGCACGTCCTCCATTTTTTTATCCTTTCCTTTATTCATTTCGTGGTCCTCGAAAATTACTGGAAGCGTACGAGTCGAGGTGATTCAAATCACGCCGGTAGAGGCGCTCGGTAAAGGCTATCAATTTCCCCAAAAACGGAAACAGCGTACTCAGTTGGAATGGTGACGCTTTCCGCCTGGCTGGGAATTGTCTTTTCTCTCTGAGAGAGAGAGAGAGAAGTTCAGATCGGTCGATACACAATGTTGGACGTCAAGTCAGTCGAGTCGTAGCGAATCCTATCGTCGTTTGAATGCGTCACTTCGCCTAGAGAAGCGAGGAAATCGGATAGCAAGTTTACGGACGAGCATTTCGGGGATCGGTTGAAACGCAAATTAAAATTGTCAGATTCTTTCTCTTTGTCTTCACCGTAGTTCCTTCGCTAATCACGGTATGTCGTGATGTCGGAAAATTGTTTCAGGCCTCGATTAGAAGAGAAATTTCGCCTAGACATTATGGTAAATGTTGAACTGGTTTTTTTTTCTATTTTTCTTTACTTAACCGCAGCAGTTCTGACAAATAATTCTTTCATTCAGCGAACCTTTCAACACTTATTTGTGATGAAAGCGAAATTAGGATGAATTGAAAATGGAAGACATAAGTCCTGGAACCCATTGGTCGGCCGACATGCTCTCTACCCACTGGACTTCAGCCAGGCGAAAGTACACGCGTACAATTTTATTGCTCACGGTATTGCATTAAAATGTGTGGTAATCACTTCATTTTTCACTGAATCATTAATCTTGATGATGCTTCTTGATATATCCACGTTAAACAATCATAATATAAATAAGTGTTTATAAACATCTACGCAAGCCGCCTAAAAGGCGTGTGGCAGGTGGTGTTAGGACACGAGCCGTTTACAGATGAAAAATGAAGTGCTCTAACGAAGTTGGGACTAGCGTTTATTAAAGTCCTTTATGGTTCGGGGGAAAAACGAATTCCCATATCTATCCGTTCGGCAAAACATCTCTCTTAATTTATCGCTTCTATCGGACCTTGAAATATAGTGTGGCTCTAATATTAAGTTCTCTGTGTCGCTCTTAAAGATATCCATTCTCAAACGTTCAAGCAATCTAAGCCTAGTGCGCAGCCTCCGAGTCTCCAGTGGCTCCCAGCCTAATTCGCTTAACATCTGGGTAACAATGTCAAACATGGCCATTATGATCTGAAGAAGCATTTATCTTCCTGAGGGAAGTTTTGAATAGCGCGACGTTTTTTTATGCACTAACAGTATGTGAGAGAAAACGACCGAATTTTATATTATTGAATTTTATCTGATCAGTGATTTTAATACTAGTAGTAGTAGATAATTGTTTTGGTTGAAAATATCTTTACATAAATTTTTTATCTTTACATTCATCGATGAATTCATTGAAGTACAAAAGGGGAAGGAATAGAGCTTCTCTTGGCAAGGAGGCTCGTTCTAACGAAGAAAGAACTTGTTCCGATTTGACGTTCACCAGTATGTATTATACCGATCCGAACTTATCTCTGAGAAATAGTTAAATACATTCCATATTGCTAATTTGTATGAAATAAAGGAGGAGCTTCAATGGCATAGAATGAATTAATTGTTATTGCAATGAAATCTCTTTCTTAATGTCTATTTAATTTCAACTCCGTCCCAATGAAACTTGGAACAATTCTGGTCATTCCTAATTCTGCCTCTTAAACTTTTTAAAAAAATGTTGAAAACGGCACAGAATAATCACAACGAACACCACCGTGCGTCAGCTCTCAGGGGCAGGTTTTTTTTGGATCCATCCCGTGGCCGAAAGTTCGGGGAAGGGAGGAGGAACCATCGAATAATAGGTGAACGGGAAAGGGTGCCCGGACTAGAGACGGGACAAATTGCTATCTAAGTCATTCCCTTTTTTTGTTCGACCAGAAGGATCGCCCGATCAGGGAATTACATGCTCTTCCGCAGCACGTGAGAAGGAAGGGAGAGACGGAAGTGATGCTGACGTTTTTCGAGTGGTCGTGGACGATCGAAGAGAAGGGGGCTAGCTGCCTTGTTAAACGGGAGACAAGTGTTTAAAATACCACCAACGCTCTGTCCCCCTTACTACTTGGAAAGGTTCGAGGGCAGAAAATTGGTTTTCTGATCGGCTAGGGACCAGTTGGAATTCGGGATGCTGAGCGGACATTTCACCTGTAACCAGAGTGATTTACACTATCTCATGAACTTAGAATGGCACTGCTTAAATATCTAAACGCCATTATGATGATAAAAAAATTGTCTCAAGTCTCTGCTTGCTGCAATTGAAAAACTTGACGCCGTATGATCACAATGAAGACAACAAAATGAACTGAATGAACTGCCAGGACGGAGCTCCGAACCCTGGCCCCCTGGGTGGGAATCACGTACGCTACCGCACCTGATCCGTCTGCTGAGCGGTGCGAAATTTTGGAGTTATATACGGCTTGTGAAAAATACTACATGAAAATTAATTAATTACTGCCAAACTAAGTCCCATTCAACGGAGCCACTACTAGTTCAGAGATGTGCTCACCATTCCGAAGGCCATAAAAAAATACGGCATTGAAAAAGGCGGAGCAAGGTACGTGGTCTCCCCTTGTTAGTTTATGTTCTTCTCCATTTTAGAGTAAAGTCTGTCGGAAATTTTTTATTTCATATGGCCATTTCTAAAAATTGTGATCACCGGCAGAGACGATATTATACCTGTCTGCAAAGGTCATCGCCGCTTCATAACTGATGAGTCACCGGCATATCACAAAATAAATTTCGTACTTTTCAAATATCGAAGACGTTGAATAACTTAATACGTACCTATGGGTCTGTTGTGCTGATAGATTTACGAAATTATCCGTTGGGGATATTGAAATGAAAATAAATAATTCGAACGCAGAACCTTCTACTGATTTCAGAAGTATCATCGAAGTAGCTAATGGTAAAAGCTAAAGGAGACTATCTTAGGCAAACTGCACACTCATATTATTTTCGGAAGGTATGAGGGGTGTCAAATGTCCTGAATTTTTAATATACATCTACTGCCATCCATCTATTTTATCAATAAAACTTCGCAGTCAAGCGATCAATCCAATATTATTTAATATTTCCCCTACTATAACGTAATTTTAATAATTATGCTCTTTAAAATCACATACTTGATGTACTCTTCCCGAATGTGACAAATATATGTCTTTCAATCTTAACTATGGCCATTGAATATTTGACCTTTCCCCGTGATTCAGTGGCTAAACTAGTCATCTCGATTGTATCTCACAAAGCAAGAATAAATTGGAATAATTAAATTGAGCGACTAATTCGCCGAAGTGACGAGATACCAAGACAGATAATTCCGAATCCCGACTAATGTTTCGAAAAATAAAAATGTCCGGAGCTGTTTATTTCAACTGGCTTGGCTATCATCCAATAGGACTATAGTTGGTACACAACCACCGAAAGCTAGGCTAAGAGTGCAACTTACATTGGCAATCGAAGTTTCCTGTATTCGGACAAAGGTCTGAGAAACATGTTTCAAAGACATTCACTTTTTCTAACTGTGATTCGAATTTTCCTATTTTAGAACAATTATACCAAAATTTTACATGCAGGCCGCGGTGGCGGCGGGGTAAAATCTTTGTCTGTTTGTTGTAAGGTTGCGGATTCGATTTCCACCTAGGTGAGTTACCAAATCCAGGACATGGGTATTCGTACTTGTACAGTTGTAAATTCATCTACATCTACATAAAACTCTGCGAGCCACCTCTAGGGTGTTTGGCATACAGTATACAGCATGCAATTTGACTCCCACATGCACACCACACACTCCAAAAAACGTCACGCATAGTAACAAATTATACTACCATATGCTGTTAGAAATAATAATGAAATTAAGAAACATGCATTAAGTTTTACATAGATTTGTAGGCTACACTATCAGCCATCTAATCTATTTATGAATTCTATCGCTGCCATTATAATCTCTTATTGATCGAGGAAAAAATCATTCGGAATCTGTCTGTTACACAGTCTATATGTCTTATTTTATTTATATGATCTGATCTTCCGTAGTATGTTTTGGCGTCCGTAAGATATGGCTAACTTTGTTAGAAAAGACACTGCTCTTGAATTCATCTAAAAGGTTTAGTCTATTTTTCAATCTACCGTCTGACAGAGATTCCCATCTGAGTTTATCTAAGAGGTCAGTTGCACTAACAAGACTATCGTAACGACCTTTCACATACCTGGCAGCTCTTCTTTGCAAGCATTCGAGATCTGTTATTAAGCCTTTTTCATGAGGGTCCCAAACGCTGGCAGCGTATAAATGTTTTGGGATCCTTGAGAAAAAGGCCAATGAGAGATATTTTTAGGGTTGAAATCCGTTATGATCCAAGTACATGCATTTTTAATAGATGTTTACAGACATTTAATCAAGTACAATTTACACTTCCTTAACTATGTACACGACTATGTGCCTTTCCTATGTCTCACTTCCTTTCAATCACAGGTTTATAATGTTTTTAGTTTGTTCTTACTTTTGAAGACAAATATATTCCAATACCTGCAAATGGAATTCCAAATGTGACTAAAAATCAATTTAAAAGAAAATAGTAATAAAATAAATAAATCTTTTGCTGCCTGCAAAGAACTTGTTACTCTTCAAGCAAAAGAAAAAAAAATGACATGATTTCGTTTAAATAAATTTGTTTAAAATGTTTCAAAATCTTTCCTTTTCTTCTCAATCAATCACTTACACTGACAACGATTCACATGCTCCAATTAATTAACTTCTCTTGTAAACTGGCTGGTTGTGATGAGTTTTGTTCTCACCGATACAGCAAAAATATACGCGCCTTCGGCGCTGACAACTAATGTGTGCGAGGATATAGTTTTAAAAATTTTCCCCCTAACTCAAGAGTAGCTTCTCGATATTTCTGTCTCCGGACATTTCCTCCGCAGAGCATATCCTCTTTCCTTCCCATCCCAACGTAGCGTTCTCCACCCGCAACAATCTTCGATTCCCTGGTCGCACAAAGGCGGGCTTGACATTAGCACTGGACAAAGAGTCTGTCCTTCCTTTCGGTCGGAGATGACTCAACCAAAAATCGTGAGGGGAAATGCAAGGGTGCGTGAAGTTTCGTGACTCTACTTAGTGTCTCCAACTCCCCCCCCCCCCCCCCCCCAACGATGTTTATAAGTGGTGTCCCCCATGCCTCCCTTTCTTTCCTTCCTATCTTTTCACTTCTGTCCAAAGCGAGGACACAAAACATTCAGACCCACAAATATCTTCCCCCACACCAACGACCTCCCAATTGACTGCCTCTCGCTCCTTTAATTTCTTTCTTTCCATGCTTCTCTGGTTTTTCGGGGGTGGCTCTCGACTGCAGCTGCCTCCGGCCGGGTCGGAAAAAGTCCACGATCGCAGCTAGGGGCGCAAGTCAATTGTTTTCGCGTGGAATGAAAATTCGTGCGGTTACAGTAGCAAAAGTGTCTTTCGGAACGGAAGGTGGAATGGGAAAAGTATAGCAAAAAAAACGGAGAAAGAGGAGAATCATGAATTGCGTCGCACGAAATTTTCCTCCGAGCCGGACGTAATTCGCGGAATAAATTGGCATCGTCCTTCCTCCGTTCTATCTGTCCTCCGCATCGGAGCTTAACGCTAGGAACAAGCGAAGCTCGAGCATGACAACTGAAGGGCGCCCCCCGCATCCTTTTTTGCCGCCCCTTGCCGATGTGGCTCAGACCACCCGGGATTAATTGCGAGACTGAGTTTCTAAACTGTCACCCTAATCACTAAATTATCACTGATATGAAAGCTTCCTGTCTCCAATATTTGGAATTTTTCATTTTATTAGGATTCCTGGAATTGTTGAATTATTTCAATGGAACGAGTAGTTATTTTCACTATAAATGGCTTCAGCTGATTTTTTTGCTCCATATTTTCGGAGAAAGAAGAGTTCATTGGGTTTCCCACGTAATGCTAATAGAGCTAAGGAGGGTCGCCATCCCAGGCCATCTCACCCCCTCCCCCAAAGCATATTTCTAGTTACGCTACTGCAGAAAAATGTTTATTAAATTTTTAAACCACAATTGTGAGCATTGATCCTCTGAAATACTCCCATTATGTCAAGAAAGCCTTCGCAGACATCGACTCTTAGTCAATTAGAACGCTCGGCAGTGTTGTGCGATTGTAAATCTACGGTTGCTTTTCAATGGAACTGAGTTGCACACTGTCACTGTGAACGCAGTTTAGCAGAAATGGGGCATAAAACTTGAAGGAAATAATGATCGTGTGATTTAAAAAAAAAGATTTATCGAGCGATCACTCTTCGCTCCTCAAAAGCGATGGCTGGATATGGTCACTCCGAGTGACCACAAAATGGTCGTGTGATTCAGGCTTAACAAACGAACGTATAAGTACGGCCGTGAGGGAGTTTTTAGAGAATTTGGAAGGATAAGTGGGCCGTTTTACACTAGATTAAAGAAATTTCATAACAAATAGAGTATTACATTTGTTCCGTTGGGTAAAACCTAGTTTTGATTCTACACTTGCATGGATACTTTAATAATTAATGCTAACTGTACGCATGGGTTTAGTTTCTGTGATGGCTCATTAGTGCTACAGTCTTGTGTTGCCTAGGGTACTATTAAGTGGGAGCTCACACCATCTGCATGAATATTTATTTAGGCAGTGGTTTAGAAATTTAATAAATATTCACTGAAATCACTTCTCTAAAAGTTGGTAACATCGATTTGTTTAACCCCGACGGGGCGCCTAATAAGGGACAATTCGTCTCACTAAGCTTCCTTTATTTCCTTCTACCATCTTCCAATTTATATTATCAAAGATAAACGACCTCCTAGCAGCATACGCGGGATGAATTTTGCTGTATTGGAGGCGTGGGAGGGGTAGAAGCGAGCGGGGAGGGGATCGGCCTTCGGCTCTTGTATCCGCGACGCTGCGTGGGCGTTGGAATATTTTCTTCGCGGACGCGGACTCAAATTAGGCATTTTGTGGCTAATAGAAATTAAATTGCATTTGAGCGAGGGTCAGGGGTTCACCTAGAGGTCTCAAAATTTTCAGGCCTCATTTTTGATCGGTCCCACAACTTTTTTTCATTGGACCAGATGGATTTGAAAAAAATCGATTTTTCCGATCCGCCCTAGCGTATAAGTCTCTGACTTGGTTCCCGACCCCGGTGTGTTGTATCCCTGAAGGGTTCCCCTTGAGCCCTTAAGACATTTGACTTGGCACTATCTTATTTAACGCAAAACGTATAAAATTGTTTCAGGCTTGATTTTGCGGAAGCTCGATTAATCCATGATAAAAGAACTCAAATGGCAATTTCAACGCTTTTAATTCAAAACTCGACAACAGACTTCGATTTCAACACTTTGTGTCATTTTCAAGTTGTTCAAGATGTGTTGAAGCCACGTTCGGTTGTTGAGTTTAGCATTAAAAAAGTGGAAATTACCATTAATGCTCTTTTATTATAGTTAATGCAAAATAATCAAGTAGCTAAATGCCGAGGATGTGGCCAACGTATCGGTTCATTATTTTCTTTGATTACTATTTGACTTGTAATTTAATTAGCTTATTTTTCATTTTTGTGGATATAAGTGCACTTTAAATTGGCATTATTACTTTGTGTGTTCCATTTTCTTTGAGATGAAATAAAAAATGTCACGATATCTATGTAAAAAGTAGAATACAATGGAATAGAAAACAAATTTATTGTTCAAGGCATAGCCTATGGAATATGCATCCAATACATAAAGAAAAGAACAAGCTCTGTGGTACTACAAGAGATATATGCAAGTCACCTCGCTATAACAACAGGATTATTGAAACACAAACATAATATAAAATCAAATACAATGACAGAATTTACCAAGAAAGTATAAAGCCAATTAAAGAGAATATACAAAAAAACATACAAAAACCTTTAATGAAATTAGCGTAGATTCTTTGAAAGGAAGAAAAAGAAAAATCTATAAATGATTGAACGGTACAGGTACACGCTCAATCACGATAACATTCATAAATCAGGTACGCAAACATTTTTAATTTTGAATTGATTTATAGCTTTAGCTTTCTATATGTAGTCAGGAATATCATTCCACACCCTTATACATGAATTAATGGTGGACAACACAGGCCAACAAAAAAATTTTGTTTGAAAACTTTTTTATTTTAATAGCTGATCTTTATAGATTTTGATGTGCCGAATCCAAACCTGGCCTTAGTTTTTTTTTGTATCACCCATAGTTTACAAGCAATATGTATTTAATATTTAGTCTAATACCCCTATACGGTATACAGGGAAATCAATGAAACACTGTTACATCATAAAATTGTTTGTATTTACTGCGGCGTGATAATACAGGGTTCACTTGTCAACAGAAATTGGTCTATATTTTCTTTTCCTTTTTCCTTGAAGCTTCTTGTGTAGCTTTTTCTGCAATGAATCGCTTGCTGAAACTTCTCCGTGAAGTACCAACAGTGATCCCCATTATCTTCGTTCATTAGTTCATCTACTTTTTCAATTTTAGTATAACTATAAAAAAGCTGTTAAATTCTAAAACTATTGCTTGATTTCATAAATTTAAATGTGAAATTTGAATTAATGATGGGTGATACAACTTTAAAACCATCATTTTTGGATTCAGCAACTTTAAAAACATAAGAATAAGGTATTTTTAGTAAAAAGTTTTTTCATTGTTGGCCTGTGCGATTGGTATACAGTTGTTCTACAGAGTATTCAGAGACCAGCGGATACTCAACCTTAAGAGGGAAGGAAAATGAGAGGGAATTGAGGAGTTTGAGCGTTGGAGTGGGTAGGCATCTTAAGAGGAGTGGGGGGGGGGGGGAGAAACCTCGCAGTGTGTGCTTGGAAGCTTGAGCGCCATGGGCAAAAAGGCAATTCCAGGAGCAGCGGTCGTCGTCACGATAATCCACTCCACGCTTTTCTCTCTCTCTCTCTCTCCATGGCTACCGGAACTCGCTCGGCGGACGACCAGCAGGGGATAGCTAGGGAATCGGGCGCGAATATATAATTGAACTTTAATTGTTCTCGCATGATTCCCAGCTTTTTTCTCCGGGGCGGAATGGCCGCGTTCAGAAGGGAATGCTCAAGTGGAAAAGGCACTCGACATCCGGGATTCCTAGCTCGAGGGGGAACATACATCGGCATTAATATATTTGAATATGAACTCTTGAGGCATGGCTCATTTATGAAAAAAAAACGTATTTGCCGACGTATTTTAAATACATTTCCCATTTTCAAGGCTATTAATACAAAAATATGAGAGGCTCATTAAAAAAACGGTCAAAGATTACTTACAGATTTATTTTGCAGTGCAAAAAATATCCTATGAAATTTTACAAATGGATTTAACATAAAAAGTAATAAAATGGATGTGATGTGCCTTTTATGTAAATTTATTTAAATTTTAAACAAGCTAAGCAACTACATTAAGGTTTTTTCCATCAATTTTCCTGATTTTTTTTAAATTTAAATCCATTTCCTTAACTGTTTTATTGGATTTTTACATCTAAAATTCATTTTTCACTCGTTACCTATTTTTCATTTATCGTTTCCCTCAAATTTTCATAAAATAAGCCTTGAAAATAGAAAATAAGTATCCACACCGTCGGCAAATATGTTTTTTTGTAAATGAAATTTACCTCAAGAGTTCATATTTAAATACAGAAAAGAGGTCAAGAAATGGTCAAATGGAATGTATAAGTGTAATTACATTAAACGTGATCGCTTTTTTATTATTCCGTCTCGTAAAACGAACTTTTTTCTCCCTTTTGCGTTTTACATGGAAGGTTCTTATACCCCAGGGTGTATAAGGATTGTATTAGATAGGCACAACTAGTACTTCGACTGCGAAGCTTCCGTGAAAGATAAATTAACATTCCTATTTTTTCATTGCCAGCATTCACCCTCAACACCATCATAGCGGATTTATCATTTCTTGGTGAGGCTTTCTGTTCTCAGGGCCATAATGGAACAAAGGTTATTTCAGACATTAATTGTTTAGGGGAGAGTAAGTGTCTTATATCTTTAGCTGACTAAGTCTCTATCTTGGATAATTTAAAATACCATCCCCAATACTAAAAGACACATTCTGGAAAGATAATAAGAAATATCAAGTCATGGAGAACGCCGTCGTTCTCATCATCTGTATTTTTAAAATGATCATCTAGATTTTTTTATCATATCTGCGAATATTTATTTTTTAAATCTTAGGAAAATATCTGTTTGCTATGAGGAGTGTTAAAAATCTTTATTTATAACCAGCTCTGCTTAGGAATGTATCTTTAGATCATATTCATAAGCTTTTGATTTTGCCAAAGTATATTTTACTGCGGTTTTTATAAAGTTTCAAAAGCGTTGAAAACCTGATACCAACATGCAGGGTGAAAATAATCCATTGATTAAATTAAAGAGAAAGCTATTTCGTTCCAAAATCCTTTACATTTATTTTTGCATTTATATTTCCTCTAGCTGTCATTATATACATACATTTAAAAAAATACGCAGAGTTGAGTGATGAAAATTTCTGAATTCAAACCAATGGAGGTAGCCATTTTCTCGTATGCCACTAAATTTTGATCAACCTCATTCTTTCACTGAAAACATTTGTCGACCAGTTACCAGCAATATTTTTAGTGCTTACTTATCCTTAAATTTTTTTTGACTTGATTCTCCTGCAGCTCTTCGTCCATTTCTGTGGTTAATGGTAGGTTTTCTGATTTTTTCGTCTGTGGCATCGCTTCAAAGCTATATGTTACTACACATTTCATTATTGTGTTGTACATCCTCATTTTATTTCCATTTGATATTATCTGGTCCCGTAATAAATTCTTCAAAAGATCATCTGCCTTTTTTTCCTTTACCGCATATTTCCCTGATTGCTGTCTCCATCGTTTTATATTCAGCAATTTGCATCCCTATATACTCTTCACAGTTTCGTATTTGTTTCCTTCCTTCCATAATTAGGTCCTGCTGTATTCTTCAAATGCACACATATTTTGTTTTGCAAGTGGTTGATAAGAATATTAAAAGTGCCATCTGTGTAATACAGTATGATAATAATATCATATATCTTTATTTCATTCATTTATATATTCCAATTGCATAAAATAAATATTAACTATGATAGAATAAAATTATGACCACATTAAGAAATTTTTCACCTCTGAAGGGCAATCAGGCTCTGAAAATATACTAAAATGACTACACAGTGCAATATGTAATATGATAAAATATACATTCAAGAACAGTGACGCCGACTCCATGGGGCCTGAGGGGGCCCGAGCCCCCTCAAAAATTTGTTATGAGTGCGAGGAAAAATGTGTCAGGCTTGTCGATTTTCCCCGGAGTGTCCAGATATCGAGATTCGAGTTATCGGGGTTCTAATGTTGATCATATGGCTCTTCTAAAATGCTTAAAAAACTTAAAACTCACTACTTATAAATTTCCCGGGGCAAGATCCCTGGTTTTGGCCCCCCCAATATTTTTTGTATGTCGGTATGGAAATAAAAAGAACTGATTCCAAACAAGGCATAAACATTTCGTGTCAAGTACCCGATTTGCTTCATCCGTTGGAGCACCTCCTTGGTTTGTGTGTACGTACATCGCGAGTCATCCTCTTGTTGGAGGAGGCGTTAATAGGGGGAGGGAGAATGTCGTCATGGCCTCTGGAAGCTGGGTGTGGATGCTGGTCGTGGAGATATTCCGAAGGAGACTGAGAGAGAAAAGAGGGATAAAAGATGGAACTGCTGGATGGAGAAGGTGGTCGGGAGTGGCGGGGGAAGAAAGCCAATGGCAAACCAATCAGCTTCACTTAACATTCCCGAGAAAAAAGAGGAAAGCCGTGGGTTGGGCCGTTGCGTGCTCGGCGCTCACCCCGTTTCCTGGAACTGCCGTGAGATGGCAGCAGGCGAGGTAATAGGGCCGAGACGTCCGTGTTGTGGGGGTGGGGAATGGATAGGCGGGTGGGTGGAGGGGGTACTATTCCTCAAAGGAGTGCTGGCGGTGGTGGGGGATTAAGAACTTAGGGTTGCAAGCGATCCGAGGTTAACACTCCCCCTCTTAAAAGTCCCTTCTTCAAAGCTATAAAGTCAGACATAAGGGTAGCTGCTTTGAGAACTCGACGGTGGTCAAATTAACATGGTTCGTTCGGCAGGTTCCTAGGCATAATTAACGTACAGTTATGCCAAAATTCCTGAGAGAAAATATCATTCGTTAAATACACCATGGATGAAGTTCGCCATGAAAAAATATTTGACTTAGCCGGGATTCGAACCCGGATCTCCCGAAGTTCGCTCTGAGAAAATGGCTTGGTGGTGTAACCGGTAGCACGCCTGACCGGAAATCGGGAGATCCGGGTTCGAATCCCGGATAAGTCAAATATTTTTTCATGGCGAACTTCATCCTTTGGTGTATTTAACTTTGCACCCGTGCGCGTGACTGCGTACACAGTCACTTGTTCCTGCAGTGCTTTGATCATTCGCCTTGTCCGGTATTCGAACCCGGAACGCCCGATTACCGGTTGAGTGCTGTAGTCAGTTAGGCTACCGAGGCGTCATTCTCCTATGTGGAAATTTGTGGAGTATGTGCTCATATTTTGCGACAAGCAGTCCAAATAATGCGCTCTTTGCCACAGCCGGAGAGCAAAGCCCGAAATTTGGACACTAGCGTTGTTTACTCTTGACTGCTTATCCCGGTATACATAAATTAGCGCACAGTTAAACAGTTTAATTAAAATACCTTGTAGAATATCTTCATAGTTCATGGGGTGTTTGTAAAGGAATTAATGTGAAAATGACGACACTTTGCCATCCACCACTCTTATGAGAACAAACAGCATGCTCTTACTCTATTGAAATTTTGTTGGTGCCTTCCTATACACGATGACTTCCTCTTATAGTGCCTTCTTATAAACTTTAATACGCTACTTATTACGCGATGGCCTCACCAGGTGGGCTTCCGTTATGTGAGGAATTATAGAGCTAACTCTCCGAGTAAAAATTTTATGGAATCTTCAAAGGGTGGAATAGCCGTGCTCGTTACTCTGATTCGTGATAATTCCTTGGGGTGTTGGCAAGAATCAAGACCTGCAAGCGGTCTACGTTAACAGACTCTTATTCAAAGCTATAAAATCGGGCACAGGGTTCGTTCCGGGAGCTGCGAATGTTTGAACACTGTAAAAATTGACATGGTTCGAAAGACAGCTTTATAGGCATGATTAGCGCCCGGTTCAATTAAATGCATTGAGGAAGATAACTTTTAGGCTCTGGGGTATTTGAGAAAAATGTAATGTGGAAATAATTAAGTTACATCATCCAACAGTCATCGCATTGAATCATCGTACTTAAAGCCGCTTTACACGGTGAATGATCATTCGAAAGATCATTCAAATGACCATCATTCATCGTGTATAACGGAAATTTCCTGCATTCGATTGATCATTCGAATGAAATTTCAGGCCTGTTCTAATTTTCTTGAATGATTTCCGTGAATGATATGAGCGCACGGCGTCCATCTTGCCATTGGCATCCACCTCGGAATTTTAATATCATATATAAAAACTTTGGAAGCATAGTAACCCATGAAATAGCTCAAATAATTAATATTTACTTTGAGAGAACATAAATTCACAAACATCAATTGTCTAAAGTGGGTAACTCGGAAACAACATTTGGAATATTTAATGAATAAAAACTTCGTTTTTCTCCTCGATTGCGTCTATATTTTGTTTAATTTACAATTATTAAACTATATTTCATGATTTGAGAGCTGAAGTTTGGGGTGATCATTTCTGTGCGATAGAAGAAAGGTACCTGGAAGAGAAAAAAGGAAGGGACCTGCTCTATTTTCGAAGGAGTGCGCTTCATCATCCTCATACTTTCTACTATGAAGTTTGCTCAGTGTTCTATCATTGCTTGGCACTTCCGCATTACCGCAAGACTACGAATGTTCTCAAGATATCTTATGTATAGCGGTACCAGCGAATGAATTTCATTCGAATGATCATTCGAAAGAAAAAGGCCACTTTACGCGGTGAATGATCATTCGAAAGATCTTTCGAATGGTTATTCACCGCGTAAAGTGGCCTTTAGAGTTTTTTAAATGTGTTATAATCTTAAAAATGTGAAATTTTCCTGTTATGTATTTCAAATGAGATGATTCCTTGAAGTTCATTGATTGAGAGCTGGAAGTGGTCGTAGTCATTTGTCCTGTTTGTATTCTTGAAGATATGCAATCGGAAATAGCGTGCTGCGAATGCTTGAAGAATGTCAAAGTAACAGTTCTTCATACCGGTTTTAAGTATCAAAGTTTAATTAAAAACTATTCAAAAATATCCTTTTATTTGGAAATTACGACATCATACCATCCACAGTTCATGTGTAAACAGGACTGGATTGCTTTCACATTGTTGAAATTTAGTTCATGTGTCCGCTGTATTAATTATGATAATATCAAACCGTGATTGGTAGAATTCTGATAAATATAGACTTGTCGAACTAACACTGAAAGTCAACATTCTATGGAATCTTCAAAATATAGAATAGCCTCGCGAGATTTTAGGTTCATCTCTCTGTGGCATTTGTAAAAGAATCAATTTTCAATCACAAAATCACGGCATAAATCACTCTTCATTCGAGTTGTGGACTAAAATAATTATGAAAGCTGAAGATGAAAATAATTTTTAAAAACGCGTTGCAATTTTGTTATCGATAAAAAGTATATTTTATTAAAAATACTTTTTTGATAAATGGATATCTTTTAAATTTTTGCTGAAAAATTCACTCCTAGCTGCGGAAACTCGAAGCTGACGCGCAGGTTTGAAGAGTAACCAGCAGTTTTCTTCTCTTCACTATAACTTCACCGTTAAATTGTGAATACGAGGAGAATCATGCAATATCTAGCGTCTTAGGAATTTAAACAGTGAGCAGGAAGCCTTCTTCGCGGCTATTGACAGCTATGAATTGCATCAGGCATCAAATTCGGTGCAATGGATTGAGAGCGGTTAACATTTCTTTTGAACAATTGGGGTTTTTACTGCACATTTCCAGAGCTTCGCGAAATGAAATTTATTTCGATGACTTTTGTGGGAGGTTCATTATCTAGCATTACTGAGATTATTTTAGGTTATATAGCATCATCAAACATTACTTCTTACAAGTATTACGTAAATTTATCGAATAATCATGGAAGTTACGCAAACCTTTTAAGAAATTCATTTCAACACTCATGTTTGACTTGTCTAGAGGGCCATTTTGCCGCGTTTTAGTGATGATAAGAGTGTACAGCATCGGGAGGCACACAGCCACCTGCAAGCTAACTTTGGGATCAGGCTAAGATGTTTTCGTAAAACCCTTTTTAATTTAATTAATTATTAGTTACACCTACGTAAGAAAATTCTGAAAAAAATAGACTCAACCATCATTTTGGCACAGAAAAGAAAATTGAATCGATTAAGGCAAAAGTTAAATACACGCAAGAAGAAAGTAATGGTTCTCAATTAATGACGCGTGTGCAGCTTCGTTTTAGGAAAAATAGATAAATTAAAGGAGTGATTCGAGCCGACTGAATTAATTGCATTTCCTGAATACATGATGTTTTTATTCGCGTACTAGCTGACCCGACAGACTTCGTCCTGTCAAAAAAAAATTGTAATGTGGCAGTGTTTTGTTCCTACCTTTTTTATATTCTTTGCAAAAAATTATCCTGAACAGAACCGTCACCCTGGTAATAATTCGGTGTGAATTAAAAATAATTAAATAAAACACTATAAGCATTTAAAAGTAAGTAATTTTAATCATGTAAATCATAATTATTAACAAAAAAAATCAGTTCTATTTTCATTGTAGTGCTTTGTGATAAACGATGTTTTTTGTTTGATTACTTGGCGCATAGACAAACAAATCTGATGGTTTTCCAATACGGGAACAGGCAACATACAATTGACCATGTGAGAAACATGGGTTTTCCAAATTAATACCACAAACACTTAATGATTGCCCCTGGGACTTGTTTATGGTCATAGCAAAAGCAAGCCGCACTGGAAACTGTAGTCGTTTAAACTCAAATGGCACATCAGTCGGAATCATTGGGATGCGCGGTATGAGAACATCTTCTCCTTTATACTTTCCTTTCAATATAGTTGCTTCTATCACGTTGTTTAGTAGTTTTTTTATCGCTAACCGTGTGCCGTTGCAAATGCGCGGTTGGTTGATATTTCGCAACATTATAATTACCGATCCAACCTTTAATTGAAGATTGTGAGGTGGCAATCCTGGCAAATCCAGCGAGTTTAAAAATTCCGGTAGATAGTTCTACATCGTCTTGGTTAGTTGCCGAATCAACTGATTTATATATCCTCGATTCGCCTGTAATTTGTTCTTAAATTTTGAAATTTAATTCATTTACATCAATGTTTTTGGCTGCCAATATAGCTCATTCGCTTAACCAATCATGGTTTCTGTAATTTTGAGCAACATCTGGAAATACCTTCTGAATGAGTTCTTCTTTTGATTGAGTTAAATGACAAAAACTTTGAGGAAAGTTAATGCATCCAGTTAACATGTCAATAGGAAAATTGCCATTACCAATGTCTATGAGTTGTTTAGAGAATATGTTTCCAGATTGGTCATTTTGCAACTCAACACGCATATTCTTGCTTAAATGAAGTACTTTGACATATTTCCACAAATTGGATGACTTTAGACATGCGTTGAGTTCATCAGCTGGCGTTGATCGTGGAATCACTGGCAATGTTTGACGAAAATCTCCTGCTAATAAAATCATTGCACCACCAAATCGGTTCTGATTGCTCCGTAGATCTTTTAAGGTTCTGTCTAAAGCCTCCAAAAATTTTTTATGTGCCATCGTGCATTCATCCCAAATGATCAATTGACATTGCTGCAAAACCTTTGCTTTAATACATACCTTGAAATTTGGCATAAAATTTTCCCGAACCACATTTGTTGCCCCAAATGAAGTCATTTGAAAGCAATTGTTATATTGTTGGATATTTTTCAAAAAGTGTATGGAATCTGTTCCTATTCCTGAAACCAATGAGTACGATGGCTCTGGTGGTGGATTAAATGGTATTAATTTCACTTTACCATTTGCGCAACACAATCCATTGGCTTCGTTTTTGTATTTTAATTCTTTACAATGTGAGCAAACCGAGTTCATAGAACCATTAACAACACATTGGTAGTTACTGTAGTCAATTGACACATCGTAACTGAAAGCAGCTCGATTCAAATTTGCGCGATAATTACTTGAAAGTCGTGCTCGCGCTTCACGTGTTTGTGATATCCTAATTCTTTCATGTTCATTTCGGTCGTCACGTTCTTGTGCAGTACGATTAGATCGGTAATTAGCTTGGTTTGTAGCATTTCGTGTTCTTCCACTTAAATTGCCTCGTCTTATAGGAGGCATTATTAAAATATTGTGTCACATGCAATAACTTTTTTCATAGGTAGATAACAAAACACTGCAAACAAAACAAAAGCACACTCAGTAGAGTATAACAGAAAATCCAAGAAAAACAACACCGGCAAAGGCGGCAAATCGACATTGACAGTTGTTTTTTTAATTTGTTTTTTTTTTATCTGATATGACTTGAAGTCAAATCCTTTAAAGCCATACCAATGTTTTATTTTTTTGTCGCCTGCCGAAAGTAAAACAAAAGAAATAATATCGCGAATCCAACCAAGTTGTTATTATTATATTTTGTGACTACTCAATTTGGTCGGGTCCGCGATCACTTTTTTTTAGTTTCGGAACGCGACATTAAATCCTCCAACGACGTATTCTGTGCTCCAACGCACACACGCACACTGTTTTGATAGATATGATTGAATTTGAACTTTGTATAGCGGTAAGAAAGTGCAAATTTACTTTTTGACGTTAGGAACACACCTACATTCCTTAGATAACAGTGAGTGCTTGTAATTTAATATGAACTTTATATAAAGCAATAAAGCTCAAATTGATTCTACGTTTTAGTTAGAAAACGTTTGTATGTGAAAAAGAAAAGGGCTGTTTTTAGGGTTTTCCCGGCAATTATTCGATTTTTTCTCGCCGTAAGAACCATCCTTGGACTTCAACAAACATTTTAAAAAAAGAATTGGCCAAATTGGTCCAGGCGTTGTTGAGTTATGCGCTTACCAACACATTTTGCGATTCATTTTTATATATAAGATACAATCATTTCTTTCCTAACTTTCACATAAATGCCACAGTAAATAATTTGCGTATTCGATCGATTCTGGAAGAAGAATTTATAAGCTTTGATTGATGCATTAAAAGAGCCATTAAAACTCCTTACTATTCAAGAATTAAAATCAGATGAAATTTTATGCCAGCATACCCTGTTTTCTCATGACTATCCATCCCATCGTAATTTTTTTTAAGACGAAAACACATTACTCTGCATACGATAAGGGTGATGTTGTCATTATTGCACATGCGTTGATAATTCATTCCCATGCGTTTTGAAACGGGAAAATGATGTTATCCATTCCACTCAACCAGGGGCAGAATAAGCATCAAATTCGGAAGGGGGTTATGATCTGAGTCCGGGGAGTATGGAATACACCGAGAGGAATACTTTTTTCAGTACGGAAACTCAAACTTCCCTCACATTTGGGACTAGTAGCCATGCATTTGCCTATACTCTCTCCGTCTACTCTTTACAAAGATACAAAAACTACTAAGCTAACAAAAAATTTAAAAATTTGATAAAATTTGGGGGGGTCATTACCCCTGTGACCCCCCTTAATCCGTACCTGCGTCCAACAAGGTAAATATTTTTTCTTGGTAAATTCCTATTAATCACTTTCTCGAGTTAGGGATAAAAACGAGAACATGACCAGTAGTGTTGATGAACTTAATTCGGAATGAATAAATACCCATAATACTAGCCGTTGCGAATTAAATTTTGTCTTTGCTTCTCAATGAAAAATCTTAAATTGTACATCAATCGTTAAAATCGATTAGTTTAACAACTCTTTGAACTATTTCCTATGTACCAGAAGCGGAGAAGTCGATGATGCCATAAATGGTACTAGTTTAAAATGGTTGATCCTGTCTTATTTTAGCTTAAATAATCGTATTTTAAAGTTTTTTCCAAAGAAGAGACTCAACGTTTCCCGTACACAATGCTTGAACGAATGATTCCCGAGTTTTTTACTTGGACTACAGAAGCGGGACTAGAAAAGACTAGAGGCGTTCGAGATATATGTTGGGAGGAGAATGGAGAAGAGTATTAGAAGAGAATATTACCGAGAGTATTAAAATATTTTATATTATTTTTGTTAGTTAAGTAAATGGTTAAAATGAACGAGATTTGGTCTTATTGTGAATTGAAAAGTGATGGATAATTCGGGACAGGCCGTGTTAATGAGCAAAATGATCCATCTTCATCACCCGATAGAATACTGGCTTATCATCAAGATCTCTATCACCTTACTGCGCCAAATGATGGGGTATTTAGCCTCGAGGGCCCAAGACAGTGGTGTAGCCAGGGATTTCGTTCGGGGGGAGTCCAAACCGGGGGGGGGGGGGATTTTTGAAAAACAGGGTACTAATTAACGGGTTTTAAACTAATTTTAACACTTTTCATAATCGAAAAAACGTAATTTGTTGAAGAAATATTTTTTAAATTCATGATTTTTCAATATTTTGTTTCATTTTATGAAGGAAAATGATTGTTCTTTTATATTTCGGGGGGGGGGGAGGGGGTCCGGACCTCCGTGCCCTCCCCTGGCTACGCCACTGGCCCAAGATCTAAATATCCCTACCCTACGGAAGATATTGTGACGATGACTCCTTTCATTGAGATGCTGTTTGGAAATATAACCCCTCAGATCTTACCAGATTTTAATCTGATGGCACCACAATGGTGCTCGTCCCTTCAATTCCTTTTGCATTCATTGGGTGGTTTCCTTTACACCTCACAGTCGTCGATTTCGATACCACAGCAGGCGTTTTGCTTCCCCCGTGGCGAGAAATGGTTATCATGCTCCCAATTCTCAAATCCCACGTCGGACTTTGCGCCTGCATCCACGACTACACCCATCCTAGACTTCCTACATGCTATTTTCCAATTCCGGACCCTGCTCGTCAAACAAAAGCGAATCGAAATCGGGCCTTATCGGTCTCCAGAGGTGGTCCCTTTTGTGATCATCTCGGAGGGTGGGCCACTTTAAGGGTGAACACACGGATTTGATTCCCCTCCCCGAGATCCCCGAAGGAATCCAAAAGGTTGCCGGAGAGAGAGAGAAGCTCAGTCCCTTTTTCTATTTAGAGCGAGAGGCATTCCGAGAAATTCCCTTGTTGAGATGGCGAGAACGGAAGGGAACATCCCGCACAACAATTACCGCGTAGTCAAGTCCTACCAGATCACGCCAACCTTTTGGAGTCGTGGTGATGATTGATGTGGGTCTGAACGAAGTTCTGGAACTTCCAACTCTATGTGTCACTCTCTCGTTCAATCTTTGAATGGTGTTGAATGCTAGGCCTCCCGTTCTGACTGCTCATTTGATCACCTCTTAGTCATATGGGGTCACAGCAGAGTTCTATCGAATTGCCAAATTTGGTGAAACGTTCATCGTCACTTCACGGCGACTAATTTAATCTCATATATGGTTTAGATAGGTGAAAATAGAGTTCAAACCTTATTAAGACAGAGGCCTGTAATTAATCACATATTCAGAGTAGGGGGCAAGTGCTTCTCCTTGGAATACCTTGATTTTGTGGGACATTCGTATTTTTATGTAGACGTATAAGGCGGTTTCGGTAGAGTTTTAAGCCTGAGTTCATCTTATGACACTCCATTTTTCAATTTAGATACATTTCATAATGTCTGCAAATAGCTAACGATGAGTTTGGCTTTAACTTTTTGAATCCCAAGCCCAGGTATACCTCGGGATATATATTTCTTGCAAGAGACCCGAGCCCAAATATAGTCGGGATGTCGTAGTCCATTCCGTGGAAAATATTCCGTGCATATTTATAGGGTCCGAACAATTTAGTCAATTTCTTGAGCTATATGGTCTTCTTTTATTGAAGGTGCTGCCATTTAGCTGCTTCCTAATGTAGGTAATACTACTAAATTAACCGGATTTTATAAAAAAAAACATGAAAAACCGTGGGTTTTTCACCGTCTGCTCATGAAAATGCCACGAGCTTCAAAATCTTAAGCATTATCAACCGAAATATAAAACTGACGTAATAAAATGTATGGTTTACCGATGTGTGCGAATTGGCATCAAATATCATTATAAGCTATCCAGATTACTCCCCGCTCCCTCCGGAGCGAATTCCTGTCTACGTGGCTGGTGGTGCCAGTAATTTTTTCTCACAAGAATACTTCTCTTTTTTTCCTTCCAGGCGTGTGCACCAACGCCACGGCACCCAGCGTGAGCAGCATCAACCGCATCCTGCGCAACAGGGCGGCGGAGCGGGCGGCCGCGGAGTTCGCCCGCGCCGCCGCCGGCTACGGCCTCTTCCCGCACCACCACCCGCACCATCACCACCACCACCCTGCCGCCCACCACCATCCGCACCACTTCCCGCCCGCCGCGCCCTTCCCTTCCGCCGCCGCAGCCTGGCACCCGCCGCACTTCTGGTCCACTTTAGCCTCATCCTCCGCTTCGGGTGCGGCAGGCAGCGGAGGCCCCAACGGCACCGCGCCTGCTGTCTCTGCTGCGTCCGTGGGCGGCGTGACGTCCTCGTCGTCTCCGGCGGCCTCCTCGCCGGGGGGGTCGTCTTCGGCGTCTCCGTCGGCCGCTGGGTCCGGGGGCGGAGGTCCCCAGACGGGTGCGCAGGCCCCCAACCATCACCATCACCACCACCACCACCACTTGCCCTTCGCGGCCGCAGTGGCTGCCGCGTCCGGGTGCGGGGACCTGCTCATCCCCAGATACGGAGGTGAGTGCGGCTAGTAGCTGAGAAACATAACAAAGTATAATTGTCATTATTTATAATCTTCTATATTATTTTTACTGTATAGATACCTTTTTCTCAACTTATACGCAACCAAACTCTACAAATGAGGTACCAAAATGCACAGAATTTATCAGAGAATATGCGACGGCATATCTAACTTCCTAAGTATTGCTATTGTTTCCTAAAGTTGGTTTTTAAATAATTAAAAAAAAAAACAAAAAATAACAAAAACAATAAAAAAACCGGTAAATATTCCTGACATTAACGGCGCACAAACTCATATATTTGTTCTTTTGCAACAATATCTTGCATTCTTTGTGCAGTGACCCATTTTGTCATCCAGGATTTATAATGCTTTGCTTGGAACAATGCTTTTTAATGATTTCCATGTTTTACATAGTTCAAATTGAGCGTAATAAAAAAATTATTATGCATGTTTTGGCGGTACATCATGTGTTTCAACTTTTTTTTATTTTCCAAAAACAGTATGTTTTCATTGTTATATTATATATTTAAAAATTAGCAATAGATGCTATTCAACTCATTCATATATTCAAAATTCCATTTTTACTGAAATACGCATCGATATAAGTATATTTTTGATGCTAAGGTTTTAAAAAATGTACGACTTTATTATTAGTTTAGAATTAGCAGCCGGCACTCAAAGTGTTAATATCATCCTTTCATTTTACAAGCGTACCTTTAATCAGGGTTGATCAAAAAAATGCACTTGCTAGCCACTTCTGAAATGAATTATGAATCTGCGGGCAGTATACAAAACTCTCTATTTTAATTAATGCTAATGAATTAATGAAAAAATAATTTTAAACTCATTATTACCAAAACATGAAGACAATCGTCGAGGGACAAGTGGAAGGCAAGAACGGAAAAGGAAGACCTCGAACAAAATACATGGAACAAGTAAAGAAGGATGTGAAAGAGAAGAAATACGTTGGTGTGAAAAGATTAGCTGATAGGAGAACTGAGTGGAGAGCTGCGTCAAACCAATCCTAGGATTGCTGACCAGTGATGATGATTAACAAAACAATCATTATTAAATATACAATAATAAATTAATATAAAATTAATTTATAATAATTGATGACACAAATATAAATCTTTGCAAAAAATATTTATTAAACGAAATATTAATAATTAAATATATAAATTTATGATTATAAGTTATTTTTACACATAATATTTTCTTTCATTCATAATCGGCGTTCACTGCATTGGCCATGATAAAAATACGCGTAATTTTTAAAAGTGTGATGAATCTCAGGGGACGCGACTCGTCCACCGTTGACCACCACCAAAACCCTTGTTCTTGAAAGTCAATACAATTAGTCGTATTCTCTTCATTTTTTGTTAGGATTCGATGTTAAATGGAAAACTTTCAAAAAATCGTGCACATTTCTGTGGCAGACGCGGCAAGTTAGTCTCTAGATTTCGAATGTTGACAAGAAAATTGGCGATTTTGTCATTATCCGTGCATCTATTGCCCCCACTGAGGGAGATTTCAGCGGTCGAAGAAGAGGAGACAAGTTTTCGTCGTTGAGACGAGGAGATAGATGTTAAAATAGATGCCTCAAAGGACTTCCAGGCCTCATAGGAACACAAATGTCCATGCTGTCAGTGGGTTCTACCTGTCGGAAGGAAGAGTCCACTGGAGCATTTCACTTCTATCCAGGGGCGTTTTGTAATTGTTTTCATCCTATAAATAAAGGCCATTGCTACCTTTTTCTGAAATGGAAATTTTAAAAAATTAGTAAAACAATCGAATGCAATTGATAATAATGTTCACGTCTTCGGAAATATCCACATATACCTATGTGTATTTATATGTCCTGTGAGGGAAATTTTAGATATCTGAGAATGGAGGGAGATGAATTTTTATCGACGAGACGAGAAAATGAGACAGAGACATGAATTTTTAAAAATATACATAAATGGAATGGGACGAGCAGGCTTCATAGTAACGGAAATGTTCATGCCAGGATGCTATCAGAGGAGCTGATTGTGAGGCAGACTAAATGGGAGGACGACGAACCGGAGCGAATGTCCTACAATAACTTAAATACAGTACTCATGCTACCGATGTCTTCCTATCCTCGCAGACATCTTCAATTTCCCTGCGGGTACAGCATTACATTGGTAAGAGTGGAGAAGCAACCTATCATGTCAAGTTAGTAAAATTATGCGATTCGACTGTCGTGTTCGCGGAATAATTACACTCAATCTTAGCCATGCAGCAATTAAGAGAATTTGGCATACTGAGTAATCCTTCAAGAGGAAATGAGAATGGAAAATTCTGAACGTGATTGATAGGAAACTTTGACTCTACGACTACGTGTATGCGTGATATAACTGTGTATATATAGGTAATGTTGTCCTTAGGGGAAAATTTAGAGGGCAAGAGAGATAAATATTCACCGGCAAGATGAGGTGATAAGAAAGAAATCGCGAAGAGTGAATCTCTTAAAAGCCGCGCTAAAAAGTTACCAAAAACTAAAGCGGTCTTTATCATCATTCTGTCATCTAAAATTTCCTTGCGGGTGCAATTTTTCATTGCAAAAACCGAAAACGCAAACTTACTTGTCACACTCCAAAATTATACGAATCATCCGTCGCGTTTTCGGGAAAATTACACGCAATCAAACGATTTCCATCTGCCGTCGAAGCCACGTAACAATCAGGATTATCATAGGTCTTGAAGAGGAATTATGAATGGAAATTACTTTAACATGAAAGATTATAAAATATGTTTCTCCGACAATATGCATTCGTGAGCGTATTTATTTATTGCTGTCCTTGAGGGAAATTTGAAGGTTCTTACGAGAGCAGGGGACGAAATTTATTTGTTGTTTTGGCGATTTCATTTGCCTCCCTGATTATTCTCGGGTAGAACTTTAACCGTGAAGACGGCTACAATCTCGCCAGCGCGTGGAAAAGGGTCTTCAAAGATCCTGACCAATCAGGGCACACCTTCACAAAAAAGGCGGCAAACGGGGTGTATTTAAGATGAACAACTTTCTGCACTTCAGTGGACCTGAGGAAGCCAACTGGAACGTTGGCGAAATATTGCCCTACAAAATGGATAAACGCGGAAGAATACCCGGAAAAATCACCAGACACTTCGGGTTGAATTGCTGCGTGAGTCCCTAAGGGAAATTTCTACCGTTGGGGAGGAGAAGGGAGACAAAATTTCGTGTGACGAGAGGAGGCGATAAGAGAGAGAGGAATATGTAAAAATTAATCCATCAGAAGGGACGAGCAGGCCTCATAGGAACACAAATGTCCATGTCAGCGTGCGGTCTGAGGAACACGCGGCTGGTAGAAGAGGGCGACCCCGTCTCCCACGATGGGGCATGCTCTCTTCCTCTGTCCTTCGCAGGGGGAGCGGCAGTCGAAGGGGGGGGGGGGGGGTAGGAATGAGTGAGACCTCGGGGCGGTCAGATGTTGCCGCTGCGGCGTCACGCGATGCCCGCCCCACGACGTCCCTTTAACTACCCAATGTTAGCCTTTCTGTCGCCGATATAATGCGGAGGAAAAATTTTAATCGGCGTCGTCAGGATAGATAGCTCTCTACCTCTCGCTCTCACTCGTAGAGAATACGATATCCAGAGCATTGACAATGAGGTCGTTAACTCAAAACCGAAATCACGATTCATTGAAAAAAATCGATAGATGAATCGGTATCAGTACATATTATAATTGTAGTACTCTACCGATTAAGGTGGGTTTCCATGGAGAATTCAAGAAGTGACCTAGGAGTCTCCCTTTCCTTCCAGCACTGCCTTCTTTAATTCACTGTAAGGCCTACTCCCTTTCAATCTATCTAAAAATCCTATTCTTTTCATTCCCCTTTCTCTACCCCTAACATTCTACCCTCTAACACCATTTTCAACATCTCCTCCCCGCTAAGCACTAACTCCATCCATACCTTCTGTCTACTCCGTATCTCATCTAAAAGCTGCCTATCCTCGCCAACCTTAGCCAGCACTTCGTCGTTCCTTTTCCTCTCCGTCCATTTCACCCTCTCCATTCTTCTCCGTACCCACGTCTCGAATGCCTCCAATCTTCTCTCGTCTTCTTTCCTCAGTGTCCACGTTTCCGCACCGTAGAGAGCTACACTCCAAATCAAACTCTTCACTAACCTTTTTTTTTAACTCTTACATAACGATCCTCTCAGAAGCTCCTTTCTGTTCATGAACGCCTCCTTTGCTATTGCAATTCGCTTCCTGATGTCCTTGCTACTGTGTCCGTTTTCCTATAATGTGCTGCCCAAATAGTAAAACTGCTCTACTTGTTCAAGTTTTTCCCCACCTACTTTTATCTTGAGTCTCAAATTCCTCGCTCGCGATACTTTACAAAACCGTATTACCTTAGTCTTCTTGTGATTAATATCAGTACACATAAGTAATGATAATTCGTCTTTATTGGGCGAGATTGGGACTATAAAGTCCTATCTTTCATCTAACCCCTCGGTACACATTAAATTTTTGCAGAGGAATACATTGTCAATTTACACTTGAAGTAAAATGAGGTCTAATTATAAAAAATTGACTTATAAGAATGCTTTAAAAATACAAAATTGAACAAAGTTACATTTTACCAAGTGTAAAGGCCGTTTTACACGGGGCACGTACTTGCACTATCTGACGTGTCTACGAAGGCGCAGTCAAAATTTCGTCGTGTAAAGCGGTGACTTGCTAGAACACATGTGAGAATGCGTGAACGTGAGATGGTTAAATAGCCCCTGTTCTAATTTCGTTCATGCATTCACGCAATTCCACGCCATTTTAGAAATTAATGCAGCTCTAACCTGCGCAATACCGAGCCCCGTGAAACCGGCCTTAAAAAGATGTGAACAAACGTGGGAGAAACCAAAGGATATTAACTTGCGTCCTTATTGGAAAAATCCCACTGCAGGAAAACGTCCACACAAGAAGGGGGGCGTGAAAAACCTGCGAAAACCTACTGAGAAAGAGCTAATGTAAACGCGAATCTACACAATTACAAGAAAATAGAAGAAAATGTCACCCAGTGCCTATAACTCATATTACCGAGAACCCATAGTCGTAACGAAAAATAAATCATCATCATTCAGGCCTTCTATAGTAATTTTGAAATTTTAAAAATATGCTCAATTTGCCGCCCATTTCTAAGTGTTGGCGACGTCATTAAAGTTTGGGGTCAATCATTAAGTCACAGTGAACCGCTAATTGATGGAAATTATAGCTCATTAAAAAAATATTAAAAACGAAAAGGCAGAACTGCTTATTTCAACGTAAATTTATTAACACCGATCTAGGTTTCGACATAGCACGTCATCATCAGGGATACACACACAACAGTAAATACAAAACTTATGTTTAGGCAAAGCATATAACATTCACAATTTATAGAGGTAAGTTCAGTGGTGACCGTTCGAGTATCTTATACCTACTTATAGAAAATGTTCAAGCTTTGTCATTGCAAACCTGTTATTTGCACCTACTGCATGTGTAACCCTGTTGATGACACGCTACGTCGAAACCTAATTCGGGGTCAATGAAGTTACGTGGAATAACGAAGTTCTGGCTTTTCATTTCCAATATGAAGAGAAAATTCCGCCAAGTCATGCCTGAGACAACCTCGGTCATTTAATGGAATCAGTAAATGGAATGGGAGTGGTTTCTTTTCATATTAAAAAAATTAAACTTGAAATTTTCCTCAATTTTAAACTTTTATTACACTTAATATCGTTTTTTGAGGTCAATAGTGAGGTAGCACACATTAGCCGTTACTGATGTAGAACCTATGTCGATAAGTGTTGTGCTATGTAGCAGAGTAATGCTGGTATCAACCGTAGTCTTTTATCACAGCTCTTTGCAGGAACTAATTATCGAATTGCGATTTCAATTTGTTATGGCCCTTTATTCGCTACGTCGATGGTAAATTTATGAAGCCATGCTTCGCCAGCTTAGCGCTTATTGTTACCGTTTCATTTCTGTAACTTCAGCTGATTTACGGCTCGTTAGACTCAATGATGAAGATGAAAAGTAGGGAAAAAGGTCTCTTATCCGACAGGTTTTCATGCATGTACTTATTCGTTATGCAAGAATTCACACGGAAAAATTTTCTCTGTGCTTAGCTCGTACCATGCAATGTACACTCTAATGCCCCGAATGAAATACCCACCATATGTTAATATCTTGTAACCTCGCAAGCCGCCTAAAAAGGTGTGTGACAGGGGGTGATAGGACACCAGCCGTCTATGCATAAAAAGCAAATACTGAAGCAAAATTACGACGAGCATTTATTTAAGCCCTTAATGATTCGGGGGAAAAAATAGCCACCATATCTATCTGTTTGGTAAAATATCTCTCTTAATTTATCACTTCTGTCGGACCTGGAAATACAGTAGGGTACTAATATGATATTCTCCGTGTCGCTCCTGGAGATATCTATTCTCTATTATTCAAGCAATCTAAACCTAACGCACAGCCTTCGAGCCTCTAGCTGCCCCCCGCCTAATTCGATTAATGTCGGGGTAAGATATCCTTGCATTACAATTATCAGAGGTTCACTGCCTTCAATAATAGCTCACAAATTGTGCTATGATCCGCGATATTGGGTATTATCACCATTGCTAAATTATCTCCTGCTGATTTCGTTTGTGTTATTTCATTTCAAATGCTCATATTCTTTTCTTTATAGTCGTATTTTCATGAGAGTGAAATTGATAATCACATAATATATATGAACACCAAATAATTCTATTTTTTTCCCTTGAATTTCACCTTTTTATCATATCAAACCGTAAAATAATTAGCAAAGGAACTCATGAAAACGTTTTAACGCCGTTCGAAGCCTTGGTTTTCAGAACATCGAAAGACAACTGAATACAGTTTTTCAGAGAAATCAATATCTCCGTTTTTTCAAATCTATCGAAGGCTTCAACTTTCCACCATGAATATTCCCATTACTCTATTTAATATCATGGGAATAAATCGGAGCAACCATTTTTGTAGCCTCAAAAATACACAAAAAGGCTGTTCATCCTTTACTTCACATTCGTTCACACTTTAGGAGTCTAATAAATCTTCAATAATTATATATGAATTTACAATTTGAAATATGAATTTATGTTACTGTGAATGAGTAGGTACTTACATTTGTTTTATTCTGACAACGTTTTTGTTATTTTGGTAATTCATTTTTTGGTAATCCATAATGCTGCCAGGTTCATTCTCTCTTGAAATAAATGGATTTTAATATTTATATATGTGTAATACAACAAGTTGGTAGAAGATAAACATATTTGTGATCAAATTTGCACATCCAGACAAGCGTCGGACTGTATAGTCCCAGTTGGCGTATGTAATCTAAAAGAAAATTTTTAAAAACTAAACGATAACTACATGAATAGTATAAGGCATAAATGTCAATTCGATGGAAATGGTGTATCATATAAAACAGAATGAATTCCAATTTTCCTTTGATGAAATATTTAATAATGATAAGTTTTAATGCTCTAACCGAAAGTTTGTTGTTTTATTAAAGCGCAAAATGGTTATTCATTAAGTTGTTCAGTTTTGCATGTTTGAACTTTGCAGCTGAACATGATAACTTAAGCATCTTTTCTTTCCTTAAAAAAAATGAATGTTCGGACGCGCAGCGGGTGTGCCGGACGCCGAGTCTGCGCTGGGCCTGGGCGGCGGGGGCGGTTGCCGGGACGACGACGACGCGGGCAGCGTGGATTCTTCGGACGCGGCGCCCAAGTTCCGTCGCAACCGAACCACCTTCTCGGCCGACCAACTGGAGGAACTGGAGCGGGAGTTCGAGAAGAGCCACTATCCGTGCGTGGCCACGAGGGAGCGGCTGGCCAGCAAGACGAGCCTATCCGAAGCAAGGGTGCAGGTGAGGATCCAATCACGAATTCAATTATTTGATAAATTAAAAAAGAAAAATATACAGCTCTTGTGTCCAGAAATTTAAAATACATAATTCACAGTGTCCGGCGATATCTGGTGGAAATGTTTTATATCTATGAGAATAAAATAAAATGGTTAACTTCCACACAATTTCATTTACAAAGTACCGACCCGGTTTCGACACGTAGTGTACCAATTCAAGGTACCCACTTGGCTTTCCAAGCTCTGTATGTACCGTTCAGCGGTAACCTTGATAATGACACTACGTGTAGAACCCGGGTCGGTACTTTGTAAATAAAATTGTGTGGAAGTTTACCATTTTATTTTATTCTCATAGATTTAAAATAGCAAATTAAAAGTTCATTCTCATCACCATCACCGGTCAACAATCCTGAAGGCCTGGTTACACTACACATTACACTTGCAAGTTAATATCTTTTTGCGTGAATGACTTTTGTGGACTAGAACGGAAAATGTAGGAATTCAAGAGCCAAATTAGAATAGGTTCTATTTTCCACTCATGCGTTCGCACATTTTACAGGGGGCATTTTCTTGTTCATTCACGCGTTCATGCATTTAGGCATTAACTCGCAGATGTTAATGTATCGTGTAACCAGGCTTTAAGATTGGTTTAGCACAGCTCTCTACTAAATTCTCATATCAGCTTATCTTTTTACACCTATATGTTTTTTATACTTTATATCATTCATTACCTTTTACATAAACATTGTTTCAGCAGGAAGCTGCAATATATTATGAATTGGTAGGATAGACAATGTTAAACATTTATGTCCATAAACATGGGATTGCAACTCCTTAGCTACTGAGCCATGGAAAAAAAAACATTTTTTGGATGCATTTTTGCAGTAACCATGAAAACGGTTTTTCTTGGGTGTCCGGCCTCTTATAAGTTTTATTTTATAGTCGAAATTTTAAGGGCATAGAATAATTAAGGTTGGACGAAAATGTGCGATTTTAATTTTCTGAAATAATTAATCTCAAAACAAGTGAGATTTCTCAATTATTGCTGATTTTCGCTCAAGGCTCTCGTTGATGGTATTGTATAGCTCAAAGAAGTATTGTAGATCCTTCCTAAAACACCCCTTAATATATTCGAGGTATTCCTTTTCCTTTCTTGCCATCTACTTGTCGACGGTATTCTTCATCAGGCCACCATGTCTCAAGATGGTGTTATTCCGTCTTGTTATTAAGATTTTCAGGAGGCTTCTCTTCTCTCCCACTCTTTTTTCGGATTTCCTTATGACTAATTCGGTCTATCCATTTGATCCTCATCATTTTTCTGTTGCACCACATTATAGAAGACACTAACCCTTGATTTCTCTGCGACTTGCATTGTCCATGCTGTTAATTTTCCACAGTTACTTTTATTACTCATCAGCATCAGCAATGCACAATCAGTTTTTGGTGGTTTTACGTTTCCTTTAATTGAAAAACAGCACAAAATGCATTGAATTTTCTGCGGTACTGCATCACCTGAATACAATACCAAATTTACTGAAACTGGTCGAGAAGCCAAATCAAAATATTTGTTAAAAAGTGACACTTTTAATATACTAATAGTATGATGAGATCACACCAGATTAAGCGTGAAAGAACTCTCTATGGAATAAATTATCTTTCGCTTTTTCGAATTTCCTATTTTATTTTGCGAAACCGAAAAATAATTCACGAAAAAATCAAATGAGAAAAATTGTTGCGTCAATTTTCAAAACCACTTCTAGAATTCCATTGAGCAAATATTTTCCGAGAAGCAAAATTGTCCGTGCGTTTTCAAAGCAATCGAAGGCTTTAAATTTTCCTCGAGGATATATTTTTACATAAATCCATGGAATGAATAAGTAAATATGGAAAGGTTAGCTAATGGTTGAATAGAAAAGGGAACTGCGTGGAATCGTTATCAGGATTATTAGAATTTCATCACTATATAGATTAAAATTTCCTTCAGTTCTGAGGATTAAGCGCAGTAATTATTTAGTTATTTTTTATCTGTTTTTACTTATGCTCACCTCCCCGATAGCGGCATAATTAGACTTTTACATCAGAGGATTTTCAGCAATTAGCAATGATGGACTCTCAGAAACACATTTGTCAGAGATAGGGGCAGCCAACTCAGGCGTGACTCGAACCAGCGAGCTACGGTTTGGAGGGTGAGGACTTGACCCAGTCACCACTGACACCAAAAAATAATATCGAATGTTTTCCAAAATATTTTCGGTTCCATGTCTTCACCGATTCGATAAAAATGTTTCTCTGTGGTTAGTAAAAAAATATGAATATACTTACCAAAAAATAGACTGTTTTACGTTCTTTTTCATCGCAAAATTTAATAATGCCGTTACAATACAGGAAGCAGAAGTGACATAGATACAAAAAAGCATACATGTTTTCACCTTAAAACGCAGCAAAATTATAATTAATTGTAACGGGCGTTACTTGGTGGAAATCCATAATCGCAGGAATAGAAGGATCAACAACTTTGCTATTTCCACAAAGTAATTAATTGACACCGACCATGGTTTCGTTACATAGTAACATTATCAAGGTGATAATGTTACTCTGTAACGCAATGTACCCACCTTGATAATGTTACTCTGTAACGAAACCATGATCGGTGTCAATAAATTACTATGTGGAAAGAGCAAAGTTGTTGATCCTTCTATTCCTGCGCAGCAAAATTAAAAACTTCATAACCACTGGATGATAAGTTTACATTTTCCACTATGGTATGGATTTTCGGATGAAAAATGGGAAGAGAGATGCTATTTCGAAACCATCCGGCCACGTCTCGAATATGCAGCGAGTATGTGGAATCCGATGCAGATAGACGTAATCCGTGAACAATGAAATTATCAAATGAAAGCTGCGGGATTCGTCCAAAACGTTACATAGATGTAAAATGAATTAGGCTGGGAACCGCTAGTGACTTGGAGGCTGCGCGCTAGGCTTATTAGGATTATTGACCAAATGAGAATAGATATCTTTACAGAAACACGGACAATATCATACTAGACTGTATTTCCCCACTGTATTTCCTGGACCGACAGATACGGTAAATTAAGTGATATATTTTTCCAACGGTCAGATATGGGAATTCTTGTTTCCCCAGGGCTCTAAATAGCGCAAATGCCATTGAATTCAGTGACGCCCATTCTTGTCGGTATTTGAGTTAAGAACGATTGGGTAGTGTGTATTGAATAATTTGACCGGCTCGAAGGGAAGTTAATTGGTCAATGAATGGCGACGAGGCTCACACTTACCATTGGAAATATCAGCGTAGCACACGAATAACAAAAATAAACGATCTAATAATTTTAGTCAAAAGTGCCCATGAAATCATTAGCTAAATCACTAGCAGTGTTTTGAGGAAATAATCAAGCATTGTTGGTTTTCTGATACTTTAAATAAAGATACCCTTTTTCTGCGCCTTGTCATTGAAGCTGCCATTTTGCCATTGCTTGTTGACTTTTAACGTGAACATTTTCCCCCAAAAAAAATCGTGGAATTTCTCGTTATCCAAACTCAACTCTTTACTTGATGCCATTTCATATTTGGCTATGCCTGACGTTTAGACGGTGCAATAATTCTTTATTTGCAGGCTGCATTTCTGGTGATATGGTTAGAACATAAGTTGAATAAATCATTGGCAGCTTATACTATCGGAATTTTGCTCGCATGGAAAATTGATTATACATTAGAATTGACTTTTTTCTGACGCTGGCCGCTTTTCAACTTATGTCAGGCGCAAGAGAAAGAATTCTAGTTTTGTTCTAAGAAGGTTCTAAAGGAATTCTAGTTTGCTTTCAAAGAATTACCAAGCAATACTTACTGTCGTGGAAAACAAACTTCTACACTCCTTTGAAATATATTCTGTTTCTTCCTAGTATTATGCACTTATCTCCCTTATTTCTCTATGATAAGTGAATTTTTATTTACTTCTTATGAACTTGATATGTCTCGATTGAATACAATAGCATATTATATTTTCTTACAATTCATGTGTTGCTTTTAAATAGATATGCATGCAGAAAACGTTGACTTCTTTTTTATTTTGGTAATTATTTAATGCTATTTAATGATATTGATTACTTGCAATGTATAGCCAAACTTCAAGAAGAGGTATTTTGAATTGTTTTCATTTTGAAATATGAACGAATACTTCATTTCATCTCATGATTTTTTAACAGCTATAAACATTCTGAAATTATATTCATTGATTTTCTATTTCTAAAACCTTTCTTTGATAATGTATATTTAAAACCTATTTTCAAATTCATATGCTTTCAGGCTTCTAGACTTTGTATATTAATTAAAAATAAATTTGAAAATTTTATCTATTTGCAAAATTGGTGAAATTATGCTTGAGCCTTTGGCAAAATATACCTGAAAGTCTAGCTCAGTATCGAACAGTTCATAATTAGTGTCTTTGTAAAACTCTCTAAGCTGGTTTTATAATGTCTGGTCAGCATATTCCTCTAGGTAGTGTAACAATAACTATAATTGATCATGATCATTTTCTCATGATTAGAAAGTAATTTCAAATAAAACAACAGTCAGAGCATATGGTCTCAAACTGGAAAAAATGTTTGGAGTTATGTATTTTATTTCTGGAAGATTTTGTATGTGATTTTTACATTTTTTGTAATGATGATAAAATTTTCAGTGTATATTCACAATTTTGACTCTTAATTCTTTAAAATTTAACTGTGAATTAATATAAACATGCTCATAATACATTTCACAGAAAATGAGTAAGGACGATAACGTTAGAAAGAGAAATGCTTCCTACATTTTATAAGAATTCGCTGAGCCAGAGATTATAAAACCGGATACTATAGTGTTATAAATTGCGGTTGCAAACCAATCAGAGCAAATGAACTAAAACCGGCGTGTACTCTTAACCCAGGTTTGGTTTTCCAACAGACGAGCCAAATGGCGGAGGCACCAGAGAATGAACCTCCTAAAGCCCTTCGGGGGGGGGCAGCAGGGGTCGACAGCCGGGGGCCCGGGGGCGGACCCATCCTCCCGAAGCGGCCCGCCCGCCTCCACCACCCCTGGCTCCCCCTCAACCACGCCCCCGTCTCCTCCACAACTGCCTCCGGCTCACCGGACGCCCCCACCTCCGGCATCCGGTTCGCTCCGGATGGGGGGAGAGCATAGCGCCTTCAAAGCCCTGCACCCGCACGCGGCCGAAGACCCGGCCAACCGGAACCACCACCACCACCAGCAGGCCGACTCGACCGGAACGCCACCGGGTATCAGGTTCCGGTCCAGTCCGGTCGCCGACGCAGAGGACCGGATCCGGCATGCGGCCTCGCCCGCGTCGTCTGGTCACACGACCGATTCGGACGCGGAGATCAACGTGAACGAGTCGGACAGCGAGGAGGAGGAAGCGAGGAAGAAGAGGCAGAAGAGGTCCCAGGAGCGTGAAGGCGGATCGCCCGGAGAGTCGGACCGTCGCGACCGGACTACGAACTGTTCAGCGGCTGATTCGTCCGGGTCGGATAGTCCCCAACCCATCCTTCAGGTCCCGCCCATACCCATCTCGCTGGGTCTGCCCTTGACCCTACCGCTGCCTTTGCCCCTTGCCCTGTCGCGTGCCATCGGAGGGCCCCTTGGTTCCAACGGGACTAGCCTTGGCCCGACCATGGGCCACCACCACCCATGGGACATTAAGAGGCACGCGGGAATGTTTCAGCAGTTGGGGCATGTGAGAGAGTTGGACGGAGAGTGAAGATCAAAAGTATGGTAGTACAGTGAACTGACAGGACTGAGATATCAGAGAGTAGGCAACTTAAATGGATTTGTATACGTGTGCAATTACCGAGGATAACAATTCTTGTATTCCTATCCAAACAAAATGTGAGCCAGATAGTAGGCCTGTATTCTATGTGATCAATGGATGGGATGTTCGATCTACTCTTGACCCTTTCAGAGCCACCTATCGGGCTTCCTCGAAAGGTATCCGTAGCAAGCACATCAGTTTTGCTTTCCAGCCCCAAATGTGTTTGGAATCCCATATCTACGGTCTGTAATCCAGCATTATTTGGACTTGTGAGGGCTAAACTCTTTTTAGATTCTCGTTGAGTACTGAGTGCGTCCTTAAGGCGTTGCCAATGAGACACGTCTGTAGCAGATGAGGATGTTGAAGGTTAGCAACGACTTCTGAGGCGAGAATATAGGGAGAAGTAAACCTTGCCGTAGTTAGTAAAGCGTCGTAGACGTCGACGGGACAATGACTCGGACTTCGCTTAGGAAGATTTCAAGGTCGTTGGGATCTATTTGGGATCTAGATGCTCAAAAAGTGTTTGGGAGATGCAGTCAAAGGCTTATTTACTCCAAATGACCCCCCACCCCCTAAAGATATTATACTCTACAAATAAGCTTCTCCCTAATTCCCGCGAAAGTTTACTGGCTACGGCCTTGTGAAGTCTGACATGTACCTAATAAAATCAACAAGTTGTTTTTCACGATTAATGGCCGGCAGTGATCGGAATTTGTGGGTGTTTCTTCTGAATTATGCTGACGGATGGTTTGAAATATCTCTTCATTCTCTTAAAACTGAAGATAGGACCACCGTAATCGTGGTACTTACAGTACCCCGAATTCTCCCTTCTTAATCAGTATTAAATAAACAACACGATAGAATGATAAACATGGTACACAGCGTCTTAAATGTATCCTATACATGTGGAATACTTAATTATTTTTTTGGAAAATGCTCTGATGGCAACAATCCCTTTATCTTCACCTTCATCTGTGTTATCTGTAAGGATTAAATTTTCAGTCCAATTTCTGAAATTTTGAACGACTGAAGTGAAATTTCCTCACGTGCAACATTATAAAGTATTACTCACTGAACAGAATTTGATATAACTATGGAGTTAAATAGTGTAATACAGCTTCTAATGATTCACTACAACGTAACGTGTCTTAAATCTATTAAGGTTGACCATTAGTAAACTTCATCATCTAATGACAATAATCTAGAAATGGAGTTTCTTCTATCGAGAAACATCAAAATCAATCGCATTCTCAGATACTTTTATAACGAATGGTGAGTGGTCTAAATAGTGACTGTAGGGATATTCCATTCATTGATAACACGCCAAATTACAACGAGTAAGTTTTCGTGAAACGAGCTTCATCGAAAGATATATTTCTTTGACCGATTAAAAAGAGGGTTAATTATTTCGGAAATTTCATTCAAAAAGGAATTTGAAATTCATTATTAAAATTGCAAGTTAAATAGAAATTCCCGTACAATGGTATCTTAAAGATATTGTAATCTACATGGTAAAAGGCTAAAATCCATTCAAGGGTTGATAATTCTTTCATTTTTATGAAAATTTCACTTTTACTAATGCAGCCAAAATTTAACGGCACGCAAAATTTTGGTGAGGTTTGTGTCTTTTTCCTATGTGAAATGAGGGAGCTCGTTAAAAAGTCAAACTTAGGTATTTTGCCGATATAAGCTCACTCTGGTTGTTTTTGTTATGATTCGATACGAGGCTTTCGATATTTATTCTCAGTTTTTGGTTTCATTTTCCTCGAAGGCTAGTGATTATCTTCTGTTTACTAAAATACTGTTAGTGTCAATATTTGTTAACGATCTTCTTTAGGATTACGCTATTATGGCGTGCGAAGTTACTGTTATTTGGTTAACCCAAAATGCTCTTTCGGTAAAATTAGAAAAAGCTCTTTGTATAAGGTACAAATTCAGTTGACCATAAAAATTTCTTACTGCTATGAATAAGTAATCTAACCGACATTTCAAAAGATTCTACTCTAGAAAACTAATTAGCCAAAAATTCTTGATGCATTGATTGATGCTCTCCTGGGAAATTGTTGCGGAGTGATTTCGTGAATGATTTATTTTTACTCCAGAATATTTTGAGTTTGACTTAAACCCTCTGAAATCTCTTCCGCGTAAATTCACAACGTTTTTGATGACAGCACGTTTCGCAGGCGTTCAAGTCTTCTTCTTCTTGCCAGAAGTAACCGTTGCAGTGTTTGGGGCAGGGAAATACCGATGTCCAACATCGAAATCCAGGATGTTGTAATGCATAGTCATATCGGATGAAGGTAGCGAGAAAGAAAACCTGGAAGCCGAATCCGCTATTCTCTGCGTATTCCTTATTTCCAATTTTTGTGCATGATTCTTTTTCTTTAAATGCGTTGCCTAAAATTTAAAAATCTGTCCACAGCCAATTTGCAAGAATTTTATTTTAATTTTTTCATCTAAAAGAGAACGAGATGAATTCTGACTCTCTCTTTCTTTTAAATCCTTACTTTGTCTACACACCAGTGATAGTATTGATCAATATCGAGGAATATGTGCATTTAAAAATCTTAAATTTCAATGGTGCCGAATAATTCAACTCACTGGTGTTTCATTTTCCGTATAAGGCATATTCCTCACAAATTATGTATGTCGTTTCTAAATGCTGTTTGATGATTTTTCTCAACGCTAGTAGCAAATGACTCAATTAAGAGTGAATGATTTATTAAGTGAAAACAAAAAACATTTCTTAGCCACGAAAGTAACCTTACTCAAACGTACCTTCTGTTCTCTTTCCGTTCTCATTAGTCTCATGAACCGTTTAACTTAAGATGTGTTGCAACTTTATTTTCCCTGAAAAACCGTGCATATTGCTATTGAAAAATGTATTTATTCTCCCTGAATAAAGTTTGATATAGATGACTCGCAGTAACATACCAGGATTTCAGTTAAAATTGAGCTAAGGGGATTTATGTTGTGCTTTTTGCTATTGAGAATAGTTTATACATTTTATAATTTTATTTTATCCAACGCTTATGTCTCTCTGACATAAATAAGTAACGTACATAACATTCCTATGTATTTTGAAGTATTGGAAATTTTAAAATCGGGAATTTGGTCTTAAAATAAAGAAAAATCCTTGAACTCATTTGGAAAAGGAAGACCCTTTTGTATTGCACATTATATGCCATGTAAAACGCAAGGAATGACTAATTACTATTGTGTTTTTGTCTTTGAAAACAACATTTTCGTTATCTGATTTTTTTTTTTGATTCAATGGCTTCAGAGTAATTTTCAAAAAGAAAGACAAAATTTGACATAATTTCAAGCTTGAAGAAAAATTCCCCAAGTTTGGATTGGTTTAACAAATAGATATTTTGCGTACAGATTAAATAATGGAGCAATAGGGATAGTGACTGTGAGTTGGGCGAAGCAACTAGATTTTACTGCCTTTAATTGACGGTAATCTGAAAATGAAATTTAAGACTTATCACGGTGCCAATTGTTGTAATGCCTAAGGTATGGGCGTTCAAAGTCATTGCATCAAAATTATTTTTTTGCAACATTAGATATCTGATGCGATTATAGAAGAATGTAACTGCAAATAATAAATCTTCTCCCGAGGTCATGAATTACCGCGCCATGATATCTAGGCTGCATTTGATTTGGGTTTACGTCAAGGACTTACTAATCGTATTTTCATTTACAAGTAGCTCTCATGGCTATTGGTCCAAAACTCCTCAAATAAAATATCAGTTGCTGCTGACTTGCAGTGAATGTTTTTTTGTTACCTTATGAGAGTGAAAACAAGCGAAATAATTTTACAATGTTTAATAATCTCAGGACTAATTCGTTTTAGTTCAATTTATATCTATGAGGAACACTTCTTGATTATCTAGTATGAGGACTGGAATTGTCTTGAAGCTCCCGAAGTTGTCAGTGAACAGTTGGTGCATTATAATGATTTGGTGTTACATTCAAGTTGTGAACTTGTTATTAAGGATGACCATATTCTTTGGTTTCGGCAATTGCTCAAAGAAGCACTCTCCCAAAATCCTGGGGTCATTTTAAAATATACCTTTACCATGCTAAGCTGGACGCTGATACGTTTGGAAGTGCAATGAAACATTTTATCAATGGAGATATGGCAAGCTATGCAAAATGGCTAGCTTGCTCGCAATAGCTATTTTTGGGAATATACTCAGCAGCGTAAAATGGTTGATTTATTCGTCCATGTTTGGCAAGATGTTGAAAGTATGTGATGCCTGACACTAAACCTGTGAAATATAAATATATTCCACAATGCCAAAGCCTGTTTATCTCAAAAATAAACATTCGTGTTTTATTAAGACACTATAAGTGTCGTCTTTGTATATTCTTGTATCATACTGGAAGAAAATAGAATTCGTGTGCTTCGGTGTAAACTTTTCTTTGGTTAAGACTTGATATACGGTAATGAATCACGGAAGCATTTATTATAACCACGTGGTCGCCATTAGAAGCACCGTTTGATATTTTTTAGTAGGAATCGTTACTTTTGACGTTAATATAAATATATTGAGCCTCTCCTGGTTTGGTAACATTACTTCTTCTTGCGTGAAGTGTGCGCATTGACAACCTTCTTTCATCAACTAAGTGCAATGAAATCTTGGCTCACCGTGGTGAATTCATGCAAATATTTCTCATGACAATTGACTTGCGCATAGCGCACGAGTGATGTGTCCTTGCACTACAGTCCAAGAAAAATATAATAATACTGTATACACCTAAAATACTGTGTTGATTGCTGCACGGGCGGAATGAATGTGTTTTTTTACGACGATGTGAATGAAAAAACGAACAAAAAAACGTTTTCTGTGGTTGAATATTGGAGTGAAGTGTATTTTATCTTTATTGGTGTTCAAGATTGCTACTGGACAAGGCAATTTCACTCTCTGGTCACTAGTGCATACGTAGTGAATTGTACATGGAATGTGATGTGTGTTGGTCAGTCTTTATTCAGCAATGTTAAGTTCCCACTACACTATGTCTTGTGTCCCGATCTAAGTTCGCACATTCCAGGTTCCGGAAGCACTAAAAAAAAACTCTCGTACATATAATAGATAAATATATATCTATTTAAATACGTGTATGTATAAATAGGATGTTCATGTAGTTTCATTGCCTTCTTGATGGTGTGAGATTTCCCCTTTTGAAAGGCGGGATGGAATAAATATGGTTGACAGCCACAAGCTCACCTCTTCATTTTCATCACAAAAATGCCACATTTTCGTCAGAAATTCATTACCTGTGTATCGGATTCTCATTCAGCTGATACATTTTATGGGCATGCCCTCATTTTATCCATAATTTGCTGATATGCGTATTAACGATATGAATAACAGTTCCAGTTAAACTGCTACCAACCAAAACTTAATAGCTAATACCAGCTGAAATATGTAATTCACAACTCCTTTCCGTCTACTATAACCTTCGTCTATTGTGTATTTATTTTCTTTGTTTGCAGGGAATTCCTAACAGAAGTGAATTAGGAATTACCCACTAAAAATGTCACTCCATTCGATCGTTTGCATAGCTGATATCAATTTTGAGCTTACCCTTCTAAAATTTGATCTAATTCTCAACTTGAGCATCTATCTTCGTTTATCGTGTTTTCCACATTCATATATTGAAAAGAAAAACATTTTATATATTTTTTCGTTGTATTTAGCCTTAGCCTTAGTCTTGCCTTGGCATTTTTGCTACTAGACATTCTAGCAGTTTGCTAAATTATTAGGCAAGGTTTCCTACTTTTTTTTACTGCCTAAACCGAAAGATTCTTACTCGTACGTATTTCATGCTCATACATTTTTAAATGACGAGATCTATTTCTCGCGATTAAATGAAAAGTGAAAATTTTTAACCGCGCGAAAACGTGATGGCTATATATGAATGCTGGGAAAAGCCTGTGTGACGTCATTCTGGTTCCGGCTGCCACTGTGTGAGGCCACCTTGGAGCAAGCCTATGCGCGCCGCAACGATGCAAGCTGCTAGCAGGTAGCGCTTTGCTTAAATAAGGATTATTATTCCCCTATCAAACGAAGAAACTTTCCGAACTTAGGTATTTTAAATGTGTGGTTGTTAAGAAATGTTTCCCTGAGCTCTGTGCCTCATGCTTGCATTGGTAATCTCAGACGATGTAAAATTCCTGACTACTCGTATAGAAACTAGGTCCCTGTGACGTGACGTGGAGTGGCATCGCATGGCCGCCAATCTGGCATTTTTTCAAATGAGGTTAGAATTGAACATTAAAATTCGTCTAAACTAGGATTTCTTAGACCAAATAGTTTATATATTATGTATACACTAATGGTGGAAAACGAATCGCAATCAATGCCTTTCGTTTTCTTTGATGAAGGGAACTATCCTATTTTACAATATTTTTTGCTGTGAGTTTAAATTATTTTCCTATCTTGTGGTTCAGTTTCTATTCAACCACATTTAGAGGATAATCTGGGTAAATGGGGAACACGCTAAATAGAGGCAACCACTTGGGTCCTAATATATAATAACTAACCGAAATGCACAGCATTTTCATTAATTTATGAAAAATTTAAACCATTTGTCCTACTTCTCCCGCAATGACTTCCCCACTGATTTATTCATTTATTTAAGAAACTCTTGGCAAACTTGCTTTCACATATTGCCTTAATAGCTAATGCGTTTGCAATTATTTTTCTCTGCAATTTATTCGGTCTCTATATTTTTAGCCATTAGATAAGTTGGTTAATTTCATTTCATTCTGTGAAGGTACAATTCTAGGTGTTGGTTCTTACTTTTCGGTGTACACCGACATATCAATATTATCCACCCTTTAATGTTTTTAGTAACTCTTCCCTATTGAAGATGCATATTTTGTTCTCTGAAATATTTCATTTAATTTTATTTTTTGCGGATTTTCCTCATCCATGTATAATATTTCAAATCCCTCTATCTCCATTCTCCTGATTTGGGAACACGTGCTGTGTTGCTCAGCTCTCTTCAGCTCCATCTTACAGGTAAATTCCATTGATACATCAATGATGATGTATTACATCATTTCCTCTTCTTTCCCACTGTTTTTTTACTCTTGATTATCCATACTACAAGTGAATTATTTAACGAAAAAGAAAAGAAAAACTTTGTCATACTCCACAAATTTATTTGCATCAATATTACTATAAATAAACGTTTTATAATAATGTTAATAATAAGAAATTGGTGAAATATAACTAAGTTTTTTATTAAAAAGGACTTGCACAAGTTTGAGCCTTAGATGATAGAAATCAATTAGGCGTTTTTTTATATTTTTTTCATTACGTGTTTTAGCTATGGAAAAACTATCCATTTCTTATTTTTTCATATTTTTTACGGAGTTACTTTAATGTGTAGGGCCACAGCACTAATTTTTGAGCCTATTTTGCTATCTTTATTCCATAACATTTTCGGAAATGCACTGATACCAAAATAAAGACTGATATATTTCCCAATGGTAAATGTAAGGGTGATACCAGTTCATCTTATTTTTTATCTAATAAATAGTACTGTTGATATCCTTGTTTTCTCCACGCAAGAAATGGGTGACAAACAGTGTGCTTTTGGAACATGATTCTAGAGCGCCCAATTTTTTGGAATACAGTTAAGTTAGGTGTACCGTGAATAATACTGAATAACTAGTGATCCGTGTACTATTAGGATAAATTCTTAGCTGAATTTTCCATAGCGATTTTCTTTTACATTAGCCCTGGATTATGTCTGTAAAGTGCTCAAGCTACGGGAGAATACGATTCGTACGATAAATGGCTTATAATAGCCTCATATTAATGCGCTGTATTACCTATGATTGCACTGTAAAATCCCATTATGGTAGCAATGAGTCTGAATTTACCATTTATTTCACATGGACATTAATTTTTCCCCTTATATTTATTTTAGATGTTAATTTTCAGTGCTTAGAAACTTTAAAACCATAAAAAGCAGCATATTAGAACTGGACAATACTTATTGATTACCATATGAAATGTCTGTCCTCTCTTGCCATTGCTTTTTAACATATACGCTGAGGAATGGTAATTATAGCGTGGGGTGAGTTGATAGCTGGAATAAAAGTGGGAGGAATAATGTTTAAATCAGTGAGGTTCACGTATGACGAGGCTTTGATTAGCCAGTCAGCGAGGAGACTGCAGGTTCTAGTAAATACGTTTGACAGGCGTTGCGAGGATAATGGCAATAGGATTAATAACAAGAAGACCAAGATTATGCGGTTTTAAAAACATTGCGAGCCAGAAATTTGGGGCTTTAGAAAGAAGAAGGTGGGCAAAAGAGTGTGCGGGAGGAGCAATTCAACTATTTGTGTAGAATATAAGAGGAAACTGATTCAGCAGTGAGGACATCACGAAGAGAATTGCGTTGGCAAAAGAGGCGTTCATGAAAAGTAAGGTGCTTCTGAGAGGATTTGTTGTAAAAGTGTAAGGAGAAGATAGTGAAGTGTCTAACCTAGGATGTAGCGATTAACGGTGCGGAAACATGGACACTTAGGAAGGTTTTTATTATAGTATTCTACCGATTAAGGCAGGTTTCCATGGAGTGTTCAAGAAGTGATCTGGAAGCCTCCCTTTCCTTCCAGCACCGCCTTCTTTAAATCACTGTAAGGCCTCATCCCTTTCAATCTATCTAAAAATCCTATTCTTTTCCTTCCCCTTACTCTACCCCTAACATTCTACCCTCTAACACCATTTTCAACATCTCCTCCCCGCTAAGCACTAACTCATCCATACCTTCTCTCTAATCCGTATCTCATCTAAAAGCTGCCGATCCACGCCAACCTTAGCCAGCTCTTCCTCGTTCCTTTTCCTCTCCGTCCATTTCACCCTCTCCATTCTTCTCCATACCCACATCTCGAATGCCTCCAATCTTCTCTCGTCTTCTTTCCTAAATGTCCACGTTTCCGCACCGTAGATCGCTACACTCCAGGTCCAACTCTTCACTAACCTTTTCTTTAAACTCTTACATAACGATCCTCTCAGAAGCTCCTTCCTGTTCATGAACGCCTCCTTTGCTAGTGCAATACGCTTCCTGATGTCCTTGCTACTGTGTCCGTTTTCCTCTAATGTGCTGCCCAAATAGTTAAACTGCTCTACCTGTTCATGTTTTTCCCCACCTACTTTTATCTTGAGTCTCACATTCCTCGCTCACGATACTTTACAAAACCGCATTACCTTAGTCTTCTTGTGATTAAACTTAGGACGGTAGGCAAGGAAAAATTAGAGTCTTTAAATGTGTGGGTATGGAGAAGAATGGAGAAGGAGAAGTGGACGGAGGGGCGAAGGAGGAACTACGAAGTGCTTAACATGGTGGGTGAGAAGAGAAGATTGTGACTGAGATGCGGAGGAGACAGAAGGTGTGTATGGAGCGGGAGGTGATTTTTAAAACAGTGCTAGAGGTTACAATATTGGGTAGACGAGGAAGAGGCAGGAAGAGAAAAAGGATTTTAGATAGCTAGAATGAAAGAGAGTAAGCCTAATTATGAATTGGATAGGAAGCCCATGAGGTAAGGGGATACTAACAGGATACCTCGTATATACTCCAACCAAACCTATCTTAATCGGTGGAACACATTGAATATAAATTTGAATATGCAGTTCACATTCTTAAAGAGGTGAACGTCTGAATTAAAAACTCTCGGATACAATTTTCCCATTCATTTTGCTCAAACAGTTTGGACTCCTTTTCTGCCGAAGCCCTCCTAATTTGGGATATAAATGGCTGGGTAATCTTAAAAGGGGTTGGCTCCGTTCTCGGGGAGGAGTCTTTTGAGAAAGATAAGCGGGGCAGTGGAGGCGTGATTTTGCCTTCGATTGAAATAGCCCGTCCAGTGAAGTAGCCAGCGTGAAAAGTCAATGACGAGGCCGGATTTCTCCTTCCGATTAGACATCGGCCGCTTTTGCCCTCCGCGCCGCCGCTGATATCTGCTTCTCATATCCCATCAACCCCTCTTTTCAAGACACTTCCCTCTCGAAGGGCATCTTGTCCAAATCTTGGCCCCCGGTGCCGGCAGAGTAGATTAATGGGCGAGATTCGGTGGCTTTGGAAGGCCTTAAGGGCAACAATTGATCTCTCTCCGAGCATGGTGTTGAAAGGGAGCGTGCGTCGTGTTTCACCTGCTTATTTTAAAGGCCTAAGTTTACACTCACTCAGTTATTTTTTCTGACTTTGCCCTGACTACATTTGAATATCTACCGATAAGAATGATTTGTAGTTCGCAGCATGCCCGCAAAGTAAGTACCGTTTCGTTATACCGCCATCGAAACGCTGCTGTCGCAGCTCCGCGAATGTGTAAGAATAGGTAAATGATGACAAAGATCAAGTTTATTCTCTTGAAAGGTCTAGAGCAGGGGTCTCCAATTTACTATGCCACGAGGGCCACATTCCAAGTTCCGAATCGCCCCGCGGGCCAGATAGCAAATTTGCCGATGACTGAAGTATTCGATTCCAAAGTCTACTGAAGTACCCGGTGGCGTATTTCTTATTTATGAACAATTGAAGGCGACTTTAACGTGTAGCACAGCGCTGCAATGCTCCTAGCGGTGTCTCACAGAGTTAAACGAGCGAGAATCGCGCGCTACTTGAAACGAGTGCGCGGGCCGGATGAAAGCCCTCCGCGGGCCGGATCCGGCGTATTTTGGAGACACCTAGTCTAGAGTATTCGATCACTAGGTGTTTCAATCCGAAAGTTGATTTGGATAGGACTGAGTAGAACCCACCGCGAAGTAAGGCATATCCGTTTTAATTTCGCAAACTCAGGGTTGTAGACTCGTTCCTTTCCCTAGCCCACCACGGACTTCGAAGTTTTTGCTTTATAGGAGTGTCGGAAAGCTTCAATCAGGATTTGAACCTGGGGCCCCTCCTTATTATAGCCTTGCTCTAAACACTAACCTAATACGCCCCAAACACTTCAAAAGTAGGCCTAATTGTGAATTGAAAAGGTCGTGGTTTTTGTTACATTGTCTTTCTGCTGACACCATAACACCCGGATCGTGTTATATTTACATTGGTTAGCGATAGTTTAAAACGTTGAAAACAACTGATATCCGATCCTGCCGGCTGTGAGGTGGAGATGTCACCAAAAAATATCGTGCTCAATGCGTACTGAGATAGAAGGCATTCTGCCTGTTGACTTTCATCTTATAGGTGAAACCATCAATACGTCACCATGCTGTGAATCTTGGATTAATCTTAGGCGAGCGGTCGAAATCAAAATGTGTTAAATTCTCAGTCCAACTGCACAGAGGAAACCCAATTCCTTTCCGCAGGGGTAATTACTGTTTCCACTTCGGTCGTATTTTAATCGGTTTTTCAAAATGTCTGAATGCAATGCGATAGACTTTTTTCCAATAATTTGCAATATGTTTGTAATTGCGATAAATATAATTGAGCTTTTATGCATTTGATGGGTCACATCATCATGTAAATAAATTTCGGTTAAAACCGCTAATTATACCTTATTTCCCGTGAAACTCGGATCAATTTGTTCGTCAGCGACGCGAGTGGCGACTTTTGTAAACCCATTTAAACGCGCGGTGGGTGACAACACATTTAGGGGCCGACTGAACGATCCTCTTTTGTAACATCCGTGGCTCAGTCGAGAGATTGTGTTGCATCATGGCAACTCACGATCCCATTCTGCTGATTTCACTCATGACCTTATTCAGCATATCAGTTGGGAGCAGGTCAGTCATCCGTCATATAACCCCAAGATCGCACCTTCTATCATTTATCCGTGACTGTGCAGCGTTCAGAAAAATTCGGACACCCCCAAGCAAAATATCCACTCAGTATGAAGTTTCCCAGGGAAAGGAAATGCCCCCTTATCCTGAAAGTATAAAATCCACACGCCGCCTGTAGCTTAGTTCGAGGTGAGCTCAACCCTTCCCTACCCAAACAAACCTTTGGGTTGAATCACTTTGTGAGTTATAGACTAGAACTTTGTCATCATCTGCCTCTTCAGAAAATACAAAAAATAGCATCCAAAAATACCGAGGTAAAAATTTTAAAATTTGATCTACAACCATACATTGTCCAAGGTTATACATGTTTATCCCCTGAAATATTGAATACAAGTTTAGCGATTAAAAATTAATTCAAAAAGATTGGACATAGTAGGTTGATACTTAATCTGAAACTCCAGGTTTGTTGTTTTGGTTGTCAGATATTTATGACCTCAATTAAGAGAACGCACCGCAACCGCCTCATATGTAGGTATGATATAATGACGTGTTATTCATTCAAAAACTTACTCTATCATATTTAAATTCTCATTGTAACTATTAATGGAATTATGGTGATTTATTTGTGTAGATAAATTGTAATTTCATCCAAAAAACTTTTTTGACAATTTTTCCAAGGGCCCAAAATTTAATTATAAAGAATACGAGTTGAAAAGTATTGAAGATTCATTACTTACCGATAATTAAGCCTTAAAATAACACATTTTGGCTGGGTATGTACGGAAAGACAATATATTTTCCCGTAAACATTTTATGAATCTAATTTTGTAAAATAATAAAGCAAGGACACTTCCTTTACGAGTTTAAATAGGATATTCAGCAGTTCTGCTCTTGGAACTGGAAATGACTATTCGATGATTACAATGCGTTGTTATGGGTAGCATAAAAGTTATGATTTTTAAAGTATGGTATTTATTTATTTTCACGTATCTTAAAAATGATAATATCTTCTCAATATTTTCTTTTAGGTTTTGTACTATTATCAAAGATAAAACTAACTCTTGGCATATATTCCAAATGTTATATAATTTTGAGGGTGATAGCGTTAGGCTGCCATTAAATCAATTGAAAATACAGTAGCTATTAAAAAACGATTGACAAGAAATTAAGTTATTCTTTCAAATTTATGTAGAAAAAAAGGAGAATTTATGCTTGAAAATACAATTATAGAGGAAGAGAAATTCGTTACGATCAGAATAAGCGAGGGATATATTTTTTTCGCATTTTTGGCTCAAATGAATGCAACTAAAAAGTTATCAATAGAACAATGGTATTACACATATTTATTATAATATTGGTTAAAAATCGGTCATTTATTTTAATTATGTTTAGGTGAAATCTATAATTAATGAAATCAAATAAATTTTGATTTTGTACTTTTTGACCATGAAAGAGAATAATGTACCACCGCTTGACATAATAGCCGTAGGAATGTATTGTATTCAAAACGGTTATATACTGCTATTGTTGAAATGCTTTAGCCCACAGAAATATATTCGTATTATCACCAACCACTATAGAGGAATTGAATACATTTCGCTTTGAAGGTTTACGGTATTCCAAGCATCACATAATAATCATTTTAGGAGGGATGAATATATATTCAAACATGTTTTGACAAGCGCAGTCAGGAGCAAATTCAACGAAAAACACAACAGCTCCGAAACTCACCTGGTCCATTTTAACATGCGTGAGAATGATCAAATCCTTTGGCTTTCATCTGCAAACATTTTCCTTCTCCTGTTTTTTTCTCGGGCAGTCAATAAGCCTCAGCGTTTGAGGAGAACTCCTCCTCTTGCTTTAACGCCCGAGATCCCGACCAAAGCCTCACTTCCCCGAGCATAATCTTCCTGGTCATTGAGGGCAATTAAAATTCCTTCGACGGGAGGCGTGCGCGGGGGGGGGGGGAGGGTGATCGAACGGAAGGTGACGGAGTCGGGTGGGAGCCACACGATCTGGCCGCCCATCGACTGCGTTGCGCGATAGAATACACGCAGGAGGACGTGAGCAAGGAGAGTGCTGACATAGTCTCGTTATGGGTAGCAGAAAAGTTATGATTTTTAAAGCATATTTTTTATTTATTTTCACGTATCTTAAAAATTATAATTTCTTCTCAGTATTTTCTTTTAGGTTTTGTATTATTACCAAATATAAAGCTAACTCTTGACATCTATTCCAAATATTCTATAATTTTGAGGATGATGGCGTTAGGTTGCTATTAAACTGTGGAAACCACGAAAGGTTATCATAGCGAATATGAACGAACCCTTCCACCACGTTTAAGCTTCTAGTTTAGATCATTTTTGACAATATAATTGCTCTTGAGGTTTAGTTAATTTATAAAAAAAAAAACAAATTTTCCAACGTTCCAGAATTTATATCCCATTTTCAAGTCTTATTTATTTATTTTCATACCACCAAAAACAGGTAAAAATTGACCTTTTATATCGGGGTTTATTTAACGTTTCAAATACTACATAAGCTTAAAGAATCTTGCCCAAGATAAGGGAAACAAACCTAGGCGGGATTCAAACCCATTCCTTTGTTATATTATCTGTTATATTATTATTCATTTACCTATATTTATTAAATGATTAGATGAATGAATGAATAAATAAAAATGCGGTCAAGGATTAAAAATGAATTTAGACGCGCAAAAAATATCAAGTAAAACATTATGAAATGGTTTTAAGAATTAAAAAAGCAATTTAAAAAAATTGATGTAAGATGCACTTCATGCAGTGGTTTAGTTCTTTTGTTAGTTGCCAATTTACAATATTGTATGTACCTTTATATTCATATTAATTTTGATTAATTAGATTGGATAATATTTTGCTTTAACCACTTATGCCAATTATTTTATTACGTTTTTGTTTTCATGTATGAATCATTCTTAATGTTCGTTTATTACGCTAAATCTAAATTTCTGTTTCGAAAATTTCAGGGAAAAATTCTGAAAATTTAGATACTAAATAATATTTAATACTAAATCAGAAAAAATATTCAAATAAAGGTATTTCACCTAAATTTTCTAATTTTTTAAATTTCTAATAAATTTGTCAAAATGTTTTATTGAATATATTTGCACATTATTATTAATTTTTGACCACTTTGGTATTCAATGTACTTCTCACCTATTCATTTAAGTCATGAAAATGGAAATTCAATTTCGGAAACGTGTACAAATGTTTTATAAATGAGCAAAACCTCAAAAGTTCATATTTAAATATTAAGGAGAGGCCAAAATTAAAGAAAAATATGATTACAATTAAAATAATTATTAACCTATGATGCTTCTTCAGAAAAACGCATGCTAACCTTATTTCACTTTGTATATATCCCGAAGATTACCAGTTTAAAAGTCACCAATTTATTTGTTAAATCCGATTTACAGCTCATCTAAATAGGGTTTGGTTTTGGTCAATTTTAATACAACTCCACCCGAATCTATAAAAGCGAAATTTCATTTTAAAATCATGAAACTTAACTCTAGAGCAGGTGTCTTTTCGGTTCTACTGCTGAATATTTCAGTAATATTCTTAGTACTTCATAGTTATCATGCTCTACTCAATGTTGCTATTGTTGACTGTCTATATTGACTACATTGTAAATTCATGGACAAGTTTTATCTTTAATACGCACAAATTTTGAGTCGCCAAACAATTACTTGCTATAGGAGACTTCAATGCTTGTGGCAGTTTTGAATCAAGAGTAATTTCAATGAGACTGACATAAACATCATGTATCCCTTCTCCAGTCTTAACCCTTAATCCTCTCCACCATTATTTCTCTCTTTTTCTACTCTGAAACAATTATTTTTCATTTCGGTAGTAAATAGGCTTGTCCCTGTTCAATCTTAGCGGTCATCGTAGGCTACTTCTTGACTTCCGCAATAAAATAATCATGTGGAATGTGCATATTAAATTGTCCACGGCAATTTACATGGGTGAAATGGTCAATAGAGAGAAAAGAAATATACTTAAGTGTTTTTTTATGTTTGAAATGATTAAAACTTTATCTTTATGGATGATTGGCTGACTGACAAGAAAGGAACATGTTAAAAATTTATCGCCGATTCAAAAATGATCCTAAAACTAGCTATAATTCTCTAGGAAGTCTTAAAACATTTATATCCATCCATTTGAAAGACTTAAACAAATTTGTTTCTGAAAGTGAGAAAGTTTTCCAGGGGAACGCCGTCAGACCAAGCTCTCGATAAATATTCCATCAATTTTAAAGCTCAAGGGATGGCGAGGTATGCTAAGATATATTTTTTTAAATATTCATAATGACGTCTTTAAAAATTTATCGGTTTATATCCGTGATTCATTCGGAATCGGTGAAAAACCGTTCGTTTTTCTTCTGAAAGGTGAAACCGTAACATAGAGTGTGACTTAATTAAGGATTCACCAGGCATCCACCTCGTTATCTTCTCGACGAGCCAATCTGGTTTCACCCCGGGGCACTTTCCTCCAATCCCTTAAAAAAATCATGATCGGAAGCAAACATCACTTTTCACACACCCTCGGCAACGCTCCCACCTTGTCTCGCGCTTAAAAATGCATGCTCATGGCTTCCTTGCCTCGACGCAACTCTTTCCAGATTCTTTTTTCAAATGAGCAATCTCATTCGCCAAATAAGCGTGATAATAGCCAGGTCCGACCCAGCCTTCGCCACTGGAAAGGGAAAAATCGTTTCATTATTAATTCATCCCATTGGTCCCTCTTTTTCACAATTTTAAACGCATTTCGAAATCAATGTATATTACCGGATGGAGATCATTATGCATGTATTAAAAAAAAACAAATCACTGGATCCTCTTCACTCGTCTTCCATAAAGAGGTGGTGTAATTGGAGGGCCGGATGACGGGGTGAGGATTTGCATAAGAAATTGAGTGCACTTAAAGATATCGGCAAATTATCGCACCCCCGTTCGGTTTTTCAAAGGCTATATCCGCCGCGCAACCTTCATTTGTTCACATTTCAAAAACTGGCGGGTAATTATGAATCCACTTAGATTTTTTTGGTGCATAAAATGTGTAAAAAAAGTAAAATTGTAATATCGTAAGCATGGTCGATTCAAACTAGTCAGGAATCGAGCACGCTTAATTCCTTCATCTGAATACATTTTACGCGCAGGCCGTCAATATTCGCAGGAGTTTATGACTTTAAAAAATAAAGATTATTCCCCTTATATGTTAACAAGAAGGATGATGAAAAATTTTTCGGTCTCCGAAGGTAGATTCCATGACACCTTTTGGTAGGAAAATTACCATTTAATTTTTGGTGGAAGTCAAAAAGTAGCCAGGCTAATTGCTTACAGGCTGATCCTGAGGAGTTTGGTTGCAGTGTAAAATTAAGCAACTCATATCAACTTCTCTCGATAAAAGTGAAGAGATTAAGGGAGCTACCTTAATATAATGTAGATATTTTCATGCTTCAGGTATTTTCTACGCGTTTGGCATTGTATTTGCTTTTCATACCGGTGGTGAATAAGCATTCTTTCTGACCAATCATAGCGGTCATGGAAGGCTACTTCTTTGTACTTCCTTCTGACTTCCGCAATAAAACAATCATGTGGAATGTGTATATTAAATCATCTAAGGCATGATCAAATTTTTTATTCACGTTGATCATATTTTTGTGGATAATTCATGGAGGTTAGTAAATATCCAGCTGCTGAGGTAAGTACCTTCATGAAATGTTTTTCTGAGTTATCCACTAAATTTTCCTGGGCACAAAAATATAAGTCACTCATAAATTTTTGTTCGCGATTGTACCTTCTCCTTAGAGCACTACAGTGTGGTTGTTCCGCGATAAATTATTTTTCACGAGCGTACATGTGCGTAATAAACTTAAATATGTGCAGATAAACTATTTCTACACCAAAATTAAAAATAAATAGTAAATTTTCTTATTAATTTGGTATCATATACGACCAAGGTAGTAATTTAACGCCACTACAGTACTTACACCATTTTGACAACGGGAGTAAGTGCGATTTCTCCAAATGTATAGAGCTGATTATAGCCCAGCTTAGTTATGTTATGGCGTACCTAACTTTTTTATGAGCAATCACCGAGTCAACGCCTTGGACCTACTACCGGACTTAATCCCTTTACCTCATCCTCACCATCAACTGTTCTTTCCAAATCTGAGCGGACGTTATTCTTTCTTCTCCGTGGATAGGAAGCACAGGCCATCGATTCACAAGAATTTATGACTTTTAAAAAGACTTTTACCGTCTTATATATTAACACAAAGCGTGATAAAAATACTTTCAGAGCTCCCGATAATCAGTGACGTAGCAATCCTCACCATCCATTTAACCTTCTCTATCATACTTGTTATTCGCAGTTTATCCAAAGGCTTTTTATTTATTTTTTTTTAATTTTTGGGTATGATAAGTGCCAATTAATTCAGGATTACCGCTGTGAAACCTCTTCGCAAAATGGACCTGTTTTTTTACGTACATATTGCGTATTTAAATACACAGATCTAGATTCATTACACATTGGTATTTTAATGCTGGAGAAATTTGATTGCTCGCGAGAAAACGTATAAGTGCCAACAACTTATCTACTCTCTATCAAAGTACGGAACCCTCTTCTCTTAGTATACAACTTGAAATTGTGTCACCTCAGAAATGGATATTAGTATTTAAGCATAAAACGATCAACAATTTAAATGCCTTTGAAATTTATGATTGTTGATAAGTTTGAAATGCAGTTGTTATTTCTCTAATTCCATATTCTAAATTCTTTTCCAACCATCGTAAGTCATCCCTCTGAATTAAAAAAAAAAATATCCACAGAGGTATTGCTTAATTCTCTGGCATGAAAAAATTAATACTTCTCACTCGGCTAGTCATTAGCTCATAGCTGTCTGAACTCTGTTCAAACCGCTGAAAAATCTATTTTATTGAAATGTAAAATTTTTCCAAGCTACTATTGTGCTTCCATCGCATTTATTTCGCTTGTATAGAAAGAAAATGTTTTTTTCTCCAATTATTTCGCTGACAATATTCCAAATTCTCCTCAAACCACAGGTTTTGTATTCCTCTGAAATTTACATAATTTCCACATCGTCATTTTGTTTTTCTGACATTTATTTCACTCGCATGAAGAAATTTGTTTTTCAGTATGCTAATGATTCGCAGAAATAAATATAAATTTTCTAAACGGTCACGGAAAGATAAACCGATCCTAAGAATGTTTACAATCGTTCTTCGACGTTATTATGTTACTCTGGTATTTATTTCGCTCGCATGAACAATTACTGATTTCTACTAAGCTAGTCATTCACTGACAAAATTTGAAATTATCTTCAAATAAGAAAACATCCACTCCTGTGAAGGTTATTTATTAATGCGCAGCATTAACAGCTGCCTCTCATTTTTAATACGATCGTACGAAAAAATGACTACTAATTGCTAAAATAGTTATTTGAATAAATAATTACCTACTGATTCTCTTCCAAACACCGAAACACCATTTCCCTAAAAGTTAAAAATTAATACCCATCGTTATGATATGACTCTCGTATTGAATTCGACCGTGTGAAAAAAAACTATTTATTACTGAACTAGTCATTCGCAGACAAAATTCCAATTTCTTTTCAATCATAGAAAAATCAGTATTTTTAAAAATCAGCAGGAGCTCTGGTATTTAAAAATTATTCCACCCCATTATTGTATTTCACTGCCATTTCTTTCGCTCGCATGGCTTATTCAATAAAAGCCTTATCCAGAAAATTATTACCTTTTTTTCTAGCGCCGACGCAGTGGTACCGTCATTGCTTTTAAGCATCTTAGAGGTGAGTCAGCTGCAATTAACGTCATTGTAGTCGCATTCTCGAATGCACTTCATTGCCCTGATTGTATTTACATTGTTCAAGACTGCTCTTGACCCCGCCGGCAGGGAGATTCGTACTTTGATTTGGTTTATGATAGTAAGGAGCATAAAAACGGAAAAAAATTACCGTTAAATTAGACATTTTTTATAGGAAAATGCTGTTGTTGATGGAATGGATTGCGCAAATAGTTTTAAATGTACGAAATGAAAGGCGAAGGAATGTGTACGATGGGGCTCGCAGTTTTGCCTTCATCTACGTCTAAACCTACATACTATCCCGCCAGCGGCCTCTACAGGCGTGTGGCGGGGGATGTTAGGACACTAGCCGTTTACGCATACAGTAAATGCTCCAACGAAATTATGCCTAGCATTCGTTTGAGTCTTTATCGTGCTGGGTAAAAACGAATTCCCATACCTATCCGTCCATCAAAATATGTCGTAATTTATCGTTTCTGTCGGATCTGGAAATATGGTGTGGTTCTAATATGATGTTCTCCGTGTCGCTCGTAAGGATATCCATTCTTTTTTGCCTAGCGCCTTTCCTCTGAGTCTCTATCGGCTCCCAACCTAATTTATATACGTCTTAGTAACGCTTTCTATACGCCCTTAGAATTTTTTGACGAATTGAGCAGCTTTCCTATGCATTTTATTAATTCCACGGCTTTTGTTTCAGCAGCGGATCCCATATGCACTCTAATATTCAAAATGCAGTCGAACGAGTGCGAAATAACTCCTCTCTTTTGCTTCCACGTTCGAAAATCTTTCCACAATACGCTTGGCGAATCCTAGCTTCATCAGTGCTTTGCCAGATGTATCAGGTGTGTTCCCCACGATTTTCACGTAAGTATGAAGAGTCATCGAAAAAAATCGTGATAGTAGAGATACCACTATTATCTGGCTTCCTGGCGATTTTCATAATATTTCTGCTACTACCGCCAATTTTTCTTGCATTTGAAGCATGAGCTTGTAGGTAAGTGAACGATTCCAAAACAACGAGACGTGAAGCGCAGGAAAACCTTTATATATAAAACCCCCACACAGCGTAATTTTAAGGAAACCTCCCTTGTTCAGTCATCAGATAATTCATCAGCAATCATCATCAGTAATCATATAATTGCACGTAATCAGCACCCTTCCAATGAACATTGCACGAAAAAAAACGTAACGAACATCTCTTATTACGAAAACTTCATACAACGAAGTCTGAGCATGGGCGCAAAACATCAAAAGTACCCCTCTAGCACGAATTATTGAGAAAAAACGCAGTATTTTGCGCTTACAGGTCATTTTTTCCATCGATATTTACGTAATAAGCAGGAAGTAGAACCGCATATTTACCTTTTGCAGGGGTTCACACCCGAGACCTACAAGGCGGAGGGTATGAAGGAAACTGGACGCTCTGGCTCCATTGTCAACTCTTGATGGTTCAAGAAACGTGCAAGGGAAGCCAAAGCTTCGCTCCGAGCAGGGGCGCTTGGCAATTTAACGCTTGTCTCTGAACCTCCTACGCGGTTCGGAGATAATCTTGTGGAGAAACAACTTTCCTTTCTTCAGCCCTTACACTCCTGTGTGCATTGGTATAAATAAATTTACATTATTGGAGTTTATTTATCGTAGCAAGTCGAATGAAATGTGGTGTCTGCGCTTATAATCACGGTTTTTCTTCATCACCATAGTGCTTTCGTTTGCCCTTGAAGATCTAATCAGGTTACCTTTCTGCAATGGTTCTCATTTGCGAAGGCGCAGGTGGTTTGGATAGAGCTCAATTTTCTTTTAATTCGAAACACAGTACTTTCTGAATTGGTTTACATTCGCAGTGGCGTTTAAGGTTTGGGGGGGGGGGCTAAATTTTCCCTTCGAAAAACGTATCAGATTACTTCTCCGTATTGGGTTACATTCCCGGGATCTCGTGAACGATATGAGGTTGGTGTTTTCAACTTAAATAGTTTCAAATTACCTTTCCTAATTGGCTTGTTTTTTAGATCGGCAGGTGCATTCTTATCGAAAAGAGTAGGATGAAGTATTCGAAACTTCTTAGGTATATGTTCAGCCAATGGACGCCAATGTTTGTGGTCTCTGTCCCCATAACAGAGGAAAAATCTGGACTTACCTCTCCACCTTATCCAAATATAACTACGAACTTAAAATTGTAATCTTTTGTGATTGGTAAATTTTCGTGTCCGAGGTGCTTCATAACGAGACATAATTGCTATGCCGTTATGGAAATAAAATAAAATGCTTGGATTATGGCGATTTTCATTTAGTGAATGCATCGCGACACTTGACGCAATCATGGGAGGTAAAGATTCTTCTTTTCCCTGACGGCTGCACCAATTACAACACATCGGATTTGAACTGGAGAGCATGAAAGTCGTTCATTTTCCCCAGAATTGCCCAAGTAATGGGAAAACAATTGAACAAGAAACACTTATACCCATCCAACACTTATATCAGGAGAGTATATGGAAGGCAACAAGTCTCTTGAAACTAGACTAACAAACTCGAAGACATCAAGTCACTGAAGTGGAACATTTTGCAAGCCATCTGAAATGAATGCGTTAAAGCTGCTCCATCATTAAATATTGAAGGGTTATCTTTCGAAAAATATGCGAGCATTGACAATGATATCGCTGTTTTTGCCGATAAGGCGTATTCCGAAGTTTTTGCGGAGGTGCAGGACGTATTGAAGAGATAGAAGAGCTCAGCATTGCGTTGTACGTTCCGGTCCGAAGGAAGTGGTGGACGGAATAGATATTTTGGAGATAGTTTTTTTTTTAATGTCAGAAGATGGAGGTGTGAATTTGAAGATTCTGCAGCAGGTTGAACAAAGAAATGAGGTGAAGGATGAGAAGAAAACTTAAGAAAACTTTCTTAAATGGAATAATTTTGAATTAAAACAACTTAAAAACAAAAACAACGCAACAAAAAGTTGCTCCTCATTATTTATAAATAAAAAATTCTTCAAACCTATGCAATTTTTCTAGATTTGCATTAAGTTCCTGAAATTTACTAATTTTTAAGCAATATAGAATGCTGCCGCCGAGGAAAGTCGCCCGAGAGCCGACTGTATTCATGGCAGGGATGGTAGATGGCCCTGTACTCAAATCCGTGAGGAGGAAAGTGAATAAAGATAAATAGCTAAATGGATTAGTTATTTAAGTAATTTTCGTACTTCTTCCGTGTGCGTGTCTAGCCAGTTGGGCTAGTTGAAGAGCGAAAGACCACTGTACCACGTCTTATTGGAAACACGAGTTTTCGGCTAGGGGAGAGGGGAGTCATTGGGGAGAGGAATGGGCGAGGGAGGTCTCCCCGAAGGAACGTGGGAAGGGAAGGGGAGATAACAGCAGCAATGTTGAGAAAGAGTCGTAGTAATCCTTTCTTTCGGAGGGGAAGGTTATTGAAAAATAGACATTTTGGTATGGAATGTTTGGGATGGGCTCGTTGACAATCCCTTCTCTCATCTTACCGATTTCATTGCGTGCGCTAGATCAGATTTCTGGCTGCGTTCAACTCATCAACTTCATCTTTTCCAAATTGCTAGCATGCATTGTTATCGGCGAAATTCGAGTTTTCCAAGCAGCAATCTTGGCTTGGACAGAGGTCCTTCTAGCGTCACAAATGATACGAAAAGGAGTGGGATCAGGTTCTTTTACGTGCTGTTATTCATTAAAATGCTAACGGTAGACATATTTAATTCATGTGACTTAGCGACTAATTATTATAGTTTAACAGGTATAGCTTACAAATTGCTAGCAATAAAAATTATAGACGTTCTGCTGAGACTCGAAAAAAGGCAACCTTGACTTAAATTTCCTTCAAGTATGAGGAGAAAATTACTGGATTAACAGTGACATTTAGCAAATGATAATGGCAAATTATGATGATGGCAAATTCAAGTTGGCTGAGGATGAAATATCTGATGAAATATTTCATTCTTTAATGAAATCTGTGTAAACCTTTGGAATTACTTTTTTACTTTCCGATTTAATTTAATGATTATTTTGATGTGGTTGCCTTTAGTTATTCGTTTCATACTTATTTGTAAATAGTTAAAGAAATATTCCAAATCAAGCTCATTTTTAAGTTTTACTTGTCATTTAATAGGTCGGTATGATTATCTTACCTCCATGATTCTCACCTAGCATAATGTTTTATTTTAGGCAACTCAAACAAAAAAAGACTACTCATGAATTGCTCGATTTATATTTAGTATAGATACTCCTGTAAAATGGCAATTGTTGGTTTGGAAGAGTTATTTGAGAGAGTTTAGCATAATATCCAGAGGTTGTCACGAAGCATTTCTCCGTTTCATGGCGTAGCAAATTTTGCATGATGATTTGCCTCGGAAGAATATGATGATACCGAAATTAAAATAAGTGCCAATAACAAATAAATTCAAATGAACGAAAACAAATTAATCTCTCGGTTCAGGCAGGTATTCGAACTCGAACCGCGTCCATTAAAAGAGCCAATGGAGATGAGATCACGCCATTAACTCCATTAATGAGGCCGTGATTAGATGCGAGGTGACGCCCCTTTGTGATGGCAAAATCATCAATTTCAACTCCCCGGCCAATTATGATGAAGTTTTTCCGCCGCTGCCGAAGCCTCCCTTGTTAAGGGGACACTTTCCCAGTCCATCATTTTCTCGCCTCGTCCTTCCTCTCCACGACCTTGCTACAGCAGTTTCCCCTCCTTCTCCTTCCTCAGCCTCCAACTGGCCATCCCCTCATCTTAACTAATTTCCATGCCCTTGATGAAGCGTGAGCATCCTTCACAACTTACATCAAGCCCTGCAAACCACGTCAAGATTTACCAATTGGGTAAACTACGGATTGTAACAGTTGCTGTATACCTGACGGACATCGCAGTATTTAAAGAACAGGATTTCTCATCACAAATCATCCATAAGCAATAGAATTAGACTGTGTGCCCTCACAAACCACAGAATAAACAATAACCATAACCTTTGACTCCGAAAATACTAAAAATTTAGATTCACGGATTAATTTTTTAAATATTATTTTAAGAAATGATGCATATTTCCAAAAACAAAAACAGTTATAATAAAAGATAAGACACCTAAAATTTAAACGAAACTTAAGGGATACATGATAAATCAAAATCGATAGGCAACTACGACATGTAGTAGCTTAGTTACTTTCAACGAAAAAATTATTTAAATTGCAAAAAAAGGCCTGTCAAAATTCTTGTTTCTTATTTTTAAATTATTCACAGTTGATTTCTTTTAATTTTTATTAACTTATTGTAAAAAAACATTCCAATAATCTTTCATGCCTTAAAGTATCACATTAATTTCATCATATTCATAGCCTCAAAGAAGGTATAAGCGGATCGTTGGCCGAAAGTTTTCACTTAATTCTTAGCGACCTGCACTGCGAGAAACTGATCAACGTTAAAAATTGAAGTAAATAAATAGAAAAACATCACAGTAATAGAAGAATCAACAATTTTGCTATTTCCACATGGTAATTTATTGAGACCAACCATGGTTTCGTTACCGAGTAACATTATCAAGGTCAAAGGCTTTGGTCACCTTGATAATGTTAACGAAACCATGGTCGGCCTCGATAAAATACCATGTGGAAAAAGCAAAGTTGCTTATCCTTCTATTCCAGCGATTATGGATTTCCACCAAGTTACGCCCGCCTCTATTAATTAGAAAAAAATCAATTTACGTAAAATGATAGTAAAGTACCAAATCGGTTATTTCATTGATGTCAATTATTGTTCACCATTCACTCGAGTGAGTCGTTCGTGAAATGCCGATCATCGCTCTCCACTCGTATCAGTCACGGCCGTTGTCGGTACCTATGTCATTCGCAACACGTGCCAATCACGACCGATGTAACTCTGCGCGGGAGTGCAATTTGGGAGCACACTATAGGACAGCGTTGGAACTAATTAATCTTTGGAGGCTATGAAAAAGTGATAAGTTTCACGTTGCTTCATCCATTCAGATAATTGTCTCACACAACGAATATAGGTTCGATAGTAAGCATCAGTAGGGAGTGATTATTTCTCGCTATATTGACTTAGAGAGGAAGCCTTATTCTACAAGATTTTTCAGGAAAAATCTGACATACTTCAGGAGGTGATAGTGAAGAATATTTTAACTATTTTTCCCATAAAAATTGGGTCTAAACTCCTTTGTTTCAGAGCTATGACTGAGTAAACATTTTTTTGGAAGTATTTAATCTTTGATATTCAGCTTATTAAAAACATTTGTCTGTTTCCACACCATTTTATTTTCATCGACCATGGTTTCGGCAACTTGTGCCATTATCAAGTATAAGTCAAATCGATCGACATCCGTAAAGAAAATAAAAGAGTGTGGAACCAGACAAGTGTTTTTAATAAGCTGAATATCAAAGATTTCCACCGTATCACGCCGGACACTGTATCTTTTATCAATCTTTGAGCTTGATTAGACGAGAGCTTTGGGCGATATAAAAAATACGACTGCGAAAACTCATCCATTTTGAGATTTCTTCAGACAACTATAATAAGCAAATTTTCGTCCAACCTTAAGTTGGTAAGTAATCATATTCATTCATAGCCCCGAAGAAAGTATAAACCGTAAGTTGGCCAAAAGTTTTCACTAATTCTTAAAGACCTAGGTACACTCTATGGCACTGATCAACGTTAAAAATTGAGGTCGACAAATAGAAAAAAATAATTGACGTAAAAGGATAGTGAATTACCAAGTCGGTCTTTTCATTGATGTCGATTATTATAATAGTAATTAGACATTCTAAAGTTTAATAATTTTCGACTTTTTTCACAAAGGGAAAAAAACTCTTTATGAGGGCAACGAGACGCGATCGAAAAATATACAGTGAAAGAAAGATGTGAATATTTACTATATGTTTCAGATGAAAAATGTCCTTAAAATCCAGGGTATTAAATAAAATTTCGAAAAGGCTGGATACCAAAAAAATGCACCTCTCATGGTGCATCAAAAAATATTCGCGTTGCCATAGCTTAATACCTAACTAAGGAGTTGCGACCCATGTTTATGGAAATAAATGGTTAAAATTGTCTACCCTACCTCCTCCTTGAGTATTGCAGATTCCTCCTAAAACCTGTTAAAGAACCTTTATATGTAAATACAGGCTGTTGAAGTCCCTTTAAATGAAAATAACTTTTAAGAGAAAACAGGCAATGATGCTGGGACATCTTGGTAGAGCAGAAATATTGCTATCACTAGAATGGAGGAACAGTTTTTGACAAAAGTGAGGATTTCTTGGCCTTTATTCAGGTTTATAGGAATTATCTATAAATCAATCTTTCTCTATGACCTTGATCTATACTTATAAACTGAAAATAATTATAAACTACTGATGAGATAGTCCAAAATAGGTCAGGCTCTTCAACAAAATATTCCTGGAGACTTTTTTCTTCTGGTTTTCACATATTTATAGTCAAATATGCCTATTTCAGCCTATATTTGAAAATTTTATGTACCCAAGAAACAAAAAAAAATTATTCATGGTTAAATAAAAACACAGTACTATTCCACAACCTTATATTTTTGCAGTCTACTAGTTTCAACCTTACAACGTCATTATCAAGAGTTAATATTAAAGTTGAGTGTAGCTTGAGTGAAGTAATATTACCACTGTAAACTGAAGTACGATAATATTTTTTAGAAATATGTTCCTCTCATTTTGGACGAAACTTAGGTACTTCATTTTCTGAAAAAAGTCTCCCCGACTCCGGAGAAAGTTTATATCCAAACCAGCAGTTCTATTCCTAATTCACAGTGTCCGGCGATATCTGGAGGAAATGTTCTATATCCATGAGAATTAACTAAAATTTGGCTTTCCATGTTGGCTAAAAAGATGGGTAATAGTCAAACTGTCTCCCCCCCTCCCTTGCTATCCTTTCCACCCCACCTTTCTCTTGCTGGACGGTATATATAGAACTTGGAAAGCCAAATTGGTACCTTGATAATGGCACTACGTGTCGAAACCGGGTCGGTACTTGAGTAAATAAAATTGTGTGGAAGGTTACCATTTTAGTTTATTCTCATAGTTCTATTCCTGCCATCACCTCCCGAACTCTGAGGTGCCCTGTTCAATATAAACACGGACGAGTAGACATGTTTTCAGCGAAGAAGAGAGTGAGACATAATGCTTTAAAAAAAAATTATATCGTGTTCTTTTTTCGCTCTGCGCGAGGTGGCCATCTTTCGAAGCTGTCAGTTTGGGATGGAATGGTGGTGGGGAGGGGAGCGTGTCCTTTACTCAGCCTGGGGATGTCTAAGAGGTGAGATTTTTAGGGTTAAACAGGAGGGTGGGGGATCAAAGGAGTAGATGTAGCGAAAATGGCGAGGAGTACATTGAAATGGCGTAATTTCAGGAAAACCCTTATGTTTCTGGTACTGGTATTTGGAGGAGGCGAGCGACAGCTGAGATCATTAGCGTCATCAGGGAAGTGTGGAGAAAAAAAACCCGGCGCATAGGGGGCTGAAATCGAAAAAAGCTGGACAAACCTCAAAAACGATTATTTTGAATGCGAAATTTGAAACGCCATTTTGTATCGTATCGGCCACAAATAATACAACTGAGTCGTGAAAGTCATAAAAAATTTACAATTATAAACCACATAATAATATTGTAAATTTTTGTTTCTATTTAATTACTACAGAAGGTGTGGCATTAATTTTAACATGCTGATTTTCGAAAAAAATTCAATGATGGCAATTTCTGCGAAATTTGTTCAACTTTGAGGCCAAGTAATTTGTTTAAAAAAATTACCAATGAAAAGTGGTTTTTGTCAAAAAATGCACTAATATATTAACAACAACTGTGCAAAGTTTTAAATTCCGCACTCAAAAAAATTGTTTTTGAGATTTTGTCCAGCTTTTTTCGATTTCAGGCCACTGTGCGGCGTCGGCATCAGCCTGCTCTTAACGAAAGGCGCCAAGGGGACCACGGCTTAACGTCCCATCCGACGATTGAAGAGCTACATTTAGAGTTACCTCTGGGAAAATGTGTATGCCTTCAAAACAGTATACGTGAATCTTGGCACACCTTACTGTGAGTTTTTTTCGTAGAGGATTGCACTCAGGCAGTGGGTACCTACTGAGTGGGGAGGTCCTGTTAAAAAAAGTGCCATAAAGAAGAATGCTTGGAGAGTGGGAAAGAAATAGGGTTAATGGATAGAATGAAATGAAATATCTAGCCCATATTATGCTTCAAAGAGGGAAGATCAATAGGACTAAGAGTTCAGGTCGCGGTAATTATGGGATCGGGTTGGTTTGGCGGCTAAAGCATTTGCTTTACACCCCGTGGGCCCAGGTTCAAATCCTGGCGGTGTCAGAGAATTTTCAGAGACTGCCAGATCTTTATTTTAGTGTTGCGAGGAGGGCACGTCAACCTCAACACTCCGTCCGTCGGATGGGACGTTGAACTGTGCCCTTTGTACCTATTGTTAAGAGCAGGATTTCTCTCCATCCTTATTTCCCTAACCTCTCCGTAAGGCCCAAACTCAAGCCTTTACTCATTGCATTTGACACCTCGCTGAATAGATTAAACAGTGTGAAACTTATAACTTTTTCTTAGCCTCCAAATATTAATGAGTTACAATGCTGTCTAGTTTGCAAATGGTTACATTTCAATGTGAACTCATAATTTTTCCATGGTGCACAGGCAAAAGGACGGAGTGAGATGATATATGCTACTATCTTATTTGCACGAAATAAATGATAGAGGCATGGTACCTAGTTACTACATGGATAAAAAGAAGTCACCATTGTGAAATGGTAACTCTAGTAAGCTCCCGAAGGTATATATCGTTAACTTCGCCAAGCATCATGATTCCAAGAACCACGTGCCATTAATGTGGGAAAATTTCTATGTTAATTACGGTAATTAGATAGAATAATGGCATGTGAAGTGGACGCGAAAGCCTGGTTCAACAGTGGACCGTAGTTCGATTCCTGGTCAACGGAATCTTTTCCCGTGACGATTTATGTCAGTTGTTTGTGCATGTGTCCTCGTACTTGAGGTAGCATCGAGTTTCATCTCAACCAATCACTCGGGATTGTGCGCTCTGTTTGAATTTGTTCCTCATGCCACTGACATGCGGTCCTCACGTGACCGCAAAGGGGACCGTGGAATTGTCCAACTCTTTCATTCCACTTTTTGGCTACTCCATCTCCAATCTCTCCCACCAACAAATGCCTCCCCTTTCCCTTCCTCGTCTAATTAGATGTCACCTCGACATCGATTCCCTAAGGTGTGAATTGACCGTTTTCGCGGGTGTTGGGTGAACATGTTCCGACTCTGCGGCTCCAGACCACATGTCCTGGGCAACTCGTTCGCTCCCCAATACTTGAGCATCACCAACCGCAAAGACTCGTACCGATGACTTTTTGTTTCGGCAAAATACATGTACCAGTCAATCAAAAGTGAACTTGGATTTTTCTCAGCGCAATCTGATCGGGTGCGTTTGTATCATGTCTTGATTTCATACTCAGGAAAGCATAGAAATTTCCCCTACACTAGAGAAGAAGGTATAAAATCATGATATGAAGAGTAATCTGTAATGCTTATGATTCAACATTGAGGATGAGATAGAAAGAATACCCTTAAATAAAGTAATTGAGAGTAAAAACATGGTATTCTTACAACCTGTGATCTCAAAATGCGACGCAACTTCGATTTAGCACCATTCTGTGAGTTTAATTCAAGGAAATAGTTCTTGTTTGACGAAACACCAGTATTAATTTATTATAAGGATAATTTTCAACTGAAGGAATTAAGATTATTCAAGATTGATTCCTCCCCGTTAAAAATCAAGATAGCCATATTTTTCTGATTCTTATTTGGGTTAGATGATTTAAACTTCCTTCGAGGAATTTCCGAACCCTTTTGAAATGTAAGGAAAGTTTTATAAACGTCCTCTTACCTTAAACCAACCATTGCAACATGTATGTCAAGCAATGATAAATTATTAAACCCTTGGTGATCGTGAATGTATTCATAGATATATCTTCTTTCGGAATTGACTTGAACTCAACTATAGCTCTAAAAAGTATTCTGCTATGCCTCCTACAACCTCACCAAGTGTGCATAAGAAAATTAATATGACGTCGCAAAAATTGTGTAAAATTCAGCAAAACTAGAACTTATTTATGGAAACGATTTGATCATCACCCAAAGTTCAATTATTATTATAGTATTCTACCGATTAAGGTAGGTTTCCATGGAGTACTAAAGAAGTGATCTGGGAGCCTCCCTTTCCTTCCAGCGCTGCCTTCTTTAATTCACTGTAAGGCCTACACCCTTTCAATCTGCCCAAAAATCCTTTTTCTTTTCCTTCCCCTCCTTAACCCTAACATTCTACTCTCTAACACCATTTTCAACATTCCCTCCCCGCTAAAAGCTGCCTATCCTCGCCAACCTTAGCAAGCTCTTCCACGTTCCTTTTCCTCTCCGTCCATTTCACCTTCTCCATTTTTCTCCATACCCACATCTCGAAAGCCTCCAATCTTCTCTCGTCTTCTTTCCTCAATGTCCACGTTTCCGCACCGTAGAGCGCTACAATCCAGATCAAACTCTTCACTAACCTTTCCTCTAAACTCTCACTTAACAATTCTCTCAGAAGCTCCTTCCTGTTCATGAACGCCTCCTTTGCTGATGCAATTCTCTTCCTTATGTCCTTACTACTGTATCCGTTTTCCTCTAACGTGCTTACTGCCTAAATAGTTGACAAAGTTATGATGCAAATATTATTTTGAAATACAAGGCAAGTTAAGAAAAAATATTATTCATTAATATTTTCAGGATCAATAAGCACTATTTGGATCTCCACTCTTTCCTCCTCTTCTCGAATCGGCTTCCGAAAGACTCAAATGGTCGAGTTATCTAATGAAGGAGGGCCGTAAACGCTCCCGTATCAGTTAAGGCCATCAACGGGACCTGGAAAGGGTTGCAGCCTTGAAAATCATGGCTATTATATCCGATGCTCATCTTTAATACCTACTCGCAACCGGCCATCTCATTCGGGAAGAGAGGAGCCTTTTAAGAACGGCCGTGGAGCTCACGGGGAAACCCATCACATTCAACCTTTAAAACGACGACACGGGGTGATTTTTTTTGTGCTCACTCTCTTTCATGCCTCGCTTAATGTCGGACGAAGGTTCTCACTCAGCAGCACATCATGTCATTTATCTTATCCATCAAAACTCGGGCCGATAATAAAAGCGACACGGCCAGCGAGGAGTGGGAAAGAAAGAATGGCTGTTAACGAGATCTGCTTCAGACTCGGTTTGGTGGCCACTCGTATAATGTTTTTTATCGTATTTTCCTTCCTCTCCTCAGCATCCGAATCAAGCGAGAAAGTCATTAGAAAATAAAATGTTGCGAATATCACAACATGCGATCGATTGTTACGAGCGAGTCATCTGGTGGAGAGAAGAGAAGATGATTAGTAGGAGGACTCCCCGCCGCGTTACCTCGCTTCCATCCACGGGCCGACGGAAGCGCCCTACAGATCACAGCCTCTGAACAAGTGCATCCACATACTACCCTGCAAGCCACCTCGGTAAACGTGTGACGGTGGGTGTTAGGACACCAGCCGTTTACACTTAAAAAGCAAACGCTACAACGAAATTATTCTTATAATTTATTTGTCATTTATTGAGCTGAAGGAAAACGAATCCCATACTTATCCGTTCGGCGAAATATCTCTCTTAATTTATCGTAATACAAAGGCGTTATAATATAATTTTCTCCTCATCCCTATGAAAGATATGTATTCTCAATTGCTCTAGCAGTATAAGCCTAGCGCGCAGCCTCCGGGTCTCTAGCGACCCCCAGCCTAATTCATTTAACATCACTGTAACTGATTTCTTTGTGCCCATAGCAGTTTTTTGACGAATTGTGCCACTGTCCTTTGCATTTTCTTAGGTTCACGGATTAAGTTTTTCTGCTCCGAAACCTTAGTTCATAAATTGTACTGAATGATACACATGTTTCTGTTTTTTTGGGGGGGGGGGGGAAACGGAATACCCGGCTCAGCTGCCGGACAAATCTCCAAATATGGAATCCAATTAAGGAATTACGTTTCTTTTTCTCCGAGCTGGGACAGAAATTCGTTTGAACGGGCATTTTTTTTGGTGATATTTTTCCCATATTTTCGTGAAGATATGCTTATTTTTTTGGACTGTAAACCGATTTTGTACACTCTCCCTCAGGATCGGAATAACCCTGAGCTTGACCCACTCATCGTGTTTCTTGCCGCAGTCTTTTTCTTTCTCTTTTTTTGATCTAGCGGCTGGTGTCTTAAAACCCAGCTACAAGCTTAAAAAGACCGCTTTGGAGCAATACATAGATAGAGATTTTTTGTATTAAACGCTCGTTCCCAAATGCGACGGCTGAAATAATTACGTATCTCTGGATTCAGGCTCAAGGAATTTCAGGCATATTTACATTTTTCCACTTTTTCATAGTTACAGTTGAATTAGCTGCTTTCATTAAGGCAAAATTGCATTTTGATCCTCAAATATGACTGTACTTTGTTGTACATTTCAACGCCCCTGCGTGGATATTTACGGAATGCTTAGCATTAAATTGGGTAGCGAAGTGCACCGGTCAACACGTGCCCGAATCAACTGGAATGCTATTGTTGTAGAACTACATTTTACGCTTAGTAAACTTCGCAGTGTATCATAACGTATGTTTCAAGTTGATCATTCTGTCCAGCGTAGAATTACGTTTGCTGCATAAATTCATTAATTTTCTTTTCCTTATTGCGTTATTGGTTTACTATGCTTTTGTAGGAACAATAATAAATAGCTATTCTATGGATATAAAAGTTGTCATGGTTTGTATAGAAATTTAAAAAATGTGTAGTACACCCTTTTTTTTGCCAAATTGTATCGTTGGGAAAGAATTGCGTAAGTGTATTTTTCGGAGTCACGAGTTGTAATTTTTTTGTTGGATTGGAGATAATTATTTGGGGCGGGGTATATGAGTCGATACTGAAGGTTGGATAAGGGCTTAATTGGGGCGAGGACGGAATCATCAGAGCGTCATATTTAAGCCATCGTCTTAAGGGTTAATAAAGCGAAGCAAAAAAAAATTCTCGACGAGGGAGATAAGATGCGTTGGATCCAATCAAGGGCGACTTTGATTGCCCCTGTTCGCCTGCTAATCAGCAGAAGGGGATTTTTGGAATGCGTTTCAGTGTTTTTAATGATTACGAGACGGATGGATAAAAGAAATCAGAATCCATACGACGCTTTCCACCACGACAAAAATTAACAACTTATTGAGATTGCCTTCTTAGCATAAACATACCATTAGGGTAGTTTCCTTCATCAAAGAAAACGAAATGCATTGATTGCGATTCCTTAGCCACCATTAGTGTATTCATAATATACAAATTATTTGTTTTTAGAAATCCCAGTTTAGACGAATGGCAACGGTCAATTTTAACCTCATTTGAAAAAGGCCACATTGGCACCCATGCCACTCCACTCCACGTGACGTCACAGGGACCAATTTCTATACAGGTAGATAGCAGTTTTACATTGTCTGAGGTTACTAATGCATGCATGAGACACAGAGCTCATGGAAACATCTCTTAATAATCACACATTAAAATTACCTAAGTTCGGAAAGTTTCCTTCGTTTGATATGGTAATAATAATCCTTATTTAAGCCAAGCGCTACATGCTACCAGGATACTCAGCTACCTGCTAGCAGACTGCGTCGTATCAGCCGTCAAGCCTCGCCCCAAGGTCACCTCACACGCCGGCAGCGGGAAACAGAAATACGTCACACGGACTTTACCCATCATTCCTACTTAGCCGTCGCGTTTTCGCGTGCTTGAATTTTTTCACTTTTCGTTTAATCGAGAAAAATAGATATCGTTATTCGGAAATCTAAGAGCGTGAAATGCGCACTCCGGGAGTAATAATCTTTCGATTTAGGCAATAATAAATAATATGAAAATTGATGAGCATTAACATGGATTTTAACTTTTGAGAAGGAAGTTTTACATGCTACTATTTCTCCACATCAACGGGTATGTTTTCATGAAGTATTTTTTGTGAAAAACCTTTACTGTCTCATTAAAATTTTCAGGATATATTGACATCCCTTGTCAAAATTTTCTTGAGTCTCACCGAATTCATTTGTAGCATTGAAAAATAATGTTTCAATTATAAGTATGTCTTGGTTGTTTATAAAAAAAGAAAACGTGTGGCAGAATATTTTATTTTGATTGCACAGGAGCGTAAACCAAAGAATTTGCTAAATTTGCCATGCAAACTCGGAAAACAAATTATCTCAGATGACGTGAAATATATCCTTCGTTTGCAGTCAAACTATCGTAGACGTCATCTTGAGAAAAAATAAAGGCAATAAAGTGCAAAAAATAGGGATTTAAAATGCCATTCTTTCCTCGTACTACTAAGGATATCAACAGTGTCTCGATTAACTTAAATTGTCACTCGCTAGGATGAGTAATTGCATGTTTTTATTTCTCCATTTTTCTAACCTTGAATGCATTTGCTGTAGGAATCACTAACCGTTAGTATTTTTTTTATCTTCGTATGAATGTACGCACATATTTTTTGTCGCTATGAGTTATAATTTTTGACTGTATGGTGTGCATGTGTGTATAGTCTTTCATGCTGAATGCTGGTCATTAGTCTCCCCCTGCCAAACCCCCATGAGTTGGTTCGCAGGGTATTATGTAGATGTTAGGAAATCAGACCGGTCGATTGGGAGTAGTACGCCCACGAATATAACAAAGGAGATACCTCAAGTCGTCCTCTAAATGTGTTGTTGGTAGTGGTTCTTTAAATGGGTTTACTAAAGTCGCCACTCGCGTCGCCGGCGGACGAATTGATTCGAGTTTCACGGGGAAATAAGGTATAATCAGGGGTATTAACCGAAATTTATGCGCATGACGATGTAATCTGTCATATTTATTACTTTTCAATGCTATATCTCGCAATAGGGTGGATTCCTATTATTTTTTATTCCCTAAATCGAAATATTATTACTCCTGGAGTACGTATTTCACGCTTTTAGATTTTTTAATGACGATATCTATTTTTCGTGATTAAATGAAAAGTGAAAATTTTCGAGCGCGCGAAAACGAGACGGCTAAGTATGAAAGCTGGGAAAACCCAATGTGACGTTATTCTGGCTCCCGCTGTCGCCGTGTGAGGTGATCTTGGGGCGAGGCTTTGAGCGCTGATACGATGAAGGCTGCCAGCACGTAGCAGAGTACCCTGCTATCAGGTAGCGCTTGGCTTAAATAAGGATAATACCTTATCAAACGAAGAAAACTTTCCGACCTTAGCCAGTTTTTATAGGTGATTATTAAGAGATGTTTTCCTGAGCTCTGTGCCTCATGCATGCATTGGTAATCTCAGACGATGTACAACTCCTATCGAGTCGTATAGAAACTAGGTCCCTGTGACGTCACGTGGAGTGGTATCGCATGGGCGCCAATCTGGCCTTTTTCAAATGCAGTTAAAATTGGCCATTGCCATTCGTCTAAACTGGGATTTCTAAAACCAACTAATTTGTGTATTATTAATACACTAATGGTGGGTAACGAATCGCAAACAATGTCTTTCTTTTTCTTTGATGAAGGAAGCTACCCTATTAAAAATATTAAAAGAAAAATATTGTAAAAAAAAGTGGACCGTATTGTAAGTAACCGCCATACATTTCATAGGAACAGGTCAAATTTCCGGACGTAAAAGGTCCTGGAGCCTCAGTCTGCGGCAATCAACGGTGAAGCAATCAATGGACACTGGTAGTCTAGAACAGGGGTCTCCAATTTACTTGGCCACGGATAGCAAATTTGCCGATGACTGAAGTGTTCGATACCAACGTCTACTGAAGAATGGCGTATTTCTTATTTACGAACAGTTGAAGGCGACGCTGACGTGCAGTACAGCGCTGCAATGCTCCCAGCGTCGTCTCACGGGAACAGGTCAAATTTCCGGAAGTCAAAGGTCCTGGGGCCTCGGTCAGCCCACGAGCGAGAATCGCGCGCTACTTGAAACGAGTGCGCGGGCCGGATGAAAGCCCGCCGCGAGCCGTATTTTGGAGACCCCTGAAATATCTAATTGACAAAAACCTCGCGTGGTAGTTCTTTGGTTATGAATGACTGTGATACTTACGTATCTCATTCCTCATATGCAATGCTATTTTTATCGTTTATAAATTGACAACATTTTTTCAATTTTTACCGGAGAAAGAGATTCATTCATTATATTGAACTACGAACGAAAAAGGCGATCTTTTGTTGGCGGAAAATTCAAAACCCAAATTAGTTTCAATCGTTTCGAAAACTATCTAGTTTAAACTTATCCTTTGCCTGAACTACACCAGAAAACTACTTACATCAACCTCGATTTTTTATATTCCTTCATTATGAAATTAATGAAATACATTAAAATAATATTAGTGAGTGTCATTATTTTGAATAACATTAAGATACTTAGCCAATTTCATTCATTATTAATATCTGTGTATGCTCTGGAGAAAATATGAGGAATTAATAATTTGAAATAATGGGCCTCGGCCGGATACGGCCCGCGGGCCGTATTTTGGAGACCCCTGGTCTAGAAGCGTTCAATGATAACGGTCTGGTCAAAAGCAAATTATTTTCTACTGCCCGCTAGATATGAGTGCAAAGTTCCCTCTAGAGGCCTACTCAGTCCGGCAACGAGCACAGCCGGGACGTGGCGAGTAGCCCAGTTTGACGAAAAAACATCTAGATTCCCACTCTTCCCAGTCACAGCGACACCTACAGGGATTTCGCGAACTTCACCCCAGGCATAGGCGGAATCTCATTTCAAAAGGTTATGTTTGTGTGGAGAGGTCGCGTCCAGTTCACCTAGCGTCTCTCCGCAGACTTCGCGCTATTTCCGTATTGCCAGCGTCTTGTCGTTTGGAATGCGTGTGACGTATGGCGACTTTCGTCTGTTCTGGTGTAAACGTTAGGACAGACTCCAGCATTGGACAACGCATTACTCCTCACGTGTTAAGGTAGGAGAAACATATTTTCTTATTTATTTATCGGATTTGCATCGGCGATGAATGTTTGTAAAAAGTTACTATTCTAAGTTTAATATTCAAATTCCTCTCTTAAAGTAACTTTGTCTTGGCAGAAAAAGAAAAAAACCTGTGTTACTGCTTTTCAAAGCCACACACAGAGACTAATTAGTCATAGACTGGTTTTTGACTCCAGGGGCGCAACTAGGAAATAAGGCTGGGGTGGTTTAGGTGCAACTAATACCGGGGTGTGTGGGGGTATGGAATACCCACTAGGATAAGGGGTAGGTGAGAGAGTAATGAATCGCGGAATTTTAAGATAAATGGTTGAAAATGGTGTGTTTTACAGCTTTCTGAGGGATATTTTATTATTCCTTACACTATTCTATTAGTAATATCAATCCAATTAAGTAAAATGGATTACACTTAAAAATTTCTCTGAGCTCTTGGGGGAGGGTTTAACTCTCGCTGCACCACTGTCTGACTCAACTCAATTATTAAGGTGCTACAAAGAACATCCCGTAACTCCAGCCTTTACGATTTGTACCTCACATCAGATGAGGGGGTGGTGTCAAAGAAATAGGTGGGGGAAGGGAATGTTTTCAGTCAGGGGACAAGGGCAAGGTTTTAAAACACTAGTGGAGGGTGGAGGGGGACTCTAAAGGACAGAAACGAGGTGTCTTAGAATACACTACTATGCAGAAATATTTCCTCAGTTTAAATGGTGGATTAACCTTATTAGAAAGAGTTCAACCAAGTCCCGTTAGCACATTTGACCTAATGAAGTAAATCATAAAGAGCATACGTGGATAATTAGGATGATTACGAAGCATTAATTGATGTTTATCATGCTTGATTTTTTTATTATTTACGTGTTGGTCTAGAAAGTAGTACGCTGAACTTTGTTCAATACGTTTAATAAGGTCATTTCCGCATGTATACCGAGAAAAATTGTTTTATGACCTGGTTTCTGAATTCCACCATTTTTCCATAAGAGTACTCATTGAAACAAATGAGAATTTGGTTTCTAAGTATTGATCTTGCTCTCAAAATGCCATATTTTTTATGGCATTTGGGATGGCGAACACATCTCTGAACTAATAGTGATTCCATTACATGGGCCTTAGTTTGGCTGTAATTAATTAATTTCCGAGCGGTATTTTTAACAGTCGTTATATAATTTTAAAATAGCGCCCTTCCCTTAACAGTGTTCGTTGGTCTAGTGGTGAGCGCTTCCGGCTCTCACCTGGGGAGCCTGGGTTAGATACTACTTCACGGTAGTATTTTTTGAATTTTTCATTTCGATCATACAGCGACAAGTTTTTCACTAATGTTAATTGCAGCATGCATAGGCATGAGAAAAAATTTTTATCATCATAACGGCGTTTAGGTATTTAAGCAGTGTCATTTCGAGCGCGGAGATATGACGACTACACTAGCAAGGTTTTGTATGCGCTAAAATGCAATAAATTTTTCTCGAGCAAACAATCAATGAGATAATATTTTTCGATAAATATTTTTTTCTCATTGATTGGCGCTATTTTGGGATTATATAATGCTTGTTAAAAATACCACTCGGAAATTGATTCATTACAGCAAAACTACGGCCTATTCAATGGAACCACTATCAGTTCAGCGATGTATTCGCCATTCCGAATGCCATAAAAAATACGGCATTGAAAAAGGCGGATCAAGGAACGTGGTCTCCCCTTGTTAGCGAAAATTGACCTGTTCCCACGAAATGTACGACGGCGTTAGTAAGGCGTACTCAAGGGGGCTGAATAAAAGAGGTCAAATTCCATTCCATAGAAGGCCTATTTTTGTTGCCACTTCAGTCGCATTTTAATCGGCTTTCAAAAATGCCCGCGGCGCGGTCATGACAATGCGATACACTTTTTCCAATATTTTGCGTTATAATGCTTGTAATTGCAATGAAAAGCAGTGCGGAGCTATGATATTGATAATTCACATCGTCACGAATGTAAATTTCGGCTGACACCCCCAATTATACCTAATTTCCTCGGGAAACTCGGATCGACTTGTCTGTCAGCGACACGAGTGGCAAGTTTTGCAAACCCATTTAAATGCGCGGTGGGTGACAACACATTTAGAGGCCGACTTGAGGATCCTCTTTTGTACTATACGCGCCACTGCCCCTGAAATTTGAAGGTGATATAGTCCTAAGTTGAAGTCCCCCAAACCTTCTCCCAAAATGTCCGTCATTTGTTGGATTTTCACACGAAATATTGGAATCGACGCGAAATATAAATCCATGCGTGCAGTGCGGTCAAAAATTGATGGCTCTTGAATGCGCAGAACTCCAGCGGGTGGAGGGGAAAGTGGCAGTGGTAGGGGAACTTAAGAGGGGAGGCGAGGCACTTCGGACCGATTGAAGCTCAGGCCTCGAATGGAGTCCTCCCAACCAAAAATAGAAATATGTTATCGCATGAAATACTTGTAAATGGACACCCTGATATAAATGAGAAAGGTGTGTAATACGATTTTTGTCATAATCTCTTCATTTAGGCCGTTTTATACGGGGCACGGAATTGCGCAGGTTAGAGCTCCATTAATTTCTAAAATGGCGTGGAATTGCGCGAATGCATGAACGAAATTAGAACAGTGGCTATTTTGCCGTCTCGCATCCACGCATTCTCTCATGTGTTCTAGCAATTAACCGCTTTACACGACGCAATTTTGATTGCGCCTTCGCACGTACGTCAGATTGCGTAATTCCGTGTACCGTGTCAAACGGCCTTTATAATGATGAGTTTCGAAAACGTACATAGAATTATAAAAGGTGTTGTGTAGAAAGTTACCCAAGTTCTATTCTTTCCACTACCAAGTCATTATATCCCTCATGTGAGAATTAAGTGCTTTGGAAACAAAATTTCCGTTCAAAATAAACAGAATGAATGCAAACGCTTTGGTACAACCTACCTCGTGGCAATGGATTTTTTCATTTCAATTTGAATTCCCTGTTCTCGGAAGCCAACAATCACGCTTGCACTTACACCGTTATCACAGAGTGGGGATATATCATCACAGTGTAGGTACCTTTTAAGATCAGTCTAAGGAAATAATTTTATTTCTAATACTCTCTAACTCTGGGGTAAACCAATTATTTTAAAGCTAACTTTTTTTGTTGTTCTGATAGCATTTCTTAGGGAAACACATCTCGAAGAACCCAATGAATTCAGTAAAGAAAATTGTAAAATTTTGCGCCAGAAAAAAACTGCAAAATCTAGTAAAGAAATCCACGATATCACATTATATGCTATTAGTCAATCTTTCGGAGTGTAAAGCTGATGGTGGGTAGGTATGCAGATTGTGTGGACCTAACTTTTAGCTGGAAAAAATTAAGGGGGAAAACATCTAGTCACCAGATAACTCCAGTTACATCTTTTTAAAGTCGTGAAAAATAAGTGCACAGCATTTGTCAACTTATGAAAGTACATCATTATCACTTAGTGTTTCCTGCACATTTTAATGCCAAACCGTGCGATTTGGCGTTCCTTGCTCTACCCTTAGTAGTAAAGAAAAAATTACGCTACTATTAATTTTAAACCCTCTTTTTTCGGAGAATGGTAAGTCTTTAGCACTATTTGGTTTGAATTTACTGCATAATTTTACTTATTTTTAACATGGCCGCCGTGCGCATTTTTCATTACAGAGAAACCTATGGTACAGCCACCTAATGTCCCCTCTGTATATATCTACTCTGTGCAGTCACTCCAAAGGGTTGTCTCAATCACTGCTCGCAATCATTGAAATTACCACCTACATATGAACCAAGGATGAAACTCGCCATGAAAAAATATTTGGTTTATCCGGGACTCAAACACGGATCTTCCAATTGCCGGCCAGGTACTCAACCAGTTACAACGCCATGCCATCTTCTATCTAGGCAAGTTTTTTAAGGCTTGGTGGCATGCCTGACCCGAAATCGGGATATCCGGATTCGAATCCCAAACATAATATTTTCTCATAGCGAATTTCATCCTTAGTGCATTTAACTTTGCACCAGTGCGCGTGACTGCTAACAGAGCTACTTGTTTCATGCAATGCTTAGTGATCACCACTCTCATTCTCACGTTGGGATGACGGAGTTTTTTTTCATTTACAGTACATTTGGGAAATTTTTTTTATTCACGAATATTATCTTTCGTACCTGTGATTACTTTTAAAGCTTTTTTTATGTAAATAAATGATGGAAGTATTTTTAAAAAGGTGAATCGCATTATTTGTGTATACATCGGTCGTTAATTATGCCTTTTCAAAATTAGATATTTTCATCACCTGTGTCATGAGTATGCGGTTTATTCGATATTTTTTCGTACACTCGCTCTCCTGTAACAAATGCTCATTTATTCAAAAGATCAATATATATATTACATTGTTGAACTTACTAGGTGCTTAACTAAGTTCCCGCTGTTTTCTGAACGAAAGTACAACTTTATCGTGAAAAAATTTTTATAAATGAATTGTTCAAAGTATTGCCCATTGCTAGCTGAAACTTTTCCCCATCAATGTGGCAGAGGTCAATACCGTTAATTGTTTTTTAATTAACGGTATAATTCAAAAACATTTTTCTCCTGAACTATGAAGAGGAAGGGGTGTCCATCTAAAAGTACGAACGAAAGAGAAATCCTCCCTTCTACATCAATCACTAATTTTACAAGCAGAATAATTGTCCAGGCCGGAGAGTATTAAACGATTTTAATTTTTCCTGGTGAATAATATTTAGGAATTCTTCTCTGGCTCTACACCAGGTAATTTAATTAAATCGTATGGCTTAAGTTTCGGAAAACGACTTGTCTTTCATTTTCAACGGCGTGTTACTGTCTGACAATGAGTGCCCAAATTCACACTAAATTAGAATTTGTTGTGTGGAGACCGAAAAGAATTCTTGAAGAGTACATATTAGTTAACGCATTTACAGACTCTCGTTAACTATCCAAATATACCAAGAGTTATACACTGACACAATAACATCATCTTCTGTGATTACGTGGGTCTCGATTTTCTTCTTATCATAGGTTATTAATTGGTTTTTTAAATTCCTTTAATCTTTAAAATGGTTAGAATTGGATCGAAAAAAAAACAAAGATGCAGAAGATTCGTTGCAGCGATTTCAAGAAAAATGAAAAAATCATTCAAAGTATTGCCCATTGCTCTACAACCAGCGGCGTAGCCAGGAATTTCGTTCGAGGGGTGGTGGGGGGGTTCAAAACCAGGGGGGGAAATTTTTGAAAAACAGGGTACTAAGTAATGGGTATTTAACTAATTTTAACACTTTTCATAATCGAAAAAACTTCATTTGTCAAAGAAATATTTTTTAATTCATGATTTTTCAATATTTTGTTTTCTTTTATGAAGAAAAATGGTTGTGACCGTGTCAATGCTTTGGGTGGCCTTTGGGTAGCATTGACGCGGCGACATAGCCCAAAAGTTTTTAATCATAATGACGAGCACCCGCGAAAGTTTTAACGAAGAAAAATGGTTGTGCTTTTATATTTCGGGGGGTGTCCGAACCCGCCGGACTTCCCTCCTGGCTAGGCCACGGGCTACGACTTTTCCCCATCAATGCGGCAGAGGCCAATACCGTCACGATAAACGTATTCATTTTTTGAGGCTGCCCACGAATCATGCAATTGTTTTGGTGTAATCGTATGAGTGCCACTGTAGATCAGCCAGACCATGTGCCATATAACAGAACAAGCAATAATCGGACGGCGAAATATCTGGGGAATGCAGTGGGGGTAGAACTTCCCATTTGAGCGTTTACAGGTAGGTTTTAACAGGTTCAATAGTTTTTTGGTCTACTATATATTTATTTTTCAAGAAATAACAAAATTTTGCGGCGTGTCCCCATTTGGGAGCATGCTTGAAAACGCATTTAATAATTTTTGTACGGGTTTTTTATCATAATATCTCTTAAAAGGGTGGTTTCCTTTTATTTTTTATTGCCTAAATCGAAAGATTATTACTCCTGGAGTACGCATTTCACGCTCTTAGATTTTTAAATGACGATATCTATTTTTCGCAATTAAATGAAAAGTGAAAATTTTAAACCGCGCGAAAACGCGACGGCTAAGTATAAATGATAGGAAAAGCCCGTGTGACGTCAGTCTGCTTCCCGCTGTCGTCCTGTGAGGTGACCTTGGGGCAAAGCTTTGAGCGCTGATACGATGCAGGCTGCTAGCAGGTAGCAGAGTACCCAGCTTTGGCTTAAATAAGGATTATTAATACCCTTTCAAACGAAGGAAACTTTCCGACCTTAGCCATTTTTAATAAGTGATATTTAAGACATGTTTCCCTGAGCTCTGTGCCTCATGCATGCATTGGTAATCTCAGACGATGTAAAACTCCTATGTAGTCGTATAGAAACTAGGTCCCTGTGACGTCACGTGGAGTGGCATCGCATGGGCGCCAATGTGGCCTTTTTCAAATGCGGTTAAAATTGACCATTGCCATTCGTCTGAACTGGGATTTCTAAAACCAAATAATTTGTATATTATGGATGCACTAATGGTGGGTAACGAGTCGCAATCAGTGCTTTTCGTTTTCTTTGATGTAGGAAACTACCGCATTAGTTTTAAAATGAATAGGGCAAAAAATAATAAAAATCAGTTGGTAAGAGAGTTCAGTCTTTAAAGGGTTAAGTACGCAGAAGAGATGGAGAAGCATATCGGCTCGCCCGCTTCCATTTCGACTTCTTTTTCCCCTCCCTTCCCCGCCTTTCCCATCTCCCCCACCCCACTTAGCATTTTCGTCTCCCGTAAAAGCGAGGCATGCGTGAGCATAATCCTACGAGCGAGGGTCGACGCGATCTGACAGCCAAGGCCCCGCTCTTCCCTTTGAAGCGCCGGGTGCCGTCTCAGCGGAGTGGGGGGAGAGAAGGTCCCTCCACGAACACACGGTTCCGAAAAGAGGTGTTACCGCTCCCCCCACACCCTTGAAGGGGACGCATCACTCCCGCTCCACAGGTCGTATTTTGAATTTAGTTCGTGACGTACCACTCGTTCAAAACTTAGGCTACTATCTTGATGTTTACTAAGGATGTAGAGTAAACTTTTGTCTCAGCATTTAGCTGTTGCTCATAAATAATAAATTTACCTCCACGTCATATTGTCGTCATCATCATCGTCATCATCACTGGTCAACAATCCTAGGATTGGTTTGACGCAGCTCTCCACTCAGTTTTCCTATCAGCTAATCTTTCACACCCACGTATTTCTTCTCTTTCACATCCTTCTTTACTTATTCCATATATTTTGTTCGAGGTCTTCCTTTTCCATTCTTGCCTTCAACTTGTCCCTCGACGATTGTCTTCATCAGGCCATCATGTCTCAATATGTGGCCTATAAGGTTGTTCCGTCTTCTTGATAAGGTTTTCATGAGGCTTCTCTTCTCTCCTATTCTTCTTAGGACTTCCTCGTTACTAACTCGGTCGGTCCATTTGATCTTCATCATTCTTCTGTAGTACCACATTTCGAAGGCCTCTATCCTTGCTTTCTCCGCTGCGGTCATTGTCCATGCCTCACTTCCGTATAGGAGCATACTCCAGATGTAGGTTCTTATAAATTGTTTCTTTACTTCCATATTTTAGTGTCCCGCTGGAAGCAGGTCTCTCTTTTGGTGGAATGCCGTCTTCCCCTGAGCTATTCTGCTGATAATTTCTTTCTTGCTTCTCCCGTCACTAGTTATCTTGCTTCCCAAATAACCGAATTCATCCACCTGTATCAGTTTTTGCTTCCTTATTTTAATGTTAGTCATATTGTCGTAAAATCTTCATATTTAAAGTCCATAAAAATTAAGTTAGCTTTTTCTGGAGAAATATAGTGGAACACCATATCAAATTATAAACAAAGATGTCGCACGGCCCACTTAAATTTATGTCACAGCTCTTCTACACATGTTTCGGTTGGCTGCAAATCCTTGCAATCTGTTCATGACTACAAGACAGTCGAAATACGTGCATCAAAACTGTGAAATACATTTAAGTGAGCATTATGATATCTTTTTTTATAATATGTACATATAAAATTTGATGTGGAGCAGATATTTGGGCCCTTAAATGAAAAAACAGACATACCTTATTGTCAACTGAGAGAAATTACATGAGAAGGAGCTGCAGAAAGTGTATACTTGAACTACTCTGATTTGGCAATGTTAATAAGATAGATAACACCAGATGTACAAATCAATTATTGTATTGGAGACCTCATTAAAAACTGAAAAAAGTGAGACCAAGAATGAAAATGAGGAATGAGAGAAGAGGAGTGTCATGACGGAGAGAAATGGGTGTTGAGTGCTGTAAAACGATAGTAGACGTAAACAACCTTAATGAATGTGTACAAAGATGTTGATATGAGTTAAATTTTTTTAAATAATAATAATTACCTTTATTTACATGTGCAAACTTGGTCCTTCTAAGCCATATGGCTTGTCAGAAGGTTCCAGTTATTCAATACAACATGTGGCACATTGAGAGCATAGCATTTATATTACAAGTTTCAACTTCAACTTTAGGGGCTTTTAAACAAAACTATGATAATTTGATATATTTTGTACATTTCAGATTAAAATAAAGAAATTACAAGTTTAAAATATCACTTATTACCCAATCTTTCACTTTTCTTTTAATGTCGGCCAAAGATTTGAGATTACATAAAGCCTTTGGCATACAATTAAAGGTATGAGGTACAACATACTTCAGCAAACTTTTACCATACATAATTATTGTAAAGATAAGCTTTCGACAAAGGACTTTTGCGTTTGTACATAGAATGTGTATAATTAAATTTAATTTTGTGCTCATTTTTTAAATAATACTCTAAAATAATGAGCCAATTCAGCATTTTATTCGCAGTTAATTTATTGTATTTACCCTGTAAATTCAAAATTCTCAAGCTAACAATTTAAAGTTAAAAAGTGAAATATTTGTCGGGAACTGGAATCGCTTGAGCGTGATTGATGTGGGTTCTGAACAGTATGCATCATTGGTGAAGTCTCTCATATATAGTCTTAATTCCTGACGTATTACTTACGCCATTTTCTTAAAAAATTCAGGGGATATAGAGTTTTTCCTTTCCGACATAAATCTTAGTATCAAAACGGAAAATTTTTCCGCGGAAAAAATACTGAGATAATACTTGATAGAGGACAGTAATAGCAAAAGTTTCTTTACATACTTCAACACTTTGTAGGTAATTTTTACCTAGTTATTTGTCCGTGAACTAGAATGGTTGCGTAGGAATAGGGTAGTTTCCTTCATCAAAGAAAACGAATGGCAATGATTCCGATTCGTTGCCCATCATTAGCATATTCATAATATATAAAAATTATTTGGTTTTAGAAATCTAAGTTTAAACGAATGTTAATGGTCAATTTTAACCTCATTTGAAAAAAGACCAGATTGGCGCCCATGCGATGCCACTCCACGTGACGTCACAGGGACCTAGTATCTATACAAGTAGTTAGGAGTTTTATATCGTCTGAGATTACCAATGCATGCATGAGGCACAGACTTCAGGGAAACAATTCTAAACAATCACCTATTAAAACAGCCTAAGGCCGGTAAGTTTCCTTCGTTTGATAGGGGAATAATAATCCTTATTTAAGCCTAGCGCTACCTGCTAGCAGGGTACTCAGCTACCTGCTAGCAGCCTGCATCGTATCAGCGCTAAAAGTCTCACCCCAAGGTCACCTCACCAGCGGCAGCGGGAACCAGAACGACGTCACACGGAGTTTTCCCAGCATTCATACTTAGCCGTCGCGTTTTCGCGCCCTTGAAATTTTTCACTTTTCATTTTATCGCGAAAAATAGATATCGTCATTAAAAAATCTAAAAGCGTGAAATACGTACTCCAGGAGTAATAATCTTTCTATTTAGACAATAAAAAAATAAAAGGAAACCACCCTATTGATTGGTCCTCTGAAATGGGCGGTTTCGGGCCGACTTCAGAGCGGTCTCTTTTTTTCTTCCGAGGTTTGCGCAGTGCGTCCCAAAAATGAAAAATAAAAGAGGTAGAGGAAGAGAAAGGAGGATTGACGCAGGACCTCCTCGTCCAAAAATGTGCTTCCCGCTTTCATGATCGACTCCACCTCGGAGGTGTGTAGCTGTCGATTTTGATATCAAGGAGCATATCGATATTTCGTCCCGGCTGGAGTTTCGTGAGCCAATTCCTCCAGGGCGGGGACGATCTTTTGATGAAGAAGGAAGGTAACTTTTCCTGGCGTTATTAAAACCACGCTCATTGAATGGGTAAATGTATCTTTTCCATCATTCTCCCGTGATATGTTAATGTAACGTCTACCCACCTTAAAAATTACTCTTAGAAGTTAAATGTATCACTGCCCTGAGTAAAATATTCTATTTTCGGAACGATCAAATTATTGACCAATTAAAGTGAAATTCGCATCTAAATATTTTTACGAGGACCAAGTTTCTTGCATAAAAAATCTTATTCGGTTACGTGCCATTAAAATTTCACTCTGAATAACAAATCTTTAATAGGTCATATTACTTTATTATAGCTATATTTCAGTAATTATCATGTATATTTTGTAGCAGCGTAATTTAATCCATGATTAAATAAGAAAATTGATTTGTCAGTTGGGGTAAAATATGCGTTTTTTATTTTGTCTTTTGGAGTAATATCTTTATGTATTTTCATCATATTCTCGTTCGCGATGTATTTTAAATAGAGGAATGCGTTTACTCATTTACTGTGTGAAGTCATTTCGTATTCTACTATCTGCTTAAGTGAAATCAACACATATTTCGCGATGAATTTGATTAAAATTCGAATTTTCTTCAGAATTCCTGTGCAATATACAAAGTGAAATCAAATTTTGCACGGAACACTTCCAAAGTGGTGCGCGAAGGAGTCTCCTTAATGCCTACTGCACGATAAACGAGGCATTTACGATTGCGTTGTCGTATACAGGGTATCCCATTTATCTTGACCTCCGGAAATAACTTTTTGTCCAGATGCAACTTCAAAAATGTGTCGAGCAAATGTTAATTAGCCGTCAGGGGGACATTAATCAGGATGATTGTATTCCTTGTAGCTTTGTTATTTACATAGATATGAACAGCGGTATGTCTTTTTTAAATGGCATCCTATATTTTTTATTCGGCAATTCACTTCCTCTTCTAAAGACTTATTCAAAAATGTGGGACAGTGGACCATTAACATAAACACAGTGTTATGAAAACATAAGAAACTCGTCCACTCACTGCGGACGAGTTTATTATGACTGGTTAGCATTTTACTATGTTTTCATTTGTTCACCGTCAACGTCAGCAAGTGGAGTATTTCCAATATCCGCGTACCTGCACTAAGCGCTAGATAGTCAGTCATTTTTCATAACACTGTGTTTACGTTAATGGTCCACTGTGCTACATTTTTGAATAAGTATTTAGGAGAGGAAATGAATTGCCGAATAAAAATATAGGATGCCATTTAAAAAAGACATACCGCTGTTCATATCTTTGTAAATAACAAAGCTACAAGGAAGGCAATCATGCTGATTAATGTCCCCCTGACGGCTAATGAACATGTGCTTGACACATTTTTGGATTTACATCTGGACAAAAAGTTATTTCGGGAGGTCAAGATAAATGGGACACCCAGTATACGTGCCCCAATGTGGCTCTTTGGTCTCCTCTCCAAAAACACTGAACATAATCGCCGCAATAGTTGAGCGATTTGAGCTTCGTCGTCGTGGTGCGATGCCCCTCCACGACACGGAGCTATGGGAAAATCCTTCTGGTTTTGGGCGAACGCGTTCGTGTCTTCTTCTTGAGGCCTCTAGAGGACATTGGAGAGGCAGAGGCGGCATGTAGTTGTTTCTCATGATGAAAAAGAATGCTCGGGCCAAATAAAAATACGAAAAAGTTTTGAGAAAAAAAAAGATTGCTCTCAATGTTTTCGGCGGAAGAGAGATTGGGATGGGGTCCTTTTGGGTGGAATTATCGTGTATGTTTAGTGAGGCAGGGAAGTGAAAAGCAGAGGTGTTGGGACGCCTGAAGGGGTAGTTCAAACCCCCTACCCCTTTCTTTTACGCCCTTGATTCCCACCCCCGCCCATCAACCCATTTTTGCCTTTTGGTCTCACCGACAAAAGGACCAGCGACCCGACGAGCAGCGGTTGTGCTGGCGGTAGAAGTCGCTCCGCCTCAGCCTCCGCTCCGCTTACGGTGGTGTTTCAAAGGGTTTTTCAACCCTTTGAGGAGAGGGTGTTGGCCTCGTGGTCTCAAAGTCCCGTCTCTCACCCCGTCCGGTTTCATCTCTGTCTCCCTATCTGCTTCATCTTGACCCATCGCCTCCGATATATACATATATTCCGCTCTCTCTCTCCATCCCTCCCTCGCATATCTCACCTCTCCCACTTTTTAGTCTTAACCCGTCTCCGCACTGCCGAATCAATCCAGAGAGCCGCGGCGCTTTGAACTGAAAGGGTTTAGGGGTTTACACATTTCCGGAGGTTTTCACGAGTTCATGAAGGAATTTTCATTTCACGAGTTTATGGAGGTGTTAGATATTTGGTTATTGGAGGAAGCGAGCGATAGGTGAGGTCATTTGGGGACTCGAATGCATGGCGGTACATTTCTTGCGGAATTCGTCCAACTCTAACCATGTTTATGCAGTGGATGGTATCAACATAAACGTAACTGACGAAGTGAAGTACCTGGGAGTTACGATAACCTCTAACCTCACGTAGGGAACACATATAAAGAATATTTGTGGCATAGCCCTAAAGAAATTAGGATTCGTCAAGCGTATTGTGGGAAGATTTTCGGATGAGAAAGTAAAAGAAAGGTGGTATTTCGCTCTCGTCCGACCGCACCTTGAAGATACAGCGAGCGTATGGGATCCGGTGCAGAAAGTCTTAATCCGCGATCTGAATAAAATACAAAGGAAGGCTGCGCGTTTCGTCAAAAACTGCTACGGGCGTACAGACAGTGTTACCCAGATGTTAAGCGAATCAGGCTGGGAGCCGTTGGAGACTCGGAGGCTGCGTGCTAGGCTTAGATTGCTTGAACATTTGAGAATGGATATCTTTAAGAGCGACACAGAGAACATAATACTAGAGCCACACTATATTTCCAGGTCCGATAGAAGCGATAAATTAAGAGAGATGTTTTGCTGAACGGATAGATATGGGAATTCGTTTTTCCCCCGAACCATAAAGGACTTTAACAATCGCTAGTCCCAACCTCGTTAGAGCGCTTCAATTTTTTAGCTGTAAACGGCTGGTGTCCTAACACCACCTGCCACACGCCTTTTAGGCGGCTTGCGGGGTATTATGTAGATCTAGATTTGCGTCATGCGTGAAAATCGGAAATACGATAAATGCGATATAGATGCGATGTGCGCAAATAAATGCGACATAGATGCGATGAGTGGACTTTATGATATTTTTACGCAAATTTGCCTTTTCGACGGCAAAATTCGTACACTTTGTGCCGAGAGCAGTTTAAATGCTCCGTCGACACTCACCGCTTAAAGCATGTGAGCGACTGGCCAGCTGCTAGTTGGCTGGGACTCTACGGGGCCGCGAACTACAAGTGGGCGCGGGCAAGTTACACCTCTGCCATTATTTTCCTTATCTTATTCCTTAATTTATTATTGTTCTACAATTTAATTATTTAAAATATACTGTATTTTGTCATTTAACTGTGTTTCACTACATTTTATCGTCATCTACCTCATTATGAAAATAAAAAAATAGACGCTGCAAAATGCGATAAACTGTTATTGAAAGTGCGATAAAATAAAAATGAAAGTGCGAGATTTACGTATCTCTAAATGACGGAAGGATAGGGAAGGAAGGGTGGAAAGAAACCCGGTATCGGCATTAGCCTTCTCTTCATTAAAGGCGTCAAGGGGACCACGGGTTAACGTCCCATCCGACGGACGGAGTGTTGCACTTCAAATAGCCTTAAGCAGGGATATGGCAATCTCTGAAAATTCACTGACACCGCCGGGATTTGACCCCGAGCTCACGGGGCGGGCCAAAAATCTTGCCAACACACCTATCCTCCTCTTTGGAGGTTTAAGGAGCCTTTCGGTTAGAGCGACTGGTTTCCGACCGAAGGCTGTCCGATTCGAATCTCAGGTGATGCCATCCACACATGTACGCATCAATGAAAATTTATTTCTACATCATAATTTACATCTACATCCACGTACCACCCTGCAAATGGCCTTGACAGGCGTGTGGTGAGGTTTGCTAGGACATTAGCCGTTTAAAACTAAAAAAGAAACGATCTAACGAATATCTGCCCAGTATTAATTGCAATTCTTTATTCTTCAGGATAAAGGAATTCCCTTACTTATCCGATCGGCCAAATACCTATCTCTCTTTTTCGTATGTTCGAATGCGCAACCACTGGACTAGCGAGCTACCTTAGATAGTGAACTCTGAAGGCAAAGCTTCTCATGATAAAAGTTGTCTACAGCATCTGGCTACCGGGCAAACTCGCGGACAATCGGAGCGCTCTACGCCAAGTTTCTGTAGTTTAAACCCGGTGCGTTTGCGATCTTCATCTTTCGACATCATTTGAAATTTTTCTTTATGCTTGTATCAGCTAATTAGGGTTAAAATTACGTGTCACAATTTTCCTCCGCCCTATACATAAACTTGAGTACTCTGAACACCACCGGTGATTTCGGTGGATTTAGCATTTAATATTTTATTGCTAGCTACCGAAGGTGTATGGAGACTTCAACGACTAGAATTTTTATAATGATGATATTAAGGTGGCAAAACTTAAGCACTCCATAATAGGTTTCAAAAGGGTGGTACCTATTATTTTTTCATTGCCTAAATCGAAACATTATTACTCCTAAAGTACGTATTTCGCGCCTTTAGATTTTTTAATGACGATATCTATTTTTCGCGATTAAATGAAAAGCGAACATTTTCAAGCACGCGAAAACACGGCGGCTAAGTTTGAATGCTAGGAAAACCCCGTGTGTCGTCGTTCTGGTTCCCGCTGTCGCAAGTGAAGTCACCTTGAGGCGAGGCTTTGACCGCTGATACGACGCAGGATGCTGGCAGGTAGTAGAGTACCCTGATAGCTGGTAGCGCTTGGCTTAAATAAGGATTATTAATACCCTATCAAACGAAGGAAACTTTCCAAACTTAGGTATTTTTAATGTGTGATTATTAAGAGATATTTCCCTGAGCTCTGGGCCTCATGTATGCATCGGTAATCTCTAATAAAGATAAGGTAAGACGATATAAAACTGCTATCTACTCGTATAGAAACTAGGTCCCTGTGACGTCACGTGGAGTGGAATCGCATGGGCGCCTATCTGGCCTTTTTTAAATGAGGTTAAAAGTGACCATTAACTTTCGTCTGAACTGGGGTTTCTAAAACCAAAAAAATTGTATATTATGATTACACTAATGGTGGGTAACGAATCGCAATCAATGCCTTTCGTTTTCTTTGATGAAGGAAAGTACCCTATTTACTTTCCTAGATGTGGAATCATGGCTAATCTTTTCACATTTGCTTACTTCTCCTCTCTCTCTCTCTCGTGCTTCTCCTCCTCATACCATATATGTGATATTCTTTTCTCCTTTCCCGTTCTTATTATCTAGTTGTCTTTCGATGATTTCCTTCATCAGGCCATCATGCCGCGAGATATCGCCGATTATGTTATTACGACTTCTTTTTCTCAACATCTTTACCCTTTTTCTCATCTACTATTCTTAGGAGTCACTCATCACGTACTTTTTTATGTTTTACCTTTTACTTTAACGAATTTAAGTATACCGGGACTAGCCACGGTGATAACTTTTACGGGAGTCACCCGCAATGCACAATTGTGCGAAAAATCCACAGAGAAAAAATCATTCGCCTTGACCGGGATTCGAACCCGGATCCCTCGATTTCCGGCCGAGTGCTTTAGCCAGTTAAGCTACCGAGGCGTCATTCATCCCTGTGGAAATTTGTGGACTATACTTTACTTTACTTTACTTTAAGCTATGCAAGGCGCAGCTTCGTTCACACGCCTATTTAAAACCACGGACGGCAAGTGAAACGAAACGAAAATGTTTTGTTTCGACCCGGAGGGAAACGAAAATACGAGGTCTATGTTTAGTTTTGGTCCTCGCCCGAAATTGAAATCTCCAATGAGTTCAGTTTCGACAGGGGACGAAACTTTACTCCCACGAACGAAACTAAATTAAACGAAGGAATGGAAGGATCAACAACTTTCCTATTTCCTCATAGTAATTTACTGAGACTGACCGTGTTTTCGTTACAGAGTAAAATTATAAAGGTCCTTGATAATGTTACTCTGGCCTTGATAATGTTACTCTGTAACGAAAAGAAACCATGGTCGGTGTCAATAAATTACTGTGTGGAAATAGCAAAGTTGTTGATCCTTCTATTCCTGCGATTATAGATTTCCACCAAGTTAAGCCCGCTACTATTAATTATATTAATTAAACTAAACGAAACTCCGCTGCTCACAGTTAAGTTTCGATCGTAGAAGTTGAGTGGAGGGGGAAAAGAGGGAATAGTTTTGACCCATTATGTGTAACATGCGTGTTAAAAGATGAAGCATTGAGCTTAAAAATCGAATTGCCAGTGCTCGTTCACCGTTCTGCTGCTTGAGGTCAAAATATGAGTGCCCCTTGCATCTAATAGCTGTAGGCCGAGCTTCTACTTCATTCAACCATATTTAGTACTCGGTGTGTGGGACGAAACTAAACCGTTCGAAGGTGAAGCAAGTAGTCCCTTCGGTGCGAAACATTATTTTACTTCAGTTTCGGCCCGAAATATAGTTTTGACTCCGATTTCGTTTCGAGCCTGAGCTTAGCTCCCCCCGTTTAAATTCATTTCGTTTTTACATTTCGCTCCCGGGAGCGAAACTATTGAAATTTTATTGGTTTTGACTTTGGTTTAGTTTCTGTTGTCATCCCTGTTTAGAAGGCTTGCTGGGTAGTATATAGATTTAGATGTAAACGCCTCAATTTTCTGTTGGTGTTTTTGGATTCTCCAGCCTATTTCATCTTCAGTTGGTCCTTTTTTTTGTTAGCAACTTACTTTCTAAAAATATTAATTTCTTTTCACAATAATTTTGATAGTGCCTAAAATTCTGATCCATAAAATAACTCCGTTAGGATTATTGTGTGGTATATTTTGACCGTGGCGTTTCATGACAGCAGCTTCGACTTGAGCAAATTATCTAGTTCAATTGTAGAGACTTGAGCTTAAACCATCTCAGTTGGGAGGAAAGGTAAGGAGAAGAAGAATGCGGAAATATTTTGCAACAGATTCCGGGTTAGTGCAACATCGAAAGCACGAGATGGTCCTGCGAAAGAAACTTCCTTCCACAGTCAGGATTTTTGAAATAGGGTGGTTTCCTATTGTTTTTTTTTTGCCTAAATCGAATGATTATTACTCCTAAAGTGCGCATTTCACGCCCTTAGATTTTTGAATGACGATATCTATTTTTCGCGACTAAACGAAAAGAGAAAAATTTCAAGCGCGCGAAAAACCATTGCCATTCGTCTAAACTGGGATTTCTAAAATAAAATAATTTATACATTATGAATACACTAAAGGTGGGTAAGGAATCGCAATCAATGCCTTTCATTTTCTTTGATGAAGGAAACTACCCTATTCACACGCTAGTGGTTGAACCGTCTCCTTTTCAAACCAAACTTTGGGTTGAATAACTCTCTGAGTGAGTGTGACTGTTAGTCAATATACATATATATTATTGGGCAAAACTTGAAAAATTATTTCAAAGGATAGCTTATTCAAAGCGGTTGCTGATATTAATATTACAATTTTATTTTTCAATTCTTCTTTCAAATTTTTTTGCCGGTTCCATTTTATTTCGTGCAATGCCCTCCAGAACACTTCGTTCACTCAAAGAAGTGAATTTCACGCAACGCCAAATTAAACGAAGAGAAGAATGAGGGTGGGCATGTCTTGCACGAGAATAAAAGCGGTATGTTCCATGGATCTTCCAAGAACATCACTTTCTTTTCGCTTGCGTGAATGGGCACGTTGTGCATTGTTGTTGCCAAAATGATCGACCACTTCATCCTTTTCCATCGAATTTAGTCTCATCTTTTCGTATTCAAGCCTATCCATCTCGTAGATATATATTGCTATCCGAGGAACTGCGCGAGAGAATACGCAAACCGTTTGTCAAGCAGCGTCTTGCGACGCGCCTGCCCCCTGTTCGGGCGCGGGCAAATTAAAACTGGCCACGCCCACGCCGCTTCCATTGTTGAGAAATTGATTTCGGTGCCATTGTTGGCCTCCGAGCGCGCTCGGGCCCCATTGTCGAGGGTTATAGTTGGTCGGAGAGGGAAGGATAAAGAATGACAGGAGGATCATGGTAAGGGAAAGGACGCCTCAGATGGGTACGCTGCTGGCTAGAAATGATTTTTTTTATCGGCCGGCCGTAGGCGATGACCAAGCAATTGCCACTCGATAGGGCGTGGAAAATGAGCCCTCTTCATCTCCTTGAATATGTGTACGCCCCTCCGTTTTCGTAGCCACTGCAATTAACTCGTCTTTCGGAAGAAGAGATGCTAAGGCCTCTTTCTTTTTTTATATTGTAGCACCTTGTCCGAAGAGAACTTCTAACCCCTGTCAACAAAGGAGAGATCATGTGATGATCGTCGATGTGGAGGTATTGTGCCCCTGAAAAAGCAATTGCCTTGTCACCACCAAGACCAAATATTAGGAAACCTCAAAGTGAGGGTTGAAGATTATCAAAAACCCTGGTGGCGTTCCACAAGATTAAAAGTTAACCAGGGAATCGGGCTGGTGTGGTGGCTAGAGTGTTGGCTTCCCACCCGGTGGGCTTGGGTTCAAATCCCGGTGGAGGCAGAGAATTTTCAGAGACTGCCCGATCCCTGCTTGAATGTTGTGTGCAGAACGTTTCAAACGTCGGGTGAGACGTTAAGCCGTGGTCCCCTTGGCGCCTTTCGTTAAGAGCAGGCTAATGCCGACGCCGGGTTTCTCTCCACCTTTCCCTACCTTTCCTTGCAAAATTGCGCAAATGACCTCAGCTGTCGGTCGCCTCCTCCAAATACCATACCATACCAAAAGTTAACCTCGGAGCTGGTCACCTTCCCGAGAAAATTAGTTGAATTAATAAGAATGATCAGAGGTACCAAAAATAAGAGTTCTTATGCCAATTGTTTAAATTTATTGCAATAGAAATCAACCCTTTAAAGTAAATTTACATTTTTAAGATTTGATTTTATGATGACTCCGTGCAGAAACAAAAAATTAGGAAAAAGATTTTATTTTATATTTTTGGCAGCAAAAACAGTAGATAAATAAGTGGTTTCATACGTAAACAAAAACTATCATACTCAATCAAACTATCAAACTCAAATCATGGCAATATTTTCCAAAGAACAGTGAAAGTAAGTTTTTACCTTACTAAAGTAACAATTATACTGCATTGGAATTGAAGGATAAAACTGTGTAAGGTTCACTATTATATTAATATGGGTACGACCCGGGTTTCGATACGTAGTTACATCTTCAGGTTACTACGGGTCGTGCATTAAATATACAAGTGAACCTTACAAAGTTTTATTCTTTTATTCCAATATGGAGAGGTTTCACAGAGTCAAGCTTGAAGTTATCAGTAACATAATAATATAGTATTGCGCAGGCTAGTCGTAAAGTTTCAGCGAAGAGGTTTACGTAATGTGCACAGCTTGTGTCCATCCGTGAAGTTGGCTTCTTCGTTGCTACCCTGGTTTCGACTTCCCACCCCGTTTCCCCGGGTTCAAATCCTAACCGTAACGGAGGTTTTTTCTGAGACTGATCGATCCTAGCGAAGTGCCTTGAGGAGGGCACTTCAAGTTCAGGGCACTTCAACTCCTTCCTTCGGGTGGTATATTGAGCCGTGGTGCCCTTAACGCCGCTCGCTAAGAGCACGCTTAAGTTATATTTGTGATTTAAGTATTAATATAATAGACATTTTTTTTTTGCTTTCTCACGTATTCGGCCTGGAATAAATCAGGTTATTGACGTATATTCGCTAACAGTTAAAAAATAACACCTATCCCACTATATCTATATCTACATAATACCCCGCAAGCCGCCTAAAAGGCGTGTGGCAGGGGGTGTTAGGAAACCAGCCGTTTACAGCTAAAAAAAATGAAATGCTCTAACGAAGTTAGTACTAGCGTTTACTATAGTCCTTTATGGTTCGGGGAACAAGCGAATTCCCATATATATCCGTTCGGCAAAACACCTCTCTATATTTATCGCTTCTATCGGACCTGGAAATATAGTGTGACTCTACTTTATGTTCTCTGTGTCGCTCTTAAGGATATCCATTCTCAATTGCTCAAGCAATCTAAGACTAGCGCGCAGCCTCCGAGTCTCCAGATATATATCGACCAGATAACCGTTCGATTATTGAGACGATCGCCATTGATGAGTTCAGTTCGTCTCACGATGTTCATTTTTCCTTGTCTTAATCATTACGAGATTTTTACTTGGGCCTCAATCATAGCCTCGCGCTCGCAATGATGTAAATCCCTGAGCAAGAGTAATCAAATCCACAGTCCTTGCTCAACTAAAATTGAAATATTTGGGCAATAAAGAAATTAGATTTGAGGAATAATTGAGAAAATTACTGCGGTTGTAAAAATAATTTATGGGGCACTTGATGACCTTTTCATGAATGGAAGTGTCGCGTGATTGTGTAACGAGGGATCTCGTGCGATGTGATTGAAATAATTGCGTGCCGAAATAAACAGCGAAATAAAATTCACGACTGGTGATTTTTAGCGGTCGGCGTTGCCTGATCGAGTTGTAACGAGGAATCATTTTATTCTTTGAAATTAATAACCACCTTTGATTCAAAAGGGATTCTTGTGTTTTTAACTTTTATTTTTATTTTTTAAATTTTAAAAGCTGATATCTCGAAGTCCGTCTTGAGTTCGTCGACTGAACCACGTACGTGTCGCTCGTTAACGGGAGCATATTCCGTGTGCCCAACCCATTAATTCATTCTTTTTAAAGGCTTGAATTATAATCCATAAAAGTGTTTGTTTTATATCAGCTACGAAATCGATTCGATTTTTATGGGGCGTCCGCGTCTGCTATTATTGATTTTTTTTCTTCTTTATTTTTCTCCTCTGGCCGTAAATCCAGAGACGAGCGACGGAGTTCTGGCTCGTCGTAAAAATGTTCTTAATTGTTCTGACACGATTCGCCACAAAGTGCGAGAATATTTATGGCGCCAATCTAAATTTCCATCTGAATGCGTATTCAGAACGAACCCTTCCATAGAGGCGATTCCTCTATAATGTGTGGCTTCGATCGACAAGAGACAAGTCGCCCTGTGTCTATACCCGTCCATTTTAATTCCACGTCGAGATTTTTGAATGTTGTTATGGACATCGTTTTGGTTAGGTACCCATTGTTCTTCCCAAAGCCTTGGGAGCACGAATATAGCTCAAATAATTGCTCAAAGTGCTCGCTTACCATGGATGAAAGATTAATCACCTTCACAGCGTGATAACTTAGAAGCCAATAAAAAACCTGGCTACATAATTGAAATATTTCCATCGAGCTAAGACAATTTTTATCATGGACGAATTCCTGATCACCTTAGAGAACGAACTTTGCAATGTGCTACCATCTGTGGCTCCGAATGAACTCTCGAATCTACCAGTTACTGCTAGGCATCTATTTTTATCTGACATCTAGAAGGCAAAAATACTGAGAGAAAAACATTACTTTCAAGTGCGTCACTTAGGAAAAAACTACAAAACTTTAAATGATATGAAGGCGATGGCGTCGATTTCAGCAATCAGGTGGTTTTTGTAGCGATCACCAGTTGCAGTAGATGTGGTAGAGTTGTTTTTCTACTTTTTTAAATATCCGAGATGCAGCTCATAAATTTTTACGTATATATATCTGCCCATTAGTCAAAAAACAAAAGATTTCTATATTTGTGTCAATCGTTTAAAATTACTGTTCATCAGTACACTTTATGTCTCCAGGCCTGTGAAATAGCAATACTCATTAAACTGTTGTCAACCCTAATTAATGCAAAAAGTGAAGACAATTGAGAAGAAGATAGTCGTAGTGCATAAATTCAGTGTTGAAAATTCTTTGTAGGAACCAATGCAATGGTTCGCAAGTTCATTTCGTGGAATAGTGATATGATAGGATCAAAAATTAACGTCTTCATAATCCACACAGCATTTATTGAAAAATCTACCGGTATCGAACCTTTTCAGGTCTTATCAAGGGGTAACAGAACCAGAGTTCTGTGTTCAGAGTTCTGTTACTTCTTGATAAAGATCTGAAAAGTTCGATGCGTATAGAGTTTTCAATAAATACTGAGTGTAATATAACAAAGTTTATTTTTGAATCTTCATATTTTTTGGAATCCAATTTTTATCATTAAAAAAGTTTTGTCCTCATTTATCTCAGCAACTTCTATTTTCACATAGAACGCGGTTGTTCTTCCCTATGGTTGAAGAAAATAACTTTTTTAATGATAAAAATTGGACATGAGTAAGTTTCGGTGACGTACGTGGCTATAAAAAACGCCTTTGTATGAGTCCAGCTTGTGGTGCAAAGCGAGGCCAGGAAAAATTTCCGGGGGGGTGGAGTGGGAAGGTTAAGTTGGATGTACATTTCGGAAGGAGTCAAGTTGGAGGGGGTATGTATATATTTCCCAAAAATTTCTGGGGGGTAGGGTTGAACCCCCCTCCGGTTACGGCCTTGGTGCAAAAGACTTCATCAACGAGTTTGCCTTTCTTCGTGTCACTCATTAGCAGTAAATCTTCCTCTCTAGCTCGTCGGTATCACTCATTGAAGTACCTGCATGATGGCTCGCAAAAGCATGACTGATGATGCAAGGAGGCGCAGGCTAATTACGGCGGTCATTAAAACGCTCAGAGCGCTTCAAGTCGGTCTTAAATTACGCAACACGCCCATGACTTATTTCGCAGCTTAAGTACCCAGGGAATTTTTCTTGCCCTCAGGGTACACTTAATTATGCATTTACGTTTTTATGGGAGCCTGAATTTAAGTATTTTGGTCGAGCATTCATGTCTCCTAGCACTCTTTCTTTCGGAGTAAATATTTCTCTTTGGATTTGTCCGTTCTTTTTTTTATTATTTGCATAATATACGTTATTATATTTTTACAGCGTCTGTTTATTGCTCTTCTAACAGACGTTGGGTCAGTTGATGGGAGAAATCCTTGAGGGAGGTGTAAATTTCACCCAAAAAATCAAGAAGTTTTTACAACCAAGGAAAGAACAGCCAAAAAATAAAACGTCCGGCACACACCTCTGTTGGCACAAAAATTACGTGGGATGGGCGTTTTCTGACCGATTGCTTGTAATTGCTTCGTGTAAGACGCTCAAATGACATCTGACTTCGGGTCTTCTGGGTCCGTGAACATTCCTTAAGAGGGGATAGGCATCGAGAACTTTTGATGATTTAAGGACGGTGTGGAAGGCGGAATGCTGGGATAATGGTGCGAAGAGAAATGTTTGTGGACCGGAAAAGAAGAAGAGGAGGGAGGATTGAGGGAGTATGGGAAGCGTTAGGGGGAAAGGGGTGTGTAGGTGTTTAGGCTGTGGCCATGGTTTTGATTGTTGAGGGGGGTAATAATAGGCCAGAGAGCAATTGATACAACAATGGTAGTCGCCCAGACACCTTACCTTCTTCCTCTTTCTATCATCGGAGTTCTCGAATAGAAAATGAAATAAAAATGATAATAGGAACGACTTCATGTGCCTATACCTCACAACAACACCTACTCACTCTTCCATCCAACAGTTCACTCGTGTGAGAAAATAAATAAATAACCACAAAATGAAGAAGGCAGTATTAAAAAGACATTCTCACCAGCATCTTCAAGCATCCTCCCCCAAACACAACTACGGGCACAAACGCTTACATGCATTAAGGAACGGCTCACAAAGGAAGAGAAAAAAATCTTTCTATGATTGTTACCATCTCTGTTGGAGCGTAGCACAAAGAGTGGTGTAAAAAATAAGGGATGATAAAAAAAAATATTCGGAAATTAAAAAAAAACATGAACCATTGTACTCTGGTATGTGTGTGTGTGCTTGGTTGTGTTGGATGGAAGGAAGGAAGGAATTGACCACGAAAGAGTCGTAAAGAGAGGGAGGGAGAGGAGAAGATGAAGACGAGGTTTTAAAAAAAAAGGATGTAAAAAAATTGAACGTTCGAAAAATGTAGCTGGAGGAGGGAATCTGTGAGGAAGGGTGGCCATTAATTTTCCAATGGAAAGGAGAAGCCAATAAAATCCGAATTAGGGCTTGATTTATTCCCCCGCCGACGCACTTAGCGCTTCGAGAGGGTTGAAGTGTGTGGAAGTGGTTGGAGTTGGAAACGAAGCCAATCCCGACTCTCGGGAAGGAGAGTTAGGTGGAAGGAAGCAAGCCCTTATGAGTCAGTCGTGAGGTAGCTATGAAAAGGAAGGGGTGTCCATCTAAAAGTACGAATGAAACAGAAATCCTCCCTTCTACATCAGTACTACTTTTACAAATAGAATAACTGTCCAGGCCGAAGAGCATTAAACGATTTTAATTTTTCCTGGTGAATAATATTTAGGAACTCTTCTCGGGTTCTACACCAGGCAATTTAATTAAATCGTATTGGCTTACGTTTCAGAAAACGACTTGTCTTTCATTTTCAACGGCGTGTTACTGTCTGAATGTCCAAATTCAAACAAAATTTGAATTTATTGTGTAGAGACCGAGAAGAATTCCTGAAGAGCATTAATTAACATATTTACAGACTCTCGGTAGCTATCCAAATATCCAAACAGTTTATACACTGACTCAATAACATCATCTTCTGGGATTACGTGGGTCTCGATTTTCTTCTAATCATAGGTTATTAATTGTTTTTTTTTATTTATTAAATCTTTAAAATGGTAAGAGTTAGATTGAAAAAAATGCAAAAGATGCGGAAGATTCTTTGCAGCGATTTCAAGAAAAATGAAAAAATCCAAAGCAACTTACCAGTTTGGTAGCAAATATAACTATGTGAAAAAAATAAAAATATTGATGTTTGCATTCTGCTGCCATTCGTTAAATCATTTCACTTAATTATTAATTTATTAATGTTAAGCTTCCTGTTCACACGAACAGCAAAACGAGTGACAATGCAAGCACATTCGCCCATTAACTTTAATATTTGATAAACTGGCTGGTTGGGGTGAGTTTTTGACTTTCCGGTACAGCATTTGGAAATGCGTCTTCCGCGCGGATATTTGACGTGAGGATAGAGAAAAAATTCCTCGTAATGACTGTAGAGGAGAAGTAGAATATATTGTTGCTTTTCCCTAGGTGGTCGAGTCGGATAAACTTGTTAATTAATAACTTATTAACTCTTGATAGATGGGAATTCATTTTGAGACTTACCTCGTAGAACTGAAGTTGAAAATTTCTAGAGCATGCTTTTGATATTGATAAATTTATTCTTTAAATAGTTTTATTCTGAAAAAATTTGGACTGATTTAACAGAAATACTAGACGCATTTTCATTAATATTTAAATCAGAGCAGTTGCGGTTCAGGTCATTAAAAGAAATGCATACAAAATTGGATTTCACGGCAACAATCAGCTTTTAAAAGTAACATCCAGCTCTAGGTACCTGTTAGCCATGTAATTTAGAAAATCTAATCTTTTGATTTTGATAACACCGAAAGTTAACAAGCAGTATTTAATTTATCAAAACTTTTTCATAAAAAATGTTAATATATATTAAAATTCACAAAACATTTTATTAAATAACCGGCTTAGATGGTTTAAGCAACGTATATTGTTATCTAATCAATCAGAATTGATGTAAATGAAAATATGTAGTTTTAAAATTGAAACAGCAACTAAGAAAAAATAATCAGCTGCATAAAATTCATGTCTTTCTAAACTTTTAAATATTTTTAAATTTAAATCCATTTCTTATAATTCTTTTTTGGATATATATTTGCCCATTAAAACTTGCTTATAATAATCGACCACTTTTGTTTTTATTGTTCCTCTCCCCTTTTGAAATAATAAGCCTTGAAAATGGAAAATTCATTTCCAAAGCGACCTGAAACATGTGTATCATCAAATACCTGAACATCAAGAGTTCAGATTTTAGTATAAAAAAGAGTTTAAGAACAAAAGAAATGTGTTGACACTAGGGATGGATGGATCCAAGATTTTTTTCGGATCCGGATTCGGATCCTTGATTTTCGGAGCCGGATCTTTCGGATAGTATTTTTTGGATCCTAATGAATTTTCAAATGCCTGACGCTGAGGTTCCCCCGATGATTGTTCAGTATCTTGGGAAGAGTCACACTATGTGCTAGTCGTATTTTGCCTTTTCCAAGGCTGAAATTCTGCTACGTAACCTCTGCGAAAACTTTCAAACAAAACGGTTCATGAGTAGGACAAGAATCGCATGCGACGGCGCATTCGAAGATAGAATTGGAACTCTTTCCACCCTTATGGGCAGTTGCATTCACTGAAGCTATTACTTAAAATTTCGGATCCAGATCCAATATCTTCCGCGACTTTGGATCCGATGTATCCGATGAAGGACAATATCCGCGGATATTTGGATCCAAGGTATCCGATCCAACCATCCCTAGTTGACACATTTTCATCAAAATATTACGGCATAGGTATGAGAAAACAGTTCAGGAAGAGCCAATACTCATCCTTTTCGACATCCAAGGAGACTGCTCATTCTCCCTATGCTCCTCTTGGACTTCTTGAGACAGCTCCCACCACTTTTCTATCAGTTCTTTTCTTAGCACCCCTAGAAAGGCACGATCTCAATCTCTTGCCACTAAAACGGCACCGTATGTATTTTAAAGTTAAAGACAGTTGAGAGATCCACATACCTTTCTCAAACCACATTGTTGTCTCAGCATCCATGAAAATTTGTAGATGAGAAATAAAAATTCTCCTCTTATAGTTCTCCTCGCAAACTCTAATTAACCCTTAATCGGATAGTGATTTCATTCTTAATGTTCTTGATGTTCTTATCACTATTTGTTTTATTCTGCACTCCATCTAATTGTGAATATGGGTTACGTATGTAATTTATTTAAAATGTCATATAACCGTATTTTGAGCGTATTTTTCGCAATCATTAATTTTTAATCCCTAAGTAAATGATAATTCCGAAACATGAATTTTTAGGAAATGGGTTCATCAGTTTCTTGAGTTGATTATTTATTTATATCTGTTATTTTTAACGATAGTTCTTGGATTCAATGTTTTATATATATTCAGTTCATGGTTTTAGGTAAGTACATGATTAATTTATTTTGAAAAAAAACGAAATTTATGCATCATTTCTATTTTTAAGAAGATAAAACCCAGTGCACCTCTCTTAGGTCCTTCTCAGCCATTGCATTTGTATTAAGAGCGATGTGGATTTAATGGATTCATAGGCCATTATGGAAATGAATAAGATCATGAAAACTTCTTTAAATACTGCTTTAGGCTTATGATCACGGCAGTGCTAAATTCACGCTTTTATAGCCACTTTAGTTTATAAAAATATTTAAAATATGTACTCGTACATTGTATATTTCATTTTACGCACTTCTCTCCCTTACATAATACTGTGCCTATGCCCTACGTGTGATGCACGTTAAGGGTGTCATGTTGGTAATAACGAGTCTTTGTATTCCTTATCAGTAAATATCACATGCACAATCCACTTGGTTATCACTTTCGACGCAGCATACTTACGAAAATTAATACGCTGGCAAACTAAGGTATCCCTAAGCAACATAAACATTTGTCTTGTGAACCTATCTGGTGAGCATTTACAATGGACCGCTTACACACACTTACTTTTGCTGTAATACTCTTCTTCTGGTATCCCTCATCCCCTCCCTCGATTATCGCCTGGCGTCACCTGCAGAGAACAAGGAAAAAGGGCAGCATAGCCGTCGGCGATGGCATGGGTTGTACAAGGGCACCCTTTCACTTAGGGTTTGGCATGGATCGAGAACATTGACTGGATAACCAGTGTCGTCAATAGGGTAGTTTCCTTCATCAAAGAAAACGAAAGGCATTGATTGCGATTCCTTACCCACCATTTGTGTATTCATAATATGCAAATTATTTTGTTTTAGAAACACCGGTTTAGACGAATGGCAACTGTCAATTTTATCCTCATTTGAAAAAGGCCAGATTGGCGCCCATGCGATGCCACTCAACGTGACGTCACAGGGACCTAGTTTCTATACGAGTAGATTGCGGTTTTACATCGTCTGAGATTACCAATGCATGCATGAGGCACAGAGCTCAGGGAAACATGTCTTAATATTCACCTATAAAAACTGGCTAAGGTCGGAAAGTTTTCTTCGTTTGATAAGCAGCGGGAACCAGAACGACGTCACACGGAGTTTTCCCGGCATTCATACTTAGCCGTCGCGTTTTCGCGCGCTTGAAAATTTACACTTTTCATTTAATCGCGAAAAATAGATATCGTTATGTAAAAATCTAAAAGCGTGAAATAGGTACTCCGGAAGTAATAATCTTTCCATTTAGGCAATAAAAAATAATAGGAAACCACCCTATTATAGAATATGATATTATCTAACCAAACGGATTAATTTGCACAGATTGAATTAGGACATTTTAAGAGGGAAAAACAAATGATACGTCCTTAAATAAGTAAGTCGTTAGTAGTTAGGGAATTTCTTAATTACATAAACATATAAATATTTATTAAACAATAATAAATAAGGCATCAGCATCGTGGTGGATTGTGAGTAAACCGTTTCACTGCTGATCGTATGGCCCCGTGTTCATATTTCTAGTTAAGGATCCTACAATAATTCTAGATCCGACATAAACGATAACTTAAGAGAGATACTTTGCCGAACAGATAGGTAAAGGAATTCATTTTCCCTCGAACAATAAAGGACTTAATTGAATGCTAGGTGGAATTTCCTTAGAGCATTTCCTTTATTCGTTCATTTGTATTAGGCTCAACTATGTGGAAGTCAATACTCGAAAATGAAAAGGAGACTTAGTTGATTTCCACTGATTTATTTTGTCCGTACGACATGTTTCGAACCATAGAGGTCATTATCAAGTACAAATATTACTTGTATTTTACTGCTTGAATGTACTTGAATTTTTGTACTTGATTATGACTTCTATGGTTCGAAACATGTCGTACGGACAAAATAAATTAGTGGAAATCAACGAAGTCTCCTTTTCATTTTCGACCGTTTCCTTTATATTTTTTAGTGTCTGTGCCCTAAAACTCTTGAGGCGGTTTACGGGCTAGTATGTAAATCTACTTGTCTACGAGGAATACGACATTCTCCACTGTCTCCTGAGATGAGAGATTCCACCCGTTCCTCCCATTAAGTGTGCGTCTCGCTGTTCCTCAAGTGATCCACAGCCTCCAAACGCAGACGGCGTAATAAAAAGAGGGTATTGGGTGATTATATTCGAATTTCGTCGCCGCTTACAATTTTATGGCGCCGTTATGGGCTCGGTCGAGGGAGCAGCAGTAGTAGTGGTTCCTAAGGACGACGAGGACCGTGCGGTGCCGTTTAAAACCATTGCGTCGGATGCCCACCAGCGCGCGTGTTCGCAGTCTTGGTGCCCACGCCTCAGGAAACGTTTGACTCTGAGGGAGTGCGAGGGTGGGTTGGGGCCCTGAAATAGGGCGGGGCAGCGGGGACTCGTGCCCTGGGCAGCAGATTTTTGGGTGCGGAAAAATTTTGAAAAGTTTATTTTAAAAATATCATTTAATTTTTATGATAAAAGTATTTAACAATAATAATGAAACTCATTCAAAGCTCTGAAAATACTGTATTTATCTTTTGTTAAAAGGATTAGAATATGGATCAATGGTTTGGGCGCCATATTCCAAAAAATATATTGATGAGATTGAAAAAATTCAAAAGAAATTCATTAGGTACTTGTATTACATTTGTTTCACTATTTACCCCGTTCAAGAGAATTATGTACCGTATAAAAGCTTGTTGAAACTGTTTAACTGTCATAATTTAGAAAAGAGAAGGCATGTTAAAGATCTCATATATGTATTTGACATTATAAATATTGGTGAATGCCAGTTTTGTTTGGCGAGTTTAAATTTTTATGCTTAAAATGTTAATTTGAGGCCCAAATATTTGTTTTACTTAAATTATGCGAAACATGATTATGAAAAAATTCACCATTACGTAGAATGTGTAAGGCAAATAATAAATGTTGTAATGAACTTAATTTGCTTCAACAAGGAAATGAGTCTTGTAAGGCTATAATATTGTTAATGAACTATGACGAAAAAATATGATGTGTTATATTCTAAAAAACTGGGATTGTATTTTTGTATTATTTTTGTATACTTTCTATCAATTGTGTTTTTCCTGTAATTATGTTGTTGGGAAAACAACAAAAACCAATAAATAAATAGATAAATTATTAATTTATAAATTATTAAGCGATAATATTAATAAAACTTCTCAATAACAAAGATAGGTTGAGTGATTTCAAATATCGTATCTCAAATAATAGCTGACGGGTATATTATATTTTAGTGGTGGAGGAGAGAGGGAATCAGAGGGTATCAGGGGAGGGGTCTTTACCGCCCCTGACGAAACTGCTAGTTCCGAACCTAAGGTGGAGTATCCCGTTTTTCGACGAATATTAAGATAGGACAGTTTCCAGTCGGCCGCTAAATCTGTTCACACCAGTGCAAGTGATGGGAAAATTATTGAAAATACTACCGCCCTCAATAGGGTAGTTTCCTTCATCAAAGAAAACGATAGGCATTGATCGCGATTCGTTACCCACCATTAGTGTATTAATATTACACAAATGATTTGATTTTAGAATTCCCAGTTTAGACGAATGGCAAGGGTCAAATTTTATCCTCATTTGAAAAAGGCCAGATTGGCGCCCATGCGATTCCACTCCGCGTGACGTCACAGGGACCTAGTTTCTACACGAGAGGATAGGAGTTATACATCGTCTGAGGTTACCAATGCATGCATGAGGCACAGAGCTCAGGGAAACATGTCTTAATTATCACCTATTAAAACTGGCTAAGGTCGGAAAGTTTTCTTCGATTGATAAGGTATTAATAAACCTTTTTTAAGCCAAGCGCTACCATTCAGCAAAGTACTCAGCTATCCGCTAGCATCCTGCGTCCTATCAGCGCTCAGAGCCTCGATCAAGGTCACTTCACAAGGAGAGAGGGGGAACCAGAAATGCGTCGCACGGACTTTCCTACTTACGCGTCGCGTTTTTGCGCGCTTGAAATTTTTCACTTTTCATTTAATCGCGAAAAATAGATATCGTCATTCAAAAATCTAAAAGCGCGAAATACGTACTCCAGGAGTAATAATCTTCCGATATAGGCAATAAAAAAATAATAGGAAACCACCCTATTAAAACCACTGTCAAATTTTTGGAAAGACAAGTTAATTTGGCGCTATCCCATTTTGTCTTGAAATCCCGATAAGACTTCACGCATAAACTTCGCCGGGAAATAATTACATCGTATGTATTTCAAGTACTTACTTTAAACAGGGCGTATTTTTAAAATCAGGATCAACGAAAATCAATCTTTGGCAAAATATTAGCTAAAAATCCGACGAATGAGTCCACAATTTATGCATCAACATAGGTATATATCCTCCATTCTTCCCCTCGGCGTTTATATCGTTTTTTCATGAGATAGCAAAGATTTTAACATTTAAAAATTTTCGAATAATAAATACTGGAAGCGGAATTCTGTTTGTTGCTAGTTGAAGTTATTCTCAACGCTCCTCTTTTCTGTTATCTGCTTCATTTTGATAATAAATAGCTGGTCGTAAAGAAAAATGAAACTTTGTTTCTACCTTCGCCTTCAACCTAGCCCCAACTGCTCACATCCGAAAGTTTTATTCGTTTCGAAAGGGGCTTGTATTTTTATCTTTTCACTGCCTTTGATGGTGATATATAAGCTTACCGGTCCGTAAAAATCTCCGCAGCAGAATTATCTGTCTTCTTCGATTGCGTTCGTTTTAAATCCGCAGGTAAGTCACCCTTGCCTTAAAATACTCCGATTTTGGTGGAGCGTAAATATTGCAGAGGTCTCCATCAGACATGTTTAACGCTTCCTATTTATAGTTTTCAACAAATTTTTGTCGGCAATAATGTTTATTATCATTGCTTTGATTTTCATGGCTTGAGTCGCTGAAATTATAAACGAAATTGCTCTTTTAAATGTGTAACTGCGCCATCTATAATTCTTTGAACACGATGTTACAGTTGTACCAGCAAAATTATGTATATTTGAAGCTCAAAAAAATTATTGACAGCAAATGGAAGTTTGGTGAAGAGCATTACCGAAAATGTGACTAATTTCTTTTTGGGAAATGCAAGATATGACAATACAGTTGTTTAGGTTTTTTTTTATCACAATCCGTTTTAGTCAGAGTCAGTTATAACGTCAGCTACATCTACGAGGTACCGTGAAAGCCTCCACGAAGGTATGTGGCTCGGGGTTTTTCCACACCAGGTATGCACCACTTATCAAAGTCTTAATCAGAAACCCGCTTGCTCGCCGGACAGAGGACACTCAGAAAAATTTTCGCTACGGACAACGACACACGGTCAGACCAGAAATTAGGGGAGTTCCAAGTACACGAAGATGCTATCATGCCAATAAAACTATTTGTTTGTAAAATAAAACGAAAATTTAACGTAGGAAATGATTTATGCATGAGTATTAACATTCCAGAAATGCATGCAGGTAGTTAGTATTTAGAAAAATAATTGATTACTAAGTACAAATGCAGAGCCTATTTTACCAAGTCCGATTCAAGCAATACTACAGCTCAACTATTGCTGGTATTATGGTCCCTAATTGCACGCGGAACAAACGATGTGCTTAATCTTTTGGTTCTGCAGTCTATTTCCCTAATCTTATTCATGTGATCGTTTCTGCCATAATTATTTAGCTCTCTTAAAATATCTTGAGCATCAGGCACCAAGTATTCTACTATAAATTTCCGCAAGTCGTTTCCGCAAGTCGACGCAAGTTACGTTTCGGAACACGAGTCGGGTTCCATCCTCAGGGCTAATGGTGAGTGGATGAAGTTTGCCAGCTTATATAGTCTTCAATTGGTTGCAAGGTCTAACGTGTTTGGCCGAGAGGCAGCCATCTTATTTTCCAGTCCTTTAAATACGACGAAAGGCTCAAAACTTCCGTTTGCTGGCCCGTCCTCCTAACTCTTCAAAACTTTCCTCCCGCATCTCGCATTTTCTTTTCGTCCTGACATCATCTGGTCATTTTCCTTTGTTAAGAGCTCCTTTTTGCCTGGAGAACGGCATAAATGGCTTAATTTGTATTTATATATTTGAAAAATTAAGTATAAATGACCACTTAGTACAAGTGAATAAGCAACAATCACAAATTCACAAGAAAAATCTAGTGCTTTCCTCGGTGATTAGACTGAATAATGTTTACTCGGGTTTCCAGACGTGTGAGAGTGTCAATTTGCTCCAACATCTCGAGGTCCAACACGTTTTTCGTTATCAGAGAATGATGCAGGTTTCATGGTATTCGAAAAATGCTATTCGGGCTTCCAGCCGGGTGGTCTCCCTCCATTCTGCCGACGTTTCGGAACACGAGTCGGGTTCCATCCTCAGGGCCAATGGTGAGTGGGTGAAGTTTGCCAGCTTATATAGTCTTCAATTGGTTGTAAGGTCGAACGTGATTGGCCGAGAGGCAGCCATCTTATTTTCCCAAGTGCCGGTTTCCATATATTACTTGGTGAATACCCGGCGTCACTGTTGAGGGTGTTACTTGTCAGCCGGATCTCGATGGATTCCTTTACCATGGTTTGGATGGTGTGTTTGCTAGAATGTGAAAATCGGGGAAACTGGCCGCAGCATTGAAACGCGAATCAAGGAACATCGTCACTGCTTGTGTCTAGCCAAACTAAGTCGGCCACTGCCGAGGATTGGATGTCATTTAAAAAATAACATCCATTTTGATGGAATGAATATACTTTGTCGAACATCCAATTATAGGGATAGACCGATCCAGCGATGCAAGTATAAATACGGGACACGGTCACCAGCATCAACACCTTATGACGAAGAACGTTTGGGACCTTGAATCGTTGGAGACTCTCACCTGACTAGAAACACATGAAAGCCTTATTTAAATATAATATTACAAGTTAAATTGAATTAAGGCCCGATTACACGGTACATTAGCACGTAATAGTTAATGCCTGAATGCATGGATGCGTAAGTGAACGCGTAAATGCTCCGTGTAACCTCCAAAATATATTTTAAACATAGCTCGGGTTCATACATATAGCAACGGACACGGTAATAACCGAAAGATGGAAGAATTGGAGATTCGTGGCTCATTTAAGATCATGTTACTTACTGTGACTCAATCCTGTGTCGCCTCAAGTCGAAGATGTTTTTTGGCCTCGCCTACAATCTGCCTCCAAACTCTACTTTCTTCGGCAGCCTACATCGGAGCTCCAAGTTGTCTCAGATCCCTTTCTTACCTTGGTCTTCCCACCGGAGTTTTAGTCTTCCCACAGCTCCTCTGCCCTCCAGCTTTCTGTTAAAACACTTGTTTGACTCTGCATTCCTCCCAAATCATACCCCCTCCCCCTAAATAATCACTCCACCAGAAACACTAAAATGACATAACGGAAAAACACACCAGAAACGAATTTTCCTTAAACACAATTGAGACAGCCAGTAGGCTGGGACTGGTGAACACAATAAAACCAGAAATTCCGGCGAGGCCCTTGGCGCATTTCGTTAATAGCAGGCTAATGCCGACGCTGGGTTTCCCTCCAATCTTCCTTACCCACCACAACGCAAATGACCTCAGCTGTCGGTCGCCCCCTCCAAATATCATACCATACTCATGCTTAAAAAAATAAAGAATCTGGAAAAAGACAAAGGCGGAATTCAAATCCAAACATATCACTTTAATATACAGCAAGTGTTAACTCAAGTTTATCATCAGGATGTACCGCCAAAATCGGAACGTGCCCATTTACGACCGAAACGCTCGTGCACCGCAGCGGCCGTCTACTAACTATATACCGGGGAAAATTCCTTATCGCTGCGTTCAGTAGAAAGTTATACATAAAATTTATGGATAAAAATGGTGATTTGTACGTAAATAAATATCTTAGTTGATATAAATACATGTTAAAATATATGAATTGCTTAAAAGATCATTGCGTCTATAAGGATGGTTGAAGGAATTAATTCGGCAGTGGGATGGGGGATGAAATGTGTCGACGAAGTGCTTCAATAATGATGTAGTGCGTTGAGTTTTTATGCCGCAAAAAAAAAACAAAAATATAAAGGGATGCTATACCTCTTTTACTTTTGAAGCGTTATTTTAAGTGCGTGCATTATGTTCAACCCTTAAAGGACCAAGGGAGAGCTAAAAAAGTCCACCGCTTTTTTTTTTAATTTAAGTATTTACTAACCAAACATAGATTTATTACTTCGTTATATTGTCAAATGTAAGCTTTCAAAGTTAAATATATGCCTATGATATTGTATGTTAATTTATACAATGTCATGTGAGCGTAGATAGGCGGTGGACACAAAATAACCCTTCCTTGGTCTAATCAAAGACATTTTTTTTGGGAAAATGGAATAACACAATTGGATAAATAGCTTTGATGCGCATTACAGTGCATATTTTAAGGTGACCCAAGCGGCAATTGATTGTCGGAGGGATATCTTCAGAAATTCAATCATAATACTGCGCATATGTTTTGCATAAAAATGAGGTCTTTTAAATAAACTTTTCATATACAAGTAATATACGATAAATATACACTAAAGAAGGGCGATGGGATTTAAATCAAATTTACAAAATCAAAGAAGGAATATGGTTTGAAAATTCTTTCATGAGACATCCCCTATAAAATTGCCAGAGTTTCACAAAGTGGATTTGAAAACAGCCATTGTACTCATAAAGTCCATCAGGGTCATTATTACCGACAAAAATATCACTACCCCCTTCATGTATACTCAAAGAATGTCAAGATGCCAAATCTTTTAAACCAGTTATACGTTGTCAGATAAGACTGTTGAAGTGTCCTCTTTAGGTAACATACTTTTAAGTTGAAATCACAGGCAATGAAGAATATTTTTTTTTGTTATAATTTTTTGCCAGTAGTCACCTGAATCCCAAATACTGAGATACCTATAATTTATATATTCGAGGCAAAATTACTCATGGTGAAGGCCTGTTGTATATTTCTCAAAATTGGAAAAGGTAAATGAGCTAGGTTTGAATGTCTAATACAGTACTTTGTTTTGATGCTCAAATTTGAAATGCATGTAGACCCATCACTCATTTCCCTCTTAATGTACCAGTACCAAATTATTTCAAGATGAAGTAAATTTTAAGCCAATGGTGGAAGAGAATTGCATTAGCAAAGGAGGCGTTCATGAATAGAGAAGATATGATGAGAGAATCACTATGTAAAAGTTTAAAGGAAAGAAGAATCTAATCTTGAGTGTAGTGCTATGCCTTGAGGAAGAATAGAAACTTACGAAGGAGGACGAGAAGACTAGAGGTGATCGAGATGTGGGCCTGGAGAAGTAAGAAGAAGGTGAGGTGGGCGGAGAGAAGGAGGAACGACGAAGTGCTGGACATAGCGGGTGAGGAGAGACAGCTTCTAGATGAGATAAGGATATATGGTATGGATGAAGCGTGTACTGAGCGGAGAGGGTATGTCAAAAATAGTGTTAGAGGGTAGTATGTTGGGTAAACTAGCGATAGGAAGGAAGATAATAGCATTTTTTGGTAAAATGAAAGGGATAGGGCCTTCTTGTGAATTGAAGAGGGAAGTCCATGAAGGGAGGGGATAATGCTAGAGCACTTCTTAAATACGTCATGCAAACCTACCGTAAATGGTAGAACATTTTAATAATTGTATGTAGTCAAAAAAGATTGTTGTAACAGCCACTTTTAAGTAGCATACATACGGTTGAAGATCCTCTTATTATGAATCCCGTAAATTTCAAGATGATAATGTAAGTTTTAAACCAGTTATATCGAATCAAAAAGGACTGTTAAAGCATGAGGAATGAGTCCTTTAAAGGTGGCATACCTTTTAAGTTGAAATCACTGACGTGACTGGACTCGGAAGTACTTTGAAGAGGCGCAGCCATGAATCCGGTTCGTAACAAGATGCCGATTCCAATCTTCGATTCGTCCTGTTACCCTCCGTCTCATTTCTTTTATTTTTTTTATATATATTCCGAGCGCTTCAATTTCATTTAAGCAGACTCATTCTCGCCTCTGCCCTGCGTGCTCAGCCCTGTTCCATTTGCCCACGCCACAACCAGATGAACAAGCCAATACACTCCCGGCATAATCTTTCATGGACCTCTCCTTCCTCGCTCTTTTGAACTCCAAGAGCATTCGTCGACACGCCCTCAGCGGGAGGTCTGCGCTAAAGGAGCCTGATTGGCTTCTCGGGCGAGGAAAGAAGAAGCTTGCTTTCAAAGCGATGTGGAGATCCTCATAATACAAGGCGCTCATTTTCGTAATGCAATCAAGATACGCGCGCCCTCCGCCACAGGTGAGGAAAACAATTTTTATGAGTACCTCAAGGCAGTGATCCCGAGCCAATAGTTTCTAAAAGATCGCTACATATATTTGACTTTGACTGATATTTCGAGTGTGTGCGGTTTAGTTGATAAACTTTTTTTTACAAGTTAGACCAAGGTGAAAGCCAGATTTCACTGCTCTATGGCGGAAAATTAGATAATTACCTATGCTTTCGAACATAGTTAATTTGATTCAATGTTTTAAAATGTATCATGCAATCATTTTTTTCCTACGAAAAGCTATAGTAGTGACAAAATTATCGAGGTAGTGAATGGAAAGAATTAAAAGAAAGTTCTTGATGATTGAGCATATTTTTTTCCCAATACATTATTCCCTAATTTATAAGAAAAATTGCGGAATCCTATACATAGGTATTCAGTAATCCTCCGATTTATTAACACGTGGATTTTAATTGTTACGAGGGACCGGAAATGTTGTACTCACTTGTTACTGTGCGAGCATAACTACCAAACAAGTGATCTATAAATAAAACTCTGAATCATTCTCTCCATGGGACGATCTACCATTCCTCTAATAACGGTAAATCTGGTTTGGCTAGTGGTAGTCCGCGGCGATTTTGAAAACGTGTCTCATTAATACTAATCCACCAAAAATTGTGGTAACCGTTCGACTTGAATTCTACCGATTCCCATTTAGTTGGAAGACATTTCAAAGTGTAGCATCGTGAAATCGCGATCTTGCACGTGCTTAAGGAGAAAGATGAGGGGATATAATGGTGAAGAAAAGGCGTATATGTAGTGTATCGAGAGAAGAAAGCCATTGGGAGAGGAAGGCGTTTGAAGGCGTGAATAATGAGAAAAAGGTTGTGAGTCGCATGCGGTTAATCGGTTGGAGAAATTTCGGCGGGGCGGGGGGAGAATTTGTGAATGGGTTCTCGGGCAAGCGCGTGAAATCTCCAACCGGAGCGATGTGGGGATATTGATGACGTGGAGGCATGCGATTGGCGGAAAATAAATTGATCGTCTCGATTATTCCGCGGCTTTAAACTCTCTGCTGCATGCCTTAGACTCATCCTTTTCCAAGAATCAGTTGCCAAACTCAACCCCCATAATATACATATTTATATTAAATCTTGATTCTGTTATCTATTTAAAAAATATCTTCACCCCAATTAATGATGCTCGAGATCATGTATTGCAAGTGTTTTGATGTATGGTATGGTTATCTTCAGGTAGTTTTTATGGTGGCAATGGAATATGCTCCATATAATGAAGCCAATGATCTCCATAACTTTCGTAACTTCTCTTTAACGATCCACTTCGTATTATCGACAGATATTATCTAATTTAGGTGGTTAATGATATAATAGTACTAGCATTAATGTTCTTACTGACTATTTATTTCAATTTTATCAGTTGCTGGGCTGCACATGAAGAAACTACACTGTAGAGAGGCAATTTTGTCAAAACATCGACCCTCGCCTGGGATTTGCTCTCGTGATTGACGCTTTCCTTACATGCCGTCTGTTTGCTCAGGGGCTCGCCATCAGAATCTGCTTTTAGAGTGTATCGTCATTGATACATGAATCTTTTCAATTTTTGAGGCATAATTATTGAGGAGTATGTCTATAAACATTGCTCGGCATGATCACACCCTTATTATATTTATAAACACCCTTTAAAGAAGATAGTAGACGACGTCGAAATGAAAGAGGCGAGAAAATCGGAACGTTTATTCACGCAGAAACGCTGTTATTTACGGCTCGAAACGCTGTCATTCCTTGTTTTTACTTACTTAGTCTTTAAATTAAGATAGATAATTACAAGGTTAATAGGCCAAATGAATAAAAATATTTATCAGAATCTTCAGAATAGACTGTTTGAGGGAATCCTTCACATTTCAAACCTAAATTGGCAAGCAATAATGTATAAAGTATTACATAACTAGAGAAAAACATACCATAATTTAATACCACACGTACGACTTTTCTGAGTAGTCAAATTTCTAAATTTCACAATCAATAATACATTTTTAAAATTGTAATGGATGGAAAGATTAGTAAAATCCCCTATTTTAGAGTAAATGCCTTCGTTATCAACTTGATTTTTTCCAGTATTAACGCTATTGAATTTTTCTTTATTTTTATCGAGTATAAATCAATTGGACAGCATTAGTTTCGATTATATACTTAGTGTTTTTTTCCTTACTTATCAAATTTTCGTTGCGAAATTAATTACAGCGGAAAGTTAAGGTACTTAAAAATTTATTTCTTTTGTCTTTAAAAAATATATATTCTCCTATGCATTTCATATGACTGCCTATCTTTACTCTTTCTATTCATTCGATGACCTATCATCATGTCCAAGCCATTCCGATTGAGCCTGATTTTCCTCCGTTCCAGAGTTGCGGACATTTAGAGGTAATCGGAGTTTTAGGAGGGGAATGTATCGGACGATTAGCCAGAGTCCTCTAGATTGCCCTGTAATAACTATTTTAGGAGTCCTCGCAACCTTCAAGTGTTAGGCGCATTAGTTATGGTGGACTATGTTGAAACACAGGCTTCGAGATGTAAAGAATTTGTTTATATTATAAAGTTCTCATAAACTCGCTTTTATGTTTGTCGTCTTGTCCAGGTCAAATCTTGCAACTCATTTTTAACCCAATTTCTCATTGTATCAAGCTGAAATTTACAGGGTGTGTCAGAACCAGATGACACTAATATCCTAACACCTTTATTATGATAATAGAAACTTGATTGTGTAATATGTGTTACACCTAGTACGATCAGCCTCGGTATAATTGCTATGGGAATCGAAGAATCTGGATAGCGTAGTGGTCCGCGCATTGGCCCGGAAAGCCTAAGGTTCGTGGTTCGATTCCCGGGTACAGGGGAATTTTTTCTCAATGCAATTCTTTTAAAGAATCTCGATTGTTAATCAGAATTTAAAATTACAAATGGAGATTATTTAAAAAATGGCCGCAAAAATGCGGCGATCATTTGAACGAAAAAAAGTAATAGATTCGTACCTACAACAAATTTGTTTACTTACATCGAAGTTCATCGAAAAATTGATTGAGCAAAAAGTTACTAACAAAGGAAAAAGGAGCTAAAACAAATAGGGGAGACAGATAAGGTGGGAAAGAAATTTTGAAAAAATTTGACTTTTTTAAAATCCTTGGGAAAGAAAGTTTTGAAAAGTCAAATTCTTTATGACTTGGGTAAATATAAATATGTAATTCCTTGCTGAAAATTTTTTTTGTAGTTATCACTTTATACTCGATATGCCCCGTTTTTGGCAATTATTACTTACCAAAACTATAGTCGCATATTCATTTCGCCGAGCACTATCTAAATCTCGATAAAAATGATGTTTTTTTAAATTATTTCCAATTGAATTTGAAGGTAAATGGGCGATTCCTTGGCAACAAACATTTCTCATAGCTCCATAAATGAGTTTCAGGCTCCAGAGAACATCTGAACTCTTGCTGAATGTCCAATGACCTTCATACGTTCCATAAACATTAAAAAAAGTATAACATATCCCTGTTTCACCGTGAACCTCCCAGGAGTATTTAGTCAATAAAGTTAACAATGGCGAACACAGCATGGAAGCGTTTGCGACGTGTCGACTTGGTAACGGAGTTCAGAGTCCTCGGATGGCAGTTCTCTACACTACTCCCTCATAGGGCCTCAACTTTGTAGTGTATTATCAACAATCCAGAGGACTCTGACGGAGTTGTGTTGAGAGCGCTATCTAGAGGAATCCGCGATTAGCTGGCTACTCTCTCTGCCCCAATCGGATGCTCTTGGAATCCCTTCCCTATTCATTGACGAGGCCATCTCTCGGAGGTGTTAGTTAGTTATAAACAGATAGGCTTGCGGGGGGAGGGCGAAAGACAGGGAGATTCTCTCGCCGGCCTCCAGGGTCCGGACCTCACGCTGGGACGAGTAATCTAAACGGGGGAGATGATTACACGCTGGGTTGAGTTTTTAATGGCTTTCTCAGTCCACCGCTCCTGCGATCGATTTGGGAGAAGCGGTGCTAAGTAGTCGCTCCCACGCACCGAATCGAGCGGAATAGAATTTTTCGTTCGACTCTTCCCTTTGCGAGTCGAGGGACGGAATGATTGGGCAAACGCAGACACCTACATCTAGCGGTGAAAAGCGGAAACTTCACGCTTGTTCTGAATCTCGGAGGCTACGCTTGTTTGGGAGGTGCGATGCATTTTGAGACGAGGAGAAGAGTTTTTTTGATGCTCACGAAGCCGGAATCGATATTTAAATAGTGAACCAGAGGTTTGCAGCTGAATGCTTTAGTTTTTGAAGTTTTCAATGGAATACTTGATTTTATTCGCTCTCTTCCTCTTTCTCTGAATAAGAACTACGGATCGAAAGAGTTTCCAAGCCAATGGTGTGACGTAACTTATCCTCTTCGACGAAATTTGAATTTCTCTGTTGTTGTACGTCATTCTGAGGCCATGCGCATGAACTAGGGTAGCATGTAACATACGCCGTTTCATTTGCCCTGCTTTATCTCCATGAAGATAAAAAATGGTAGTTATGAATACATATCATCATTTTCTGAGCTTTTCCTAGGTCGTAGAAAATAAATGACACCAGAGTATAACATCCAATATGGCAAGACATAGCTCGTTATTTAGAGTGGCTGGCTCGTTATTTCGAGTGAGTGGCTCTGAAGATAGGCGGATTTGGGGGGGTTGGACGGGGGCACGTGCACGGGGGTACCCCCCCCCCACCCCAGACGCTTAAAAACTAAACAAGAGTTAAATACGGTTATTATTACGTCCGTTTTTTTTGTATTACGGAGTCTCAATCACTTAATTTAATATCAACAACTTTTATATCAAAATAAAGAGTATTTTCTGCAGTAACTGTTGTATTTTGTTATTAATCTCAAATATGAGAAGACCTGTGAGACCCCTTGCGTCCCCTCCCCAGAAAAAAATCCTGGATCGGTCCTTGGCTCTGAATAACATACAACAATAGAAAAATTCAAATTTCGTCGAAGAGGATAAGTGGCCCATCATCATCATCATCATCACTGGTCAACAATCCTAGGATTGGTTTGACGCAGCTCTCCACTCAGTTCTCCTATCAGCTAATCTTTTCACTCCTACGTATTTACTTATTTTGTGTCTATGTTTAGTGACTGTGATTTGAACCTTAATATTATGTGCTACGTTGCATCCCATTTCTACAAAACATTGAATATATATATATAAAAAGATGAGAGGTAGCAAAAAGCAAGTAGCACAGTGCCAAAAATTTTTTGTAAAACATCTCAACAAATACTGTACAAAATTAAAATTTAAAAACAAATTTTTTAAATGGATGTGATGATAGTTTTAGTTTTTTGCTAGTTGCTATGTTAACAATACTATAGTTATATTTTTAAATTTTTATGAATTATGATTTAAACTTAAATGTCATGATTTTTTTAAATAAATGCTATTAAAATTTTATGTTACGAGGGTCATCCAGAAAGTAAGTTACGTTTTGGTGTGTAGATCGCTAGAGGCACTTTTTGACAAATGTGGCTACATTGTACAAAAGAGGGGAATCTTCTGAATAGAATGAGAGGGAGATAGGCTCAGTAGCCTTGAAAACAGAGTCACAGTAATTATTAATTTTAAATAATAATCTCTCGTATTATTAATTTTAATTTTATTAAAATTTTAAGAAAATGAACCAAAAATGATGAAAATATTAATATAATTTTATTAAAGTTGCGAAGAGCTAAGGATGTGGCCAACTCATCGGTTTGTTGTTTTATTACTGCTAGATTTGTAATGTAATTAGCTTCTCTGCTTCATTTATATTTTAATAAGTGCACTTTCAATTGCCATGTTTAAATTTTACACAATAAAGAAGTCCTCTTTCTACCGTTTTATTTTCACAACAATCGCCCACTTTAATCTTTATATAGTTCTCTCGTGACCACTTCAGCAAATTCAACCCTGCTCACTCAAGGTATCATCTTTTAAATTAGAATAGGGCAATTTCATCATTTTGCAGACAGTTGTCCTGAGATAAAGGTAGATTCAAAAATCTATTTCCAACTGATGAATATAATCTTTAAACATCACTCATAATGAAAGGGCACTGAGTCACAGAAGCACGAAAATATTGTTGCAAAAAGTATTTGAAACGAAAGGCATCATCCATTAAATCTTAATTTCATTAATCATTATGCTACCCATAATATGAACTGAGATTCTAGTCAAAAAATATTTATCAATCATGGCTTATAGAAGAGTTGCACTGATTCATAGATGAATTGCTTGAAGAGACAGTGCATATGTTGTTGTAATTGATGGATTATAATTCCATACATCTTTTAATAATGTGCTATTGGCTACCCCGAGTTTGGACGTACAGTAAACTATTGAATAGCTGGGAGATGAATTGGTTTACACTAGGGAGTCTATGAGCGGAAAGGATCTCTTGGTTTATGGTTAACTTATTAGTAAGGTTCAGGAGGAGTGAGATTTATTTTGAAATTCTTCAAGTTTCTTGCGTATTTTTCTATTATGCGCAAAGATTTGGTCCATCGACCACTTCAACTTTTACTAATTCATGAAAACTACATCTCTGGAAGTTTACATCTAAAACTGAAGGTAACAATCACTTCATTTTAGTAAATTGATCAAATATCCGTACACTGACAACACATAACGTGGATCCACTCTCCATAGTAATTATTATTATTGCCTCACATATGCAAGAAAGTTGTTAAATCGTCGGAAAGAGAACTTTAAGAACACATTAGGTTTAGATATTACATCCATTGATTAAGAATGTATAAAAATATCAGCTAACTCCAACATGGTTGCATTATCTGAAAAGGAACTGTTTTTTCTACCGCCAGTGTCGGCTACGAAAAATTCAAAAATCTTTGTGTGGTAGCGTACTTTTTGATTTAAAATGATATCTTAGAAAAAAATCACGAATCAAACACCCTTCACCCGTTATAATCCAATGTTGCCTCTTAGCAATATCAAAAATGTAAGCATACATTTCATCTCTATTCGGTAAAGATTTAAACTACACCTTCTTTTGTCCTGTGAGGTATAATAACGAAATATGTAGCCAAAGTTGGTTGGACAGTAGAAGTATATAACTTAATTATTGATCTGTGGGGAAGTGGAGAGGTTCGGGAGGATAGTGATGAAAACGTGAGACCTACATACAAAATCGAGTGGTTGCTGCGAAGCGGTGAAGTGCTCTGTATGAGTTTATTACGTCATCAACTTCTATGCGAAAAGTTAAAGGCTGTCGATTTTTTGTCGCGAATAGGCATTGAATAGGGAAATGGAAAAAATTCGAGTTTCTTCGTTTTTCAATATGAATGCAAATTCAAATTCAAAAGGAATTATTTTCGCGTGCAGAGAGATTGAATAAGAGGAGAAAATTATTAATTTATTTTAGAATAATTTATTTTCTCTGCTGCCATTAGCAACGGTGATGAAAGGCGAGTCCTCCTTATAGCAATTGATGGCTACGAAATGCGATTCTGATTTGTGTGCCTCGCTTATCAACCGCCTGTCACTTTCACCGCATGTGGCTACTCCTCATTATCGTTTCAGACCCTCGAGAGAAATCATTCGATGAAACCCTTTCGCTTCCACGACGAGAACTTCTAGAGCTCAACAGAAGACTACGGGATACTGGGCCAAAAAAAGAACCACTCTCCATTGTGCACGGGAGGCGTCGGAGATGATGAAATTAGAGGTTCTTCATCGACAGTGTTTGCATCGGGTCGGTGTGAACTTTTGCCTTGCTCATCCATCATTCTCTATTCATGAGCTTTGCATATGCTCACCGACATCATAGCATGCAGTGACAGGGGCGCAGCTAGGAATTAAGACCAGGGGGGTTGCAGGCGCAACTAATACTGAGGGGCTTGAGGATATTGCATACCCGCCAGGGTAAGCGGGAGGTGCGGAGGCCTTCCGCCGGAAAAAAATTAAGATAAATGGTACAAATTGATGATTTTTACGGCCTTCTGAGGGATATTTTATTAATCCTATTTTGTGGCAATTGATCTTCACTGATTTTTGAGTTGTCTTGAAGTTTCCAATTTAGGTTTTCAAATTAGGTATGCAGACTTCAAAAGTCTGGATGAGCGAACGACAGGGGGAATCTCACGGTGCTCTCCTGACCAGAATCAGAATTTTACTATTCTGTAAGCAAAATTAATCCAATTAAGTAAAATAGATTTAACTTAAAAATTTCTGTGAGCTCTGTGGAGGGGTTATCCCCCAAACCCCCCCCCCCCCCTCGCTGCACCACTGTGCAGTGAGACCACCAAATTCAGAGAGCGGGGTCTGCAGTAGATATGAGGAAGGTATAGGAAAACAGACTTACCAGCTACAACCAACCAAAGATGAGATCATAAAAAACAACTCAAAAAAATGAAGAAACATCTACAGAAGAGTATATAGAAATGTCTGAGAGCTTAAATAGGACAGATTGGGGTACAATAGGGTGGTTTCCTATCATTTTTTTAGTGCCTAAATCGAAAGATTTAGACACTAAAAAATTACATTACTCCTGGAGTACGCATTTCACGCTTGTAGATTTTTAAATCACGATATCTAATTTTCGCGATTAAATGAAAAGTGAAAATTTTCAAGCGCGCGAAAACGCGACGGCTAAGTATGAATGCTGGGTAAACCCCGCGTGACGTCATTCTAGTTCCTGCTTCTGTCCTGTGAGGTGACGTAGGGGCGAGGATATTGTGCGCCTATGCGATGCAGGCTGCTTGCAGGCAGCAGAGTACCCTGCTAGCAGGTAGCGCTTGGCTTAAATAAGGATTATTAATACCTAATCAAACGAAGGAAAATTTCCGACCAAAGGTGAATTTTAATAAGTGTTTATTAAGATATGTTTCCCTAAGCTTCGTGCCTCATGTATGCATTGGTAATCTCAGACGATGTATAACTCCTGACTACTCGTCTTGTATCTGGGCCCCGCTGATGTGACGTGGAGTGGCATCGCATGGGCCCCAATCTGGCCTTTTTCAAATGAGGTTAAAATTGACTATTAAAATTCTTCTAAAATGGGAATTATAAAACCAAATATTTTGTTTACTACGAATACACTAATGGTGGGTAACGAATCGCAATCAATGCCTTTCGTTTTCTTTGATGAAGGAAACTACCCTATTATACGGATTAACATTTTCTAACCCACATCTGCTTTTGGAAGATATTAAATTTCAAGACTTCTCATTTAAAAAAATGAAAATTTTCTACTCAATCATAATTATTGTGGCGGCTACATATTTCACCATTAAACTTCAGAGCACAAAAGAAGGCGTAGTTTAAATCTTTACCGAATAGAGATGAAAATGTATACTTATATTTTTGATGTCGCTATGAGGCAACCTTGGGTTATAATGTGTAAAGGGTTTTTGATTCATGCATTTTTTCTAAGACATCATTTAAAAACAAAAAGTACGCTACCACACAAAGATTTTTGAATTTTTCGTAGCCGACATTGGCGGTAGAAAAAAAAACAGTTCCTTTTCAGATAATGCAACCATATGGGTTAATGTTGGAGTTAGCTGAATTCATATTCATTGTTAATCAATGGATGTTATATCTAAAGCTACTGTGTGCTTACAGTTCTCTTTCCGACGATTTAACAGCTTTCTTGCATATGTGAGGCAATAATAATAATTAGGTAGGTACTATGGAGAGTGGATCCACGTTATGTGCTGTCAGCATACGGATCCGTGGCCGAGTGGGTCTATATTGTGTGTTGTAATTTCGCGAGAGTCTTGCGAGGGATCGAATCCGATGTAATCGTACCGTTTTCATTTTTTTAAAGATGTGTTCTTAATATCAACCTAATCTATGCTGGTGACTCTATAACCTGGTAAACATGTATTAGAATTTACATTGTTGAGTGATCATACTGGTTTGTCATCCACTATCGTTTTCAGTAATATTTTTCCCCTGCCAAACACCCTCGAGGTGAATAGTAGGGTATTATGTACAGTCGGATTCGAAAGTATTGCAACAAATGGAGCGGCGCCGCTTTCGCAGCAGTTGGGAAGTTGAGTTTCGGAATTTTCCATTGTACGAGTGGGAGGGAAATTTGAACAACAGTCCCACCTCCCGCAATATTTTTATAACAGCATCATTAAAGGGAAATGCATGCGGGATATGTGCAATTTTTATTTCCACATAAATGACCAGATCATGCTAAATAATAAATACACGTCCAGAACGTAAATTTACTTTCTCTCGTAAGTTGCCCGATCCGTCGAAGTATATTGTCTTACAATTAACGCTGACGCTATTCGATCAGAGATAGCGAACATAACATGTAAGGTAAGGTGGGGTAAGTGCGACCCCTAAATAGCATACATCAACTTTAACTAGCTTAGGAAAATTTTCTAGGCTAGCTAAAAACAGGAGATTCAATGTCTAATATGTATGTAAATCACTGAAAATGATAATTAGATTAAAAATCCTCTCTCTGTAATGTGGTAATTTTTATAAATTTTTTCTTACAATCTTGTAGAGGAATCGCACTTACCCCGTACATGGGGCAAGTGCGTCCCATGGCTGATGTGCAATATATTTATACATTACGTGGCACATGGGGTAAGTGCGATTTGCCCAGAAATTCAGCTGTACATTGCTTTTTAAAGTATTACCAAATTATGTTTAACCATTCTTGAGAAATCAACTTTTATCTTAGGTATTATATAAAATATCTGCCGCAATATCACAGCAAATAATAACAATGAGTGTTAAGATTCAGTTTGATTTAGTGGCACTAGAAGACTGGTATATTCCCTTGCATGAGAAAGCTCGTAATGAATCACGTTTGGAGTCAGTGAGTGAGATAGCCTCGTGGTAAAGGAGATTTTCCACGGCAGCTATCCAAAGTCGGTGATTCGAACCGCTGCGGACTATTTTTTCAGTTACATAGTATGGCAGTAACAATTATTTTATCTAATTTAACGCACATTAACTTAATTAAACACTGTTTCCGTTATAAAATTTTGAATGAAGAAAATTCTCTTTTTGCTTTCCACGGATATCATTATTAGTTTTTACCGAAATATCAATGCACGAATAATATGGAAAATATTTCAGTCAGGTAAACTGCTCCATCGAGTCCTTTTTCGTATAACCCGCATATTCTATCGTTTTTACTAGTGTGTAGAAATTCACGAGAGCCGCAAAGGGGGCGCCCTAGCATTTGAATATCCCCCTCTAGCCGCAGTGCCGGGACATGGAGTCTAAAGCCGAAGCGCCTCGAGGGAGAGAAGGGGGGGGAAAGGCAACTCCCCTCCCAACTTCACCCGCGAAGACTCCGAGGAGAAATTTGATGCCCAGGAAAAATATGATACGGGTCGCTGGATCAGGGGTCGCAGCCGGAGTTGATATGTGACACCTAAATGGCGGCAAGCCAATTAAAAATAGCAGAAGCCAATTAAGGTGGTTTGAGCGAGATAGTTCCGAAGTCAAAAAAGCGATTAAATTTTAATAAAATTTACAATTATAAACAGTTATTAAGGCGTTTGACACAATTTCACAATATTTTATGCGGAAAATCTTCGTTTGCGTTACTTATTTTTCTCAGTTATGAACGAACTTTACGTAATTTAAACTTAATCTTGACTTATTTTCAAAGGTACCAACGGTAAATTTAGTAATATCTTACTAAGTTTTCCTAGTATAGTTTTGCCTTAACTCCGACTTGGGGTACGGATTACTGGAATTTTAAATGTTAAAACATAAAGATGTAATGATTACTCATATTAGAAAACAATTTCGAAGCATTTTATCGAAAGAAATTACATATGCCCAAGAGACGCTCGACTTGGCAACAACGTGAAATTTCTTAGGTTGGTGACACCAGTGACACTTTCAACTAGCCTGGGAACCCGGGAATTCAGAAAAACACGTGACTAGCTGGAAGTAGCTTGAATCGTAGGAAGGGTGCAGAGATTTCGGTGTTGAAATATTTTTGAGAGTCGAGTATTTCTCTAATTTTTTAGTGAGATACGCAAGTATTTCAGCCTTCTCTGCTTTTACGATGAAGCCATCCAGGAGTAAAGACGGAAGGTTTGTGCGGAAGAAGGAGTTTGAGAAGAGGCAGAAAGCTTCTTCCCGGGCGAAGGTGAAGAGGGAATCGTCGCCCAAAATTGAAGCGAATCCACGTTTCACGTTGGAGGGTCGGCGAATCGTGGACGTAAATCTGTTGGCTAAGCAGATGAACTGCGATTCCTGCCTAAAACCTCTTTCCTTTGCAAATATTGAAGGCGAGTTGCGGCGTGGATTAGCTTCCATTTGGACGGTGCGCTGCTCTTTTTGTGAGCAATTGAAAAAAGTTGCTACATCTACGGCAGTGCATTGTGCAAAGTCCTCGTACGCTCAGTACGCAGTGAATTGTAAGGCCGCCATAGGTAAGTGCTCGAATAAATACCTTAATTCATATTTGGGAATAGAAGAAGTTGATTAGCTGAAAATATATTTTTGTTCCATTTTCAGCTTGCGTCGTGTCAGGTGTTGGGCACGAGCAAATGAATAGGGTTTTGGCAACCCTAAATATTCCGCCTGTCGCCAATTCCACTTGGAAAAGGTACGAGCGATCTGTGGGGCCTGCGGTTGAAGAGACGGCGCGAGAGTCGTGCCAGAAGGCTGTGGAGGAGGAGAAGCTTCTCACTTTGACCTCAACACCGTAAGTTTCATCGTATCAGTTTATTTATGATTATGCTGTTCATATTAGTGTTTTTAGTCCAGCGAAACCAAAATAGAATGTTCATTTTTCAAAAATGTGCCTCTTGTGGTCGCATTTGGTTCTGTCATAGTACTTGGGAATATTTCGGCGGTGTGATTTTTATTTCAATGTACATTACCTTCCAAGAACATTACCAGTAGTGGTCACGTCCAATATATGAACTACAATTGAGGAACTTCAGTGGCTTCTTTTATGATTACTATGTTCAAGTGTAATTTTACCTTTGCTTCACATTATTATTATCACTGTCCTTCGGTATTACTTGTTATCGGTTACTAAGGATGAGGCCATAGTTGAATAAGTGGCTGTTGACTGGAGGGGCTTTTCATCTCAAATCAGGCAGATAGTGCAAAAATCATGTCAGGTGACCACCACTGATTTTCCTAAAAGTTATGTGTGTGAAAGCAGTATCCTTATGATGAAAAATGATCACTTTCTAAGATCTGAACTGAACCATTATAAAGTCATTAACCTTTGAACAATGCAGGGTCAGGCCTCAGGGTAATAAATAAAGAAATACATACCTGCTGAATACAAAGGAACCATGGTTAATGAAATCGTGGTAAATCTTTAATTTTAAATAAAATGCATTCATGCACATTCTGGCATAACTTACAAGTGCCACTGCTTGATTGATCATGGTGATATGCCATCAGGTGATTTGGTTAGAAGTCTATATAACATACATTTTCAATTATAGTATCCATGTCTTAAGCATTTCAGCAATTAAAGACAAACTAATTTCTTCCTGCTTATTATTCCTTAGTCATTGTTCGTTAAAGAGGTCAAAGTAATCAGCACAGCCAATTTACTGGTATGGAACATTGGGTACTTTCAACTGGAAACCTAGGTTAGTTTCCTCTAATGCTCATGCTCAGTGTCTCAACTATTGTTCTATGTAATACTTATTCATTCAAGACTTTCAATGCTTTTAGCGGATCAAAAACTTTCTTGATTACTTAAAGGCATTAACTGACTCCTCCAACAGCTGGGATGGAAAACAGCAGAAAAGGAATGTTTTTCCTATTGTCAATTTTTTTAAAGTCAAGGCTGGATATCCCAAGCACAAACCCTTCTTCATTTCAAATTCCTTATTAAACATTATTGCAAGAAAATGTTCCTATTTGTCGGCATCATCTCCCTGTTGTTCTTGATGCTGCAGTCCTGATTGTGATTGCTTTCTTGAATTTATTATAATTACAACCTGTTTCACTATGGTGATTAATGCTTTTGTTAGACTAACGAGTTCCAAAGTAGCAGAATGTATTTTGGTGTTATATTAACCAATGATAGAGTATAAAAGTCTTACACATAACCAATATTCCTTTCTAATGTTGAATCAGTAACATCATAAGTGAAGTGGTAGATTACCTTCATTGTCATTATACTATTTCCATTCCTTAGTAACAATTCTACCCAGTCACAGAATTCTGAATGTAGTTCTTTGGCTAATATGTGGCATCTCATTCAGTCTACATAATTTATTTCAGTGCCACGACTCTGAGTGAAGAGTCTCCTATGCATGGCAGTGATGGGGCTGAGGTAGATATCATTGCCTCTTATGACTATGGGTGGCAGAAGAGAGGCAATGGGCGGTCATATGACAGTAAATCTGGTTGGTTTCATTATATTTTCTGAGAAATAAATTATGTATTATTTGTCCCTCTATATTAACGATTAAAATTTCTTTTTGCATTTGCAGGGCATGGATCTGTCATTGGATACCGCTCCAAAAAAGTTCTTGCATTTGACGTGTGTACCACTACCTGTGCAATGTGTAGTCAGGGGCATGACAAGAACGATCACGACTGCCGAAAAAATTGGAGTGGCAGCTCCAAAGCTATGGAGCCATATACTGCAGCAAAATTAATATCCTGCAATGAAGATTTTTTGACTGCTGGTGTTCGAGTGACAACTCTCATAGGAGATGGTGACTCCTCAACGCTGGCAGCTGTACAAAGGGAGTCGCAGCACTCTGTACAGAAATGGGCTGATATCAACCATACTAAGAAGCGTTTCTCTTCTTGGCTATATCGAGCTTCTGCAAGTCATCGGCAGCTCTTGGGCAGAAATGTTATACCATATTTGAAGAGATGTTTCTCATATGCTGTGGACCAAAACAGGGGAGATGAAGAGGGAACAAGAAGGGCAATCATTAATATTGCCAATCATGCTTTTGGGGATCACCAAGGGTGTGGAGAGTGGTGTAAAGGGGACACTGACAATTACTCTCACAAAAGTTTGCCCCGTGGGAAACCACTTGAAGGGCGTGCCCTTAAATCAGCCCTAGAAAAGATATTGGAAAGCTTTGCAGCAGAATCTAGTAAAATTGCTCCTGGTGGTTCTTCACAGGCAAATGAGTCTTTCAACCAAATGGTAGCAATAAGGGCTCCTAAGAACCGCCACTATGGTTCATCTGCTGCCTTGAATATAAGAGTGGCTGCTGCTGCCTGCCAGAAGAATTTAGGCCCCAAACATGTTATTGGCATAAACAGGAAGCTGGACCTCTCCCCTGGTAGTCTCACTAAGTCCTATTCCAGCAGAATGGAAGAGAAAATAAAGGCCAAAGTAAGGAGGCAAGTAACAGTCCCTGTGAAGCGACGTAGGTTGTTTCTGAAATCATTGCAGAAGCAAAAGATATCATCACATGAAAGTAGAGAGGGAATATGTTACCAATCTGCTATGGAAGCTGATCTAGGCTGTGCTTTATTAGAGGAGACGACAAGAGAATTGCCACCACCTCTAAATGAGGTGACATTTGTAATTGTGGACATTGAGACCACTGGATTTGCCTCCACTGCAGATATTGTGCAGCTTGCATGTAAAAGTGGGCAATGTGAATTTAATTATTACATGATGCCCAGCAAAACATTTCATCCAATTGCAGCAGAGAAGACAGGGTTAAGGGTTGTTAATGGAGAACTTTTCCTATACAACCAGAGAGTTGAAACAACCCCTCCAAGGGTTGTTGGTGAGAAATTCATCAGTTTCTTATCCAGTTTTGAGTCAAGGGTGGTGTTAGTTGGGCACAACATTGTCCGATTTGATGCTCCTCGCATTTTATCATGGCTGCAGAAGTTGGACCTGAGCGACGATCTTTTGAAAAGTGTGTATGGGGTTACTGACTCATTGAAGCTCATTAGTCAGGGTAGTTGCAGAAAACTTGAAGAGCTTGCATCAGTATACCTGCAAGGGGAGGAATGGCAACGAATAAAGAGTGGAACCCATAATGCAATGATTGATTGCCAATTACTAGATGGACTCATAAGACATTTTGAGATAAGTAATGAAGTACTCCTTACTAATTCTTTATCTTTACAGGAACTGAATAACAGGAAATTGCAAGCTGTAAGGAAGGCGCAGAAGGTGGCAACATTACAAACCCTAGGGAGAGTTATTTCAAGCTCAATGATTTCCAAAATGGCCACAGCTGGTATTGATTTGGAGAAGCTGGTGGAAATATTCAATATATCTGGTACTGAGGGAATTAGATTACTCTTAGGTGAGAGTATCAATGGGAAGCCACGAGTTACGACCAGAAGGAGAATAATTCAGGCTATTAGTGAACACCTAGAGGAGTTGAGAAAGCTTGAATAAAAAGGGTAAGACTGGCATTATCTTATGCTTAATGTGTAGCATAATTTAAATGTATATGGTAGAAATGGTTGTAACATAAAGTCTAATAGAGATTTTTAAAAACTTTTTTCAGATTCCCCCCACATCGTCTGGTTTGTGATGACAGATGTCTCCCCAGTGTTTAAACCAGTATCTTCAGGTTTACTGTATGGGTATTAAGGTTTGCCTGATATAACATTGGGCAATCTATCCATGTATTTCTTTTGGGTGATTCTCTTTTATTCTGGTTAATGCATCAACGCCTTTGGGTAAGATTGACTCTAGATATTTCCTCCTGAATTGTTAGTGGGATTTTGTCCATAGGTCTGATCAATGTCTTTGCACACTTTGATGGGCAAGAAAATTATGCTATTCCATTGTTACAAGGGTAGCAAGGATTTCATTGGTAATTCATGGTACCCTGACATTACCATTGCTCAATTTTGAGCATTTCTCCCGGAGATTAGCCCACGGAGTAAGTTTTGTGAGTGATTGTGTGTTTGAGTGATTGTGTGGGTGAGTGATGTGTGTTGTTATTACTATGAGTGATTGTGTGTTGTTATTACTATGAGTGATTGTGTGTTGTTATTACAATGAGTGGTTGTGTGTTTGTTTACTCAACGGAAGCAGCCTTAGTTAGGCCCCCAAACCCTTACAAAGGTTCCTTCAGAGTTGAGCGAGTGATTGTGAAGGGTTTCCGGTGGAGAGGCTGGGGTTTGGTCACTGCTGAGAATCTTCCCATTCCAGCATACCAACACAGTATTTTGTTTGTACCTGCGATGAGGTCCCCTCCTGTGAGAGCTGTCACTCAAAAAATCTTCATCGCAGGATATTAATTTTGCTGCAGTATGTGGCTCCATAGCTTTTGAGCTGCCACTCCAATGTTTTTGACAGCCAGGATGGCCCTTTTTTGCTTCTGTCTACACATGGCATAGGTAGGGCTGAATACTAACAAAGAAATTATTCTTTGTCTTATTAACCTCTGCCCATTTCTGCAGAATGTACTGTGTCACCCTGAACAGAATTTTTGTAACTGAATTAATGGACAAAATCCCACTAGGCTGGAATTCTGAGGAAACAGTCATCACAAACTAGATTGAAACTTGGAGCACATACGTGGTGGGAGGACTCCATATTAATAATGAAAGACACTTAGTTTCTTCCACAGGTTAAATTTTTTCTATTTTATTACCAGTTTCATCTATAATATCATTATCAAATACTAATGGTGTAGTAGCTGAAACTGGTAATAAAATAGAAAAAAGATTTTTATTAGCCTGTTGAAGAAACAAAGTATCTTTCATTATTAAATATTATTTTTTTCTGTTTCTTGACCTTATTTAATATATAATATGGTTTTTCCTGGAGTATAGGTCATATATACAAAAGTTAGCAGCCAACGTTTCGATTTATTTTCTTAAATCATCTTCAGGGCTATGTTAGAAAAATTGTGAAACAGTATAAAATACAGAGAGTAAGACTAATAAGACTTATTCTCTGTATTTTATACTGTTTCACAATTTTTCTAACATAGCCCTGAAGATGATTTAAGAAAATAAATCGAAACGTTGTTGGCTGCTAACTTTTGTATAAATGACCTACACTCCAGGAAAAATCATATTTCATTATTAATCACATGCTAGCTTGAATAATAAAATTGTTGAAAAATATCTCATGGAGAGAAGCAAAGTATGTAGTAGCCAATTTAATGTATCTTGTGAGCCCTGGCTATCCTATCTTATGTTCTTGGCCAACACTTTGTGAAAATGAAATGTATATTGCTAAATTTATGTGACATTGTATGTAGAGTGGTTTTCTAAAAAATATTTTGTAATTTTTGTTATGTAATAATAATGAATATGTATACCAAGAGTGTAGTCATATTTCACTTTCTGTCTACTTCCTTCCTACGCACCCAAAATTGGTAACTAAGTGCATACATTTCCAAAATAGGGCCTTGATATGAAAAGCAGAACGTTGAAATCGTATCCAGTTTAACTAAAGGTAAGGGGGCACTACAATAGGCATAGAGATGAATGGCAAGCTTAATTTAGAATAGTTTTATGATCATGGTGGATATTTTAGCTTTGACTTAGTATTTTTGTAATGATGTAAGCAAAAGTATATTTGGTGTGAAGTTCTTGTTCCTAAGGGATTGTTGTAAGGAAATTGCAAGATGAACATCCTTTGAGACCCCATAATACTATTAATGGTAGATTAATTTATACGTCGGTTATGCGTTATCTAAAGATTGGATTCATTGAATTGTTGGTAGTGAATTCAGCATTCATGACGTGAAAGTCTACAGTTATTGGAGCAAGAACTTCCCATCGGGGCAAGTCTTGTAATTTTGCACTACGTGGAAGGAAAGTTATTTAAAGTCGATGCCAAGCAATGCTAATATTTCGGAGGGCTGGTTATACATTAATTTTTTAGAAAGGTTCCTCAATTTCGGTTAAGGCAACAAGTTTAGTAGGTTTTATGCATTGTAAGATGAATTCTGATTTCCCTGGGGGAGATGATTCAAAAACATTTTTCCGTATACGTAATGTGCTGTTGTTTAACTTGCGTGTAAACGCATGACTACATTCGTATCTCGCTAATAATTATGTCTGTTCATTTTCATGTAAGGTTCGGACTGCGTTGGCTTAAATATATGAAAATTACCTGAAGATAACAACCTGCTCACGGTGTTCAATAGGTTTCCCGCACGGCTCATACCTGTAAGATGGTTTGAACCACTCGCTTTCGTCACAGATGGCAAGTTCATTAATGCGGATGGAGAATCTTACTTTGACAATTAAATACGCAGAAAACTGAAGTGTGCGTCAAATCGGTTACATCCTTCCACCAAATCATATTTATATACACATAAGAAATCTCTTCACTCGAAGTTTACAGCAACCCAAATAGTATCAGGAATCGCGAATCTCATGATTCACTTCCAAATGTCCACCACGAAGTAGTTTTTGTACATGGAATTTACTGCGACAATATGGAAAATCAGTAAACTAAACTCGTACGCAATCAATTATCTCCATTTATGTTTATTTCTGGTATGCTGTCGTCTGCGATCATGTTTGCTTACATTTAATCTTATGCGGCGTTGCCAAACCGAATCTTTCGGCATCCGGTCGTCTGCAGGAAATGCCTGTTCGACGAAAAGTTTTTTTCAAATATTTTAATTATACTACCGGTGACCTATGAATTTAATGTGACCAAAAATTCATAAATGAAGTTAACTACACTCAGTTAGTTTTTTGTCGATTTCTATGTACGAGAAATAATTCTATTTAAATAAATTCTGCCGTCGAAGCGCATGCCTCCCATCTATGCCATGTAAATCAGCTTCTCTTTACTCACAAATATCTCTGAATTTAGCCCGGTAAGGGGTGTATATTATGATATCATTGGAAAGAGCAAGACTTTTTCTTTGCATTGAGATAGAAATCTCAGAATTCTATAATGATTGATTTTTCGCTCAAACTACCTTAATTGGGGCCGTGTTCATTTCTCATGCGCTGAAAAAATAGGCCTGTGAATGCGAGGGTCCTTTTGAGTTTACACCTTTTCCGTAATTTGCTGAAGATGTCATCTTCATTGAATAAGCAGGCATTTCGCCAAAATCGCGTCGCCGGCTTCGGTAGCGGCTGGGTCACGTCCTCGCCTGCCAAACATGAAATCGCGGGCTCGAGTCCCGCCTGCGTAGGTTTCCCCTATCCAGGGCTTGGTTGTTCCGGTAATCAATTGTTAAATTTGTTGAATACCCAATATAAAATGGCTAAATATGATCTTTATTCGGTGGTTTGGGAATAAAACAAAATTTAAAAAAATAAAATTTCATTATTGAATTGTGGTTTATGATGTTATTTTGACGAAATGAAGAGTCTTTTTACGTAATGAAGATACCATGGCGCGCAGTTTTCGAAACGGAAGGGAAAAACGGGTGGCAAGCGAAAAATGGAGAGGTTTCTCATTTGATATTTACCTAATTACGCGAAACATATTCAACTAACATAATAAATTATTAATAAAATGTAACAATATATGTCAGCTAGCTTGCTTGAAAGTCACACTTGGATGCGAAAAACAATGGTTACTAAAGTTACAGCTAGAAATATTTTTTTATTAACACCAATGAAAAGGAGCAATGGAACAGAACACGATGAAAAAAATTCTGAGGGAGAGCCGAAACCTGCGTCTTAAGACATAGGTAGTAAGTAGTTAATTAATATTTGAACTTTGGGTCATCATTTTTTTCTGATATATCATTCATCATAAATAACCTCGCAAGCATTTTACATTTTTTTAAATGCTACTGAAAACATGAAATTATATATGAGTCATTATAAATTAACATAAATATATAAATTATAAGAAAACATAAAGAATAAATTCACCAGTTTATCATCTATTTTTCATTTGCACTCAAGGGAAAAGTTGACCCCGTGATCATCACTGTATCTTGGCATTGATGCTATGACGCGCGAGGCTGCGTGGTCAGAAGTCCAATTTTTATTCTTCCACTGATATCCCCTCTCGGTATGAAGATTTATTGATTTTTTTTTGCTTCTAGCCCTCTCATAACTAGGATAAAGCTGGTGGCCACAGATCTTGGCAGTCTTACGAATAATTTTATATAGAAATTTTGTTAAATTGCAATCAACAATCGGGGGGAAATCTTCTTCTGACGTCAGTTCATTTTGAGTTGTTTGTATTTTCCTCCATTTCTGTAACAACCGTTTCCCTCAAATGGGGGTGGTCGTGGTCATTTCCGTGATTATCTACGTTGCCGCATCATTCCCTTGCGAGCGCAGTGTCATAGATGTGGCAAGTGATAGCTCAGCTGCTGATGCTTTCTCAAATCAGTCACTTTTCTTCTCTTATTGTTAGACCTATCACAAGACCACTTAAACTCTTTCTTAGGCCTTTTTTTGCTACTTTATCCAGAAAAACCTGGAATTAGATGGCAATAGTGATATAAAATCACTTAGGAGGAAAGTAAAGCCAATACGAATACGTTAAACAATAATAGGTTACTACCTGAACAAGGAGACTCAAGGAGATTACTATGCATGTCATCTAGGTAACCAACATCGACGTTTTTTTCAAAGTTGCTGGTTCTCTTGCATTCGTCCCATTTCTGGAAATTCGTATTGAAAAATATTTTTTTTCATGACATTCTGCATTATTTCCTTCGTCTTCACGTCTTTTTTCAAGTTAAACTTATTGAGAAGACATTTAAAGGAAAATTTACGTTTTGAGGACAACGAATTTCCACTTCCATTAACAATAACGTCATGCATTTTTTTCGTATTACTTTCATGCGCTCAATTTTTTCTTATCAGAAATATCAACAATCTGAATATCGTCTTCCGCAACCGTGCTAGGACACCCCTTTCGGTGCAAACTTGGAAGGTTGGCACATGAAGCAACCTGCATCCTTTGCCTTCGCGGCGAGCCGACGAGGACGGACACGGACGCGACTGAGCATCCGAACGTGAAGTCAAAATCCAGGAGCAAGTGCCCAATCGAAATTAAAATTAGCGGATGGAATGCATCGAGGCTATTCAAGTCCCCGCAGCCGTGTGGCCGTCGGAGTGTTTTCTTTCAGTCTCCGTGGTGAGGTTTTTCCTATCTTCAGATTCATATTTGGAGTAACCGCTTACCTCTTAGCAATATGTGGCTCAGTGGCCGAGTGGGTCTATACTGCGTGCTGTAACTTCGCGAGAGTCTTGCGAGGGATCGAATCCGAAGTTATCATATCGTTTTCATTTTTTAAAAGATGTGTTCTTAATATCAACATAAAATATGCAGGTGACCCAAGAAAAAATCAGTACTGAATTTTTAGACGACAAAAGGTATTAATTTAATGACTCTAATTAGTTATTAGTGGCAGGCAGAAATAAATTACAATTTTAACTCTTTCATTTAAATATCCGATGATTATAAGTACTTTTCATATAATACCGAATGAATATTAGGTACCCATTTCTTCAACTTTTAAGTTGTCATAACGAAATATAGCTATTTGGAAATCTGTTGGCCTTGCCTTCGGATTTCATTCCTGGCCCTTTAAAAGAAACACCTCGGCTGGCTCATTTATCCCACCTAAATACGTCACTCGCTAGGACGACTCAGAGCATGTTTTCTCCATTGCTCTAACCTGTCATGGATTTGCTATAGAAATCGATTAACGTTAGCAAGTTTTGTCATTGCATTAATATGAAATTTACGTATACTTTCCTGTTCTGAATAATATCGGTGAAAACTTGGTGGGCTGGCACTCAAGGCAAGCTGCCTCCTATGGCTGAACGCCGCTAAGAGCCGACGGGGACTGACGTGGATGCGTCCGCGCTAGTGAGACAGAAGTCTTCGTATTTAGACAGTCAATTGTTCGGCTAAATTTTTAGATTCTTTTTAGTTCGGCTAAATTTTTCAATGCTTTTCGTTTAGATTCTGTTTTCCTGTACCTGAATTATAAATCGTGATTCGAATAAAATTTATTCACTTATATGAGAGAAAAACTGTCTATATGAGCTCACACGTCAGCAAGACAGCTAACTAGTCGGTGTTTTTACTTCAAAGTTAATGACATTACTTTGACTTCTCAGAGAATTCTTTAAATATTGTTTCATAGAATGATTTTTTTTCTACAAATGAGATTAAAAAATCATTTATTCGTTTAAGCTATATTTTATTCATAATAAAGACTATCATAGTAAAGTCGGTCCACGGCCATCGCGAGCTCGAACTTCGGGTATTGCCTATGCCTTCTGTGCCTTGAAAGGGCCGTTTGACTTACTCTCACCGTCCATGGAACTCTTTCCGAGGCATTCTTTATTCCTAAATTCTTCGCGACTTCCCCGACTCCCAGTGCCAGAACGTAAAGCGAAGGATAAGTTTTCAGTCATGCGATCCTCACCCTGATAATAATCTGGGATATATTCTCTGGCTTGTACACAAACATACCGAGACGTATCTGCGTCGTAACGCACATGTAAGGAAGACGCGAAAATCGGAATTGACGTTTGAAAGAGGACTCTAAAAGTTGCTGTACAATATATACGTCTAGTTTATGCCTTTAGCCTATGCTTGCCAAACACCATCAAACCATATTGCTCTATTTAAAGTATTTTACTCTCTAACGGCTCTCTGATAGGCACATTCATCGTTCGTAGAACATTATCTCGGGATATATTATCCTACAGTTTTCTAATAGTCTCATTACACGAGAAATCAAAAAAATAGTGTGTGCTAAATTATTATCTTTTATTCAGCCTGATATTTAATCCAGTCGTCACAAGCATATCACTGAGCAAATATTTAAATAATACTCGATATATTTCAGGTATCTGTAAGTTAACAACCCATATTTTCATGTTCATCGAAAGTTATAATGTCTCAATAGTTATTATAAGTATATATTCCACAATTAAAAACCATCAGCAGCATTAATTACATGACATGGTTTTTAAGGCACTTTTAGCATACCTTTCATCTTTGTGCCATTCATTGACGATTCCAAATCTTACCCGTTTTCGTTTCTTTTTTTCTGGGTGAATCAGTCGTAATTGGCGCGTGGAGTTATCATGCATGTCAATGTCTTCCCTATGATGACATAATAAGTGGCTTTTCAAGGTACACTGGAACTCATACGGTATTAATACCCTGTGTCAGTCTTATGGACGGATAAATATTGGCAATATGACAACAAACATTTCAAAACTACGCAAGCATAATATCATTCCGATAAAAATACACCGTGTGGGGTAGCTGATGACCACTTTCGCGCATGCAGTACAAATTATACTTATTAGCTATCAAATATACTGATTGCGATATAGCGCTTAAGGGCAGGCGCGCACTGGCGCGACCACGGCTACGACCACGACCTGTAGGACACGACCAGTTTTAGCATTGCAACAAATGGAGCGACGCGCACTAGGCCAAGTGCGACCCTTTGGTCGGACCCGAGTCTTCCGACCAAATTTTGGTCGTCCCCGACTCAGCGGTCGTTGCGGCCAGAAATTACACACATTCTTATGGCGCGCCGCGCACTGACTCCGACTTCACTCCGACCCGACCATACCGACTGAGCAAGTGGAAGGTGAATGTGTTTTGCTATCGTGGTCGTGTTCTGGTCGGAAGGTGTGCGACAGAGATATGTCGTGTTCGTGGTCGCGCTAGTGCGCGCCTGCCCTGCGGTGCGGTAACGTGGACGACGATGAAAGAGGGACAAGAATAGAATGAAGGAATTCGAATTGTGAGTATAAATAAGAATGGAGAACCGCAGGAACAAGTGACTGCGTACAAAGTCACTTGTTCCTGCAGTGCTTTGAAATTCGTCATCGCAGACCAACGACAAAATAAGGTTTTTTCACCCCGTCAGTGGCTTAGTAAGCACGACCCTCGCCACATGTGCCACAGCTTGGACTTGTGACGAATTTTCAAATCACTAAATTCAGTAAAATAATCTATCTACGCTAACACTGTCAGGTGTGTTAGTGTGTGCAGTGCTTTGAAATTCGTCGTCGCAGACCAGCGACAAAATAAGGGTTTTTCCCTACGTTAACACATTTATTTCTAAGCCAATTCAGTCACTGATAGGAAAGAATCAGGAGAAATACCATAGGTTGAATCTTCGTGTCCTTGTGACTAATTACTGTCAAATATCCGTTGACAATGATCCTAGACCTTATGTTAGTATTGAAAGTACTCAGCAAATAACCAGATTCGCTCGTTCTTGAAATCATTTTATTAACCCTAGAGCACGAGAAATGATTGTAATTCAATTGATAATGATAGTAATGTCTGCCGTTGTATTTCTCGAAGCTTGAAGACGTACTTAAAGCTTTACAGTACGGTTATAACCAATAATTACTATTAATCTAAGGGTGATAGGCATTGTTTATGTTAATCATTGTTTTTATTCAATAATATTACAAACTGATCAACAATCGTTGCTCTCAACAATCAAATGAAATATCCTCCTCAAATACATAGATGCAAATGGCGCCAAGCAGTTATTCGTGTTTTTGACAGTGTTTCACCAATTTTAAAAATCTAAAAAAAAAATGTGATCATACATTGATGTAGTGGTCACAACATGTATTTCTTTCGGCGTGTCTATTGTTTCCTAAAAATTTAAATTTAATTTTGAAAATTTCAAACTTATGCAAAAGTTTAGTTTTCAGTCAAAAATTTTTGAAAAAAATCAGAATGGTAGAACGTATAATGTATACATTTTAAAGTTAAGAAAAGATTTTACAAAAAATAAAAACTGGAGATATGGTTAAAAAACGAAAAATCGTGTTTCAATTTTTTTGGGGTTATTTTCCATTGTTAGGTCCTGAAACTTTGGGGAAACACATAATTTTGGATGCACTTTAAGTATCTATCTTTTATTTTTCAAAATATCTGAAGGCACTTTTCACCATCTTAACTGGCTGGACCCTTTATCTCAAATGCCTTCGTCTGACACCATTATGTTAAGCCCGTCGACACGAATACATTCAAATAAATTCGCCCTACGCCAAAAACTTAGTGCTATGAATATACTGAGATTCAACTCTCTCCCCATTCTGGTTCCACGCATAAACATTGGTTTTATGGTATGAGCAACAATTAAAATTTGCTTCTCCTTCGCAACGGTACCCTTTGCTATCTAAACAACACCTTCGTGCCATAAAAGCAGGCTTTCCATGAAAAACCAGGAAAATTCAAGATCTCTGATAGTAACCAATCTCAACATCACAATTTCTAAACGACACAAGAAAATTCAATTCATTATTTTTTATACTTAGAGTGAGGGTCATGAAATAAATTTCTCGTTGCAATTTCATGCATGAATTTTCGTCATCTTGTTTATAAAGATTCGCCACGAAAATTAAAATAGCCAGAGAGGATGTAACGGGAAACAAAGCAGCCAGCTGATGCAGTGATATCGCACGCCGAAAATTGAAGTAATGGCGTTAATGTGTAGAGGGTGGCGCCGTGAGTCACTTTCACCACCCTCCTCCTCGCCGACGCTCTCTCGCTACCTCACCTTAGCCATCAACAACCCTGCATTGCTAGCCCAACGACGTGCAAACTCATCTGTCAGACTTCGTGATGCACTGCGACTCAAATTAAGTGCATCACTTTTTGACTCTGCCTTGGTCAATTCGTGCCAGATAACACCCCCTACATTCCTCAGCAATTCCCCATCCTCCAATACCTAGAAGTAAGAACCAGTACATCGCTTTCGGTTTTTCCCCTTACTTAGTCGTCATTCTGTTAAAGTGAAGTCCGTGTCTCACAGCTCTCCGATTTGCGGTGGGAGGTGGATGGTCTGTTGCTGAAGTGTTCAGGTATGTCATATACTCGGACCCACTATTCCATGCTGATTCTATATAGAAATAATTATTTTTGCAGGCTAGGTACAAAATTACAACATACACTTTGGCAATAAGTTACATACAGTCAAAATTGATATAGTTTTTGAAATACGTATGTTTGGGGTTTGACACATAATCCTGTATCAGGGATTGGTTACCCAATGCATAACTATAGTGCAATGCATGCATTATTGTATACATTTGTGCGTATACGCACAAATTTATACAATAATGCATGAGACGAAAATGTACGTGAAAATTTACTAACTATAATATATAAAATTCTCCGATACGCATAAGTTCCCTTTTGTTGAAACTGAACAGAAATATATTTTGTGAAATAGCGGAATTCATTTAAAATAAAGTATCGGCAGATTAGTTCAACCGTAATTGATGACATATTTATCTCTTAACTAGAGACATTATGAAGGATTGTTAGAGGCAACCTAATTTAATTACGAGGTATTTATGTACTTTCCGTCTTTTTGCGATTTTTTTAGTCCAATGCACTCATAACTGTGTCCTGATTACGAAAATGATAATTTTTTGTGGCGGAAAAGCCAGAAAATTACCTAAAAAGCGAAAAAAAACGGGGGGAAAAATTCCATAGGAAGTGTTCATTTGTGTACTCAAAATGTTTTTTTATATTATGGCGATCAAAGTTATGCAAATATTTTTTAAATCGAATGCAAAATAAGCTTATTATCCCGTATTACCAGCTGGAACTACTTTCTGGCTCGAGGCTATGAGCGTCGCTACGATGCAGGCTGCAGAGTACCCTGCTATCAGGTAGCGCTTGGCTTAAATAAGGATTATTATTACCCTATCAAACGAAGGAAACTTTCCGAACTTAGGTCATTTTAATGCGTGATTATTAAGAGATGTTTCCCTGAGCTCTGTGCCTCATGCATGCATTGGTAATCTCAGACGATGTAAAACTCCTATCTACTCGTATAGGAACTAGGTCCCTGTGACGTCAAGTGGAGTGGCATCGCATGGGCGCCAATCTGGCCTTTTTCAAACGCAGTTAAAATTGACCATTGCCATTCGTCTAAACTGGGAATTCTAATCCAAATAATTTGTATATTATGAATGCACAAATGGTTGGTAACGAATCCCAATCAATGCCTTTTGTTTTCTTTGAAGAAGGAAACTACCCTATTCAACTGAATATTGGGAAATTCACTTGCAATTGAACTACCCCATTTTTTCATTAGGGGAGAATTCACTGTTGAAATTTTGATCCTTGCTTGAGGAAGTGTAGGGGAGACCAGGGCTAGTTGGGTACACTTTTGGCCCATGAATTGTCTAATTTTTTCCATACATATTTTTTAAAAACTAAAAATACCAGTGTGTAAAGGGACTCTTTGGCTACGTTAAGCACTATGGTGTTTTCACCAATTGTAATTAGTAATTTCGGAATAAACAATATTCCTAAGCAATACACGTGTACCAACTAGCCCCGTGATTTTCCTCTGTCTTTGTTCTTCGGATAGTTGGTTTTTTACAGGCGTGTCTGTTATTATTTCCGTAGACCGCTTCTTTCTATCTTTGTTGGTACCGGAGCTGCCAACGCAGTATCTTGAAAAAAACCAGGCTATAGCCCTAATGATGATTTAATTTTTATTTATAAATATTTTTAACAATTAATAAATAAATGAACAGTTACAATTTATTTTGTAAAATTCAGGCTAATTTTGTGGCAATCACAACAAATTTGTACAAATTTCTAACTTAAAATTAATACTGTTCATTTATTTATAACCCGATGATTTATTTATGACCATATGACATTTTTTCTTTGCGTTGACCTGCTGATTATGCTGGTAATGACTCGGACAGTTGAAACGCGACACCCTGTATTTTTTATATTTAGGCCACATATATGCATTTAGTTTAATGTAAAAAAATCCACAACGGCAGCTGTTGAGGCATGCAGTGCCACCTCTCCTCTAACAATGTAAATTGTTGAGTAAAAAATAAGAAATAAATGTTTTGTTGCTCAAAGCTATACAGTTAATTGATTCATACCAGGCTCCTCTTCGTTTAAAGTTTGATTGGTCGCTCTTTCAGCATCTGGTTTGTATTTCTTGCGATATCGATGCAGCGTGTTCAGGGGTATTTCATAATGCTTTGCGGCTCCTCTCAAAGTCATGGTCCCAGAAATTACTTTTTTTATTGCTTCAAGCATAACTTCGGGTGAAGTACTCCCACGAGTGGTTTTCCTTTTATAATTCCTCACCATTTTGTAAACCTAGAACAACCAAACAATTCGATTAAGCTAAGGCTTACTTAATTAAATCTATTATTTATCATTTTTTAACTTTAAAATCAAACTTACTTTAATTTTAAAAGCCTATAGGCTTTGTTAAATTATAGGCTTGTTGAAACATAATATAACTGTTATATTTGGGCTCTAATATTAGAAGAAGTCTATTTTCGTAAGATAAGTTTTTATAAACATCTTGTTTTAAATGAAATTCTAACTAATTGGTTAATTAAAAAGGCGATGGGGCTAGTTGGGACATGCGGGGCTAGTTGGTACACAGTACCCGTACCCGTAGTTTCAACTGCCTCACTCACTCCGTCTGGACAAAATGGCGACTGTACCGACTAGCCCCTCTACCCAACTAGCCCCGGTCTCCCCTACTACCAACGCACAGTGGGCTGAAATCGAAAAAAGCTGGCCAAAATTCACTGTAGCCTTAAGTATTGCTAAATGAATGCAACTTTTTGCGAATTGGATATTGTATAGACACAATGAATCTTATTTACGATGATTTAGTCCATAACAGTGTTTATGAGGGCAATAAAATTAAAAAAATAGGGGAAAGTTATGCGGGAACCATAGTTACCAGGGGCAAGTCGAAATTATGATATGGGAATATCAAGGGAAATTCAGAATTTCTTCCATATTCAACTATGTTTAAGCTACCTAGTAGGTTATCATAAGGTATATGATGATGGAAAATTGCTATTGAGTCTTTTAAACCTGAAATTTTGGTCATTGAAAAGTAGATAATAATAAAAATGAATACCATTGACAAATATTTTTATTGTGAATTTCTCAAAACAAAGGTGTACCACATTAAATTCTATTCTGAGTTAGAGGATAAAGACTCCTCATATTATAAAATATTTTCGCTCTTCACCAGATTTTTCACCTCCTCTGGTATTTTTTTTACTTTACGGGGAACCCCCGCAGAACAAGAAGTGGAAGGATCTTACGTAATCAGAAGCTTATGGAATAGGCCATAGTTTGTGGCAATTCTAGAAAATTTCCGGGTGTGTTTTTCACGAATTCCATGGAAGTTGCTACACTTAATTCCTCCAGTGAAGTAGGACTTCTCAGATTTATTTTTTTCTACGTTTAGACCTCTCACTTGCACTGCCGAAATGCAGTGACGGTATTCCATGAGGAGTGCTTTCAGTTAAGCCTAAAACAATGGCAAATTACTCCGAAATAATTACAATTCATGTACTATGGCAACAAAGAATGAAATACTCGCGCAGTTGTATATGCGTGTAGTACATATAATCATTTATCCATAAACATTAGCATTCACCCGAAGGATACGAAAATGGGAGCTATTTTAGCACAGCGTCAGGAAGTGTCATTGGCTGTTTTAACCAAATATGATTCAACTTCAGACATCTACTATTAACTCTGGTGAACGCATCTCACTTTAGAAAATTGATGAAAAACACTTTTTGAATGAAGGCCGCAAGCAAAGTTTTTAATTTCTCATCTCCTCCCAAAAATAGGTTTTAGTATAAAAACTCCAGTAGGTACTAACAATTTCTTCTGCTTGATGGTCCCCCTTCTATTTGCCAATGTAACACTATGTAAATATTGGCGAGTCACTAATGCTGTATCCATAACTGGGCAAATAAACTGTGAACGTCCTTCGTCACACACTTCAGCGAGGAATACTGAAGGGAGACAGATGCTGAACACTCGGCTAGAAATGAGCGTGCCAATCGCATACACGGCATATTTTGGGAAAACCTAATTTTTAGAATAGAAACACTTGCACGTGTCCATAGTAAAAGAACAAATCTGGGTGCATTGGGGTAGCCGCCGAGGACAAACGGCTTGGAGAGCGCGCGAACCGTTAGGTTTTTACCATCCGCGCGCGGCTCCCGCGGAAAGACCCAGGGGTATAATCCTCAGAAGAGGGTACTAACCATAAATAACAACAATAAGAAGTAGTTGAGTACAATGCACTCACAATTAAGGGAAAATCCAGTCTCTCAAATGGACTACGACGCCTGTCATCCAAAGTTCCCGAGCGCCTACGCCGTGTATTGCGGGTCACGGGGCGCGACAACCGCCCGACATCATTTTGCTTTGCCTCAAAAAAATCGGAGGGAAGCGAGTTGGAGCAAGATTTTTCTTTTCCGTCTAATAATATAGACTTCATTCTAACTCTTGGTGTAAATATCTTAGGGGTGGCAAGTGGCGGTAACTACTTTTCTCCTAGCATTATGTAAAAAATTAACGACAAACAGTGAAATTTTTAGCAGTTTATAAAGTTAATAAATAACAATTGACTAAAGCAAAAATTCACTCATAATAAACTAAAAGAATGATTCTATTAACAAATATGCTCAAAATTTCCGAATAATGAACTATATTCCATTGCATGGGGAACAAACGTTAAACTTTTACGTATGAATCGCGCACTCACAATTTCATAGATTTTTATTGATTTTTGGCAGGCTATAAAAATTAAACAAAAAATTTTGACAAAAAATTAAATTCCGTTTTACATGCCCAGGACCTTCTAAAATGATAATATACCATTCCCGGTTCGAAATGAATAAGTCGATATTTTGATTTTTGGCCAGCTTTTTTCGATTTCAGCCCACTGTGCAACGTGCCTCTGCCTGTTGAGAACCTGCTCACTGTTTTCTGTTTGTACTCTGTTCAGTGAAAGACATAATCAACCGGCCCCTGCCCGTTAAGAGCCTGTTCACTATCGTCTTAAAAATGCTTGTTGCCTGCCATTTAAGGAACAAGCTGAAAAAAAGTGCTGGCTGTTGAAGGCTGTTTCCAAGGTGTTTCCATTTGTGTGTGGCATGAGCTTTTTCATAGGCTGTTCTTACTTTGTTCACTGAATTTCCAACAGGCTCTCAACAGGCTTCAAACTGACACCGAACAGGCATTATTGTTACAGCAATCGTTTTTAAAATTTTGCAATGACCGCCGTGAACTGGACTCTAGGGAGCAGTTACAAATTTTAAAAATTATTGAAAGTCAGGACAGTACTCTTATGAATGAATATCTCTACCCATCCTTTTCCCTTATTCTGGCGTTTGTTTTAAAATTCATCAAGTAACTAGGTAACAATAATAAGATAAACAAATCAATATTTGCGCCTGAAGATGATGATAGTTGATTGAAACCCGGGTCGCGCTCTGATATAAAAAATAAGTGGTATAAGTAATTGTGTATATCCAGGAAAACTTAGTTAGAGATTTATTAATTATTTTTAATAATTAGTTGAGTGAAATGTTTTATCATGGATATTCTTTAACCCTTGGGCTGCGTGCTGGAGTTCACGATTTTAGCTGCCTACCATTGCAGAAGAGAACCCCTGTGCAGGAGACACCCCCTGCCATGAGGGCTGGTCTGGTAGAATTAAGCCCCTTTGCGATCCTGAGGGAAAGTGCCCATGTGCAAGATATCCAGGTAGCAATAATAATTTTGGGTAACAACCAGAGTCATTGCGAAAAACGTATGAAAACATTCCAGCACTCTAAATGTTAATTTAGCTAATTTATTCTTTTCAAGGACTTACATCATTAAAATTTGCTTTCCTGTTTCCATTTCTTGCAAATTAGATCATGTTTTGTAAAATACTCTGATTCAAATGTAACCCAGGGAGAACACCAAGGTCAAAAAGATTTCTTTTAGACATCATTTAGATGGCCAAAAAAACCTCTTAATCCATTATGTAGTGCATAAAGTTATTTTTGTCAAATATTTATTTAAAAAGTTATTATTCTCGCTATTAAGGTTCTTTTCCACTAATTTATGCAGTTTTTAAATTTTTACAATCAATAGTTTAAACAATACAGCCCATCCGATATATCAGACGTCACGCACAGGTGGCAGTGGTGTGGGTAGCTGTAGTGTGTCCTATTGAAGTTTTGCTAAAATTATTTGATAAATGAGTAAAATAATCACGACAGTTATTTGATGTTAAAAGACGATACCCTAAAGAACATATAAACTAGAAACATAATATATTTTGACACTTTTACATGATATTGGTAGTAAAATTTTGGATGAAGACCAATGTTGCCTTTATTACAAAAGAATTTTGCTCTCCCTTTACAGTCTACTCTTTGTCTTTAAGTAACAATAAATTGTGGCCAGAGGTGTAGGCGATCAAATCTAACAGAATTAATGGGAACATGAGTTCGATTTCTTTGGATAGATGATTTTTCATAAATTTTTAGCATAATCAAAATGAGTGTACTTCGATATTTCAAAAGAGACCTTTTTCTGTTCAGTTATTTTTCGATAAAGAAGCCACGCATTTAGGACAGCAGCATAAAAAAAATTGGCTTATTTTAGCCACCACCATTTATTCTATCTTATTCTGGACCTATAAAAAGCAATAGACTGGTCCATTTGATCAACTCCAACCATCCCTAGGCTAGGAGATGAGAAAACTGTTGGCTGAGCTACAGAAATCTTGCTTTTCTTCTCTCTTGACCATCTTTTTGTAGCAACGACGGATAATTTTTCGTAGTTTGTTGCAACAGTGACAGCGCAATAATCTTTTTACCTGACAAGTAGAGCATTATCATAGCTTTTAAAGCAATGGGCACTTCTTTCTTCCTTCTTCATTATTAACTTTATCTTGAGAAGACAATTTTCTACTCTATTCCCCTATATTGTACCACTTGCACAGATATTTATAGAAGCAAGGTGCCCAATGAGTTTCACCGAAGTGAATTAATTATGAAAAAAAACTCCTATCCTATATCTTTTGGTACATTAGCAGCATTTAGAAGAGGTACACAAACATCTCCACTTAGACCAAATTGCCTAAGTATGTGGGCATCTTTACCGGAGTACACTTGAAAAGTTAGCACTGGTACATAAGGCCCAATTTTTAAAGTCAAATGTATTGGCTTTCTCTAATACATTGTTTTGCATAATGCTTCCCATAATAGGGTATCATGCTCTCCACAATCGATTAATTTTCTTCCAGGCCGCCAAAAAATTGGCAAGCAGTTTCAAACATCGTCAAAAATAGTCTGATTTTGAACAGGCGGTCACTTCCTTCACTTTTTGAGCTGTCATTCTGGAGTAAATGTCGTAATATAGTTTCAAATCGGTTACAGCAAATGCTTATGGAAAATGCGTGGGCACATCACACTCTTTGGACCAATATACGCGTTTATTAGGATACTAGCCGGCCACCTGGCGTTGTTTGGGGAGTATAGTACCCAGAGACGGGGAAACTTAAATCTTGGAATTCATGGTCATATTGACCTCTGAATGGGAAAATATGAAAGAACGTAAGAAGAAACACGATTTGTCGGAATGCATGGTTTGCATCTACAGAGGTGACATTGGGTGTTTATTGCTAAGGCTGATATTCAGCAAGGATTTTCGTGGGCCATTTATCTTAGAACGGTGAAGTTGCAAGAAAGGGCAGTATTGGAACTGGAAGTCATATAAACATGGCAGAGTAAATGGGAATATTATCGGAAGGTGGGAGAGTAAGCAGATGGTGGGGAATGGGTGCTAGGTGGTGCTAAGCGCACTTATAGGGTTCGGTAATTAGAGAATGATACAAAGGACACATGGGACGCAACTAAAAGTAGTACTATGTGGTTTGGGAGCATGAGATGCACCTCTGTGCAGACTTTGGCCGCAATCCATGCAGCCATATGAAAATGGGTAGTGGACAGACAAACAGACATCCTCTTTTATATGTGTATAAAAAAGATTTAGCTTAGCCTGACATTACCACATCACTGAGGAATGCCATAACTTCTTTCGTCTCCAAAGCTAGGTTCACATTTTATAGTTAGTACCTATATATGCAACTTAGTATGCAAATGTAAGTTTGCATCTACAGAGGTGACATTGGGTGTTTATTGCTAAGGCTGATATTCTTTTTATGGATAGTTACTTACAATATGATTGTACCCCACCGTTAAATAAAATTAATTTAATTTTATAATTTTATATACAATACTGAAACAAAAATTTGAGTTTGTAATGTAAGAGCAGCCATCTATAGATTAGTTACCAGAACTGACCCCCATGCATGGCATCCGATATATCGGACGGTCAGCTTTCATTGTTGATAAAAAATACAAAATAGTATACCAGAACTTGAGGAAATAGGAAATAAAAACATCAACCTTTAGAACTTAAATAAGATAGAAGTTATCAACATATTGAGCAAAATACATCAATAAAAAATAATTTACTCACTGACTAAGTGACTGAAATTTTTTTCAATGCCATTATTTCATTTGCTTCTTCAATTTTCCAGGTTAAATCATATTCCATACTGCAATTCCTGTATCTTTCATTGCATAATGATTGCCAAAGTTGTATTCAATTATCAGTCCATCATCGTTGGCTATCGTTGGTTTCATTGATTTTAGTTTCTTTTAGCATGTGGGGACATTAACCCTATACAGAAACCATGCCCTGAAAGACCTCTATGGTATCTCGCCTTGTCTGGCCAGCCAGGTGAACTTTACAGAGCTTCAATGTCCTTTTTGATGTACACTGATGATAGACATCTACATTTGGTTCATGGGAAATCATTAGGTTTGCTGTATAAGATATAGGCGTCTACATTTGGATTGAATTAGGTATAATGCTAACTTTGTACTCTCAGTAGGGATCTAAATCTTATGTAGCTTTTTATAGAAGGTTGCGCAAGTGTTTTAAGCATGTTGATATGATATTTATAATACATATTTCCATCAGAAAATTTGTTATAAATAACATTTTGTAACTGATAGTTAGAAGAAATTTTCTTATACGAAAAATTCTTATAAGAAATATGCCCAATTTCTGATAAGAAATTTTCTTATAGAAAAATTCTTCTAAGAAATTTTCTTATAAGAAATATGCCCAATTTCTGATAAGAAATTTTCTTATAGAAAAATTCTTCTAAGAAATTTTCTTATAAGAAATATGTCCAATTTCTGATAAGAAATTTTCTTATAAGAAATTTCCAATAGGGTTGTATGTAATAACCTAGGAAAATGTCACTCTCTCATTGGTAAATTACTGTTAAGGGTTAATTGTTGTATTGGGAAGAACAGTTTCATGCTATAGCAAATTAAAACTGAGCTTTAAGGCAATTTCAACATTTTGATGCCATGTTTAGCTTCTAAATATATGGGTAGTGCATTTATATAGAAGCTAAAAAAATCGGAGACACATAAAAGTCATGTGGTGTGACTTTTATGTGTCTCCTATTAGTTTTAGCTAAGGAAATAAGAGGTAGCTCTGAGTTTTATATGTTGCTTAAAGTTGCATGAAGCTGATGAGTATCAGATGGGATTTAAAATATCATCTTGTGGGCATATATTGCTTAATATAATTTAGTCATAAATTCATTAAGTATTTTATTCATGAACTTAGTAGTGTTTCGTATGATTAGGTTGTGTAGTACTTGACATAACAGTCATGTCTCCAAATTATTTTCTTTCTTCTAATGGAAGATATAGATTGCTTCTCTGTAAATAAGGTGATCTGGGGTAAATGGGGCATTTTTCAATGAGTTAGTACTATGTCATTTTCAAATATTTTTTGTATAGATAACACCAGTGGATGGCTGAGAAAAAACACGTAATAACTTATCAATTATCGGACTAACATATCATGAGACTTGAATGTAATTTCTACCAGTTAATAATATTTTATATTAATATTACTTTCACATCTCAGTTGGCCGCAGTTACCCCACGACTTACCCTATTGGAAATTTCTTATAAGAAAATTTCTTATCAGAAATTGGACATATTTCTTACAAGAAAATTTCTTATAAAAATTTTCTTATAAGAATTTTTCTGTAAGAAAATTTCTTATCAGAAATTGGGCATATTTCTTATAAGAAAATTTCTTATAAGAATTTTTCTTATAAGAAAATTTCTTCTAACTATCAGTTACAAAATGTTATTTATAACAAATTTTCTGATGGAAATATTTATTATAAATATTATATCAACATGCTTAAAACACTTGCGCAAACTTCTATAAAAAGCTACATAAGATTTACATCCCTACTGAGAGTACAAAGTTAGCATTATACCTAATTCAATCCAAATGTAGACGCCTATATCTTATACAGCAAACCTAATGATTTTCCATGAACCAAATGTAGATGTCTATCATCAGTGTACATCAAAAAGGACATTGAAGCTCTGTAAAGTTCACCTGGCTGGCCAGACACGGCGAGATACCATAGAGGTCTTTCAGGGCATGGGTTCTGTATAGGGTTAATGTCCCTACATGCTAAAAGAAACTAAAATCAATGAAACCAACGATAGCCTAGAATGATGGACTGATAATTGAATACAACTTTGGCAATCATTACGCAATGAAAGATACAGGAATTGCAATATGGAATATGATTTAACCTGGAAAATTGAAGAAGCAAATGAAATAAAATTCAAGTTCGACTGGGGATAGGTACCTACTTCAAGAAATTATACGGGAAGGAAAAGTAAAATTTGATAAATCAAATGCATATGAGCAATGTTTATTTGAGAAACCAGAGAGATGAGACCTCTACATGCAGATTTGGATAGATAATGAAAGAAATAAACAAAGCAAAATGGAATTTGATGCCATTTTGGAGAAAAGGATACGTAGAATATGGCTAACCATAAGTGCAAGATTTAGGGAAATTAATAGGAATCACAGAAACACTGATTGAGAATAATAGTTGATGTATTTTTCATAAAATAATAACTGTGCAGATGTTGGCATACTCATACAAATTCATTCTCATTCTCTTCAGAGACGACGAAATCACTCACTTTGTCCATTAAAACACTGTTTTCATTAAAACTTCCTCTTATGTTAGATATGCCACAATCTGAAAAATATACATGTCTATCTAAATTGATGATGAAAAGTTTAAAATTCAACGAAACTATCTGTTTAAGGTAACAAAATTTTAGGAATACCAGTTTTTTAATACTTACCAAATGAGGTCAATGCCTTATTTTGGTTAGAAGCACACGACTTATTTTATTAAACTGCTATCACAAAGACATAGTGAATGATTAACATATAAAAGCAATCCCTAGCAACCTAACAACCAAACAAGTTTTGGTTGTTAGGTTGCTAGGGAACCATGTGAACAGTATCCTGCAACGTATGCAATCGCAGTATACATCGTGGTTATTCATGGCCCATATCGAACTTCCATCGGCCAAGTAATCTGTAGACTCGAAACAGACAGATCTTTTAAGTCTACAATTTTTCATGTGCCCTCAGCGATATATATACTAACAAGTCGCATTAAAGAAGCCTCTGCTTCTTGGAACCATTTATGTCAAATACCATGCTGAAAAAAAACTAGGAAATTAGCAGAACATTATTTAAAAAAGAGTTATACATAATTTCAAAAAATTATCTTTTGTAAAATTCCTTAAATAATTATCAATTGCCAACATAAGTTATGGTGACACTGGATAAAAACCTAAAAGGTATGCGACCCGCGCAGCATTATTGTAGAATTCTATAAGAAATGCAGATTTCTTATAAGAATTTTTGTAAGACTTATAGAATCCTATAAGAATTTCTATAAGACTTATAGAATCCTATAAGAAATATGTAAGACTTATAGAATCCTATAAGCCTTATAGAATCCTATAAGTCTTACAGAATTCTTATAAGAATTTCTGTAAGACTTATAAGAAATTTTCAATAGGGTAGGGGTAACTGGATCACCCCATGGAAAATCCCAATTGAGCACTCCCACAACTATTTTTGGTAACTGTGTCTATCTAAGTACTTTGAAAAGATCAGAAAAAAATGCTTACACAGTTTTTTTGATAATATTGAATTTTAAGGCCGTTGTATAAGGACAGTAATGGGGACATCAGGGATTTTCCTTTCAAAATGCATAATAGAGGAAGCATGATAGCAGAACATTAGCAGAAGCACAACCCTATTGAAAATTTCTTATAAGTCTTACAGAAATTCTTATAAGAATTCTGTAAGACTTATAGAATTCTATAAGTCTTACAGAATTCTTATAGGATTCTATAAGTCTTACATATTTCTTATAGGATTCTATAAGTCTTATAGAATTCTTATAGGATTCTATAAGTCTTATAGAAATTCTTATAGGATTCTATGAGTCTTACAAAAATTCTTATAAGAAATCTGCATTTCTTATAGAATTCTACAATAATGCTACGCAGGTCGCATACCTTTTAGGTTTTTATCCAGCAGGCGTGTCACCATAACTTATGTTGGCAATTGATAATTATTTAAGGAATTCTACATAGGATAATTTTTTGAAATTATGTATAACTCTTTTTTAAGTAATGTTCTGCTAATTTCCTGGTTTTTTCAGCATGGTATTTGACATAAATGGTTCCAAGAAGCGGAGGCTTCTTTAATGCGACTTGTTAGTATATATAGCTGAGGGCACATGAAAAATTGTAGACTTATAAGATCTCTCTGTTCCGAGTGTACAGATTACTTGACCGATGGAAGTTCGATATGGGCCATGAATAACCACGATGTATACTACGATTGCATACATTGCAGGATACTGTTCACATGGTTCCCTAGCAACCTAACAACCAAAACTTGTTTGGTTGCTAGGTTGCTAGGGATTGCTTTTATATGTTAATCATTCACTATGTCTTTGTGATAGCAGTTTAATAAAATAAGTCGTGTGTTTCTAACCAAAATAAGGCATTGCCCTATTGGAAATTTCTTATAAGTCTTACAGAAATTCTTATAAGAATTCTGTAAGACTTATAGATATCTATAAGTCTTACAGAATTCTGATAGGATTCTATAAGTCTTACAGAATTCTTATAGGATTCTATAAGTCTTACAGAAATTCTTATAAGAACTTTGCATTTCTTATAGCATTCTATAAGAATGTTGCGCAGGTCACATAACTTTCAGGTTTTTATCCGGCATGCATTTAAGTCACCATAACTTATGTTGGCAATTTATAATTATTTAAGAAATTCTTATAAGATTTTTTTGGAAATAATGTATAACTCTTTGTTAAGTAATGTTCTGCTAATTTATTGGCGTTTTCAGCATGGTATTTGACATAAATGGTTCCAAGAAGTTGAGGCTTCTTCTTATGAGACTTGTTAATATATATCCCTAAGAGCACACGAAAAATTGTACACTTATAAAATCTGTCTGTTTCGAGTCTATAGATTACTTAACCGATGGAAGTTTGATATGGGCCATGAATAAGCACGATGTATACTACGATTGCATACGGTGCAGGATACGGTTGCCATGGAAACCTTGTTTGGTTGTTAGGTATTGCTTTTATATGTTAATCATTCACCATGTTTTTGTGTGACCTGTTTAATGAAATAAGTCGTGTGCTTCTAACAAAAATAAGGCATTGACCTCATTTGGTAAGTCTTACAAAACTGGCATTCCTAAAATCATGTCACCTTAAACAAACAGTTTCGTGGAATTTTAAACTTTTCATCGTTAATTTAGATAGACTTGTATATTTTTCAGATTGTGACATATCTAATATAAGTGGAAGTTTTAATGAAAACAGTGTTTCAATGGACAAAGTGAGTGATTTAGTCGTCTCTGGAGAGAATGAATTTGTATGAGTAAACCTAAATAACATCTGCACAATTATTATTTTATGGAAAATACATCAACTATTATTCTCAATCAGTGTTTCTGGGATTCCTATTAATTTCCCTAAATCTTACACTTATTGTTAGCCATATTCTACATATTCTTTTCTCCAAATGGCATCAAATTCCATTTTACTTTGTCTATTTCTTTCATTATCTATCCAAATCTGCATGTAGAGGTCATTCTCTCTGGTATCTTAAATAAACATTGCTCGTATGTATTTGCTTTATCAATTTTTCCTTTTCCTTCCCATATAATTTCTTGAAGTATCCCAAGTCGAACTTGAATTTTATTTCATTTGCTTCTTCAATTTTCCAGGTTAAATCATATTCCATATTGCAACTCCTTTATATTTCATTGGGTAGTGATTGCCAAAGTCATATTCTATTATCAGTCCATCATTCTAGGATATCGTTGGTTTCATTGCTTTTACAGAGCAACCTCGATATAACGACACCCCACGGTGCACTAATAAACACTCGCTATAGCGAATTGTTGCTTTACCGGAGGTGGAGCAAATAATAGCCAATATACCTGTTGCGAACAGATATACAGGAACAGGAGTGGTGCGGCGACAGATAAACGTAAGCATAAATCCAGATGAAAGGCGATGTTTTTTTGCATCACTAAATTTCCTTACACAAATAACGACTAACTATTCAAACAATTTATAAGCGTAAATAATAATAATAATATAAAAATATCTAAAGTTGTCCCAATCTTTAAAAAAGGTGACCGAGACGACATTAGGAATTATAGACCAATATCTATAATCTCTCATTTTGGAAAAGTCTTTGAATATGTGTATTGTAAAAGAATGACTGATTTCCTTGAGATCAACAACTTGCTCTCAGCTCATCAGTTTGGTTTTCGTAAGGAAAAATCTACTGTACAAGCACTTTTTGATGCGGTTGACTTTACAATTGAACAATTAAATGAAAAAAAAAAATAATGGGGATATTTTTTGATATGAGAAAAGCCTTCGACTCTGCGGACCATGAACTCTTGCTGTTAAAATGCTTATCTCTAGGCATCAGAGGTATCTCTTTAAATTGGCTAAAAACCTACCTATCCAGACGAAAACAGAAGGTAACCATTCGACAAAATGGCATAAATTACTCATCCTCACTTAGGGAGTTTGACAAAGGTGTACCACAAGGGTCAGTACTAGGTCCACTGTTATTTTTAATATTTATCAATGACCTACCCAATAAGCTGATGGAAAACCCTAATAATAAGTGTATTTTATACGCTGATGATGTGAGTGTTCTAACATCCAGTAAAACTGAGATTGAAGTATTAAGATCCAGAAAACCATTAATAGAAAGTATGACTGAATGGTGTCCAAGCAACAACCTGGTTCTAAGTGCTGAAAAAACACAAGTGTCAATCTTCTCACATAGAAATTCTCCTTTACACGATGACTTTGATCTCGGTATGGTTAAAAACGTAAAATTCCTTGGTATTTATGTCGATTCTTACTTAAAATGGGAAACGCATATTGATTTCTTATGTAAAAAACTAAATACTGTTTTCTATCTGATGTCTGTGATCAAATATACTGTCAGTCTAGATGTGTTGAAGATGCTTTACTATGGTCTGTTCTGCTCTAGGATATCATATGGTGTCATGCTCTGGGGTTCCTCACCTAAGTTGCACAATGTTTTTTTAATTCAAAAGAAATTGTTGAGGGTAATGCTTAAACAGCATCACCGAGCTCACTGCAGACCTCTATTTAAAAATCAACATTTGTTAACTGTGCCTTGTATATACATATACCACTCTGTAATCTATGCAAAACAACACCTCAGCGATTTCATTCAAAATAATAGTATACACTGCTACAATACCAGAAAGAGTAATGATCTACATGTCACACAAAAAATTTTTACCCATACCACCAAAGGACCCCGTGCAATGTGCACGAAACTATATAATAAGTTGCCTGCCTATATAAAATGTGAAAATAGAATACTTGTATTTAAAAAAATTGTTTTTACTTATCTTCTTGAAAAATGCTTCTATAGCATAAATGAATATTTGAGTACATAGCATGTAAGGTTTCACAGTGTAAAATTTTATATTCGATGTGTATATTGTACTTTAAACTAATATTTGATATTTTGACGTGTCCTATATACCTGCCTAGTGTGTAACTAGTGTATTGTATCACTGTGGACAAATAAAAAATTCAAATTCAAAGTTAAGAATGCGTGAATCGTGAGCATATTGCCACTTTGCCTCTCCAATACAAGCAAATCTTAGAAAAGTTCCTTATCAGAAACTATCCCAATAGGCCGAGAGGTGTTTTAGGTCCTCCTGTCCATAGTTGTAGGAACAGCATACTCACACCATAGCCTGAACAGAAGTTGTTAAAAATGCCAAGATGGAAGAGGTGAGCTGAATGTGTAAAAAATGAAATTGAAAACTGAACAACTAATATGTGTGAATATCCCAGCTATATTTGTGTTCCACAAAGGTATACATTGTTATCACTGTGCATAGGATTACTACAGTCATGCAAAAATAATTACATTTTAAAATGAAAAAATTAGGTATAATGCTAACTTTGTACTCTCAGTAGGGATGTAAATCTCATGTAGCTTTTTATAGAAGTTTGCGCAAGTTTGTTTTAAGCATGATGATATGATATTTACAATAAATATTGTCATGAGAAAATTTCTGATATACACCCATGTCTCGTATAGCGCAATTTCGATTAGCGCAATTTCGATATAGCGCAAATTCGTTCCTCGGGGAAACATTGCAACGCAGTGTAGCCTAATCAAAAATTTTAAACGCTCTCGTGATAAAACGTGAACTTGCGCTAAGTACACACGTAATTTCTATCAATTTATGCATATTAATATTATTTCTTGCCTCAAATCTTCTTTTTTGTTTATATCTTAATCGAAATTCATTGCTGTGCAATTGCCAAAAGTATTACTCGTCATTGGGTCCAGATAGCCGGCCTACCGAAGATTTATCTCGTGTCCTTAACAGAATGATAATAAATAATTTAGATCGTTAATTAAGAGTGGGGCTAGTGGAAATGAGTTTTTTTTTCAGCAATACGGTTTGAGACGTATTTTTGCCGTCGTAGGTTACCGGGCGATTGACTTCCAGGTAGAGGGTCTACGCTTAAGCCTTCAAGGTCATCGCGGTATTCACGGGGGAGAAATGGAGCGGTGGCCGAGTTGCGCATGAATAGCATCAACACAGAAAAGGGTCCGCTATAGAGTCTCAAACACAATGGCTTCGTTCCCTCCCCGCAGTCATAAGCCTTCTGCGTCTCAGGAATACAGTTCAGCAGAAGAAGGTGATTTAGATAGAGCCATACAGAGTAAAAACCAAGAGAATATGGCAAAAATTAGGAATGCGTGTAGAAAAATTAAGAATTTATCAAGAAAAACCATAAACCTAGAAGAGGACTTGAGAGAGGTCAATTGCTTTGAAAATGGAGAGCGTCAAAGCGATATTGCGTGGAAGTTTAAACTCACGATGCCTTATTTTGAATAAAGACGAAGCTAAAATATCAGTGACCTCAGCCGCACCAACTTCAACCAAGCGGTCTACACATACGGAAAGTTCATGGTGAATCAGTACAAAAAGACGAGAGTGGTAATCGCTCCGAGACATTTAGTGAAAGCTCCGGTTGGTTCCAGAATTTAAACGGCAAGCAGATATTTTCAGTGCGGCGATATCAGGTGAATCCGCAAGTGTTGATAGCGCAGCCACCACAACATTTTCTTATGAACTCCAAGCTGTTATTGAAAGTGGCTCCTTTCCCCCTCAACTAGATCTAGTGTTGACGAGACGATATTCTTTTGGAAAAGAATGCATTCTCGTTCATTCATTTTCAGGGAAGGAAAACATGGGTCAGGTTTCAAGGCATTTAAAGACTGTTTCACGTAGCTGCTAATGACTCTGAGGACTTCAAATTAAAATGATTTATCATTCATAGACTCCGCTAGCTATGAAATGGCATTTAAAGTAGCATTTTCCTGTCATTTCGATGAACTACAAAAGGGCCTGGGTGACACAACAGTTGTTTTTAGACTAGTTTTAAAAATCGTCAACTGCCGGCAACGCATTACGATCCCCTGAGATAGCAGATGTTAGCCCACCCGCACGACAGGATGGAATTTCGAAAGCACGTAAGAATTTTTTTTAACGTGAATAAAAGTCTTTGAATGCGTGAATACTATCTTTAAAGATGTTTTAAACTATAAATATTTATAGAAATAATGTTTTCTAAGGCTTTTTATGGGAATATAGATGTTTTAGAGGAAATTCAATACCAAAGACCTATGCTACCAGGAACGCATCCCTATCTTCCCTATGTTAAAACGCTCTCGTATAACGCAAATTCGTATAGCGCAAAGACCCCAAGGAACGCATCCCTTGCGCTATACGAGACATGGGTGTATAAAGTTTGTAATTGATACTTATAATAAATTTTCTTATAAGAAAAATTCTTACAAGAAAAATTGTTATAAGAAAATTTCTTATAAGAAACACGTCCAATTTCTGATAAGAAATTTTCTTATAGAAAAATTCTTATAAGAAAAATGCCCAATTTCTGATAGGAAATTTTCTTATAAGAAATTTCCAATAGGGTGACCTCATTTGGTAAGTATTAAAAAACTGGCATTCCTAAAATTATGTTACCTTAAACAGATAGTTTCGTTGAATTTTAATCTTTTCATCATTAATTTAGATAGACATGTATATTTTTCAGATTGTGGCATATCTAACATAAGAGGAAGTTTTAATTAAAACAGTGTTTTAATGAACAAAGTGAGTGATTTAGTCGTCTCTGAAGAGAATGAGAATGAATTTGAATGAGTATGCCAACATCTGCACAGTTAAAATTTTATGGAAAATACATCAACTATTATTCTCAATCAGTGTTTCTGTGATTCCTATTAATTTCCCTAAATCTTGCAATTATTGTTAGCCATATTCTACGTATCCTTTTCTCCAAAATGGCATCAAATTCCATTTTGCTTTGCTTATTTCTTTCATTATCTATCCAAATCTGCATGTAGAGGTCTCATTCTCTCTGGTATCTTAAATAAACATTGCTCATATGCATTTTATTTATCAAATTTTACTCTTCCTTCCCATATAATTTCTTGAAGTACCTATCTCCAGTGGAACTTGAATTTTATTTCATTTGCTTCTTCAATTTTCCAGGTTAAACCATATTCCATATTGCAATTCCTGTATCTTTCATTGCATAATGATTGCCAAAGTTGTATTCAATTATCAGTCCATCATTCTAGGCTATCGTTGGTTTCATTGATTTTAGTTTCATTTAGCATGTGGGGACATTAACCCTATACAGAACACATGCCCTGAAAGACCTCTATGGTATCTCGCCTTGTTTGGCCAGCCAGGTGAACTTTACAGAGCTTCAATGTCCTTTTTGATGTACACTGATGATAGACATCTACATTTGGTTCATGGGAAATCATTAGGTTTTCTGTATAAGATATAGGCGTCTACATTTGGATTGAATTAGGTATAATGCTAACTTTGTACTCTCAGTAGGGATGTAAATCTTATGTAGCTTTTTATAGAAGTTTGCGCATGTGTTTTAAGCATGTTGATATGATATTTATAATAAATATTTCCATCAGAAAATTTGTTATAAAAAACATTTTGTAACTGATAGTTAGAAGAAATTTTCTTATAAGAAAAATTCTTATAAGAAATTTTCTTATAAAAAATATGCCCAATTTCTGATAAGAAATTTTCTTATAGAAAAATTCTTATAAGAAATTTTCTTATAGAAAAATTCTTATAAGAAATTTTCTTATAGAAAAATTCTTATAAGAAATTTTCTTATAAGAAATACGTCCAATTTCTGATAAGAAATTTTCTTATAAGAAATTTCCAATAGGGAAAGCAATGTTGCTGTGATATCTCTTCCAAAGGTGCTTGTTTTGCATTGAATGCTCTGATTAATAGCGTCCATAGGATTTGTAGGGATTGTGACAGAAGTAAGTCTCATCACAGTTGAATATTTGGCCTGATTTCACTTTCAAACCAAGTTTCTGAACGAGATCCGTTACTATTTCAAAAAAGTCATGAATTACTCCAGGATTAGTTTGGTCACAATGAGAAAGCTAAATGTTTTGAGGAAACTATGAGGGTTGTACCAAAAGTAAGGTTCCCATAGTTTTTATAAATACAAAACTTTGTTTTTTTATATTAATTTTCACATCGTTGAAAAGCTTACACTTTCGATCATTTTTCAATGTAAGTCTCCATTTTTTTTTGACACACTTTTAAAGACAGTGGTTCAGCTTTTTTATCCCTAAGTTGAAGAAGTCTCCCGCCAACCCGTTGAGGAAGTGTGCGACCTCTGCTCGGACTTCATCGCCGCTCTTGAAGCGTTTGCCACCAAAGAGTTTTGTTTAGGGGGTGTAATGAAACACCCACGCTTCATCTCCGGTGACGATGAAGACCAACAACTCCTCCCCCCCTAAATTGTTGGAGACATTTGCGAGCACAGTCAAGGCGTTGCTGCATGTGTCCGTCAGTCTGCATACAGGGGACCCAGCAAGCACACATCTTGCAATAACCCATCGCTTCTGTTGAAATTCTTTCAATTGTGCCATGGGAAGCTTTAGGAATGCATTCAACAAGTTCACGGACAGTGACCCTCCGATCTTTGAGCAGCTCACTAGTGATCTTCTGGACAATCCAAAACCGGTGGTCTTCCACTCTGTTCTTCATCGTGAACTTCCGTGCAACCCTTGGCAAAAGCCCTGCAACATTTGCGGACGAGCTGAACGGGCATGCACTCTTCACCATAAAGTTTTGTCAGGTGCTGATGAATCTTCAATGGCGGTAACTTCCTTGCAAGGAGAAATCGGATTACTGCTCGATCCTCACACTGGGTGGGAACGGAGATCATCACTTTCATTGTTGACGGTTCCTATGCCAGTAATGAGCGACACAGTGAATCGCGGACTGGTGGACTCGAGAGTTGGGGAACCACTGTGCACGGCACAGATGTGGGATTTAGCCTAGCACCTTCACTCAACATTGTAGCTCATTTGGAACCTTACCTTTGGTACAACCCTCGTAAAATGGATAAGCGATTTCTATTTCAAAACGAGAAAAACTAGTCTGGGCCAGGTTGCTGATTTTTGAATCTGGTATCTGCATTGTTTAGAACAAGGTAAGCCGAGTTTGTTTAGAACAATGTCTAATACCCCTTCACCAGTGCCTATCTGATAAACTCAAAAGTCCTATAAATATGCATGTAATCTACCATGCCCCAGTTACCGCATGGTCCATCCGAGCACCTTACTTATTTTAATACATTTTTGAAGCGTATGTGCTATGTTCTTTTCTTTACATTTTGAAATTCTTGTAAATCCTTGAAATACTTAGTTGATATTACAAAAAAATTATTGGTTTGACCCGTTCAATTACTTGCTATATATTGTGCCTCAGTAGATGCAATATTATGTCAAGTAGGTGGCAACTGGTATTACCAATGGATAAAAATGAAAATACTGAATTCATTAATTAGTATTTCATATACGAGGGCGGTTTTTTTTTCAGCCTCCGGGCGCTCAGAAAAAACACCATACAAGCAACAGGCGGGTACTGCGTAGGTAGGGCAACTGCGCGTCCTCCGCACCACACACTCAAGTCATTTCAGACCTTAAGTTGTTATTGTAAGGTTAGTGGCAATCTCAATAACTACACTGCCTCCATTGATTCTCCCGCCAGCACTCTGGAGAGACAGCCAGAAAACTCGCCAAATGGCTTCAGCATTGAAATGTCTTGACCTTTATGCTGATAAAAGGTAATTTTTCTTTAATGCAATGTGGCTAGACTGTGAATAAGTGTGAAGCATTACATCCATTCCCATTCTAAGCAAAAGAAGAGACATGCTGACTTCTGGAAGTGTTCTGATCCATGGCAATGCTCGTCACCTCAGCGCTGATGCAGCCCAACTGCTCCTTGAGCAATTTCAATGGGACATTTTCGATCACCCACCGTGCAACGTTGACATAGTGCCATGTGACTTCCATCTTAACACTGAAGTGATGGAGTGGCTAGAAGGGATGGGTTTTCAAAGAGGCTGTGAGCTTCAGAACTAAGGCATAATTCATTGGAGGTCACTGACGGCAACATCGTCTGAAGGGGGTAAAGTAAAACTTGTCCAAAGGCACGACCAATACCTCATTTGCTGAGGTGATTATGTCAAAAGGAAAACACAAAAGTGCTCAACATTTAGCAGTGAAATAATTTTTAATCATTCACTTCGTCTTCTGTTCATGATCCATCAGAGGTTGCAAGAAAAACGTCCCTCTTATGTATGTATTTTGCTGAAGTGCACAATGTAAAGCTTTCTTTACCTCACAGAGTTTGTTAAGAACAATTTTATTTGTTTTTATTTTTTCTAGCCATATTTTAAGATTTTTCTTTGTAGTGTTTACTGATGGTAAAGATAAATAATAAAAGTATACTGGAAAGATTAACAAGTTAGAAGGGTGGGTTTTTATATCCGCAGTTAAAAAATGGCTTATGCAGTGTGAGGAAGCAGAGTTTCTGCTAAGAAAGGTGTTATAAACGTTTTCAAATAAAGGTATATTGTAGGTAATTCTTATGCGTTATGTGTGGCACTTTTTAAGGAAACCTATTCACTACATATTGTAAATTTCAGTCAACACAGGACTCGTAATGAGGTCTTATATAAACTCATTTGTAGGACTCGTTAAGACTCCACATTAAGAGACATGAAGAGGCGCCACACTGCATGAGGTCTTAAAGGCTTCACTTCATGAGGGCCTGAAAACCTCAGTTCTAGGAGGTGTTTATGAGCTCCTAGGAGCTATTTATAGCTATTTATGACTTCGAAAGAGCTCACGCACATGATGCCTGAAAAATTGAATACCATGAATATGTTAATGAATTATAATTTCAGTATAGATATATTTGTTAGTAGATAATATGTTTTCATCCTTCAATGAAGAGACTAGTTTCCGCTCTGCAACTCCAAGGTAATTGCGGAATGGAAAGGTGTTAGCCATTTGCCTTTTTCCAACAGAGGAACTGTAACCATGGGAGCGGAACATGGACATCTTCCTGAATTAATCAATCCTTTTTTGAATGCCATTGGAAGTTGACGATAAGAATTGCAAGATTGCTGGATTTCTGACCACCTGCCTGATTGTATTTGCTATTTGGATTTTAGTTGTACTTAATTTGACCTTGCTTTGATTGGACTTGCTCTTTTTGGAATTTGATTTTACTCAATTTGACCTTGCTTGTCTGGTTTTTCCTTTTTCAATTTTGGCTCAGCTTGTTTTTTGGAACTCTTTGCTTACCCCTATTTTGACCGCGGGCATTTTAATTAATTCTTTTGCCTGAAATCTGGTAAAACTTTGGTTAACTGTAAATTATCTTTGTACTATGCATTGATGGAATTCTTCAGCAAGTCAAACTGGGAGTGAGTCAAGCAGCAACTGTAAATCATACTTGAAATGGTATCATTCAACCAGGGCTTCATGCAACTCTCATTTATGTTCAGATATTTTGCTTAAGTTTATCTACTGATTCACTTTCATTGTAAAAGAGGGAGAACGAGGGTATCTTGTGAAAGCTTTAACCCATTCGGTTTGGATGACAGCCCTGGGATGCCATTTGCTCCCAGCCAATGGCACAGATGACAGACGAGGGTTGTCATAGTCTTGGGTCTCGATTACCGGGCCTAACGGCAGTGCGCACTAGGGTGGTCCTTATTTTTAAAATTTTTGCATTCCTTTTGGGATGTCCCCCAGTTTTGTTCCATTTGGTGAGAAAATAAATCATGATAATTATTTTTGCAATCGGATACCAAGAAAACGTGCCGCATTGCATTTAGATATGGAGAATAAACCACTGCCACTAAGCCCGTTTTGATAATAAACAGTGATAAAGATAACATACGAGGCTATATTGACGAAGTTTAAAGTTTATCTAAAGAATTTGATGCTTTTACGACGAGTGAGAATGATCAACAAATATTGAAAATATGCAACCAGTGTGCCACTTAATGGTGGTGCGCGCTCACTCTCGGTGTAATATCTCGGGAAGCAAAGTGCAGAAATGAAAGAAATTTGAGGTGATACTCTGCAAATGTCTAATGAGTCGTTTTAGAGCACGAAAAAGTGATAGAATAATCTGAGAGTGACATCATCTTCACTTATGTGTGAAAAGCACCCAAAAGTACCGAAATTTCAAAACTTTAAGTGCGATGCGGCACATTTTCCCAGTGTCAGATTGCAAAAATAATTTTCATGAGTTATTTTCTCACCAAATGGAACAAAACTGGGGGCGTCCCAAAAGAAATTCAAAAATTTAAAAAATAAGGGCCACCCTACTGCACACCTACCTTTTGACTTGCTTTCTTTTCTCCACTCTCCATTGTGCAGTGCTTTCCGTTTTTGTAAAAACATTTTTTCCGTGGGTTTCGGAAAATCAGTGTTTTATTTTCAAGATTTTTCAAGTGATAATCAATTTGGGTTGTTGTTACACAGTTTTTTTGTGCTAGTTTGGCCCAGAAAAATCGGATTAAAAAAAATAATTTATTATATAGTGTTCGTACTTGCCAAAAATTTTCTGTGATATTTCTGGATACATTCACTGTGGTTTTGTTGCTGCTACTTGAAGACCCACTGACCAGGGCTGGATTAACCGTAAGGCAAATTAGGCACGTGCCTAGGGACATCGCAGTCCAAGAAGGAAAGAAAACAAGAAGGAAACTGTTGAAGTACCTAGTTCTCGTTGCGCTTGAGGTAGGCCCCGTTACGTCTACATTCATGTTTTTAATCTGCATTCTAATTTCTCTTGAAGGTATAGCAGAAAGATTGGCCGTATTTGTATTTTAGAGGCTTGAAAATGTCGTTTGTTCCATTACTCTTCGTGCATTTTTAAATTAGTTTATTAATATTATATTTCGTGCTACCACAGTTCATTCAGTTGTGGCAGTACATAATGTTTTTATTTTTGAAGCTACTCTTATTTTTTGTTGTTTGAATTAAGGCTAGACATTATTTTTGGAAAGGGTATTTATATAGTGTTTTAGTTGCATAAAAGTTGGGTGGTTTTTGACCAATTGCTGTCCTACCACTCCTGCCAGCACAAGTCCCTCAAGTGGCATAAAAAACTTGCTATTCACTTATTTCAAATAATGTTGGTAAACAGCTATATTCAAGTTCAGTGGCAGCAAGAATGATATATGATTATAGAATGGAGGTAAATGAGTGCTTCTTGTCCTCCAAAATAAGTGTCTAGCCAAAAAAGGGTCTCTCCTACTTTCTGGCGATAGCTGGTGCTGGGGCGAAGGATAAAAAACCCTCAAAAGATATATAGAGAGTGCTACTCAAAGGGAGAGCAAAAAGCATTTATTTACATGTGCCCTGACTGTGAGGTGACTGTGAGCCTGCACTTTTTTTGCACTAGCGCTTCTAGGAATTTCACGTTAGGGTATAGTAAAATTTTTTGTTTTCTAACTAGGAAAAAATATTTCGAGGTTTTTTATTGTATTATATTTTCACTGCACAGAGAGGAGTTTTTTTTCAAGTGATTTCAAAATTTTAAATACCAAATGTTTACTGATAATATTTTTTCAAAAATAAAGTACTTTTTTTCCACAGAATTTCCTAAATTTCAAAATTGCTTGTACCAAACCATTATTTATGTGCCAAATGATTACTGTTAGTTAGGAAAACTTTCCATAATGATGATTATTACTGCATTTTTAATTCCTTGTGCATACTTGAGAATCGAAAAGGAAAAAAAAAATTTCACCAACATAAATCTTCATAAATGTAAGTTATGCAAGTTAAGTAAAGCATTCCTTTGAAAAGCACTCAAATTATTGATTTGTGGATAATAACAACAAAAGTACTTGAATTTATAGCTCTTGAAATAAATGGACCCAATATCTTTTAATTCCGAATAACTAATTCAGATAAATGTATCGAATGAATTGATTGTACACAAAAAAATTTATCAAGAGAGAAAAGTGGGTTTGACAATGCGGGGGTTGCATACCACAGAAGTCATCCTACGACGCAGGTGACATCCATAAATGTAAAAATTAAAAATATGTATTTTTCAGCAGAAATGGGTGTAATAAGAATATATTTATCACATTAAGCCAAAATTATGAAATAACTTTTATTGTACTTAGAAAATTTTCCGCTGTCGGCGAATTTATCACCTCACGGTGCCGCATTGAAAGGGTTTATTGGATTACACTGTGTCATTGTTTTCATTGTTCCGTTGGAACACCAAGAGATAGTGTTTCTTTAGTGCATGCATCCGAAAATCATTGCTCCAATTACCTTTATCAAAGAAAAAGAAAGGCATTGATTGCGGTTCGTTACCCACCATTGGTGTATTCATAATAGGTATATTAATTTTAATAAAAAATAATATTTTAGAAATCCCAGTTTAGACAAATGTTGATGGTCAATATTAACCTCATTTGAAAAAGACAAGATTGGAGGTCATGCGATGCCATTCCACGTGACATCACAGGGGCCCAGATGCAGGAGTCTTACATCGTCTGAGATTACCAATGCATGCATGAGGCACAGAGCTCAGGGAAACATCTCTTAATAATCACTTATTAAAATTGCCTATGGCCGAAAAGTTTCCTTTGCTTGATAGGGTAGTAATAATCCTTATTTAAGCAAAGCACTACCTGCTAGCAGGGTACTCTGCTACCTACGGCACTCATTGCCTCACACCAAGGTGGCCTCACACAGCGGCAGCTGGAACCAGAATGACGTCACACGGGCTTTTCCCAGCATAAATGTCAAAGTAAAAAATATGTATTTTTCAGCAGAAATGGGTGTAATAAAAATTTTTCTTGAAAATTTTCACTTTTCATTTAAACACAAAAAGTAGATATCGCCATTTAAAAATCTAAAAGCGTCTAATAATCTTTCAATTTACGCAATAAAAAAATAGTAAACCATCCTGTTGTTGATCAAAGGTATTGATATAGTGCATAAACTATTTCCTTGCAGACCTCTCAATTTTTCATTTTCGGCAATATTTTTGCTTGCATTTCCTCTATGCTCTATCAATATTCTTCCATTGTAGTAAATTTGCCTCTCCATGAAACCATGCACATCACAGGTCTCACTTTTCCAATGTATTCTTATTAAGATTTTTTTGGATTTGAAAGTAGGTTAAAACAAACCAATTTCAGAATTAATATAGTGTAATCTATGGCATTTCTGTACAGGTTCGAAGGTTCGAAGGTTTACTGACAAAAACATTCTTAGAGGTTGTCTACTTTTCAGGGTTATGGCGGTTGGGTACTTTAATTTGTACCTTGTAGCACCAATATCCTCTTCATCTGATCTAAAAGTGAGAGGAGGGTTTTATGAGATGAAACTTTTTGGATGCTTGGAAAGTGGAAGGTAAGGTCGGATAATTCATTTTCTTTCTGAGCTGTTGTACCTGAACCAGTGGCGCCGACTCCATGGGGCCTGAGGGGGCCCGAGCCCCCTCAAAGATTCGTTAGGGGGGGCTGAGCCCCCTCAATAATTCAAGAAAATAAGTAAGTAATATTATGCTTTGGGAAAATCACAAAAATATATTGGTATTTTCCCATGTTTGACGATAGACACCTTTTAAAATGCATTCAATAATGTGTTAAAACAAATAATTTTAAGGTAGTAAGCAGGTTAACTGAAAACAAGTGGTGTGAATTATGATAGTGTTACGGTGCTGAGACACACTTTGAATTTAACCTCTTCCCGGGGTAAGACTCCCGATATGGGCCCCCCCAATATTTTTTATAAGTCGGCCTGAACTGATTTTTCCCTTTCCTGACCTGAACCCCTGACCTGAACTGAACTGATTCATAACGTTGGCAAGTACTTAATCAAGGAGGGCATGCTTTTTATAATCATCTTGTCATTCTTTAAATAAAAGATAGACCCTGCTGATAATTTTTGTTGTAAAAACTTACAATGTCTCCCATTCTGTCTTTTAATCAGTTCCATCTGTATTTGGGTCTTAGTATACTTAGTATATTTCTTTCATTAAGTTTTGATCAACTGATATGTTCATTTTACAGCTAGAAATGTTTTACTAGTAAAATTAGACATTGCAATATTTCCACTGGGTTTTATTTTAACACTTGATTGTGCTGTTTGTAACAACAAAACATGTTGTGTTAAAAAAATTGTGATCTCTAATTTTGCTAGTACATATTAAGAAGTTCAAGAAAAATGTCGTGCCTCACATCATACAAGATATCAGAATTTTTTTTTAAACATCCGTAAAAATATATGGAAGATTGTTTAATAGTAAATTTAGTACTGCTAATAAAACCTTTAACGCATGGATCACTCTGAAAAAATCCTTCTCCCAATGATGAATGTTTTGGAAAAATCATTATTCATTAAAAATAGTATAATGGAACATCAAAGGCTAGAGGAAAACAAAAATAACCTTGATGTTTTATTACTATATTATTTTATTCATTCTTTTTAATGGAGTCACAGCTTTTTTGTAAGAACACAACAAGCTACTTTATAAATGGTTTATTGGTTTGCCTGGATGCAAGGGCAAACCCAGAATCATAACTGGGGGGGGCAAGCCAAGTTTGGCATTTTAGCATTGAACCAATATTTGAAGAAAATTAAAACAGCGCTTTATTAGTTTATGATTAGTTTATTTCCAGGAAAAAATAGTTTTATTTTAGTTTAATATCTTTTACTAATACCTATCATTTTTCGTGGGTTTCAAGAAAATTTGTGGAATACTTTCCTTTCAATTCAGTACTGATTTTGCTGAAAGACTTTTGAAAAGAAAAAAATTGGTAACTATGCTTATGAAATAGGAAACTGGACTACAAAAATTGACATTTGGGCTAATCCAATTGCGATCTGGACTACAAAAATAGGCATTCAGGCTTAAAAAAATTGTATCCGGGCTAAAAAAATTATACCTGACTAAAAACCTTGCATCTGGGCTAATACAATTGCCCTTTGGGGCTGAGCATTGGGAACTGGGCTGAAAACTTAGCATCAGAAATTAAAAGAATTGGGATCTGAGATTAAAAAGAATTAGCATCTGGGCTAAAAAAAATGGATTCCGGGTTAAAAAATTTGGCATCTTAGGTTAAAAAACAGATCTGGGCTAAAAACATTGGGATCCAGGCTAAAAAAATTGGCAAATTGGCTAAAATAAATTGGGATATGAGCTTAAAAAAATTGGCAATAATTGGTAATTGGCAACTGTAATTAGGATCTGTAAATGGATAATTAAAATGTAAAGAAAAATCGGATCTGGGCTGACATAATTAGAGTAAGGGTAAAAAACTTTGATTGGGCTAATAAAATTGGGAACTGCTAAAAAAACTTGGCATCTGCATTAAAACAATTGATATCAGGCCTAAAGAAGGGGATTAGACCTTAAAAAAATTGGCTTCTGTACCAAAAATTGGCAACTGTGCAGGAAATAGGAATTAAGGCTATAAAAGTTGGGATCTAGGCTTAAAAAATAGGGAAGTGTACAAACAAAATAGTATATTAGCAAAAATATTTTAGATATAATCTAAATTTTATCCATCTTAATTTCTCAAGCTTTTTTGTTTTCGCATCTAAGATACAAAATTTGAATCTGAGGTAAAAAATTGACATTTGAGCTAAAATAAATTAGGATTTGGGCTAAAAAGATTGATTCGAGCTAAAAAAATATTGCCATCTATATCTAAATCTATATATAAAAGAAAGTCGAAAATCGTGTTAGTTAGAACACTTATAACTCGAGAACGGCTGCACCGATTTCAATGAGATTTGGTTCATTGGATTCGTCTCAGGCGGGGTTAACATATAGGCCATTAAAAAAGGATAATTTCACACAAAAAATTCATCTCTTTCCTATGGACATGCTTTTAGGAGTTATAGTAACACAACAATTGATAAGTCGGTCAAAACTACAAATTAAATAATTTGTTTTGTTTTTACCACTTTAATAACTGAATTTAGTAACAATATAACATTTTAATTACTAAATATATTCAAAATATTAATTAAATCGAAATTACATTTTAAAAATTTAATTCGAGCTGATTGTAAGCCCAGCCGTGGCCCAGCTCGAGTTGACACTTCACTACCGTGTTTGTAAACAAATCTCCAAGCAATTGTTGACAAACGGTAATGTCCGAGTTCCTGTCGAGGAATCGAGTAGTTTTAACTCAGTTCCTTGGGATGATTGCAAATTAGTTTCAGCGGAAGGTGAGCTCATCAACAAAGAGTTCCAGAATATGATTGATCACCAAAAGAATTAAAGATGGTTGATTTAGCGAGCAAGAACGAAGATGTGGATGACTAAAACGAGGTAAATTCAAATAGTTCGTACTCTGCATGGATTCGAATCTTTTAAATGTGTAACAAACGAAGACGAAATCACCAACTATCTATCTGAATATTTTAAGTCCTTGGACGTACCTGGCTTACCAAGGCACGATTTACAGAAAATGTAGTTTCTGTGCTCATGGTCTTTCGAAGCCTAAACCAACCATAACTATCCAACGGAACGTGTTTGGTCATTAAAAAAATTGGTGATGAATGTGATTCACGCAACTTTACTCAAAGGAAAATTCAAAGGTTAGGAAGTCCTCATTCCGTAGATTCCATGATCTCAACTCATATGCCCTTTTGAGCTTAAACGTATTCAATTTACAATTCGTGTTGCATTCGTGATAACGATTAAAAAATCGCATGGTCATTCTTTCAGTTTTTGTGTTGTTTGTGCTCATGTGCTAATGAAAACCCATGATTTTCTCATGGTCAATTTAGCGTGCTATGTTCACGAGTCGATAAACCATCCTCTGTATTTCTTCCTTCGCTTCAAGTGCGTAGCTAGGATAGGGGATTTTGGGCGCAGCTAATACCACGGGTCTGTAGGGTATAGAAAACTCGCTAAGGTAAGCGGGAAGTGTGGGGGGACTTCCCCCAGACATTTTTTAAGATAAATGGTTCAAAATAGTGGGTTTTGCGGCTGTGTGAATAGTTAAATATGTTTTGTTTGTTAGTCATCCGTCCCCCAAATATTAATAACAAAATCTTTCATAAAAAAATTCTCTAAGCTCTTGGGGGGGGGGTTTATCCCCCAAAACCTCCCCTCGCTGCGTCACTGCTTTGCTTCGCTATATTTATTTAGCTTCATCCGCTTCATCTTGCGCCTGATAACTAAACAAAAACTGTTGTTTCTCAGAAGGTGCTTGACGCAAGACATTAAACCCGAATGTGAAGGGCTCACCGTGGTGCGTTTACGCATGCAGTACTTTTACGCAGTGCATTTCTTCCAAACAGAGATACTAAAACTGGCGCGCCTTAAGTCATTTAATGCGAATGCTGCTTCATAGGGGCTTTTCTTGCACGATTTTGAGCATCAGTCAAGCGTCGGTCTGGGGTCGTGTCAACCTGCCCCCTGAATGGGCCAAGTGTATGCAACAGACTTGGACCTAGAAACATTCTTTTACAGCTGATAACGCAAATAGCCAACAACGGAATGCGTATAATTTTTATTTCATGAACTGCTTTATTAAACCACAATGCCCAAAATTCCTTAAGCTAAAACGTAAGAAAATTTGTTGAAAAAAATCCGCGTAAACGTGCTCCGATTCACCCTATGTAGATTCAATAAAGAAAATGTCTTTCTGACAAGCAATTTTGGTACTCATTTACGTAGTTTTATTGAATTTGTATCCTTATTTTATTATAATAAATTAAACATGACTAAAAACTATACAGCCGCTCTTGATTTATAAATGGTGTAAGTAAACTGTAAGTTCATTGATTGTTAGGCGGTACGAAGTTCGCCGGGTCAGCTAGTATTCTCTATAAAATGGGGTCTGGAATAAAAAAAAATTTTTGCATGTCTTTAAAAAAACTGGCATCAGGTGTACATCGATATAGCAAATTGGCATGCGGGCCACAAAATAAAGATGAACACGATTTCAGCACGAATTAAGAACAATGGGAAATGGCACTCCAAATTGAATTTTATTGCTATAAACACGATTTCAGTAAGAAGTAAGAAAAATGCGAAATAATGCACATAAATTGAATTTTATTGCATTAAAAAAGAGTTAAGTACAAAAAAAGAAAAATGCGTAATTACTCACTAGAATTGAATTTTATTTTTAAACACGATTTCAGTACAAAGTAAGAAAAATGCGAAATATCACTCTGTAATTGAATTTAATTGCTTTAAACACGACTTCAGTAAGAAGGAAGAAAAATGCAAAATAACTATCCAGATTGACTCGTTATTACTCGTTATTGACAGATTTTACTGTAAACTCGATTTCAGTACGAAATAAGAATAATGCGAAATGTTACTCCGGAATTGAGTTATATTGCTATGAACAATATTTAAATACTGGGTAAGAAAAATGGGAAATGACGCACCAGATATGAATTTTATTGCTATAAACACGATTTCAGTACAAATGAGGAAAAATTCAAAATGACACTCCGGAAGTGAATTTTATTGCTATAAAAACAATATCAGTACGAAGTAAGAAAAATGCGAAATGACACTCAGGGATTGAATTTAATTTCTATAAATAAGATTTCAGTACGAAGTTTGAAAAATGCGAAATGACGTACCGGAATTGAAATTTAATGCTATAAACAAGATTTCACTACGAAGTAAGAAAAATGCGATACAACGAGCTAAATTGGGATTTTATTGCTACAAACACGTTTTCAGGGCGAAGTAAGAAAAATGGGAAATTCAACTCCGTGATTAAATTTTATTGCCTTCAACACGATTTTAGCATGAAGTAAGAAAAATGAATTTTTTTGCGATAAAAACGATTTCAGTACAACTTAGGAATTATGCGATGAACAATATAAAATTATATTTTCTTGCTATAAATGCCATTTCAGTGCAAAATAAGAAAAATGAGAAATTACGCACTAGAAATGAATTTAATTTTAAAAACACGAGTTCATTATACGATGTAAGAAAAATGCAAAATAACACTCCAAAATTAGTTTAGTACGATATACAAGATTTCGGTAAGAAGTAAGAAAAATGCAAAATCACACTCATGAATTGAACTGTATTGCTATAAATACGATTTCAGGACAACATTAGAAAAATGTTATACTATGCACTAGAATTAAATTTCATTTTAAAAACACAATTTCAGTACGAAGTAAGAAAAATGCGTAACAACACTCCGTAATTGTATTTAATTGCTTTAAACACGACTTCAGTAAGAAGCAAGAAACATGCTAAATGACACTCCAGATTGAATTTTATTGCTATAAACTCGATTTCAGTACGAAGCAAGAAAAATGCGAAATGTTACTTCGGAATTGAATTATGTTGCTATGAACAAAATTTAAGTACTTAGTAAGAAAAATGGGAAATGACGCACCAGTTATGAATTTTATTGCTATAAACACGATTTCAGTACAAATGAGGGAAAATTTTAAATGACACGTCGCAAGTGAATTTTATTGCTATAAACACAATATAAGTACGACGTAAGAAAAAAGCGAAAAGACACTCAGGAATTAAATTTCATTGATATTTAACCCGATATCAGTAAGAAATAAGGAAAATGCGAAATGCCGCACTAGAATTGAATTTTATTGCTATAATCACGATTTTAGTTCGAAGTAAGAAAAAAGCGAAATGAGGCACCGGAATTGTATTTTAATGCTACAAACTCGATTTCATTACCAAGTAAGAAAAATGAGAAATGACGCAGCAGAAGTGAATATTATTGCTATAAACTCGATTTAAGTGCGAAATCAAAAAAATGCGAAATGTTACTCCGGAATTGAATGATATTGCTATAAACAAGATTTAAATACATAGAAATAGAAATGCGAAATGACGCACCAGATTTGAATTTTATTGCTATAAAAATGATTTCAGAAAGAACTAGGAAAAATGCGAACTGCCACTCCGGAATTGAATTTTATTGCTATAAACACAATTTCAATACGAAGCAAGAAAAATGGGAAGCGACACTCCGGAATTGAATGTTATTGCTATAAACACAATTTCATTACGAAGTAAAAGAAATGCGAAATGCCGCAGCAGAATTGATTTTTATTGCTATATACACGATTTCAGTGCGACGCAAGAAAAATGGGAAGTGATACTCCGGAATTGAATGCTATTGCTATAAACACAATTTCGGTACGAAGTAAAAAATGCGAATTGACGCAATAGAATTGAATTTTATTGATTTAAACACGGTTGCAGTCGAAGTAAGAAAAATGCGAAATTACGTTCCATGATTTGAATTGTATTGTTTAAAAGCTATTTTAGTACGTCTGACGAAAAATGCGAAATGAAACTCTGGAATTGAATTTTATTCCAATAAACAAGGTAAATATACGAAGTCAGAATAATCCGAAGAGTCACTCCGGAATGGAATTATATTGCTAAAAACACCATTTCAATACGAGGTAAGAAAAATTTGAAATGACAATCCGGAATTGAATTTCATTGCTATAAACACGGTTTCAGTGCGAAGTAAGAAAAATGCGAAATTAAGCACCAGAATTAAATTTTATTGCTATAAACTCGATATAAGTACGAAATCAGAATTATGCTAAATCATTCTCCGGAATTAAATTATATTGCTATAAAGACGATTTAAGTACTAAGAAAGAAAAATGGGAAATGACGCACCAGATTTGAATTTTATCGCTATAAACACGATTTCCGTACAAATGAGGAAAAATGCGAAATGACGAAGCAGATTTTACTTTAAATGATATAATCACGATTTCATTACAAATGAGGAAAAATGCGAAATGACACTCCGGAAATAACTTTTATTTTAATAAACAATATTTCAGTACGAAGTAAGAAAACCCGGAATGACGCTACAGAATTGATTTTTATTGCTTTAATCACGATCTCAGTACGAAGTAAGAAAAATGCGTAATAACGCATCCGATTTGAATTTTATTGCCAAAAACAATATTTAAATACGAATGAGGAAATATGCGAAAAAACACTCCGGAATTGATTTTTATTGGTATAAACACGATTTCATTACGAAGTAAGAGAATGTGAAATAACGCAACTGAACTGTTTTTTTTGTTGATGTAAACACGATATCAGTACCAAGTAAGAAAAATTCGAAATGACGCAACAAAATTGAATTTTATTGATATAAACACATTTTCAGTACGAATAAGTAAGAATGCGAAATTATACTCCGGAATTGAATTTGAATGGTATTAACATGATTTCAGTACGAAGTAAGAAACATGGGAATTAACACTCCGGAATTGAATTTTATTGCTATAAACAAGATAACATTACGAAGTAAGAAAATGGGAAATGACGCAACAGAAATGATTTTTATTGCTGCAAACACGATTTTAGTATGAAGCAAAAAATATTGACAAAATACAAAGCGAATTGACGCACCAGGATTGAATTTAATTCCTATAAACACTATTTTATTACAAATGAGGAATAATGCGAAATGACACACCGGAAGTGAATTTGTTTGCTATCAACACATTTTCATTACAAAGTAAGAAAAATGCGAAATGATACTCCAGGATTGAATTATATTGCTATTGACACGATTTATGTACGAATTTAAAAAAATGCGAAATGCCATTTAATACCTGCATACCATTTTATTGCTATTAACACTATTTCAGTATAAAATAAGAAAATGAGATTCATAGCACCAGAATTGATTTTTATTGCTATAATAGGGATTTCAGTGCTAAGGAAGAAAAATGGGAAATGACACTCCATAATTGAATTTTGTTGCTTTAAACACGATTTGAGTACGAAGTGTAAGCGCAGTTTCATTTAGATTATTATAAGGTTCGAGACGACGAGGGTCGCCTCGAACGGACTTCCTCTGAGACCCAGCCATTCCTGCACGTTCCTGCTGTCATCGGAAGAGTCGCTTGACAAACGATCCTTTCGGTGACTCAAAGGAAAAAAATTAAAAATGTCACTTAAATATTATTAATCTTCTTGCAAACGCGAATTCATTACTCAAAGTGAAAAAAAATCAAAAATTCACTCAGAAATGAATATTCTTATTGCAAACGCGATTTCACTATCCAAAGTGAAAAAATTAAAAATGTGACTTGGAAATGAATATTCTTGTTGCAAAAGCGAATTCACTACTCAAAGTGAAATAATTATAAATGTAACTTGGAATTGAATATTCTTGTTTCAAACGCGAATTCACTATTCAAAGTGAAATATAAAAATTTAAGCTTTGCACTTTAAATAGTGAATTCGCTTTTGCAATAAGAATACTCATTTCCAAGTCACATTCTTAATTTTTTCACTTTGAGTAGTGAATTCGCGTTTGCAATAAGAATATTAAAATTTTAGTCACATTTTCAATGTTTTCAATTTGAGTACTGAAATCGCGTTTGCAATAAGAATATAAGTTTTTAAGTCACATTTTCAATTTTTTAACTTTGAATACGGAATTCGCGTTTGCAACTAAAATATTCATGTCCAAGTCGAATTTTAAATTCTCTTCTTTGAGTATTAAAATCGCGTTTGCAATAAGAATATTAAAACTTAAGTCATATTTTCAATTTTTTGACTTTAAATAGTGATTTCGCTTTTGCAACAAGAGTACTCATTTCCAAGTCACATTCTTATTTTTTTCACTTTCAGTAGTGAATTCACGTTTGCAATAAGAAAATTAAAATTTAATTCACATTTTCAATTTTTTCACTTGAAATAGTGAATTTGCTTTTGCAACAAGAATATTCATTTCCAAGTCACATTTATAATTTTTTCACTTTGAATAGTTAATTCAAGTTTGAAACAAGAATATTCAGTTCCAAGTCACATTGTTAATTTTTTCACTTTGAATAGTTAATTGGCGTTTTCTACCAGAATACTCTATTCCAAGTCACATTTTTCATTTTTTTAACTTTGAGTAGTGAATTCGTGTTTGCAACAAGAATGTTCATTTCCAAGTCACATTTTTAATTTTTTAACTTTGAATAGTGAATTCGCGTTTTCAACCAAAATATTCAATTCCAAGTCACATTTTTAATTTTTTCACTTTGAGTGGTGAATTCGCTTGAGCAACAAGAATATGCATTTCCAAGTCACATTTTTAATTTTTTCACTTTGGATAGTGAAATCGCGTTTGCAATAAGAATATTCATTTCCGAGTGAAATTTTGAATTTTTTTCACTGAGTAATGAATTCGCGTTTGCCACAAGATTAATAATATTATAGTGACATTTTTAATTTTTTTCCTTTGAGTAGTGAATTCGCGTTTGCAACAAGAATATTCATTTCCAAGATAAATTTTTAATTATTCCCTTTGAGTAGTTGATTCGCGTTTGCAACAAGAATATGAAAATTTAAGCGACATTTTTAATTTTTTCACTTTGAGTACTGAAATCGCGTTTGCAATAAGAATATTCATTTTAAATTGTGAAATTTTCAATTTATTCACTTTGAGTAGTTAATTCGCGTTTGAAACAAGAATATTAATATTTAAGCCACATTTTAAATTTTTTCACTTTGAGTACTGAAATCGCGTTTGCAACTAAAATATTCATTTCCAAATCGAATTTTTAATTTTTTTCTTTGAGTATTAAAATCGCGATTGCAATAAGAATATTAAAACTTAAGTCATATTTTCAATTTTTTCACTTTAAGTAGTGAATTCGCTTTTGCAACAAGAATACACATTTCCAAGTCACCTTTTTAATTTTTTTCACTTTGAGTAGTGAATTCACGTTTGCAATAAGAAAATTAAAATTTAAATCTCATTTTCAATTATTTCACTTGAAATAGTGAATTCGCTTTTGCAACAAGAATATTCATTTCCAAGTCACATTTTTAAATTTTTCACTTTGAATAGTGAATTTGCGTTTGAAACAAGAATATTATTTTTCCAAGTCACATTTTTAATTTTTTCACTTTGAATAGTTAATTCGCGTTTGAAACAACAATATTCATTTCCAAGTCACATTTTTAATTTTTTCACTTTGAATAGTTAATTCGCGTTTGAAACAAGAATATTCATTTCCAAGTCACATTTTTATTTTTTTCACTTTGAATAGTTAATTCGCGTTTTCAACCAGAATATTCAATTCCAAGTAACATTTTAAATTTTAACTTTGAGTAGTGAATTTGCGTTTGCAACAACAATATTCATTTCCAAGTCACATTTTTAATTTTTTCACCTTGAATAGTTAATTCGCGTTTTCCACCAGAATATTCATTACCAAGTCACATTTTTAATTTTTTCACTTTGAATAGTGAATTCGCGATTGTAACTAGAATATTCATTTCCAAGTCACATTTTTAATTTTTTTAACATTGGGTAGTGAATTCGCGTTTGCAACATGAATATTCATTTCCAAGTCACATTTTTATTTTTTTCACTTTGAATAGTAAATTCGCGTTTTCAACCAGAATATTCAATTCCAAGTAACATTTTAAATTTTTTTAACTTTTAATAGTGAATTCGCGTTTACAACAAGAATATACATTTCCAAGTCACATTTTTAAGTTTTTCACTTTGAATGGTGAATTCGCGTTTTCAATCAGAATATTCAATTCCAAGTGTCATTTTTAATTTTTTTAACTTTGAGTAGTGAATTCGCGTTTGCAACAAGAATATTCATTTCCAAGTCACATTTTTAATTTTTTCACTTTGAATAGTGAATTCGCGTTTTCAACCAAAATATTCAATTCCAAGTCACATTTTTAATTTTTTCACTTTGAGTGGTGAATTCGCTTGAGCAACAAGAATATGCATTTCCAAGTCACATTTTTAATTTTTTCACTTTGAGTACTGAATTCACGTTTGCAACATGAATATTCATTTCCAAGAGAAATTTTCAACTTTTCACTTTGAGAAGTTAATTCGCGTTTGCAACAGAATATTAAAATTTAAGCTACATTTCTAATTTTTCCACTTTGAGTACTGAAATCGCGTTTGCAATAAGAATATTCATTTTAAATTGTGAAATTTTCAATTTATTCACTTTGAGTAGTTAATTCGCGTTTGAAACAAAAATATTAAAATTTAAGCTATATTTTGAATTTTTTCACTTTGAGTACTGAAATCGCGTTTGCAATAAGAATATTCACCTTGTCACCTAGTCACATTTTCAATTTTTTAACTTTGAATACGGAATTCGCGTTTGAAACTAAAATATTCATTTCCAAGTCGAATTTATAATTTTTTTCTTTGAGTATTAAAATCGCGTTTGCAATAAGAAAATTAAAATTTAAATCTCATTTTCAATTATTTCACTTGAAATAGTGAATTCGCTTTTGCAACAAGAATATTCATTTCCAAGTCACATTTTTAAATTTTTCACTTTGAATAGTGAATTTGCGTTTGAAACAAGAATATTATTTTTCCAAGTCCCATTTTTAATTTTTTCACTTTGAATAGTTAATTCGCGTTTGAAACAACAATATTCATTTCCAAGTCACATTTTCAATTTTTTCACTTTGAATAGTTAATTCGCGTTTGAAACAAGAATATTCATTTCCAAGTCACATTTTTATTTTTTTCACTTTCAATAGTTAATTCGCGTTTTCAACCAGAATATTCAATTCCAAGTAACATTTTAAATTTAAACTTTGAGTAGTGAATTCGCGTTTGCAACAACAATATTCATTTCCAAGTCACATTTTTAATTTTTTCACTTTGAATTGTTAATTCGCGTTTTCTACCAGAATACTAAATTCCAAGTCACATTTTTCATTTTTTTTAACTTTGAGTAGTGAATTCGTGTTTGCAACAAGAATATTCATTTCCAAGTCACATTTTTAATTTTTTCACCTTGAATAGTTAATTCGCGTTTTCAACCAGAATATTCATTACCTAGGCACATTTTTAATTTTTTCACTTTGAATAGTGAATTCGCGATTGAAACAAGAATATTCATTTCCAAGTCACATTTTTACTTTTTTCACTTTGAGTAGTAAATTCGTGTATTTAACAAAAATATTCATTTCCAAGTCATATTTTTAATTTTTTTAACTTTGAATAGTGAATTCGCGTTTGCAACAAGAATATACATTTCCAAGTCACATTTTTAATTTTTTCACTTTGAATAGTTAATTCGCGTTTTCAATCAGAATATTCAATTCCAAGTGTCATTTTTAATTTTTTTAACTTTGAGTAGTGAATTCGCGTTTGCAACAAGAATATTCATTTCCATATCACATTTTTAATTTTTTCACTTTGAATAGTGAATTCGCGTTTTCAACCAAAATATTCAATTCCAAGTCACATTTTTAATTTTTTCACTTTGAGTGGTGAATTCGCTTGAGCAACAAGAATATGCATTTCCAAGTCACATTTTTAATTTATTCACTTTGAATAGTTAATTCGCGTTTTCAACCAGAATATTCATTACCAAGTCACATTTTTAATTTTTCACTTTGAATAGTTAATTCGCGTTTTCTACTTGAATTCTCAATTCAAAGTCACATTTTTAATTTTTTTAACTTTGAGTAGTGAATTCGTGTTTGCAACAAGAATATTCATTTCCAAGTCACATTTTTAATTTTTTCACTTTGAGTACTGAATTCACGTTTGCAACATGAATATTCATTTCCAAGAGAAATTTTCAACTTTTCACTTTGAGAAGTTAATTCGCGTTTGCAACAGAATATTAAAATTTAAGCTACATTTCTAATTTTTCACTATGAGTACTGAAATCGCGTTTGCAATAAGAATATTCATTTTAAATTGTGAAATTTTCAATTTATTCACTTTGAGTAGTTAATTCGCGTTTGAAACAAAAATATTAAATTTTAAGCTATATTTTTAATTTTTTCACTTTGAGTACTGAAATCGCGTTTGCAATAAGAATATTCACCTTGTCACCTAGTCACATTTTCAATTTTTTAACTTTGAATACGGAATTCGCGTTTGAAACTAAAATATTCATTTCCAAGTCGAATTTTTAATTTTTTTCTTTGAGTATTAAAATCGCGTTTGCAATAAGAATATTAAGACTTAAGTCATATTTTCAATTTTTTTACTTTAAATAGTGAATTCGCTTTTGCAACAAGACTTCTCATTTCCAAGTCACATTCTTAATTTTTTCACTTTGAGTAGTGAATTACAGTTTGCAATAAGAAAATTAAAATTTAAACCACATTTTCAATTATTTCACTTGAAATAGTAAATTCGCTTTGCAACAAGAATATTCATTTCCAAGTCACATTTTTAAATTTTTCACTTTGAATAGTGAATTCGCGTTTGAAACAAGAATATTCATTTCCAAGTCACATTTTAATTTTTTTCACTTTGAATAGTTAATTCGCGTTTTCAACCAGAATATTCAATTCCAAGTGTCATTTTTAACTTTTTTAACTTTGAGTAGTGAATTCGCGTTTGCAACAAGAATATTCATTTCCAAGTCACATTTTTAATTTTTTCACTTTGAATATTGAATTCGCGTTTTCAACATGAATATTCATTTCCAAGTCACATTTTTAATTTTTTCCCCTTGAATAGTTAATTCACGTTTTCAACCAGAATATTCAATTCCTAGTAACATTTTAAATTTTTTTAACTTTGAGTAGTGAATTCACGTTTGCAACATGAATATTCATTTCCAAGTCACTTTTTTTTTTTTTCACTTTGAATAGTTAATTCGCGTTTACAACCAGAATATTCAATTCCAAGTAACATTTTAAATTTTTTTAACTTTGAGTAGTGAATTCGCGTTTGCAACAAGAATATTCATTTCCAAGTCATATTTTTAATTTTTTCACACTGAATAGTGAATACGCGTTTGAAACAAGAATATTCATTTCTAATCCACATTTTTAATTTTTTCACTTTGAATAGTAAATTCGCGTTTTCAACCAGAATATTCAATTCCAAGTAACATTTTAAATTTTTTTAACTTTTAATAGTGAATTCGCGTTTACAACAAGAATATACATTTCCAAGTCACATTTTTAAGTTTTTCACTTTGAATGGTGAATTCGCGTTTTCAATCAGAATATTCAATTCCAAGTGTCATTTTTAATTTTTTTAACTTTGAGTAGTGAATTCGCGTTTGCAACAAGAATATTCATTTCCAAGTCACATTTTTAATTTTTTCACTTTGAATAGTGAATTCGCGTTTTCAACCAAAATATTCAATTCCAAGTCACATTTTTAATTTTTTCACTTTGAGTGGTGAATTCGCTTGAGCAACAAGAATATGCATTTCCAAGTCACATTTTTAATTTTTTCACTTTGAGTACTGAATTCACGTTTGCAACATGAATATTCATTTCCAAGAGAAATTTTCAACTTTTCACTTTGAGAAGTTAATTCGCGTTTGCAACAGAATATTAAAATTTAAGCTACATTTCTAATTTTTCCACTTTGAGTACTGAAATCGCGTTTGCAATAAGAATATTCATTTTAAATTGTGAAATTTTCAATTTATTCACTTTGAGTAGTTAATTCGCGTTTGAAACAAAAATATTAAAATTTAAGCTATATTTTGAATTTTTTCACTTTGAGTACTGAAATCGCGTTTGCAATAAGAATATTCACCTTGTCACCTAGTCACATTTTCAATTTTTTAACTTTGAATACGGAATTCGCGTTTGAAACTAAAATATTCATTTCCAAGTCGAATTTATAATTTTTTTCTTTGAGTACTAAAATCGCGTTTGCAATAAGAATGTTAAAATTTTATTCACATATTCAATTTTTACACTTGAAATAGTGAATTCGCTTTTGCAACAAGAATATTCATTTCCAAGTCACATTTTTAAATTTTTCACTTTGAATAGTGAATTTGCGTTTAAAACAAGAATATTCATTTCCATGTCACATTTTTAATTTTTTCACTTTAAATAGTTAATTCGCGTTTGAAACAACAATATTCATTTCCAAGTCACATTTTCAATTTTTTCACTTTGAATAGTTAATTCGCGTTTGAAACAAGAATATTCATTTCCAAGTCACATTTTTATTTTTTTCACTTTCAATAGTTAATTCGCGTTTTCAACCAGAATATTCAATTCCAAGTAACATTTTAAATTTAAACTTTGAGTAGTGAATTCGCGTTTGCAACAACAATATTCATTTCCAAGTCACATTTTTAATTTTTTCACTTTGAATTGTTAATTCGCGTTTTCTACCAGAATACTAAATTCCAAGTCACATTTTTCATTTTTTTTAACTTTGAGTAGTGAATTCGTGTTTGCAACAAGAATATTCATTTCCAAGTCACATTTTTAATTTTTTCACCGTGAATAGTTAATTCGCGTTTTCAACCAGAATATTCATTACCTAGGCACATTTTTAATTTTTTCACTTTGAATAGTGAATTCGCGATTGAAACAAGAATATTCATTTCCAAGTCACATTTTTGTTTTTTTCACTTTGAATAGTTAATTCGCGTTTTCAACCAAAATATTCAATTCTAAGTAACATTTTAAATTTTTTTAACTTTGAATAGTGAATTCGCGTTTGCAACAAGAATATACATTCCCAAGTCACCTATTTAATTTTTTCACTTTGAATAGTTAGTTTGCGTTTTCAACCAGAATATTCAATACCAAGTGTCATTTTTAATTTTTTTAACTTTGAGTAGTGAATTCGCGTTTGCAACAAGAATATTCATTTCCATATCACATTTTTAATTTTTTCACTTTGAATAGTGAATTTGCGTTTACAACCAAAATATTCAATTCCAAGTCACATTTTTAATTTTTTCACTTTGAGTGGTGAATTCGCTTGAGCAACAAGAATATGCATTTCCAAGTCACATTTTTAATTTTTTCACCTTGAATAGTTAATTCGCGTTTTCAACCAGAATATTCATTACCAAGTCACATTTTTAATTTTTCACTTTGAATAGTTAATTCGCGTTTTCTACTTGAATTCTCAATTCAAAGTCACATTTTTAATTTTTTTAACTTTGAGTAGTGAATTCGTGTTTGCAACAAGAATATTCATTTCCAAGTCACATTTTTAATTTTTTCACTTTGAGTACTGAATTCACGTTTGCAACATGAATATTCATTTCCAAGAGAAATTTTCAACTTTTCACTTTGAGAAGTTAATTCGCGTTTGCAACAGAATATTAAAATTTAAGCTACATTTCTAATTTTTCACTATGAGTACTGAAATCGCGTTTGCAATAAGAATATTCATTTTAAATTGTGAAATTTTCAATTTATTCACTTTGAGTAGTTAATTCGCGTTTGAAACAAAAATATTAAATTTTAAGCTATATTTTTAATTTTTTCACTTTGAGTACTGAAATCGCGTTTGCAATAAGAATATTCACCTTGTCACCTAGTCACATTTTCAATTTTTTAACTTTGAATACGGAATTCGCGTTTGAAACTAAAATATTCATTTCCAAGTCGAATTTTTAATTTTTTTCTTTGAGTATTAAAATCGCGTTTGCAATAAGAATATTAAAACTTAAGTCATATTTTCAATTTTTTTACTTTAAATAGTGAATTCGCTTTTGCAACAAGACTTCTCATTTCCAAGTCACATTCTTAATTTTTTCACTTTGAGTAGTGAATTACAGTTTGCAATAAGAAAATTAAAATTTAAACCACATTTTCAATTATTTCACTTGAAATAGTAAATTCGCTTTGCAACAAGAATATTCATTTCCAAGTCACATTTTTAAATTTTTCACTTTGAATAGTGAATTCGCGTTTGAAACAAGAATATTCATTTCCAAGTCACATTTTAATTTTTTTCACTTTGAATAGTTAATTCGCGTTTTCAACCAGAATATTCAATTCCAAGTGTCATTTTTAACTTTTTTAACTTTGAGTAGTGAATTCGCGTTTGCAACAAGAATATTCATTTCCAAGTCACATTTTTAATTTTTTCACTTTGAATATTGAATTCGCGTTTTCAACATGAATATTCATTTCCAAGTCACATTTTTAATTTTTTCCCCTTGAATAGTTAATTCACGTTTTCAACCAGAATATTCAATTCCTAGTAACATTTTAAATTTTTTTAACTTTGAGTAGTGAATTCACGTTTGCAACATGAATATTCATTTCCAAGTCACTTTTTTTTTTTTTCTCTTTGTATAGTTAATTCGCGTTTACAACCAGAATATTCAATTCCAAGTAACATTTTAAATTTTTTTAACTTTGAGTAGTGAATTCGCGTTTGCAACAAGAATATTCATTTCCAAGTCATATTTTTAATTTTTTCACACTGAATAGTGAATACGCGTTTGAAACAAGAATATTCATTTCTAATCCACATTTTTAATTTTTTCACTTTGAATAGTTAATTCGCGTTTTCTACTTGAATTCCCAATTCCAAGTCACATTTTTCATTTTTTTAACTTTGAGTAGTGAATTCGTGTTTGCAACAAAAATATTCATTTCCAAGTCACATTTTTAATTTTTTCACTTTGAATAGTGAATTCGCGTTTTCAACCAAAATATTCAATTCCAAGTCACATTTTTAAATTTTTTTGATTTTGAGTTGTGAATTCGCTTGAGCAACAAGAATATGCATTTCAAAGTCACATTTCATTTTTTTCACTTTTCACATTAATAATATTTAAGTGACATTCTTGATTTTTCTCCTTTGAGTATTGAATTCGCGTTTGCAACAAGAATATTCATTTCCAAAAGAAATTTTCAATTTTTCACTTTGAGTGGTGAATTCGTGTTTTCAAAAAGAATATTCATTTCCAAGTCACATTTTTAATTTGTTCACCTTGAATAGTTAATTCACGTTTGAAACAAGTATATTCATTTCCAAGTCACATTTTTAATTTTTTTAACTTTGGGTAGTGAACTCGCGTTTGCAACATGAATATTTATTTCAAGTCACATTTTTAATTTTTTCACTTTGAATAGTTAATTCGCGTTTTCAACCAGAATATTCAGTTCCAAGTGTCACTTTTAATTTTTTTAACATTGAGTAGTAAATTCGCGTTTGAAACAAGAATACCTATTCATTTCCAAGTCACATTTTTAATTTTTCACTTTGAATAGTGAATAAGCGTTATCAACCTAAATATTCAATTCCAAGTAACGTTTTAAATTTTATTAACTCTGAGTAGTGAATTCGCTTTCGCAACAAGAATATTTATTTCAAAGTCACATTTTTAATTTTTTCACACTAAATAGTGAATTCGCGTTTGAAACAAGAATATTCATTTGTAAGTCACACTTTTAATTTTTTTAACATTGGGTAGTGAATTCGCGTTTGCAACATGAATATTCATTTCCAAGTCACATTTTTAATTTTTTCACCTTGAATAGTTTATTCGCGTTTTCAACCAGAATATTCATTTCCAAGTCACATTTTTAATTTTTTCACTTTGAATAGTTAATTCGCGTTTTCAATCAGAATATTCAATTCCAAGTGTCATTTTTAATTTTTTTAACTTTGAGTAGTGAATTCGCGTTTGCAACAAGAATATTCATTTCCATATCACATTTTTAATTTTTTCACTTTGAATAGTGAATTCGCGTTTACAACCAAAATATTCAATTCCAAGTCACATTTTTAATTTTTTCACTTTGAGTGGTGAATTCGCTTGAGCAACAAGAATATGCATTTCCAAGTCACATTTTTAATTTATTCACCTTGAATAGTTAATTCGCGTTTTCAACCAGAATATTCATTACCAAGTCACATTTTTAATTTTTCACTTTGAATAGTTAATTCGCGTTTTCTACTTGAATTCTCAATTCAAAGTCACATTTTTAATTTTTTTAACTTTGAGTAGTGAATTCGTGTTTGCAACAAGAATATTCATTTCCAAGTCACATTTTTAATTTTTTCACTTTGAGTACTGAATTCACGTTTGCAACATGAATATTCATTTCCAAGAGAAATTTTCAACTTTTCACTTTGAGAAGTTAATTCGCGTTTGCAACAGAATATTAAAATTTAAGCTACATTTCTAATTTTTCACTATGAGTACTGAAATCGCGTTTGCAATAAGAATATTCATTTTAAATTGTGAAATTTTCAATTTATTCACTTTGAGTAGTTAATTCGCGTTTGAAACAAAAATATTAAATTTTAAGCTATATTTTTAATTTTTTCACTTTGAGTACTGAAATCGCGTTTGCAATAAGAATATTCACCTTGTCACCTAGTCACATTTTCAATTTTTTAACTTTGAATACGGAATTCGCGTTTGCAACTAAAATATTCATTTCCAAGTCGAATTTTTAATTTTTTTCTTTGAGTAGTATAATCGCGTTTGCAATAAGAATATTAAAACTTAAGTCATATTTTCAATTTTTTTACTTTAAATAGTGAATTCGCTTTTGCAACAAGACTTCTCATTTCCAAGTCACCTTTTTAATTTTTTCACTTTGAGTAGTGAATTACAGTTTGCAATAAGAAAATTAAAATTTAAACCACATTTTCAATTATTTCACTTGAAATAGTAAATTCGCTTTGCAACAAGAATATTCATTTCCAAGTCACATTTTAAAATTTTTCACTTTGAATAGTGAATTCGCGTTTGAAACAAGAATATTCATTTCCAAGTCACACTTTTAATTTTTTCACTTTGAATAGTTAATTCGCGTTTTCAACCAGAATATTCAATTCCAAGTGTCATTTTTAACTTTTTTAACTTTGAGTAGTGAATTCGCGTTTGCAACAAGAATATTCATTTCCAAGTCACATTTTTAATTTTTTCACTTTGAATATTGAATTCGCGTTTTCAACATGAATATTCATTTCCAAGTCACATTTTTAATTTTTTCCCCTTGAATAGTTAATTCACGTTTTCAACCAGAATATTCAATTCCTAGTAACATTTTAAATTTTTTTAACTTTGAGTAGTGAATTCACGTTTGCAACATGAATATTCATTTCCAAGTCACTTTTTTTTTTTTTCACTTTGTATAGTTAATTCGCGTTTACAACCAGAATATTCAATTCCAAGTAACATTTTAAATTTTTTTAACTTTGAGTAGTGAATTCGCGTTTGCAACAAGAATATTCATTTCCAAGTCATATTTTTAATTTTTTCACACTGAATAGTGAATACGCGTTTGAAACAAGAATATTCATTTCTAATCCACATTTTTAATTTTTTCACTTTGAATAGTTAATTCGCGTTTTCTACTTGAATTCCCAATTCCAAGTCACATTTTTCATTTTTTTAACTTTGAGTAGTGAATTCGTGTTTGCAACAAAAATATTCATTTCCAAGTCACATTTTTAATTTTTTCACTTTGAATAGTGAATTCGCGTTTTCAACCAAAATATTCAATTCCAAGTCACATTTTTAAATTTTTTTGATTTTGAGTTGTGAATTCGCTTGAGCAACAAGAATATGCATTTCAAAGTCACATTTCATTTTTTTCACTTTTCACATTAATAATATTTAAGTGACATTCTTGATTTTTCTCCTTTGAGTATTGAATTCGCGTTTGCAACAAGAATATTCATTTCCAAAAGAAATTTTCAATTTTTCACTTTGAGTGGTGAATTCGTGTTTTCAAAAAGAATATTCATTTCCAAGTCACATTTTTAATTTGTTCACCTTGAATAGTTAATTCACGTTTGAAACAAGAATATTCATTTCCAAGTCACATTTTTAATTTTTTTAACTTTGGGTAGTGAACTCGCGTTTGCAACATGAATATTTATTTCAAGTCACATTTTTAATTTTTTCACTTTGAATAGTTAATTCGCGTTTTCAACCAGAATATTCAGTTCCAAGTGTCACTTTTAATTTTTTTAACATTGAGTAGTAAATTCGCGTTTGAAACAAGAATACCTATTCATTTCCAAGTCACATTTTTAATTTTTCACTTTGAATAGTGAATAAGCGTTATCAACCTAAATATTCAATTCCAAGTAACGTTTTAAATTTTATTAACTCTGAGTAGTGAATTCGCTTTCGCAACAAGAATATTTATTTCAAAGTCACATTTTTAATTTTTTCACACTAAATAGTGAATTCGCGTTTGAAACAAGAATATTCATTTGTAAGTCACACTTTTAATTTTTTTAACATTGGGTAGTGAATTCGCGTTTGCAACATGAATATTCATTTCCAAGTCACATTTTTAATTTTTTCACCTTGAATAGTTTATTCGCGTTTTCAACCAGAATATTCATTTCCAAGTCACATTTTTAATTTTTTCACTTTGAATAGTTAATTCGCGTTTTCTACTTGAATTCTCAATTCCAAGTCATATTTTTAATTTTTTTAACTTTGAGTAGTGAATTCGTGTTTGCAACAAGAATATTCATTTCCAAGTCACATTTTTAATTTTTTCACTTTGAGTACTGAATTCACGTTTGCAACATGAATATTCATTTCCAAGAGAAATTTTCAACTTTTCACTTTGAGAAGTTAATTCGCGTTTGCAACAGAATATTAAAATTTAAGCTACATTTCTAATTTTTCACTTTGAGTACTGAAATCGCGTTTGCAATAAGAATATTCATTTTAAATTGTGAAATTTTCAATTTATTCACTTTGAGTAGTTAATTCGCGTTTGAACCAAAAATATTATAATTTAAGCTATATTTTTAATTTTTTCACTTTGAGTACTGAAATCGCGTTTGCAATAAGAATATTCACCTTGTCACCTAGTCACATTTTCAATTTTTTAACTTTGAATACGGAATTCGCGTTTGAAACAAAAATATTCATTTCCAAGTCGAATTTTTAATTTTTTTTTTAGTATTAAAATCGCATTTGCAATAAGAATATTAAAACTTAAGTCATATTTTCAATTTTTTCACTTTAAATAGTGAATTCGCTTTTGCAACAAGACTTCTCATTTCCAAGTCACATTCTTAATTTTTTCACTTTGAGTAGTGAATTACAGTTTGCAATAAGAAAATTAAAATTTAATTCACATTTTCAATTATTTCACTTGAAATAGTAAATTCGCTTTGCAACAAGAATATTCATTTCCAAGTCACATTTTTAAATTTTTCACTTTGAATAGTGAATTCGCGTTTGAAACAAGAATATTCATTTCCAAGTCACATTTTAATTTTTTTCACTTTGAATAGTTAATTCGCGTTTTCAACAAGAATATTCAATTCCAAGTGTCATTTTTAACTTTTTTAACTTTGAGTAGTGAATTCGCGTTTGCAACAAGAATATTCATTTCCAAGTCACATTTTTAATTTTTTCACTTTGAATAGTGAATTCGCGTTTTCAACAAGAATATTCATTTCCAAGTCACATTTTTAATTTTTTCACCTTGAATAGTTAATTCACGTTTTCAACCAGAATATTCAATTCCTAGTAACATTTTAAATTTTTTTAACTTTGAGTAGTGAATTCGCGTTTGCAACATGAATATTCATTTCCAAGTCACTTTTTTATTTTTTTCACTTTGAATAGTTAATTCGTGTTTACAACCAGAATATTCAATTCCAAGTAACATTTTTAATTTTTTTAACTTTGAGTAGTGAATTCGCGTTTGCAACAAGAATATTCATTTCCAAGTCACATTTTTAATTTTTTCACTTTGAATGGTTAATACCGTGTTTTTAATCAGAATATTCAATTCCAAGTGTCATTTTTAATTAATTTAACTTTGAGTAGTGAATCCGCGTTTGCAACAAGAATATTCATTTCCAAGTCACATTTTTAATATTTCACTTTGAATAGTGAATTCGCGTTTTCAACCTAAATATTCAATTCCAAGTAACATTTTAAATTTTTTTAACTTTGAGTAGTGAATTCGCTTTTGCAACAAGAATATTTATTTCCAAGTCACATTTTTAATTTTTTCACACTGAATAGTGAATACGCGTTTGAAACAAGAATATTCATTTCTAATCCACATTTTTAATTTTTTCACTTTGAATAGTTAATTCGCGTTTTCTACTTGAATTCCCAATTCCAAGTCACATTTTTCATTTTTTTAACTTTGAGTAGTTAATTCGTGTTTGCAACAAAAATATTCATTTCCAAGTCACATTTTTAATTTTTTCACTTTGAATAGTGAATTCGCGTTTTCAACCAAAATATTCAATTCCAAGTCACATTTTTAATTTATTTGATTTTGAGTTGTGAATTCGCGTTTTCAACAAGAATATGCATTTCAAAGTCACATTTCATTTTTTTCACTTTTCACATTAATAATATTTAAGTGACATTCTTGATTTTTCTCCTTTGAGTATTGAATTCGCGTTTGCAACAAGAATATTCATTTCCAAAACAAATTTTCAATTTTTCACTTTGAGTGGTGAATTCGTGTTTTCAAAAAGAATATTCATTTCCAAGTCACATTTTTAATTTTTTCACCTTGAATAGTTAATTCACGTTTGAAACAAGAATATTCATTTCCAAGTCACATTTTTAATTTTTTTAACTTTGGGTAGTGAATTCGCGTTTGCAACATGAATATTTATTTCAAGTCACATTTTTAATTTTTTCACTTTGAATAGTTAATTCGCGTTTTCAACCAGAATATTCAGTTCCAAGAGTCACTTTTAATTTTTTTTAAATTGAGTAGTAAATTCGCGTTTGAAACAAGAATACCTATTCATTTCCAAGTCACATTTTTAATTTTTCACTTTGAATAGTGAATTCGCGTTTTCAACCTAAATATTCAATTCCAAGTAACATTTTAAATTTTATTAACTCTGAGTAGTGAATTCGCTTTCGCAACAAGAATATTTATTTCAAAGTCACATTTTTAAGTTTTTCACACTGAATAGTGAATTCGCGTTTGAAACAAGAATATTCATTTGTAAGTAACACTTTTAATTTTTTTAACATTGGGTAGTGAATTCGCGTTTGCAACATGAATATTCATTTCCAAGTCACATTTTTAATTTTTTCACCTTGAATAGTTAATTCGCGTTTTCAACCAGAATATTCATTACCAAGTCACATTTTTAATTTTTTCACTTTGAATAGTTAATTCGCGTTTTCTACTTGAAATCTCAATTCCAAGTCACATTTTTAATTTTTTTAACTTTGAGTAGTGAATTCGTGTTTGCAACAAGAATATTCATTTCCAAGTCACATTTTTAATTTTTTCACTTTGAGTACTGAATTCACGTTTGCAACATGAATATTCATTTCCAAGAGAACTTTTCAACTTTTCACTTTGAGAAGTTAATTCGCGTTTGCAACAGAATATTAAAATTTAAGCTACATTTCTAATTTTTCACTTTGAGTACTGAAATCGCGTTTGCAATAAGAATATTCATTTTAAATTGTGAAATTTTCAATTTATTCACTTTGAGTAGTTAATTCGCGTTTGAAACAAAAATATTAAAATTTAAGCTATATTTTGAATTTTTTCACTTTGAGTACTGAAATCGCGTTTGCAATAAGAATATTCACCTTGTCACCTAGTCACATTTTCAATTTTTTAACTTTGAATACGGAATTCGCGTTTGAAACTAAAATATTCATTTCCAAGTCGAATTTTTAATTTTTTTCTTTGAGTATTAAAATCGCGTTTGCAATAAGAATATTAAAACTTAAGTCATATTTTCAATTTTTTCACTTTAAATAGTGAATTCGCTTTTGCAACAAAAATACTCATTTCCAAGTCACATTCTTAATTTTTTCACTTTGAGTAGTGAATTACAGTTTGCAATAAGAAAATTAAAATTTAATTCACATTTTCAATTATTTCACTTGAAATAGTAAATTCGCTTTGCAACAAGAATATTCATTTCCTAGTCACATTTTTAAATTTTACACTTTGAATAGTGAATTCGCGTTTGAAACAAGAATATTCATTTCCAAGTCACATTTTAATTTTTTTCACTTTGAATAGTTAATTCGCGTTTTCAACCAGAATATTCAATTCCAAGTGTCATTTTTAACTTTTTTAACTTTGAGTAGTGAATTCGCGTTTGCAACAAGAATATTCATTTCCAAGTCACATTTTTAATTTTTTCACTTTGAATAGTGAATTCGCGTTTTCAACAAGAATATTCATTTCCAAGTCACATTTTTAATTTTTTCACCTTGAATAGTTAATTCACGTTTTCAACCAGAATATTCAATTCCTAGTAACATTTTAAATTTTTTTAACTTTGAGTAGTGAATTCGCGTTTGCAACATGAATATTCATTTCCAAGTCACTTTTTTACTTTTTTCACTTTGAATAGTTAATTCGCGTTTACAACCAGAATATTCAATTCCAAGTAACATTTTAAATTTTTTTAACTTTGAGTAGTGAATTCGCGTTTGCAACAAGAATATTCATTTCCAAGTCACATTTTTAATTTTTTCACTTTGAATGGTTAATACCGTGTTTTCAATCAGAATATTCAATTCCAAGTGTCATTTTTAATTAATTTAACTTTGAGTAGTGAATTCGCGTTTGCAACAAGAATATTCATTTCCAAGTCACATTTTTAATATTTCACTTTGAATAGTGAATTCGCGTTTTCAACCTAAATATTCAATTCCAAGTAACATTTTAAATTTTTTTAACTTTGAGTAGTGAATTCGCTTTTGCAACAAGAATATTTATTTCCAAGTCACATTTTTAATTTTTTCACACTGAATAGTGAATACGCGTTTGAAACAAGAATATTCATTTCTAATCCACATTTTTAATTTTTTCACTTTGAATAGTTAATTCGCGTTTTCTACTTGAATTCCCAATTCCAAGTCACATTTTTCATTTTTTTAACTTTGAGTAGTGAATTCGTGTTTGCAACAAAAATATTCATTTCCAAGTCACATTTTTAATTTTTTCACTTTGAATAGTGAATTCGCGTTTTCAACCAAAATATTCAATTCCAAGTCACATTTTTAATTTTTTTGATTTTGAGTTGTGAATTCGCGTTTTCAACAAGAATATGCATTTCAAAGTCACATTTCATTTTTTTCACTTTTCACATTAATATAATTTAAGTGACATTCTTGATTTTTCTCCTTTGAGTATTGAATTCGCGTTTGCAACAAGAATATTCATTTCCAAAACAAATTTTCAATTTTTCACTTTGAGTGGTGAATTCGTGTTTTCAAAAAGAATATTCATTTCCAAGTCACATTTTTAATTTTTTCACCTTGAATAGTAAATTCACGTTTGAAACAAGAATATTCATTTACAAGTCACATTTTTTTTTTTTTTAACTTTGGGTAGTGAATTCGCGTTTGCAACATGAATATTTATTTCAAGTCACATTTTTAATTTTTTCACTTTGAATAGTTAATTCGCGTTTTCAACCAGAATATTCAGTTCCAAGTGTCACTTTTAATTTTTTTAACATTGAGTAGTAAATTCGCGTTTGAAACAAGAATACCTATTCATTTCCAAGTCACATTTTTAATTTTTCACTTTGAATAGTGAATTCGCTTTTTCAACCTAAATATTCAATTCCAAGTAACATTTTAAATTTTATTAACTCTGAGTAGTGAATTTGCTTTCGCAACAAGAATATTTATTTCAAAGTCACATTTTTAATTTTTTCACACTGAATAGTGAATTCGCGTTTGAAACAAGAATATTCATTTGTAAGTCACACTTTTAATTTTTTTAACATTGGGTAGTGAAATCGCGTTTGCAACATGAATATTCATTTTTAAGTCACATTTTTAATTTTTTCACCTTGAATAGTTAATTCGCGTTTTCAACCAGAATATTCATTACCAAGTCACATTTTTAATTTTTTCACTTTTAATAGTTAATTCGCGTTTTCTACTTGAATTCTCAATTCCAAGTCACATTTTTAATTTTTTTAACTTTGAGTAGTGAATTCGTGTTTGCAACAAGAATATTCATTTCCAAGTCACATTTTTAATTTTTTCACTTTGAGTACTGAATTCACGTTTGCAACATGAATATTCATTTCCAAGAGAAATTTTCAACTTTTCACTTTGAGAAGTTAATTCGCGTTTGCAACAGAATATTAATATTTAAGCTACATTTCTAATTTTTCACTTTGAGTACTGAAATCGCGTTTGCAATAAGAATATTCATTTTAAATTGTGAAATTTTCAATTTATTCACTTTGAGTAGTTAATTCGCGTTTGAAACAAAAATATTAAAATTTAAGCTATATTTTGAATTTTTTCACTTTGAGTACTGAAATCGCGTTTGCAATAAGAATATTCACCTTGTCACCTAGTCACATTTTCAATTTTTTAACTTTGAATACGGAATTCGCGTTTGAAACTAAAATATTCATTTCCAAGTCGAATTTTTAATTTTTTTCTTTGAGTATTAAAATCGCGTTTGCAATAAGAATATTAAAACTTAAGTCATATTTTCAATTTTTTCACTTTAAATAGTGAATTCGCTTTTGCAACAAGACTTCTCATTTCCAAGTCACATTCTTAATTTTTTCACTTTGAGTAGTGAATTACAGTTTGCAATAAGAAAATTAAAATTTAATTCACATTTTCAATTATTTCACTTGAAATAGTAAATTCGCTTTGCAACAAGAATATTCATTTCCAAGTCACATTTTTAAATTTTTCACTTTGAATAGTGAATTCGCGTTTGAAACAAGAATATTCATTTCCAAGTCACATTTTAATTTTTTTCACTTTGAATAGTTAATTCGCGTTTTCAACCAGAATATTCAATTCCAAGTGTCATTTTTAACTTTTTTAACTTTGAGTAGTGAATTCGCGTTTGCAACAAGAATATTCATTTCCAAGTCACATTTTTAATTTTTTCACTTTGAATAGTGAATTCGCGTTTTCAACAAGAATATTCATTTCCAAGTCACATTTTTAATTTTTTCACCTTGAATAGTTAATTCACGTTTTCAACCAGAATATTCAATTCCTAGTAACATTTTAAATTTTTTTAACTTTGAGTAGTGAATTCGCGTTTGCAACATGAATATTCATTTCCAAGTCACTTTTTTATTTTTTTCACTTTGAATAGTTAATTCGCGTTTACAACCAGAATATTCAATTCCAAGTAACATTTTAAATTTTTTTAACTTTGAGTAGTGAATTCGCGTTTGCAACAAGAATATTCATTTCCAAGTCACATTTTTAATTTTTTCACTTTGAATGGTTAATACCGTGTTTTCAATCAGAATATTCAATTCCAAGTGTCATTTTTAATTAATTTAACTTTGAGTAGTGAATTCGCGTTTGCAACAAGAATATTCATTTCCAAGTCACATTTTTAATATTTCACTTTGAATAGTGAATTCGCGTTTTCAACCTAAATATTCAATTCCAAGTAACATTTTAAATTTTTTTAACTTTGAGTAGTGAATTCGCTTTTGCAACAAGAATATTTATTTCCAAGTCACATTTTTAATTTTTTCACACTGAATAGTGAATACGCGTTTGAAACAAGAATATTCATTTCTAATCCACATTTTTAATTTTTTCACTTTGAATAGTTAATTCGCGTTTTCTACTTGAATTCCCAATTCCAAGTCACATTTTTCATTTTTTTAACTTTGAGTAGTGAATTCGTGTTTGCAACAAAAATATTCATTTCCAAGTCACATTTTTAATTTTTTCACTTTGAATAGTGAATTCGCGTTTTCAACCAAAATATTCAATTCCAAGTCACATTTTTAATTTTTTTGATTTTGAGTTGTGAATTCGCGTTTTCAACAAGAATATGCATTTCAAAGTCACATTTCATTTTTTTCACTTTTCACATTAATAATATTTAAGTGACATTCTTGATTTTTCTCCTTTGAGTATTGAATTCGCGTTTGCAACAAGAATATTCATTTCCAAAACAAATTTTCAATTTTTCACTTTGAGTGGTGAATTCGTGTTTTCAAAAAGAATATTCATTTCCAAGTCACATTTTTAATTTTTTCACCTTGAATAGTTAATTCACGTTTGAAACAAGAATATTCATTTACAAGTCACATTTTTAATTTTTTTAACTTTGGGTAGTGAATTCGCGTTTGCAACATGAATATTTATTTCAAGTCACATTTTTAATTTTTTCACTTTGAATAGTTAATTCGCGTTTTCAACCAGAATATTCAGTTCCAAGTGTCACTTTTAATTTTTTTAACATTGAGTAGTAAATTCGCGTTTGAAACAAGAATACCTATTCATTTCCAAGTCACATTTTTAATTTTTCACTTTGAATAGTGAATTCGCTTTTTCAACCTAAATATTCAATTCCAAGTAACATTTTAAATTTTATTAACTCTGAGTAGTGAATTTGCTTTCGCAACAAGAATATTTATTTCAAAGTCACATTTTTAATTTTTTCACACTGAATAGTGAATTCGCGTTTGAAACAAGAATATTCATTTGTAAGTCACACTTTTAATTTTTTTAACATTGGGTAGTGAAATCGCGTTTGCAACATGAATATTCATTTTTAAGTCACATTTTTAATTTTTTCACCTTGAATAGTTAATTCGCGTTTTCAACCAGAATATTCATTACCAAGTCACATTTTTAATTTTTTCACTTTGAATAGTTAATTCGCGTTTTCTACTTGAATTTTCAATTCCAAGTCACATTGTTAATTTTTTTAACTTTGAGTAGTGAATTCGTGTTTGCAACAAGAATATTCATTTCCAAGTCACATTTTTAATTTTTTCACCTTGAATAGTTAATTCGCGTTTTCAACCAGAATATTTATTACCAAGTCACATTTTTAATTTTTTCACATTGAATAGTGAATTCGCGTTTGAAACAAGAATATTCATTTCCAAGTCACATTTTTAATTTTTTTAACATTGGGTTTTGAATTCGCGTTTGCAACATTTATTTCAAGTCACATTTTTAATTATTTCAATTAGAATAGTTAATTCGCGTTTTAACCAGAATATTCAATTCCAAGTGTCATTTTTAATTTTTTTAACTTTGAGTAGTAAATTCAAGTTTGCAACAAGAATATTGATTTCCAAGGCACATTTTTAATTTTTTCACTTTGAATAGTGAATTCGCGTTTTCAACCAAAATATTCAATTCCAAGTCATATTTTTAATTTTTTTACATTGAGTGGTGAATTCGCTTGAGCAACAAGAATATGCATTTCCAAGTTACATTTTTAATTTTTTCACTTTGGATAGTGATATCGCGTTTGCTAAAAGAATATTCATTTCCAAGAGAAATTTTCAATTTTTCACTTTGAGAAGTTAATTCGCGTTTGCAACAAGAATATTAAAATTTAAGCTACATTTTTAATTTTTTCACTTTGAGTATTGAAATCGCGTTTGAAATAAGAATATAAAAATTTGAGTCACTTTTTTGATTTTTTAACTTTGAATAGTGAATTCGCTTTTGCAACAAGAATTGTCATTTCCAAGTCACATTTTTAATTTTTTCACTTTGAGTAGTGAATTCGCGTTTGCAACCAGAATATTCAATTCCAAGTCACATTTTTAATTTTTTTAACTTTGGGTAGTGAATTCGCGTTTGCAACATGAATATTCACTTCAAGTCACATTTTTAATTTTTTCACTTTGAATAGTGAATTCGCCTTTGAAACTATTTCCAAGTCACATTTTTAATTTTTTCACTTTGAAGAGTTAATTCGCGTTTTTAACCAGAATATTCAATTCCAAGTGTCATTTTTAATTTTCTTAACTTTGAGTAGTGAATTCGCGTTTGCAACAAGAATATTCATTTCCAAGCCACATTTTTAATTCTTTCACTTTGAATAGTGAATTTGCGTTTTCAACCAAAATATTCAATTCCAAGTCACATATTTAATTTATTTGACGTTGAGTGGTGAATTCGCTTGAGCAACAAGAATATGCATTTCCAAGTTACATTTTTAATTTTTTCACTTTGGATAGTGATATCGCGTTTGCTAAAAGAATATTCATTTCCAAGAGAAATTTTCAATTTTTCACTTTGAGAAGTTAATTCGCGTTTGCAACAAGAATATTAAAATTTAAGCTACATTTTTAATTTTTTCACTTTGAGTATTGAAATCGCGTTTGAAATAAGAATATAAAAATTTGAGTCACTTTTTTGATTTTTTAACTTTGAATAGTGAATTCGCTTTTGCAACAAGAATATTCATTTCTAAGTCACATTTTTAATTTTTTCACTTTCATTAGTGAATTCGCGTCTGGAATAAGTATAAACATTTCCAAGTCTGGTTTTTAATTTTTTTTAACTTTGAGTAGTGAATTCGCGTTTGCAACATGAATATTCACTTCAAGTCACATTTTTAATTTTTTCACTTTGAATAGTGAATTCGCCTTTGAAACTATTTCCAAGTCACATTTTTAATTTTTTCACTTTGAAGAGTTAATTCGCGTTTTTAACCAGAATATTCAATTCCAAGTGTCATTTTTAATTTTCTTAACTTTGAATAGTTAATTCGCGTTTTCAACCAGAATATTCAATTCCAAATAACATTTTAAATTTTTTTAACTTTGAGTAGTGAATTCGCGTTTGCAACAGGAATATTCATTTCCAAGTCACATTTTTAATTTTTTCACTTTGAATAGTTAATACCGTGTTTTCAATCAGAATATTCAATTCCAAGTGTCTTTTTTAATTTTTTTAACTTTGAGTAGTGAATTCGCGTTTGTAACAAAAATATTCATTCCCAAGTCTCATTTTTAATTTTTTCACCTTGAATAGTTAATTTGCGTTTTCAACCAGAATATTCCTTACAAGTCCCATTTTTAATTTTTTCACTAAGAAGAGTGAATTCGCGTTTGAAACAAGAATATTCATTTCCAAGTCACATTTTTAATTTTTTCAATTTGAATAGTTATTTCGCGTTTTCAACCAGAATATTCAATTCCAAGTCACATTTTTAATTTTTTTAACTTTGGGTAGTGAATTCGCGTTTGCAACATGAATATTTATTTCAAGTCACATTTTTAATTTTTTCACTTTGAATAGTGAATTCGCCTTTGAAACTAGAATATTCATTTCCAAGTCACATTTTTAATTTTTTCACTTTGAAGAGTTAATTCGCGTTTTCAACCAGAATATTCAATTCCAAGTGTCGTTTTTAATTTTTTTAACTTTGAGTATTGAATTCGCCTTTGCAAAAAGAATATTCATTTCCAAGTCACATTTTTAATTTTTTCACTTTGAGTGGTGAATTCACTTGAGCAACAAGAATATGCATTTCCTAGTAACGTTTTTATTTTTTTCACTTTGAATAGTTAATTCGCGTTTTCAACCAGAATTAACAATTCCAAGTAACATTTTAAATTTTTTTAACTTTGAGTAGTGAATTCGCGTTTGCAACAAGAATATTCATTTCCAAGTCACATTTTTAATTTTTTCACTTTGAATAGTGAATTCGCGTTTTCAACCAAAATATTCAATTCCAAGTCACATTTTTAATTTTTTTTGATTTTGAGTGGTGAATTCGCTTGAGCAACAAGAATATGCATTTCAAAGTCACATTTTATTTTTTTCATTTTTTTACATTAATAATATTTAAGTGACATTCTTGATTTTTCTCCTTTGAGTATTGAATTCGCGTTTGCAACAAGTATATTCATTACCAAAAGAAATTTTCAATTTTTCACTTTGAGTAGTGAATTCGTGTTTTCAAAAAGAATATTCATTTCCAAGTCATATTTTTAATTTTTTCACCTTGAAGAGTTTATTCACGTTTGAAACAAGAATATAATCATTTCCAAGTCACATTTTTAAATTTTTTAACTTTGGGTAGTGAATTCGCGTTTGCAACATGAATATTTATATCAAGGCACATTTTTAATTTTTTCACTTTGAATAGTTAATTCGCGTTTTCAACCAGAATATTAAATTCCAAGTGTCACTTTTAATTTTTTTAACATTGAGTAGTAAATTCGCGTTTTAAACAAGAATACCTATTCATTTCCAAGTCACATTTTTAATTTTTTCACTTTGAATAGTGAATTCGCGTTTTCAACCTAAATATTCAATTCCAAGTAACATTTTAAATTCTTTTTAACTCTGAGTAGTGAATTCGCTTTTGCAACAAGAATATTTATTTCTGAGTCACATTTTTAATTTTTTCACCTTGAATAGGTAATCCGCGTTTTCAACCAGAATATTTATTACCAAGTCAGATTTTTAATTATTTCACATTGAATAGTGAATTCACGTTTGAAACAAGAATATTCATTTCCAAGTCACATTTTTAATTTTTTTAACATTGGGTTGTGAATTCGCGTTTGCAACATTTATTTCAAGTCACATTTTTAATTATTTCAATTAGAATAGTTATTTCGCGTTTTCAACCAGAATATTCAATTCCAAGTCACATTTTTAATTTTTTTAACTTTGGGTAGTGAATTCGAGCTTGCAACAAGAATATTCATTTCCAAGTCACATTTTTAATTTTTTCACTTTGAATAGTGAATTCGCGTTTTCAACCAAAATATTCAATTCCAAGTCACATTTTGTTTTTTTCACTTTTTACATTAATAATATTTAAGTGACATTCTTGATTTTTCTCCTTTGAGTATTGAATTCGCGTTTGCAACTAGAATATTCATTTCCAAAAGAAATTTTCAATTTTTCAGTTTGATGAGTGAATTCGTGTTTTCAACAAGAATATTCATTTCCAAGTCTTATTTTTAATTTTTTAACATTGAGTAGTAAATTCGCGTTTGAAACAAGAATACCTATTCATTTCCAAGTCACATTTTTAATTTTTCACTTTGAATAGTGAATTCGCGTTTTCAACCTAAATATTCAATTCCAAGTAACATTTTAAATTCTTTTTAACTCTGAGTAGTGAATTCGCTTTTGCAACAAGAATATTTATTTCCAAGTCACATTTTTAATTTTTTCACGCTGAATAGTGAATTCGCGTTTTAAACAAGAATATTCATTTCTAAGTCACATTTTTAATTTTTTTAACATTGGGTAGTGAATTCGCGTTTGCAACATGAATATTCATTTCAAAGTCACATTTTTAATTTTTTCACCTTGAATAGTTAATTCGCGTTTTCAACCAGAATATTTATTACCAAGTCAGATTTTTAATTTTTTCACATTGAATAGTGAATTCACGTTTGAAACAAGAATATTCATTTCCAAGTCACATTTTTAATTTTTTTAACATTGGGTTGTGAATTCGCGTTTGCAACATTTATTTCAAGTCACATTTTTAATTATTTCAATTAGAATGTTATTTCGCGTTTTCAACCAGAATATTCTATTCCAAGTCACATTTTTAATTTTTTAACTTTGGGTAGTGAATTCGCGTTTGCAACAAGAATATTCATTTCCAAGTCACATTTTTAATTTTTTCACTTTGAATAGTGAATTCGCGTATTCAACCAAAATATTCAATTCCAAGTCACATTTTATTTTTTTCACTTTTTACATTAATAATATTTAAGTGACATTCTTGATTTTTCTCCTTTGAGTATTGAATTCGCGGTTGCAACAAGAATATTCATTTTCAAAAGAAATTTTCAATTTTTCAGTTTGAGGAGTGAATTCGTGTTTTCAAAAAGAATATTCATTTCCAAGTCTTATTTTTAATTTTATTAACATTGAGTAGTAAATTCGCGTTTGAAACAAGAATACCTATTCATTTCCAAGTCACATTTTTAATTTTTCACTTTGAATAGTGAATTCGCGTTTTCAACCTATATATTCAATTCCAAGTTACATTTTAAATTTTTTTTAACTTTGAGGAGTGAATTCGCTTTTGCAACAAGAATATTTATTTCCAAGTCACATTTTTAATTTTTTCACACTGAATAGTGAATTCGCGTTTGAAACAAGAATATTCTTTTCCAAGTCACATTTTTAAATTTTTCACTTTGAATAGTGAATTTGCGTTTGAAACAAGAATATTCATTTCCAAGTCACGTTTTTAATTTTTTTCACTCTGAATTGTTAATTCGCGTATTCAACAAGAATATTCAATTCCAATTAACATTTTAAATTTTTTTAACTTTGAGTATTGAATTCGCCTTTGCAACTAGAACATTTATTTCCACGTCACATTTTAAATATTTCCGCACTGAATAGGGAATTCTTGTATGAAACAAGAATATTCATTTCCAAGTCACATTATTTATTTTTCACTTTGAATAGTTAATTCGCGTTTTCTACCAGAATATTCAATTCAAAGTCACATTTTTCAATTTTTCAACTTTGAATAGTGAATTCCCGTTTGCAACAAAAAAATTCATTCCCAAGTCACATATTTAATTTTTTCACCTTGAATAATTAATTCGCGTTTTCAACCAGAATATTCATTACCAAGTCCCATTTTTAATTTTTTCACTAAGATTTGTGAATTCGCGTTTGAAACAAGAATATTCATTTCCAAGTCACATTTTTAATTTTTTCAATTTGAATAGTTATTTCGCGTTTTCAACCAGAATATTCAATTCCAAGTCACATTTTTAATTTTTTTAACTTTGGGTAGTGAATTCGCGTTTGCAACATGAATATTCATTTCAAGTCACATTTTTAATTTTTTCACTTTGAAGAGTTAATTCGCGTTTGCAACTAGAATATTCATTTCCAAGTTGAATTTTTAATTTTTTTCTTTGCGTACTGAAATTGCGTTTGCAATATGAATATTAAAATTTAAGTCATATTTTCAATTTTTTCACTATATATTGTGAATTCGCTTTTGCAACAAGGACTGTCATTTCCAAGTCGTATTCATAATTTTTTCACTTTGAGTAGTGAATTCACGTTTGCAAAAAGAATATTAAAATTTAATTCACATTTTCAATTTTTTCAATTGGAGTATACTGAATCGCGTTTGCAATAAGAATTTTAAATTTTAAGTCGATTTTTCAATTTTTTCACTTTGAGTACTGTAATCGCGTTAACAATAAGATATTAAATTTTAGGTCTTATTTTCAATTTTTTCACTTTGAATACGGAATTCGCGTTTGCAACTAGAATATTCATTTCCAAGTCACTTTATTAATTTTTTCATTTTGAATAGTAAGGTCGCGTTCTAACATGAATATTCATTTCCAAGTCACATATTTAATTATTTCACTTTGAATAGATAATTCGCGTTTTCAATCAGAATATTCAATTTTAAGTGTCATTTTTAATTTTTTTTACTTTGTGTAGTTAATTCGCGTTTGCAACAAGAGTATTCATTTCCAAGTCACATTTTTATTTTTTTCACTTTGAATAGTGAATTTGCGTTTTCAACCAAAATATTCAATTCCAAGTCACATTTTTAATTTTTGCGTTTTTGATATTCGCGTTTGCAACATGAATATTCATTTCAAGTCACATTTTTAATTTTTTCAATTTGAATAGTGAATTCGCCTTTGAAACTAGAATATTCATTTCCAAGTCACATTTTTAATTTTTTCACTTTGAAGAGTTAATTCGCGTTTTCAACCAGAATATTCAATCCAAGTGTCATTTTTAATTTTTTTTAACTTTGAGTAGTGAATTCGCGTTTGCAACAAGAATATTCATTTCCAAGTCTTATTTTTAATTTTTTCACTTTGAAAAGTGAATTCGCGTTTTCAACCAAAATATTCAATTCTAAGTCACATTTTTAATTTTTTTGATTTTGAGTGGTGAATTCGCTTGAGCAACAAGAATATGCATTTCCAAGTCACATTTTATTTTTTTCACTTTTTACATTAATAATATTTAAGTGACATTCTTGATTTTTCTCCTTTGAGTATTGAATTCGCGTTTGCAACAAGAATATTCATTTCCAAAAGATATTTTCAATTTTTCAGTTTGAGGAGTGAATTCGTGTTTTCAACAAGAATATTCATTTCCAAGTCTTATTTTTAATTTTTTAACATTGAGTAGTAAATTCGCGTTTGAAACAAGAATACCTATTCATTTCCAAGTCACATTTTTAATTTTTCACTTTGAATAGTGAATTCGCGTTTTCAACCTAAATATTCAATTCCAAGTTACATTTTAAATTTTTTTAACTTTGAGTAGTGAATTCGCTTTTGCAACAAGAATATTTTTTTCCAAGTCACATTTTTAAATTTTTCACTTTGAATAATGAATTTGCGTTTGAAACAAGAATATTCATTTCCAAGTCATGTTTTTAATTTTTTTCACTCTGAATTGTTAATTCGCGTTTTCAACCAGAATATTCAATTCCAAGTAACATTTTAAATTTTTTTAACTTTAAGTATTGAATTCGCCTTTGCAACTAGAACATTTATTTCCACGTCACATTTTAAATATTTCCGTACTGAATGGGGAATTCTTGTATGAAACAAGAATATTCATTTCCAAGTCACATTATTTATTTTTTCACTTTGAATAGTTAATTCGCGTTTTCTACCAGAGTATTCAATTCAAAGTCACATTTTTCATTTTTTCAACTTTGAATAGTGAATTGCCGTTTGCAACAAAAAAATTCATTCCCAAGTCACATATTTAATTTTTTCACCTTGAATAGTTAATTCGCGTTTTCAACCAGAATATTCATTACCAAGTCCCATTTTTAATATTTTCACCAAGAATAGTGAATTCGCGTTTGAAACAAGAATATTCATTTCCAAGTCACATTTTTAATTTTTTCAATTTGAATAGTTATTTCGCGTTTTCAACCAGAATATTCAATTCCAAGTCACATTTTTAATTTTTTTAACTTTGGATAGTGAATTCGGGTTTGCAACATGAATATTCATTTCAAGTCACATTTTTAATTTTTTCACTTTGAAGAGTTAATTCGCGTTTTCAACCAGAATATTCAATTCCAAGTGTCATCTTTAATTTTTTTTTAACTTTGAGTAGTGAATTCGCGTTTGCAACAAGAATATTCATTTCCAAGTCTTATTTTTAATTTTTTCACTTTGAATAGTGAATTCGCGTTTTCAACCAAAATATTCAATTCTAAGTCACATTTTTAATTTTTTTGATTTTGAGTGGTGAATTCGCTTGAGCAACAAGAATATGCATTTCCAAGTCACATTTTATTTTTTTCACTTTTTACATTAATAATATTTAAGTGACATTCTTGATTTTTCTCCTTTGAGTATTGAATTCGCGTTTGCAACAAGAATATTCATTTCCAAAAGAAATTTTCAATTTTTCAGTTTGAGTAGTGAATTCGTGTTTTCAACAAGAATATTCATTTCCAAGTCTTATTTTTAATTTTTTAACATTTAGTAGTAAATTCGCGTTTGAAACAAGAATACCTATTCATTTCCAAGTCACATTTTTAATTTTTCACTTTGAATAGTGAATTCGCGTTTTCAACCTAAATATTCAATTCCAAGTTACATTTTAAATTTTTTTTAACTTTGAGTAGTGAATTCGCTTTTGCTACAAGAATAATTATTTCCAAGTCACATTTTTAATTTTTTCACACTGATTAGTGAATTCGCGTTTGAAACAAGAATATTCATTTCTAATCCACATCTTTAATTTTTTCACTTTGAATAGTTAATTCGCGTTTTCTACTTGATTTCCCAATTCCAAGTCACATTTTTCATTTTTTTAACTTTGAGTAGTGAATTCGTGTTTGCAACAAGAATATTCATTTCCAAGTCACATTTTTAATTTTTTCACTTTGAATAGTGAAATCGCGTTTTCAACCAAAATATTCAATTCCAAGTCACATTTTTAATTTATTTGACTTTGAGTGGTGAATTCACTTGAGCAACAAGAATATGCATTTCCTAGTCACATTTTTAATTTTTTCACTTTGGATAATTAAATCGTGTGTGCAATAGGAATAGTAATTTCCGAGTGAAATTTTGAATATTTTTCACTTTGAGTAATGAATTCGCGTTTGCAACAAAATTAATAATATTTAAGTGACATTTTTAACTTTTCACCTTTGAGTAGTGAATTAGCGTTTGCAACAAGGATATTCATTTCCGAGAGAAATTTTCAATTATTCTCTTCGAGTAGTTAATTCGCGTTTGCAACAAGAATATTAAAATTTAAGCCAACTTTTAATATTTCACTTTGAGTACTGAAATCGCGTTTGCAATAAGAATATTCATTTCCAAAAGAAATTTTCAATTTTTCACTTTGAGTATTGAATTCGTGTTTTCAAAAAGAATATTCATTTCTAAGTCACATTTTTAATTTTTTCACCTTGTATAGTAAATTCACGTTTGAAACAAGAATATTCATTTCCAAGTCACATTTTTAATTTTTTTATTTTTGGGTAGTGAATTCGCGTTTGAAACAAGAATATTCATTTCTAAGTCACACTTTTAATTTTTTTAACATTGGGTAGTGAATTCGCGTTTGCAACATGAATATTCATTTCCAAGGCACATTTTTAATTTTTTCACATTGAATAGTTAATTCGCGTTTTCAACCAGAATATTCATTACCAAGTCACATTTTTAATTTTTTCACTTTGAATAGTTAATTCGCGTTTTCTACTTGAATTCTCAATTCCAAGTCACATTTTTAATATTTTTAACTTTGAGTAGTGAATTCGTGTTTGCAACAAGAATATTCATTTCCAAGTCACATTTTTAATTTTTTCACCTTGAAGTGTTAATTCGCGTTTTCAACCAGAATATTCATTACCAAGTCACATTTTTAATTTTTTCACTTGGAATAGTTAATTCGCGTTTTCTACTTGAATTCTCAATTCCAAGTCACATTTTTAATTTTTTTAATTTTGAGTAGTGAATTCGCGTTTGAAACAAGAATATACATTTCCAAGTCACATTTTTAATTTTTTCAATTTGAATAGTTATTTCGCGTTTTTAACCAGAATATTAGATTCCAAGTCACATTTTTAATTTTTTTAACTTTGGGTAGTGAATTCGCGTTTGCAACATGAATATTCATTTCAAGTCACATTTTTAATTTTTTCACATTGAATAGTGAAATCGCGTTTGCAACTAGAATATTCATTTCCAAGTCACATTTTATTTTTTCACTTTGAATAGTGAACTCGCGTTTTCAACCAAAATATTCAATTCCAAGTCTCATTTTTAAATTTTTTGATTTTGAGTGGCGAATTCGCTTGAGCAACAAGAATATGCATTTCCAAGTCACAATTTATTTTTTTCACTTTTCACATTAATAATATTTAAGTGACATTCTTGATTTTTCTCCTTTAAGTATTGAATTCGCGATTGCAACAAGAATATTCAGTTCCAAATGAAATTTTCAATTTTTCACTTGTGTAGTGAATTCGTGTTTTCAACAAGAATATTCATTTCCAAGTCACATTTTTATTTTTTTCACCTTGAATAGATAATTCGCGTTTTCAACCAGAATATTCAATTCCAAGTAACATTTTAAATTTTTTTAACTTTGAGTAGTGAATTCGCGTTTGCAACAAGAATATTCATTTCCAAGTCACATTTTTAATTTTTTTGATTTTGAGTGGTGAATTCGCTTGAGCAACAAGAATATGCATTTCAAAGTCACATTCTATTTTCTTCACTTTTTACATTAATAATATTTAAGTGACATTCTTTATTTTTCTCCTTTGAGTATTGAATTCGCGTTTTCAAATAGAAAAATTCATTTCCAAGTCACATTTTTAATTTTTTCACCTAGAATAGTTAATTCGCGTTTTCAACCAGAATATTCATTACCAAGTCACATTTTTAATTTTTTCACTTTGAATAGTGAATTCACGTTTGAAACAAGAATATTCATTTCCAAGTCACATTTTTAATTTTTTTAACTTTGGGTAGTGAATTCGCGTTTGCAACATGAATATTTATTTCAAGTCACATTTTTAATTTTTTCACTTTGAATAATTAATTCGCGTTATCAACCAAAATACTCAATTCCAAGTGTCATTTTTAATTTTTTTAACATTGAGTAGTAAATTCGCTTTTGAAACAAGAATATTCATTTCCAAGTCACATTTTTAATTTTCTCACATTGAATAGTGAATTCTCGTTTGAAACAAGAATATTCATTTCTTAGGCACATTTTTAATTTTATCACTTTGAATAGTGAATTCGCGTTTACTACTTGAATACTCAATTCCAAGTCAAATTTTTCATTATTTTAACTTTGAGTAGTGAATTCGTGTTTGCAACAAGAATATTCATTTCCAAGTCACATTTTTAATTTTTTCACCTTGAATAGTTAATTCGCGTTTTCAACCAGAATATTCATTACCAAGTTACATTTTTAATTTTTTCACTTTGAATAGTGAATTCGCGTTTGAAACAAGAATATTCATTTCCAAGTCACATTTTTAATTTTTTTAACATTGGGTAGTGATTTCGCGTTTGCAACATGAATATTCATTTCAAATCAAATTTTTCATTTTTTCACTTTGAATAGTGAATTCGCGTTTGAAACTAGAATATTCTTTTCCAAGTCACATGTTTAATTTTTTCACTTCGAATAGTTAATTCGCGTTTTCAACCAGAATATTCAATCCAAGTGTAGTTTTTAATTTTTTTAACTTTATGTAGTGAATTCGTGTTTGCAACAAGAATATTCATTTCCAATTTTTTTTTCCATTTTCCATATTTTTAATTTTTTCACTTTGAGTGGTGAATTCGCTTGACTTACAAGAATTTGCATTTCCAAGTCACATTTTTAATTTTTTCACTTTGGATAGTGATATCGCTTTTGCAACAAGAATATTAAAATATAAGCTACATTTTTAATTTTTTCACTTTGAGCACTGAAATCGCGTTTGCAATAAGAATATTCATTTTAAATTGTGAAATTTTCAATTTTTCACTTTGAGAAGTTAATTCGCGTTTGCAATAAGAATATTAAAATTAAAGCTACATTTTTAATTTTTTCACTTTGAGTACTGAAATCGCGCTTGAAATAAGAATATAAAAATTTAAGTCACATTTTATATTTTTTAACCTTGAATAGTGAAATCGCCTTTAAAACAAGAATACTCATTTCCAAGTCACATCTTTAATTTTTTCACTTTGAGTAGTGAATTCACGTTTGCAATAAGAAAATTAAAATTTAATTCACATTTTCAATTTTTTCACTTTAAATAGTGAATTCGCTTTTGCAACAAGAATATTCATTTCCAAGTCACATTTTTAAATTTTTTACTTTGAATAGTGAATTTGCGTTTGAAATAAGAATATTCATTTCCAAGTCACATTTTTAATTTTTTTCACTTTGAATAGTTAATTCGCGTTTAAAACTATAATATTCATTTTCAAGTCACATTTTTAATTTTTTCACTCTGAAATTTTAATTCGCGATTCCAACCAGAATATTCAATTCCAAGTAACATTTTAAATTTTTTTAACTTTGAGTATTGAATTCGTGTTTGCAACATGGATATTTATTTCCACGTCACATTTTTAATAGTTCCACACTGAATAGGGAATTCGCGTTTGAAACAAGAATATTCATTTCCAAGTCACATTATTCATTTTTTCGCGTTTTCTACCAGAATATTCAATTCCAAGTCACATTTATCATTTTTTCAACTTTGAATAGTGAATTTGCGTTTGCAACAAAAATATTCATTCCCAAGTCACATATTTAATTTTTTCACCTAGAATAGTTAATTCGCGTTTTCAACCAGAATATTCATCACCAAGTCCCATTTTTAATTTTTTCACTAAGAATAGTGAATTCGCGTTTGATACAAGAATATTCATTTCCAAGTCACATTTTTAATTTTTTCAATTTGAATAGTTATTTCGCGTTTTCAACCAGAATATTCATTTCCAAGTCACATTTTTAATTTTTTTAACTTTGGGTAGTGAATTCGCGTTTGCAACATGAATATTCATTTCAAGTCACATTTTTAATTTTTTCACTTTGAATAGTGAATTCGCCTTTGAAACTAGAATATTCATTTCCAAGTCACATTTTTAATTTTTTCACTTTGAAGAGTTAATTCGCGTTTTCAACCAGAATATTCAATTCCAAGTGTCATTTTTAATTTTTTTAATTTTGAGTAGTGAATTCGCGTTTGCAACAAGAATATTCTTTTCCAAGTCACATTTTTAATTTTTTCACTTTTAATAGTGAATTTGCGTTTTCAACCAAAATATTTAATTCCAAGTCACATGTTTAATTTATTTGACTTTGAGTGGTGAATTCACTTGAGCAACAAGAATATGCATTTCCTAGTCACATTTTTAATTTTTTCACTTTGGATAGTGAAATCGCGTGTGCAATAAGAATATTCATTTCAGAGTGAAATTTTGAATATTATTCACTTTGAGTAATGAATTCGCGTTTGCAACAATATTAATAATATTTAAGTGACATTTTTAATTTTTCACTTTTGAGTAGTGAATTCGCGTTTGCAACATAGATATTCATTTCCGAGAGAAATTTTCAATTATTCACTTTGAGTAGTTAATTCGCGTTTGCAACAAGAATACTAAAATTTAAGCAAACTTTTAATATTTCACTTTGAGTACTGAAATCGCGTTTGCAATAAGAATATTAAAATTTAAGTCACATTTTCAATTTTTTCAAATTGAATACGGAATTCGCATTTGCAACTAGAATATTCATTTCCAAGTCGAATTTTTAATTTTTTTCTTTGAGTACTGAAATTGCGTTTGCAATATCAATATTAAAACTTAAGTCATATTTTCAATTTTTTCATTTTATATAGTGAACTCGCTTTTGCAGCAAGAACACTCATTTCCAAGTTGTATTCTTAATTTTTTCATTTTGAGTAGTGAATTCACGTTTGCAATAAGAATATTAAAATTTAATTCACATTTTCAATTATTTCAATTGGAGTACTTAATCGCGTTTGCAATAAGAATTTTAAAATTAAGTCGATTTTTCTATTTTTTCACTTTGAGTACTGTAATCGCGTTTACAATAAGATATTAAATTTTAGGTCTTATTTTCAATTTTTTCACTTTGAATACGGAATTCGCGTTTGCAAATAGAATATTCATTTCCAAGTCACATTTTTATTTTTTTCACTTTGAATGGTTAATTCGCGTTTTCAACCAGAATATTCAATTCCAAGTAACATTTTAAATTTTAACTTTGAGTAGTGAATTCGCGTTTGCAACAACAATATTCATTTCCAAGTCACATTTTTAATTTTTTCACTTCAATAGTTAATTCGCGTTTTCTACCAGAATACTAAATTCCAAGTCACATTTTTCATTATTTTTAACTTTTAGTAGTGAATTCGTGTTTGCAACAAGAATATTCATTTCCAAGTCACATTTTTAATTTTTTCACCTTGAATAGTTAAGTCGCGTTTTCAACCAGAATATTCATTTCCAAGTCACATTTTTTAATTTTTTCACTTTGAATAGTTAATTCGCGTTTTCTACCAGAATACTAAATTCCAAGTCACATTTTTCATTTTTTTAACTTTGAGTATTGAATTCGTGTTTGCTACAAGAATATTCATTTCAAGTCACATTTTTAATTTTTTCACTTTGAATAGTGAATTCGCCTTTGAAACTAGAATATTCATTTCCAAGTCACATTTTTAATTTTTTCACTTTGAAGAGTTAATTCGCGTTTTCAACCAGAATATTCATTTCCAAGTCACATTTTTAATTTTTTCACTTTGAATAGTGAATTCGCCTTTGAAACTAGAATATTCATTTCCAAGTCACATTTTTAATTTTTTCACATTGAAGAGTTAATTCGCGTTTTCAACCAGAATATTCAATTCCAAGTGTAATTTTTAATTTTTTTAATTTTGAGTAGTGAATTCGCGTTTGCAACAAGAATATTCATTTCCAAGTCACATTTTTAATTTTTTCACTTTGAATAGTGAATTTGCGTTTTCAACCAAAATATTTAATTCCAAGTCACATGTTTAATTTATTTGACTTTGAGTGGTGAATTCACTTGAGCAACAAGAATATGCATTTCCTAGTCACATTTTTAATTTTTTCACTTTGGATAGTGAAATCGCGTGTGCAATAAGAATATTCATTTCAGAGTGAAATTTTGAATATTATTCACTTTGAGTAATGAATTCGCGTTTGCAACAATATTAATAATATTTAAGTGACATTTTTAATTTTTCACTTTTGAGTAGTGAATTCGCGTTTGCAACATAGATATTCATTTCCGAGAGAAATTTTCAATTATTCACTTTGAGTAGTTAATTCGCGTTTGCAACAAGAATATTAAAATTTAAGCAAACTTTTAATATTTCACTTTGAGTACTGAAATCGCGTTTGCAATAAGAATATTAAAATTTAAGTCACATTTTCAATTTTTTCAAATTGAATACGGAATTCGCATTTGCAACTAGAATATTCATTTCCAAGTCGAATTTTTAATTTTTTTCTTTGAGTACTGAAATTGCATTTGCAATATCAATATTAAAACTTAAGTCATATTTTCAATTTTTTCATTTTATATAGTGAACTCGCTTTTGCAGCAAGAACACTCATTTCCAAGTTGTATTCTTAATTTTTTCATTTTGAGTAGTGAATTCACGTTTGCAATAAGAATATTAAAATTTAATTCACATTTTCAATTATTTCAATTGGAGTACTTAATCGCGTTTGCAATAAGAATGTTAAAATTAAGTCGATTTTTCTATTTTTTCACTTTGAGTACTGTAATCGCGTTTACAATAAGATATTAAATTTTAGGTCTTATTTTCAATTTTTTCACTTTGAATACGGAATTCGCGTTTGCAAATAGAATATTCATTTCCAAGTCACATTTTTATTTTTTTCACTTTGAATGGTTAATTCGCGTTTTCAACCAGAATATTCAATTCCAAGTAACATTTTAAATTTTAACTTTGAGTAGTGAATTCGCGTTTGCAACAACAATATTCATTTCCAAGTCACATTTTTAATTTTTTCACTTCAATAGTTAATTCGCGTTTTCTACCAGAATACTAAATTCCAAGTCACATTTTTCATTATTTTTAACTTTTAGTAGTGAATTCGTGTTTGCAACAAGAATATTCATTTCAAAGTCACATTTTTAATTTTTTCACCTTCAATAGTTAAGTCGCGTTTTCAACCAGAATATTCATTACCAAGTCACATTTTTAATTTTTTCACTTTGAATAGTGAATTCGCGATTGAAACAAGAATATTCATTACAGAGTCACATTTTTAATTTTTTTAACATTGGGTAGTGAATTCGCGTTTGCAACATGAATATTCATTTCCATGTCACATTTTTATTTTTTTCACTTTGAATAGTTAATTCGCGCTTTCAACCAGAATATTCAATTCCAAGTAACATTTTCAATTTTTTTTTTTTTTGAGTAGTGAATTCGCGTGTGCAACAAGAATATTCATTTCCAAGTCACATTTTTAGTTTTTTCACTATGAATAGTTAATTCGCGTTTTCAATCAGAATATTCAATTCCAAGTGTCATTTTTAATTTTTTTAACTTTGAGTAGTGAATTCGCGTTTGCAACAAGAATATTCATTTCCTAGTCACATTTTTAATTTTTTCACTTTGAATAGTGAATTCGCGTTTGCAACCAAAATATTCAATTCCAAGTCACATTTTTAATTTTTTCACTTTTAGTGGTGAATTCGCTTGAGCAACAAGAATATGCATTTCCAAGTCACATTTTTAATTTTTTCACTTTGAGTACTGAATTCACGTTTGCAACAAGAATTTTCATTTCCAAGAGAAATTTTCAACTTTTCACTTTGAGAAGTTTATTCGCGTTTGCAACAGGATATTAAAATTTAAGCTACATTTCTAATTTTTCCACTTTGAGTACTGAAATCGCGTTTGCAATAAGAATATTCATTTTAAATTGTGAAATTTTCAATTTATTCACTTTGAGTAGTTAATTCGCGTTTGAAACAAGAATATTAAAATTTAAGCTATATTTTTAATTTTTTCACTTTGAGTACTGAAATCGCGTTTGCAATAAGAATATTCACCTTGTCACCTAGTCACATTTTCAATTTTTTAACTTTGAATACGGAATTCGCGTTTGCAACTAAAATATTCATTTCAAAGTCGAATTTTTAATTTTTTTCTTTTAGTATTAAAATCGCGTTTGCAATAAGAATATTAAAACTTAAGTCATATTTTCAATTTTTTCACTTTAAATAGTGAATTCGCTTTTGTACAAGACTTCTCATTTCCAAGTCACATTCTTAATTTTTTCACGATGAGTAGTGAATTCAAGTTTGCAATAAGAAAATTAAAATTTAATTCACATTTTCAATTATTTCACTTGAAATAGTAAATTCGCTTTGCAACTAAAATATACATTTCCAATTCACATTTTAAAATTTTTCACTTTGAATAGTGAATTCGCTTTTGCAACAAGAATTGTCATTTCCAAGTCACAATTTTAATTTTTTCACTTTGAGTAATGATTTCACGTTTGCAATAAGAAAATTAAAATTTAATTCACATTTTAAATTTTTTCACTTGAAATAGTGAATTCGCTTTTGCTGCAAGAATATTCTTTTCCAAGTCACATTTTTAAATTTTTCATATTGAATAGTGAATTTGCGTTTGACACAAGAATATTCATTTCCAATTCACGTTTTTAATTTTTTTCACATCGAATAGTTATTTCGCGTTTGAAACTACAATATTCATTTCCAAGTCACATTTTTAATTTTTTCACTTTGAATAGTGAATTCGCGATTGAAACAAGAATATTCATTACAGAGTCACATTTTTAATTTTTTTAACATTGGGTAGTGAATTCGCGTTTGCAACATGAATATTCATTTCCATGTCACATTTTTATTTTTTTCACTTTGAATAGTTAATTCGCGTTTTCAACCAGAATATTCAATTCCAAGTAACATTTTCACTTTTTTTTTTTTTTGAGTAGTGAATTCGCGTTTGCAACAAGAATATTCATTTCCAAGTCACATTTTTAATTTTTTCACTTTGAATAGTTAATTCGCGTTTTCAATCAGAATATTCAATTCCAAGTGTCATTTTTAATTTTTTTAACTTTGAGTAGTGAATTCGCGTTTGCAACAAGAATATTCATTTCCAAGTCCCATTTTTAATTTTTTCACTAAGAATAGTGAATTCGCGTTTGAAACAAGAATATTCATTTCCATGTCACATTTTTAATTTTTTCAATTTGAATAGTTATTTCGCGTTTGCAACCAAAATATTCAATTCCAAGTCATATTTTTAATTTTTTCACTTTGAGTGGTGAATTCGCTTGAGCAACAAGAATATGCATTTCCAAGTCACATTTTTAATTTTTTCACTTTGAGTACTGAATTCACGTTTGCAACAAGAATATTCATTTCCAAGAGAAAATTTCAACTTTTCACTTTGAGAAGTTAATTCGCGTTCGCAACAGGATATTAAAATTTAAGCTACATTTCTAATTTTTCCACTTTGAGTAATGAAATCGAGTTTGCAATAAGAATATTCATTTTAAATTGTGAAATTTTCAATTTATTCACTTTGAGTAGTTAATTCGCGTTTGAAACAAGAATATTAAAATTTAAGCTATATTTTTAATTTTTTCACTTTGAGTACTCAAATCGCGTTTGCAATAAGAATATTCACCTTGTCACCTAGTCACATTTTCTATTTTTTAACTTTGAATACGGAATTTGCGTTTACAAGTAAAATATTCATTTCCAAGTCGAATTTTTAATTTTTTTCTTTGAGTATTAAAATCGCGTTTGCAATAAGAATATTAAAACTTAAGTCATATTTTCAATTTTTTCACTTTAAATAGTGTATTCGCTTTTGTACAAGACTTCTCATTTCCAAGTCACATTCTTAATTTTTTCACTTTGAGTAGTGAATTCAAGTTTGCAATAAGAAAATTAAAATTAAATTCACATTTTCAATTATTTCACTTGAAATAGTGAATTCGCTTTTGCTACATGAATATTCTTTTCCAAGTCACATTTTTAAATTTTTCATATTGAATAGTGAATTTGCGTTTGACACAAGAATATTCATTTCCAATTCACGTTTTTAATTTTTTTCACTTCGAATAGTTAATTCGCGTTTGAAACTACAATATTCATTTCCAAGTCACATTTTTAATTTTTTCACTCTGAAAATTTAATTCGCGTTTTCAACCAGAATATTCAATTCCAAGTAACATTTTAAATTTTTTTAACTTTAAGTATTGAATTCGCGTTTGCAACTAGAATATTTATTTCCACGTCACCTTTTTAATATTTCCACACTGAATAGGGAATTCTTGTATGAAACAAGAATATTCATTTCCAAGTCACATTATTCATTTTTTCGCGTTTTCTACCAGAATATTCAATTCCAAGTCACATTTATCATTTTTTCAACTTTGAATAGTGAATTTGCGTTTGCAACAAAAATATTCATTCCCAAGTCACATATTTAATTTTTTCACCTAGAATAGTTAATTCGCGTTTTCAACCAGAATATTCATCACCAAGTCCCATTTTTAATTTTTTCACTAAGAATAGTGAATTCGCGTTTGATACAAGAATATTCATTTCCAAGTCACATTTTTAATTTTTTCAATTTGAATAGTTATTTCGCGTTTTCAACCAGAATATTCATTTCCAAGTCACATTTTTAATTTTTTTAACTTTGGGTAGTGAATTCGCGTTTGCAACATGAATATTCATTTCAAGTCACATTTTTAATTTTTTCACTTTGAATAGTGAATTCGCCTTTGAAACTAGAATATTCATTTCCAAGTCACATTTTTAATTTTTTCACTTTGAATAGTTAATTCGCGTTTTCAATCAGAATATTCAATTCCAAGTGTCATTTTTAATTTTTTTAACTTTGAGTAGTGAATTCGCGTTTGCAACAAGAATATTCATTTCCAAGTCCCATTTTTAATTTTTTCACTAAGAATAGTGAATTCGCGTTTGAAACAAGAATATTCATTTCCATGTCACATTTTTAATTTTTTCAATTTGAATAGTTATTTCGCGTTTGCAACCAAAATATTCAATTCCAAGTCATATTTTTAATTTTTTCACTTTGAGTGGTGAATTCGCTTGAGCAACAAGAATATGCATTTCCAAGTCACATTTTTAATTTTTTCACTTTGAGTACTGAATTCACGTTTGCAACAAGAATATTCATTTCCAAGAGAAATTTTCAACTTTTCACTTTGAGAAGTTAATTCGCGTTCGCAACAGGATATTAAAATTTAAGCTACATTTCTAATTTTTCCACTTTGAGTAATGAAATCGAGTTTGCAATAAGAATATTCATTTTAAATTGTGAAATTTTCAATTTATTCACTTTGAGTAGTTAATTCGCGTTTGAAACAAGAATATTAAAATTTAAGCTATATTTTTAATTTTTTCACTTTGAGTACTCAAATCGCGTTTGCAATAAGAATATTCACCTTGTCACCTAGTCACATTTTCTATTTTTTAACTTTGAATACGGAATTTGCGTTTGCAAGTAAAATATTCATTTCCAAGTCGAATTTTTAATTTTTTTCTTTGAGTATTAAAATCGCGTTTGCAATAAGAATATTAAAACTTAAGTCATATTTTCAATTTTTTCACTTTAAATAGTGTATTCGCTTTTGTACAAGACTTCTCATTTCCAAGTCACATTCTTAATTTTTTCACTTTGAGTAGTGAATTCAAGTTTGCAATAAGAAAATTAAAATTAAATTCACATTTTCAATTATTTCACTTGAAATAGTGAATTCGCTTTTGCTACAAGAATATTCTTTTCCAAGTCACATTTTTAAATTTTTCATATTGAATAGTGAATTTGCGTTTGACACAAGAATATTCATTTCCAATTCACGTTTTTAATTTTTTTCACTTCGAATAGTTAATTCGCGTTTGAAACTACAATATTCATTTCCAAGTCACATTTTTAATTTTTTCACTCTGAAAATTTAATTCGCGTTTTCAACCAGAATATTCAATTCCAAGTAACATTTTAAATTTTTTTAACTTTAAGTATTGAATTCGCGTTTGCAACTAGAATATTTATTTCCACGTCACCTTTTTAATATTTCCACACTGAATAGGGAATTCTTGTATGAAACAAGAATATTCATTTCCAAGTCACATTATTCATTTTTTCGCGTTTTCTACCAGAATATTCAATTCCAAGTCACATTTATCATTTTTTCAACTTTGAATAGTGAATTTGCGTTTGCAACAAAAATATTCATTCCCAAGTCACATATTTAATTTTTTCACCTAGAATAGTTAATTCGCGTTTTCAACCAGAATATTCATCACCAAGTCCCATTTTTAATTTTTTCACTAAGAATAGTGAATTCGCGTTTGATACAAGAATATTCATTTCCAAGTCACATTTTTAATTTTTTCAATTTGAATAGTTATTTCGCGTTTTCAACCAGAATATTCATTTCCAAGTCACATTTTTAATTTTTTTAACTTTGGGTAGTGAATTCGCGTTTGCAACATGAATATTCATTTCAAGTCACATTTTTAATTTTTTCACTTTGAATAGTGAATTCGCCTTTGAAACTAGAATATTCATTTCCAAGTCACATTTTTAATTTTTTCACTTTGAATAGTTAATTCGCGTTTTCAATCAGAATATTCAATTCCAAGTGTCATTTTTAATTTTTTTAACTTTTAGTAGTGAATTCGCGTTTGCAACAAGAATATTCATTTCCAAGTCCCATTTTTAATTTTTTCACTAAGAATAGTGAATTCGCGTTTGAAACAAGAATATTCATTTCCATGTCACATTTTTAATTTTTTCAATTTGAATAGTTATTTCGCGTTTGCAACCAAAATATTCAATTCCAAGTCATATTTTTAATTTTTTCACTTTGAGTGGTGAATTCGCTTGAGCAACAAGAATATGCATTTCCAAGTCACATTTTTAATTTTTTCACTTTGAGAACTGAATTCACGTTTGCAACAAGAATATTCATTTCCAAGAGAAATTTTCAACTTTTCACTTTGAGAAGTTAATTCGCGTTCGCAACAGGATATTACATATTGCGTATGCTGCGCATATATAAAGTGGGAAAGTAATTCATTGATTGTGTGATTGACACAAATTAGTAGCCCAAACTGTGATATTTGTGGGTATATGGAATATTGGACGTGAAAGTAAAAAAATATTCATCGGGAGGAAAAATCTGAAAAGTTGAAAAAGTCGATTAGTTTTCGAGATATATCGACTTGAATTAACATGGGAGCCTTATGGGACTACAACTTTATCGCTTTTATTTTGTACTTTTAAACGCCCGAGGAACATGATATTCAATGGACATGGATAAGATTTTTTGGTCGATTTTTTGGTGTGGTTGCCATAGCGACGAATTGATATTTAGTATTTTTTATTACTGTTTGAATGCTCTCAATGCTTTTCTTATGGGAAAACTTTAGGAATTTTTTTGACCAACTTGCAATAATCGCACGACAAATTCCTTTGCCAAAAAGTTAGATAATTCTTTGGTTAATTTTTTGGCTATCTTAAAATGTTCGTACGTCGAAACAATTCCGAGGAATAAACGATTTCGATTTAACATTGTCGTGATGGGCGAATTTTCAAACTCGGATTTCAGCCTTGAGACATGTGCCATATGAAAATTTGGAATCTCCAAGAAAAACCGTTAGAGGGTTCTCCGAACCCTCACGTTTGAGCTTACTTTCGCCGTAACCCTCTTGGTTAATTCATAATTAAATTCCGAAAAATGTCCTGCAAGCGAAAAATCATTGTCGCCATTTTTTTGTGGAGCATGCAATCTTGAATATCTTAGCAACCGTTTAAGCTAGAGAAATGAAATTTTCAGAGTAATAATTTTATCACAATGGTCAACTTTTGCAATGATGACCATTTCGCTCGATCGATTCATGTGCGAGTTATATCGATACCAATCTCCTTGGTTACGCTTTAAACGCTAATAACTTTTTTTTTAATCAAGGCATGAATGTGAAAGTCATATATAATACTACTGTTAATGTCTTTTGTTCGACTAAAGTTAAATCAAGCGAATCGAGCGATTACAGTCGAAGTTATGATCGATAAAAGGTTGCATTCGATTGAGCCATTTTTCAGACCTATTTACATAGTTACGGGGATAAAAATTATAAAAATATGTAAGGGAAGAAATGAATTATGCGTACACATAAATTATTTAGATGAGTATTGTTTCCTAACGAAGATATATCAATATGAATTTATATCTTTTTGTATTAGGTCCCCGTAAGAAATACACGCATCGCCCTATATACGTCACCAATATAAGAACATAGGCGAAATTTTGAAAGCGGGGATAGTAGAGAAGAGAGGGATAAGGGTATGGCCATCGCATGGAGGGGTTAAAAATAGGATGCGAATTTTTCAATACAGGTGGCAGTATAGTCGAATGTACGATTCGATTTTTATAGCAAATACGGAAATTGGCATAAAATGATAAGTGTATACGTTGGACCAATGAAATTTAGTGAATTGGTACATCATGGTATTCCTCACAATGCGCAATGGAAACATGTTTTTTATATAGTCTCACGCTCGATATATATCGAATCTACTTTTTCTTAAAATATATCGAATTGCTATAGCATATAGGATTTTACATCTAAGGACATAGTAGACCAAGAAATATATAGTAAATTTCCATAGACCAGAAATTTAACCAAAAACATTGCGAATTTTATAGTACAGATGTCAGTATGATCGAAAAATCGATTCGATTATTATAGATAATACGTTAATTGGCATAACTTCAATTGTGTTTCCGTTAGACCAATGAAATTTGGTGAATGGGTACATCTTTGTATTCCTCACCATGCCCAATGGAAATTTGTTTTGTATGTAGTCTCACGCTCGATATATATCGAATATAATTTTTATTAAAATATATCGAATTGCTATAACACATAGGATTTTACATCCAAGGACATAGTTGACCAGGAATTATATAGTAGATACCCATAGACTGTAAGTTAAACCAAAAGCAATGCGGATTTTAAAGTACAGATGTCAGTATGATCGAAGAATCGATTCGATTATTCTAGCAAATACGTTAATTGGCATAACTTCAATAGTGTTTCCGTTTGACCAATGAAATTTGGTGAATGGGTACATCTTTTTATTCCTCACAATGTCCAATGAAAATATGTTTTGCATGTAGTCTCACATTCGATACATATCGAATCTGCTTTTTCACAAATTATATCGAATAGCTATAACATTTAGGATTTTACACCCACGGGCATTGATGACCAGGTATTATATAGTAGATGACCATAGACTGGATATAAAAAAAATGTCATTGCGGATTTTACATTACAGATGTCAGTATAATCGAAAGATCGAATAGATTATTTTAGCAAATACGCAAATTGGCATACCTGGATTAGTAAATACGTTGGACCAATGAAAATTGGTGAATGGGTACATCTTGGTATTCCTCACATTGCCCAATGGAAATATTGTTTATGTTTAGTCTCACGTTCGATATATATCGAATCAACTTTTTCTTAAATTATATCGAATTGCTATAACATATAGGATTTTACACCCACGGGCATTGTTGACCAGCAATTATATAGAAGATGACCATAGACTGGATATTTAAAAAATGTCATTGCGGATTTTACATTACAGATGTCAGTATAATCGAAAGATCGAATCGATTATTTTAGCAAATACGCAAATTGGCATAACTGGATTAGTAAATACGTTGGACCAATAAAAATTGGTGAATGGGTACATCTTGGTATTCCTGATATTGCCCAATGGAAATGTGTTTTGCATGTAGTAACACATTCGATACATATCGAATCTGCTTTTTCACAAATTATATCGAATAGCTATAACACTTAGGATTTTACACCCACGGGCATTGTTGACCAGCAATTATATAGAAGATGACCATATCGTGGAAATAAAATCAATATCGTTGCGGATTTTACAGTACAGATGTCAGTATAATCGAAAGATCGATTCGATAGTTATAGCAAATGCTGAAATTAGCATATTTTGATTAGTATATACATTGCACAAATGAAATTTTGTGAATGGGTACATCTTGGGATTCCTCACAATGCCCAATTGAAATATTGTTTATGTTTAGTCTCACGTTCGATATATATCGAATCTACTTTTTCTTTAAATATATCGAATTGCTATTACATATAGGATTTTACATCCAAGGACATAGTTGGCCAGGAATTATTTAGTAGATACCCATAGACTGGAAGTTACACCAATAGCATTGCGGATTTAACAGTACAGATTTCAGTATAATTAAAAAATCGATTTTATTATTTTAGCAAATATTTAAATTGGCATAACTTGATTAGTGTATCCGTTGGACCAATGAAATTTGGTGAATGGGTACATCTTGGTCTTCCTCACAATGCCCAATGGAAATATGCTTTGCGTGTAGTCTCACGATCTATATATATTGAATATGCTTTTTCTTAAAATATATCGAATCGTTATTACATACAGGATTTTCTATCCACGCGCATAGTTGACCAGGAATTTTAGGGTTGATGATCGAAGACTGGAACAGGATTGCGAATTTTCAATACACGTGTCAGTATACTTGATAATTCGATACGATAATGATAGCAAATATGCCAAAGCTATTTTTTTCAAATTGGAATATCTTGAGAACAACTATTTCTTAGTACCAAAGAAATTTGGGGAATCGTTACAATTTAGTATTTTACACACTGCATTATGGACAATTTTTAGCGAGTGGTACATCTTTATATATTTATCTAACGTATCTGCGTTTCATTTTCAAGTTTCGCTTATCACAACGCTTTTGGACTTTAAGAGTTGAAAAATAACCACAAAATCATCACTGTCTTGAAATTTTAAAAACCTTATTCCAATTATGTCTCAGTGCTAAACTTAGCCTATTCAAATAATGAACTATCTGTCAAATGAAATCATATTGAAAATAACAAATAATTTTAAAAGTAAACAATTAAGTTCCTTACCCTTTCAAAAACCGGCAGGGAAATTTTTGAATATTTTTAACACTTATGGACACAATGCTCGACAACACGTGACACAACAATGTTCCCACCCTCCTAATTACCCGCTTGAAGAATTCAAGCACCCAATCGACTCGTTACATATATAAAGTGGGAAAGTAATTGATTGATTGGGTGATTGACACAAATTAGTAGCCCAAACTGTGATATTTGTTGGTATATGGAATATTGGACGTAAAAGTAAAAAAAAATTCATCGGGAGGAAAAATCTGAAAAGTTGAAAAAGTCGATTAGTTTTCGAGATATATCGACTTGAATTAACATGGGAGCCTTATGGGACTACGACTTTTTCGCTTTTATTTTGTACTTTTAAACGTCCGAGGAACATGATATTCAATGGACATGGACTAGATTTTTTGGTCGATTTTTTGGTGTGGTTGCCATACCGACGAATTGATATTTAGTATTTTTTATTACTGTTTGAATGCTCTCAATGCTTTTCTTATGGGAAAACTTTGGGAATTTTTTTGACCAACTTGCAATCATCACAGGACAAATTCCTTTGCCAAAAAGTTAGATAATTCTTTGGTTAATTTTTTGGCTATCTTAAAATTTTCGTACGTCGAAACAATTCCGAGGAATAAACGATTTCGATTTAACATTGTCGTGATGGGCGAATTTTCAAACTCGGATTTCAGCCTTGAGACATGTGCCATATGAAAATTTGGAATCTCCAAGAAAAACCGTTAGAGGGTTCTCCGAACCCTCACGTTTGAGCTTACTTTCGCCGTAACCCTCTTGGTTAATTCATAATTAAATTCCGAAAAATGTTCTGCAAGCGACAAATCATTGTCGCCATTTTTTTGTGGAGCATGCAATCTTGAATATCTTAGCAACCGTTTAAGCTAGAGGAATGAAATTTTCAGAGTAATAATATTATTAAAATGGTCAACTTTTGCAATGATGACCATTCCGCTCGATCGATTCATGTGCGAGTTATATCGATACGAATCTCCTTGGTTACGCTTTAATCGCTAATAACTTTTTTATTAATCAAGTTTTGAACATGAATGTCATACAAAATACGACTGAAAATGTCATTCATCCGACAAAAGTTAAATCAGGCGAATCGATTGATTAGACTCGAAGTTATGATCGATACAAGGTTGTATTCGATTGAGCCATTTTTTGGGCTTATTTACATAGTTACGGAAATAAAAATTTTAACAATATGTAAGGAAAAAAATGAATTATGCGCACAAATAAATTATTTAGATGAATTATGTTTCCTACTGAAGATACATCGATTTGAATTTATATCTTTTTGTATTAGGCCCCCGTAAGAAATACACGCATCCCGTCCAATTACGTCACCAATATAAGAACATAGGCTACATTTTGAAAGCGGGGATATTAGAGAAGGAAGGGATAAGGGAGTGACCATAGAAGAGATACAATAGGATTGCGGATTTTACAGTACAGATGTCAGCAGTGTCTAAAGTACGATTCGATTAGTATAGCAAATACGCAAATTGGCATAACTTGATAAGTGTGTACGTTGGACCAATGAAACTTGGTAAACAGGTACATCTTGGTATTCCTCACGATACTCTATGGTATTATGTTTTGTATTCAGTCTCACGTTCGATATATATCGAATCTACTTTTTCTTAAAATATATCGAATTGCTATAACATGTAGGATTTAACATTCAAGGACATAGTTCACTAGGGATTAAATAGTAGATACCCATAGACTGGATTTAAAACCAATTGCATTGCGGATTTTACAGTACAGATGTCAGTATGATCGAAAAATCGATTCGATTATTATAGCAAATACGTAAATGGGCATAACTTCCATAGATTTACCGTTGGATCAATGAAATTTGGTGATTGGGTACATATTGGTATTCCTCACGATGCCCAATGAAAATTTGTTTTGTACGTAGTCTCACATTCGATATATATCGAATCTACTTTTTCTTAAAATGTATCAAATTGCTATAACATGTAGGATTTTACATCCAAGGACATAGTTTACTAGGGATTTAATAGTAGATACCCATTGACTGGATTTTAAACCAATAGCCTTGCGGATTTTACAGTACAGATGTCAGAATGATCGAAAAATCGATTCGATTATTATAGCAAATACGTAAATGGGCATAACGTCAATAGATATACCGTTGGATCAATGAAATTTGGTGAATGGGTACATATTGGTATTCCTCACGATGCCCAATGAAAATTTGTTTTGTACGTAGTCTCACATTCGATATATATCGAATCTACTTTTTCTTAAAATGTATCGAATTGCTATAACATGTAGGATTTTACATCCAAGGACATAGTTTACTAGGGATTTAATAGTAGATACCCATTGGCTGGATTTTAAACCAATAGCCTTGCGGATTTTACATTACAGATGTCAGTATGATCGAAAAATCGATTCGATTATTATAGCAAATACGTAAATGGGCATAACATCAATAGATTTACCGTTGGATCAATGAAATTTGGTGAATGGGTACATATTAGTATTCCTCACGATGCCCAATGAAAATTTATTTTGTAAGTAGTCTCACATTCGATATAAATCGAATCTACTTTTTCTTAAAATGTATCGAATTGCTATAACATGTAGGATTTTACATCCAAGGACATAGTTAACTAAGGATTAAATAGTAGATACCCATAGACTGGATTTTAAACCTAAAGGATTGCGGACTTTACCGTGCAGATGTAAGTATGATCGAAAAATCGATTCGATTATTGTAGCAAATACGTAAATGGGCATAACTTCAATAGATTTACCGTTGGATCAATGAAATTTGGTGAATGGGTACATATTGGTATTCCTCACAATGCCCAATGAAAATTTGTTCTGTACGTAGTCTCACATTCGATATATATCGAAAATACTTATCTTAAAGTATATCGAATTGCTATAACATGTAGGATTTTACATCCACAGGCATAGTTGACCAGGTATTAAATAGTAGATACCCATACACTGAAAATTAAACCAATGGGATTGCGGACTTTACCGTACAGATGTCAGTATGATCGAAAAATCGATTCGATTATTATAGCATATACACAAATTGGTATAACTTGAAAAGTATACCCGTTGGACCAATGAAATTTGGCGAATGTGCACATCTTGGTAATCCTCACACTGCCCAATAGAAATATGCTTTGTATGTTGTCTAACGTGCGATATATATCGAATATGCTTTTTCTTCACATATATCGAACCGCTATAACATATAGGATTTTACATCCAAGGGCATAGTTGGCCAGGTATTGTATAGTAGACACACAGACTGAAAATTAAACCAATAGCCATGCGGATTTTACAGTACAGATGGCAGTGTAATCGCAAGATCGATTCGATTATTCTATCAAATACGCAAATTTGCAAAACTTTATTAGTTTATACGTTGGTCCAATGAAATTTGGCAAATGGGTACATCTTGGTATTCCTCACAATGCCCGAAAGAAACATATTTTGTGTATAGTCTCACGTTCGGTATTAATCGAATCCACTTTTTCTTAAAATATATCGTATTGCTATAACATATAGGATTTTACATCCAAGGACATAGTTGACCAATATAATTATGTGGAAGATAGCTTTAGACTGTAAGTTAAATCAATAGCATTGCGGATTCAACGATACAAATGCCAGTATAATCGAAGAATGGATTCGATTATTATAACAAATACATAACATTGGCACAAGTTGAATAGTGTATCCGTTGGACCAATTAAATTTGGTGCTTGGAACATCTTGGTATTCCTCACAATTCCCAAAGGTAATATGTTTTGCATGTAGTCTCACGATTGATGCATATCGAATATGCTTTTTCTTCAAATATATCGAATCGTTATAACATAGGATTTTGCATGCACGTACATAGTCGACCAGGAATTTTAGTGTTGATGATCAAATATTGGAAGGTAAATCAATCGGATTGCGTATTTTCAATGCACGTGTCAGTATACTTGATAATTCGATACGATTATGATATCAAATATGCCAAATTTTTTTGCAAAATGGAATATCTTGAGAATAACTATTTTTTAAGACCAAAGAAATTAGAGGAATCGTTACAATTCAGTATTTTACAAACTGCATTATGGATATTCGTTTTGCAAGTGGAATATCTTTATATATTTATCTAAAGAATCTGCGTTGTATTTTCAAGAGTGGCTTATCACAATGCTTATGAACTTAAACAGTTGAAAAATAACCACATAATCAACACTCTCTTGAAATTTTTAAAACCTTATTCCGATTATGTGTCAATGGTTAACTTTTTGGATCAAAGAATCAATTATCGGTCAAATAAAATCACATTGAAAATAACAAATATTTCTAACAGTGAAAAATTTAGTTCCTTACCCTTTCAAAAAACGGCGGGGAAATTTTTGAATATTAAACCACTTAATGGCACATGACTCGAAAATATGTGACACAACTATGTTTCCACCCCCCCTAATTACCCGCTTGATGAATTCAAGCGCCCAATCGACTCGTTATATATTTAAAGCTGGAAATTCATTAAAATTGCGTGATTGACCATAATTAGCAGCCCAAACTACCGGGCCGATCGAGCTGAGATTTTTTGTGGTAAAACTAAAAAAATATTCATCGGGAGAAAAAATCTGAAAATGCCAAAAAGTGCGATACTTTTCGAGATATATCGATCTACTTTAACATGGGCTCTTATGGAAAAAAATTAAATTCGCGATATGACCCACTTTAAATCGCCGCACGCGGACGAGATCCAAATGGGAAACATTAGTTTTTTGGCCGATTTTTTTGACATGCGAAAAAAGCACCTAGGTCGAACCGTTTTCGAGATATCGATTTACACGCGTTCTTATGTGATTTCGATTTGAGAGCTGGCGAACGAAAATTAAGCTATGTAGCTCGCGAATTTGTTGGCACAAGCCTAACTATTCGTTAGACTTTGGGTTTTCTTTTTTAATTCGGTATTGTAATAGTTAATGAATTATTTCATTTTGAAATTTTCCCTAATTATTTTTTTGGCTTCCCGGCGATCGCCGCCATTCCTCCCCGCCAAACGGCTTGAGGTCGGACTCGGTAAGAAAGACACGCATCGCCTTATAGGAGGGAGCATGGCAGTAGACGGGAGAAATACGATAAGTATGGGACGATACCCAATCAACCATCGCGGTCCATTCTTCGAAATGCATTGCTCTTTTGTTTTCAAATTATTATCTTAGGCCTCATGCACCATGGGTGGGTATATGAGTTTGATATAAGGGCCGCCATTGCCTGTTCGCCTAACCTATGCTGCCATTGAAAAACGCGAATTTGCACTACTTGGTTGGTATTACAGGTAGACCAATGAAATTTGCAGGAATGGTACATCTTGGTATTCTTCACGGAGCAATGTTAAACATACTACTGCTGGTGGGCTAACCTTCGATATATATCGAATCTACGTTTTATTGTATTTTATCGAATGCTAATAAGTACTTGGAATATGCATAAATGGGGACAGATTAGCCAGCCTAACATTGAGAAAGACCAAGAAATGGAATATCAACCAATGAAATTGCGTATTTCAGAGTTCCAGGGATAGCATAATCGAAAGTTCGATACGATGATTATACCAAATACGTAAAATAGCATAACTTCTTAAATATTTTTGATGGACCGATAAAATTTGGTTATTTGGTACATCATAGTATTCCTCATAATTCACTGAAAAAATATAATTTGTATGTAGTCTCATATTCGATATATATCGATTCTTCGTTTTCTTAAAATGTATCGAATTGCTATACCACATAGTATATAGCATCGAAGGGGTAAGTTGAGGTGGTATTAAATAGTTGATGAGCTTAAAAAGAATTCTGAATCATTAGAATTGCGCATTTCACCATACAGGTGTCAGTGTAATCGAAAGTTCGATTCCATTATTATACCAAATAAGTTAATTGGCATAACTTGATAAGTATTTTCGTTACACCAACGAAATTTGGTAAATGTGTACATCTTGGTATTTCTCATGAAGTACACTGGGAATAAGTACTGTATGTAGTCTCACATTCGATATATCTCGAATCTGCGTTTTCTTAAAATGTATCGAATTGCTATAATACATGGGATTTAACATCCACGGGCATAGTTGAGAAGGTAATAGATAGTGTACGACCATAGAATGAAATTCTAATCAATAGCTATGAGCATTTTACTGTACAGATGTCAGAATAATCGAATGTTCGATTCGATTATTATAACAAATACGAATGTTGACATAACTTGATAAGTATTTAAGGTAGATGAATGAAATTTGGTATCTGGGTACATATTGGTATTCCTCATAATGCACAGGGGAAATATGTTTACTATATAGTATCACATTCGATATATATCGAATCTGCCTTTCCTTAAAATATATCGAATTGCTATAACACATAGAATTTAGCATCCACGGACATAGTTGAGAAGGAAGTAGATAGTGTACGACCATAGACTGAAATTCTAATCAATAGTAATGGGCATTTTACTGTGCAGATGTCAGTATAATCGAAAGTTCGATTCGATTATTTTACTAAATACGTAAATTGCCATAACTTAATAAGTATTACTGTTAGACCAATGAAATTTGGTGAATTGATACATCTTGGTATTACACATAATGTGTTGTGTAAATATGTTTACTATGTAGTCTCATATTCGATATATATCGAATCTGCGTTTTCTTAAAATGTATCGAATTGCTATAATACATGGGATTTAACATCCACGGGCATAGTTGAGAAGGTAATAGATAGTGTACGACCATAGAATGAAATTCTAATCAATAGCTATGAGCATTTTACTGTACAGATGTCAGAATAATCGAATGTTCGATTCGATTATTATAACAAATACGAATGTTGACATAACTTGATAAGTATTTAAGGTAGATGAATGAAATTTGGTATCTGGGTACATATTGGTATTCCTCATAATGCACAGGGGAAATATGTTTACTATATAGTATCACATTCGATATATATCGAATCTGCCTTTCCTTAAAATATATCGAATTGCTATAACACATAGAATTTAGCATCCACGGACATAGTTGAGAAGGAAGTAGATAGTGTACGACCATAGACTGAAATTCTAATCAATAGTAATGGGCATTTTACTGTGCAGATGTCAGTATAATCGAAAGTTCGATTCGATTATTTTACTAAATACGTAAATTGCCATAACTTAATAAGTATTACTGTTAGACCAATGAAATTTGGTGAATTGATACATCTTGGTATTACACATAATGTGTTGTGTAAATATGTTTACTATGTAGTCTCATATTCGATATATATCGAATCTGCGTTTTCTTAAAATGTATCGAATTGCTATAATACATGGGATTTAACATCCACGGGCATAGTTGAGAAGGAAAGAGATAGTGTACGACCATAGAATGAAATTCTAATCAATAGCTATGAGCATTTTACTGTACAGGTGTCAGTATAATCGAAAGTTCGATTCGATTATTACAATAAATACGAATATTGACATAACATGATAAGTATTTCAGGTAGTTGAATGATATTTGGTAAATGGGTGTATATTGGTATTCCTCATAATGCACAGGGGAAATATGTTTACTATGTAGTCTCACATTCGATATATATCGAATCTGCTTTTACCTAAAATATATCGAATTGCTATACCACATAGAATTTAGCATCCACGGGCATAGTTGAGAAGGAAATAGATAGTGGATGACCATAAAATGAATTTATAACCAAAAGCTATGAGCAATTTACTGTACAGATGTCAGTAAATAATCGAAAGTTCGATTAAATCATTGTAAATTATACCAATATTGACATAACATGATAAGTATTTGAGGTAGATGAACGAAATTTGGTAAATGGGTACATATTGGTATTCCTCATTATGCAAAGGGGAAATATGTTTTGTATGTTGCGTCAAATTCGATATATATCGAATCTGCGTTTCCTTAAAATATAACTAATTGCCATACCACATAGAATTTAGCATCCACTGGCATAGTTGAGAAATTAATTGAAAGTCGATGAATAGAATGAATAGAAATGTATAACCTAATAAAAATATGAATAGATTTTCGTATTTTTCAAAACAGATGTTACTTTTTTTTAAGTTCGATTCGATTACCTACTGTAGAAAATATTCAAATTGACATATCTTCATAACTATTTCAGTTAGACCAATGAAATTTGAAGTGTTTTTGCATATTAGTATTCCTCTTACTTCGCAATAAAAATAATGAAGAGAATGGACTACCTTCAGATTTATATCGAATATGCGTTTTCATAAAATATGTCGAATTGCTTTAACATTACGTGGTGAAATTTTCGAACTTTTTACCAACTTATGGACCCAGGACTAGGCTACAATTGACACCACCATATCTTCTACCCTTTACACACCCGCTTGAAGAATTCAAGCACCCAATCGACTCGTTACATATATAAAGTGGGAAAGTAATTGATTGATTGGGTGATTGACACAAATTAGTAGCCAAAACTGTGATAGGTGTGGGTATATGGAATATTGGACGTGAAAGTAAAAAAATATTCATCGGGAGGAAAAATCTGAAAAGTTGAAAAAGTCGATTAGTTTTCGAGATATATCGACTTGAATTAACATGGGAGCCTTATGGGACTACGACTTTATCGCTTTTATTTTGTACTTTTAAACGCCCGAGGAATATGATATTCAATGGACATGGACTAGATTTTTTGGTCGATTTTTTGGTGTGGTTTTATAGCGACGAATTGATATTTAGTATTTTTTATTACTGTTTGAATGCTCTCAATGCTTTTCTTATGGGAAAACTTTGGGAATTTTTTTGACCAACTTCCAATAATCGTACGACAAATTCCTTTGCCAAAAAGTTAGATAATTCTTTGGTTAATTTTTTGGCTATCTTGGAATTTTCGTACGTCGAAACAATTCCGAGGAATAAACGATTTCGATTTAACATTGTCGTGATGGGCGAATTTTCAAACTCGGATTTCAGCCTTGAGACATGTGCCATATGAAAATTTGGAATCTCCAAGAAAAACCGTTAGAGGGTTCTCCGAACCCTCACGTTTGAGCTTACTTTCGCCGTAACCCTCTTGGTTAATTCATAATTAAATTCCGAAAAATGTCCTGCACGCGAAAAATCATTGTCGCCATTTTTTTGTGGAGCATGCAATCTTGAATATCTTAGCAACCGTTTACGCTAGAGAAATGAAATTTTCAGAGTAATACTTTTATCACAATGGTCAACTTTTGCAATGATGACCATTTCGCTCGATCGATTCATGTGCGAGTTATATCGATACTAATCTCCTTGGTTACGCTTAAATCGCTAATAACATTTTTCTAAATCAAGGCATGAATGTGAAAGTCATATATAATACTACTGTTAATGTCTTTTTTTCGAAAAAAGTTAAATCAAGTGAATCGAGCGATTACAGTCGAAGTTATGATCGATAAAAGGTTGCATTCGATTGAGCCATTTTTCAGACCTATTTACATAGTTACGGGGATAAAAATTATAAAAATATGTAAGGGAAGAAATGATTTATGCGTACACATAAATTATTTAGATGAGTATTGTTTCCTAACGAAGATATATCAATATGAATTTATATCTTTTTGTATTAGGTCCCCGTAAGAAATACAAGCATCGCCCTATATACGTCACCAATATAAGAACATAGGCAAAATTTTGAAAGCGGGGATAGTATAGAAGAGATGGATAAAGGTATGGCTATCGCATGGAGGGGTTATCAATAGGATGCGAATTTTTCAATACAGGTGGCAGTATAGTCGAATGTGCGATTCGATTTTTATAGCAAATACGGAAATTGGCATAAAATGATAAGTGTATACGTTGGACCAATGAAATTTAGTGAATTGGTACATCATGGTATTCCTCACAATGCGCAATGGAAACATGTTTTGTATATAGTCTCACGCTCGATATATATCGAATCTACTTTTTCTTAAAATATATCGAATTGCTATAGCATATAGGATATTACATCTAAGGACATAGTAGACCAGGAAATATATAGAAGATACCCATATCCCAGAAATTAAACCAAAAACATTGCGGATTTTAAAATACAGATGTCAGTATGATCGAAGAATCGATTCGATTATTCTAGCAAATACGTTAATTGGCATAACTTCAATAGTGTTTCCGTTTGACCAATGAAATTTGGTGAATGGGTACATCTTTTTATTCCTCACAATATCCAATGAAAATATGTTTTGCATGTAGTCTCACATTCGATATATATCGAATCTGCTTTTTCACAATTTATATCGAATAGCTATAACACATAGGATTTTACAACCACGGGCATTGTTGACCAGGAATTATATAGTAGATAACCATTGACTGGATATAAAAAAATATCATTGCGGATTTTACATTACAGATGTCAGTATAATCGAAAGATCGAATCGATTATTGTAGCAAATACGCAAATTGGCATAACTGGATTAGTATATACGTTGGACCAATGAAAATTGGTGAATGGGTACATCTTCGTATTCCTCACATTGCCCAATGGAAATATGTTTTGCATGTAGTCTCACATTCGATACATATCGAATCTGCTTTTTCACAAATTATATCGAATAGCTATAACATTTAGGATTTTACACCCACGGGCATTGTTGACCAGCAGTTATATAGAAGATGACCATAGCGTGGAAATAAAATCAATATCGTTGCAGATTTTACAGTACAGATGTCAGTATAATCGAAAGATCGAATCGATTATTGTAGCAAATACGCAAATTGGCATAACTGGATTAGTATATACGTTGGACCAATGAAAATTGGTGAATGGGTACATCTTGGTATTCCTCACATTGCCCAATGGAAATATGTTTTGCATGTAGTCTCACATTCGATACATATCGAATCTGCTTTTTCACAAATTATATCGAATAGCTATAACATTTAGGATTTTACACCCACGGGCATTGTTGACCAGCAATTATATAGAAGATGACCATAGCGTGGAAATAAAATCAATATCGTTGCGGATTTTACAGTGCAGATGTCAGTATAATCGAAAGATCGATTCGATAGTTATAGCAAATGCTGAAATTAGCATATTTTGATTAGTATATACGTTGCACCAATGACATTTTGTGAATGGGTACATCTTGGGATTCCTCACAATGCCCAATTGAAATATTGTTTGCGTTTAGTCTCACGTTCGATATATATCGAATCTACTTTTTCTTAAAATATGTCGAATTTCTATAACATATAGGATTTTACATCCAAGGACATAGTTGACCAGGAAATATAGAGAAGATTTCTATTAACTGGAATTAAAATCTACGGCATTGCGGATATTACAGTGCAGATAGCAGTTTTATCGAAAGATCGATTCGATAATTGTAGCAAATACGCGAATTGGCATAACATGATTAGTATTTACGTTGGACCAATGACACTTGGTAAATGGGTACATCTTGGTATTCCTCACAATGCCCAATTGAAATATTTTTTGTGTATAGTTTCTCATTCGATATATATCGAATCTGCTTTTTCTTAAAATATATGGGATTGTTATTACATACAGGATTTTCTATCCACGTACATAGTTGACCAGGAATTTTAGGGTTGATGATCGAAGACTGGAACAGGATTGCGAATTTTAAATACACGTGTCAGTATACTTGATAATTCGATACGATAAAGATAGCAAATATGCCAAAGCTATTTTTTTCAAATTGGAATATCTTGAGAATAACTATTTTTTAGTACCAAAGAAATTTGGGGAATCGTTACAATTTAGTATTTTACACACTGCATTATGGACATATGTTTTGCGAGTGGTACATCTTTATATATTTATCTAAGGAATCTGCGTTTCATTTTCAAGTTTCGCTTATCACAACGCTTTTGGACTTTAAGAGTTGAAAAATAACCACAAAATCATCACTGTCTTGAAATTTTAAAAACCTTATTCCAATTATGTCTCGGTGCTAAACATAGCCTATTCAAATAATGAACTATCCGTCAAATGAAATCATATTGAAAATAACAAATAATTTTAAAAGTAAACAATTAAGTTCCTTGCCCTTTCAAAAACCGGCAGGGAAATTTTTGAATATTTTAAACACTTATGGACACAATACTCGACAACACGTGACACAACAATGTTCCCACCCTCCTAATTACCCGCTTGAAGAATTCAAGCACCCAATCGACTCGTTTACATATTTAAAGTGGGAAAGTAATTGATTGATTGGGTGATTGACACAAATTAGTAGCCCAAACTGTGATAGGTGTGGGTATATGGAATATTGGACGTAAAAGTAAAAAAAAATTCATCGGGAGGAAAAATCTGAAAAGTTGAAAAAGTCGATTAGTTTTCGAGATATATCGACTTGAATTAACATGGGAGCCTTATGGGACTACAACTTTTTCGCTTTAATTTTGTACTTTTAAACGTCCGACGAACATGATATTCAATGGACATGGACTAGATTTTTTGGTCGATTTTTTGGTTTGGTTGCCATAGCGACGAATTGATATTTAGTATTTTTTATTACTGTTTGAATGCTCTCAATGCTTTTCTTATGGGAAAATTTTGGGAATTTTTTTGACCAACTTGCAATAATCGTAGGAAAATTTCCTTTGCCAAAAAGTTAGATAATTCTTTGGTTAATTTTTTGGCTATCTTAAAATTTTCGTACGTCGATACAATTCCGAGGAATAAACGATTTCGATTTAACATTGTCGTGATGGGCGAATTTTCAAACTCGGATTTCAGCCTTGAGACATGTGCCATATGAAAATTTGGACTCTTTAGGAAAAACCGTTAGAGGGTTCTCCGAACCCTCACGTTTGAGCTCACTTTCTCCGTATCCCTCTTGGGTTATTCATAATTAAATTCCGAAAAATGTCCTGCACGCGAAAAATCATTGTCGCCATTTTTTTGTGGAGCATGCAATCTTGAATATCTTAGCAACCGTTTAAGCTAGAGAAATGAAATTTTCAGAGTAATACTTTTATCACAATGGTCAACTTTTGCAATGATGACCATTTCGCTCGATCGATTCATGTGCGAGTTATTTCGATACCAATCTCCTTGGTTACGCTTAAATCGCTAATTACTTTTTTCTAAATCAAGGCATGAATGTGAAAGTCATATATAATACTACTGTTAATGTCTTTTCTTCGACAAAAGTTAAATCAAGCGAATCGAGCGATTACAGTCGAAGTTATGATCGATAAAAAGTTGCATTCGATTGAGCCATTTTTCAGACCTATTTACATAGTTACGGGGATAAAAAATATAAAAATATGTAAGGGAAGAAAGGAATTATGCGTACACATTAATTATTTAGATGAGTATTGTTTCCTAACGAAGATATATCAATATGAATTTATATCTTTTTGTATTAGCTCCCCGTAAGAAATACACGCATCGCCCTATATACGTCACCAATATAAGAACATAGGCGAAATTTTGAAAGCGGGGATAGTAGAGAAGAGAGGGATAAGGGAATGGCCATCGAATGGAGGGGTTATCAATAGGATGCGAATTTTTCAATACAGGTGGCAGTATAGTCGAATGTACGATTCGATTTTTATAGCAAATACGGAAATTGGCATAAAATGATAAGTGTATACGTTGGACCAATGAAATTTAGTGAATTGGTACATCATGGTATTCCTCACAATGCGCAATGGAAACATGTTTTGTATATAGTCTCACGCTCGATATATATCGAATCTACTTTTTGTTAAAATATATCAAATTGCTATAGCATATAGGATTTTACATCTAAGGACATAGTAGACCAGGAAATATATAGAAGATACCCATATCCCAGAAATTAAACCAAAAACATTGCGAATTTCAAAGTGCAGATGTCAGTATGATCGAAAAGTCGATTCGATTATTATAGCAAATACGTTAATTGGCATAACTTCAATTGTGTTTCCGTTGGACCAATGAAATTTGGTGAATGGGTACATCTTTGTATTCCTCACAATGCCCAATGGAAATTTGTTTTGTATGTAGTCTCCCGCTCGATATATATCGAATATAATTTTTATTAAAATATATCGAATTGCTATAACACATAGGATTTTACATCCAAGGACATATTTGACCAGGAATTATATAGTAGATACCCATAGACTGTAAGTTAAACCAAAAGCAATGCGGATTTTAAAGTACAGATGTCAGTATGATCGAAGAATCGATTCGATTATTCTAGCAAATACGTTAATTGGCATAACTTCAATAGTGTTTCCGTTTGACCAATGAAATATGTTAAATGGGTACATCTTTTTATTCCTCACAATTTTCAATGAAAATATGTTTTGCATGTATTCTCACATTCGATATATATCGAATCTGCTTTTTCACAATTTATATCGAATAGCTATAACATATAGGATTTTACACCCATGGGCATTCTTGACCAGGAATTATATAGTAGATGACCATAGACTGGATATAAAAAAAATGTCATTGCGGATTTTACATAACAGATGTCAGTATAATCGAAAGATCGAATCGATTATTGTAGCAAATACGCAAATTGGCATAACTGGATTAGTATATACGTTGGACCAATGAAAATTGGTGAATGGGTACATCTTGGTATTCCTCACATTGCCCAATGGAAATATATTTTGCATGTAGTCTCACATTCGATACATATCGAATCTGCTTTTTCACAAATTATATCGAATAGCTATGACATTTAGGAATTTACACCCATGGGCATTCTTGACCAGGAATTATATAGTAGATGACCATAGACTGGATGTAAAAAAAATGTCATTGCGGATTTTACATTACAGATGTCAGTATAATCGAAAGATCGAATCGATTATTGTAGCAAATACGCAAATTGGCATAACTGGATTAGTATATACGTTGGACCAATGAAAATTGGTGAATGGGTATATCTTGGTATTCCTCACATTGCCCAATGGAAATATGTTTTGCATGTAGTCTCACATTCGATACATATCGAATCTGCTTTTTCACAAAATATATCGAATAGCTATAACATTTAGGATTTTACACCCACGGGCATTATTGACCAGCAATTATATAGAAGATGACCATAGCGTGGAAATAAAATCAATATCGTTGCGGATTTTACAGTGCAGATGTCAGTATAATCGAAAGATCGATTCGATAGTTATAGCAAATGCTGAAATTAGCATATTTTGATTAGTATATACGTTGCACCAATGAAATTTTGTGAATGGGTACATCTTGGGATTCCTCACAATGCCCAATTGAAATATTGTTTGCGTTTAGTCTCACGTTCGATATATATCGAATCTACTTTTTCTTAAAATATGTCGAATTGCTATAACATATAGGATTTTACATCCAAGGACATAGTTGACCAGGAAATATAGAGAAGATTTCTATTAACTGGAATTAAAATCTACGGCATTGCGGATATTACAGTGCAGATAGCAGTTTTATCGAAAGATCGATTCGATAATTGTAGCAAATACGCGAATTGGCATAACATGATTAGTATTTACGTTGGACCAATGAAATTTGGTGAATGGGTACATCTTGGTCTTCCTCACAAGCCCAATGGAAATATGCTTTGCGTGTAGTCTCACGATCTATATATATTGAATATGCTTTTTCTTAAAATATATCGAATCGTTTATACATACAGGATTTTCTATCCACGTACATAGTTGACCAGGAATTTTAGGGTTGATGGTCGAAGACTGGAACAGGATTGCGAATTTTCAACACACGTGTCAGTATACTTGATAATTCGATACGATAATGATAGCAAATATGCCAAAGCTATTTTTTTCAAATTGGAATATCTTGAGAATAACTATTTTTTAGTACCAAAGAAATTTGGGGAATCGTTACAATTTAGTATTTTACACACAGCATTATGGACATATGTTTTGCGAGTGGTATATCTTTATATATTTATCTAAGGAATCTGCGTTTCATTTTCAAGTTTCGCTTATCACAACGCTTTTGGACTTTAAGAGTTGAAAAATAACCACAAAATCATCACTGTCTTGAAATTTTAAAAACCTTATTCCAATTATGTCTCAGTGCTAAACTTAGCCTATTCAAATAATGAACTATCCGTCAAATGAAATCATATTGAAAATAACAAATAATTTTAAAAGTAAACAATTAAGTGCCTTACCCGTTCAAAAACCGGCAGGGAAATTTTTTGAATATTTTTAACATTTATGGACACAATGCTCGACAACACGTGACACAACAATGTTCCCACCCTCCTAATTACCCGCTTGAAGAATTCAAGCACCCAATCGACTCGTTAGCATATATAAAGTGGGAAACTAATTGATTGATTGTGTGATTGACACAAATTAGTAGCCCAAACTGTGATAGGTGTGGGTATATGGAATATTGGACGTGAAAGTAAAAAAATATTCATCGGGAGGAAAAATCTGAAAAGTTGAAAAAGTCGATTAGTTTTCGAGATATATCGACTTGAATTAACATGGGAGCCTTATGGGACTACGACTTTTTCGCTTTTATTTTGTACTTTTAAACGTCCGAGGAACATGATATTCAATGGACATGGACTAGATTTTTTGGTCGATTTTTTGGTGTGGTTGCCATAGCGACGAATTGATATTTAGTATTTTTTATTACTGTTTGAATGCTCTCAATGCTTTTCTTATGGAAAAACTTTGGGAATTTTTTTGACCAACTTGCAATAATCGTAGGAAAATTTCCTTTGCCAAAAAGTTAGATAATTCTTTGGTTAATTTTTTGGCTATCTTGGAATTTTCGTACGTCGAAACAATTCCGAGGAATAAACGATTTCGATTTAACATTGTCGTGATGGGCGAATTTTCAAACTCGGATTTCAGCCTTGAGACATGTGCCATATGAAAATTTGGACTCTTTAGGAAAAACCGTTAGAGGGTACTTCGTAGAGGGTACTTCGTACCCTCACGTTTGAGCTCACTTTCTCCGTATCCCTCTTCGTTAATTAATAATTAAATTCCGAAAAATGTCCTGCACGCGAAAAATCATTGTCGCCATTTTTTTGTGAAGCATGCAATCTTGAATATCTTAGCAACCGTTTAAGCTAGAGAAATGAAATTTTCAGAATAATAATATTATTAAAATGGTCAACTTTTGCATCGGTGATGATTCCGCTCGATCGATTCATGTGCGAGTTATATCGATACCAATCTCCTTGGTTACGCTTTAAACGCTAATAACTTTTTTGTAAATCAAGGCATGAATGTGAAAGTCATATATAATACTATTGTTAATGTCTTTTCTTCGACAAAAGTTAAATCAAGCGAATCGAGCGATTACAGTCGAAGTTATGATTGATAAAAGGTTGCATTCGATTGAGCCATTTTTCAGACCTATTTACATAGTTACGGGGATAAAAATTATAAAAATATGTAAGGGAAGAAATGAATTATGCGTACACATAAATTATTTAGATGAGTATTGTTTCCTAACGAAGATATATCAATATGAATTTATATCTTTTTGTATTAGGTCCCCGTAAGAAATACACGCATCGCCCTATATACGTCACCAATATAAGAACATAGGCGAAATTTTGAAAGCGGGGATAGTAGAGAAGAGAGGGACAAGGGAATGGCCATCGAATGGAGGGGTTATCAATAGGATGCGAATTTTTCAATACAGGTGGCAGTATAGTCGAATGTACGATTCGATTTTTATAGCAAATACGGAAATTGGCATAAAATGATAAGTTAGACCAATGAAATTTAGTGAATTGATACATCATGGTATTCCTAACGATGCGCAATGGAAACATGTTTTGTATATAGTCTAACGCTCGATATATATCGAATCTACTTTTTCTTAAAATATATCGAATTGCTATAGCATATAGGATTTTACATCTAAGGACATAGTAGACAAGGAAATACATAGTAGATACCCATAGACCAGAAATTAAACCAAAAACATTGCGAATTTCAAAGTACAGATGTCAGTATGATCGAAAAGTCGATTCGATTAGTATAGCAAATACGTTAATTGGCATAACTTCAATTGTGTTTCCGTTGGACCAATGAAATTTGGTGAATGGGTACATCTTTGTATTCCTCACAATTCCCAATGGGAATTTGTTTTGTATGTGGTCTCACGCTCGATATATATCGAATATAATTTTTATTAAAATATATCGAATTGCTATAACACATTGGATTTTACATCCAAGGACATAGTTGACCAGGAATTATATAGTAGATACCCATTGACTGTAAGTTAAACCAAAAGCAATGCGGATTTTAAAGTACAGATGTCAGTATGATCGAAGAATCGATTCGATTATTCTAGCAAATACGTTAATTGGCATAACTTCAATAGTGTTTCCGTTTGACCAATGAAATTTGGTGAATGGGTACATCTTTTTATTCCTCACAATGCCCAATGAAAATATGTTTTGCATGTAGTCTCACATTCGATATATATCGAATCTGCTTTTTCACAATTTATATCGAATAGCTATAACATATAGGATTTTACACCCACGGGCATTGTTGACCAGGAATTATATAGTAGATGACCATAGACTGGATATAAAAAAAATGTCATTGCGGATTTTACATTACAGATGTCAGTATAATCGAAAGATCGAATCGATTATTGTAGCAAATACGCAAATTGGCATAACTGGATTAGTATATACGTTGGACCAATGAAAATTGGTGAATGGGTACATCTTGGTATTCCTCACATTGCCCAATGGAAATATGTTTTGCATGTAGTCTCACATTCGATACATATTGAATCTGCATTTTCACAAATTATATCGAATAGCTATAACATTTAGGATTTTACACCCACGGGCATTTTTGACCAGCAAATATATAGAAGATGACCATAGCGTGGAAATAAAATCAATATCGTTGCGGATTTTACAGTGCAGATGTCAGTATAATCGAAAGATCGATTCGATAGTTATAGCAAATGCTGAAATTAGCATATTTTGATTGGTATATACGTTGCACCAATGAAATTTTGTGAATGGGTACATCTTGGGATTCCTCACAATGCCCAATTGAAATATTGTTTGCGTTTCGTCTCACGTTCGATATATATCGAATCTACTTTTTCTTAAAATATGTCGAATTGCTATAACATATAGGATTTTACATCCAAGGACATAGTTGACCAGGAAATATAGAGAAGATTTCTATTAACTGGAATTAAAATCTATGGCATTGCGGATATTACAGTGCAGATAGCAGTTTTATCGAAAGATCGATTCGATAATTGTAGCAAATACGCGAATTGGCATAACATGATTAGTATTTACGTTGGACCAATGAAAATTGGTGAATGGGTAAATCTTGGTCTTCCTCACAATTCCCAATGGAAATATGCTTTGCGTGTAGTCTCACGATCTATATATATTGAATATGCTTTTTCTTAAAATATATCGAATCGTTATTACATACAGGATTTTCTATCCACGTACATAGTTGACCAGGAATTTTAGGGTTGATGATCAAAGACTGGAACAGGATTGCGAATTTTCAATACACGTGTCAGTGTACTTGATAATTCGATACGATAATGATAGCAAATATGCCAAAGCTATTTTTTTCAAATTGGAATATCTTGAGAATAACTATTTTTTAGTACCAAAGAAATTTGGGGAATCGTTACAATTTAGTATTTTACACACTGCATTATGGACATATGTTTTGCGAGTGGTACATCTTTATATATTTATCTAAGGAATCTGCGTTTCATTTTCAAGTTTCGCTTATCACAACGCTTTTGGACTTTAAGAGTTGAAAAATAACCACAAAATCATCACTGTCTTGAAATTTTAAAAACCTTATTTCAATTATGTCTCAGTGCTAAACTTAGCCTATTCAAATAATGAACTATCCGTGGAATGAAATCATATTGAAAGTAACAAATAATTTTAAAAGTAAACAATTAAGTTCCTTACCCTTTCAAAAACCGGCAGGGAAATTTTTGAATATTTTAAACACTTATGGACACAATGCTCGACAACACGTGACACAACAATGTTCCCACCCTCCTAATTACCCGCTTGAAGAATTCAAGCACCCAATCGACTCGTTAACGTCCCTATAATAGCTGCGATTTGATTCACTGATTGGGTGATTGATACAAATTAGCAGCCCAAACTGTGATAGGTGTGGGTATATGGAATATTGGACGTAAAAGTAAAAAAAAATTCATCGGGAGGAAAAATCTGAAAAGTTGAAAAAGTCGATTAGTTTTCGAGATATATCGACTTGAATTAACATGGGAGCCTTATGGGACTAAAACTTTTTCACTTTTATTATGTATTTTTAAATATGTGAGGAACATGAGATTCCCTTGGTATAAACTAGATTTTTTGGTTGATTTTTTGGTGTGGTTGTCATTGCGATGAATTAATATTTAGTATTTTTTATGACTTTTTGAAAGTGCCCCATGCTTTTCTTATGGCACTACGTTAGGATTTTTTTTGACCAACTTGCAATCATCACAGGACAAATTCCTTGAAACGCAAGATACTAGATTTTTTGGTTGATTTTTTGGCTATCTCGAAATTTTCATATGTCGAAACAATTCCGAGGAATAAACGATTTCGACTTTCCATTGTAGAGGTGGTCGAATTTTCAATCTTGGATTTCGGCGTTGAGACATGTGCCATATGAAAATTTGGAATCTTTAAGAAAAACCGTTAGAGGGTTCTCCGAACCCTCACGTTTGAGCTTACTTTCGCCGTAACCCTCTTGGTTAATTCATAATTAAATTCCGAAAAATGTCCTGCAAGCGAAAAATCATTGTCGCCATTTTTTTGTGGAGCATGCAATCTTGAATATCTTAGCAACCGTTTAAGCTAGAGGAATGAAATTTTCAGAGTAATAATATTATTAAAATGGTCAACTTTTGCAATGATGACCATTCCGCTCGATCGATTCATGTGCGAGTTATATCGATACGAATCTCCTTGGATACGCTTTAATCGCTAATAACTTTTTTATTAATCAAGTTTTGAACATGAATGTCATACAAAATACGACTGAAAATGTCATTCATCCGACAAAAGTTAAATCAGGCTAATCAATTGATAAGACTCGAAGTTATGATCGATACAAGGTTGTATTCGATTGAGCCATTTTTTGGGCTTATTTACATAGTTACGGAAATAAAAATTTTAACAATATGTAGGGAAAAAAATGAATTATGCGCACACATAAATAATTTAGATGAATTATGTTTCCTACTGAAGATACATCGATTTGAATTTATATCTTTTTGTATTAGGCCCCCGTAAGAAATACACGCATCCCGTCCAATTACGTCACCAATATAAGAACATAGGCTAAATTTTGAAAGCGGGGATATTAGAGAAGGCAGGGATAAGGGAGTGACCATAGAAGGGATATCAATAGGATTGCGGATTTTACAGTACAGATGTCAGCAGTGTCTAAAGTACGATTCGATTAGTACAGCAAATACGCAAATTGGCATAACTTGATAAGTGTGTACGTTGGACCAATGAAACTTGGTAAGCAGGTACATCTTGGTATTCCTCACGATACTCTATGGTAGTATGTTTTGTATTCAGTCTCACGTTCGATATATATCGAATCTACTTTTTCTTAAAATATATCGAATTGCTATAACATGTAGGATTTTACATCCAAGGACATAGTTTACTAGGGATTAAATAGTAGATACCCATTGACTGGATTTTTAACCAATAGCCTTGCGGATTTTACAGTACAGATGTCAGTATGATCGAAAAATCGATTCGATTATTATAGCAAATACGTAAATGGGCATAACTTCAATAGATTTACCGTTGGATCAATGAAATTTGGTGATTGGGTACATATTGGTATTCCTCACGATGCCCAATGAAAATTTGTTTTGTACGTAGTCTCACATTCGATATATATCGAATCTACTTTTTCTTCAAATGTATCGAATTGCTATAACATGTAGGATTTTACATCCAAGGACATAGTTTACTAGGGATTAAATAGTAGATACCCATTGACTGGATTTTAAACCAATAGCCTTGCGGATTTTACAGAACAGATGTCAGTATGATCGAAAAATCGATTCGATTATTATAGCAAATATGTAAATGGGCATAACTTCCATAGATTTACAGTTGGATCAATGAAATTTGGTGATTGGGTACATATTGGTATTCCTCACGATGCCCAATGAAAATTTGTTTTGTACGTAGTCTCACATTCGATATATATCGAATCTACTTTTTCTTAAAATGTATCGAATTTCTATAACATGTAGGATTTTACATCCAAGGACATAGTTGACTAAGGATTAAATAGTAGATACCCATAGACTGGGTTTTAAACCTATAGGATTGCGGACTTTACCGTACAGATGTAAGTATGATCGAAAAATCGATTCGATTATTATAGCAAATACGTAAATATGCATAACTTCAATAGATTTACCGTTGGATCAATGAAATTTGGTGAATGGGTACATATTGGTATTCCTCACGATGCCCAATGAAAATTTGTTCTGTACGTAGTCTCACATTCGATATATATCGAATCTACTTTTTCTTAAAGTATATCGAATTGCTAATACATGTAGGATTTTACATCCACAGACATAGTTGACCAGGTATTAAATAGTAGATACCCATTGACTGGATTTTAAACCAATAGCCTTGCGGACTTTACCGTACAGATGTCAGTATGATCGAAAAATCGATTCGATTATTATAGCATATACACAAATTGGTATAACTTGAAAAGAATACCCGTTGGACCAATGAAATTTGACGAATGTGCACATCTTGGTAATCCTCACACTGCCCAACAGAAATATGCTTTGTATGTTGTCTAACGTGCGATATATATCGAATATGCTTTTTCTTCAAATATATCGAACCGCTATAACATATAGGATTTTACTTCCAAGGGCATAGTTGGCCAGGTATTGTATAGTAGACACACAGACTGAAAATTAAACCAATAGCCATGCGGATTTTACAGTACAGATGGCAGTGTAATCGCAAGATCGATTCGATTATTCTATCAAATACGCAAATTTGCAAAACTTGATTAGTTTATACGTTGGACCAATGAAATTTGGCAAATGGGTACATCTTGGTATTCCTCACAATGCCCATATGAAACATATTTTGTGTATAGTCTCACGTTCGGTATTAATCGAATCTAATTTTTCTTAAAATATATCGTATTGCTATAACATATAGAATTTTACATCCAAGGACATAGTTGACCAATATAATTATGTGGAAGATAGCCATAGACTGTAAGTTAAATCAATAGCATTGCGGATTCAACAATACAAATGCCAGTATAATCGAAGAATGGATTCGATTATTATAACAAATACATAACATTGGCACAAGTTGAATAGTGTATCCGTTGGACCAATGAAATTTGGTGCTTGGTACATCTTGGTATTCCTCACAATTCCCAAAGGTAATATGTTTTGCATGTAGTCTCACGATTGATGCATATCGAATATGCTTTTTCTTAAATATATCGAATCGTTATAACATAGGATTTTGCATGCACGCACATAGTCGACCAGGAATTTTAGTGTTGATGATCAAAGATTGGAAGGTAAATCAATCGGATTGCGTATTTGCGTAATGCACGTGTCAGTATACTTGATAATTCGATACGATTATGATAGCAAATATGCCAAATCTTTTTTGCAAATTGGAATAACTATTTTTAAGACCAAAGAAATTAGAGGAATCGTTACAATTCAGTATTTTACAAACTGCATTATGGACATTCGTTTTGCAAGTGGAATATCTTTATATATTTTTCTAAAGAATCTGCGTTGTATTTTCAAGAGTGGCTTATCACAATGCTTATGAACTTTAACAGTTGAAAAATAACCACATAATCAACACTCTCTTGAAATTTTTAAAACCTTATTCCGATTATGTGTCAATGGTTAACTTAATGGATCAAAGAATCAATTATCCGTCAAATAAAATCACATTGAAAATAACAAATACTTCTAACAGTTAAAAATTTAGTTCCTTACCCTTTCAAAAAACGGCGGGGAAATTTTTGAATATTAAACCACTTATGGGCACATGACTCGACAACACGTGACACAACTATGTTTCCACCCCCCTAATTACCCGCTTGATGAATTCAAGCGCCCAATCGACTCGTTTACATATATAAAAGCTGCAAAACGATTGATCACTTATTGATTGACACAAATTCACAGCCCAAACTACCGGGGCGATCGAGTTGAAATTTTCGGTGGTGAAATTAAAAAAAAATTCATCGGGAGGAAAAATCTCAAAATTTCGAAAAGTGCGATACTTTTCGATATATATCGAGTTGAATTAACATGGCAGCCTTATGGGACTAAAACTCTTTCCTTAATTACGACTAAACTTGGCGTCTCAGGGTAATCGTCTCCCATTGACGTAAACTAGATTTTTTGGTCGATTTTTTGGTACCTTCGTTATTCGTCGAACTCTTTCGATCACTGTGGAAATAATTTTTGAAAATCGACAATGCTTTTCTTATGGACCAACTTTGGAATTTTTTTTGACCCACTTGCAAAAGTAGTAGGACCGTCGCCGCCTAATACAATTTATCTAATTTTTTACCTGATTTTTGGGCTATCTCGGAATTTGCGTATGTCGAATAGATTCCGAGTTATTAGCATTATCGAAATAACATTGTCGAGATCGGACGATCGATAAATATCGATTTGAGAGCTGGCGCTTCAAAATTAGGCTATTCAGCTCAAAAAAGCATGCCTACAAACGTACCTCCGGTACGTCCAGGTTTTCATTTTTATTTAGATTTCGTAATATTTAACGAGTTATTTCATTCCGAATTTTTCCCAAATTATTTTCTTGAGCCCGCGGCAATCGCCGCCATTCCTCTCCGCCAAACGGGCGGTGGTCGGTGCCCGTAAGATATACACGCATTTCCCTATCTCATACGTGCATGTATACGGATGAAATTTGGAGAGGGCTAACATGGTTATGATCCCAGTAAAGCCTCACCGCCTAACTTTTTTGAGTATTGATTTTTTCATTACGTATTCGGTATCGCATATGCAACAGTCATTTGTTATATATGAGGATTTCCCATTGACATTGGCCATAGGCTTAGAAGGTGAATTTACTGAAATGGTGTAACGGAAAAGAGCATAACTTCCAAAGTATTTCACCTAGGCCAATGAAATTTGGCGAATAGGTACATCATTGTACTATTATTATGACCATATAAAATTTAGTCCAATAATGTCCATCACTTTCGATATATATCGAACCTACGTTTTCTTTAATTCTATCGAATGTTAATAACTTATTGGAATACTCATCTACGAAGGAAATTAGTGCCGGCATTACATGTAAAAAGACCAACCAATTAAAAAAAAACAGATAACATGGATATTTCAGAGTACCGGTGTCAGTAATATCGAATTTTCGATTCGATTATTATAACTAAAATGAATATTGAGATAACTTTATAAGTATTTGCGGTAGATGAATGAAATTTTGGTAAATTGGTACATATTGGTATTGCTCATAATTCAATGGGGAAATTTGTTTTGTATGTAGTCCCTTATTCGATATATATCGAATCTGCGTTTTCTTAAAATATATCGAATTGCTATAACACATAGGATTCGGCATCCACGGGCATATGTGCGATGGTAATAGATAGTGGATGACCATAGAATGATTTTCGAATCAATAGCTATGAGAATTTTGCCGTACTGATTTCAGTGTTATCGAACGTTCGATTCGATTATAATAAGAAATAGGAATATTGACATAACTTGGGAAGTATTTGAGGTACATGAATGAAATTTGGTGAATGGGTAGATATTGGTATTTGGCATCATGCACAGGGGATATACGTTTTGTATTTTGTCTCACATTCGATATATATCGAATCTGCGTTTTCTTAAAATATATCGAATTGCTATAACACACACGATCCGGCATCCACGGGCATATGTGCGATGGTAAGAGATAGTGGATGACGATACAATGAATTCCAAAGCAATAGCTATGAGCATTTTGCCGTACAGATGTCAGTGTAATCGAACGTTCGATTCGATTATAATAAGAAATAGGAATATGGACATAACTTGAGAACTATTTCACTTAGATGAATGAAATTTGGTAAATGGGTACATATTGGCATTTGGTATAATGCACAGGGGATATAAGTTTTGTATGTCGTCTCACATTCGATATATATCGAATCTGCGTTTTCTTCAAATGTATCGAATTGCTATACCATGAAAAATTAAGCATCCACGGGCATAGTTGTTATGGTATTAGATAGTGAATGACCATAGAATGAATTTTGAATCCATAGCTACGAGAATTTTGCCGTATAGATGTCAGTGTATTCGAAGTTCGATTCGATTATTATATGAAATACGAATATTGACATAACTTGAGAAGTATTTGAAGTAGATGAACGAAATTTGGTAAATGGGTACATATTGGTAGTCAACAAAAAGGGCAGGGGAAATACGTTTGTTATGTCGTCTAACATTCGATATATATCGAATCTACGTTTTCTTTAAGTTATCGAATTGCTATAACACGTAGAATTTAGCAGCCACGAGCATAGTTTAGAAGGTTATAGATAGTGGATGGATAGAATGAATAGAAATGAGTAACATACTGAAAATATGAAATCATTTGCCTATTTTTTATACACAGATGTAACTTTACTCATAAGTTCGATTGCATTACTGTAGCTAATAATCAAATTGACATATCTTCAAAACTATTTCAGTTAGAACAATGATATTTGTAGTGTGCGTACGTGTTGGTATACCACTTACTTTCCAATAGAAAACAATGAAGGTAATGGGCTAACTGTCGATATATATTGATTATGCGTTTTCATAATTTATGTCGAATTACTTCAACTTGACATGTTGGAATTTTCGAACTTTTTAACAACTTATGGACCCCGGACTAAGCTTCTTGTGACACAACACTATCTCAACACCTTTCACTAACACGCTTGAAGAATTCAAGCATTATATACTCGTTACATATATAAAAGCTGCAAATCGATTGATCACTTATTCATTGATACAAATTCACAGCCCAAACTACCGGGCCGATCGAGTTGAAATTTTCGGTGGTAAAACTTAAAAAAAATTCATCGGGAGGAAAAATCTCAAAATTCCAAAAAGTTCGATACTTTTCGATATATATCGACTTGAATTAACATGGCAGCCTTATGGGACTAAAACTGTTTCCTTAATTACGACATAACTAGGCTTCTCAGGGTAATCGTCTACCATTGACGTAAACTAGATTTTTTGGTCGATTTTTTGGTACCTTCGTTTTTCGTCGAACTCTTTCGATCACTGTCGAAATAATTTTTGAAAATCGACAATGCTTTTCTTATGGACCAACTTTGGAATTTTTTTTGACCCACTTGCAAAAGTAGTAGGACCGTCGCCGCCTAATACAATTTATCTAATTTTTTACCTGATTTGTTGGCTATATCGGAATTTTCGTATGTCGAATAGATTCCGAGTTATTAGCATTATCGAAATAACATTGTCGAGATAGGACGATCGATAAATATCGATTTGAGAGCTGGCGCTTCAAAATTAGGCTATTCAGCTCAAAAAAGGATGCCTACAAACGTACTTCGGTACGTCCAGGTTTTCATTTTTATTTAGATTTCGTAATATTTAACGAGTTATTTCATTCCGAATTTTTCCCAAATTATTTTCTTGAGCCCGCGGCAATCGCCGCCATTCCTCTCCGCCAGACGGGCGGTGGTCGGTGCCCGTAAGATATACACGCATTTCCCTATCTCATACGTGCATGTATACGGATGAAATTTGGAGAGGGCTAACATGGTTATGATCCCAGTAAAGCCTCACCGCCTAACTTTTTTGAGTATTGATTTTTTCATTACGTATTCGGTATCGCATATGCAACAGTCATTTGTTATATATACGGATTTCCTATTGACAATGGCCATAGGCTTAGAAGGTGAATTTACTGCAATGGTGTAACGGAAAAGAGCATAACTTCCAAAGTATTTCACCTAGGCCAATTAAATTTGGCGAATAGGTACATCATTGTATTATTATTATGACCATATAAAATTTAGTCCAATAATGTCCATCACTTTCGATATATATCGAACCTACGTTTACTTTAATTCTATCGAATGTTAATAACTATTTGAAATACATATCTTGAGAGTTACTTATGCCGGCATAACATGTGAAACGACCAACCAATGGAAAAAAAACAAATGACATGCGTATTTCCGAGAACTTATGTCAGTACAATCGAATTTTCGATTGGATTATTATAACTAAAATGAATATTGAGATACCCTGATAAGTATTTTAGGTAGGTCAATGAAATTTGGTAAATTGGTACATATTGGTGTTCCTCTTCATGCAATGGGGAAATATGTTTTGCATGTAGTCCCATATTCGATATATATCGAATCTGCGTTTTCTTAAAATATATCGAATTGCTAAAAAACGTACGATTCGACATCCACGGGCATATGTGCGACGGTAACAGATAGTGGATGACCATAGAATGAATTATGAATCAATAGCTATGAGCATTTTGCCGTACAGATGTCAGTGTAATCGAACGTTCGATTCGATTATAATAAGAAATAGGAATGTTGACATAACTTTAAAAGTATTTCAGGTAGATGGATGAAATTTGGTAAATGGGTAGAGATTGGAATTCGGCATAACGCATAGGGGATATTCGTTTTGTATGTCGACTCACATTCGATATATATCGAATCATCGTTTTCTTCAAATGTATCGAATTGCTATAGTACGTAAAAATTAAGCATCCGAGGGTATATTGTGATGGTAAAAGATAGTGGATGACCATAGAATGAAATTCGAATCAATAGCTATGATTTTTTTACCACACAGATGTCAGTATAATCGAAGTTCAATTCGATTATTATGTGAAATACGAATATTGGCATAACTTGAGAAGTATTTCAGGAAGATGAATGAAATTTTGTAAATGGGTACAGATTGGTATTTGGCATAATGCACAGGGGATATACGTTTTGTATGTTGGCTCTTATTCGATATATATCGAATCTGCGTTTTCTTCAAATGTATCGAAAATCTATACTACGTAAAAATTAAGCATCCACGGGCATAGTTGTGATGGAAATAGATAGTGGATGACAATAGAATGAAATTTGAATCAATACCTATGAGCATTTTTCCGTACAGAATTCAGAGTAATCGAACGTTCGATTCGATTATAATAAGAAATAGGAATGTTGACATAACTTTAGAAGTATTTCAGGTAGATGGATGAAATTTGGTACATGGGTACAGATTGGTATTTGGCATACTGCACAGGAGATATACGTTTTGTATGTTGGCTCACATTCGATATATATCGAATCTGCGTTTTCTTCAAATGTATCGAATTGCTATACTACGTAAAAATTAAGCATCCACGGGCATAGTTGTGATGGAAATAGATAGTGTATGACCATAGAATGAAATTCGAATCAATAGCTATGAGATTTTTACCATACAGATGTCAGTATAATCGAAGTTCAATTCGATTATTATATGAAATACGAATATTGACATAACTTAAGAATAATTTGAGCTAGATAATTGAAATTTGGTGAATGGGTACATATTGGTATTTTACTAACGCACAGGGGAAATACGTTTTGTATGTCGTCTCACAATCGATATATATCGAATCCGCTTTTCATTAAAATATATCGAATTGGTATATCACATAGAATTTAGCATCCACGGGCATAGTTGTGATGGTAATAGATATTTGATGACCATAGAACGAATTTTAAATCAAAAGCAATGAGTATTTCACTGTACCGATGTCAGTATAATCGTAAGTTCGATTCGATTATTACGGCAAATACCTTAATTAATATAACTTGATAAGTATTTCAGGTAGATCAAAGAAATTTGGTAAATGGGTAAATATTGCTATTTTTCTTAATCCAAAGGTGAAAAATGTTTTGTATGTAGTCTTACAATCGTTATATATCGAATCTGCGTTTCCTTTAAATGTATTGATTTGCTATACCACGTAGGTTTTAGCATCCACGGGCATAGTTGAGAGGTGAGAGATAGTGAATGACCGTAGAATGAATATATACAATATCTATGAGGATTTTACTTTATATATGTAAGTTTATTTGAAATTTCGATTCCATTATTATAACAAATACGAATATTGACATAACTTGAAAAGTATTTAAGGTCGATGAATGAAATTTGGTAAATGAGTAAATAATGGTATTCCTCATAATGCACATAGGAAACATGTTTTGTATTTAGTCTCTCATTCGATATATATCGAATCTGCGATTACTTAAAATGTATCAAATTGCTTTAAAACATAATATTTAGTGTACACGGGCATATTTGAGAAGGTTTACAGATAATGGATGAAAAGAATGAATCCGTATGGATTTAATGATGATAGTATGAATAGATTTGTGTATTTTTCAAAACTGATGTCACATCAACTATATGTTCGATTCGATTATTGTAGAAAATATGCAAATTGACATATCTTCATAACTATTTCAGTTATAGGTATGAAATTTCGTGTGTGAGTACATTTTAGTATTCCACTTGCTGTCAAATAGAATTTAATGAAGGCAATGGGCTAAGTTCAACTAATATCAAATATGAGTTTTCATAAAATTAATCGAATGGCTTTACCTTTTATATGGTGAATATTTCGAACTTTTAACCAACTTATGGACCCAGGACCAGGCCACCATTCACACCACCATATCTCCTTACCCACCACGACACGCTTGATATATTCAAGCGCATATCGACTCGTTACATATATTAAAGCTGCAATGTCATTGATCACTTATTCATTGATACAAATTCGCAGCCCAAACTGCCGGGCCGATCGAGATGAAATTTCCGGTAGTAAAACTAAAAAAAAATTCATCGGGAGAAAAAATCTGAAAATTCCAAAAAGTGCGATACTTTTCGATATATATCGAGTTGAATTAACATGGCAGCCTTATGGGACTAAAAATCTTTCCTTAATATCGTCGCGAATAAAAGGCCCAGAGACATGTTCTCCCATTGACGTAAACAAGATTTTTTGGTCGATTTTTTGATACCTTGGTTTTCCATCGATCTCTCTCGATCACGGTCGAAATAATTTTTGAAAATCGACAATGCTTTTCTTATGGACCAACTTTGGAATTTTTTTTTACCCACTTGCAAAAGTAGTAGGACCGTCGCCGCCTAATACAATTTATCTTATTTTTTACCTGATTTTTTGGCTATCTCGGAATTTTCGTATGTCGAATAAATTCCGAGTTATTAGCATTATCGAAATAACATTGTCGAGATAGGACGATCGATAAATATCGATTTGAGAGCTGGCGCTTCAAAATTAGGCTATTCAGCTCAAAAAAGCATGCCTACAAACGTACCTTCGGTACGTCCAGGTTTTCATTTTTATTTAGATTTCGTAATATTTAACGAGTTATTTCATTCCGAATTTTTCCCAAATTATTTTCTTGAGCCCGCGGCCATCGCCGCCATTCCTCTCCGCCAAACGGGCGGTGGTCGGTGCCCGTAAGATATACACGCATTTCCCTATCTCATACGTGCATGTATACGGATGAAATTTGGAGACGGCTAACATAGGACTAATCCCAGTAAAGCCTCACCGCCCAACTTTTTAAGTATTGATTTTTTCATTACGTAATTGGTATCGCCTATGCAACAGTCATTTGTTATGTATACGGATTATGCATTGACATGGGCCCATATCTTAGAACGTGACTTTACTGCTATGGTGAAACGGAAATGAGCATAACATCCAAAGTACTCCACCTAGGCCTATGAAATTCGGCCAGTAGGTACATCATAGTATTCCAAATATTACTATATAAAATAGAGAACGTAAATGGACATCACTTTCGATATATATCGAAACTACGTTATCTTGAATTTTATCGAATGCTACTAACTTTTTGGAATACTCATCTCCGGGTGTTGTTGTGCCGGCATAACATGTGATACGACCAACCAATGGAGAATTTAAACAAATGACATGCGTATTTCAGATAACCGGACTCAGTAAAATCGAATATTCGATTCGATTATTATAACTAAAATGAATATTGAGATAACTTATTAAGTATTTGTGGTAGAAGAATGAAATTTAGTAAATTGGTACATATTGGTATTCCTCATAATGCAATGGGGAAAAATGTTTTGCATGTAGTCCCATATTCGATATATATCGAATCTGCGTTTTCTTAAAATATATCGAATTGCTATAACACATACGATTCGGCATCCTTGGGCAAATGTGCGATGGTAATAGATAGTGGATGACCATAGAATGTATTTCGAATCAATAGCTACAGAATTTTGCCGTACAGATGTCAGTTTAATCGAACGTTCGATTCGATAATAATAAGAAATAGGAATATTGACATAACCTGAGAAGTATTTGAGGTAGAAGAATGAAATTTGGTAACTGATTACATATTGGTATTTTGCATAATGTACAGGGGATACACGTTTTGTATGTCGTCTCACATTCGATATATATCGAATCTGCGTTTTCTTAAAATATATCGAATTGCTATACTTCGTAAAAATTAAGCATCCACGGGCATAGTTGTGATGGTAATAGATAGTGGATGACCATAAAATGAAAATCGAATCCATATCTATGAGATTTTTACCATACAGATGTCAGTATAATCGAAGTTCAATTCGATTATTATATGAAATACGAATATTTACATTACTTGAGAAGTATTTCAGGTAGATGAATGAAATTTGGTAACTGAGTACATATTGGTATTTGGCATAATGCACAGGGGATATACGTTTTGTATGTCGTCTCACATTCGATATATATCGAATCTGCGTTTTCTTAAAATATATCGAATTGCTATACTATGTAAAAATTGAGCATCCACGGGCAAAGTTGTGATGGTAAGAGATATCGGATGACCATAACATGAAATTGGAATCAATATCTATGAGATTTTTATCATACAGATGTCAGTATAATCGAAGTTCAATTCGATTATTATATGAAATTCGAATATTAATATAACTTGAGAATTATTAGGGGTAGATGAATGAAATTTGGTGAATGGGTTTATATTGGTATTCCACATAACGCACAGGGGAATTACGTTTTGTATGTCGTCTCACATTCGATATATATCGAATCCGCTTTCCATTAAAATATATCGAATTGCTATATCATATATAATTTAGCATCCATGGGCATAGTTGTGATGGTAATAGATATTTGATGACCATAGAACGAAACTCTAATCGATATCGATGAGTATTTCACTGTACAGATGTCAGTATAGTCGTAAGTTCGATTCGATTATTACGGTAATACGTACATTGATATAACTTGATATGTAATTCAGGTAGATCAAAGAAATTTGGCAAATGGGTACCTATTGGTGTTTCTCTTAATGCAAAGGGGAAAAACGTTCTGTATATAGTCTCACATTCGATATATATCGAATCTGCGTTTTCTTTAAATGTATCGAATTGCTATACTACGTAGGTTTTAGCATACACGGGCATAGTTGAGTAGGTAAAAGATAGTGTATGACTATAGAATGAATCTCTAATCAATACCTTTGAGTATTTTACCGTACAGATGTCAGTATATTCGAAAGATCGATTCGAATATTATCACAAATACGAATATTGACATTACTTCATAAGTATTTGAGGTAGTGGAATGAAATTTGGTAAATGAGTACTAATTGGTATTCCTCATTATGCACATGGGAAATATTTTTTATGTAGTCTCTCATTCGATATATATTGAATCCGCGTTTCCTTAAAATGAATCAAATTGCTATAGCACATAATATTTAGTATCCAGGGGCATAGTTGAGGTTTATAGATAGTGGATGAATAGAATGAATCGGAATGGATAATATGATGAATGTATGACTAGATTAACGTATTTTGCAAACAGATGTCGCTTTATTCATAAGTTCGACTCGGTTATTGTAGCAAATATTCAAGTTGACATATCATCATGACTATTTAAATTAGATCAATGAAATTTGGAATATGATTTTTTATTAATATTCCTCTTACTGCCAAGTAGAAAAATAAGGAAGATAATTGGCTAACTTTTGATTAGCATCGAATATCAATTTTAATAAAATATATCAAATTGCTTTAACTTAACGTGATAGATTTTTCCAAGTTTTCATCAACTTATGGACCCAAGACCAAACTACTTATGACACAACGATACACACTATACCCTTCACTAACACGCTTGAAGAATTCAAGCGATAAAATACTCGTTAGATATATAAAAGCTGCAGATTGATTGTTGACTTATTGATTGATACAAATTCACAGCCTTAACTACCGGGCCGATCGAGATGAAATTTTCGGTGGTAAAATTAAAAAAAAATTCATCGGGAGGAAAAATCTCAAAATTCCGAAAAGTGCGATACATTTCGATATATATCGAGTTGAATTATCATGGCAGCCTTATGGGACTAAAACTGTTTCCTTAATTACGACATAACAAGGCGTCTCAGGGTAATCTTCTCCCATTGACGTAAACTAGATTTTTTGGTCGATTTTTTGGTGTTTTAGTTTTTCCTCGATCTCTTTCGATCACTGTCGAAATAATTTTTGAAAATCGACAATGCTTTTCTTATGGACCAACTTTGGAATTTTTTTTTACCCACTTGCAAAAGTCGTAGGACCGTCGCCGCCTAATACAATTTATCTAATTTTTTACTTGATTTTTTGGTTTTCTCGGAATTTTCGCATGTCGAATAGATTCCGAGTTATTAGCATTATCGAAATAACATTGTCGAGATAGGACGATCGATAAATATCGATTTGAGAGCTGGCGCTTCAAAATTAGGCTATTCAGCTCAAAAAAGCATGCCTACAAACGTACCTTCGGTACGTCCAGGTTTTCATTTTTATTTAGATTTCGTAATATTTAACGAGTTATTTCATTCCGAAATTTTCCCAAATTATTTTCTTGAGCCCGCGGCAATCGCCGCCATTCCTCTCCGCCAAACGGGCGGTGGTCGGTCTCCGGAACAAATACACGCATTTCCCTATCCCATTCATGTATTTAGGCGGGTGAAATTTGCGGAGGGCTGACAGGACTATACCCAGTATAGCCTCACGGCATAACTTTTTAAAGTATTGATTTTTTCATTACGAAACCAGTATCGCATAGGCGACACTCATTTGTTATGTATACGGATTTTGCATTGACATGGGCCCATGCTTTAGAAAGTGACTTTGCTGCTATGGTGAAACGGAAATGCGCATAACTTCCAAAGTATTTCACCTAAGCCTATGAAATTTGGCGAAGCGGTACATCATTGTATTGTGCATTTGACCATATAAAATGTAGTCCAGTACTGGTCATTACTTTCGATATATATCGAAACTACGTTTTCTTGGATTTTATCGAAAGCTAATAACTTATTGGAATACTCATCTCCGGGGAGAGTTGTGCCGGCATAACATGTGAACCGACCAACCAATGGAAAAAAAACAAATGACATGCGTATTTCCGAGAACCTATGTCAGTATAATCGAATTATTCGATTCGATTATTTTAACTAATATGAATATTGAGATAACTTGACAAGTTTTTGTGGTAGATGAATGAAATTTGGTAAATTGGTACATATTGGTATTCCTCATAATGGAACGTGGAAATATGTTTTGCATGTAGTCCCATATTCGATATATATCGAATCTGCGTTTTCTTAAAATATATCGAATTGCTATAACACATACGATTCGGCATCCACGGGCATATGTGCGATGCTAATAGATAGTGGATGACCATAGAATGATTTTCGAATCAATAGCTATGAGAATTTTGCCGTACTGATTTCAGTGTTATCGAACGTTCGATTCGATTATAATAAGAAATAGGAATATTGACATAACTTGGGAAGTATTTGAGGTAGGTAAATGAAATTTGGTGAATGGGTAGATATTGGTATTTGGCATCATGCACGGGGGATATACGTTTTGTATTTTGTCTCACATTCGATATATATCGAATCTGCGTTGTCTTAAAATATATCGAATTGCTATAACACATACGATGCGGCATCCACGGGCATATGTGCGATGGTAAGAGATAGTGGATGACGATACAATGAATTTCAAAGCAATAGCTATGAGCATTTTGCCGTACAGATGTCAGTGTAATCGAACGTTCGATTCGATTATAATAAGAAATAGGAATATGGACATAACTTGAGAACTATTTCACTTAGATGAATGAAATTTGGTAAATGGGGACATATTGGCATTTGGTATAATGCACAGGGGATATAAGTTTTGTATGTCGTCTCACATTCGATATATATCGAATCTGCGTTTTCTTCAAATGTATCGAATTGCTATACCATGAACAATTAAGCATCCACGGGCATAGTTGTTATGGTATTAGATAGTGAATGACCATAGAATGAATTTTGAATCCATAGCTACGAGAATTTTGCCGTATAGATGTCAGTGTAATCGAAGTTCGATTCGATTATTATATGAAATACGAATATTGACATAACTTGAGAAGTATTTGAAGTAGATGAATGAAATTTGGTAAATGGGTACATATTGGTAGTCAACAAAACGGGCAGGGGAAATACGTTTGTTATGTCGTCTAACATTCGATATATATCGAATCTACGTTTTCTTCAAAGGTATCGAATTAAATTACCACGTTAAAATTAAGCATCCACGGGCATAGTTTTTATGGTAATAGAGAGTGGATGACCATAAAATAAAATTCGATACAAAAGCTATGAGATATTTACCATGCAGATGTCAGTATAATCGAAAGTTCGATTCGATTGTTATCTTAAATACGCATTTTGACATAACTTGAGAAGTATTTGAAGTAGATGAATGAAATTTGATAAATGGGTACATATTGGTAATCCACATAACGCGAAGAGGAATTACGTTTTGTGTGTCGTCTCAAATTCGATATATATCGAATCAGCGTTTCCTTAAAATGTATCGAATAGCTGTATCACATTAAAATTTGCATACACGGGCATAGTTGTGATGGTAAAAGATATTATATGACCATAGAACGAAACTCTTATCGATAGCGATGAGTATTTCACTGTACAGATGTCAGTTTAATCGTAAGTTCGATTCGAATATTACGGCAAATACGTATATTAATATAACTTGATAAGTATTTAAGGTAGATCAAAGAAATTTGGTAAATGGGTACATATTGGTAATCTACAAAACGCGCTGGGGAAATACGTTTTGTATGTCTATTGACTTTCGATATATATCGAATCCTCTTTTCCTTCAAATATATCGAAAACCTATATCACATAGAATTTAGCATCCACGGGCGAAGTTGTGATGATAATAGATATAAAATGACCATAGAACGAATCTCTAATCAATAGTGATGAGTATTCCACTGTACAGATGTCAGTATAATCGTAAGTTCGATTCGATTTTACGGGTAATACGTATATTAATATAACTTGATAAGTATTTCAGGTAGATCAAAGAAATTTGGTAAATGGGTACATATTGGTGTTCCTCTTAATGCACATATGAAAAATGTTTTGTATGTAATCTCTCATTCGACATATATCCAATCTGCGCTTCCTTAAAATGTATCGAATTGCTATAACACGTAGCAGCCACGAGCATAGTTTAGAAGTTATAGATAGTGGATGGATAGAATGAATAGAAATGAGTAACATACTGAAAATATGAAATCATTTGCCTATTTTTTATACACAGATGTAACTTTACTCATAAGTTCGATTGATTACTGTAGCTAATAATCAAATTGACATATCTTCAAAACTATTTCAGTTAGAACAATGATATTTGTAGTGTGGGTACGTGTTGGTATACCACTTACTTCCCAATAGAAAACAATGAAGGTAATGGGCTAACTGTCGATATATATTGATTATGCGTTTTCATAATTTATGTCGAATTACTTCAACTTGACATGGTGGAATTTTCGAACTTTTTAACAACTTATGGACCCCGGACTAAGCTTCTTGTGACACAACACAATCTCCACACCTTTCACTAACACGCTTGAAGAATTCAAGCATTATATACTCGTTGCATATAATAAAGCTGCAATTTGACTGAACACTGACTCATTGATACAAATTCACAGCCCAAACTGCCGAATCGATCGAGATGAAATTTTCGGTGGTAAAACTAAAAACAAATTCATCGGGAGGAAAAATCTCAAAATTCCGAAAAGTGCGATACTTTTCGATATATATCGAGTTGAATTAACATGGCAGCCTTATGGGACTAAAACTCTTTCCTTAATTACGACTAAACTTGGCGTCTCAGGGTAATCGTCTCCCATTGACGTAAACTAGATTTTTTGGTCGATTTTTTGGTACCTTCGTTATTCGTCGAACTCTTTCGATCACTGTCGAAATAATTTTTGAAAATCGACAATGCTTTTCTTATGGAACAACTTTGGAATTTTTTTTGATCCACTTGCAAAGGTAGTTGGACGTTCGCCGCCTAATACATTGTTTCTAATTTTTAGCCTGATTTTTCAGCTATCTCGGAATTTTCGTTTGTCGAATAGATTCCGAGTTATTAGCATTATCGAAATAACATTGTCGAGATAGGACGATCGATAAATATCGATTTGAGAGCTGGCGCTTCAAAATTAGGCTATTCAGCTCAAAAAAGCATGCCTACAAACGTACCTCCGGTACGTCCAGGTTTTCATTTTTATTTAGATTTCGTAATATTTAACGAGTTATTTCATTCCGAATTTTTCCCAAATTATTTTCTTGAGCCCGCGGCAATCGCCGCCATTCCTCTCCGCCAAACGGGCGGTGGTCGGTGCCCGTAAGATATACACGCATTTCCCTATCTCATACGTGCATGTATACGGATGAAATTTGGAGAGGGCTAACATGGTTATGATCCCAGTAAAGCCTCACCGCCTAACTTTTTGGGGTATTGATTTTTTCATTACGTATTCGGTATCGCATATGCAACAGTCATTTGTTATATATACGGATTTCCCATGGACATTGGCCATAGGCTTAGAAGGTGAATTTACTGCAATGGTGTAACGGAAAAGAGCATAACTTCCAAAGTATTTCACGTAGGCCAATGAAATTTGGCGAATAGGTACATCATTGTATTATTATTATGACCATATAAAATTTAGTCCAATAATGTCCTTCACTTTCGATATATATCGAACCTACGTTTTCTTTAATTCTATCGAATGTTAATAACTATTTGAAATACATATCTTGAGAGTTACTTATGCCGTCATTACATGTGAAACGACCAACCAATTGAAAAAAAAACAGATGACATGGATATTTCAGAGTACCGGTGTCAGTAATATCGAATTTTCGATTCGATTATTATAACTTAAATGAATATTGAGATAACTTGATAAGTATTTGAGGTAGATGAATGAAATTTGGTAAATTGGTACATATTGGTATTGCTCATAATTCAATGGGGAAATTTGTTTTGTATGTAGTCCCATATTCGATATATATCGAATCTGCGTTTTCTTAAAATATATCGAATTCCTAGAACACATACGATTCGGCATCCACGGGCATATGTGCGATGGTAATAGATAGTGGATGACCATAGAATGATTTTCGAATCAATAGCTATGAGCATTTTGCCGTACAGATTTCAGTGTTATCGAACGTTCGATTCGATTATAATAAGAAATAGGAATATTGACATAACTTGAGAAGTGTTTGAGGTAGATGAATGAAATTTGGTAAATGGGTAGATATTGGAATTTGGCATCATGCACAGGGGATATACGTTTTGCATTTTGTCTCGCATTCGATATATATCGAATCTGCATTTTCTTAAAATATATCGAATTGCTATAACACATACGATTTGGCATCCACGGGCATATGCGCGATGGTAATAGATAATGCATGACCATAGATTGAATTTCGAATCAATAGCTTTGAGCATTTTGCCGCACATATGTCAGTGTAATCGAACGTTCGATTCGATTATAATAAGAAATAGGAATATTGACATAACTTGAGAAGTGTTTGAGGTAGATGAATGAAATTTGGTAAATGGGTACATATTGGTATTTGGCATAATGAACCGGGGATATACGTTTTGTATGTCGTCTCACAATCGATACATATCGAACCTGCGTTTTCATCAAATGTATCGAATTGCTATACTACGTAAAAATTAAGCATCCGAGGGCATAGTTGTGATTGAAATAGATAGTGGATCACCATAGAATGAAATTCAAAGAAATAAATATGAGAATTTTACCATACAGATGTCATTATAATCGAAGTTCGATTCGATTATTATATGAAATACGAATATTGACATAACTTGAGAATTATTTGAGATACATGAATGAAATTTGGTGAATGGGTACATATTGGTATTCCTCATAACGCACAGTGGAAATTCGTTTTGTATGTCGTCTCACATTCGATATATATCGAATCCGCTTTTCATTAAAATATATCGAATTGCTATATCACATAGTATTTAGCATCCACGGGCATAGTTGTGATGGTAATAGATATTTGATGACCATAGAACGCAACTTTAATCAATAGCAATGAGTATTTCACTGTACCGATGTCAGTATAATCGTAAGTTCGATTCGATTAATATCGCAAATACGAATATTGATATAACTTGATAAGTATTTCAGGTAGATCAAAGAAATTTGGTAAATGGGTACATATTGGTATTTCTCATTATGCCAAGGGGAAATACGTTTTGTATGTAGCCTCACATTCGATATATATCGAATCTTCGTTTCCTTAAAATGTATCGATTTGCTATACCACGTAGGTTTTGGCATCCGCGGGCATAGTTGAGAAGGTGAGAGATAGTGGATGACCATAGAATGAATATTAATCAATATCTCTGAGCATTTTACTTTATGTATGTAAGTATATTCGAAATATCGATTCGATTATTATAACAAATACGAATATTGACATAACTTGAAAAGTATTTGAGGTAGATGAATGAAATTTGGTAAATGAGTAAATATTGGTATTCTTCAAAATGCACATAGGACATATGTTTTGTATTTAGTCTCTCATTCGATATATATCGAAAATGCGATTACTTAAGATGTATCACATTGCTTTACAACATAATATTTTGTATCCACGGGCATATTCGAGAAGGTTTATAGATAATGGATGAATAGAATGAATTTGTATGGATATTTTGATGAAAGTATGAATAGATTTGTGTATTTTTCAATACAGATGTAACTTTATTCATAAGTTCGATTCGATTATTGTAGCAAATATGCAAATTGACATATCTTAATAACTATTTCAGTTAGAGGTATGAAATTTCGTGTGTGAGTACATATTAGTATTCCACTTGCTGTCAAATAGAAATTAATGTAGACTATGGGCCAAGTTCCAATTAATATCAAATATGAGTTTTCATAAAATTAATCGACTGGCTTTACCTTTGACATGGTGAATTTCTCATACTTTTCAACAACTTATGGACCCAGGACCAGGCCACCATTCACACCACCATATCTCCTTACCCACCACGACACGCTTGAAGAATTCAAGCATTATATACTCGTTGGATATATAATAGCTGCATTCGGATTAACCATTGACTCATTGATACAAATTCACAGCCTTAACTACCGGGCCGATCGAGATGAAATTTTTGGTGGTAAAACTAAAAAAAAATTCATCGGGAGGAAAAATCTCAAAATCCCGAAAAGTGCGATACTTTTCGATATATATCGAGTTGAATTAACATGGCAGCCTTATGGGACTAAAACATTTTCCTTAATATCGTCATAACTAAGTGTCTCAGGGCAATCGTCTCCCCCTGACGTAAACTAGATTTTTTGGTCGTTTTTTTGATACCTTAACTTTTTGCGTATCTTACTCGATCACTGTCGAAATAATTTTTAAAAATCGACAATGCTTTTCTTATGGGCAAACTTTGGAATTTTTTTTGACCCACTTGCAAAGGTAGTTGGACGTTCGCCGCCTAATACATTGTTTCTAATTTTTAGCCTGATTTTTAAGCTATCTCGGAATTTTTGTATGTCGAATAGATTCCGAGTTATTAGCATTATCGAAATAACATTGTCGAGATAGGACGATCGATAAATATCGATTTGAGAGCTGGCGCTTCAAAATTAGGCTATTCAGCTCAAAAAAGCATGCCTACAAACGTACCTTCGGTACGTCCAGGTTTTCATTTTTATTTAGATTTCGTAATATTTAACGAGTTATTTCATTCCGAATTTTTCCCAAATTATTTTCTAGAGCCCGCGGCAATCGCCGCCATTCCTCTCCGCCAAACGGGCGGTGGTCGGTGCCCGTAAGTAATACACGCATTTCCCTATCTCATACGTGCATGTATACGGATGAAATTTGGAGAGGGCTAACATGGTTATGATCCCAGTAAAGCCTCACCGCCTAACTTTTTTGAGTATTGATTTTTTCATTACGTATTCGGTATCGCATATGCAACAGTCATTTGTTATATATAGGGATTTCCCATTGACATTGGCCATAGGCTTAGAAGGTGAATTTACTGCAATGGTGTAACGGAAAAGAGCATAACTTCCAAAGTATTTCACCTAGGCCAATGAAATTTGGCGAATAGGTACATCATTGTGTTATTATTATGACCATATAAAATTTAGTCCAATAATGTCCATCACTTTCGATATATATCGAACCTACGTTTTCTTTAATTCTATCGAATGTTAATAACTTATTGGAATACTCATCTACGAAGGAAATTAGTGCCGGCATTACATGTAAAAACGACCAACCAATTGAAAAAAAGCAGATGACATGGATATTTCAGAGTACCGGTGTCAGTAATATCGAATTTTCGATTCGATTATTATAACTAAAATGAATATTGAGATAACTTTTTAAGTATTTGCGATAGATGAATGAAATTTGGTAAATTGGTACATATTGGTATTGCTCATAATTCAATGGGGAAATTTGTTTTGTATGTAGTCCCTTATTCGATATATATCGAATCTGCGTTTTCTTAAAATATATCGAATTGCTATAACACATACGATTCGGCATCCACGGTCATATGTGCGATGGTAATAGATAGTGGATGACCATAGAAGGAATTTCCAATCAATAGCTATGAGAATTTTGCTGTACAGATTTCAGTGTTATCGAACTTTCGATTCGATTATTATACGAAATAGGATTATTGACATAACTTGAGAAGTATTTCAGGTAGATGAATGAAATTTGGTAAATAGGTACATATTAGTAATTGGCATAATTCACAGGGGATAAACGTTTTGTATGTCATCTCAAATTCGATATATATCGAATCTGCGTTTTCTTCGAATGTATCGAATTGCTATACTACGTAAAATTAAGCACCCACGGGCTTAGTTGTGATGGTAATAGATAGCGGATGACCATAGAATGAAATTTGAATCAAAAGCTATGAGATTTTTACCATACAGATGTCAGTATAATCGAAGTTCAATTCGATTTTTATATGAAATACGAATATTGACATAACTTGAGAAATATTTGAGGAAGTTGAATGAAATTTGGTAAATGGATACATATTGGTAATTCACATAACTCACAGGGGAAATACGCTTTGTATGTCGTCTCACATTCGATATATATCGAATCCACTTTTCATTAAAATGTATCGAATTGCTATATCACATAATATTTAGTATCCACGGGCAAAGTTGAGAAGGTCATATACAGTTGATGAAAAGAATGAATGGAAATGTATAATATGATGAAAGTATGAATAGATTTGTTTTTTCTCAATACAGATGTCACTTTATTCATTAGTTCGAATCGATTATGGTAGCAAATATTAAAATTGACATATCTTCATAAGTATTTAAGGTAGACCAATTAAATTTGGAATGTGAGTACTTATTATTATTTCACTTACTGCTAAATAGAAAAATAATGCAGCTTATGGGCCAACTTTCGATTACCATCGAGTATCCGTTTTGATAAAATATATTAAATTGCTTTAACTTGACGTGGTGAATCTTTCGAACTTTTCAACAACTTATGGACCCAAGACCAAACTACTTATGACACAACGATACACACTATACCCTTCACTAACACGCTTGAAGAATTCAAGCATTATATACTCGTTACATATATAAAGTGGGAAAGTAATTGATTGATTGGGTGATTGACACAAATTAGTAGCCCAAACTGTGATATTTGTGGGTATATGGAATATTGGACGTAAAAGTAAAAAAAAATTCATCGGGAGGAAAAATCTGAAAAGTTGAAAAAGTCGATTAGTTTTCGAGATATATCGACTTGAATTAACATGGGAGCCTTATGGGACTACGACTTTTTCGCTTTTATTTTGTACTTTTAAACGTCCGAGGAACATGATATTCAATGGACATGGACTAGATTTTTTGGTCGATTTTTTGGTGTGGTTGCCATACCGACGAATTGATATTTAGTATTTTTTATTACTGTTTGAATGCTCTCAATGCTTTTCTTATGGGAAAACTTTGGGAATTTTTTTGACCAACTTGCAATCATCACAGGACAAATTCCTTTGCCAAAAAGTTAGATAATTCTTTGGTTAATTTTTTGGCTATCTTAAAATTTTCGTACGTCGAAACAATTCCGAGGAATAAACGATTTCGATTTAACATTGTCGTGATGGGCGAATTTTCAAACTCGGATTTCAGCCTTGAGACATGTGCCATATGAAAATTTGGAATCTCCAAGAAAAACCGTTAGAGGGTTCTCCGAACCCTCACGTTTGAGCTTACTTTCGCCGTAACCCTCTTGGTTAATTCATAATTAAATTCCGAAAAATGTCCTGCAAGCGACAAATCATTGTCGCCATTTTTTTGTGGAGCATGCAATCTTGAATATCTTAGCAACCGTTTAAGCTAGAGGAATGAAATTTTCAGAGTAATAATATTATTAAAATGGTCAACTTTTGCAATGATGACCATTCCGCTCGATCGATTCATGTGCGAGTTATATCGATACGAATCTCCTTGGTTACGCTTTAATCGCTAATAACTTTTTTATTAATCAAGTTTTGAACATGAATGTCATACAAAATACGACTGAAAATGTCATTCATCCGACAAAAGTTAAATCAGGCGAATCGATTGATTAGACTCGAAGTTATGATCGATACAAGGTTGTATTCGATTGAGCCATTTTTTGGGCTTATTTACATAGTTACGGAAATAAAAATTTTAACAATATGTAAGGAAAAAAATGAATTATGCGCACAAATAAATTATTTAGATGAATTATGTTTCCTACTGAAGATACATCGATTTGAATTTATATCTTTTTGTATTAGGCCCCCGTAAGAAATACACGCATCCCGTCCAATTACGTCACCAATATAAGAACATAGGCTACATTTTGAAAGCGGGGATATTAGAGAAGGAAGGGATAAGGGAGTGACCATAGAAGAGATACAATAGGATTGCGGATTTTACAGTACAGATGTCAGCAGTGTCTAAAGTACGATTCGATTAGTATAGCAAATACGCAAATTGGCATAACTTGATAAGTGTGTACGTTGGACCAATGAAACTTGGTAAACAGGTACATCTTGGTATTCCTCACGATACTCTATGGTATTATGTTTTGTATTCAGTCTCACGTTCGATATATATCGAATCTACTTTTTCTTAAAATATATCGAATTGCTATAACATGTAGGATTTAACATTCAAGGACATAGTTCACTAGGGATTAAATAGTAGATACCCATAGACTGGATTTAAAACCAATTGCATTGCGGATTTTACAGTACAGATGTCAGTATGATCGAAAAATCGATTCGATTATTATAGCAAATACGTAAATGGGCATAACATCAATAGATTTACCGTTGGATCAATGAAATTTGGTGAATGGGTACATATTAGTATTCCTCACGATGCCCAATGAAAATTTATTTTGTAAGTAGTCTCACATTCGATATAAATCGAATCTACTTTTTCTTAAAATGTATCGAATTGCTATAACATGTAGGATTTTACATCCAAGGACATAGTTAACTAAGGATTAAATAGTAGATACCCATAGACTGGATTTTAAACCTAAAGGATTGCGGACTTTACCGTGCAGATGTAAGTATGATCGAAAAATCGATTCGATTATTGTAGCAAATACGTAAATGGGCATAACTTCAATAGATTTACCGTTGGATCAATGAAATTTGGTGAATGGGTACATATTGGTATTCCTCACAATGCCCAATGAAAATTTGTTCTGTACGTAGTCTCACATTCGATATATATCGAAAATACTTATCTTAAAGTATATCGAATTGCTATAACATGTAGGATTTTACATCCACAGGCATAGTTGACCAGGTATTAAATAGTAGATACCCATACACTGAAAATTAAACCAATGGGATTGCGGACTTTACCGTACAGATGTCAGTATGATCGAAAAATCGATTCGATTATTATAGCATATACACAAATTGGTATAACTTGAAAAGTATACCCGTTGGACCAATGAAATTTGGCGAATGTGCACATCTTGGTAATCCTCACACTGCCCAATAGAAATATGCTTTGTATGTTGTCTAACGTGCGATATATATCGAATATGCTTTTTCTTCACATATATCGAACCGCTATAACATATAGGATTTTACATCCAAGGGCATAGTTGGCCAGGTATTGTATAGTAGACACACAGACTGAAAATTAAACCAATAGCCATGCGGATTTTACAGTACAGATGGCAGTGTAATCGCAAGATCGATTCGATTATTCTATCAAATACGCAAATTTGCAAAACTTTATTAGTTTATACGTTGGTCCAATGAAATTTGGCAAATGGGTACATCTTGGTATTCCTCACAATGCCCGAAAGAAACATATTTTGTGTATAGTCTCACGTTCGGTATTAATCGAATCTACTTTTTCTTAAAATATATCGTATTGCTATAACATATAGGATTTTACATCCAAGGACATAGTTGACCAATATAATTATGTGGAAGATAGCTTTAGACTGTAAGTTAAATCAATAGCATTGCGGATTCAACGATACAAATGCCAGTATAATCGAAGAATGGATTCGATTATTATAACAAATACATAACATTGGCACAAGTTGAATAGTGTATCCGTTGGACCAATTAAATTTGGTGCTTGGAACATCTTGGTATTCCTCACAATTCCCAAAGGTAATATGTTTTGCATGTAGTCTCACGATTGATGCATATCGAATATGCTTTTTCTTCAAATATATCGAATCGTTATAACATAGGATTTTGCATGCACGTACATAGTCGACCAGGAATTTTAGTGTTGATGATCAAATATTGGAAGGTAAATCAATCGGATTGCGTATTTTCAATGCACGTGTCAGTATACTTGATAATTCGATACGATTATGATATCAAATATGCCAAATTTTTTTGCAAAATGGAATATCTTGAGAATAACTATTTTTTAAGACCAAAGAAATTAGAGGAATCGTTACAATTCAGTATTTTACAAACTGCATTATGGATATTCGTTTTGCAAGTGGAATATCTTTATATATTTATCTAAAGAATCTGCGTTGTATTTTCAAGAGTGGCTTATCACAATGCTTATGAACTTAAACAGTTGAAAAATAACCACATAATCAACACTCTCTTGAAATTTTTAAAACCTTATTCCGATTATGTGTCAATGGTTAACTTTTTGGATCAAAGAATCAATTATCGGTCAAATAAAATCACATTGAAAATAACAAATATTTCTAACAGTGAAAAATTTAGTTCCTTACCCTTTCAAAAAACGGCGGGGAAATTTTTGAATATTAAACCACTTAATGGCACATGACTCGAAAATATGTGACACAACTATGTTTCCACCCCCCCTAATTACCCGCTTGATGAATTCAAGCGCCCAATCGACTCGTTCGCATATAATAAAGCTGCAAAACGATTGATGACTTATTCATTGATACAAATTCACAGCCCAAACTACCGGGTCGATCGAGTTGAAATTTTCGGTGGTGCAATTAAAAAAAAATTCATCGGGAGGAAAAATCTCAAAATTCCGAAAAGTGCGATACTTTTCGATATATATCGAGTTGAATTAACATGGCAGCCTTATGGGACTAAAACTTTTACCTTAATATCGTCATAACTAAGCGTCTCAGGGCAATCGCCTCCCCTTGACGTAAACAAGATTTTTTTGTCAATTTTTTGATATCTTAGTTGTTCGTCGATCTCTTTCGATCACTGTCGAAATAATTTTTGAAAATCGACAATGCTTTTCTTATGGACCAACTTTGGAATTTTTTTTTACCCACTTGCAAAAGTAGTAGGACCGTCGCCGCCTAATACAATTTATTTAATTTTTTACCTGATTTTTTGGCCATCTCGGAATTTTCGTATGTCGAATAGATTGCGAGTTATTAGCATTATCGAAATAACATTGTCGAGATAGGACGATCGATAAATATCGATTTGAGAGCTGGCGCTTCAAAATTAAGCTATTCAGCTCAAAAAAGCATGCCTACAAACGTACCTCCGGTACGTCCAGGTTTTCATTTTTATTTAGATTTCGTAATATTTAACGAGTTATTTCATTCCGAACTTTTCCCAAATTATTTTCTTGAGCCCGCGGCAATCGCCGCCATTCCTCTCCGCCAAGCGGGCGGTGGTCGGTCTCCGGAAGAAATACACGCATTTCCCTATCCCATTCATGTATTTAGGCGGGTGAAATTTGCGGCGGGCTGACAGAACTATACCCAGTAAAGCCTCATGGCATAACTTTTTAAAGTATTGATTTTTTCATTATGAAACCAGTATCGCATTGGCGACACTCATTTGTTATGTATACGGATTTTGCATTGACATGGGCCCATGCTTTAGAAGGTGACTTTGCTGCTATGGTGAAACGGAAATGCGCATAACTTCCAAAGTATTTCACCTAAGCCTATGAAATTTGGCGAAACGGTACATCATTGTATTGTGCATTTGACCATATAAAATGTAGTCCAGTACTGGTCATTACTTTCGATATATATCGAAACTACGTTTTCTTGGATTTTATCGAATGCTTATAACTTATTGGAATACTCAACTCCGGGGATAGTTGTGCCGGCATAACATGTGAACCGACCAACCAATGGAAAAAAAAACAAATGACATGCGTATTTCCGAGAAACTATGTCAGTATAATCGAATTATTCGATTCGATCATTTTAACTAAAATGAATATTGAGATAACTTGACAAGTTTTTGTGGTAGATGAATGAAATTTGCTAAATTGGTACATATTGGTATTCCTCATAATGGAATGTGGAATTATGTTTTGCATGTAGTCCCATATTCGATATATATCGAATCTGCGTTTTCTTAAAATATATCGAATTGCTATAACACATACGATTCGGCATCCACGGGCATATGTGCGATGGTAATAGATAGTGAATGACCATGGAATGATTTTCGAATCAATAGCTATGAGCATTTTGCCGTACAGATTTAGGTGTTATCGAACTTTCGATTCGATTATTGTACGAAATAGGATTATTGACATAACTTGAGAAGTATTTCAGGTAGATGAATGAAATTTGGTAAATAGGTACATATTGGTATTTGGCATAATTCACAGGGGAAAAACGTTTTGTATGTCGTCTCAAATTCGATATATATCGAATCTGCGTTTTCTTCGAATGTATCGAATTGCTATACTACGTAAAATTAAGCATCCACGGGCTTAGTTGTGATGGTAATAGATAGCGGATGACCATAGAATGAAATTCGAATCAAAAGCTATGAGATTTTTACCATACAGATGTCAGTATAATCGAAGTTCAATTCGATTATTATATGAAATACGAATATTGACATAACTTGAGAATTACTTGAGATACATGAATGAAACTTGGTGAATGGGTACATATTGGTATTCCTCATAACGCAGAGGCGAAATACGTTTTGTATGTCGCGTCACATTCGATATATATCGAACCTGCGTTTTCTTCAAATGTATCGAATTGCTATACTACGTAAAAATTAAGCATACACGGGCATAGTTGTGATTGAAATAGATAGTGGATCACCATAGAATGAAATAAAAAGAAATAAATATGAGAATTTTACCATACAGATGTCATTATAATCGAAGTTCGATTCGATTATTATATGAAATACGAATATTGACATAACTTGAGAATTATTTGAGATACATGAATGAAATTTGGTGAATGGGTACATATTGGTATTCCTCATAACGCACAGGGGAAATACGTTTTGTATATCGTCTCACATTCGATATATATCGAATCCGCTTTTCATTAAAATATATCGAATTGCTATATCACATAGTATTTAGCATCCACGGGCATAGTTGTGATGGTAATAGATATTTGATGACCATAGAACGCAATATTAATCAATAGCAATGAGTATTTCATTGTACCGATGTCAGTATAATCGTAAGTTCGATTCGAATAATATCGCAAATACGAATATTGATATAACTTGATAAGTATTTCAGGTAGATCAAAGAAATTTGGTAAATGGGTACATATTGGTATTTCTCATTATGCCAAGGGGAAATACGTTTTGTATGTAGCCTAACATTCGATATATATCGAATCTTCGTTTCCTTAAAATGTATCGATTTGCTATCCCACGTAGGTTTTGGCATCCACGGGCATAGTTGAGAAGGTGAGAGATAGTGGATGACCATAGAATGAATATTAATCAATATCTCTGAGCATTTAACTTTTAGTATGTAAGTATTTACGAAATATCGATTCGATTATTATAACAAATACGAATATTGACATAACTTGAAAAGTATTTGAGGTAGATGAATGAAATTTGGTAAATGAGTAAATATTGGAATTCTTCAAAATGCACATAGGACATATGTTTAGTATTTAGTCTCTCATTCGATATATATCGAAAATGCAATTACTTAAGGTGTATCACATTGCTTTACAACATAATATTTTGTATCCACGGGCATATTCGAGAATGTTTATAGATAATGGATGAAAAGAATGAATTTGTATGGATATTTTGATGAAAGTATGAATAGATTTGTGTATTTTTCAATACAGATGTCACTTTATTCATAAGTTCGATTCGATTATTGTAGCAAGTATGCAAATTGACATATCTTAATAACTATTTCAGTTAGAGGTATGACATTTCGTGTGTGAGTACATATTAGTATTCCACTTGCTGTCAAATAGAAATTAATGAAGACTATGGGCTAAGTTCCCATTAATATCAAATATGAGTTTTCATAAAATTAATCGACTGGCTTTACCTTTGACTAGGTGAATTTCTCATACTTTTCAACAACTTATGGACCCAGGACCAGGCCACCATTCACACCACCATATCTCCTTACCCACCACGACACGTTTGAAGAATTCAAGCGATAAAATACTCGTTGGATAATATAAAGCTGCAAAACGATTGATGACTTATTCATTGATACAAATTCACAGCCCAAACTACCGAGTCGATCGAGTTGAAATTTTCGGTGGTAAAATTAAAAAAAAATTCATCGGGAGGAAAAATCTCAAAATTCCGAAAAGTGCGATACTTTTCGATATATATCGAGTTGAATTAACATGGCAGCCTTATGGGACTAAAACTATTTCGTTAATATCGTCGCGAATAAAAGTTCAAGAGACATCTTCTCCCATTGACGTTAACTAGAATTTTTGGTCGATTTTTTGATACCTTAGTTTATCGTCGATCTCTATCGATCACTGTCGAAATAATTTTTAAAAATCGACAATGCTTTTCTTATGGACCAACTTTGGAATTTTTTTTGACCCACTTGCAAAAGTAGTACGACCGTCGCCGCCTAATACAATTTATCTAATTTTTAACCTGATTTTATGGCTATCACGGAATTTTCGTATGTCGAATAGATTCCGAGTTATTAGCATTATCGAAATAACATTGTCGAGATAGGACGATCGATAAATATCGATTTGAGAGCTGGCGCTTCAAAATTAGGCTATTCAGCTCAAAAAAGCATGCCTACAAACGTACCTCCGGTACGTCCAGGTTTTCATTTTTATTTAGATTTCGTAATATTTAACGAGTTATTTCATTCCGAATTTTTCCCAAATTATTTTCTTGAGCCCGCGGCAATCGCCGCCATTCCTCTCCGCCAAACGGGCGGTGGTCGGTGCCCGTAAGATATACACGCATTACCCTATCTCATACGTGCATGTATACGGATGAAATTTGGAGAGGGCTAACATGGTTATGATCCCAGTATAGCCTCACCGCCTAACTTTTTTGAGTATTGATTTTTTCATTACGTATTCGGTATCGCATATGCAACAGTCATTTGTTATATATAGGGATTTCCCATTGACATTGGCCATAGGCTTAGAAGGTGAATTTACTGCAATGGTGTAACGGAAATGAGCATAACTTCCAAAGTGTTTCACCTAGGCCAATGAAATTTGGCAAATGGGTACATCATTGTATTTTTATTATGACCATATAAAAGTTAGTCCAATAATATCCATCACTTTCGATATATATCGAACCTACGTTTTCTTTAATTCTATCGAATGTTATTAACTATTTGAAAAATATATCTTGAGAGTTACTTATGCCGGCATAACATGTGAAACGACCAACCAATGGAAAAAAAACAAATGACATGCGTATTTACGAGAACCTATGTCAGTTTAATCGAATTTTCGATTCGATTATTATAACTAAAATGAATATTGAGATAACTTGATAAGTATTTGAGGTAGATGAATGAAATTTGGTAAATTGGTACATATTGGTATTCCTCATAATGCAATGGGGAAATATGTTTTGCATGTAGTCCCATATTCGATATATATCGAATCTGCGTTTTCTGAAAATATATCGAATTGCTTTAACACATACGATTCGGCATCCACGGGCATATGTGCGATGGTAAGAGATAGTGGATGACCAAAGAATGAATTTCGAATCAATAGCTATGAGCATTTTGCCGTAAAGATGTCAGTGTTATCGAACGTTCGATTCGATTATAATAAGAAATAGCAATATTGACACAACTTGAGTAGTGTTTCAGGTAGATGAATGAAATTTGGTAAACGGGTACACATTGGTATTCCACATAATGCAATAGGGAAATATGTTTTGCATGTAGTCCCATATTCGATATATATCGAATTTGCGTTTTCTTAAAATATATCGAATTGCTATAACACATACGATTTGGCATCCACGGGCATATGTGCTATGGTAATAGATAGTGGATGACCATAGAATGAAATTCGAATCAATAGCAATGAGCATTTTGCCGTACAGATGTCATTATAATCGAACGTTCGATTCGATTATAATAAGAAACAGGAAATTTGACATAACTTGAGAAGTATTTCAGGTAGATGAATGAAATTTGGTATATGGGTACATATTGGTATTTGGCATAATGCACAGGGGATCTACGTTTTATATGTCGACTAACATTCGATATATATCGAATCTGCGTTTCCTTCAAATGTATCGAATTGCTATACTACGTAAAAATTAAGCATCCACGGGCATAGTTGTGATAGTAATAGATAGTGGATGACCAGAGAATGAAATTCGAATCTATAGCTATGATATTTTTACCATACAGTTGTCAGTATAATCGAAGTTCAATTCGATTATTATAGTAAATACGAGTATTGACATAACTTGAGAAGTATTGGAGGTAGATGAAATCAATTTGGTAAATAGGTACATAATGGTATTTGGAATAATGCAAAGGGGATATACGTTTTGTATGTCTCATCGCATTCGATATATATCGAATCACGTTTTCCTTATAATATATCGAATTGCTTTATCACATAGATATTACCATCCACGGGCATATTGGTGAGGGTAATAGATATTAAATGGCCATAGAACGAAACTCTAATGAAGAGCAATGAGTATTTTACTGTACAGATGTCAGTAAAATCGTAAGTTTGATTCGATTAATACAGCAAATAAGAATATTGATATAACTTTATAAGTATTTCAGGTAGATCAAAGAAATTTGGTAAATGGGTACATATTTGTATTTCTCATAAGGCAAAGAGGAAATACATTTTGTATGTAGTCTCACATTCGATATATATCGAATCTGCGTTTCCCTAAAATGTATCAAAGTTCTATACCACAAAATATTTAGTATCCACGGGCATTATTGAGAAGGTTTATAGATAGTGGATGAATATAATGAATCGCTATGGAAAATTTGACGAAAGTATGACCAGATTTGCGTATTTTTCAATACAGATGTCACTTTTTTCAAAAGTTGGTTTCGGTTATTGTAGCAAATATTCAAATTGACATATCTTCATAACTATTTAAGGTAGACCAATAATATTTGGAATGTGAGTACTTATTATTATTTACACTTCCTGCTAAATAGAAAAATAATGAAGCTAATGGGCTGACTTTCAATTACAATCAAGTATCCGTTTTGATAAAATATATCAAAGGTCTTTAAATTGACGTGGTCGATCTTTCGAACTTTTCAACAACTTATGGACCCAAGACACAACTACTTATGACACAACGATGCACACTATACCCACCACGACACGCTTGAAGAATTCAAGCGCCAATATACTCGTTACATATATAAAAGCTGCAATGTCATTGATCACTTATTCATTGATACAAATTCGCAGCCCAAACTGCCGGGCCGATCGAGATGAAATTTTCGGTAGTAAAAGTAAAAAAAAATTCATCGGGAGAAAAAATCTGAAAATTAAAAAAAGTGCGATACTTTTCGATATATATCGAGTTGAATTAACATGGCAGCCTTATGGGACTAAAACTCTTTCCTTAATTACGACATAACTAGGCGTCTCAGGGTAATCGTCTCCCACTGACGTAAACAAGATTTTTTGGTCGATTTTTTGGTACCGTCGTTATTCGTCGAACTCTTTCGATCACTGTCGAAATGATTTTTGAAAATCGACAATGCTTTTCTTATGGACCAACTTTGGAATTTTTTTTGACCCACTTGCAAAAGTAGTAGGACCGTCGCCGCCAAATACAATTTATCTAATTTTTTACCTGATTTTTTGGCTATCTCGGAATTTTCGTATGTCGATTACATTCCGAGTTATTAGCATTATCGAAATAACATTGTCGAGATAGGACGATCGATAAATATCGATTTGAGAGCTGGCGCTTCAAAATTAGGCTATTCAGCTCAAAAAAGCATGCCTACAAACGTACCTCCGGTACGTCCAGGTTTTCATTTTTATTTAGATTTCGTAATATTTAACGAGTTATTTTATTCCGAATTTTTCCCAAATTATTTTCTTGACCCCGCGGCAATCGCCGCCATTCCTCTCCGCCAAACGGGCGGTGGTCGGTGCCCGTAAGATATACACGCATTTCCCTATCTCATACGTGCATGTATACGGATGAAATTTGGAGAGGGCTAACATGGTTATGATCCCAGTAAAGCCTCACCGCCTAACTTTTTTGAGTATTGATTTTTTCATTACGTATTCGGTATCGCATATGCAACAGTCATTTGTTATGTATAGGGATTTCCCATTGACATTGGCCATAGGCTTAGAAGGTAAATTTACTGCAATGGTGTAACGGAAAAGAGCATAACTTCCAAAGTATTTCACCTAGGCCAATGAAATTTGGCGAATAGGTACATCATTGTATTATTATTATGACCATATAAAATTTAGTCCAATTATGTCCATCACTTTCGATATATATCGAACCTACGTTTTCTTTAATTCTATCGAATGTTAATAACTATTTGAAATACATATCTTGAGAGTTACTTATGCTGGCATAACATTTGAAACGACCAACCAATGGAAAAAAAAAACAAATTACATGCGTATTTCCGAGAACCTATGTCAGTATAATCGAATTTTCGATTCGATTATTATAACTAAAATGAATATTGAGATAACTTGATAAGTATTTGAGGTAGATGAATGAAATTTGGTAAATTTGTACATATTGGTATTCCTCATAATGCCATGGGGAAATATGTTTTGCATGTAGTCCCATATTCGATATATATCGAATCTGCGTTTTCTTAAAATATATCGAATTGCTATAACACATACGATTCGGCATCCACGGTCATATGTGCGATGGTAATAGATAGTGGATGACCATAGAATGAATTTCCAATCAATAGCTATGAGTATTTTTCCGTACAGATGTCAGTGTAATCGAACTTTCGATTCGATTATTATACGAAATAGGATTATTGACATAACTTGAGAAGTATTTCAGGTAGATGAATGAAATTTGGTAAAAAGGTACATATTGGTATTTGGCATAATTCACAGGGGATAAACGTTTTGTATGTTGTCTCAAATTCGATATATATCGAATCTGCGTTTCCTTAAAATATATCGAATTTCTTTACCACATTGTATTTAGCATCCAAGGGCATAATTGAGAAGGTAATAGATAGTGAATGACCGTAGAATGAAAATTATACAAATAACTGAGAACATTTTACTTTAAATATATCAGTATAATCGAAATTTCGATTCGATTATTATAGCAAACAGGAATATTAACATAACTTGATAAGTTTTTGAGGAAGATGAATGAAATTTGGTAGATGGGCACATGTAAGTATTCCTCATAATAAAATAAGGAAACATGTTTTTTGTTTTGTCGCACATTCGATATATATCGAATCCGCGTTTCCTTAAAATATATCGAATTGCTATACCACATAGTATTTGGCATCCAAGGGCATAGTTGAGAAGGTAATAGATAGTGGATGACCCTAGAATGAAAATTAAACCAATAACTATGAACTCTTTACTCTACTATTATCAGTATAATCGAAATTTCGATTCGATTATTATAGCAAATAGGAATATTCACATAACTTGATAACTTTTTGAGATAGATGAATGAAATTTGGTAGATGGGCACATATTAGTATTCCTCATTATGGAATAAGGAAATATGTTTTGTATTTTGTCTCAATTTCGATATACAACGAATATGCGTTTCCTTAAAATATATCGAATTACTATACCACATAGTATTTAGCATCCAAGGGCACAGTTGAGAAGGTAATAGATAGTGGATGACCCTAGAATGAAAATTAAACCAATAACTATGATCTTTTTAATTTACAATTATCAGTATCATCGAAATTTCGATTCGATTATTATAGCAAATAGGAATATTCACATAACTTGATAAGTTTTAGGTATAGATGAATGACATTTGGTAAATGGGCACATATTAGTATTCCTCATAATGCATTGGGGAAATATGTTTTTTATGTCGTCTCACATTCGATATATATCGAATCTGCGTTTCCTTAAAATATATCGAAATGCTATACTACATAGTACTTAGCATCCAAGGGAATAGTTGAGAAGGTAACAGATAGTGGATGAAGATAGAATGAAAATTAAACCAACAGCTATGGACTTTTTACTTTACAGATATCGGTATAATCGAAATTTCGACTCGACTATTATAGAAAATAGGAATATTCACATAACCTGATTACTTTTTGAGGTAGATTAATTAAATTTGGTAAATGGGTACATATTTGTAATATCTCATAATGCACAGGGGAATTATGTTCTGTATTTTGGGTAGCATTCCATATATATCGAATCTGCGTATCCTTAAAAGATATCGAATTGCTATACCACATAGAATTTAGCATCCACGGGCATGGTTGAGAGGGAATTAGAGAGTGGATGAATAGAATGAATAGAAGTGGATAACATTATAAAAATATTAATAGAATAGTGTATTTTCTAATGATTTGCGCATTTTGATTACAGACTTGACTTTATTCACAAGTTCGATTCCATTATTGTAGAAAATATTCAAATGGACATAACTTCATAACTATTTCAGTCAGACCAATGAATTTTGGAGTGTGTGTACATATTATAATTCCACTTTTTTCATTTTTATTTAGATTTCGTAATATTTAACGAGTTATTTCATTCCGAAATTTTCCCAAATTATTTTCTTGAGCCCGCGGCAATCACCGCCATTCCTCTCCGCCAAACGGGCGGTGGTCGGTCTCCGGAAGAAATACACGCATTTCCCTATCCCATTCATGTATTTAGGCGGGTGAAATATTCGGAGGGCTGACAGGACTATACCCAGTAAAACCTCACGGCATAACTTTTTAAAGTATTGATTTTTTCATTACTAAACCAGTATCGCATAGGCGACACTCATTTGTTATGTATACGGATTTTGCATTGACATGGGCCCATGCTTTAGAAGGTGACTTTGCTGCTATGGTGAAACGGAAATGCGCATAACTTCCAAAGTATTTCACCTAAGCCTATAAAATGTGGCGAAACGGTACATCATTGTATTGTGCATTTGACCATATAAAATGTAGTCCAGTACTGGTCATTACTTTCGATATATATCGAAACTACGTTTCCTTGGATTTTATCGAAAGCTAATAACTTATTGGAATACTCATCTCCGGGGAAAGTTGTGCCGGCATAACATGTGAACCGACCAACCAATGGAAAAAAAACAAATGACATGCGTATTTCCGAGAACCTATGTCAGTATAATCGAATTAATCGATTCGATTATTTTAACTAATATGAATATTGAGATAACTTGACAAGTTTTTGTGGTAGATGAATGAAATTTGGTAAATTGGTACATATTGGTATTCCTCATAATGGAATGTGGAAATATGTTTTGCATGTAGTCCCATATTCGATATATATCGAATCTGCGTTTTCTTAAAATATATCGAATTGCTATAATATAAGGGATTTAACATCCACGGGCAAAGTTGAGGGGGAATATTATAAAGTAAGACCACAGAAGGTAATTTTAATCAGTAGCATTGCGCATTTTACTGTACAGGTGTCTGTATAATCGAAAGTTCGATTCGATTATTACAGCAAATACGAATATTGATATAACTTAATAAGTATTACTGTAAGACCAATGAAATTCAATGAATTGATACATCATGGTATTACACATAATGATATGTGTAAATATGTTTACTATATAGTCTCATATTCGATATATATCGAATCCGCGTTTTCTTAAAATATATCGAATTGCTATAATATAAGGGATTTAACATCCACGGGCAAAGTTGAGGGGGAATATTATATAGTAAGACCACAAAAGGTAATTTGAATCAGTATCATTGCGAATTTTACTGTACAGGTGTCAGTATAATCGAAAGTTCGATTCGATTATTACAGCAAATACGAATATTGATATAACTTAATAAGTATTACTGTTAGACCAATGACATTTGGTGAATTGATACATCATGGTATTACACATAATTTGTTGTGTAAATATGTTTACTATGTAGCCTCACATTCGATATATATCGAATCTGCGTGATCTTAAAATATATCGAATTGCTATCATGCATGGGATTTAACATCCACGGGCAAAGTTGAGGAGGAATATTATAGTGTAAGACCAAAGAATGAAATTTAAATCAATAGCGTTGCGCATTTTACTGTAATTGTGTCAGTACAATCGATAGTTCGATTCGATTATTATAGCAAATACGAATCTTGACATAACTTGATGAATATTCAAGGTAGATGAATGAAATTTGGTAAATGGGTACATATTGGTATTCGTCATAATGCACAGGGGTGTTATGTTTTGTTTGTAGTATCACATTCGATATATATCGAATCTGTGTTTCCTTAAAATATATCGAATTGCTATACCACATAGAATTTAGCATCCACGGGCAAAATTGATTTTCTTTTATAATTCGGTTTCGTAATAGTAAATGAATTTTTTCATTTTGAAATTTTCCTAAATTATTTTATTGGGTCCCCGGCATTCGTCACCATTCCTCCCCGCCAAATCGGCGGTGGTCGGTCCCCGGAAGAAGTACACGCATTTCCCTATCTCATTCATGCATGACGGCGGGTGAAATTTGCGGAGGGCTAACATAGGACTATACCCAGTAAAGCCTCAGGGCATTACTTTTTAAAGTATTGATTTTTTCATTACGAAATCCGTATCGCATAGGAGACACTCATTTGTTATGTATACGGATTTTGCATTGACATGGGCCCATGTCTTAGAACGTGACTTTACTGCTATGGTGAAACGGAAATGAGCTTAACTTCCAAAGTATTTCACCTAGGCCTATGAAATTTGGCCAGTAGGTACATCATTGTATTCTAAATATTACTATATAAAATATAGTCCGGAGATGGCCATCAATTTCGATATATATCGAAACTACATTTTCCTGAATTTACACGAATGCTAATAACTTTTTGGAATACTTATCACGGGGGAAAGTTGTGCCAGCATAACATGGGAAACGACCAACATATGGAAAATAAACCAATTGACTTGCGTATTTAAGAGTACCAGTGTAAGTATAATCGAAAGTTCGCTTCGATTAATTTAACTAAGACTAATATTGACATAACTTGAGGAGTATTTGAGGTAGATGAATGAAAATTGGTGAATGGATATCTATTGGCATTCCTTATAATTCCCAATGCAAATATGTTTTGCGTGTAGTCCCACATTCGATACATATCGAATCTGCGTTTTCTTAAGATATATCGAATTGCTATAACACATAGGATTTAGCATCCACGGGAAAGTTTGCGATGGTAATAGATAGTGGATGACCATGGAATGAAATTCGAATCAATACCTATGAGATTGGTACCGTACAGATGTCAGTATAATCGAAATGTCGATTCGATTATTATAAGAAATATGAATATTGACATAACTTGAGAATTATTTGAGGTATATGAATGAAATTTGGTAAATGGGTACATATTCGTATTCCACATAACGCACAGTGGAAATATGTTTTGTATGTCGTGTCACATTCGATACATATCGAATTCACTTTTCCCTAAAATATATCGAATGGCTATATCACATAGAATTTAGCATCCACCGGCATAGTTGTGATGGTAATAGATAGTGGATGACCATAGAATGAAATTCGAATCAATAGCTATGGGATTTTTACCGTACAGATGTCAGTATAATCGAAATTTCGATTCGATTATTATACGAAATACGAATATTGACATAACTTGAGAATTATTAGAGGTATGTGAATGAAATTTTGTAAATGGGAATATATATTGGTATTACACATAACGCACAGGGGAAATGCGTTTTGTTTTTCGTCACACATTTGATATATATCGAATCAGCATTTTCTTAAAAATGTATCGAAATGCTATAATACATAGGATTTAGCGTCCACGGGTTTAGTTTTGATGGTGATGGATAGTGGATGACCAGAGGAAGAAGCTCTATTACATTGCTATGAGCATTGTACTGTACAGATGTCAGTATAATCGAAAGTTCGATTCGATTATTATAACAAAAACGAATATTGGCATAACTTGATAAGTATTTGAGGCAGATGAATGAAATTTGGTAAATAGCTACATATTGGTATTCCTCATAATGCACATGGAAAATACGTTTTGTACGTAGACTCACATTCGATATATATTGAATCTCGGTTTCCTTAAAATGTATCGAATTGCTATACGCCGTAGAATTTTGCATCCACGGGCATGATTGAGAAGGGTATAGATATACGATGAAAACAATTATGAGAAATGGGTAACATAATTAAAATGCGAATAGATATTCGTATTTTTCAAAACAGATGTTACTTTATTTATAAGTTCTCCTCGGTTATTGTAGGAAATATTCAAAATCACATATCTACATGACTTTTTCAGTTAAAGCAATGAAATTTGGAGTGTGTTCATATTAGTGGTCCACTTACTTTTAATCATAAATGATTAAGATAATGCGCGGACTCTCGATTCACATCGAAAATAAGTTTTCATAAAATTTGCCCAATTGCTTTAACTTGACGCGGTGGAATTTTCTAACTTTTTACCAACTTATGGACCCAGGACTAGGCTACAATTGACACCACCATATCTTCTACCCTTTACACACCTGCTTGATATATTCAAGCACCCAATCGACTCGTTGGATATATTAAAGCTGCAAATTCATTGATGACTTATTCATTGACACAAATTCACAGCCCAAACTGCCGGGCCGATCGAGATGAAATTTTCGGTGGTGAAATTAAAAAAAAATTCATCGGGAGGAAAAATCTCAAAATTCCGAAAAGTGCGATACATTTCGATATATATCGAGTTGAATTAACATGGCAGCCTTATGGGACTAAAACTATTTCCTTAATTACGACATAACTAGACGTCTCAGGGTAATCGTCTCCCATTGACGTAAACTAGATTTTTTGGTCAATTTTTTGGTACCTTCGTTTTTCGTCGAACTCTTTCGATCACTGTCGAAATAATTTTTGAAAATCGACAATGCTTTTCTTATGGACCAACTTTGGAATTTTTTTTGACCCACTTGCAAAAGTAGTAGGACCGTCGCCGCCTAATACAATTTATCTAATTTTTTATCTGATTTTTTGGCTATCTCGGAATTTTCATTTGTCGAATACATTCCGAGTTATTAGCATTATCGAAATAACATTGTCGAGATAGGACGATCGATAAATATCGATTTGAGAGCTGGCGCTTCAAAATTAGGCTATTCAGCTCAAAAAAGCATGCCTAGGTTTTCATTTTTATTTAGATTTCGTAATATTTAACGAGTTATTTCATTCCGAATTTTTCCCAAATTATTTTCTTGAGCCCGCGGCAATCGCCGCCATTCCTCTCCGCCAAACGGGCGGTGGTCGGTGCCCGTAAGATATACACGCATTTCCCTATCTCATTCATGCATGTACACGGCTGAAATTTGCAGACGGCTTACATAGGACTATTCCCAGTAAAGCCTCACCGCCTATCTTTCTAAGTATTGATTTTTTCATTACGTAATCGGTATTGCATATGCAACAGTCATTTGTTATATATACGGATTTCCCTTTGACATTGGCCATAGGCTTAGAAGGTGAATTTACTGCAATGGTGTAATGGAAAAGAGCATAACTTCCAAAGCATTTCACCTAGGCCTATGAAATTTAGCAGATAGGTACATCATTGTATTGTTATTATGATCATAAAAAATTTAGTCCAATAATGGCCATCACTTTCGATATATATCGAACCTACGTTTTCTTTAATTCTATCGAATGTAAATATTTTATTGGAATACTCATCTACGAAGGAAATTAGTGCCGGCATTATATGTAAAAACGACCAACCAATTGAAAAAAAACAGATGACATGGATATTTCAGAGTACCGGTGTCAGTAATATCGAATTTTCGATTCGATTATTATAACTAAAATGAATATTGAGATAACTTTTTAAGTATTTGCGATAGATGAATGAAATTTGGTAAATTGGTACATATTGGTATTCCTCATAATGGAATGTGGAAATATGTTTTGCATGTAGTCCCATATTCGATATATATCGAATCTGCGTTTTCTTAAAATATATCGAATTCCTATAACACATACGATTCGGCATCCACGGGCATATGTGCGATTGTAATAGATAGTGGATGACCATAGAATGATTTTCGAATCAATAGCTATGAGCATTTTGCCGTACAGATTTCAGTGTTATCGAACGTTCGATTCGATTATAATAAGAAATAGGAATATTGACATAACTTGGGAAGTATTTGAGGTAGATGAATGAATTTTGGTAAATGGGTAGATATTGGAATTTGGCATCATGCCCAGGGGATATACGTTTTGCATTTTGTCTCGCATTCGATATATATCGAATCTGCGTTTTCTTAAAATATATCGAATTGCTATAACACATATGATTTGGCATCCACGGGCATATGCGCGATGGTAATAGATAATGGATGACCATAGATTGAATTTCGAATCAATAGCTTTGAGCATTTTGCCGCACATATGTCAGTGTAATCGAACGTTCGATTCGATTATAATAAGAAATAGGAATATTGACATAACTTGAGAAGCGTTTGAGGTAGATGAATGAAATTTGGTAAATGGGTACATATTGGTATTTGGCATAATGAACAGTGGATATACATTTTGTATGTCGTCTCACAATCGATATATATCGAACCTGCGTTTTCTTCAAATGTATCGAATTGCTATACTACGTAAAAATTAAGCATCCACGGGCATAGTTGTGATTGAAATAGATAGCGGATCACCATAGAATGAAATTCGAAGAAATAAATTTGAGAGTTTTACCATACAGATGTCATTATAATCGAAGTTCGATTCGATTATTATATGAAATACGAATATTGACATAACTTGAGAATTATTTGAGATACATGAATGAAATTTGGTGAATGGGTACATATTGGTATTCCTCATAACGCACAGGGGAAATACGTTTTGTATGTCGTCTCACATTCGATATATATCGAATCCGCTTTTCATTAAAATATATCGAATTGCTATATCACATAGTATTTAGCATCCACGGTTATAGCTGTAATGGTAATAGATATTTGATGACCATAGAACGCAACTTTAATCAATAGCAATGAGTATTTCACTGTACCGATGTCAGTATTATCGTCAGATCGATTCGATTATTACGGCAAATACGTTAATTGATATAACTTGATAAGTATTTCAGGTAGATCAAAGAAATTTGGTAAATGGATACATATTGGTATTCTTCTTAATCCAGTAGTGAAAAATGTTTTGTATGTAGTCTAACATTCGATATATATCGAATCTGCGTTTCCTTAAAATGTATCGATTTGCTATACCACGTAGGTTTTAGCATCCACGGGCATAGTTGAGAAGGTGAGAGATAGTGAATGACCATAGAATGAATATTAATCAATATCTATGAGCATTTTACGTTATATATGTAGGTTTATTCGAAATATCGATTCGATTACTATAACAAATGCGAATATTGACATAACTTGAAAAGTATTTGAAGTAGATGAATGAAATTTGGTTAATGAGTAAATATTGGTATTCCTCATAATGCAATTAGGAAATATGTTTTGTATTTAGTCTCTCATTCGATATTTATCGAATCTGCGATTACTTAAAATGTATCAAATTGCTTTACATCATAATATTTATTATCCAAGGTCATATTTGAGAAGGTTTATAGATAATAGATGAATGTAATGAATCCGTATGGATATAATGATGAAAGTATGAATAGATTTGCGTATTTTTCAATACAGATGTCACATTAATCATAAGTTCGATTCGATTATTGTGGCAAATATGCAAATTGACATATCTTCATAACTTTTTCAGTTAGAGGTATGAAATTTCGTGTGTGAGTACATATAAGTATTCCACTTGCTGTCAAATAGAAATTAATGAAGACAATGGGCTAAGTTCCAATTTATATCAAATATGAGTTTTCATAAAATTAATCGACTGGCTTTACCTTTGACATGGTGAATTTCTCCAACTTTTCAACAACTTATGGACCCAAGAGACAACTACTTATGACACCACCATATCTCCTTACCCACCACGACACGCTTGAAGAATTCAAGCATTATATACTCGTTAGATATTTAAAGCTGGAAATTCATTAAAATTGCGTGATTGACCATAATTAGCAGCCCAAACTACCGGGCCGATCGAGCTGAGATTTTTTGTGGTAAAACTAAAAAAATATTCATCGGGAGAAAAAATCTGAAAATGCCAAAAAGTGCGATACTTTTCGAGATATATCGATCTACTTTAACATGGGCTCTTATGGAAAAAATATAAATACGCGATATGACCCACTTTAAATCGCCGCACGCGGACGAGATCCAAATGGGAAACATTAGTTTTTTGGCCGATTTTTTTGGCATGGGTTAGAAGCTTCCAAGTCGAGCCGATTTCGAGATATCGATTTACACGCGATCTTATGTGATTTCGATTTGAGAGCTGGCGAACGAAACTTAAGCTATGTAGCTCGCGAAGATGTTGGCACAAGCCTAACTATTCGTTAGACTTTGGGTTTTCTTTTTTAATTAGGTATCGTAATAGTTAATGAATTATTTCATTTTGAAATTTTCCCAAATTATTTTTTTGGCTTCCCGGCGATCGCCGCCATTCCTCCCCGCCAAACGGCTTGAGGTCGGACTCGGTAAGAAAAACGCGCATCGCCTTATAGGAGGGAGCATGGCAGTAGACGGGAGAAATACGATAAGTATGGGACGATACCCAATCAACCATCGCGGTCCATTCTTCGAAATGCATTGCTCTTTTGTTTTCAAATTATTATCTTAGGCCTCATGCACCATTGGTGGGTATATGAGTTTGATATAAGGGCCGCCATTGCCTGTTCGCCTAACCTATGCTGCCATTGAAAAACGCGAATTTGCACTACTTGGTTGGTATTACAGGTAGACCAATGAAATTTGCAGGAATGGTACATCTTGGTATTCTTCACGGAGCAATGTTAAACATACTACTGCTGGTGGGCTAACCTTCGATATATATCGAATCTACGTTTTATTGTATTTTATCGAATAATAATAAGTACTTGGAATATTCATAAATGGGGGCAGATGTGCCGGCCTAACATTGAGAAAGACCAAGAAATGGAATATCAACCAATGAAATTGCGTATTTCAGAGTTCCGGGGTCAGCATAATCGAAAGTTCGATACGATTATTATACCAAATACGTAAAGTAGCATAACTTCTTAAATATTTTTCATAGACCGATAAAATTTGGTTATTTGGTTCATCATAGTATTCCTCATAGTTCACTGTAAAAACATAATTTGTATGTAGTCTCATATTCGATATATATCGATTCTGCGTTTTCTTAAAATGTATCGAATTGCTATAAAACATAGTATGTAGTATCGAAGGGGTAAGTTGAGGTGGTATTAAATAGTTGATGAGCGTAAAAAGAATTCTGAATCATTAGAATTGCGCATTTCACCATACAGGTGTCAGTGTAATCGAAAGTTCGATTCGATTATAATACCAAATAAGTAAATTGGCATAACTTGATAAGTATTTTCGTTACACCAACGAAATTTAGTAAATGAGTACATCTTGGTATTTCTCATGAAGTACACTGGGAATACGTACTGTATGTAGTCTCACATTCGATATATATCGAATCTGCGTTTTCCAAAAATATATCGAATTGCAATAATACTTAGGATTTAACATCCACAGGCATAGTTGACAAGGTAATAGATAGTGTACGACCATAGAATGAAATTCTAATCAATAGCTATGCGCATTTTACTTTACAGGTGTCAGAATAATCGAATGTTCGATTCGATTATTATAACAAATACGAATATTGACATAACTTGATAAGTATTAGAGGTAGTTGAATGAAATTTGGTAAATGAGTACATATTGGTATTCCTCATAATGTACAGGGAAAATATGTTTCCTATGTAGTATCACATTCGATATATATCGAATCTGCCTTTCCTTAAAATATATCGAATTGCTATAACACATAGAATTTAGCATCCACGGTCATAGTTGAGAAGGTAGTAGATAGTGTACGACCATAGAATGAAATTCTAATCAATAGTTATGAGCATTTTACTGTGCAGATGTCAGTATAATCGAAAGTTCGATTCGATTATTTTACCAAATACGTAAATTGCCATAACGTAATAAGTATTACTCTTAGAGCAATGTAATTTGGTGAATTGATACATCATGGTATTACACATAATGTGTTTTGTAAATATGTTTACTATGTAGTCTCATATTCGATATATATCGAATCTGCGTTTTCTTAAAATATATCGAATCGCTATAATACATTGGATTTAACATCCACGGGCAAAGTTGAGGGGGAATATTATAGTGTAAGACCACAGAAGGAAATTTGAATCAGTAGCATTGCGAATTTTACTGTACAGGTGTCAGTATAATCGAAAGTTCGATTCTATTATTACATTAAATACGAATATTGACATAACATGATAAGTATTTGAGGTAGATGAATGATATTTGGTAAATGAGTACATATTAGTATTCCTCATAATGCAAAGGGGAAATATATTCTGTATGCTGTCTCACATTCGATATATATCGAATCTGCTTTTACCTAAAATATATCGAATTGCCATACCACATAGAATTTAGCATCCACGGGCAACGTTGTGAAGGTAATAGATAGTGGATGACCATATAATTAAATGCTTATCTATAGCTGTGAGTATTTTACTGTAAAGATGTCAGTTTAATCGAAACTTCGATTTGATTATTATTAGAAATACGAATATTAATATTACTTAATAAGTATTTGAGGTTGATGAATGTAATTTGGATTATGGGTACATATTGGTATTCGTCATAATGCGCAGCGGAAATACGTTTTTTATGTAGTCTCACATTCGATATATATCGAATCTGCGTTTCCTTAAAATGTATCGAATTGCTATATGACGTAGAATTTAGCATCCACGGGCATGGTTGGGAAGGTAATAGATAGTGGATGAATATAATGAATAGAAATGGGTAACATAATAAAATTATGAATAGATTTTCGTATTTTTCAAAACAGATGTCACTTTTTTAAAGTTCGATTCGATTACTGTAGAAAATATTCAAAATGACATATCTTCATAACTATTTCAGTTAGACCAATGAAATTTGAAGTGTTTTTGCATATTAGTATTCCTCTTACTTCGCAATAAAAATAATGAAGAGAATGGACTACCTTCAGATTTATATCGAATATGCGTTTTCATAAAATATGTCGAATTGCTTTAACATTACGTGGTGAAATTTTCGAACTTTTTACCAACTTATGGACCCAGTACTAGGCTACAATTGACACCACCATATCTTCTACCCTTTACACACCCGCTTGAAGAATTCAAGCACCCAATCGACTCGTTAAAATTTAAGCTACATTTCTAATTTTTCCACTTTGAGTAATGAAATCGAGTTTGCAATAAGAATATTCATTTTAAATTGTGAAATTTTCAATTTATTCACTTTGAGTAGTTAATTCGCGTTTGAAACAAGAATATTAAAATTTAAGCTATATTTTTAATTTTTTCACTTTGAGTACTCAAATCGCGTTTGCAATAAGAATATTCACCTTGTCACCTAGTCACATTTTCTATTTTTTAACTTTGAATACGGAATTTGCGTTTGCAAGTAAAATATTCATTTCCAAGTCGAATTTTTAATATTTTTCTTTGAGTATTAAAATCGCGTTTGCAATAAGAACGAGTCGATTGGGTGCTTGAATTCTTCAAGCGGGTAATTAGGAGGGTGGGAACATTGTTGTGTCACGTGTTGTCGAGTATTGTGTCCATAAGTGTTTAAAATATTCAAAAATTTCCCTGCCGGTTTTTGAAAGGGTAAGGAACTTAATTGTTTACTTTTAAAATTATTTGTTATTTTCAATATGATTTCATTTGACGGATAGTTCATTATTTGAATAGGCTAAGTTTAGCACTGAGACATAATTGGAATAAGGTTTTTAAAATTTCAAGACAGTGATGATTTTGTGGTTATTTTTCAACTCTTAAAGTCCAAAAGCGTTGTGATAAGCGAAACTTGAAAATGAAACGCAGATTCCTTAGATAAATATATATAAAGATATACCACTCGCAAAACATATGTCCATAATGCTGTGTGTAAAATACTAAATTGTAACGATTCCCCAAATTTCTTTGGTACTAAAAAATAGTTATTCTCAAGATATTCCAATTTGAAAAAAATTGCTTTGGCATATTTGCTATCATTATCGTATCGAATTATCAAGTATACTGACACGTGTATTGAAAATTCGCAATCCTGTTCCAGTCTTCGATCATCAACCCTAAAATTCCTGGTCAACTATGTACGTGGATAGAAAATCCTGTATGTAATAACGATTCGATATATTTAAAAAAAAAGCATATTCAATATATATAGATCGTGAGACTACACGCAAAGCATATTTCCATTGGGCATTGTGAGGAAGACCAAGATGTACATATTCACCAAATTTCATTGGTCCAACGTAAATACTAATCATGTTATGCCAATTCGCGTATTTGCTACAATTATCGAATCGATCTTTCGATAAAACTGCTATCTGCACTGTAATATCCGCAATGCCGTAGATTTTAATTCCAGTTAATAGAAATCTTCTCTATATTTCCTGGTCAACTAAGTCCTTGGATGTAAAATCCTATATGTTATAGCAATTCGACATATTTTAAGAAAAAGTAGATTCGATATATATCGAACGTGAGACTAAACACAAACAATATTTCAATTGGGCATTGTGAGGAATCCCAAGATGTACCCATTCACCAAATTTCATTGCTCCAACGGAAACACAATTGAAGTTATGCCAATTAACGTATTTGCTATAATAATCGAATCGATCTTTCGATTATACTGACATCTGCACTGTAAAATTCCGCAACGATATTGATTTTATTTTCCACGCCATGGTCATCTTCTATATAATTGCTGGTCAACAATGCCCGTGGGTGTAAAATCCTAAATGTTATAGCTATTCGATATAATTTGTGAAAAAGCAGATTCGATATGTATCGAATGTGAGACTACATGCAAAACATATTTCCATTGGGCAATGTGAGGAATACCAAGATGTACCCATTCACCAATTTTCATTGGTCCAACGTATATACTAATCCAGTTATGCCAATTTTGCGTATTTGCTACAATTAATCGATTCGATCTTTCGATTATACTGACATCTGTAATGTAAAATCCGCAATGACATTTTTTTATATCCAGTCTATGGTCATCTACTATATAATTCCTGGTCAAGAATGCCCGTGGGTGTAAAATCCTATATGTTATAGCTATTCGATATAAATTGTGAAAAAGCAGATTCGATATATATCGAATGTGAGACTACAGTGTAAACATATTTACACAACACATTATGTGTAATACCAAGATGTATCAATTCACCAAATTTCATTGGTCTAACAGTAATACTTATTAAGTTATGGCAATTTACGTATTTGGTAAAATAATCGAATCGAACTTTCGATTATACTGACACCTCTACAGTAAAATGCGCAATGCTACTGATTCAAATTACCTTCCGTGGTCTTACACTATAATATTCCCCCTCAACTTTGCCCGTGGATGTTAAATCCCATGTATTTTAGCAATTCGATATATATTAAGAAAACGCAGATTCGATATATATCGAATATGAGACTACATAGTAAACATATTTACACAACACATTATGTGTAATACCAAGATGTATCAATTCACCAAATTTCATTGGTATAACAGTATTACTTATTAAGTTATGGCAATTTACGTATTTGGTAAAATAATCGAATCGAACTTTCGATTATACTGACACCTCTACAGTAAAATGCGCAATGCTACTGATTCAAATTACCTTCCGTGGTCTTACACTATAATATTCCCCCTCAACTTTGCCCGTGGATGTTAAATCCCATGTATTATAGCAATTCGATATATATTAAGAAAACGCAGATTCGATATATATCGAATAGGAGACTACATAGTAAACATATTTACGCAACACATTATGTGTAATACCAAGATGTATCAATTCACCAAATTTCATTGGTCTAACAGTAATACTTATTAAATTATACCAATATTCGCATTTGCTATAAAAATCGAATTGAACTTTCGATTATACTGACACCTGTATAGTAAAATGCGCAATGCTACTGATTCAAATTGCATTCTGTGGTCTTACACTACAATATTACTCCTCAACTTTGCCCGTGGATGTTAAATCCTAAGTATTATAGCAATTCGATATATTTTTGGAAAACGCAGATTCGATATATATCGAATGTGAGACTACATACAGTACTTATTCCCAGTGTACTTCATGAGAAATACCAAGATGTACACATTTACCAAATTTCGTTGGTGTAACGAAAATACTTATCAAGTTATGCCAATTTACTTATTTGGTATAATAATCGAATCGAACTTTCAATTACACTGACACCTGTATGGTGAAATGCGCAATTCTAATGATTCAGAATTCTTTTTACGCTCATCAACTATTTAATACCACCTCAACTTACCCCTTCGATGCTATATACTATGTGTTATAGCAATTCGATACATTTTAAGAAAACGAAGAATCGATATATATCGAATATGAGACTACATACAAATTATATTTTTTCAGTGAATTATGAGGAATACTATGATGTACCAAATAACCAAATTTTATCGGTCTATCAAAAATATTTAAGAAGTTATGCTATTTTACGTATTTGGTATAATCATCGTATCGAACTTTCGATTATGCTAACCCTGGAACTCTGAAATACGCAATTTCATTGGTTGATATTCCATTTCTTGGTCTTTCTCAATGTTAGGCTGGCTAATCTGTCCCCATTTATGCATATTCCAAGTACTTATTAGCATTCGATAAAATACAATAAAACGTAGATTCGATATATATCGAAGGTTAGCCCACCAGCAGTAGTATGTTTAACATTGCTCCGTGAAGAATACCAAGATGTACCATTCCTGCAAATTTCAATGGTCTACCTGTAATACCAACCAAGTAGTGCAAATTCGCGTTTTTCAATGGCAGCATAGGTTAGGCGAACAGGCAATGGCGGCCCTTATATCAAACTCATATACCCACCCATGGTGCATGAGGCCTAAGATAATAATTTGAAAACAAAAGAGCAATGCATTTCGAAGAATGGACCGCGATGGTTGATTGGGTATCGTCCCATACTTATCGTATTTCTCCCGTCTACTGCCATGCTCCCTCCTATGAGGCGATGCGTGTCTTTCTTACCGAGTCCGACCTCAAGCCGTTTGGCGGGGAGGAATGGCGGCGATCGCCGGGAAGCCAAAAAAATAATTAGGGAAAATTTCAAAATGAAATAACTCATAAACTATTACAATACCGAATTAAAAAAGAAAACCCAAAGTCTAACGAATA